>NC_132997.1:78232270-79482270 GCF_048564905.1 Vicugna pacos | reverse complement strand
AATAAGAAGTGTGTCTGGTGGTGGGCACTGAGGCTATTTTATACACGGTGATCAAGAAAAGAAGCCTTTGATGAGATGATAATGGAACAGAATGAATGAAATGAGGAGGAATGGAACATCCAGATGGAAAATGAGAGCTTAGAGCGTGAACTGATACTAGAAACAGTAAACAATAACAGCAGTAACAACCACTCGCTGGGCCTTGACCACATCTCAAGCACTGGGACAAGGCCTGCACACATCACTTCTGTGAACTGTCTTAACAATCCCAGTAACATCCTCATTTTAGAAATAAAGAAAACTGGGCTCAGAAGTGTTAAGTAACCAAGTTAGTCAGTGTCAGCAAAGAGATTTGAACCCAGACCTGTATGACTTTAGAACTTGTGTTCTATGTAAGATTTGGAATTATCCTTAAACATGCAGCAGTTGAAGCCATGATTAGCTACAAGGTCATCAAGATAAAGAGCAGAGCTCAGAGTGCAAAACTGGGAAATGCCTACATTTCAGGTGACTAGAAGACAAAGAAAAGGTGATAAAGAGCAGAGAGAAAGGAGAGAGTATGTCACAAAAGTCAGGCGAGAAGAGAATGTTAAGAAATAAAAAATTTGAAATAAACCTATGAAATAAAGCTATGAAGCATCTGAACTAAAAAAAAGAAAAAAGAAAAAAGATTTTTAACAAGAACAGGTAGATAAAACTATAGCATTGTGACCACTGCCAACGAGTTCAACCTGGGAGGAGCCTGAGGCAAAAGCTGGGCTGCAGAGAGTGAAAGACCTGGAGGAAGAGGGACTTCTCACTTTCACCCCTCTTTCACCCCACTTTTTGAATTCAGAAACACAGGAATGTGGTACCTGTCCAAAAACTTAACAATAAATAAAATGCAAGTTAAAAAGCTGACTTGGTCAGTTCATTTCTTCCAGAAAGCTTTCGCACATGGTAGGTGCTAAATATATATTTTCTTCATCAATTGACTAGATAAATGGGAGGATAGGTAGGAAGCACAGGAGAAAATAAAGGTTTAAGTTTGAGAGTTAGCAGAGAGAGACTCATTCAGTAACAGCAAAGACGGAAATGGTTGATCAACTGGACCAGGCTAGCAGGGAGTCAAGCACAAAGAACGAAGATGGTGGTTGGCTGGCTCGGGGGAGGGAGGCCATTCCTGTTTTACTAGATCATCAATTGACCCTGCACATAAGGGCCTTGTAATCTAGCTCAAGTTGACCCATCCAGACTAAGCTGTCATCCCTTCTTTCTCTCCCCCTGGAATGCCAACACACAGGCACCCACTCCCCTTAATGCTACAATGATAGGTAGCTACTTATGGTTCCAGTACACATTCTTTTCACTCATTCTCTTTTCTGTGCTTAAATTGCTCCATCCCACTCCAATCTGTCTGCCTGCCTTACTCATCCTTCAAGCCTCATGGTTTACAAGGCATCTCCTCTCTACGCTTCCTGACTTCACCGGGCAGATGTAAGCACTCCTCCTCCTTTGCTGGTACACTGTGCTACTCTGCTCTGTATCCTGTACTTCCTTCCTTCATAGAAATGCTCCTACTGATCTGCAATTGCTTGTCACTAGATTCTGAACCTTTGGGGGAAAATCTGACTCTTCATCTCTGCATCTCCTGTCCCTGACACTACCTGACACACATTAAGTAAAGAGCCAACAGCTGGGAGGATGGAGGGATGGATGAATGCAAGCATATTTTAATTCAAGCTTTTAAAATTACCTTTTTTCTGCATGCTTGGCATGCATGAGGTTCAGGGTTCAGTCCGTAGTACCACCATTAAATAAATAAATAAACATCCCCCCATAAAAAAGAAAACCTATCATCATAAAATTACCTTTTTCCTCGGTCTCAGTTTCTCTCTCCATTCCTTTAATTCCTGGCTGTGTTCCTCATCTAACTCCTTTAGTTTCTGAGTCTCATGCTCAACCAATAGGTGGCATTTTTCGTTCTGAAAATAAAGTTTGGATTAAAAAATTTCCGATCAAGTTAGCTACTATTCACAATACAATTATCTTACAAAACAATAAAGTATTCATCAAACATCAAGCTATTACTGAGGTTGAAATTCTCTGCTAACAATCAAGGGCCAAGAATCATGAAATGAGTCACAGCTTCATTTTGGCAAGTTTAGAGGCTAGAGCTGTTATTCACCATGTGGAGAGAACTTGAATAGAAAGAACGAGTTTGATCCTCATTTCCCTTTCTAGGAAGGTTCACTCAGGAGACAGACACTTCAGAGGGCGCCCTGCAAGCACTTTACCCAAAGGTACCACCAGAACATGGGACCAGAAACTACTCTGCTCTAGTAAGGTAAGCAAACATGTAGAATACCCACAATGTACACGCTCCTTGGAAGCTATCAGCGTTTTAGGACATACAGGCTGCAGGCTTCAGGTACGGTTCAAAAACAGTCCTCTCCAAAGTAGTGTTTAAATTCTTTAGGAGAAAAATTACCATATATTTATCGCTTTTTTCAAAAAGTTTGGAGAAAATGAACTGTTTCTCCCTAAATTAAAAAGAAATTTTAAATTCCAAATACAATAAAACTGCCCACATCATTTTAAAACCTTTGTTCATCTTCTTTGCAAAATATATTAAGAATTCTCAATAGTACTTTTGAAGGATTCAACTCCTTAGATTATAAATTAGCTCCATGTGCATATTAATCACGGTTATATAAAATCTGACCAAGTGCCTGTGACACTAAGCTGATCTTCACTGGGGTCTACACAGGAAAGAGAATCTTTAAACCCCATCTTCACAAGCACCGTGGTGCCGCTCCCTCTGAGTAGCCGTTACTTCCTCACAACCAGCCACCTGCGCTGCACACGTGCCACCAGCTTTGTCCTCACGCGTCTGGACTAACCTGTAGTTGATGCAGTTCGCGGACGTTGGCTTCACACTGCAGCTGAAGATCCCGCATTTGATTTTCATGTTTTTGATGCTGAGCCATTCTCTCGTTTTTCTGCCTCTTTTCTTCTTGAGAAGCAAACTATAAATAAGAAAAACAAAAGATAAATATCAAGTAATGTAATTTCTGCATCTTTCAAAGGTGTAATTAAGGAATTTAACGAAGCTTAAAGTATAATAAACTAAAGCTGCAAGTAATAATACACTGGGACTCAATGCTGGAGTCTGCATCATGGCTTTGGTGGGGAGTAGGGAGGTGGGGAGACACTTCTGATTAAAACCTTGTTCCTCCTATCTGCTTTGTGACCTCCGTTAGTTTGTGTGTGGGACCTGTGACTGTATAAGGCCGTATGTTTGACTAAAAACCTGGCCATCTTGTTCCTAGGGCCAGTCTAGCCCTGGATCTGACGTGAGGCATGGGAGAAAACAGCTCTCTGCGGCCAGCACCTGAGGAAGACTGAGTTGGCATATGCCATATGTCTAGCCCCGGCCCACACAGCCGTGGTGAACATCAGAAAGCCCAAGGTGGCTCTAAATGTTTACAACACAATTATGTGGTACCAATAAGGGCAATACAAAATTTTTAAACCTAAAAGAGAAGAGAGTAATTTGCTTATTTACTTGTTTAATTTTGTCACGGTCCTGATCTGGTGTTGCTGTTGAGTTAATTCTCAAACTCTTCTTAAACATGGCCATTCGTGTCTTGGCTTCACTGCGCTGAATCTTAGGCAGTCTTGCTCTTTCTTGAGTCTGTCTGTTTTTTAATTCCTCAATAAGTCGTTGATTATAGCGCTGCATTTGTTCTGTTTCCTAAGAAAGTTTTAGACAGAATCCAGTGATGGAGATATAATTTAATACTCAGTACCCACATGTATGCTCAAACATGTCATTTTGCTGTTGTTTCCCCAAATTACTCTCTCCTTGTTGCATACCAACCAGCAAAATATTAGGCAAAAAATAATTTATAAGAAAAATAAAGCTTTTAGGTAAGAGTCTCATATTGACTCTCTTTTACTAAGTATAGGGAGTCTATATTTTTAAGATACCTGAACCAGAAATGGAGCCAAAATAACTGCCTTTAAGAGACAAGATGAAGATTATAACGTATAGAGGTCTTTAAGCATCGTAATTAGTTACATTCCTTGGAATTTATAGAAAAGAAGTTTGCAGTCATGATCAACATACAATTAATTACTCCAATTCATCAAAGACATTTTAGGATAAAAGAAAGAAACAAAATCTAAAAGGTATCCTCTAAGAAGCCTAAGTTTCAAAGATAAATAGCTCTGCAAACTTTAAAATGAACAAAAAAGTGAACAAATTTTCCTTTCATTAACCTTCTCATGGCGCTTAAGTAGCTGATGTCTTTGCATAAAATACTGATCTTTAAGTTGCTGTTTGAGCAGCTGGTGTTTTTCTTGTAAGTGTCGTTCTTCAAGCTCCCAAATCGCAGCTTCTCGAGCTAGGAGGAGAAGAAAGCAATTTTCAAAATGTCACTTTGCTCTTTTTACTAATGTACTTCGGCCTTCAATATTTACATAAAAGTGTCTTAATACACTGACATACACACATGGACATTTTGAGTTATAAATATTACCAATGTAAAGATAATATGCATCCTGTTCTAATGTCCTATAAACAGTGAATGCCCCGCTCCAATATCAAAATTCCATGTAATCATCTCAGTAAGAAAGAAAAAAAGTCTACGGTATTTGTTAGGGGAAATAAGTGCTTAAAATTCCATCCTATCATGTAGCCAATTAAGTATACCAACATTATAAGGCATAATGAGTAAATAAAATTATTCAGGTATATTTCTAGCATCATCTGGACAAAAAGATGTTTTAAGGATTATGTTCACTTCTACTGCCATAAAGGAATTCTATACCTTGCAGTATTTATGGGGTTTTCTTTGGGGGGGAGAGTAATTAGGTTTATTTATTCATTTAACGGAGGTCCTGGGGATTGAACCCAGAACCTTGTGCGCGCTGGGCATGTGCTCTACCACTGAGCTGTTTCCTCCCCCTAGATCTTGCAGTATTTCTTAATTTTAAAAAGTTGTTTCCCTCTTCTTTACCTCAACTTTCTTAATCTTTCCCTCTATCATTGTAGCAAAGGAAAACATTCAAATAATTTCCAAGGTATGTATCTCTGCAACGTTTTGAGATATCTGATATACACACACATGCTGCGTAATTCCACACACCTCTCATGAGCTGCTGCTTGTTGTTCAGACACTCTCTTTCGATGTTGGCTAACTCTGCCTTCTGCTGCTGGATGATCTTTTTCAGAGAGCCATCTAATTCTTGTTGTTGCTTCTGAACAAACTCTTGTTCCTATTAGACATAGTTAACCAGCAGTTAATAAGTATCTACTGAGCGAAAGATCCATTTATCTACCTGACTGTATATGTTAGTGGTTAACAAGATTTCTGAATCAAGTTTTTGAAGTTAACTAGATTTAAAAATCACCAAAATTATACAGTATAGACACAATATAAATGTATTAGTCACCCAATTCAAACCCAGAAAGTACTAGAATACATAATATTCTAAACTCACTGTTAAGAATAATACACACAAAAGAAGTCAATAACCCACTCATGATTAAAATGCTCTATTACACTAACATCTTTAGGAAAAAAATTAATTTACAGCTTCTAAAACTGACTATTCATTCCACTGCAGTGTGGCTAAAACAAGGATAAACAAGAAATGCCTTTTAGAAAGAATGGCAAAAAAGAGCAAGTAAGTAAATTAGATATCGGGATTTAAAACTCTATTTTTCTAATAATACGGAGTTAGGAGGAAACACCATGGCTGCACTAAATAGAGAAAGACAGTTTATTTATCTACAGCCTACGTCTAAAAAGAATAATACTTTAAGGACTTAATGAGAAATGATGCATTGCTAGAGAAATGTGAACTAGAACTAGTTTTGTAATTCTATAAACAAATTCCTTATAATCAGAGAGTTCTACAAAAATGTTTGGGATCCACTCATTCACTCAATATTTACTGAGCAAATACTATTTGTACAAATGCCAGATCTATACTTAAAAAAAAATTTTTCAATTACTATGTAAGAAAAGAAAAGGTTAAAATGACTTCTGGTCTCTATGCTAAATCATACATTTACAGAAGGAAAGGAACAATATCCAAATCAAAGAAATGCAAATTTTGCCAGTAAATGTTTGCATCTCCATCCCTCTCTTGGCAGTTATAGCAGTTTCTGATTAGCTCAAAGGATATTCTGATCAATTTAACTGTGGATTTGGGAATTTAGGGTTGAAGCAGCACTTCACCTATAATCCTTCCTCTTGCAGATCCAAGAGATGATAAAATCCCAAGATCCATTTCGAAACTATTTTTTAGGCCTTGGACAGTCTGAAAGGATGTGGATCAATACCAGTCTGGTGCTCAGGGCACAAAGAGTGAGTCTAGCAGTGTTCCTCAAGATGCTTGTCTCACTGTTTCTCTGCAAGTAAGAATCAGATCTTACCATCCCACGACATCCTGTTAAAGTAATTTCTCATCAAAAATGCTGCTGTCTCATCTGCATCATGATGTGTATTTTAGCATAAATACAAATATACAGTAATAGAAAAACTAATGAATTGTCTCCCTAAAATACAACTGCCAACTTGACTACAGTCACCTATGTAACTTAATCACAGCAAAAAAATAAAAGAAACAAACTCAATACATATTTAAATTCAACTATCTAGAACAAGGCTGTTGAATTTTAAAGAGATGCAAAATCTCCATCCTATCTTGTAAGCAGTTGTAACAATCTAGGTTGTTCAAGCTTCTCTTTTCCCTATAGTAAATACCATTTGTAATAAAAATTAAATTGATTCTCTAATTTCACTGTAAAATTTCTATATGCAAACTTGTTTAATAAACAATATAACCTGCAGATGTATCAAAAGTTTTCTTTTGTTCAACATGTTTACGATTGGTTTGCATAAAGAACTTTATAAAGTATTTGTGTGGACAGAAATAATGGATCCAAATTATAAATAAAACACTACATTTAGACTCAAAGAAATCAAGTGTAAAAGATGGGGCAAATAAAATATTTATGTGAAAATAAAAAAGGTAAATATAGTGGACCCTTGAACAACACAGGTTTGAACTTAAATGTGGACTTTTCTCACTAACTGTGTACTAGTGGACTACACAATCTACAGTTGGCTGAATGTGCAGACACAGAACCACAAACATGGAAGGCCCACTGTAAAGTTATACGTGAATTCTCAACTGCACAGAGGGTCAGCACCCCAACATCCAAGTTGTTCAAGTATAGTATAAGCCACTGTTACCAAACAAGTGAACGTGGTTTCTCATCAATGCAATTTTGGGTCATATTATTATATTTATATCTAAATTAAGCAAGATAAGAGTCTAATTCAAAGAAAACTTTTATTAAGCACTTAGTAAATTCTAGACACTGCACTACTTACAGGGTTACCAAAATTAATCAAGACAGTACTGCCTTCAAGGAGTTTCTACTCTGTTGGTCCCAAACTGGTTTTATCTGTCAGTCCACATAAACAGTAATGGGCCCCTTCCTTTAGTATAAAACTTTCAACACTTCAAAAATAAACCAGAGAAAACTCAAAGCAAGGAATAAAGGGTTCAGAAACAAAGACACACAGTGAATGACAAAGAACTACAAAAGCATGCCCTGAAGCAGCCAATGTATAAGAGGAAAAAAAGAGCTAAGGCTTATATAGCAGCAGGCAAAACTAGCACTGTGCTGCTCCAGAAGACAAAATAAGGACCCCCAGGTAAGAGTCAAGGCAGGCAGCGTATGGAAGCGCTCCTTAACAGTCAGAGTCTGCAAATACATCAGCTGCCTTACAGAGCTATGGACTAGAATAATTAAGCAGAGTGTAGGTGATTACATAGTCAAGGATACTGTACAACTGATTTTTTATATTAAAGCTAAAAACTACCTAAAAGGTCTCTTACACACTAATTAATATATTTTATTACCACAAAAGAAATAAAAATTTATATTATTGACCTTTCATTAAATGTCTTAACTTCAGAAGGCAAGTATAAAACATTCACAGTGGAATCTGTAATTTGAAATTACTCCTAGGATCTAAAAGAAACGTGATCTTACATTCCAAAAAGATTGCATAAATTACCTTCATTAAAAAAAATTAATAGGTTGAGTTGATCACTAGAAGTAACAACTTCAAAATGGACACATAAATGGCAAAATGAGTGCCCTTGAAATGTACAAGTTTCAATTCCGATAAGGAATTTTAACATATTAGATAACTGTGAACATTAAAATACAGCTTTGGGTTCTAGAAAACTGTAAGAAAGGGTTATGATATATGGCGCTATTTGTACAGAATTTGATCTTTTTAAAAGAAAAGCTAAGAACGGTAATGATCAGAAAAGTGATCGTAATTCTTAATTTCTCCCTCTCGTCAAAAAAATTAACGTTTTGCTTACTCTTTAAGAAAACGATAAAGAGTCCAATGGCTGCCAATAATAAAAAAAATAAACAAGTAATTCCAGGAGAGGGGAAAGGAGGGGCTGTATTCAAGCTGTACTCTATCTACTCCAGTTGTGTATATCAAACATCACAAACAAAACTTACAGTGTTAAGTGAGCTAGTCTTTTCCCTACAGAAACTGTGAGAAAGAATACAGCTTGGAATTCCAGACTTAATGTAAAACTACAGCAAGGAGACCAGTAACCCACTATTCATTATGGACAATATGAATAGTGAAAACTAAGTGGAACTAAAATCACCACTTTTAACATGGCTTTCTTTTCTGACCATACCCATAATTAAGACATCTACATAAACACATATGCAATCAAAATGCCACGTCACACAAAGATAAAAATCTAATCACAGCATTCAATTTCTCACATGTGCAAAGCTCATAAAATACTACTGGAAAGATATTTCTTGGCGGGGTAGACAGAAAAAAGAACACTGCAGTAGAAGTGTTCTAATTCCAGCTCTACAATTAATCTCTTTTGTGACTTTAGGCAAATCACTTAGTCTTCTGTGCCTCAATTTCTTCATCTGTAAAATGGACACAGTCCATCCCGATAATAGGGGTTGGCAGTGGAATCAAATTTGAAAACTCTTCGAAGAATACTGTACTGTAAAGTTCAAGTCAGGTTATTACTATTGTCATTACTGACATTATCATCTATCAATCTTCTAGATTTGTAACAAATGAAAATGAAAAGACACATGTGAGCCAAAGAAAAAGCAAGTAAAACAGAAGAACTCATCCTCCTACAAGGCACGTGGGACTTACGTCCTGCATTTGGGCGTTGAAGACTGCACAGGATGACAACTGAAAAGACTGAATCATGACCTGAGCAACGCCCTGTGGATCAGAATACAATGCACCTCCCAGGTGAGAATAAAGCCAAATGACTTTTTGTAAATGGAAGGAGTAATTATACAAATGTTGAGTTTCTTGAGGCCTGTAACAAGTCACTTAACAAAGAGGCCTCTTTCTCATATGTAAACTGAAGGATCTGAAGTAGATTAGTGGTTTCCAAACTCTAGTTTGCTGCCATTGTTTTTTAAACCAGCTGAACTCTCTTTTTAAAAAACTCACCCCAAAAATCTGTTTATAAAACAGATGAAAAGTGATGCTGCTTTAGCTGAAGTGGAAGCAGGGGCCCAGAGCCCTGCTGTCCTCACTTTGTGAAGGATTCTCGAGGTGCTTCTTACAAACCCAAGAGCTCCTGGGAATACAGTTTGAAAACCACTGGACTAGATGATCAAATACATTCTAGCTCCATGAATATACAGCTATTATTTATAAATTCTCAAAAAAGTTTAAAATATCAGACTCTGCAAAGTTACCAAGTTTTATTCAGCAAAAGCAGTAGCTAAATAGAAATATTTTTGAAATCTGTTAGACTACTACATTCCATTAAAATTACAAAAAGAAATTTACTATCGTTTCCAGCTTTAGTTGGAAAATACAGGCTAACCCCTCATATTATATGAAAAATCACCAACAAAGTTTTATTGAAGCACAGGATCATCTAATTTGTTTGACACTAAATTCTCAATTTTGACTCCAGAGTCTAACATACTATCTTTTGGAATTAAAAAACTCTATATTCCTTTTCAAGGCAAAACCAAGTTGTTAATTGGTTTGAAATTCAAATTACCCAAAAATAGACAACATGTGGCCAGCAAGGACCTCCTCTTCATCTATTAAAAAGTCATGGTCAACAGCCAGTGGGCAAGCCAGTAAAAGTTTAGATTAGGCACAGAAGAGGTAGCTTAAATATGAGAGGCACCATGAGGCAGTGGTTCAGTGTATGAAACAAGGAGCCAAACTTGCCTGGATGAAAATTCTGGCTCTACAACTAACCCAGTGTGTGAACTTGGGAGAGTCACTCTACCTCCTGTGCTTTAGTTCCCTCACCTGTAGAATGGGGGTAACAAGAGTAACTACCTCATATGTTGTAAGGTTAAATGAGTTCATATAGGTAAAGCATTTAGAACAGATCTCACACATAGTAAATGCCTTGTTCGCTATAATCAACTACAGGCATACCTTGGAGATATTGCAGGTTTGGCTCCAGACCACCTCAGTAAAGCAAATATTGCAATAAAGCAAGTCACATGAATTTTTTGGTTTGCCAGTGAATATATAAGTTATGTTTACACTATACTGTAGTATATTAAGTGCAATAGCATCATCTAAAAAAAAAACAATGTACATAACTTAATTAAAAAATAGTTTGTTCCTAATGAATGCTTACTATCATCTGAGCCTTCAGCAAGTCATAGCATTAACATCAAAGATCACAGATCACCATAACAAATACAGTACTAATGAAAAAGCTTGAAACATTGTGAGAATTACCAAAACGTGACACAGAGACATGAAGTGAGCAAACGCTGTTGGAAAAATGGTGCTGATAGACTTGCTCAATGCAGAGTTGTCATAAACCTTCAATTTGTTAAAAAAACACAGTACTGCAAAAGTGCATATAACGTGAAGAGCAACAGATCAAGGTGTGCCTGTAGCAATTCCGATACTAAGCCAGGACAAGATTCTTCACTGGCTCACTCACAGAAAGGGAAAAAACCAATTTATTCAAATAGGCTAGTTTTATTAAAATTTTAAATTCTCAGGTATTTTCCTTATTTTTCATGGCATTAAAATAGTCTCTTCATTGAAATGATGGTAATAAGCAAAGCAGTTTCAAAATATTCTTACTCAACAAAAATAAAAAAAAATTTTAATGGCAATCCATTTGTCATAGACCCCAATGGTTTTTGTTGTTTCTATGTTTCTTTTCATAAATATGTAAAATTCAAAAGTCTAGGAATCACTTTTTTAAACTGCATAAAATTACATTAAAGGATAATTTAAAGCAACAATTAATATATAATCCATGTCTCTTTCCTTTCGTTAACATCTGTAACTACAAACTGAGCTCACTTCTCTCTTTGCCTCCAGGCTGAGTACAAACTTAATTAAAAGAAAGGCAATTCCAAGTATAAAAGACCTCATAGAATCATGTGGGATAATTCTAGAAAACTCTGCTGAAAATACAATTTATACAGTTTTGTAAATAATTCACTAATTAATTGGCTCAGCTTTATCATAACCTAGAATCAAGTATATATAAGTAAAAATTGTCTATTTTTGTAACTGCTATATTCTGAATCAAGAAAAAAGGTATCAAATATTTAATACGTAAAGTCTGACTAAGTTACTTATCTTATTAATAGTAATATATGTTTGATCTATCATTTAACATTATCATTTACCATTTTTCTTTGAACTTTGAACTTTATAGAATTAATGGCCTTTTAATAGGCATTCTTTTCACATGCACAAAGCTTATATACTCACCCCCTATATTTTTCTGTTCTAAAAGTCTTCTATCAAACATTGACATTACCACTTAAAAATACAAGCTTCCATCATGATTAAAATTAGAAAACAGTGGATTATACATTAACATACATGTTTACTTCATCTGGAGTCAACTTTCCAAACATTTTATTTAATTTCATATTAGCAACTTAAATGTCACCGTTAGTGTGAATTCAGAACTACATAAAGAATCCCCTGGGAAACTCTGTACAAGGAGAAGTCAACATCATATAGTAAGCACAGAATTTACCCTATCAACTATGGTTTACTGAGCTGTGAGAATAATGCCGCTTTCTGTTTTTAGTAGCAGTAAGCTGCTGCTGTTACCTGAGCATGCTGGCTTTGTGCAAGCTCCTCTTTCCTGCGTTTCATGAGCTCTTTTCTCAGCTCTTTGGGTGCTTTCTCCACTTCATTTATAACCTACAGTGTATAAGCATGCAGGAGGTGGGGAAAAATACTTTCTCCACAGCAAGCGTTTATGTGAGCAGACAAGCTACAAGTCAAATATTAAAGCTGTTAAAAAGTTCCTTTCAACATGCATTAGCACAGGTGTTAGTTTGGTGAAAAAGAATGAAAGGATAGAACATGCTTCATCTCAGTGCAGAAAGAGACAGTACACCATATAAAAGTTAATTAGTTGCTTAATTATCCCTCCATATCTTCTCTCTTAAAGATCCAAAGACAATCAGTAAAGAATTACTTGCGGTGCTGATGCTGAACTAAAGGTGATAAATTCAAATGACCTTGAAAGATTATAAAATTATAAACATATTTGACATTGTTTGAAATACTGGATATAAGGAAAACTAATCCCATTCATTTATAAAAATGCAAAATTTCATAATTGGCTTGATAAAACCAAAGAAATAATTCTAAATGAAACCCCACTTAACGAGACCAGAAGAGAAAGTAAGCCTTGGAATACACAAAGGAGAGATAAATGGACACTACGTTTCTTTTTTCATAAAACACCATCTTATATACATGGTGTGATTAAAAATGAACATATCTCATAAGTTGGTTGTTGGATGATAATCCTCTGATGATAATTTAAGCCAAAATCAATTGTCAACTTTAAAATCTTTAAAATATTACTAAGTGCTCATAAAATAATAGTTTAGTATGCTATGATTTATTATACCAGATAAAGTATATTACTAAACGAGGTGTATTTTAGAGCTCCTTCTTTTAATCATTACAAAATCCTATTTATACGTTCCACCTAATAATAGATCTGTAATCCAGCTATGAAAAATGATCAAGTGTTTACAAGTAGAAGCACCAAAAGCAACCAGATTCCAAATCACCACATGCTATTGATGGTCCGTGAAAGAGACTGATTTTGATTTAATATAGTGTATTTTAAATTTCCCATCAGTAATCTCTCATGAAACCAAATCACCATTAAAAGGAAGAGACTCCCCAATGCAAAAAGTTTAGCAATAAGGAAAAAAATACATAATTATTTAAAATATGCATGCCATGATATCAAACACGTTCACTGGCTAAATCTCTCCTACCCCATGACAGTAATAACTAGAGACTTTTATATGTCTAAAATTAAATCATATACTTCTGTAAAAAATTTTTAACTTAATCTGATATTAAAAAATTACCTCTCAATAAAAACTACACATGGTTTCAAGAAAATTAACATTTAGTCTCAGTAAAGTCATGTCACGATATATAGAGCAATTCTATATAAAATACAATAAAACGTAACAAAACAGTAATTTTTAGAAATGGTAGCCACATCAAATGAAATTATATACCATTTTACTCATCGTTACCTAAAGAAATCATAGAATGCACTATATTTATTAACACTTGATTCTTTTTTAAAGAAAATCCTCAAGTTCAGCAATATGATGCTGAATAATTTCACTGTTAAAATCAATTAATCTGAGTATTTGGGACAAGCAACAAAAGTGAAAAATGTATTCATTAGTTTGAGATTTTTCTGTTCCAATTCTAATAGAATGGATCATAATATTGTCCTGGGGGTCTTCTATATCATGAAAAGGTAAATTCTCCTCCTACACTAAAGGAACAGAATAAATCATAAAATTACTTCTGAAAAATGCTAATATGTAAAGCTCACTTAGTTTATATTTTAATTTGAAAAGAAAAAGGTACACTAATATGTAAATCTTCTTTCTGAATTAATGACAGTCTTTCATAGTAAATAATACCACAAATAGATTCTATGACAATATGGAACAGTTTCAGAAAAAAATTTAAAAATTCATTCTAATCAAATGACTTTACAGATATCTTCCACCTGTGAGTCTTCAAAGTAACTCAAAATGTGATAAACTTATAGATATTATCTCAAGTTTCAGGTTACTCAGCTTTTGTTTTGACATAGCATCCAAAAAAGGTCATCAAGCTAATCAAGAAAAAAATGTTTAGGTATGAATTAAATACTGAAAATAAAAATTAAGATAAATTTTTGTTACCACCTGCAAACAGAAAATAGTACGTTTTCTTGAAAAAACACATTACTATATCAGGCCTTAAATGTTGCATTAATAAAGGAGGAACAATAGATTGAAAGGAAAATGGATTAGCCTCAATTTGAAGACTTAATTCAAGGGTTAGCTAGACAATTAATGGTAGTTTGTGAACTTGAACAGGCCATTAAAACCTCTTCTACTCCAGTTTTCTTGGCAGTAAAATGAGATAAGATCTGACCTCACCACTACCCTACAGGTCTGCTGGGGACACTGAAAGAAAGAATGGATGAGTGCCATTTAACTAGCAAGCATTATTCCTAATTCCTCAGTCTTAAATGTAGATTAAAAACAGTAGTTACACTTACCTCCTTCTTTCGGTTCTTTAACATATTCTGAAATTTGGACAACTCTTTCTCTTGTTCTCCTTTAATGCGTTTGGCTTCATCTCGCAAGCGATTTGTGTGTTCTTGTTCTAGACGTTCAATAGTCTGTTTCTGTTGTTTCTCTAGATTCTCAATTTCTTGGTCATATTGTCGCTTCTTGCTCTGTAAAATGATGTAGCTCAAGATCATTTAACTTCTTTTTATCACTTATATTAACTCATTATTTTAAAAGTGTTTACTAAGAGAATACAACTGGCATTTAAATTTAGTGATGTGATCTGTATCCTTTGCAATACTGAACAAGTCAAATGCACTAAAATATGTTTCAAAATTTTTTCAAAAAGATGAGCATTTCATTTTTTTCTAATATAGAAAATACTTTTTTCTATTCTACAAGAAGTAGAATGTTCAGAATTTTCAGACAATCCAGAATATCCACAGTTGCTATGAAATACTAAAGTAAGAAAAATTTCAGTATTTATCCTATAGAATTTTGGATTTTTGATAAATCAAAGGTTTTATTTGAAGTCTATTTTACTAGTGTACCATTTTCAGATTTACTCTTCCTCATTAATATTCCTAAAATAAACTTCCTATTTCATTGAAAGAAATCTTTTGGAATTATAACTCTACTCTTTCAACAAAAGATTCCTGCCAATATAACACCTGAGTAACACTGCAACTTTAGATATAGAGTTAAGTATTTGTAAGGGTGTTTTCTTTTAAAAAATCAAAAAGCAAAACATTTTGGAAAATATGAGGGGGGAGAAACAGTTTTTACAAGGTTCTGAAAAAACAGAATGTAAGTACTATAAAAATACTCAATGAGAACAAAAATCCATTATTTTCTTAGCAATTCTCAGTAATGATTCAACATATATTATCAGCAATGCCACACTTCACACAAAACAATCCTTAACACGTAAAATTATAAGAACAACAAAAGAACTGTATTCAAAACATGAATCCTGTAACATTTCAAATGACCTTTTTTCTAACCTACGTTAAGCTAGATGTTCAATATAAGTTATTGAAATTTTGTATCAAATTAATAATTCCTTTTCCAATTTTGGACACAAGGTAAAAACTGAAAGACTCAGTGACAATTACCCTTGACAAGTAAGCACTAACTTCTCCAGCAGCTGTGAAAAGGGATGTGGAAGCCTAACTGTAGTAGCCAGAGAAGTATTTTGAAAAATCCCCAAGAAGTTCTAATACTCAGCCAAGTTTGAAGACAACTTCTCTAGACTGGATTGAAATCTTGGATTCTAGATCTGAGAGGTCAAATTGTAACAATAAAAAATTATCCAGCGATAGGCACACCTAAGAACTTCGTAAACCATCTACTAGCTTCATGATTCCAGGTTTTCAAGACAGATTTTAATCAAAGGAAAATGAAGACACCCACCACACAGTATGTCAGGCAAAAAGAAAAGAGAAGAAGGAAAAGGAAGAAGGAAGGGGAAGGAAGGAAGGAAGGGGAAGGAAGGAAGGGAGGAAGGAAGGAAAAGAAAGAGAAAAGAAAGCATCGAGAACACCAAAAGCTAAAGGCCTGAAATATACCACAAAGCCAGAGAAGTCTAGTAATCAGAGAACAGGTTCTAAAACCTGCCAGTAGTGGGTTATTGTTTTTTTTTTTAAGCACTAAATTTCATTATTAACAAAATGGTACAAAATTCCAGGACTTTACCATCATCTCTTGCTCAAAACGCCGGAAAATTTGTTCTCGCTGTTGCTGCAGTTTGCTGTTAAGCTGCTGCTGGGCTCTTTGCTCTTCTTTTTGAAGAAATCTTAATTCCCGAAGTTCCTGACGTCTGATAAAATTTAAAGGCAATGACAGAGGAAGACAGGAAAAATTACATCTCTGAAGTAATGTTTTAAAAGAAAAAACTTTCAAAAATAACTTTTTTTTCAAGTGGAAAAGTAACAAAAGAATAATCCAAAATTAGACAAGACTTTACTCTTGTTTCTCTATTCTTCAGACTCCGCAGAGACTGAGAAGTCACAAAATCAGTTTTAATTATGTTGTTTCTCTACTCACCTAAGAAACCTCAATTCTTCAGTTTTGGAATCACTATCTGTAACTATCTTTGACGTTGTTACACTCACTTCTACACCATCAACAACAAATTTGCGTGTTTTCTTCAATGTTTTCTTTTGTCTTCTGGTTTCCTGAGTGAGATTTTATTTTAGTTAGGCTTTATATGGGGAATACTACAGATAGAAAACATTTTCTCTTTAAAAACAAAAAACTGAACAGCTATGAAGACTATGAAAACTATACATATAAAGTATGAATACAAAGCATTAAGACTCATCTTTGGAATCAGTTATATCCTCTTATACTTCACCTGACTTTCACATAATTTTACAGACGAAATCAAATTTTTTTCAAGTGAAATTATGTGTTTTGATGATGTGCATATACAATTTTTATGATACATCATAATTAGGCACCAGTGGTAATGAGCAATTCATATAAATGAGTAATTGGTACAACTTTCACCATTTTTTTCTTCCTCTTTTTACCTAGTAGGTTCTCAGTTACCTCTGCTTTTCTGTTTTAGAACCACTCACACAGCAGTTAAAAATGAATTCTTGGGGCTCATCCCTTAAAGAATCTAAATCAACAGGTCTGAGGGTACGTAAGAATTTTACTGAAAAAGCCCCCAGGCAACCTTTAAAATGTTCTCTTTAGGGGGGGTAGTTAGGTTTGTTTGTTTCTTAAACAGAGGTACTGGGGGATTGAACTATGACCTCACGCATGCTAAGCATGCACTCTTTCACTGAGCTACACCCTCCCCTCGCCTGCCTGATAACGTTTAAACAGGGCCAGGACTGGGAATCAAAATCTGTTTCATCAACAATACCAGCAGCCCTCCTCCATCTCAGGGCCAAAGATGGATGTGTGATTTTACAGTTACTAGAAAGACAGCACCTCTACCACATCCCCAAAGTACCAGATCTGCCTGTTAGCTGTTGCCTAAAATTCTTTATCAAGACCAAATTCCTCACTCCTAACTTTTTAAATGCAAATAGAAATAACAAAAGTATAACAGTGCTATAGATACATTTCTGTAAACATGTAAGTACTGAGAACAGATAATTACTTACTTTTGATAAGGGGAAAAGATTAGAAAGCAGAGGGAGCAAAAGGGGAATATGAAAACACTACATGCAAAATGCATCAATCAGCATTTTTAAGTTTCTCTTTGGCAACTTCCAGTCACCTTTCTGCAACCTCTTACTGTTCTGTTCTCTAGGCATCCAGTAATCACATGCTCCTCTCCCTAAGCCCTGGGAGACTTATCCACCCTATCCAGACTTCCTCTAAAATCTAAAGTGGGCATGCTCCAAAAACAGATCTACCTCCCTGTATCCTCCAAATTTTCCATTTCTTCAGTTCTTACTGAAGTATCCACAATTAACATCGCCTCTGCATTTTTCAGAAACGCTAACTATTAAGTCAGTGAATGAACTTCAGATTAATGGAATTTCAGTCAATGAAACAAAATAAACTGAAAACTGAAGGCCATAGGCAATACATGTAATGATTTGGGGCAGACAGGCATGCCGATCAGTCACGCTAGAGTCATGTCCCAAAGGTCTGTTTTCCTAAGTTGTTCCTGCTTTTCTGCTACCCGTCAACCCAGAGTCCGTAAGTACCCCGTGGCTCATCTGCATGAGAATTCCAAGGGATTTTTTTGTTACAAGTATTGATTCTTTAGCCCCACTCCATACTTCTACATAGCTCCCCCTACTAACTCATAAGCACATTAAGATTTGAGAGTTATGCTCCAACAGCTCCAAGTGTTCTGGGTTTTTAATGTCTGATTCTCATGGCAGTAGTGATGGCTATGACTGAGAAGGCAGGAGTCACCTGCATGGGCCAGTGGTAAATCAAGGCTGTTTATACCCTAAACATTCTTAAAAAGAGATCATTCGTTCAAGTCCTCAATTCTTTATTACTGATTCTTGCTAAAATAATACCTCAACACGAGCAAAGAGAACCCAAATTGCAATAAGCAAATATATTACAATATTTATGTCAAGTTGGCAAAACAGGTAGGTGCTACCAAAAAATTAAAAATTACACCTAGAATCTCTAGGTTTTCTTTTAAATGACTGACTTCTTAGGCCCTAAGAATTTCATAGGGTTAATACTACACTGATTTAGTGTTGTTTTGTTTTCAAGACATCAGTTTCACATAAACTCTCAACTGCCAAAATGACAAAGAAAAACCCAAACAAGGACCCATATATACTTACTTGTAAAGATATTGATCCACTGTCTTTAGTTTTACTTAGGAAGCTAGAGATGGATAAATTCAAGTCAATGCTGCTATTATCAGCAGTGGAACCAGTGCCTGAATCAGTATCATTTTCCTTTTGACTCTCAGATTCTGGTAACATGGTTTCAGTTTTTGACAAAGCACCTATTTCCCCTTTATTTTCTGCTTCTTCAGGGTTGATATTAATACTGGGCACTGGAGCAGGCTGAGGTTCACTGGGCTGTGAAGCAGCAGGAACTCGGGGTTCTGTTTCAATTGGCACTTCACATGGAATTTCTTCTTGCTCTGCATCTATCTGAGCAGTGGCTTTAGGAGCATCCTGAGTTTCACTTTCTAAAGCTTCTTTTGCACTTCTGATCTCTATTCCTTCAGCGTTAATTGATTCAGTAATATCCTCAACTTGATTTGTCCCAGGTTCTTCATTGGTCTCCACTATGTTCTCTGAACTGCTGATTAATTGTTCCTCACCTTTTCCTTCTACAGGTTTTTTATCTATCTCATTTGTTTCAGCTATTTCTTTAATAGAAACTTCCTCAGTACCACCAGCCTCAGGACCCTCTGTGGGCTTACTCACTAACTTCCGGCCTACTTCACCCACTTCTTTCCCATCACTGCCCTGAGCATCCACAGGACTGTTTCCAGCTGCCTTTGGAGGCACATCTACTGCCTCCTCTGTCCCTACCACATTGCTTGTATTACTGACCACATCTTTTTCAGTTTTGTCATCTTTTCCCAATTTCTCTTGGGTGTCTTCCTTTGTAAGCTCAACTTTATTTTCAACTGCCTGAACATCCGCCTCTTTTTCTCCAGTCTCTTGAGAAACTAAATCCATTGTCTGAATAGCAGTATCTTCAATTTCTTCAGTTTTTATAACCTTATTTTCAAATATCTGTTGCTTTTCCTGATCCCTTTCTTCCTCGGGTTTCAGATTCTGTTCAGTATTTGTTTCTGAAGTTATCATTATATTTTCTTTTCCTTCATTGACTGAATTAATGTCCACTGTTTCATGGCCTTCTGTGCCAAGTAGATTTTCAAGCCTGGGTCTCTCTTCCTCGCTCCCATTTTCCTTGATTATTGCTGTTCTATTATGGAGTTCAGCCATAGCTTCTAAAGGAGCATCATTAACATGATCATTAATGCCCACTGCAGCTTTTTCAGGCTCATCAGTGGTGGGTTTTTCAGTAGGAACTTTACTGTTAAACTTATCCTCGGAAGTATTACGTTCTGTTTTTTCTGAGACAGATTCCAAAATACAAGCATTTTGTGAAAGCTTATCTTCTTCAGAACTGGCAATACTAAGGTCAGAGGAGGCACGTTTACTTGCAGGTATTGGCTAAAAAAGATTTCACACATTTTTAGTGTTAAAACGTAACTTCAAAATGGTGACCAAAACAATGTTTCACGTATATATATGAATTATTTTATATATAAATGATTTAATTCATACATACAATGATTTAATATCTTTATTCAGTAAATTTGATGAAATTATAAAAATAATTTAAAGAATTGACAAATCTTCAAATAATACATGTGACAAAAATGGATAGCAAAAAGCAAACTTGTTACTATTCTGCACCTCTAAAATTAAAAGTTTTGTATTGCTAGCCAACAATTAATTTTTTTTAATTAAAGTATAGTCAATTACAATGTATTAATTTCTGGTATACAGCATAATGTCCCAGTCACGCATATATATACCTATATTTGTTTTCATATTCTTTTCCAAATTAATTCTTTGTTATTGGTGCAATCATACCTTAAAACTCAAATCTAAAAATTACCTAAATGAAATTTCCTTTCTAAATACTGACCAGAGAATTTTCTGCTTCCTCATCATCATCCTCCTCTTTGCCATCTTCAACTTCTTCTGTTACTTCAGCCTTTGCCTCTGCAATCAACTCTCGAATTGGTTTGTTGGAATCAACAGTAACAAAAGGATGCTGTTTGATCATTAAAAAAAGTATGCTCAGTGTAACAGCCAAAATGCTTATAGAGTAAGTTTAAAATACATAAAACACATTATTATGTGGTAAAAATATAGGCATATAAGTAAGAAAATTACAAAACTTCAGATGATGTTACATCTGAGGAAGGAAAGAGGGGGAGGGGACTGAACAGGAGTAGGAGCTGCCAGCAACTATATCTGTATCTTTTTTTTTTAAGAATCTGAAGGAAATATGTCAAAAATATATTACATATGAGTAGTAGGTACATGTACTTTTCTGTATGTTTGAAAATTTCACAACCTAAAATTTAAAATTTAAAGCAGGTTTCAAGTGCATTACTAGTTCGTAAAAAGTAACAATACAATTATATCTTGTATAAAAGCCTCGATAAAAGAATTACAAAAAGCTTTGGAGTTCTGTTAAAAGTGTCTACAACACCTGCTTTTCTGACATAATTCTAATACTCTTAAGAGTAAGAAGATATTTTATTCATCTCTGTACACTCAGCACTTGATGTCTGTCACAGACTAAGGCTTTCAAATGTGGAGATGGCAAAATAAGAAGAGAAAGTGTGTTCCAGGGATACATTTGTTGCACAGAGGAAGGCAATTTTTCCTGCTTCCCCCCCTAGATAAACAGATCAACCTTAAAAACTGTAATGTAGAAGTTACACAATAACTCAACCTAACAGTAACTGCCTCTAGACTAGTCATTCTGTTTGTCCGCCTGTACTATTATTTGACAAAACTTCATTTCAAATGATACAAACAGCTCCTGCTATAAAACAAAATTATCCAATCACTTTAACACCATTTCTTTAAAGTCAGTAATATTTACTGAAAATTTACCCTCATTGTAAGAGACATTAAAAAAAATTAATTAGCTCATGGCTCCTGCCGCCAAGGTGCTTGCTTTCCAGTAACTGGACAGACAAAAATGGAAGTAACTGACAAAATGCAAATAACTAAACAAAATGAAAAGAACACAAACTGAATCAAAAAAGCATAGGAGGAAGCACTTACAAGCTAAATATCTTTTATTAACAGCAGCAGGTATGTTTGCAAAGCAAATGTTAACTACTACAATGTATTTTGAGTTTCCACAGGAAAACTCAAGTGGAAAGAGTGCACACTGAATCAATCTGAAACTATTCTTCTTTTTCTTTTTTCCTTTATTTATTTTTAATTTGGAGGGGGTTATTAATTTTCTTTCTTTCTTTTCTTAATGGAGGAACTGGGGATTGAACCCAGGACCTTGTACATGCTAGGTACGCACTCTATCACTGAGCTATATCCTTCCGCCTGAAACTGTAATCTTAAAGAGATGTTATAAAAATCACACGGTCTGCTGTCATACTACTCTTATCCTACCTGCAGTAGCTGAGATGTGTTCCATCTGGAATCCACATTTTTTTCCAAGCATTTCTTTAGGAAGTCCTTAAAATTTGAAGACCTTCAAAAGAAAAATTTTTATAATGACATTCTATTTTACTTTCTTGTTATTAAAATAAAAACTCTGATAAATTATGCTTAAGTTCTCTTATGTATGGGATAATGTGAATTCAACATAAGAAAACTAGTTAATGAGAATATTAGTGTTTCATAAGTCATTCATCTATAAATACAAGTTAGACATATATGTAAGTAGGTTCATAGTTTCAGTCACTGAGACACTCATATTCATAAATATGCTAAAAATCACAAAAATCTTCTATTATATTAAACTGCACAAATATAAACTAACCACATAAATGCCTCACTTTCTCATAGTACAGGAAATAAATTTTTCATGTAGAAATCAAATCACTGGTATTTTTTAATTTCTACAGAAAGTTAGTTGTAAGTGTTTACATGGTCCTTAAGTCTTGAAAATATACCAAAAATCAGTTTTCTACTTCATATAGTCTTTGTACCATGTACCTAAATTTAAATACCTTGGAAAGTTGGAAGAATAAAGCATCAAGTTTTGCTTTTTAAAAAGCTTTGTTCAGGAATACTTTACCATTTTGATGGCTGTGCTAACGTAGGGGGCTCAGATTTTGCTATTTTTAGCAGCACTCGCATTGGATTTAATTCATGATGAGGTGGTTCTATCTCAGCCATTTCTATTAAAGTGATACCCAGGGACCAAACATCAGCTTTGTAGTCATAGGGTCTGTCCTTGGATGTTTCACACATGACTACCTCAGGAGCCATCCTATGAAGACAGAGAATTGAAAGTTAAAATGTTCAACTTAAGAATAGTGATTACAAACCACATAAAAGACAGACAGTATAATCAATTATGTGGGAAAAAATTAATGAGTAATAATAACTGCTGACATAACTAATGCTGCAAACCCATAAAACTGAACACATACCAATAGGGTGTGCCAATAAAGGAATCTCGTCTTTGAATTGTCCTTGTGTTTTTAGCTGATACTCCAAAATCCGCTTGAAATAAATAATCAAACAGAAGTATTAATGACAGTTTTTAAGCAAAGTTCACTGTATTCAACATAAGGGATAAGCATATCAAGGCTTTAAGAAGGCCACTCTTACTAAAGGGTAAGCAGAACAGAAAGAGAAATAACTTCCACATGTCACAATTCTCCAAACTGAATAAATACCAAAAATTCAGTACTTGGTGTTCATGCCCCAAGGCCTAGCACAGACTTTACACACAATAAATGGCAGCTACTATTATTAACCATATGTATAATTTTAACCTTCGCAGTATTTTGTTGGTAGAATTCTTAAAACTCATGAAACCTTGTCTTGTATTCCAATTATTTGTGTCTATTATACAGTTCTTTTTTCCTTTTTTTGACCATGTGGTTCTCTTGCTCAAAACAGACTGACAGCTACCTATTCCTAATATGGTGTATGAAGTCTTTCACTATGTTAGATATTTCATTAATGTTTCATAATTAAATAAATGCATAAGTAAATAGAACATACTATACTTGGAAGATATATGCAACATAAATAGGTGTATTCAGGACACTCCACCCCTCTTAACCCCAACTTCCTCAATTTACAACTTCTCATGTTTCTGCAGGAAGGGACTGAGATCACAACATGAAATTCCTGCCAGAAGAGGTTTTCTACTTAGGCAAAGTCAGCTCAGTACTTATCCTAGTGTTTCCCTAGAACCTATTAACAGTCTATTCATTTTAACATTTTTCCCCTCATGTGACTGGGAAAGGAGGTCCAGAAACAGGCCTAAACAACAAATGTCCACTGTCAACATTTATACCTCTCTAACCACACTTACGGGCAAGAAGTAGACACTAAGGAGGGACAAAAAGGCATCTTCATTTTTGTGCAAACGAGAAAATTAAGGTCACTACGTGCTTTATAGTTCTACTTACAATGATGTGGCATATATATGTTGGTCTGTTAAAACAGCATTTTTACATACTTATTTCCATTTGCAACAATGTGATCTGGTAAGAGCATCATAGAAATTCAGTTACTGTAATTTATTATATGGTTCGTGAGGATAAAATGGTTCTACATACATCTGTGTACACTTAACAGGGTGTCACAGAAATGGAAGGTTTTCTGTATTTATGAATTAATGAAACAAATCGCAATTATTTTAAATGTCAACCAATTCAAAACTATTTTAGCATTCCTAAATCTTAAAAAATATACTTACTTTTAATGGTATGCACTATTTTACACAAAGTACATTTCTGTATTCAAATAAGATTTTAGTACATTTACAGAAAAAGGTACCAAAAATGGATCAAAATTGTAACATACTATTCAAACTGAGCTACAAGATTTTAAAAAATGATGAGACAAAAGAGTAACATAAGTCAGAATTTTAAAATTCAGAAATGAGTTGACAGAACTCAAGGGAAAACAGAAATGAAAAATCATTTTTGAAATAAAGGCTAAACTAGGAGGAATACAAGAAGAAACAGACATAACAAATTCCCATGCATCACCATGCCACTCCCATTAGGACAGCAATCATCAAAAATACAGAAAAGAACAAGTGTCGGCAAGGAGGTGAAGAAATTGGAACCCTCGTACATTGCTGTGAAAATGTAAAATGGTGCGGCCAGTGTGGAAAATGGTTTTATGGTGGTTCCTCAAAAAATAAAACAGAGAATTACCATATGATCCAGCAATTCTACTTCTAAGTTTATACCCCAAAGAACTGAAAGCAGGGACTTGAACAGATATTGTACACATATGTTCACAGCAGCATTATTCACAAGAGCCAAAAGGTGGAAGCAACCAAAGTGTCTATCAATGGATGAACGGATAAAGTGTTGTGTGTATATACATATACAACAGAATATTATTCAGTCTTAAAAAGAAAGGAAATTGACACGTGCTACAACATGGGTGAAACTTAAAGACATTATGCTAAGTAAAATAAGCCAGTCATAAAAGGATAAATACTGTATGATTACACTTATATGAGGGACTTAGAGGAGTCAAATTCACAGTGACAGAAAATAGAATGGTGGTTGCCAGGGGCTGGAGGAAGGAGGAAATGGGGAGCTAATGCTTAATGAGTATAGAGTTTCAGTTGAGGAAGATGAAAAAGTTCTGGAGATGGACGGTGGTGACGGCTGCACAACAAAATGAATGTACTTAATGCTACAGAACTGTATACTTAAAAATGGTTAGGAGAGTAAATTTTGCTAATTATATTTCCCCTCAATGAAAAAAAAATGAAGAAGATAAAAAAGAACTTGAGAGAAAGTTCTACATACTTATGATTGGCAAACCCAACATATAATAATCATCCCTAAAGAAGGAAATCAATGCAAGGGAACAGAATAAATACTCATATCTGTAATTACAGAAAAAATTCCTGGCAGAGGGGGAGAAAAGTTTAGTTAAATTGTTGGCCTTCAAAGAAAACAATTCTTTAGCAACTAGCAGAAAGAGCACATGACTTTTAAGAGAAAGAAAATCAGATAATCAACAGACTTTCAACAACACTTTCTGACAGAAGAAAACAGAGTAACACATTTCAGATATTCAAGGAAAGAAATGTGAGCCAAGGATTTTCTATCCAGCAAAACTGACCTTCAAAGTATAAAGGGTAGAACTATTATCATTTTACAAGAACTCAGAGAGCCCTTCCAGAGAAATCCACCAGAGAATGAACTTCAGACAACCAACATAACCAAAGAGATACCAACGTAAGAACTGGTGGTGAGCACTGAATATAGAAATGAAAGTTAAAATGAGTAATTACAGAATATTCCAAATCTATCATCAATGTCCTTGAGAACCAACATTCTCAGGATAGAAGGAAATAACAGATGTAATACAGAGGGGGGAAAAAGGCTTGATCCTGAATTTGAATAGGAAATACATAGGCACTCAATGAGAGCCTACCTCTGTCCTTTGGAGAGGCCTAGAATGAAGGCCAGTCCAGAAACCATAAGCATCTCTAACATGCAGTCTGTGGTCTTAAAATAGTACCACATCCTGCTAAATCTTCTTCAGGGCTTCCTGAAGGTCTGAGGCAGGAAATATGCACGATGAGCCTGAAACAACTCAACCTAACAGACAACAAGGAAGCTATCAAAGATTACTAGAGTCATGCCAAAAAAGATTAACAAGCCAACTTGAAGAGGTTCCAATTGACCAAGATGGTACAATGTGAGCTTTAATAAGGATAAAAAATGTAACAGATTTGAAAACTACAAAATAAAATTAAATTCATGAATTAATAATGACATTTTAAAAAATACTGGTCACCAACTAAAGAAAGAGAACCAATTCACTGTCTTTAAAGCTAAATAAATAAAAAAAGAATCAAGCATTTTTCCTGTCTTATCCATATGAATTATACTCCTGAATAACCAAACAGCTGAAGGGAAGTGTCTTCTTATATAAGTATTCCTAATTTTATAATGATAATAAATGAACATAATGAAATAACTGATAAATAATTATATCAAAATTATTATCAAAAATAATAAATGAAAACAAAATGATAGAATTCATTTGGCTCTTTCAATCAAAGAACAGACCTAGATATTAAGCATCAATAGCTGCTAACATCAAAATAGAGCAAAAAGCAAGTATTGCATGCCTCCCAATGAAAGAACATAAAACCACCAACAGTCTTGCTAAAAAATCAAACTTGAGACTGATGAGGTTTTTGGATACATCTGCAAACTGAAAGAAATACAGAGAGGAACTTTAGAAAGTCATCATGAGTATGCAACCAGCAAAATGCAAGATGACAGAAACCCTACAGGTCCAACAGCCCAGGTCTTATAGATCAGTGTTTCTCAACCTTTTTTTCATCATCAGTCTCATTAGAAGCCTTTTAAAGATATTTTGTTCTAATCCTCCCTCCCCCCACAAAATTTTAATGCCAAAGATATACTATATACTTTGGTGGGTCATAATCGTTTTAACACTGAAATTCTTTTGTCCCCAAAGAACCAACTTTCCTTGAGAAAGCATCCCATGAGAATGCATGCCATAGATAAAATACAAAGAGAAGAAAGAAACTGGTGCAGGCGAGACTCATAAATTAAAAGACTTGAAAGAAAACTCAGTTTCAAATGGGTAAGTCTAAACTCTAATGTCTAGAAATAAATATTGAGCCATTAAAAAAAACACAAGAAAGTGATTACTATAAAAGTCAGGAAAAGGGTTATCTTGAAGAAGGGAGTGACAGCGACTGAGGTGGGCCCATGAAAGAGCTGCTAGGTACCAGACACAGTTCTATTTCTTTATCTAGGTGGTGGTCACAAAGCTACTGTCTACAAAGCTACAAGTCATTAAGCTATATAACTGTTTACTTATAAAGAGGTTAAAATTTAGTAGTATATCAAATTTAGTAATATATCAAATTTGCATGTCATGACAAAGTGAAATGAAATGACTATGATCACTGCTATCAATATGGCTTTTGAATGTATCTTATCCTTTTAACATTCTTCCAAAATACACAGATTTAGACTTCATCACTAGATTTTTTTTAAATTCACATCTTGGAAATACTTAAAGAGGACTTTCTCTTTTATTTGTACATGTATATATGAAATTAATTAATTTCCTACCTAAAATCTACATCTATTTCTTCACATAAAATTATCATTTATTCCTCCAGTATAAAAAACAAAATTAAAAATATAGTCCCTATACTTATTTTAGGCATCCTTTTCAGACTAAGGTTAGTTACTTTGTTAATTTAAGATACAGTTATCTATAAAGTAAAGTATAAAACAAAACATGCAAAAAGAAAACCACTAGATATGAATTTTGGAAATGAAGATAAAACTAAGCTAGCAGTTTTAGCTACTATATCATTTTCTAAATGTATTATATTTACAAGTATTAAGTTTGCATATAAAAATTGAAGGGAAAAAATAATTAACCAGTCTTTTAAAAGTGTGCCTTTTTAAAAATAAAAATCCATCCTTTCTTACTTTCTTTTTATTTTATTTTTTTAACATTTTTTTATTGATTTATAATCATTTTACAATGTTGTGTCAAATTCTAGTGTTCAGCACAATTTTTCAGTCATTCATGGACATATACACACTCATTGTCACATTTTTTTCTGTGTGATTTATCATAACATTTTGTGTATATTTCCCTGTGCTATACAGTGTAATCTTGTTTATCTATTCTACAATTTTAAAATCTCAGTCTATCCCTTCCCACCCTCTACCCTCCTGGTAACCACAAGTCTGTATTCTCTGTCTATGAGTCTATTTCTGTCCTGTATTTATGTTTTTTTTCTTTTTAAAGTGTCTTTATATTAGGAGCCTATACTTAGGAATTCTGGGAGTTAATGCATAATTATTCAAAATTAAAAATTAACATGGAGTAATTCTCCATGTTTCACATATTTGAGTCATAACAAAACAACATTTAGTTACAAACATATAAGGGGAAATCTCAGAGCACAAACTCAAATGTTGTATTTAATGGAATAAACTTACCCAACTTAATATCTCCATCTAAGGTGAAAAGAATGTTGCCAGCCTTTAGATCTCTGTGGATGATTTTATTATCATGTAAGTAGTTCAACGCCTCTAAAGTCTGTTTACAAACTACTTGTATTTGGGACTCAGTTAATGGTCTCTCAAGCTCTGTAAGGAAAAAGTAAACAAATCTGCATTTTTATACAGTGAAAACATATCAGCAGGCTATATACCTTTACCATCACTGTCAAGGATCATATACAGTGAATTTATTTTTTAAAAACTAAGTGTCTATAAAAATTACTTTCTCTACATATTATACTCAATATTTCATTTTAGAATTTTATTACAACTATCCAAGAATATAAAAATAATTAAGCTGATTTCTTAACTTATTGAACTTCACTCAAAAATAAGATAAATATTAGGAGGACACATCAAACTGTAAACTGCTTGTGATTATGGATTGCTTTGTTTTTTGCTTCTTGTGTTTTTTGGTTTCCTATTATGCACACGTTAGCTTTCAATAAATAAATGTTATTTTAAAAGCCAAAAAAAATAAGATAAATATTTAAAATATATTTATGTATATGTAATATATATTTATATATATATATAAATGTTTGAAATTCTTTGACTTTTTACAGTATAATTCAAGATAACATAAAGAACAAAAAGGCGTTTACCAAGCATCACAGCATCCACTGCTCCACCTGCACAAAATTCAATGAGGATCTGCAGGCAAATAAAAAAGCATGTATCTAACATGATACTGAGTCTAAGTAGTTCTTCTTCAATTTAGCAAAAAAGATAAAGGAATAGCTATCAAATAACCTAGGTTACAGAAATGATATCATGCTAACCATAAAGATTTCCTTTGTCAAAAGAGTTATCAGTCTTAATGATATACATTTGAGAAAGCACAAAGAGAACACATTGTGGAAGTATGTGCCTTTGACTTAATCACCATTTTTAGTGTCCCTGCTTCTCTAAAATAACCAGGTACAGAATTTTTATTCAGGACAGTATTATATATCCATCTCATTACCACTGAAAGATTTTATTACTCTCCTTTTTAAAGGTAACTATTGTGAATTAAGTGATCAAGTATATTTTTATCCTTACTAATAGGAATAAACCCTGGAAACAGAGACTGCTTTTGTTTTTTTAAAAAATAGAAAATATATATGTATATATACACAAAAGCTTCTGATCCTAGCTCAATTATGACTTCCTGATGGATGCCTTCCCAGACCTCCCTGGTACACACCACCATGTACCCTTCCTTCTTAACCCTTATCATAGCTGTAATTTTGTATCTACTGTGGTTCTTAAATTAATGCCTATCTCTCCCAACAGACTGTCCCTCACAGTTGTCCAACTTCTTTATTTTGCAATATAGTCTCAAGTAAAGATCTTATCTATTTATTAAATTGTCTAGGAATTCATTTTCATTATAATCTCTGGAAACATTCTGCTAGAACCCTAAACAATCATATTACAAGACACTACACTAATAATAACTACAGATAATTTTTTCAGATAATTTCTTTTAAACTACACATCTTAACAAATTGTACAGCTTCATACTTTTTCCCCCTCTGTATAACACTTTATTTTTTTTACTTTTTTTTAAAACTGAAGTATAGTTGATTTTTCTTTTACTGAAGTATTAGTTTCTGGTATACAGCACAGTGATTCACTTATACATACACATATATATTCTTTTTCATTACAGGTTACCACAAGCCATTGAATATAGTTCCCTGTGCTATACAGTAGGACCCTGAACAACACTTTACTTTTTATAGGAGCTTGCAAATTATAAATTGCTTTCAAATTCATTACATCATATGAAAAATAATTGGGGAGGTAGATCATTACTAACCCTATAGGTGAGTAAACAGACTCATAAAGGTCAACTGACTTATTCAAGCTCATGCCTAACATCACCAAAATTTTTTTTAAAAAAGGCCTTTTGATTCCCAATCAGGTATAGCTTATACTATCTACTCTTTCTTCATAACGCTTTGCTTTGTCCTTTAAGAACAACTAAAACTCCATTTTAAAAATCTTCTTGGGAGAAGGGTATAGCTCAGTGGTAGAGTGCGTGCTTAGCATGCACAAGGTCCCGGGTTAAATCCAGTACTTCCATTAAAAATAAATAAGTAAATAAACTGAATTACCTCCCCAACCAAAACAAAACAAAACAAAAAGAAAAAGCCCTCTTGACTAAATTAGTATTGGTGCAGAGGAAGTGAATTACTGGTTATTATAAAAAATACTAATATCTTATTTATATATCTTTTGTGCTTAATATTTTCTAAAAATGAACAAAATTTTTACATACTGCCTTAGCTACTACAACATGTACTAAAGGTGGGTTTGATAATATATACAATAAATATTTAACATTTCTAGTAAGCATTTTGTTTTTGTTGTTTTTTGTTTTGGAGGAGGTAATTAGGTTCACTTATTTATTTTGATGGAGGTACTGGGGATTGAACCCATGACCTTGTGCATGCTAGGTGTGCACTCTACCAGTCAGCTACACCCTCTTCTCTAGTAAGCATTTTATAATCTAATACATGATTTGCCAAAAGTGTAGGGTAAGAAATTATAAACAATTTATAGGAAAACAAAATAAACTTAAAAAAACAAATTTTAAGTAAATGCTTAAATTCAAAACACGAAAGCCTATCTAATTTCATTATTTAGGAAATTTAATTTTCTTAACGAAGTTTCTCCACTTGGATTTAATATCAAACAGTCATGAAGTATGGTACAATCTGAAATACACATCTAAATATCTGTTGAAGCTAAGGATGTCATTAATGACCCTCTCATCAGCAGATCAACTCTCATTCAAGTAACATACGTTAACTAAACAGAAAAGGTACCACATAAAACAGGCTTTCACAAGTGATAAACCTCTTTACAACAATTAAGTCATTTTGGCTACTCCCATAGTTCAACAGAAAATACTTACCCAAAGATTGTTCTCATAATAGAAGGCATCTAGAAGCTTGACTATGTTGGGGTGATCACAAGATGCTAATATATCAATTTCAACCATGTAATCTTCAAGTTCTTCTTCAGATTTGGTGTCAATCACTTTTGCAGCAGCTAAAACACTGGTCTCTTTATTCTGGGCCTAAATATGAAAGTATCAAAAGTGTCACAGACACATATAAATGCATACTTGCTTTGTTAATTTTATTATTATTTTTAAAACAAACTTTTTTTTTTTGGAGTAGTTTTAGGCTCACAGCAAATCTGAGCAGAAAGTACAGGGAGTTCCCATACACTCCCCTCCCCTACACATGCACAGCCTCCCCTACTATCAACATCCTGCTCCAGAGTGGTACATTTGCTCCAAATGATGAATGTACAAAGTCCATTGTTTACTTTAGGATTCACTCTTGATGTGTCTTCTATGGCTTTCGACAAATGTATGATATGTATCCTCCATCATAATACCATACAGAATAGTTTCACTGCCCCCCAAATCCTCCATGCTCTGCCTATTTGTGCCTCCCTTCTTCCTAACCCCTGACAACCACTAATCTTTTTACTATCTCCATAGTTTTGTATTTTATACAGTATGTAGCCTTTTCAGATTGGCTTTTTTCACTTAGTAACGTGCTTTTAAGGTTCCTCCATGTCTTTTTATGGCTTGATAGCCAATTTTGTTTTAGCATTGAATAACAGTCAATTACACAGATGTGCCAATGTGTTTATCCATTCACCTACTGAAGGCATCTTGGTTATTTTCAAGTTTTAGCAATCATGAATAAAGCTACTATAAACACCTGTATGCAGGTTTTTGCTTGGACATGAGTTTTCAACTTCTCTGGGTGAGCACCAAGGGACAGAATTATTGGATCGCATGGTAGGAGTATGTTTAGTTTTGTAAGACTGCCAAACTGTCCTCCAAAGTGGCTATACCATTTTGTATTCCCAACAGCCATAAACGAGAGTTCCTGCTGCTCTACATCCTAGCCAACATTTGGTGCTGTCCATGTAGACTTTCACAGGTGTGTACTGGTTATTTCCTCGTTTTAATTTGCAATTCCCTAGTAACATATAATGCATGCTTAGTGGCCATCTGAATATCTTCTGTGATGAGGAGCCTGTTCAAATCTTTTCCTCACTTTTTAACCAGATTGTTGGTGTTTTAACTGTTTAGTTTTAAGAATTCTTTATATATTTTGAATAACAGTCCTTTACCAATCTTTTGCAAATATTTTCTCCTAGTCAGTGGCTTGTCTTCTCATTCTTTTGACATGTTTATTTTTTAAAAATAGCCTAAACATAAATATTAACTGATGCATGCTAACTACACACTGTGCCAAGTGCTTTTTATATGCACATAGGATAGTTTCAAATCGCAGGCTCTCCTGGGTCAGACTGTTAGGGTTCAGATTCTGGTTTTGCCACTTATTAACTGTGTTGCTTGTGCAAGTTACAAAATCCCTCTCTTAGTTTTAGCTTCCTCATCAGTAAAACATACTTACATCTCACGAGTTTATGAGAATTAAGATAATAAATATTTGCCAAGAAAAAAAAATACACATAAACATTTAATACAATGCCTGCCATACACAGCAAAAAGGATTCAAAAATGTTAGCTGGAATTGTTCTATTATTATTTAACCCTCAAAATGACCTGATGATATATTATCATCTCTACTTTAAAGGAAGAGAAATAAACTTAGATTAAAAGACTTCCTCAAGGTCATGTTGCTAGTAAGAGACAGAATCAGGATTCAAATCCAGGTTGTTTCCAAAGCCCTTTCTTTATCTCAGTCATTACCCTTTCGAGTTTCCCTGTGCTTTCATCAGTTTAATTATTTTTCACTGTTTTTAGTACTTTAACTTTTTCATTTTCTTTCTTTAGCTGAATAACTTCTCACATCCATTTGTTACAAATGAAAGGTTTCTAATTACATAGTAGGAGCCAAGATCTTTTTTTTAGGTTAGGAATCAAATCTTAAAATACTAATTACATTTTTAAAAGACATTTCAATATTATATATGTCATCATCACTTCAGCAAAACCGTATCTATCACCTTAAAAAAAAACTTTGAAAAGCTAGTAGTGTTTCAATAAATAAATAAATGTCCAAATCCCACTTTTAATAATTTGAGATCATTTTACAAAATAAAAAATATGCATGCACAAAAATTTTCATCTGAGCACTGTATACAATAAAGAAAACTTAATCAGCCTAAATGCCCATTAACAGGAACCTGCTTAAATCATTCAGTATACTTCTACAGTGGAAAATTATGTAGTCATTAAAATGAATCAACTAATCAATTAACATTTCTTAAGATGGAACAAAAGCCACAACACATCACTGAATGGGAAAAAGGGCAACTTACTAAACATGAGTGATTTTACAAACACACATTTTCACACATGGATAGCTACATAAGAAATATCTAGAAAGACATCAGTGAGGATGGTAGAGTTTCAGGTGCTTTTGACTTTTTCTGTATTTTTTACATTGTTTAAATCTGTAATGGACATGTATTATTTTTATAGAACAATATGGTACTAAAAAATCAGTATGTTGGATACTTATTAGGCATCTATTATCTAACCTTGGAGATGCTGATGAAAAGAAGACAAAAAGCAGCTATCAACCTGTATATGGGAATTTTCCTAAGTAGATTATTGCCTACATTTTACTTCCTTAAGTAAAAATAGAAGTAAAAAGTAATACTAATTATTAATGAAGTAATCCTAATGTTTAGAGTTCAGAGAATATACCTGGATAAAAAGATAACTTTATACAGTCATCTCTACCCCTCTAGAAGAATGGTTTAATCTACTATATATTTTTTACATTTTTTATTGAGTTATAGTCATTTTACAATGTTGTGTCAATTAATCTACTATATTATATCAAATCTAGAATGCCTTTTAAGATGTGCCACTACCGTATGTTTCACTGAGGAAGAAAAACTGCCAAACTACAACAATACTTTATCATTTAGAATTTTTATGTTGTACCTTTTTAAGAGCTCTTTTGGATACACTTAAGACAAAAATTGTTATTGTATATCTATTATCCTCGTGCACACATGAAAAATTAAATACTTCATATTTAAGTTTGACTGTTCTGAATCATTTTTTCACTCATAGTTATCTAATGCCTGTGTTTTTCTACATCATTCCACATCATTCTCTGGCCATTAGAAACTTTGGTGATACAGCATTTCTTAAAAGGGTGCTCCTCTACTACCGTCTCCAAACTTCTCTTTGAAGCTACCGTCTCCCATTTTGCAATTATGATGCTGATACCTTCTTGATCTTACCACAGGTGCTAAAAGATGTTTAGGTAACAACCAGGACTCATATTCTTCCTTCAAAACGTCCTTAAATGGTTTATTAATTGAAACATCAAGGGGCTGCAACTGTATGACACTAGAGATACAACTACATCCACAATGTACTGGCCATGATAGATACAACACAACCACCAACTGGTCAACAACAATACTAAAGCATCAATCAATAAATTGAGACTCATTCCAATTTCAGAGATGTTAAAAAGTTAAAAGTCTGTCATAACTGGTGAAATATGGCATTAAGTTTATCTAAGAAAAACACTACAGTTAAACCAATAATAAACAGAATTCACCCTCCCTTAAGTCAGAAGAAATAGCCAGTGAGATAAACACTTCTCTCACCATTTTAATGTAACACTTTGGGAAGAAGGAGAGCAGAGGAACTGTCCTTGAAGACTACTACAAAATATGAGCCCTGGGAAGAGACCAAGCATACTGTGAGTGGAGTTAAAAGCCACCCTGCCTCTGCATGCCTCTACTGATATCCTGGGAGATTCTAAAGATGTGTATTTTACTTGTGAATAGAATGGCATGAAAAGGGAAAAATAACTAATACTAGATAGTATCTAAAGCTCTTTATAGTAACAAATTTCATTATTCCATTATTTTAATATTCCATTATTATCCATTTCATTATTATGGATATACTGATTGAACCAACAATGATACCATTTAGTTTAACATAAATAATAAATAAAATTTACACTAGAAAATACAGTGTTTCTTACATTATTGCTTGAAAATAGCTGGATTACTCATCAGGATCTGATTCTAGAAAACTCTAAAAATCAAAACTGAAATGAACATTGATAAGTGTACAAAACTATACTTTAAATAAAGATAATGCAAATAAAATCTTAAAAAGAAAGTTTCATCTATCTACTCCCTAAAGACATGAAAATTCTTCACATAAAGATATGATACCTAAACAAATGTTAAAAACAAGAATGAAATAACAAATACTTAGATATTAATTTAAAGAAGATATAACTTCTATTGTTAAAAAGTGTTCAGATATTAGTCACGACCACTTAAAAATCACAATGTTTTTATTTTCACAAATCACAGCAACCAAGGAAAGATACTGGAATTACTAAAACCCAGAAGTTTGGAGGCAAGATTCTGCACAGCTGTAACTCAGTTCCCTGAGGAGAGAGTGCTGCTCAGCTGCTGCTGGCATCTCTGCAATTGGAAGACGGATCCTGTGGGACTAGGGCGCCTTTTGAGGAAGAAAGGACTAGCCAACTGGAGCTGGTGTTATTAAGAGTCATGATGAGGCTAGCTGTGTGAATGCTGGAAAAACTACAAACTGGATTTAGGAATGCTGTTGCTGGGGTGAAGAATTTCCACTAGGATGGTGGTCAAAGTAACAGGAAAGCAGACAGGGAGCCCACAGGAAACAAAGAGAAAGGTTTAAGTTCTTTCTTTCTCCTCCTTCTCCTTGAGACCTCTCTCTAGTGCTCTGTACTTGTGCAGCCTAAAAGTGAGCAGCTGGCAAAGCAGAAATGTGATCTGCAAAATCTCAGAACAGCATCACAAAGCAGAGCACAGAAGGATGTGTTTGGAGCTGGCATAATCCTCCCTAAAACTGATGAGGATTATAGATGGCAGAATTAAGGCACAGAGTAGTATTAAATATTTGGGTAATAAATATCCAAAGTTCCAAAGAGCTGTTGAGAAAAAAAGAAAGAAAAGCACTTAAAAAAAAAAAAAAGCAGATAGTTTTAGACTATTGATATTGTTATTACCTGATTTATATAATACACTAATTCTGGTGACCTGGTCAGAGACCTGATAAGATTTTGGTAGTAACAAGTGTGAATATTAAATAAGAGTAAAATTAACATCACTTAGCAAAGATACACAGCTCATTTCCATTATTTGTTCCATAAAGTCACTGCAAATACTGAATGGGTAACCACCAAATCTTTGCTCCTAGGAGACACACACACATACACCTCACACAGATTGTTATCTTAAATCTCAAAAACAACTCATCCTGGTACACTCTATTTTCTTAGTTTTACAAAAGAGAAAATGAGGTTTAGAAACATTAGGTAACTTGCTTAAGACCACTCCAATACCAGAGTTGCCAGAGTTGGGATTCAAACCCCATCCAACTTGGTTCCAAAGCAGGTGCCTCTTGCACTACGTAACAGTGCCCTCTACTGTCTCCATTCTCTGGCCATCTCTATATGAGAGCTGAAAAAAGACAGAGAGCATCACCAAGCTCCACCTCAGCCGGGAATGTGCAGGTCTATGGGCTCACATTTTACATTGCTTTGCACACATACACAAGTGACTGTGAAAGCTCTGCATGGGTAGATTTGGGGGCTACAAATAAATTTTGGCATTAGCCAAATTTGAAAATACAGAATCTGTAAATAATGAGGATTGATTACACATATTCCTTCCATAATGTCTGTAAAATATCACAGAAATTTTTTTTAAAATATATTTTCCTGCTATTTTCCGAATTCTGCAAAAGAGAAGGGAATATACTTTGTATTCTCTTTTTACTCCCAAACACTATTTTATTTATTTTGTTCTGGTCACTTATTCAAAACTTAGTTATTGGTCAGTCAAGACAAAGACAACAAAATGTCCATAATAAGTTAACACTGGCTAAACCTGCAGTTCCCAAAATATTTTTACCAACTCTCAGATCATATGGTTTTCTCACTTACATCAAGGACCTGCTGACTCTGAGCAGCACGAATAAACTGAAACATTATTGACAATTACGTGATAGATAAGCTGTGGAACTCTGTGTAGACTGCACAGAAGAAAAGATAAAAGTGAGAACACAAAAAGATAATTTCAAAAAATACTTAAAAATAAGACAAAGATGTACTATTTCTGGATATTAATTCAAGAATAATAAAGGCTTTTAAATGGAAAGGAAGATCATTGCCATGCAAACATTCTCAATGTTATATTACGAAAGTAAAGGGCCAAAAAGTGTTACTTTCAACATCAATACTAAGATTTTTACAAAGAAAGAAGAAAGAAAAAAGAAAAATCAGTACGTTAAAGCTATTTTTACAGTCCAAAGTTTCAGTTACCTCTTTTAAAACATAAATGTATATGTGCTAGGAACGTGGACTGTATGTGGTAATGAGTACAAAATACAACATAGTATTGTATAAATGACAAATAACTTTAGCAGCATAATACAGAAATAGTTGCCTAGTCCGAAACGAGACTTCTCCTTTCATAGAAAGAGAGAGAAAAATGAATGAACATATAGAGGGAGAAAAAATGTGAAAAGGAGAACTGTTAAGTGAAATAAAGCAATGTGCAAAAAAGTGTTTAAAAGTATGACTCCTTGTTTCTTTATTTTGAAAAATTCAAACCTACAGAGAAGTTGACTGAATAGAACAGTGAACACCCATATACCCCTCACCTAGTCACCAAGTTAACATTCTGTCACACTTGCCTTCTCATTCACACACACACACACACACACACACATCCATACATATATATTTTACTTATAGACATGTATACACACATACGTACATTTCTTTTTTATTATACCATTTCCAAGTAAGCTGCATTTCGTTCTTAGGAGAATGCTGAAATTTTTGGGAGCAAAGACATTCTCCTACATAACCACAATATAATTAACATATCCAAAAAATTTAACATTGATATAATATCTAATATAGCGATACTTAAATTTCCTCAAATATCTAAAAAAAAAAATTCATTGCTTACAGTTTTCAAAGTCCAAACCACTGATCTGTGGACTGTCCACTATCTGTATTTGTCTGATTGTTTCCTCATTATTAGATTCAGGTTAAATACTTTTGACAAAAGTACTACATTAGGTGATTACATAGTTCCCACTGAAATACATCAGAAAACACAGTCTGTCCTATTACTGATGATTAACTCTAGGTTTGATCACTTGATTAAGATGGTATCCATCAGATCTCTCTACTGTAAAGGAACTTTACGGGGTAAAACCATGCGTACATATCCTGGTCCTCCACAACCTTTCACACAATGATTTTAGTATCCATCAATAATCTTTGCCTGAATTATTACAATGTGGTTACAAAATAGTGGTTTTTCTAACCACTATTAACTAGCATTCCTCTTTTAGGTTACTTTTTTGTTGTTCAAACTATCCTGTATCCTTTGGCATGTCCTGATTAGTTTCTGAGTACATCCTTGCTTTCTGGTACAAAATATTTCAGGCTCCTCTGGGGAAAATTGAGTAGTGGAGAGGCTTTCACTGTTCAATTTTGTCATTTTTGTACTTCCTTACCCCACACCTGAACAGCCATTTCAATGAGCCTTGATTCCTTTTATTGGGTAATGGTACTTAGAAACCAAAAGCTAGGAGTATTAGGTATCATTATTTCTAGGCCTTTTCAGTGGAACGTAGGAATATGTATATATTGTAGTGTGTGCGTGTGTACATGTACACACAAGCACATATGTTATCATGAGTTCAAACTGAAATCTCCAGTTCAAAAATCAACATCACAGGGTTCTTCCTCATATTTCAAGTTTATAACCCCTTTCTCCATAGCACTGTATTAATTTGCTCTATCTTATAATACATATGAAGTATTTTCAGAACTATGACATTAATATCACTACTAGTAACAAAACTATCTAATAAAGTTCAATCATTCTTTGCTGTTCTTTTTATCCTTTAAATATATCTCACTAGTCAGAGAACTGTATTCAAAAATCATCTGAAGCACTTTTTCAGTACGATTACGTTATCAATTTGATATGCAGTTAAGTTCACTTGTCTATATTATATATGTGGGGAATATATTTTCAGTTTTACAAACAAGCATTCATAAATATGCCTATATAAGCATAAAATTTTACCTGAAGAGATACACAAGAAATTGTTATAGTGGTTGACTTTGCAAAAAAGGACTGGGGGGGAAGGCTTTCATTTTTCAATTTTATCACCTCTATACCATTCAAATTTCTAACCATATTAATACCCAGTTGAGTTTTTTACAAAGTGTTAACAGATTATCTGAAAGGTAGGATTGTTTTTATGTATTCTTCTTTATACTTTGCTATATTTTCAAAATAATAATGTTTAAGTTTCTAGAAACAGATAAAATATATTTTTGGCTTTTAGGGCGGACTAGGTCAATCCACAGAAAAAAATTAAATTCCAGATGAATTAAAATAAGATTCTTTACAACTGCAGTATTAAAAAGTCTATTTAAATACATATAAATATTTATCTGATTTCTGGGTAGGGAAGGCTTTTCTAAGCATGAAAGCGAAGGGGAAAAAAGTAAAGTTCAATGTACGACATTTTGTAGAATAAAGAACATTGTAGGCCTTTATATCAACAAAGCAGCAAAAACTAAAGTTAAGTAAAACAACTGCACCATCTATCACATTGCTCATTTCCATAGTAAGTAAAAAGTAGTTTCAAATCAACAAGAAAACAAACAACTCTATTAGAACATGGATAATTTGATTATTTTTAAAATGTGCACTCTCTTTAGAAATCAAAGAAACTCGAAATGAAATAAACATACTCTTTTTGCCTATCGAAAAAACAAATACTTTTTTAAAAGGATAAAAACTAACACTGAAAAAGGTTAAGCAACAAAGGCACAGACATAGACCATTGCTGGGTTTTCAAATAGATATAACCCACATACATATATGTAAGTACATAGAGAAATATCTAGAAACATATACGTGAAATTGATAATAGTTACATTTATGGAGAGAAGAGGAGGAACAATAATTAGAGTAATGGTCAAAGGAGACTAACTTTATCTCTAATTAGTTGATTTCCCCAATAAACAGGAATGTTTTAGTTATTTGTACAATTAAAATTAACTTAAAAATAAATCTGTACAACCTTTCTAGAGTAATTTCATAGTAAACATTAATAAATCATTGTGTATTTTGCCCTAACAATTCTACTTCTGGAATTTATCCTAAAGAAATGACAAATGTCATAGAAATACACCATGTGTGTACATGGACATGTGACATGTGATGGAGGCATTGCAAAGCAGTATGGAAAGGATGGTCTTTTCAGTAAATAGTGTTGAGACAACTGAGTACTGACATAGGAAAAATGGAACTGGACCCCTATTTCACACTATAAACAAAAATCAACATCAGTTTAATTATAGACCAAATGTAGAAGGCAACAACATAAAGCTTTAAGACAGCATAGGAGTACATCTTCATCACCTTAGGCAAGGAAATTTTCTTAAGACAAAAAACACTAACCATGTATAAAAAGCTAGTAAGTTGGACTACATTAAAATTTGAAATCTCTATACAAAAGAAGTACATCATAAAGACAATGAAAAGACAAACTACAAAGCATGAGAAAATAATGTGCATCTAATATAACTTGAGAGGATTAGTATCCAGAATATACATATAATCAATGAGAAAATGCAAAAGAACCCAAAAGACTTTACCAAGCACTTCAGAGAAGAAGAAATCCAAACAGCCAATAAGTATATGAAAAATAACTCAACCTCATTAGTAAGAGGGGAAGAAAATCCCAGTGGGAACAGGAATTGACTGCAAAAGGGCACAAGGGAATGTCAGGTGGTCACAGGAGGATTCTAGGTGGGGGAGGGTATAGCTCAAGTGGCAGAGCACATGCTTAGCATGCCTGAGATCCTGGGTTCAATCCCCAGAACCTCCATTTAAAAAAAGAGAAAAAAAAGGGGAGAGGTACAGCTCAGTGGTAGAGTGCGTGCTTAGCGTGCATGAGGTCCAGGGTTCAATCTCTAGTACATCCATTAACAAAGATAAAAAGTTTAAAATGAAAAACAGCTTATACCCTAAAAAACCAAAAAAACAAAAAAACAAAACCTTATATAAATAGACCTCATTACTTCCACCCCCCTCAAAAAAAAGAGGATTCTCATGCTAGACTGTAGTGATGGTTGCACAATTGCACAAACTTATTAAAACTCATCAAACTACATATATAAAATGCGTGAATTTTGTGATATCTAAATTATACCTCAATTAACTTATCTTTTAATGGGCAACCAAACAGGAATTTCACAAACAGCAATACCCAAATATTCAATAAGCACGTGAAAAGGTACTCAATTTCCTCAGTCATCAGGAAAATATAAATAAAACCACTTCACACTCACCAGAATGGCTAACATAAAATATTAAATAATAGTATTAATAACAGTAGCAAGTGTTGGTGAGAACACAGAGCAACAGGGAAAACTCCCATGCCCTACTGAGGGGAATGTAAATTGGTACCACCACTTCCAAAGACTAGCAGTGTATCTTCTGAACCTTAAAATACATACACCCAATGACCCAGAAAATCCATTCCCAGGTACGTATCCACAGAAACAAATGTAAATGTGCACCAAAATGTATAAAAATATTCACAAGTCTTATTCTTAAGATCCAAAAAGTGGAAACGATTCAAATGTCCACCAAGAGTAAAATGGATAAACTGTAGCTTCATATATTACACTACTTTAGAACAAAAAAAAAAATCAAATGACTACTACATACAACAAAAAGGATGAAATCTCACTCATACCATGTTGAGTACAAGATGCCAGACACAAAACAACACATGTATGATTACACTTACACAAAGCCAAAAATACACCAAAAAGATGCAGTAGTCTGGGTAAGAGATAATGGCAGTTGACTAGCAGTACGACAGAGGAGAAAGGAGGAGATAGATTCAAGAAACATTTAATAAGTAGAATTAATAGGCCTTGGTGATTGCCTAGGAGATGTTAAGAATGACCTGCAGGTCTCTGGCCTATGCAAGATGGAGATGTCAATTACTGTATGAGCAACACAGGAAAAGCAAATTTGGGGCTGACATCATGATTTCACTTAGTTCGTGTTTTGTATTTGCTGTTTAAGGAAACTGTGAAACATTCAAGTGGAAATCTCTAACAGACAGTTGGATGTGTGGACCTAGAGGTCAAGAAATAGAGACAGAGATATAAGTTGCATTTAAATGGTAACTGAAGCCATGGGAGAAGATGGGCTCTCGTAAGAAAAGGGCCCATACCCAAGCTCTATGGAATCCCAGCACTGAAAAGTCAGAAAAAGGAAGAAGAATCAGCAAGAGTCTGAGGAGTAGACACAGAGGTGAGAGAAAAATCAAGAGTGTAATGACCTAAAAGTCAAAAGACAAGCTTTTTTAAGGAAAGGATGGTCAAGGGTCTCAAACGGTCCTGAGAGGTCAAGTAAATAGTCAGGTGTCCACCAGAGATGTGGAGAATCCTGAGACCACAGTAAGAGCCATTAAGGGGATAAAGGGGTAGCAAATAAATAATACAAGAAAATGTCAAAGAACTGAAGGACATGAGTCTTTGAATCGAAAGGACTAACCAAGAGCCCAGCAAATGAAAGGAAGGGGGGATAAAAACCTGAATCGAAGTATATCACCATGAACAGGGGATAAAAAGAAAATCTTAAAACCTGTCAAGGGGAAAAGATCACAAAGCATCAGAAAACAAAATAGCATCAGACTTTCAACAGCAACGCTTGAAGCTAAAAGGTAATGAATGGAAAAAGTCTTCAAAATTCTAAGAAAAACGTATTTTTGAATTAGAATTCTACAATCAAACTATACATCAAGTATGACATTATAATAAAGACATATTTAGACAGGCCTGGTCTTTAAAGATGAACCTTTCATGGATCCCTTCTTAGAAGACTACTGGAGGTTATACATAATCAAAACAAAGAGGAAATTCCAATAGGAAAAACAAAGCACTTAAGACACTCTTGAAGTAGTTTGAGCTCCCAAGACTTCTAGGGAGGAAAATTATTGAGAGATAATAAAAAAAAGACCTAGAGATAAAACATACGCATAGACAAGAAGACTCAGTATCATAGAGATGTTAATTTTTCCCAAAGTTGATTTACAAATTCAGTAAGACCCCTGCAAAAAAACACAACAGATTTTTTGTGGAACTCAATTAACTAATTCTAAAATGTATGTGAAAGCACTAAAGGCCAAGAACATACTAGACACTGCTGGAGAAGAACAAGAGCAAGTCTTACTCTAGCAGAGATTTGCTTTAACACTCTCCTAATTAAGACAGTGGAATACTGATAAAGGAATAGACAAAGAGATCAATGAAGAGACTAGAGATCCCAGAAACTGACACATGTTGCAGACAGAGCACTGCAGACCAGTGGGAAAATAGTTTATCCTGGCGAGGAGCCTTGGCACAACTGGGTATCCATACGGAGAAAAAAATGAAACTGGATCCCCACCTTATACCATTTGCAAAAATCTATTCTAAGTGAGTTGTAGACCTAAATGTTAAAGACAAAATCATAAAGCTCTGAGAAGATAATATAGGAGATTATCTTCATGATCTCAAGTTACGAAAGCTTTTCTTCTTTTTTTTTTTTCATTTGAAGATCCAACTGGCTTTATTAGGTGATACATGAATCAAGTGGCCTCCCTTCCAACAACCAGAAGGGCACTCCAGGAAAGAATTTCTCAAAAATAACACAGAAAGCATTAACTAAAAAAGAAAAAAGAAAAAATTGGAGTACATTAAAATTAAGAACTCCCTGTTCATAAAAAGACACTATAAAGAAAATGAAGACAGGCACAGAATGAGAATATATTTGCAATAACCATAACCAGGAAATGGTTAAATTCTAGAACACATTACAAATAAACAAGAAAAAAAAAATCTAAGAGGAACATGAATGAGAGACTTGAACACAAAAGAAGAAATCCAAATTACCAATAAACCTATGAAAAGACTTACTAGTAGCCAGAGATAGACGAATTAAGACCACAATGAAAAATACAACATGAGATTGTCAAAACTTAAAAATTCTGACAATATCAAATGTTGGTGAGGATATAAAGCTAGGAAATTCTCATATGCTGCTGGTGGGAGTGTAAACTGCTACATTTTGGCATCACCCAGGAAAATTAAAGACACACCTATAACCCAGCAATTCTACTCCTGAGTTAAGTATTAGTGAAACTCATGCATATATGCACCAGTACTGTGTATAAAAGCCAAAAACTGGAAACAACTGATATATCCATTAACAGCACAATGGCAAATAACTAGTGATACAATCATATACTAGAATTCTATGCAGCAATGAAAATTAACCAACTACAGCTCTGGTGATAACAAAGACAAACCTCACAAATATAAAGCTTATTTCAAAAGAGGGAAGACACAAAATACACTCAATACACACAAAACTAAAGTTACAATGTCTAGGTATACACACTTAGATGGTAAACTATAAAGAAAGCAAAGACATGAATAACTTACAGATAGGATAGCGTTTTCCTTTAGGGAGAGAGACGGATCAATTCAAAATGGAGGTGGGAAGGATTCTGGGGTACTGGCAGAATTCCTTAACTATGATGGTTGTTAATATGAATTCACTTCATTACTGTTTGTTAAATGTACATACATGTTTTTTGTGCTTTTCAATACAAAGATCACATATTTCACTATTTAAAAAAAAAAAAAAAGGATGCACAGCCATCAGGGCCATAAAGAATCACTTTCATGTACACAGTCAGGAGATCAGCTTCAAATCAATAGATCATTTTATGTCATTCCTTTTTTTTTTTCTCGGCTAAAAGCAACAGAAATCCAAACATAAGAAGTTCATTTATATGTCAAATTATATATTTTAAATTGGGAAGGTTTTTCAGGTAAGAAAGTAATTGTTACAGAGTTGTGCAGGGCAGGACTGGTTGGAAATGCAACAATATGATGAAAAATTGATTCAAATAAACTAAATACACAAGATGATTGCCTACTTAGAATTTAACCTTTGCAATAGATACTAATTTCCACAAGCAAACGATAGTTGCAATCAACTTTAGAAATAGTTTTCTATTGCATGCTACTACTTACAATTGTAAGGTTTGATAGTTTTTTTCTCCTACACAGAAGGAAGTTTATACATTTAAAATGTCTAGAGACTCATGGACAATAAAAACTTTTAGGGAAAAGAGGCAAAACAGATCAGATAAATTTAAATTTTAAATTTTCTTTTAAAAATAATCCCAGAGCTTATTCCTTGGAAGAATAAAAGATGAAAAGATGCAAAGAACTCATGCTCTTCAAATATCACACTAAAACAGTCAAGTTCACAAAAATTATCCTTGACACAACACAGTGTTCAACTACATGGAATAAGTCTCTTATTTTTCAGAAATTTTTCAATTGGTGTCTCCCTATGGGAAGGTATGTTCACTTTGCAGAAAGAGTCACTAAGAATTAAATCACAGAACATTAGCATATCCATACAATCTGCCTGTGCCAGAAAATGGTTCACTATCTTCATAAGTCCCTTTTCCTGCCCCATCCCTATTTTGTTTCTGAGCTCTAAATGTAATAATAGAAAAGTTTTGCCATTTACTGAACCCTTTTTGTGTGTCTTATATTCATTATCTCCTTTAATTCACACACAGTGAGGAGTAGGTCTTACTGATGAGAAAAATGAGACGTGGAACGATTAAGCAACTTGTCCAAGGTCACAGGCTGCTACTAAGGGAGCCAAGATACAGCTCAAACCCAGTGCCAGTGTCTTAATACTGCACTGTTTCTATTTGATAAAACATTTGTACCATGAAAACTGCCCATAATCACCTATTGCCTTCTAACTACCAGATTCCAGATGCCTTGAGGATTTATTTTTGCCTTCCCTAGATAACTGTATACTCAAAGAACATTAATGGGTGAAGGGATATCTTATTATTTTCCAGCTAGGAAAAAGGAGATCCAGAGAATTTGTGTTCTGTCCAAGACCTCGAAGCTATTGTGTGACAGCCAGCAATAAAATACAATCCTTAACTCCTAGGAGTAACCTTCTCACTGTAGTAAAAGCCCTTTCTATCATACATCTATACTGTAAGCTCTTGTTGAAATCCATACTCCACCCTCCACAAAAGCACTGAAGTTTACTTTGTCAACTTTCGCAGCAAACAACAGCTTCAATAGCACTCACATGCAGGTAACATACATTCTTTCATTTCAACAAACATAAAGAGAAATGCACTATGTGCTAAGGCAATACAATTAACTCCAATGTATATCATAATTTTGGCGCCTGGTCTTATCATAAAAACATAAACACATTAACCATAACATGTGACAAGTGCCAAGTGTTTTGAAAGCACACAGAAAAGAGCAGATATTCCAGAGCAAAGAATGAGAAGGACTAGGCGCTCTGAGATGCATTCAAGGCAGAGAAAAAAGCAGAAGTGTGATGGTATTTAGAAAGGAGGGAAAAAATGTCATCACTCCTACCAAGAGAAGTTCCAAAAAAAAAAAAAAAAACAGTAAACACACGGCAAGAAGACCTGAGTCCAAATCTAGGCTGTGACTGGTGTGAGTGCAAACAATTTGAGTCTTAGTGTCCTCACCTGTGAAATGTAGATACTATCGACCTGCACATCCCACAGGACTTTCGTGGGGGCCAAATTGTGTGAAAGTACTTTAAAACTGCACAGTCCTGTATAAACATGTTATTTATCTTTTCACTTCTAGGCAACCCTGTGGGTCCTCTCCCCTAAACTGTTGTCTCATAAAAACTTCACCCTTCAGGAAGAAAATATTCCAATGACATCATTCATATACTCCTTATGAGACAGTAAACAGTTAACATTAATGGCTTCAGGTTGAAACATTAAACCTCTTTCTACCGAAATGAGTATCACTATATAAAAATATTTGTATATATATCTGCGTGTTTTTTAATTTTTCAAGCTCTGGTATTGACTTCCAGTCCAGTGCTTACTATAATTATATTTAGAAACTAGTACCGGATGCAGGTTTTCTTCTGGAAATTTTCTATCAGAAATTCCATTCCATTTTACAGTATGTTGTCAAGCAACCAACTCAAGAACAGTCTGCAAATAGCAATCACTTTTCTCTCATCCCAAGAGTCTGGTTATGTACTAGCTATAGATACAAACCAGACCCCTCCTTTAAATTAAAGAACACCCTCATTTCCTTTAACGTTTGACAAAGTAGACTGTATACCTTACCTCCCTTTGGCAATCACTCTTTATAAACTACCTCCAGGTCCTATTTTGCTCAACCTTAAACCCTACGTCTTGGCTACTCCTTGGACGATAACCTAAATAAGGTTCCAACGTACGTTTAAGAAGTCAAAAGAAGGGCAAGAGGCAGGAACGGGACGAGGGAGTGAGAAATCCTCGGGCCACGGGCTGTTTGATCTCACAAGTGCAACTTCCCGTTTACCCCCTCTTACCTTGTACACTTTCCCAAAGGCTCCGTCGCCCAATTCTCCTATAATTTCCCAAAACTCCTCGGGGTTCAGGTCCCTCTTCACATGTTCGTACTGTTTCTTCTTCTTCTCGCTCCCCAACTTGAAGATCTTACGGAAATTGAAGAAGGAGGACATTTTCCCTCCCAACAGAGTTCTTTGCACTTAAGGACTAAAAACAGTAAGAGGCAAAGTTTCTCCTCCCTCCTCTCCCGCGCGAGCCTGGCGGGCGGCGGCGGGCGCTGGCTGTCCGGGCTCCCGCCGCTCCAGCCGGGCCGTTCCCGGGGAAGGCGGGGCGCTACTCCCGCTCTGGCCCACGGGGTGGGGGCGCTGCGCGGGCGGCCCCTCGCCGAGCCCGGCCCGTGGGCCGCGCGGCTAAGCGCCTGGCCCCAGGCCGGCCCTCGGCGGGCGGCACCTGCCCGGACGCTCGTCCGCACCTGGCCCGGCCCGACGGGTCCGAGCGGTCTGGACGCCCGCGGCCACCGCGGTTAGGCCCGTGTCACGGCGAGTCTCCAGGGGCGGCGGCCACTCCGGGCGAGGGACGCAGCCAGCGGCCTCTGAGGCGGCCAGTGGGCAGGCCGAGCACTCCCACCTCCGGCCGCGAGCTCGGGGTCCCCTCCGTAGCCGTCAGCTCCCGAGGCGCGAGGCCCGCGCGTCTCCTGGGCTCTGGGGCGCCGCCGCCGCAGCCTCGCTCCCTCCCCAGCCCACGCAGCCTCGGTCTGGAGCGCGCCGACGCCGACGCCGCAGCGCGCCCGCGCGCTCCCGGGGCCGCGCGCTCGCGCGGGGGCGTCACCTCTGGCCCCGCGCACGCGCGTTGAGCCCCGCAAGCCGGCTGCTCTGAGAGCCTCGCAGGCGCCGGGTTCCGGCTGAGACGTGGGCGCCGGCGCCGGTCGCTCGGTGACGGTTGCTCCCAGCTTGCCCTACAAGCCCCAAGTCCTTGCTAGCCCCCGGCTTTGGTGGAGTTGCCCCCTTGCGCACGATCCTGTTGGTTGTGCTAGCGGACGTTGCCTCCATCCTGGATTTGGGGAAATGTGCTAAGAATGAAAGCTGAGCTATCCTGATTGGGGCCTGCAGGTGGAATTTTTTGCCCTAAAATGGGTCCCAGGGTACCGTGAATGGGGAGTATGTGAGGTGGCTGGGAGCTTTGGAGCCAGAGCTTACCAGCTCCGTGACCTTGGGCAGGTAACTTCTCCCAGCCTCAGTTTCTTCACTGAGAAATGAAGATCCTTAAAGTCCTGTCCAGGAGGCTGTGGCGAGCAGTAAATGAGGCAATGGATGGAAGCCCTCTGCATGGTGCCTTAACCCGGCAAACGCTCAATTTTAGTTCCTGCTGTTGTTGCAAGTATGCGGGTAAGATAGACATAAATATATAGAAATCGTTTAAGCTCGCTTCTCGAGTGATGACCCCGGCACTCCCTTGAGAGTAATCTACCTTCTTCTGGCCACTTCCATAGCCATACACCTTGTGCCACACTTCGTGACTCCATCTGAACCACTAAGGCCTTCACTTCCTGACCTGCCTTTGGACCCCTTGGACGGCACACGTGTAAGGCTACCTTATGGGGCGATGTGGGCGTTGGCTGGAATCTGTCAGATGGTGCCCTGCTTTCCCCTCCACCAGAAGGGAGCTCTTTCAGGGCAGTGGCTGATTACTCATCATGATATCCAAGTACCTACTGACATTCCTGGCGTATGATTGGAAGACAGATCCCTTGATTGAATGAATGAATGAATGAATGTCATCTGGAGCAGAGGCCTTGTTGCTGTCTATACACCCTCCCAAACCATTTTGCCCTCCAGCCCCAAAATGGCATAGCAAAACCCCTGCTCTAGTTAGAGGGTTATGATGATTTTGTTTCTCAAGATCCTCTATTTTTTCATAGTTTTATTGAGGTATAATTGATACATAATAAGTTGCACATATTCCAAATATATACTTTTATATGTTTTGACAAATGCTTACACCTGTGAAAACAGTAACATAATCTATTTTTAATTAGGATCATTATGTAGGTGGCACTAGATGTAAAGGTAATACACACTCGTTGTGGAAAATGAGGAAGTGCACAAAGAATCAAATAAAAAGCCCTATAATTCTACCCTCTAGAGATAACTATTGGCAAGATTTTACTATATTTCCAAACAGGGTGTTTTGGCTGTGCGTTAACTTTTTTTACTTGGAAAATTATACTGCATGTGAAGATTTGCATCCCGCACTTTTCTCATTTCAGTATGATTAATAATTGTTTTCTTCCAACATAAGATATTTAGATTACTTACAACTTTTCTCTGTTTCAGATAAAACATTGATAAATATCTTTGTTCACAGATCCTTTTCCACATATTTGATTATTTCCTTAGGATAAATTACCAGAAGTAGATTTGGATCAAAGGGTATAAGTCTGTTTCCTTTTTTTGTTCTTTTCAAAATGGAAAACGCTTTACTGCTTTCTCAACTAAAAGATAATATATCTTTGTTGTAAATTAATTCAAATGATAGAGAAATGATAAACTAAGAAGCTGTCTATAATTCTCCCCTTCTGCCTTCACTCTACCCAACTTCACCCCCAGCCTAACCACTGTTAAAAAGTTAAGCCTTATGAGTAAGAAAGAACTTTTGGGGGGTAACAAAAAAGTTCTGAAACTGGATTGTGGTAATGATGGCAAAACTGTATACATTTACCAAAAATCATTAGATTGTAGACTTAGAATAGGTGAATATTATGGTATATAAATTACTACAATAAAGCTGCTTTTAAAAAGTATAAGCAAATTTTTTCTACACATATACTTTTTAAATAGAAAAATAGTATCTGATATGGATCATGGACATGTTTCCATGCCAGCACAAATAGACCTATCCTTTTTAATAGGTGTGTAGAGTCCAGTGTACAGCTCTACCTCTGATTATTGGTAATGTAACACCTTTTCAGATATATACTGGCAACTTTTGTTTCTTATTTTATAAGTTGCCTCATCATATCAATGAATAATATCAAATGATGTTGTCAATATTGTATAAATGAGGTGATCAAGTCAAACATACTTTGGTGAAATGATCATAGAGTTAATAAGCTTACATGGTTTTTCCGTGAAGTTAGAACCACAGAAATTATTTAATAATACTGGGCGAAATGATAGTCAGACAGATTCAAATTTTCCCAGTAATGACCATGAAATCTAGGTGTTTGTGTTATTTGTAAATAACAGTATGGCTTCCTTGAATTTTTAATCCTTTGAAAGTGAGGTTTAACCAGTGGCCACATAAAATATTCATCTAATACACAGTGTTTTGTCTTTACTCATTAACAGCTTGGTGAAGGTAGAGCTATCTTCACAATTTATCAGGTCACTAACCTTCACTGATAATAATAAGGATATTATTAAAAACTAAAAACTGAATATTTATTGAGTGCTTCCTACATGCCAGGCACTGCACTGAGTGGTTTACACGCATCATCTCATTTAAACCTCGTATCAACCCTGTGAGGTAGGTACTGTGATAGCCCCCATGGAAAAGTGAGGAAAACTGAGACAGCATTAAATATAAATAGCATAGTCTTGGCCTCAGAGACAGTAATGGAAGATTTGAACTTGAATCTAGATCGTAGTAAACCAATCCCACTAAGATCATTGCCTTAGCCTTACTGAGCTTCTGTAATAGCTATCTCACAGGATTGTTGCACTGCTATTTCTTTTTCCTTCACTTGGTAACTTGAAAACATACTCCACTCATGGTCTCCACTTTGTAAGCTCCCAAACGTGGATGTAAGCTCCCGCACGTGTGTGTGTGTGTGTGTGTGTGTGTGTGTGTGTGTATGTAGGTATATATGTGTAAATATATATGTGTGTGAGTGTATGGAAGTATAGGCGTATTTGTGTATGAGCATGTGTGTATGTGTGTGAATGCACGCGTATGGGGGTATGTGTGGGTGTGTTTGTGTGTGTGAGCATGTGTATACCTGAGTATGTGTCTGAGGGTATGTGTATGTTCCTCTAGACTGAGAGCACTTTGCAGACAGGGACTGAGTCTCACTCATCATAACATTCTCTGCATCCAGCCCAGTGTCTTCCTATTCCATAAATTTTCACTGGGTAATGAATGAAAATAAAAGAACTTTATACCTAGTGAAAGCAAATTACATGTCAATTCCTTTTCCCTTCCTTATTTCTAATTTAGGCAGTAAATTTGCTAGTAAATTCTTTAAGTGCTAACATAGAAGTAGCAAATTCCTTTGGTGTACAAGTACTCTATGATGTAAATACATATTTTTTAATCCTTGTGAAGTTATATTTTTAGAAAGGAATTTTTTCAGGTATTTTAAGGAAATAACCTGCAATTATGACAATTATTCTCCTGAAATAGGAATTGTGTGTAATTCAGGAAACTCCAAACCAGATTTTTGGTTATTTTTTCCTATTTTAGAAGTAAACAAATTACCTGATTTAAGCTACTTTTGATTCAAAAAGGGAATCCAAAAATATCCTCCCTTCTACTTCATCTCCCTTTCTGTGTCATACAGAACTGTTAGACTACACTCCCACCCTCTCCTCATCCCTAGCTGCTTCTGCTGAAATGAATCATAAGCATTTCACGGTGTAATGACAAGTCTCAACATATTCAGATCTTAGGAAATTACAAAAATAAAACTGTACAGGCATACTTCTTTTACAAGTGGTATTCAAATCCCAGTTTCAAAATCTAGACACAGAGAGGGAGAGTATAGCTCAGAGTGCATGCCTAGCATGCATGAAGTCCTGGTTTTAATTCACAGTACCTCTATTAAATAAATAAATAAACCTAATTATTTCCCCCACCCATAAGAAAAAACATTAAAAAAAATCTAGACTTCATAACATCTTTTGAACTTTAAGGGTTTGAGTGGTCAGTATCAAATTAATTCCATTCAGACATTAACTAGCCACAGCATTCAGGCAAGCAACCCTCTGGGGTTGATGGAAGACTTTGTACTATTCTATTGCTTCATACTTTTATGTGCTACGTTTCTTCTATCTTTGTTTCATAAAACATATGTTGGATGAGATAGTTTTGAGTACTAGCTCAAAATTATTTGTCCTGTGATTAACCAGGTCTGCGGGAAAGTCAATACTCTACACCCCGAGGATTACACAGGAGTTTCACTTTTAACAGAGGTGGCTTCAAGAAGATGAAACAATTCAGAATGACTCAGACAACAGGAATAACTCTAAGTTACAATTTTTGTAGTAGTTTGCCTCTTCAGGATGATCATGTGATCTCCAAGGGCCCTTGCAACTATAAAATTGTTTTCATTGTGGCCCTAATTTTAGCTGCCTTATATGCTAATAATTGTGTCCATTTTTCTGACACAATTGTGACTGAAGGGTAAATAAATGCAGTTAGCAATTACAAAAAGAAGAGCACGTCTGCCAAAATGCACTGAGAATCCTGCTTCCACTGAAAACTATTCTTGGGATAGTTTTACCTGCTGCGATGGGAAAGCCTGTCTCATGAGCCAGGAGGAGGGAGGGATGTTTTTAGAGTAATGTCAATGGCTAGCTTGCAAGAGAAATTTTCAGGTTTTCCTTGTGAAGGAAAAACTTCCCAAGCCCTTGTTACCGTCTTACAGTTCTTCCTCTTCCTCTTCCTCTTTGAATCTTTTAGAACTTAGTACCTCACCCAGATTTTTAATGAAAAGTTTGTGACTGCAAATTCCTGTTTCACAAAACTGTCACAGCAATTACAAACCACAATTTGCGGCTTATTACAGTAAATCTACACAATCATGAGACTGCCTGGGCGATCACAATTTTTCTCTATTTCTATGTCCTTGTATTTCGTGTTGTTGCAGGTGGAAATTAACCAATATAGATTCATATTACAAGCATGCATAGTCTCTGGTTTTTATCCATGTGAACTTCATAAAATGGCATTTCTAACAAAAATGAACAAATTATTTGTGATTGAGGGTGCAGCTGAATTATATTTACATTCCAGAGCTGAGTCTTTAAATAACTATTTAAAATTGCTACCCTTCATTCACTCCTTCATTCAACAGTCTCAATTCTCTACTATATGCCAGGCAGTATCCTAGGGACTAGGGAATCCGTGGGAATCAAAACAGACTAAAAACCAAATAAACAAAAACCGGCAGCCTCTTGGAACTTATAGTCTAGATGGTTAAGTAGGATTTAGATAAACAATAAAGGAAAGATATTATTTTCTAATCCAATGATTCTCAACGGGGGGTGATCTTGCTTGCCCCACTCCCAGATATTTGGCAATTTTTGCAGACATTTTTTGTCGTCACAATGTGGGGAGAGGGTATTTCTGGCATCTGGTGATAGAGGCCAGAGATGCTGCTAAACATCCTGCGATGCACAGGACAGCTCCCCACCTCGCCCCAACAAGGAATTATCCAGCTGAGATTGAGAAACCTTGTACTAATCTTCAGTATGAGTCCTGAATGTTGACTCACTGTTACCCTTGAGGGAGTAGTGACTGGAAGAGGACAATTGGTGGGGGCCAGGGGAACGGGGATGAAGGGGGGCTTCTGGATGCTGATTACACGGGTGAGTTTATTGTGCAAAAATTCACTAAACTCTGCACTCATGGTTTGTGCATTTTTCCATGTGTATAATTGTAACATATATTCACTACATTTTTTGAAACTCCCCCCACCAAGAGGTGAAGGATCTATGTCCCCTCCCTTGAATCTTGGATCTGTGACTGCTGATCCAATATAATACAGCAGAAGTGACACTGTGCCAGTTTCCAGACCCAGACTTTAAGAAATTGGCAGTTTCCACTTCCTGTCATTTGGAGCGCTCACTCTTGGAACCCAGCCACCATGCTCTGAGGAAGCTCAAAACAACCCACAGAGAGGCCCATGTGGTGGGAACTGTGTGGAAGGAAACAGAGGCCCCAGGCACTCAGTCCTGGTTGAGCTCCCACCTGACAGCCCAGTATCACCTGCCAGCCATGCGAGTCAATCGTCTTAAAGCAAATCTTCCTGCCTGTATTCAAACTACCCCAGCTGACAATAAGTGGAGAAGAGCCAGGCCTTCCCCACTGAGCCCTGCCCAAATTACAGATTCATGAACTAAATAAGCAATTGCTGTTAATGTAAGCCACTAAATCTTAGGAAAGTTTGTTAAGCAACAATCTATAACTGGAACCATGTTAAGCTAAATCAAACTCTTACTTTAAAAAGGAGTGCTACATAACTTTGGGAAACTCTTGGTTGAATAAAGTTTTAAAGTTTCTCTTGCAGAACTTTCAGTGGACTAGAATGTTTTGTGTTTCTGCACAAGAGTATCCAGTGTTTCTCAAACATTTTTAACCCCAGAATCTGTATTTTAAAATGCCACCTTGCAAGAACGATGTTCAATGGACCAGACTTTAAGAAAACCAAGCTAACCTTTCAGTGCTTCAGTAACTGAAACTCTAACCCTTAAAATCACAGACTTAATATCAGGATAGTTTTAACTAGAAAATTGAAATATAATCCAGTTAATTCTGGTAATAAAGTGAAATACCTTAAATTTGCCTAACAAAAAGTTGTGAGTTATTTTAATGGCAGTTAAAAAGCTTTGATGGCATCTCAATAGTTATTTCAAAGTTCCTGGAGCCATAATCAATGGCTACATAATTTTTTTTTAAACCTACATTCTGTTTTTCTTTAGAAAGTTAATAGTAGCAATGTGTACTCTGATTTAATGTTGAATCTTATAGAATGCTTTCCTTGTTTCCTTAAATTCTCACCTGATCTTAAGTTGAACTACAAAACACACTTCTAATATAGTGATACAAAGTTGTCTGTTGACTTGTCCAGATCTTAAAGATAACATTGAACATTGGATAAATTTATAAATTATATTCCATCTTACGTCTAGTGGAACTCAAGGTTATTCTTTACTGTCATCCAAAATCAAATGGAGGGTTTTTTTGGGTGTTTTTTTTTTCATTTTTTTTTAATCAAAGGCCAATTCCAAGTCCCCATGAATATTCAATTTCCCCACATCTCAGCTCAGATATATCACTTCGGGATACTCTTTGAGGGAACTTTGGAACAAAAACTACAGCATCAAAGTATAGCATTATGCAGAGTAGGATACTGACCAGCTTCCCAGGTACCCTTGGTCATCATCCTCCTCTCACCTTTCAGATACCCAACTTGAGCCTGACCTGGGCAGACAGAGTTCTCCAATCAGTCTTTACTCCTCTCTTACCTTGGATCCACAGTGCCTTGATTTCCATCCCCTGGTCTTACTTCCAAATCTTATCCACTCTAATCTTTGCCTGATTGCTGAAAACTTTATTCTCTGTCTGGACCTTCATGTTGAAACTGTGCTGACTCTAATCACCTCCCTCCCAAACCAACTGAGTTAGGAATTCTGGTTTCTAGATTTCTCTTTGGCTCACAGAAAGACACTTGTTTGGCTTCTGTGCATCACACAAAAGTACTCCACCAAAGAGGTAGGGGAAGGCTGAGTGACTGTGAGTCTGTCGGCCCAAAGGGACAACTTTTCTAGTTTTAGTGAAGGTGGTATACATAGTGGTAGTGCTGGTCTCTAACATAGACCTCAGAGTCGTCATTGAAACATGTGAGATGTTCTCTTTCCATCATTTCTATTGCCTTAGGCTCTGTGCTATTCCATGGCATTTCGGACAGGTCCTTTAAACATGAGAGATTTGACTGAGTGATTTCTAAAAAATTCTGTGCCCTCGAGTTCTATGATTCTGTATTCCATTCTTCCTTTCTCCCCTCTTTTTAAGGACTTAGTGCCCTGTGCCCCAACTTGAAAGGCTGTCATCTACCTACGCTGCTGATGCAGAAGTTTCAGTTCTTCCCCACCCACCCAAAAATTATCCCCTTTTACAACAGCCTTGGTTAGATGTGTCCAAACACCCAATTAAAATTTAAAAGTAAGTCCTACTGCCTTCTATTATAACTTTTAAAATAGTTGAAAACTATGATCATTTTTTAATGAGTTTTTTTTTCAGAGAAAATCTAAAATAATTGTGACATGTTTACATACCTTTCCAAGGGCAGGAGAAGATGAATGTCCCAGCTCAGAGAGCAAATTTGCCCTTGCTTTGCCTTTTTGTTCTATTCAGGTCATCTGCAGATGGATGATATCCACCTGCACTGGCGAGGATCTATCTTCTTTACTCAGTCTACCAACTCAAAAGTTAATCTCTTTGAAACACCCTCACAGGCATACCCAGAAATGATATTTTACCAGCTATTCAGGCATCTCTTAGACCAGTCAAGTTGACACATAAAATTAAGCCTCATTTCCATACAGTGGAACACGACTTAGCAACAAAAGAAATAAACTATTAGATACACAAAATGGCATGGATGACTCTCAAAAAATGTGCTGAGTGAAAGAAACCAGAAAAAAAAAGAATACGTGGAAACTAAGACACAACTAAAATAAAGTGCTGAAAAGCATGCCAATAGTTTTTGGGGATTGGGAGGGAGAGGAACTACACAAGGGCACATGGAAATTAGTGGGGAAGGTGATAAACGTGTTCATTATTTTGATCATGATGATGGATTCATAGGTGAATATGTCAAAACTTCCCAAATTGTACACTTTAAATACATGCAATTTATTGTGTTAATTATACCTCAATGAAACTGAAAAAAAATTTTAAGGATGTTATCTAATCAATTAAGAATTATGATCAATTATTGTGACTTGTGTCTTATTCGAAGGCAACTCATAGTTTTGCCTTAATAATAGTAATAATAAATTCAAGTTTATATTACTGCTGTGCAGCTGACTTAATTTTATAATCAGTGTCACTAAGTAAAACATTATGAAATGGTCCTTTGGTAATCTTGTCCGTTGGAAATTTATTTTCATAGGAAAGAAAAATGGTAGTTTGAAGGGGTGACCTGAGTGGGCTTTTGTACCCCCATCATCTCCATGGCAACAGCCTCCTCCATTCTTTTAAATGGACAGACATTATAGACATAGTTTTTCTTAATGTCATGTAAAATGGTTGGAAGTGAATTTTCCAACCTCCAGTTCCAAACCAATAAGCTTCCTGACACACAATTCTGGGCCACCACTGGGAGAGATTGCCCCTTTTTAATGACTCTTCCTATACAATGGAAGCCACTTTGGTGGTTTTTATACCTGTGACCAGCAGCAGTAATTATACTGAGACTTGTAGAATATTTTGATTCTAATAGGTATTCATGAAATTTCTCAAAACGTGGGCTTCAGGTGGGACCCTGTAAGTTCTTTGCTCCCACTGAAACTTTCTGCCTCACTTAGGAAACCACCTTAATTCCATTCTACAGCTTTGCCTTTCAGATGTTTGCTGGTTCACATGACAACAAGGATTAGAGAATTACTGAAGGATAAAGACTGCTTTGAAGCCAGTATGACTGCCATCCAACCCCAGAACCAATCTTGCTAAACTCAGAAGCACAAGTTCTCTTCCAGAGAGCTTTCCTTTGTCTTCTTCTAAAGCCACATGATATACTTTCCCAAAGGGAGGTTATGTTCCATTATGTTTTGATAGTATCCAGATTCTCCAGATAGACTCATTTACAAGGTGGTACACTCTTATAAACCAGGCCAATTGAATTATTTTCAAATTACTCACCCCCTTATTGAACTGGCAAAACAAGCTAGCTTGATTATTAACATAAAAGCACTGTAAAGTGATGTGCTTCTTCAACTTCAATAAAACATCGTTTTTATTAAAGAACGAGGGTTTCTGTGTGATCAGGGTGTTACTTATCTGTGTTCACCACGGAAGGGAAAATTCAGTATTCTGTTAATTCCCAAGGGCAGGTAGCAAATTAACCAGAGGATTTAAAACCACTTCAATAAGAGTCTCAAATAATGAGTTGGTGGAAGCAGGGTTAAAAAAAAAGTGATGCTCCTGATATAGAAGACTTTCCATCTTTTACAATTTGCTTAATATGAGACGTTAAGAGCTAAGGAAGACCAGCCATTAAATGGCATTGGTCGATATTTAATATGAGAAGGTAGAGTTGAGGAGCAAGAACCGAAAGTCCGTGTTGTTCTTAGCTATATCAGCTATCTTTGAAAGGGCTGACTGTGTGTGGTTTTCCTGACAAACTTAAAGTGTTCCTGAGCCTTCAAAAAGCAGCTTTGCAACAGAAGTGGTGTTAAATACGCTACGCAGTTGCCCCTTCAGGACTGAAGAACTTAATCCCTTGGGTGATGTGAGACCGTCCTCTCCAGAATTGACACAGCTTAAGAGTCTCCTTCCCTGAGGTCACTTCCTCTTCATGAGACAGCCTCATGCACCAACTGGTTGATGCCAGGGCCCATCAAGTTCTGGCCCTCTCACCCCAATGCTAGACAACTCTGCTGGGCCAGCTCAGCCTCAGAGATCCCAAAGGGCTTAGCTGACACCATTGTTGAGACTATTTCACATCCCATCTTCTTCCTGCCCAATCTTGCTCCCTTCTTTTGCCTTCCACAGATGTTGAACCCAAGAGTGCTCGCCAAGTAATAAACTTACAGCACACTTATCTCTGTCTGAAAGCTGGCTTCCCGGGAACCCCCTTTTATCCCCAGCTTTAGTGAGATACAATTGACATATTGTGTAAGTCTGAGGTAGTTGAGTTGATACACTTATGTAATCCAAAATGATTGCCACCATAAGGTTAGCTAATACCTCATCATATCACATACCACCTTTCCTTTATTTGAGGTGAAAACATTTAAGATCTACTCTCTTAACAACTTTCAAGTATATAGTACAGTATTACTAACTATAGTCACTATGCTGTATATTAGATCCCCAGAATTTGTTCATCTTATAGCTGGAAGTTTGGACTCTTTGACCGATATCTCCCATTTTTCCCCACACACCAATCCCTGGTGACCAATATTCTAGTCTCTTTCTATGAGTTTGACTTTTCTAGATTCCTCCACATGTGAGCAATATTATGCAGTATTTATCTTTCTCTGTCTGACTTATTTCACTTAGCATAATACCCCCAAGTTTTATCCACAAAGGATGGAATGTCCTTTCCCGTGCTGAATAATATTCCATTGTGTGTATGTATGAATGTGTGTGTGTGTGTGTGTGTGTGTGTATATATATACACACACACACACACACACACACACACACACACACACACACATATATATATATATGACATCTTCTTTATCCAAAATTCATCCAATAATGGACACCTGGGTTGTTTCCATATCTTGACTATTATAAATAATACTTCAATGAACACAGGACACAAAAAACCTATTTGTTTTCATCTTATTTTTTTTAAATAATTAAATAACAAAACAGGATAAAAAATGGAAGATTAAAATCCATAATCCCTACTCTCCTAGTTTCCCAGAGGAACAACTACTAACTATTGCTCATATATCCTTCCAGAAATGTCCTGTAAATCTACAACATATACATATATGTCACTCTTTTGCACAAATGAGAGTCCAATATGCAAATTGTTGTACAACCTGATTGGTTTCATTTAAATATATTCTGTATATCCTTTCATATCAATATATACAGATTTCTTCCTAGTTGTTCCATATCATACCATTATATAGATACACTATAATTTTTTAATCAGACTTCCCTCCATGAATATGTAGTGTTCTGGTTTTTCTTTTCACAAATAATATTGCAAAGGAACATCGTCTAATAGTCTCTTTGCCCATTTGTGTAGTATACCCATAGCACAAATTCATAGAATTAGAATTCCTAGATCAAAAGCTGTAAGATTTTTTTTTAATTTTAAGATATTGCCAAATTGCTTCCCTAAAATGCAGTCCCAATTTAAATTCCAAAATTTCCCAAAATCAATGCGATACAATGCCTCTTTCCTTGCATCCTCACCAGTTGTGGGCATAACAAAAAGGTTCCATCTTTGCCAATAATAATACGTGGGAAATATTACTTCACACCCCTGCAGACCTGTAGGATGCCTCTGTTTGAATTTTAAAAAGCTGTCTTCTCTGGGCAAATGAATTTTAAAAGTTCCCTCCCCACCCCCAACTTTCTAGATGACACAGACCGCGCCAGAATGTGGAATTTTCCGTTCAGAACTCCATCTCCACACCACTCTCCCCTGGGCCAGTCACCTCTGCACATTGCTCAAGCTGAACAGCTATGCATACATGGCCGCCCTGGAACCTCACTGTTGGAAACAGCATTTCTTTAACTAGGAGTTATGCGCATACAACCCTTAGTATTTTTCTTGGCAATTTGTTTTTCATTTTTGCTTATGGAGAAAACTCTTCCAAGTAGCTCAAAACACATCAACACAATATTTTCATGAATCTGTATTGGGTAGCCCCAACAGGACAGATGAATAGTAAATGAAGATATCATTTGGTACATTATTCACTGTGTTGAAATAAGTTGTCTTTAAATTTAATAATTCAAGACCATTAGCTCATCTGCCAGAACTAAAATTATACAACCAAATGTGTGAAGTGATTCCTAGACACTTGTCCTCTTTTAAGAGGACTAGAAGTAATGATGATAATAATAATAGATTCCATTAAACAAGTGTCTAGTAATGGTGAGCAGATTAGGAGACGATGTAGGTTAGAGACCTCACAGCCTCCCAGCTCTGCCTAACCTATGACACATATTCTGAGGTCTCATTGACTCTGCTCTGGCCTCTGTGCAACCTGGAGAATTTACTTAACCTCTCTGCAAACCCCTCCTCCCTTCTAAACTAAGGATAATAATAATAGCAGTAGTGGCTCCATCCTGATGGGGTTATGGTAAAGATTAAATGATATAACGTACGTGAAATAGTTAATATGATACCTGCTGAGCAGTAATTGCTTGACAATTGTGATTTTTTTTGACTGGACATCTTAAATACATTATGTGACTCTCCTGACTTTAACAAAAAATCAATAAGACCCTACTGACAACACAATAATATTGTTTCTGAAACTGTGTTCCCTGGAACTGTGGTGGGACCCAGGAGCTGCCATAGAAAAAGGATGGAAAGAAGTGTGGCCAGTAAGGCGTCTAGGCCCCTCCTCTTCAATCACAATAGTTTCATTCTTGTTTGTCTGTTATACTGTGGTTCCAAGTAAAGCTTTCTCTGAATCATAGGGGGTAAATCCTGGCTCTCAAAATCTTCCATAGTTTGGCCCCAACCTATGTTTCCAGACTTACCCTCCGTGATACTCAGCCACAAACGTATCATACTGTTCACTACAATGGTTATTTGCCGCCTGCACATTAGGCTACTCATTCCTTAGAAGTGAACTGTCTGTCATTTTTCTCAATATTTTCAGAGACTAGCAGAGTATCTGACACCTAGCAGGCATTCAGTAACTGTCGTTAGATCAATAAATAAATCAGTAAATGAACCCTTCACTTGGGTTAAATTGGTCTCCTAGACACCTCTCAGATGTGTCTTGTATTTTCCTTCCGGCCCTTTGTTCAGGAAGATTCCCTTGTCTGAATGGCTCCTCACTGTCTCACTTCCATCAAATTCTTAATTCAATCTTTAAGACTAAAATCAGATTGCTTGTTTCTTATAAATCCATACCCGACCCTCCTAATTGGAAGGCCTTCCTGCCCTAAACTCATATGGTTTATGAACTGTCTGTACTTCCTCTCAGTGCTTTAGCCTGGATTACTTCCTACAGACGTTATCTGCATGTCTTATCTGTCTGTTGTGGAGAGCAGCAACTGTGTCTTAAAGTTGTCTTTTCTCCTTCATGGCTTAGCCCAGTCTCCACATGCTCAAGAAACATTTAAGGAATGGATTAACGAATGAATGAATGTTCTGTCCCTTGATTTCCCAGCTAGGGTAGCACCAGAAAATGGGGGACACACAACAAGAAAGTAAGAGTAATATGATGTTTCTTAGAAATTTCAAACCCCAGAATCCTGGAAATGAGCACTCTTACCCCTGGGGTAGGTGATTGAGGTAATCCTCAATTCCATACCCACCAGATGACAATCCTATAGATTTACAACCGGATAAGCTTAAACTCAGGTAACAAAGCAAATGTTCAAGGAAGACTTTCTTTACACTCTAGAGCTGTGCAATAAGTTAATATGTTTGTAGAGAAATCCCTTCTTTCTTCAGCTTCCCCTATGAAGTAGAAGCTGTCTGGGCAGCCTAGGCGTCTACGAAGAGCAGTGTTTCAGATACCCCCCCCCGCTGCTGTACAACAAACCACCCCCAAAACATGGTAACTTAAAATATCAGTGTTATACTGAGTGAAATAAGTCAGTCACAAGAAGACAAATACTGTAGAATTCCATTTATGTAAGGTATTTACAGCAGTCAAACTCTTATAGACAGAAAGTAGAGGGGTGGTTGCCAAAGGCTGGGAGAAGGGATCAGAGAAGTTACTATTTAACAGGTACAGAGTTTCAGTTTTACAAGATAAAAAGAGCTCTGAAGATGGATGGTGGTGGCTGCAAAACAAGATGAATGTACTTAATACCACTGAACCGTGCACTTAAAAATGGGTAAGTTAGTGGTAAATTTTACCACAATTTAAAGAAAAAAAAAACAGAAAAAAAAGATAAAATATTAATGTTATATTATGTCTCACAATCTTGTGTGTTGACAATCCGGGCTCCTTTTCAGGCTCAGCTGGAATCCCGTATGTGGCTGTAGTCACCTCATCACTTGTCTGGAGGTGGAGGGTCCAAGAAGGTCTCACTCACAGGTCTGGCGGTTGGTGCTGGCTGTCTATTGGGGCCCAACAGCTATCCCTCACGTATGCTAAACTGGGCTCCCACACAGCTTGCATCTCAGGATTGCACGATGACGAAGGCAGAAGCTGCAAGGTCTCTTAAGGTCTCGGTTCTGAAATTCACACAGCATCACTTCTGTCGCATTCTATTAGTCAAAGCAAGTCACAAAGCCAGCCCAGTGTCAATGGCGGAAAATTAGACTTCGTTTATTGATGGGAGGAGCAGCAAAGTCACATTTCAAAGGGACATGGACATTGGGAGCTGGGATTCATTGAGGGTCTCTATCATGACCTACCACAGGCAGCTCTAGACATTCATTTATACACCCGTGATTCCGGTGAATGAGAACCACTTGAGGATTTTTCGCTGATACACACTAACTTCTTATTTTAAAAATAAAAGGAATATAGACTCTTGGGAGGAGATTTAGAAATACTATCAAAGCAAAGGAAAGAAAACAGCAGTCACCTATAACACTGCCACCCAAAATAACCATTGCTAAGGTTTAGGTTTATATCCATCCAGCCTTTGTTCTACATAAACTGTATATTACTGTACACTTTCTTACCAGGTGCTGCACTGTGTACTTTGTATAGATTATCTCATTTAACACTCATCATAATCCTATGAGATAGATAACTACTATTATCTCCATTTTTCAGAAGAGGAAATTGAGGCCTTAGCTAACTTGCCTAATATCATGTACATACATCTATATGTAATACATAGGCATGTATACACACCGACCATATTGTTGTAAACTCTCTTTTTTAAATATATTTTATCATGCAAATTTCTTTACTTGCTCACTTTTGAATGGGCTAAATCAAAACTGAAAAACAACAATGACTTTACAATATTTGAGATTCTGGTTCCTGGCCATGATCGCTTCTTGAAGCCATCAGGTGGCTGCAGATTAGAACAAAGTAATAACATATGCCCTTTGCTGCAAAGTACTAGCTATGAAATTTTAATCTTTCATAAGAGCCTCACAGCTTGATTTTGACAAAGTTGGTTGGTGGAGAAAATAGCACCTGAATTTTTTGAATGTTATAACACATTTCCTAAAAGCCCAGCAGCAGATGTGCAAAGTTGGAACACGTCCACTTCTCCAAGGAGCCAAGGAGTGAGATATGACAGGCATCAGGGAAACTAAAAATCTTTCCAGGTGCAAGGTGTTTGTGGTTTGATACAAAATAATCCATTTCATTGATCACCCATCTCTCAGTATATGAACATGTCCTTCCAGTGACACATGCCTTACATTTCTATCTTTAATCTCTAAATGTTTTATATTCTAGGGCAAAAATTGGCAGGAGTGTGCAATAAGTGGGAGGGAAGTGACAGGTGGGAATGTTTGGGAAAAGAAACAAAACAAGGTCCCTTTTTACATGGAATTGTAGAGTAATAACATGAGAAGATGTGAAAATAGCAAATGCAATATGAGAAGCAATATGAATGTATGAAATAAAATTACAGACTTTACAATTACTTTGCAAATTTTGTGCTTATTTGTTTCTGTGTGTGAGACAATGACTTATTATGATTCAACTTAATTTCTACCTATCAGAAATAGAAGATTCAGTAAGCTTTACTGGAAAGAGTTTTTTAAGTGAAGCCCTTTAAACAGTTATTAAAATTATGTTCACAGTTCATTTCCAGCTAGCAATATAATCATAAAGGTAAGTTTATAAATAAAGCATTTCATTAATAAAAAGGAAAATCTTGTGTAGGCCTGATACTGTTTTTTGCTTAGCAGATACTATTGTGTTTTTAGCCTTTGAAGAAACATATAAGAAAAATAAACCAACTAAACAATGGAATTTCTATGTGTCAATTGTTCCGTAGCCCTCCTGTGGATACTTACCTTATCGAGGGATAATAAACCCTTGATTCCTAAATTTCTCTTTCAAACAGCACCATATGCCCAATCAATTAGAGATTAAATGCCATTGGTTTCTTTGTATTTTAAGGCACTATTGGTAAACAAGTTCTTTTTCATATGCCAACTACAATAGATTGGAAATAGTTGACAAGAACACTGAGCTGAAGTGGATTCTGAGGTTGAGTGTTCAAGCTCAGAGGAGTTTCCAAGATAATTTAGTGGCTTCTCACTGGTGAGTGATAAAAAGGCACACCCTTGTTGCCATCTCTGCTAAGATGAAAGGAAATATTATTTACATGAAATATCTGTTTAGTATTAATACTCTTTCTTCACAATCATTAATCATTCAACACGTATTTACTGAGCACCATCTTTGTCCCAGGAAGTGTTCTAGGTACCAAGAATACAGCAGTGAACATACACACACACACAAACTGGCATTTGAATATAATACTTTACTATTCTCTATTCTCAAAGGTCTTTTCTAGATGACATCTCATTTAATCCTCCTGAGCCTAGCAAAATAGATAAAACAGGTGATAATACCTACATATGACAAATGAGGAGACTGAAGCATTAAAAGCTTTAATATACTTCCTTAGCTTAAGTATATCCATCAAAAAAAGAATAGAGAAAAAAAGAATAAACAAATACTTACTGATGAGTCTTTAAAGGCATTTTCATTAAACTAAAGAATAAGATTAACTATTTTCATTTAATACTGTACAGGAGCAATATTAGAACTGGATAGGAAGAACCAAAGCTGTTCTTATTTACAGACTACAGATCGTCTACAAATTCTAAAAATTCTGCACACAATTAACATGACGGCACAAGATTTCTGGATATGAAATCAACATATGAAAATCAATAGCATTTCTAAGCATCGTTAGTACTAATCAGAAGATGTAACAGTAAAAAATCTCGTTCTCAACCGCAATAACAATAGAATATAAATACAATTTTAACCAAAATCCCTGTTTAATTATGTGTAGAATTTGACAAGCTCAACCCAAAGTTTACACTGAAATACAAAGGGTCAGCAATTGATCCACAATAATGAAGATCAAGATAGAGGGATACTCACACTACCAGATCTGAAGACCTATAAAATGATGGTGATTAAGGCAGCATAGCCTTGACCCAGGGATAGAAAAATAAACCAATGAAGCAGGTTAAAGGGCCTATAAACAGAACTCTACATAGATGGAACCTTGATATATGGCAAAGTTGTATTACCATCAATGGGAAAGACAGACTAGTCAGTAAATGGTCTTGGGAAATCGGCTATTCTTATGGAAAAAAATAGTGTTCATACCTTATATCCACACACACACACACACATACATGCATACACGCTCAGAAACTTTTCCAGATGGATTAAACACTTAAAAATAAAAAGGTTTTAAGATTTTCAAAAGGAAATAAAGAAAAATATCTTTATGACCATGAGAGAAAAGAATTCTTACACAAAGCAGAAGAACAAGATTGGTCTATTTAAACTTCTATTTAACAAACTTTGAACAAAGAAAAAAGATAAGCTACAGATTTGGAGAAAGTATTTACAGGGAATGTAATTGATACAAGGTTAGTTTTTAAAACACACAGAGTATCCCTAAAAAACACGAGGATAAGGAACCTCATCACCACCATGGACAAAGGAACAGGCACTCACAGAAGAGCTCAGTGACAAACAAGTGTTTGAAAAGATGCTCAGCATCACTCATAATCGGCAAAACACACATTAAAACTGATTTCCACCTTCAAACAGGCAGAAAGGTTTTAAAAGCTTACCAAGCTCAGTGTTGATGAAGATATACAGCAAGGGAGATTCTCAAACAGTGATTCATATGGTCATTCAGGGATACAGGCTGATGGAGGCCCCAGGGTCTTTGACACCGCCATTTAAAAACATGGCTTCCCTGGTCGCTGCAGCAGAGGACAGAGCACAGAGTTCATTTAAGGGAAGAGAGCACAGAGAATTTATTCTTCTCTGCTTACCTCGGAAGTTACACATACAGCACATCTGCTTACTGCCCATTGGCAGAACTAGTCTCATGGTACCAATCTCCCTGCAAAGGAGGCTGGGAAATCTAGTCTTTTCGTATGCCCAGAGAAGAAGAAAATGAAATAGAATCTCATGAGCACATGGTATTCTCTCCATCACAACTGACAAAATATTAAAATTTTACAAAACTGGGTGGTAGATATTTCTGTGATATTTTTCTGCCTGTCTGCATTTTAAAATAATTTTTTGAAAGAGAGGAAAATGAAGAGAGATTAAATGATCTTCCCAAAGCTGCAGAGCTAATTAGTGGTGAATTGGACTAGAATCGTTCTTTCTCTAATAAAGTTTTCCTTTAAGAGTCAAATCCAGGTACTGAATTCAGATTAATCATTTAAGACATATTTGTTGAGTTCCTACTATATTCCTGCCCTTGCAGAGGACACAGTACAAATGTAGAAAAGACTGACACACAAACAAATGAATACAATACACTACAATTATTAAAATGGAGCTGAAGAAAAATATGTACAAAGCGCTCTTAATCATTATAACCTGGTAATATAATCACTGGAAACTTCTTCATGATGGTCTTAATTCCCAAAAAAACTCTTAAATGTGCACTAGCAGTGCATGAGCTCAATGTAATCTTCAATTATGAGAGCCAAACTTTTGTGGAGAGTTATTTCAGGAAATTCCTGAAGCAAAACTTTGCCATGGACTCCACCCAGTTCATACTCAGCCTGTACAGACTTGCTGGGGAGGTGCTGATGAAACAATATATATATAGTCTTCTTTGACCTCATGTCTTCAAATAAGAAGCTCGTTGCTCTTCTGCACACAGGCAGAATAGAAGGAAACAATGAACAGGAGAATTGTTCAGTTTACTAGTATTGAAGTCTTGTGCTTTGTTGGAGCATCTAGGCTGACAGCTCTCAAAGCAGTACATACTCGTGGAGGTCAGAGACTAAAAACACTAGCATATTTTCCAGACCATCTTCCATGACCAAGTACTCAGTTGCTTCTGATAATTTATCTCCTTATATTCTCCTCAATGTAGTTTAAAAACATTCCCATTGTATATATAGATCTGTTTGTCCAATGAGTTCCATAATCTAGTTCATTCATTTATTCAATGCAAAGTTTTGAGTGGGGGATACAGTGATTAGCAAAACAGACATAGTCTTGACCTCATGGAGCTTGTAGTCCAATTGGGGAAGGAGACGTTAATCAAACAAACACAGCAATAAGTATTCTCATACATGGCTAGGAGTTATGAAGAAAAATAAAGGGTCCTTTGAAGGAGAATACAGACAATTAGGGATTCTAACTTAGAAAAAAGGGATTCAGGAAGGCCAGTCTGGGGTAGTGACTAGTGGCTGCCTGGACTAGGGAAGTGGGAGAGGAAAGCTGAGATATTTGTAGTATCTTTTGGTGGTTAAATTGATAGGATTTGATGATTCATAGATAATGTAGGTGGGTGGAGAGGGAAGGTAGGTCCAGGATCACTCGTAAACCCAATCCTCAATACAAAAATTTCCCTCATATTCTCAGAGTCCTTTTCCTCATCTAGTTTTACAAAAACACGCATTTTCATCTATATATTATTGCATTCCTTGCATAAGCATTTGATCCTCAGATACAGCTGTTTCATTATCTGGCAGGGGAATCTTTGGGATACTGGTCACCTTTAACTCTGCTGCACTGAATACCATTTTTCTTCATTCTTTTTTTCTGCAGCCAAGATGATGCTAAACCCAGAGATACAAGGTCTCACCCCTGTACTGCTCCTTGCAGTTATTTTATACTCTTCAAGGATTTTACATTTGCGTTTAATTTATTGTATCACATTTACATGTATTTTACATGGTACGAATTTGACAAGGACAAAAGATACACAAGGAAAAGTAAGTCTCCTCCTGCCCTGAAGCCCAACTATCTATCTGTTCTCCTTGAAATCAGCCACCATTATAAATTTCTTGATTATTCATCAAGAATACATGCATATGCAAGTAAATGTTTTGTAAATAAATGGAAGGATACTATGAAGGCTAACTTTATGTGTCAACTTGACTGGGTGGGCTATGGATGCCTCAAATAGCTGGTAAATATTGTTTCTGGGTGTGTCTGTGAGGGTGTTCCTAAAAGAGATTTGCGTTTGAATCAATAGACTAGGTAGATCCACCCTCAGCAATGCAGGTGGGCTTCATCCAGTCCTCTGAGGGCTTGAATGGAACAAAAAAGCAGAAAAAAGGTGAATCCTCAGAAGAAGGTGAAGCTGGAACATCCATCTTCTCCTGCCCTCTAATATCGGTGTTTCTGGTTCTCAGGCTTTCAGAATCAGCCTGGGATTTATACCAGCAGCCCCAGATTGTAGGGTCTTTGGACTTGAATATACATTTTCAGCTCTTGTGGTTCTCAGGCCTTTGTGCTCAGACTGAATCACACCACTGGCTTTCCTGCTTCTCCAGCTTGCAGATGGCAGATCGTGGGACTTCGTGCCCTCCATAATCCCATGAGCCAATTCCTATGATTTTCTCGTATCTTTCTATCTATCTATCTATCCATCCATCCTTTTGGTTCTGTTCCTCCGAATAGCCCTAATACAGTACTATACTCATTGTTCTGCCCCTTGCATTCTTCACTTAATATATCTAGAAGATCTTTTCATATAATCTTTTTAATCATAGCATACAATATGACTTGATTTGATTTGGTTAATCTGCCCTTTATAAATGGACATTTATGGTGGTTTCTAATTATAGGCCATTACAAACAATGCTTCAGTAAATAATCCTTACATACTTAATTTCACATATATGTAGCTCCTCTGTAGAAAGAATTCTTATAAGTAGAATGCAGAATCAAAAGGCATGTGCCATTTGTAATTTTGGTAGCTATTGTTATAATTGTAAAGGATACTTCAATTTGCACTTTCATCTGCTATATATTGGAGTTCCTTCTTTCTCACATTCTCACCCACATGTTTTGTCATCAAACTCTTTGATCTTTGATAATGTGAGAAGTGTAAATATTATTGCATAATCCTAATTTGTATTTCTCTTAAAGTGAAATTAAGCATCTTTTCCTATAGCTATAACAGCCACAAGATTTTAGCTTTTCTGTGAAATTTGCACATCTGTTACTTTATGGGAAAGAAACTTTTCAAAGGAAAATGAATAAAAAGTGTTCTTTGATCAACTATGAGTGGATAGATTGTCAAATCTGGTTGTACTGTCCTTTGAATATGAAGAAGCACAGATCAATTTTGATGAAGTCATTAACCAATTTACAGACTTTAAATCTTGAAATATTATTACTCATTATTGAGATGAAACTAAAATTGGCATATGTTCTTTCCTTTTTTTCAAAAGGAACAAGCTTTCATCCATGCAACAACATGGATGAATCTTAAATGCGCATTGCAAAGGGGAAAAGAAGCCAGAATGTTAGTGTACATTCTAGAAAAGGCAAAATTCATAGAGATGGAAAACAGATCAGCCAGTCATTGCCAGGGATCTGGGAGAGAAGAGATCTGACTAGGTTAAGCGCAGGGGACTTATAGGGACCTGAAACTATTCTGTGTGTTACTGTAGTGGTAGCATATGACACTATCCATTTGTAGAAACCCACAGAGCTTTAATGTATGCAAAATGTTTAAAAAATCAATTAGGAGGGTGAGGGAATCCTGGGATGGAGTACCCTGTGGAAAGCCTGTGACAAAAGAATCTTAACTATATTACAAATATGCAACATAATCTCACTGAGGACAATGGGAAAGAGAGGCTGATTTAGCTAACTTTGGAAATGACTGGAAACAAAGACTAAGGGCAAAAGAAACAGACAATACTCTGGTTGGTAAAGGTGTTTCTCAAGGTGTACAAGTTAACAATTCAGAAACTGCTGAATGAGTATGCTAGGAGTGAGCTAATAAGTAAATGGCTGGTGGATAGTGGGAGCCAGGGTTCTTTCTATCAGTGAGGGAGGTTACAGATCAGCAAAGGGAGGAGGCTAGAATGAACCCTGTTCTTCTGGATTTGAATGGGAGACATTAGTATGAACTCATGTTTATCTCAATATAGATATTAATGATAGATGTTGAAATAACCTATATCTATCCATATATAGATACAGATGAACAGTTTGGCTGGGTTATCCATGGGGCACTGAGAGCCCAAAGGGCAGCAGTTGCCATGGCAGCGTGGGGACCGGCAGCCTTGGCAGTGACTGCCCCGCCCCTGGCACAGCAAGGGCATCTGCAGGAGAAATCCGCTTCTTTTGGCCCAGGCATTGGCTACCTTGACCACAGACAGAATCGCAGGGAGCTGGAAGAGAGCCAGAGGAGGGAATGGTGATGCCACCTGGTATCTGAGGGAAGAGCCAAAGAAACACGATTTTATATCAGGATCCCAATTTTAACCCCTTTCTGGGTTAGTCAAATCTTCAGGAGCACCTTTATATTTTCTATGCAAATTGTTCAAGAACAATAGTGAAAAGTATTGTTTTGTTGCCTTTTATAACTCATTTGGCTCATTTTCAACAGCTCCTCCCCACTTTCCTTATTTGTATAATGATAAATTAGATGTGCAACCCTGTTGTCAGCTGGGGCCTCCCTGCCCATTCCATTTTTGGCCCAATTTCCCTGGTTTTCTGAAAATTTCCTGGGTCCTTAGGTTTTCTGTTGCCTGAGGCATTAACTTCCATATTAGAGTCTCTGTTTTGTAGCGCTGGAGTTGGAATGTGAAACTCCACTGCCTCTCACACCCACGGTGGGAGGTACCTCTTCACGGAAGACTTTAGGAGGTGATGGAGGCGGATTTTACACGGCAATGCAAACGACTTCAAATGTACCGTCTGTTGGCTAGAAAGGCCCAAGTGGCAGGGCTCCTATCACCAGATCCTGGACTTGGTTCAAAGGCCCAGTTAAAGCTAGAAGTCTTCTTATTTACCAGCAAAAGGGCTGAAGCAGTATTCATGAGTGTGGGAAATGCTGCCTGCAGAACCCTAAGGGCCTACCAGGCATTGTGTTTCTTCCTTCCTAGTGGAAGGCATGAAATGCAAATTTGTCCTTTACTTTGGAGGGGATGCCCCAGTATATCCCAGCCTCTATACCCCTAAACATTTCACTGGTGTAGGAGAGCCCTGAATCTTGATAGCATTTAACTGCCGCTCTCTGTTGCACAAGCATCTCACCCAGACCTTCAACTTACTGGCACTTCCTGCTCACCTCGTCTGATTAATATGATATCATTAGTATAGCAGACCAATTTGATGCGATGTCTTCTCCAAGCTTCCAAGAGTCATCCTAGCAATGTGATGGCACTACCTCCTGGGGTCCTTGGCAGAGTGAACTCCTAAATCACAGGTGAAAGCTCGCTTATGAATGAATTCTTCCTCATCCAACTTTATGTTCTCCCCACCTTGACCACATATATTCAGGACCTATCTATATATACTCTGCCAGCTTCCACCAATATAGCTCCTTTGAGACATAGTCCCTTTTTTCCATCACTTGTGTTGTGACTTAACCCTAGTTATTGGTTTTTGGGGTGGGGAGTGCAGGTGGCAGAATGGGTTAAGATCCTTTGAGAAAAGGAAGTGTTTCCTCATAAGGCAGAAATCTCTGCATGAATTTCAGTAGTGAGGAGTGCTAACTTTTAACCTGGGGGGTGGGCCCCTCTTGCAGCTCAAAAGATTCAGAGGAAATCAGAAGAATGGAGATTTACAGGGACATCAACCCATATGTCCTCATCCCACATTTCAGGATCTCATTCCTTCTCAATTAAGGCCATGACTTTGACACAGCTGACTTGTTAGGACTGAGAATTCTGTCTTCACTTGCTCTGCTACCTTAACATTTAAGTTCTGGGCCTCAGGAGGTCCAGCCTCTTAAGTTGGTGATTGGTCACTCTCCGCCCTTCTTACCTATCCCCAATATACTGACAGTGGCCAGTAACAGCCATCCCATTTCATTGTCCTTAAATTACTACTTTCCCTGGACCTCTGGCTGCCCAGGTTGCTGCATCCTCCAATGCATTCCCTTCCGCTGGCATCCTACCCCAGTTTGCTACTGGTGAAAGTTTCACAAGTGCACTGCTACCCATCAGGGACTCCAACTGCCATGAATGAGGGGTTTTCATTACCATCCAGTCAGTAGGTGACCCAGCTCCAAAATCTTATTTCAGAATATGCTTCCCAGGACCACTCCACTTCTGTGCCAAATGTTGGAGGGAAGATTTCTCCAGACTCTCAAACTCTAAGGTTTGCTTGTAGGCGTATATTAGGGAGTGCTTTCAGGAGCACTCCCTGTGAGGAAGGGAGGGAAGAGGGATTGAGGAGAGGAAGAAGTTGAATTGCAAGGCAGTTGTAACATAGGCCTCAGCCGTCCCCCACAGGGATTTCTAGAGCTGGGATGGCCAATCAGAGATGTCCTGGATTGAAGACTGGGGCTGCATCAACAGGCTACTGCCCCTGGGGACAGGGCATAATTTGAAGTGAGGCAGTGGCCTGAGTAGGGTCTCAACTGTGAGCCGACACTACCAGCAGCTGGTGAAAAGAGTGCCTTGGTCCTGAAGTGGGGATCTGGGTGGTATACCATGACATCTACTACAGGCAAGATGGCCAGGGGCAACCAGGCCTGAGGGACAGCCCAGGACATGGGCATATCAGTACTGAAGATGGAACAGTCCCAAACAAATGAGGATGTTTTGTTACCCTAGAAGCCCTTGAAATAATAAAGGGAGCTGCAAATTTGCCAATGACACCTTTCTCGGTAACAATGAATAAATATTAGTAGAATATAAATCAGTAGTTAAGATGCTGGGCTATTGGATGAATATTTAAGGAGTGGCTTAAATACAAAAGGCTTCTAGAATATTTGTGACAGTATTTGACTTGTAAACTTTAGTGGATGGAGTCACTGGAACAGGAATATTAACATCTCTTCAGTCAAGTCCCTAACATGAAAACAGAATAGAAGTTGCTCAAATAAGGCCACTACAAGGAAATAAAAGATCATATCAGAAAACCTAACAACATCATAGACATCAGATCAGCTAGCAAAAGCACCAGAATCATCTGGGATCGCATTGCAAGTACAGAGTCCCACCAGCAGAAATACGGCTACGGCACCTCTAGGATTGGGGTAAGGGACCATATAGGGAGCTGTCTTTTTTAACAGGCTCCATAGGGGATTCTGATGCAAGGGACACGAGATCACACTGTAAGAGAAAAGGCACTGTTTCTACCATCTGCCTTCTTTGAGCTCATTGATTAATCACCAATTATGTTTTTAAGTTTCTAGAAAGTCAGGTTGCTAGATACAACACAGGGCACCCAATTAAATTTGCATTTCAGGTAAATAATAAATAACATCTTGGTAAAAGTATGTCCCATAGTAACATAAAGTAGTAATGTAAAAATATAAAATAATATTAACATGATGCTATTGAGATAGGCCATGTGAATAATATAAATTGTATGCAGAATTGTGGGTGATATAATGAAATATAATATAAATTATTACTAATAAGAAATTATTCATTATTTATCTGAAATTCAAATTTAACTGGGCATCCTGCATTTATTATTTGCTAAATCTGCCAATCCTCCCTGCTATCAAGGGAATTTCCAAACACACAAAAGTAGAAATTCACATGTAACCATTCCTCTGCTTGAATGATTATTAACATTTTGCCCCAATTATTTTTGATTTAATTTTTATGTCTACCATTATGTTCTATGCTGTAATACAGAAAAATTATGTCCTTAAGTAGCTTGTTGTCAAGTTGAGGGAACACAATCATTCAAGAAGTGCTAATGCGGATAATGCTGACTGTTAAGTTTCACAGGAGTTCAGAGAAGGGAGGATCAGTGGTGACTGGAATAGGCTTGGATAACGTGAACCTGGAGCTGAGATTGTGCTAGACCTGATAATATCTGTATAAATAAGGAAGGGGTGAGCAGGCTTTCCAGGTAGGGTAACTGGCATGAGTACGTTGTACTCACTTGGCTGTATAATGTCTCTCTCCACTTGAAAGCACTCACTCTCATGCTTCACACTTTAATCTTCAGGGCCCACAGCAGCTGTCACCCGTCAGGCTAATAGACATCGAGCACTACTGCAAATTACATCATCAGAACCGATTATCTCTTGAATGTGTCAGCACAATGGCTATTCAATCTTCTCTGGGTGACTCGTTAATTAACCTCTGGAATATGCTGTCTTTGACATCATTGGAGAGTTCAATTTTTCCTTGATTGAAAGTAGCCCTGGGGAGAATTATAAATTGATAAGAGAAACAAAATTCTATTCCATTGGCCAGCTTTATGCTAATGCTTATGAAATGCTATGGCTACTTGAGTCTACAGACGTATGTCAAATAATTAAGAAAAATACAGGATAATGCTGTACCTCATCTCTTGAATTGTATTATCGTTTAAAATGGTCTACTCTTCTATGCAAGTGACAATAACACAGAATGTCGGGTCTTATAATTTAATAAATTTTCATTTATTAATTCCTCTCAAATTTAAATGCAACTAGTTCAAATACTAAGGATAAAAACTTGAAAAATACTTTATTGAAATAAAATATAGATACAGATGAAGAACTATTAAATGGCCAGTATCCTGAGAAGCCCCCTTCATGCTCCCTTCTGGAAAGTCATCACCCACAACAAGAAGGTAACCACTATCCTGACTTCTAACACCACAGAATACTTTTGCCTGGATTTGCATTTTATGTAAATAGAATCATACAGAGTGTACTCTCTTTTGCATCTGGCTTCTTTCACTCAGCATTACATTTGTGGGATGCTAATTTTAAAATGACTTTTGTTATTAAGTAAGTAATATCACTAAACATTAAAAATTAGAAAACACACCATCACTTTTAATTAGTTTACTGTCTCTACGTAATTTGCTTGATCAAGATTATAAGCTTGTACAAAGGTCCTGCATTAAAGAAAAAGGTTCTAATTTCTTTTTTTATTCTAAAGACAGCAAATCTCTGTTTCTTCTTTTTTAATTGAAGTTAGTTGATTTACAATGTTTTGTTAATTTCAGGTACACAGCAAAGTGATTCTTCTCTATTACAGGTTATTATAAGATATTAAATACAGTTCCCTGTGCTATACATTAGGTCTTTATTGTTTATCTATTTTATATATAACAATGTGTATATGTTAATCCCAAACTCCTAATTTATCCCTCCCTCCCCTCCTTTTCCCAGAAAAGTTCTCATTTCTTTTCGACATTTTTATTAGTCATTTTATCCTGGCTTATCATTATGACTATTAATCCCATTTCTCCAAAACCTAATCCTCAGTCAGCTCCAGGTGCTTTACAATTCTTGCAGCATGTTTATAATAAGAAGAGAAGTGTAAGAATACGACACAGTATATTTTCCAACTGGTGTGCTCGCTGGTAGTTGGTGGCCACTAGGGAAGTAGTTGTGTTGCCAGCTCTGCCCCTGTAAGGACATCTGTCATCTGTCAGAGCAACACTCTGGGGCTTGCTTGGAAGACTGGGTGTGCATCCAAGACTTGGGGTAAAGAAACAGGGTTTGATTGCATCCACTCACCTCCAATTCAAAATAGTCCATCTATCTCATAAACTACCCAGTAAGCACAGGAACCTCCACCCTTGGCAAGACATAGTGTAGATTTATGGCTTAATTGACCAGGCATAATGTAGTGCACAGGTGACTGTCACACACATTTACACATCATAAACCACAACTGTGCCCAGCCTTGCCCTGGGATACAAACTTTTTTCTTTCAATTTTTAATTGTGGTAAAATACACCTAAAAATTTACCATCTTAATCACTTTTAAGTGTACAGTTTAGAGGTACTAAATACATTTATGTTGGTGTGCAACCATTATCACCATCCATCCCCAGAAATCTTTTCATCTTGCAAAACTGAACCTCTGTACTAACTGAATAGTAACTCCCCATTCACGCCTCCCCCTAGTCCCTGGCAATCACTATTCTACTTTCTTCAAGATAACAGACTTTTAAAATACAAAATGCAAAATTCTTTCTCATGCACTCAAGCCAGGCTCTTGAAACACAAGTTTTCTTTAGGAGAAGTCGTTCTGTGCTCCTCAGGATGAATCCCAGCTCATCACCTTCTGCTCTCTTCACCTCTGCAAAGGTCATCATCCTAATCTCTGGATCCCCTTTGATGCAGACTACTTGGGCAGGAAGGAGGAGTTGGTTTAAATATAAGGACCTAAATGGTATCTCACCTTCAGCCATCTCTTGATGTCATTTCTGGTTCTTCCCATTCCAAAAAGTGCTCCAGTGAATTGCACCCTGGTTTGCACCATGTCTTCTGGCTAACTTAGGAATCTTCTCAAACTCCATGAGGCAGGATGAGGTCACTGCTTTCTCCAACTAGGTAATTTCTAACTTTGTTCTACAATTCAGTCCTTTACCCCTTTCTTGGCTACTTCATCCTGCCTGACCCAATGGGTCTACTGTCAATTAAAAGCCTACTTACCATTGGAGACTTCTAGCCACAGGTGGTTGAGAAGATCAGCAATAATGTCCCCAAAATGCAACCATAAAACTGGACAGAATTAATCAAAACAACCATTTCAGCCCTCTGAGAATAGATCAAAGGCACATAACAATTTGAAAAGTGCTTATGCTTGAACTTCAGGTAAGAATAGTGGGAGTCTATGGCATTCTGGCTGCTAGCATTCCCCTCCCTGACCCCAGCCCCAGGTTGGCCAAAGTAGATGATCTGTCAGGGCAGAGCAGACCGTGAATGCCAACAGCACCTCTGCCACAGTAGAAGGGACTCATTCAATATGGAGTGCCCATACCTACAGGGAGAAATGAAGAACCAGTGATGATAATTATATGGGCTAATACAAAAGACTATAGTTATCATTTTCTCATATATTATCTTAACTTCTTTAAGAGACATACAATTATTCAAAGCAATAATTATAACATTGTACTGTTGATTTATAGCATATTTAGATATAACATATATGACAATAATAGCAAAAAAGTGAGGAGAGACTCGAGGTATATTAAAGTTTCTATATTTGTTTTAGAATTAAATTAGTATTAATCTGAAATAGATTGTGATAAACTAAGATGTATATTGTAATCTTTAGATTACAATCCCTAAAACTTAAAGCTAAATTGTTTTTCAAAATTAACAGAGTAATTTAACTGTTATACTGAAAACATTTAACACAAAAGAAGCCAGTCAAAGCAGAGCAGAAGAATGAAAAAGAGATTAGACAAACAGAAAACAAATAGATAAATGATACATATAAGTATGACCATATCAATAATCACTTTCAATGGGTCGAGTATAAACACTCCATTCAAAATGCAGAGATTGTCAGTCTGGATAAAAAGGCAAGATCCAACTATATGCTGTCTACAAGAGACACACCTTAGATCCAAAGACACATTCTCAGTGAAGTAAGCCAGAAAGATACAGAAAATACAATATGATATCACTCATATGTGGACTCTAAAAAAAAAAAAGAAAAAAAAAGGACACTATGAACTCATCTACAAAACAGAAACAGTCTTGCAGACATAGTGAACAATTTTACAGTTACTGGGGAAAGGGGGAGGGAAGAGATAAACTTGGGAGTTTGAGATTTACAGATCTTAGCCACTATATATAAAAATAGATTTTAAGAAAAGTTTCTTCTGTATAGCACAGGGAGCTATGTTCAATATCTTGTAATGACCTTTAACGAAAAAGAATATGAAAATGAATATATGTATGTATATGCATGACTGGGACATGGTGCTGTACACCAGAGATTGACACATTGTAATTGACTATATTCCAATCAATCAATCAGTCAGTCAATCAAGAGAGAAGAGAGCCTGCATATATGCCAAGGGGCAGCCCGAGAGAAGGAGAGGGTGAAATCATGGGGGATCGAGCAAGACTGCTGAGGAGGCCAGAGAAGTGATACAGGTGAGGCAATAGGCCCAGCAATATTTTCTTACTCTAGTTTTTTTCACCATCATTTGGTGACTATCTCTAGACACAATTTTTAGAATAGATTCAGTACATTGGGTAGCAACATTTTACATATTTTTGGATTTCCTGCCATAGTATGTTAGATGTGGCAGGTATAACTGCAATTTTAAAAATTCATTAAATCATTCCTCTGATCGATAACCCACAACACCCTATTGCTTACAGGGAATAAAAATAGACACTAATTCAAGACCTCCAGACTCTAGCTAAGTCTTGGTCTCCAGCCCGTTTTCATTGCAGCTCCTCACTCCAGTCAGGCTGTTGTGTTGGCTTGCCCAGAGAGAGGCCATGCTCATTCTGCTGCTTTTGTCCTGCTCCCGCCCCATCACAAAATTGTCCCCCTCCTTACATTTAGAGAGACTGAGAATAAAATCCCAACCTGTCCTGCCCTCTGAGGTCCTCTGGGGTCTGCCTTCTGCTTATGTCTCCTATTGCGTATGCAACAACTCTCCCCACGCTCTCTTCTGCTCCTCCACCAAGGAAGTCCTTTTCAGCCTCTGATATTCACCCTCACTCTGACTGCTGCCTGGAATGCTGTTTCCTTAGCACTTTTCGTGGCTGGCTCCTTCTCATCCTTCAGGTCTCAGCCTGAATGTCACTTCATCTCATCTGATCAAAGTAGGTCTATATAAATTAGATCCACATCCACTATGAGTGATCACAATACACTTTTAATTTCCTTCAAAGCACTGAGAACAATCTGTACTTATGTTATTTTATTTACCTACTTATTTCCCCTTTCTCCTCAACAGAATGGAAGCTCCATGAGGGCCGTGCCCTGTCTGTCTTGTCTCCTTTTTATCCCCAATGTCTAGTATAGTGCTTGAAAAGTGATTGACAAATGTTTCATGAATGAATGAATGGGTAAACAGTTCCTCCATAGTCTCAAATTCCAGCTTAAATCCCACCTCCATAGTGAATGATAATAAGAGCTTATGTGTGTTGAGTGCTTACCTTGTTCCAGTGGTTACACATGTTATCTTAATAAGCCCCCACCCAGCAATTTACCTCCTGTAACCCATGTAACAATTATTATCGAGGCCACACAATTCAGCCTCTTGCTTTGTCATTTAATATATTCCATTACTCTGCTCCAGTGAAATAAAAATTCTTAGTGTTCCCCCATAGCACACAGAGAGCGCTGAAAGTATGCTGAGTGACTGAAAATGGCTTCCCGGGGTTACAGCATTAACATAATAAGAATGTTGATACGTTGTTTTTATTACAAACTTCAAACAGAAAATCGAACTCATCTTGCAAGTGGACAAACTCTATTCTACCTGTAAAATGTCAAAAATGGTTAAGGCAAGATAGAAGATACGCAGTTCAATGCCCTCAATTTCCAGAAGAATTTGCTGAAGTCTTAACTTTTTAGAAAGGATTGTCTAGTCTGTCAAAAATGCTTGCAAAACCAAGTTATTTCACATCAAGAAACCCTAAGAAAATTTCCTAGCATTGTTTGATTATTGGGTTTTGAAATATCTGCTTTGCCATGTTGTGGAATCCCAATCTGAAGAGCCCTCCAGTCCTTTGCACATCTCTAGGCAGTGACTTGGGGAACCTAGAATCTATCCTGAAGGAGATGAGAAGGAAGAAGTTCCTCCCAAACTCCTCCAGATGCTTCAGCAGTCTAGAAATTCTGCTCCACATCTCACCTTGGGATTCAGTAGCAACCTACTTCACATTTTGAGCTCAGATCAGAAGGAGCAGCCCTAGATTCCAAGGAGTGCTGCCTTCACTCTAAATCACCACCTCAGGGGCAGTCTGCTCTGTTCACCCCACCTGGGTGCGGCCCTCCACAAAGTCAGCAGTCAGTTTGGAGTCACCAAGGGCCTTTGTTTCTAGCAGTCTACCACTAAGAGTCTTAACAGTCATTCCTGAAATCTCTTCAGGTTTTGCATATCCCCGGTAGTGATTTTCTTCTTCAGTTCCACCCTGGAGCAGATGTGTGCAGCCAGAAAAATGTCCGCCAACCTGTCTCTCCCCATCTTCCAGGTGAGTTGGAAGCACTTGTCCTACTGGGTGTCATACTGGGTGTGCTTCCTTGAAGAGAATCTCCCCCTACTAGAAAGGTGTCTTCTCTTAATTAAATCTTAAACCTGACAGACCCAACTGTTCATCACAGCAGTCTAGGCAATGCTGTACCTTACAAAGGGCTCTGTTTTTTAGCTTCTTCGGTGGCCATGGAGGCAATTAAATGCCATCATTCTAATGACACACATCTTCCGTTCCAGCTGCTTGAAGTTCCTTCTCTGCTAAATAGTTAAGCAATTATCTCTTTGGCCACCACTTACCTCCCCTGGGAGTGACCTGCCAGCGTGACCTGTACTCCTGCCATTTTACAGACCCGGTAAATTAGGAAGAACTCCTGCCATCTTAAGTAATGCCATGATGTGGCTTAATTATTTATTTATGAGTGTAACATGGCTATCTTTTCTCACTTTAAATTAGGACTACGGGGGACAAGCACCATCCAGGTGGCCATAATCTACCAAAATGCCAGTTATCAAAATTCTTAAATGTACAACATTCCAGAGAATAAACAGAGTAAGAGGAAAGGAGATAAAATCCATCATTTCTTGCAAAGACTAGTCTCGGGCAGAGCCAAGACCTCACATTCACTCAAAGGCTCAAATTTAGTTAATAACGTTATCCAAATAGAGACTATACAGTCCCAAAGAGTGCGTGTGTGTTACTAGATCATGCATCAAATGTAAACAAGCATTTTAAAAACGCCATAATGTAATCCCCTTTTTGGTATTTATTTGTTCACTTAGTATATCAGGAACGAACAAAAAAGTTGTCTGAATCAGTCCCAACTTCTCGGAGCTCGTGGCACAGAGTCCCATCACCAGCGGGGGCCAGGGTGATAGGAGGACTTGGAAGGCGGGGTTTGGGTAGCAGGAGTTTCAGGGCCAGCTCCCAGGCCTCGGAGATTTGGGTTTCTGCGCTCCCTCAGGGGCTCACGGCCGGCGCTTCCAGAGTCGAACGGACGCCGCGCAGCCCTGCCCAGCCGCGTAGTCACCTGATAAAGGGCCTCCTACCAGTCTGCGGCGGGATGCAGAACGGGGCGTGGCCGCAGGCGGAATGGGGCGGGGCCCCGATTGGGATGGGGCGGGGCCGCGGGGCGGGGCTGGGACACAGGGTTTGGTCCCACGCGCGGGGCGGTGCAAGGTCCCACCCCCATCCTCGCACGGAGCGCAAGAGGTGACCTCTGCCTAGCGCTCCTGCTGCGGGCGGGGCGAGCGGCCCCGCCTCCAGGCCGAGAGCGTCCGCGGCTTTCCAGCGCCGGAAGAGTCGGGCCTGCGCACTCGGGAGACTTGCGGGCCGGCCGCGCGGGCACGGCGGGAGGGGCTGCGAGCGGGTCTGCCTTTCGTTCCCTTTTCCTCCCTTTCTCAGCCTCATCCCGAACACCGGAAGGTGCAGGGGCAAAGCCACGTACTGGGTTAGAGGCCCAGCCACCCTGCCCCTCTAGTGTGTGGCCACGAGGGCGTCGATTTCTCCCTGGACCCCACCCATTAAAGCCGTTACAGGGTACGCGTAGTTGGCCGTTATCTCCCCAAAGTGAAAAGTTGCTGTTTAACCGTTTCGGAATTGGTACTTTGAGGGAGGGAATAAGCACTGCCGTGGGACAGAGGAGATTCCAGGGGGGAGAGTCATAAGGAACTCACAGTCCTAACACGAGGAATGCCTCTTTCCTCAAGCCCTTGGCGTGCAGTTTCACCGGCCCTGGACTCCTGGGTTTATCCCTCTCAGAGTTCTGGGTGCCTGCCCGGGAACAGCTTGGGGCCGTGCCAATTTCACCCACTTTAACAGCCTTGCGTACTGATTTTTGTGTCTCCCGTTTAGGTCCTTGACTCTGGTTGCAGAGCCTTTCTTGGTTGGCGGGAAGTCACAGCCCAGCCTCCCGATGCAGCCTGAATCCAGCCGGTGTGAAGAGGAAACTCCTTCCCTCCTGTGGGGTTTGGATCCTGTGTTTCTAGCCTTTGCAAAACTCTACATCAGGGATATCCTGGACTTGAAGGAGTCTAGCCAGGTGCCAGGTATGTGGCCGGTCGGCCTGGTGGAAGCTCTGTGCTGCATCTGCAGTCCACCCTCCCTTCGCCAGAGCTGTAGAAATCTGGGCCTTAGGGGCTTTCCGGAGAGCCTTTCCTGCTGCAGATTTTGAAACTGACCTAGCCTGGATCCTCAAATGAGTTCATTTCTATGCAAGTTAAAAAGTCTAAGTTTTTTAATTTTTATTTTTCAAATAGATACGTTGGGGAGCAACCTTTGTACTGAGGAATGTTTTTACCTGAGTTTGAAGTCTTTCATATTTAAAAATGCTCAGTTGTTTTTCTCTGCTCCTGCTCATGGTGGAAAGCTCAGGCCTTGCTCCCATTCCTAACTGTGCCACTTAACCTGGCCTGGGCATGTGACTCACCAGTAAAGCTTAAGTGTCTTATTTGTAAAATGAGGATTGACCATGCCTGATTTTCTTGTGGAGTTTGATTTTGTTTTAAATAGATGAGAATCAAAATAATATAAACCCCTAGAGAGGGAGGACATTATCTGCCTTGTTCACCGATGTAATCCCAGTGCTTAAAGAGTGCCTGGCATGTGATGGGCCTGCAAGAAATAGTAACTGGAGCAACACAGCATTATGTTCACAGCAAACATGAAGTTAAAGAAATCACTTAAAAAAATTAGAGTGATGATCACTAAAGATAGGCTCTTTATATGCCAAAATACAACAAATATAGTTTGGGGTAGATTTAAGTAATTCACACAGTTGGGGATGGATCTTCACATGTTTACTGTGCTATGTGAGAAGTTTAGTTAAACTCTCCTTGCTATTTCGAATGACTAGCGAGCTATGAGTCAAAAGTAGTTAAGAATCTCAAGTATGCACAGTTTTAGTGAGACCACGTTTTGTGTGTTTCCAGTCCTATCTACAAATATATTTGGATAACCTTATACTAAAGCCTTTTGCACAGATTTTTCACCACACCTTTATTTTCTAATTATTGTTGGAAATGATCTGGATTTTTCCTTGGAAGGCAGCCATCCTCCCCCACAGTTGTCTGTTTTCCAGAACAGTCTGGTATGCTTCATAGCTCATCTCCTCGGGAAAAAATTAATTCACACCAAATGCCAGCCTTGCTTGAGGGTCTTCTGTAGGTGCTCCAGGAAGCATCAGGGGTGTGATAGGGGCTTAATTCTTCCTGTGGGTGAAAGACTTTATAATATATTAACAAACCAAGGAAAAGTGCTCCCAGTCATCTTTGTTATGTCACTGGTGGTACTGTTTCAGATGTAGTTTTTAAAATGAAACTGTTGTCTAACCCAAGTTTGAGTGCCTGACACACAGCGAGACCAAATAAACCAAAATATCAGGAGTTTGAAGCAGGGAGAGTTTTACTGCAGGGCTGACCAAGGAGAATGGTCGGCTTGTGCTCGAAAGACCCAAACTCCCTTGTATTTTTCAGAGAATAGGCAACCTTTGGGGTGAAGACTGCAGGATGTATGGCCTTCTTCTGATTGGTTGGTGATGAGGGAACAAGGTGGTGTTCCAGGAATATCAATCTTTAACCTTCTGGTTCTGACCAGTCTGGCGTCTCAGCATGTAGTTACCATCCTCCACCTGGGTGGGGGCCTTAGTTCCTGTAGAACAACTCAAAGATAGATATCCGAGGAGGAACCAGGACTCTGCCCCGTTACTATTGTTTTTTGACAGCTTTTCCTTTGTTTCTGCATTCCCTCACTCCCCTAATTAGTAACTGCTTGAATCTGCCCTTTGGAACTCAGGGGAGGTCTAGGAGGCTGAACTATTTTTCCCATAGAGTGGAAACGGGGGACACAGAAAAGCTTTTTACCCAGAAACTCTGCTCAGTTTCAAAACCTCATGGTTGAAGAAACCATTAACCATAGTTGCACAGAGTGATTTTCTTTATTCTGTAGGATTCTGAGGGTGGGAAATGCTGCAAGCTAGGTTTTTATTTTTGTGTTTTGTTCTTGTTGCATTTGGTTTGGTCATCATAAAGAAAACACTTTTATTTTGAGGCATAAAATTTAGAAATGTTTAAATAGCAAAGAACATTTTTAAACAAAATAACCAAAGTTAACCCCCAAAGATGATAAAACAAGAAACAAATGTATGATAAAGAATTTGGCTGGCTTTTGTCTGAGGTTCCTGGGAGATTTTTGGTTTTCTGGAATGATGGGAGTGTTTTTGTTATTCATGGTGGGCCCCTTGAACCACACTGAGCTTTATGCTAATGAGGTGCCTCATGCTGGGCCCCTGGATAATTTCAGGGTTGAGGCTGTTCAGGTCTGAAAGATCAACCACCTGATTAGAGGGTTGGGTTTTGAGCCAGGTGACATCAGCCCAACCCTTTGGGAGGAGAGGGGAATTGGAGATTAAGTTATCAAGTGGACAGTGGTTCAGTCAATCTTGTCTATGTAATGAAACCCTAATTAAAAGGCTTGGGTGAGCATTCCTGGTTGTTAATCAGACATTGATGTGTGAGGGTGATGTGTCCTGTGGACATGAAGGCTTTGGGCTTGGACCCTCCCAGACCTTGTCCTGTACATCTCTTCTTCTGGCTAGTCCTGGTTTGTACCCTTTATTATAGAACTATAGCCTAAGCATAGCACCTTTCTGAGTCCTGTGTTTCATTGTATTAAATTATCAACCCTGAGGGAATTGTGGAAACTGCTGCATTTGTAGCCAGTTGGTCAGAAGTGTGTGTGGCCTGAGGACCCTCAAATTTGGGACTGGTGCCTCAAGTGAGAGCAGTCTTGTGGGAGACTGTGCCCTTAACCTGTGAAATTCAACCTTACTCTGGCTGGTTAGCATCAGAATTGCCTTGCAAAATGGTTGCAAAATGTCAACTCCCCTAAATTAACCTGTGATTTAGGGTTAAACTAATAGAATGTTACGAAATTTATCTGTAGTAGTGATGTTGTTTAAGTTTGGGGATTTTGGTTTGGTTTTATTTGGTTTGGTTAGAGTTCATAGCACACAGAAATGGTCTTTGTTATTCTAAGTTTCTCTATTCATGTCAAGCTTTAACGATGGGATAAATATTAGTGAATCTTTTGTGGGGAGGGTATAGCTCAGTTGTAGAGCACATGCTTAGCATGCACAAGGTCGTGGGCTCATTCCCCAGTATCTCCATTAAAAATAAATAAATAAAATAAATAAATTTAAGTATTCTTGGTATAAATAAACAAATAAACAAACCTAATTACCCAGTCCCCCAAAACAAACAAAAAACTAGTGTATCTTTTACTTAAATCAAAATGCAACACTTATATCATCTAATTCTAGAGAACCCAATGACATGGAAATAGTATATTCATAAAAATTATATTAAATGAATCTATATTTTTAGAATATTATCTTTGGCATTTTAATGCTATGTGACTTCAGTAAGAGCAGTTGTAGCATCAATTAAATAACAGCAGTTAGACTAAGAAGAGATAAATCAAAAGTACTTTTTTAAAAGAGAGAAAACACAGCCAAATGTCTTTCTATGGATGTGGCTGTTCAGGGATCACCGCTGTGAAAGCTGAATCAAAGCCGCCAGGGACCCTGGGTCCCTCAGCCTTCCCAGGGTGACCCTCCTCCTTCCTGAGAACCTGATGATCTAGGGGATGGATCCCCTGATACGGCTGGGGCTTTGTGCACTGCATGTGGACAAAGGCAGCCAGAGCCAAAGGACCCCTTGGGAAAGGCTGCAACTTAAACTCAGCCTTAGCCAGTATCTGTTGTGGTGGTTATTTCTTTTCTTAGCTCATCTGGCTTCCTCTCAGTCCGCAGAGCTGCCGTCCAACTTTCTTGAGCTCTCTTCTCACAGAAGAGGCTCTTGTGTTGATGTAAGGAAGTGGTTCTCTCCACTGCTTTTTCCACATCCTCCTCCTTTTTGTGGAAGTTGTGCTTCTATACACATGGGGAATTTTCCTTCCTATTTCCAAGCAGTATATTTCTTCCTCAATCAATTATCTCTGATTTTATTCAAACCATCTGTTATTTTTTGCTAAATTTGTTCTCCTTTGTTCTCTCTGCTACACTTTTGAGATGTTTTTCCTGGTTTTTTGTTGTTGTTGTTGACGTTTTTTAATCTTTGAGTGACTGTCCTTGAAGATGAGCACTGTCAGTCTATGAGCTGAAAGTTTAGGGGGCTCCCTTTTCTGTCCTTTTTCAAGAAAATCTATTCAAGTGGAGACCTGTTCAGATTTGTATCAGGTGTTGCCCAGTGCAGAGTTGGTCACATTGGCGGACTGGCGTCCACCACAGGTGACTTGAGGAACTTCATTGGCTTGTGTCGTTAGTCCAGCCTTCTCGTTGCCTTTTCCATATAGGTCAGCCCAGGCAGAACACCTTTGGCTGGCTCTTTTCTCCTCCTTAAAGTGTGTTGGCTCTTCACTATAAAAACCGCTATAGCAGCACGTACCAGGTTGTCCCAGGGACCCAAAGATTCCTGGGACTTGTCTCAAGCTTTCAACATCACCAGCAGAGCACCCCACAGCGGCTCGGGGAGCAGCTGGAAAAGCATTTCAGGGGCAGGCAGCAGGCCCTCCATGGGTCTGCAGGGCTCCACAGCTCTGCCTCTGATTGCCAGTGTGCTGGGGGCCACAACCAACCACGCAGAACCCACTGGAGCGCTCCGTCTCTAATGCAGACAGATACCTAGCAACCAGGACAGACCATCAGTTGGGCTAGGGGAGGGAGAAGCCAGTCAGGTTCCAGGAAAGAGCTCTCTCTAACTTGGCTCTGCTCAGCACAAACAGAAAGTACAGTGCATTTGGGGAAGCAGAAAGTGCCGACTGCAGCCAAGGCCAGTCTGGAGCCTAGGACACCCTCAGCCCCACGTGGCCCTTCCACAGAACTAGAGAACCACCTCACGCCACACCACCGCCCTTCTCTGCATACGAGCACTTCAGGGCGTGGTGGTAGGGTACACTTCAACAGAGGACTCCAGTCCCCCGACCCTGGGGGAGGCTCATTCTCCGATTTAAACTTCCCTCTGCCACAGGGAAGCCTTAGCCTGCTGGTAAAGGTCCTACAGGGGTCGCCTCCTCTGAAGGCACCACTCTCCTTTGTGTCTGGTCAGTGCAGGTGGGCAGGGCCGGGGGACTGATCTCAGTGGTAAGAACTCTGGAGGAGTTGGTTAAGACTGTCCTGCTCTTAAGATTTCATGAATTTTCTGTGGAGTCAATTTGTTCCCGTTCAAACCAAGTGTTCCTGGATGGAGGCAACTCTTGTCCAGAGATGACACGGGACCCAGGCTCCTTCCCTTTTGTGGCTCTGACACTTTGACTCTTTGCCCCCAAGGTTGCCCTGCGCACTGTCTCTAGTCCACTAAGTCATCTTTAGAACTATGCCTCTGCTGGGGAGAGGCCCTTTTTTGGCTAAATTTGGCACCTCCTTCGACTACATCTCACTCTCCTAGAATCTCAGGCTCACTGAGCTCCAGAGCCTCCCTGTCCATCCCCTGGTGACTCAGCCGTGAGCAACTGTCCTCAGCCCCTTTATCCACCCGGGAAACAAGAGAACCATCAGCAGAGGCCATTCTGGACATCCTGAAGGGCTTTGGGGTTCAGGCTGCAGGTCCCAACTCCCTCATTTACCCAACCCAGTGGATATGGAGAAGACAGGCTCTGACCAGGCTTGAGAGGGGATCCCAGGGGTGAGGGTGACCAGATGCCTGAAGTGATAACTGATTCTTTGTTTACAAATCATATATATTTTTGAAAAGGAAGTTGCCATTTAAAAGTTTATAGTCTCTTTCTGAAAGTAAATAATTCAGCCATCCTGGGGAGGAAAAAAAGTCTGGAGAGGATTTTAGTCCAAACTCTTTAGCTGCAGGAGCACAAAGCAAGTAGCTTAAGCCCACATAGAAGTTCAGGTAAGGATACCAGGGCCACAAGGGAAGCTCCGTGGGAGCCGGGGCAGCACTGGGGCCTCGGGTGAGACTCACTGCTGCCAGGAGTCCCTCTCGCTATTCCGTCCACCAGCCCATAAAAGTCCTCTGGGTGCTACTGGGTTGGGTTCTTCCTCTCAGGTTTCTCCTCTGGCGGGAACCTGCCTGCTGGCATCTGTTGCCTAGGCTTTGAAAATAGACTTTTAAAAAGAGACATTTTTGAGTTGTAATGTGCTGGCCCCAATGGGTGGCGTTTTGTAACCTAATTATCTTCTCTTTTAAAAAAAAAAAGCTGCTGCTAATTTGTAGAAATGATGACTGGTTTCCTCGAAAAGCCAAAGCCTTTCTCGTGGTTTCCTCTCTCTTTCCTTTTCCAGTCCCTCCACGGTGTCTCATGACACCGTGGCTGTTTTCAGGCTCCTTGTGAGTTCTGCGAGGAGGTACATTTCATTGTAACAAGTGGAAAGATGATTAACCAGATCTGGTTGGACAATTTTGGCTTTCTCCTTTATGCACTAGTACAAGCTGCTTTAAAGTCAAGCTTTCCACTTATAACCCTCGAGGAAGACATATGAATTTCTTGGGGCTTGCCGTTTGGCAGGGGCTGATTCTTGAGTCTGGAATCTTAGCAAGCAGCAAGCCGCTAATATTTGACACAGTTAGCATTAACTGAAGCAGGAAACATCATCATACATTATATGGACTTTGCCTTTTTTTCCTTTTAATTTCAGGTATATTTTTTTACAATGGGCACCCAATAAAACAGGTGGATATCTTGGGAACTGTAATTGGAGTGAGAGAAAGAGATGCTTTCTACAGTTATGGAGGTAAGAACAATTGTGTCTGACTGTGAGTTTACGTGGAAGGACCCCACTTAGCTGGACATTGAATTTGAGGCAGTCTCAGCCTTTCAGAGCAGCTGGGGACTCTCACAAACCCCATGCACTTGAACTCTGTTGGGAACCATTTGCAGCCACCAACATGAACTAAGTATAAAATGAGGCAACAGGTAGGAATGATACTGATGATTACTGTTAGGTGAAACTGCTGGGGAGGAAGGAGGTAGAAGAATTAAAATACAGTATAGGATCACTGGTTGATCGGGGATGGACACCTGACACCTAGGGCATAGCTATAAATAGCAAAGGATGTTTATATTGATACTTTTAAAAATAAAAAGGCCAGATTAACATTAAAGTAGACTCTTTAAGAAGATAGGGTGGTATGAAAATTGATCTTTAAGACATATCCAGAACAGTTTTTTTTAAAAAGCCTTTTAATACTCAAAGGGGTAAATATCCATTATCAGAAAATTTCCCTTCCCTTATGATGATGAAAACTAAATAAACAGTTTCTATAGTTTGGATACCAGCCAGTCATTAGAATATGATTTTAGTGTCATGGGTCTTGATTTTTTTCATTGAGTTTAATGTAAGCATCTTAATACATTGCCTAAGATTCTCTGTAGGTAAGAGGCCAAGCTAGGTGTTTTGTGGGAAGCTTAACTTTGAATTCTAAACCTTTGCTGTAATTGACATTGTCACTTTTTGTTGTGTTGCCTTGGATTTGTTTTCTTCTACTTGGGGAAAAACAGAAGGCAGTTGAACTAGCTGACCAAGAACATTACATCGGCAGTCAGTGTGTGATTGATCACTTACAGATACAATATCATGGCATTTCTTCAACATATATTCATTTTCCTGAGTGTGATTATCTTGTGCTAACAGAGTATCATGTGAGAGGTGAGATTTCTCATGCCCTCTGCTTTTTCCTAGCCTGTAGTTTTTGAAACTCTGAAATAGATCATCTTGTCAGGCATTCCCCATACTGGAGCTCTTCTCTACTTTATTTTATTTTTTTTTTTTATTGTTGTTGTTTTGGGGTTTTTTGGTGGGGGGAGGTAATTAGTTTTTTATTCTTTTCTTTTCTTTATTTTATTATTACATTTTTTAATGGAGGTACTGGGGATTGAACCCACGACCTCATGCATGTTAAGGCTCTACCACTGAGCTATACCCTCCCCTCTTCTCTGCCTTATTTTATCAAAGATATCTTTTTTCTCCAGACAATTCAATAAGCATTCACTAAGTTCTTACAGCATACTCAGCTGCTGACAAGTGTATTATCTGCAGTACATTACAGTACTTCCTCTCCAAATACCAGTGATGAAATAATAGTATCTCTCTGTTTACAAAGCACCTTTATATGCATAATTTCATGCTATTCTTCTCCTAATCTTTTGAAATAGGAAAGACAGATATTATTTCCATTTTACAGATGAGAAAACTAAGGCTCAGTTACTTGCTCAAGGTTCCACTGATGGATCCAGTCTGTTTATTGACTCCAGTGTGCTTCGTAGTCTCTGTGTAACTCAGTTTGATTTTTCTCTCTCCCATGCCCATTCCCTCCAAAAAAATCATCTTCACTTCATTTTTAATTTTCTGATTTTTAAATTAAAATGAAACTGTTTGAGGACTTCAGTCCTGGCTCTAGAACCAGGCCAGATATAATGCCTCTGACCTAAAGGGGCTTCACTTAACCCCTCTCCCCGTTATAAAAAGATAGGGGTAGTGGGGGTATAGCTCAGTGGTAGAGTGTGTGCTTGGCATGCACAAGGTTCTGAGTTCAATCCCCAGTGCCTCCATTAAGGGGGAAAAAATAAAATAAAAAATAAATTTAAAAAAATTTTAAAAAAAAAAGATGAAGGCGATATGGCTGACTCTTCCCCAATAAACATTTCTCTTAGAGTGGATGTCGTGAGAGCATGACACATCTGTGGTTTGTGGGGTAATGAAAAGCATCTGAAGGTTGAAGTAATTGAGAATAGAAACACTTTGGCAACTTTAATTCTTGTAAGGCCTGCTCAACAGAGAGCTACGCTCTCCTTCATGTCCTCAGGCCGGGCTTGGCTCTCAGGCCACTTGCCAGGCGGCCGCTCCTGCCGTCCCAGGTCCTGTTCTGCCTGACTCACCACAGGCCTGCGCTGGGGTGCTTCCTGCTCACCCTAGCTCGCCCAGTGGCTGAAACAAAAGGCCGGCAGCCCCGGCCATGCAGCCCCGCTGGGGAGGATGCTGCACAGCCCTGCAAGGATGCTCTCCTTCCAGGACTTCCCAGCAGTCAGACCTCAGGGCACCAGGAGAGGGTCTTTCAGGAGAGGTTACAAACCAGGAAGTCAGAGGGTTTGGTGGCACCGCCCTGAGCACACAGAGCACCTGGCAGCAACTCAAGCTCAGACCTAGACTCCTGGGAGGCTACCGTCAAGACCAAGGTGACCTCACGTTTTCCAGAACAAATGTTCATGTGCTGATAGTTTTGCCTGTCTATCATAAATCAAGATTTTAAACTGACCAGAAAAGCAGTGTGCCTAGAAGTGTCATACATTATTTTTTAACTCAAAATGTCCTTACTGATTTTTTTGCTTCTTAAAATCATACTCATTATAAAATAAAATTTAGAGCTAAAGAAAGTTTTAATGAAGTACATAAAACTCATGTGAAACCCTGTAAATCAGACAAAAACAACGTCAGTGTTTAGGTGAACATCCCTCCTAATATTTCTAACATGTTCCTAATACAAAGAAATACAGATTTGCCTCATTTCCTCTTACTATTTATTATGTATAGTTCTTTCTCTTCTTACTATTTCTGAAATTAGGCTTACAGTCAGTGTGTACATTGAGTATGGATTTCCTTCTGCATACTCCAAAAGAAACTGCTATTAGCATTTTAAAATCTTAAAATCATTTGTCAAAACACATTATTTAATATTTTACATAAATTAGATTATCTGTTAGATATGTATGATTATATATACAACTTCTGTTTTACAATGAGATATCTTTTAACAGCAATGAACATAGATCTTCATTATAATTTTTTATTCTCATATGCCATGACATTGTAATTTATTCAACCAATTCCATATTTTATAAACATGTATATTATTTCCAACTTCCAATACTATAAGCAATATTACGATGAAGAGCCTTATACAAGATGTAAATATCTATGTATTTGTTTTGTTTTTCTCCTCAGGATAAATTACTGGAAGTAAATACTAAGTCAAAGGACATATACCTTTCAAAATTTGATACACATTTCCAAATTTGTTCTTTAGAAATTTGATGTGAATTTATATTCCCACTAGCAGCAGATGAGAGTATCAGGATTTTTAATATCTGTTATTCTAGTAGTTGAGAAGTTGTTTAAATTTGCTCCGTTTTTTCTGGTAACTAGTGATTTAGCATACTGACCTTTGTCTCTTGGCCATTTTTAAACTGTCCATGAATTGCATATTCTTTTTCTTTGCCATTTTTTCTCTTGTGATCTTGGTTTCTTTCTTATTAATTTGTATTAGTTCTTTCTGTATTAAGATACTAACGCCATCACTTGGAAGATTGCTATTCAGTATTAGTTTTTAATTGATCAAATGTATTAGACTTTTAAAAATGAGTTCTGATTTTCAGGTCTACTTAAAGAAGTCTCCCCCCACCAACTGTAAGCCCAGGGTTAAAAATATTCACTCATATTTTCTTCTCATCTTCTTGTTTACCTATATTATTTTTAATACAATAAAATCCATCTAGAATTTATTTTAGTTTGAGAAGTCTTATTCTTGGCTTCTGTTTTCAACACAGATTTAAACCAGCAATGAAAAAACTTTGCCTTATGTTTCTTCTATATTACATGTGTTTTTACAACAGTCTAGCTAGTGATATTTTAAAAAATCATTAAGCCCACTGACACCATGTTCAACAACCTCTGTTCTGAGATTGTCAGAAATTAGGCAAAGAGAAAATGCCTATCATGCCTGATCAAACATCTCCAAATTTGTCTGCACTTATAAATCCAAGTGCAATGGGAATCCTTTTCTTTGTTTGTTTGTTTGTTTGTTTGTTTTGCCATTAGGGATAAAATAAGCCAGAGCCAGTATTGTTTGTGTAACCAAGATAAAATCATATTTATTATGGAAATAAAACTTTGTTTTTCTATAATGTGCTTGGCTTTCCTTACATCCCCTGCAATGGCAAAGACTGGGCAGAAGCTCTTTCAAAGAGAAGCCCAGACCAGAAGACTTGGGATTCTCTGTCGTGGTAAGTCAGCGAGCTGGCAGAAGAGCACATGGTGACAGATGGCTGTGCTCTGAGTGCCTCTAACCACAGACCAGGTGATAGTCTCTGGTTGTAGGGTGGGAGAACAAGGCTGATTTTATATGTTAGCAGTTTTTGAGATTTTTGCACTTAACTTCCTTAGGACACCCCTTTTAGGAGAAGTTTAGACAAGAATCAGTAGCAATGCTCTTGGGATAGGGTGAGAGAAATGTTGACGACCTTTCGCTGGGCTCATGTATTACATTGACATTGCAGACAAGCAGTTCCCACTGATGTGTGGTGAGAGATTATTTCTAAAGGTGGAAGGAAAGTGTAATAAGGGATTTGCCAACCAGGCTGTTGAAAACTGTCATCTGAATGCGGCGGCGGCATGCTAATTCACCAGTCATGTCCACATCTCTGTTCTACTCTCTTACACTTCCCTTGCAGTGGATGATAGCACTGGAGTGATAAACTGCATCTGCTGGAAAAAGTTGAGCAATACCGAGTCCTCATCAGGTAATTTTATTTGCAATGCTTCTTTACATTTTCAGCTAACCATTAGATTTTATTCAAGGTAGCTCAGCAGAACAGCTGTGGTGCTGAATTTTCACATTTATCCACTGGTGAATTACATTGGTCAACTCGAAGCACTCTACCCAGAGCTTTGGCTGCTCTGCAAACGGCATTATAGGGAAGCCAGTTGCTTTTCTTGCTCCCCTTTCTTTGGCGCTCATTTCCTCCTAAGTCTACAGGAATGTGCATAGGTTCCTGGAAGTTTCAGCATTCCATTTTTACCATGACAGTTATTACGCAAGTCAAGATGGTTTAGCCAAATTGCTAATCAGGTGAGAATCCCCTTCCTCTGGGCATATCACTTGACCAGAGCTTTCTTGAAAGCTTTTGCCCTGACATGGTTGCCACTAACTTCTATGCTCCTATGATCCAGATGTTCTGAAATCTCTAGCATTTTCAAACAGATATGCCAGGAATTCTAACATGAATGAGAAGGTAATATAGGATTCCCTTAAAGTTAGCCATTAAATAATATAAACTGAAAAAGAACTTTAAGATTGTATATTGAGCTTATTGACTGTAATTGAAACAGCGTTTGGAATTTCTTGAGTATGTTTTAATAGTCCTTAGGTAGTTTTTTGAGTTATTTAAGTTCATAATATTAAAAAAATATATTGCCATAGTGGTGATCACTTTTGGTTGTAGCAAAGCTACAGAAACTGGGACCTTTGTTTTATAACATATGCAATATGTTGCTGTATGCTCTGGGGTTATTCAATAAATATTGCCTAGTCTGATATCTATCTAACGTCTAGTATCTGTCTCCTGATTTACATGGTGAGACTTCGTAACACTTAGAGTGGCTTCTTCTTTCCCTTTTGATGTTACCTGTCAGAATCTCAACTTTCTACTTTGCTGACCAATGGAATGCTCACTTGCTTGATTTTCTGATATATTTACATTTAGAATTTGGCCATCACTTTCACATAACTTTGATATTTCCATTTCCTAATTGGGAACGTGTTTATCAATGGCATTACTTTGCTTAAGAAGCTTTGTAGATAAAAAAAAATTAAAGAGAGACGACATGTTTTTATGGAGGTATCTCAGAGGTAAGAAATAAACCTATAAGACAATCAGATATTTGAATTTTCATATCTGTCTAGAGTATTAAAATCATTTGCAGATTTATGGTTGTTGTATTATCACAGTCTTCAATCAGAAAGCAGCATTTGATTATGCATACTTGTTTTAGACCAAGAGTTACCCAACTTTTTCTGTACAGGGCCAGACAATAATTGTCTTCTGCTTTATGGGTCATGTGGTCTGCATTGCAGCTGTTCAACATTGTCATTGTAACACAGAAGCAGACATAGGCAGTGCATAAACGAATGGGCATGGTTGTGTTCCAATAAAACTTTATTTACAAGAACAGATTGTGGATGGATTTGGACCACGGGCTGTAGTTTACAGACTCCTGTTTTAGATATTGTTTTAATTTTCAAAATCAACTTTTTTTTTAAAGAAATGGAAATAACATCATCAGAAATATTATATAACTCAGTAATTTTTTAGATAAAATGACTTTCAATACTGAAAGTGAGATTTTGTTTTAAGTATCTGTAAGTTGATGAATAGATGAACGGTCACAGTTGGTAGCCTTAATTGGAAATTGCTTTGGGAATAAAAAATGAGGGTGAGGGTACAAGTAGAAAGCCTGAAAATGCTTCTCATCGTGTTATGAAGTGATATTTTTAAATTGTTCCTGACTAGCCCATTCTCTCCTGTTAATTTAATCGCCCTTGGTTTTAAAGCTTTCCACTGGAAAGTGGCCAACATAGACTAATTTTTTTAAACAAAATTTGGTCTGAGTCAAAATCATGTTCCAGTCAGTTAAGGTATAAAAATATAATATTAACTCCTATAAATGTCACTTTGAATGTGCCATTTGGACTTAGCTTAGAGAAAAGTTAAGAAAGCTTGGTCCTTAGTATTAGAATCTTAAAGAGGATTTATCTTTCAGGGTGGAATAGGCTACTTAAAATGAAATTCTGTCAGGCTCCAACCATCTCATTATATTCATTAAATTACACAGCTTGAGCCCTTCTTTCGGCAATTTGGTTCACCCTTTAAATGAACGCCGAGCCTCTTTTTCTCAGACCAGCCCTCAGTCTGATCATTTCGGCAGTGGAATATGAAGCATTTATCATCATCTATAATGTCTGAATAATGGCAGCGAAATTTATAAGTACGTTTAAAATTCAACCTACACAGAAGAGGACTTAGGAGTAGGAACGCAGATGGAATAACCCTTTAAAAAGCAATACTTAGGTATTTTCTGAAGAAACCCAGTAAGTTGAGTAACATTAACACTGATTGTGTCTAGATTCCTAGCTGTTGGTTACTGCCTGCACAAAGGTCTCCACCCTCCTTAGGTTGCTATTTCCCTTAGTGTAGTCAGTGTGTTAAAAGAAAAGTTAACACCTTGGCACATTACAGAACCACAGTTATCTAAGTTGAGTTAGATTAAAAAGCAGAAAAATTTGATCAATGTACCATTATTCATTCCATTGTAGGACTATATCCTAGTATATGATAAACCAGAAATGATACGACAGCAGGAAATAAGTCAACATTTAGCAAATGTTGTTGATTCGAGTAGATAACAGTCTTAAAAAAAAGAGGTGGCTGTGATCACAGGCTTGCAGCTTGCATAAAGTAACCCAAAGACAGAGTTGTATATTGATCACAATAAATGTGGCGGTGTCTATGTTAGGCTCTTACAAGTTTAACAGCCTAGCTGCTAAAGCATTGAAAGCTGTCATCAGTGACAAGAGGGATAGACAGAAAGACATTTTTTTCAAACTTTTATGTAACAAAATGAAATCAAATAAACATAAAAAAGAAAGCCACAGAATGGGAAGGGTGGACGTACTAAGCATAACTGGTAAAGCTTCCCTACACTTTTTTCAGAAATCGACATAAAGTGTTTGAAAGAGATAAAGGGTTTATGCATGAAGAAATGCAGAGTAGATCGTCTTATAAAACACATAGTCTCTCTGGCAATTTAAAAGCAAAATAAAATGTTACAGAATCATTATGTATTTTTTAAGGTGTTAAAAGTCCCAGTGACTGAAGCCAGTGTGGGAGCTGCAGACCCCCATATGTTGCTTGTGACACCTTGTAAAAAGAGAATGGCTTGATTGTTTTTTTCTGGCAAACGTCCTGACGATATGCATTGAACTCTAAACCTGTTTGTATTTTTCTATGCAGTAATCCCCAATGAAAGACCCCCTGAGAAAACAAAATTTTTGTCTAAGGGGCTTGATTATCCGTTTTCACAGGTAGCTGACATTTATCCAGTGTTTCCTGTGGATCTGGCATTGTGCTAATAAGCTTACGACGTGAGGGGTAACTAAGACTGTGCACAGCAGCTCCATGTGTGAGGTGGACTATTATTATCCTCATTTCATAACTGAAGAAACAGGCATATTGAGGTTAAGCAGCCTGCCCAAGGTCACACAGCTAATAAGAAGTGACCTGAAATTCAAGCCAGGCCTGTCTGACTCCACCACCCAAGTGTTGACCTCTACGCCCTGTACAGACAGTGCTAGTGATGGAAACCAAAATTTAAAAATTATGAAAAGGAGAAGGATGAAATAATGAGACTAGCTAAACTGGCCTATGAACAGGACAGAATGCTATACTGTTATTTAAGATGCTGAGTTGTATAGAATCTTCTGTGGATACATATGTGTACTTGAAATTATGCTAGACAGAAAAACAACACAAAATTGTTTACACCCATTAGCTAATAACTGTGGAAAACACCGGTGTCCTCACAGGGCCGGCAGCAGAGAGCGCAGGGTGAGCGGGAAGGCTGTGGGCTCAGAGACCGCCCGAATTCCGACTCCAGCTTTGCTGCTAGCTAGCTGTCTTCCTTTGGGCAAGTTGCTTATCTGTGACTCAGTCTCCTTGTCTGTAAAATGAGGCTAAGGATAAAGAAGAGTGGTTGTGAGTGTTAGATGTGCTGACAGGCTGCAAAGTCCTTAGAACAGCAGTACTGTAGTACCCAAACATCTGGGGCTATTCTTATTATTTAACTCGTACATTTTGGAAGTAAATTTAAGTGATGGAAATTAGTTAGAATTGAATGTGCTTTGGATTCTTTTCACCATGATGTTTCTTAAGTTTATAGTTTTCAGCGGTATGAGTGCGTGTGAGAGAGGCGGGTGGTGGATATTAGCCTAGTTACCCAACAAAGATGAGAAGTGAGAGGTTAAGGTGTTGAGCCCCTCGGTGGAAAATCAGGCTCAGGCGAATTTGCCTTCCCCATAAACAACCACAAATGGAGATTCTTGGGCCCCTTCCCCCTTCTGCCAGGCTCTGTGTCCCTGCAAGGACACTTTAAAGGGTTGTTTAGAGCTATTGCTACCATACCCGGCTGAACTCACCCAGAATACAGCTCAGAACCCCGCAGAGCCTTCTGACTGTGCAGGCGATGCAGGAATAGGAATAAATGTCTGGTGTTGCTCCTACCCCGAAGTCTCTCTCAAGTATGGTGGAGTGATTGTGTTATGCATTTCTCTCTTTCCTTCTGGCCCCAACAACTACAGCTGCTCCAAGTGCAAGAGAACTGAGCCTAACCTCACAGCTTAAGAAGCTGCAAGAGACCATTGCGCAGAGAGCAAAGATAGAAATTGGGGACATCATCCGGATCAGAGGTCAGATCCGCACGTACAGGGAAGAGCGAGAAGTTCATGCCACTGCTTATTGTAAGCACAAGACATTTCTGCCTGGTTGGTTGTTATCCTGGGTGTGTGTCCTATAAGCTTGTTTAGCTAAAAGTCAAACTTCTAAAAAGTTCAAATAAAAAGATTTAACTCTGTCTATTGGAGGAAGCTATATTTCACAACATGCTTTCTTTAGAAAAGCAGCATTTCTTAATTTTATTTCGAAAAGAGGTAACTATAAATAAGTTGGGAAAGAAAACAAATGGTTTATTGTAAATGGCTGACAAATGTATTTTGGACAATATAAGAGTTTCTAAAATACTTTGAAGTTCTAAGTGTGAATCCATTTAAGGAAGACTGTTCATCGTCTTCAAAATGATGGAGATTTCTTGAACACCAGTGAGTCCATTAACTTTGAAAGAAAACAGCTATTTAGAAGCATGACAGGCCTGTGTCTTCTGAGTGATACCCTTTGCACTGCTCTGGCTGATTTTCACTTGGAAATCTCAAGGACTGCCCAGTTGTCCACCATTGTAGCAGATGAGTGAAAACCCTAGTCCCAGTCTCCTCTGGCCATGCCTGTGACGCTTAGGATGTTGCCTCTCTCACAGGATGGCTGGGAACCGTGTAGTGCATCTAGACTGTGACCCTTGGGCAGCCATTGAGGAAGGGGACCCACCAAGTGCCCCACTTACTGCCACTGCACTCAGGATGTGGGAGAGAACTAATCTCAGCGTCATTTCTGTGGCACGTCTTCCCCCGTCGCTTATTAGATAAAGTGGATGACCCGGTGTGCAACATTCAGATCGCAAGGATGCTTGAGCTGCCCACTATCTACAGAAAGATTTATGACCAGCCTTTCCGCAGCCCAGCCCTAGAGAAAGAAGAGGCACTGAGGTAAGTTATGGACTATGACTGCTGAACATGTGACCCCCAGCAGGAAGGCCAACCAGTGGGATCCCAGATACTGGTGGGGGAGCCTGGGTTCAGTTCCTGGACCGTCCACCCACTCAGTGTGGGGCTCTGGGCAAGTCTGCTTGCCCTCGGGATGCTTGTGTCCCCCTCCGTAAAGTGAAGATGATAATGGTACAGGTGTTCTAAGGTCGTGGTGAGGAAAATATATGTGTAGTTGGAGTCTCTGAAGGAGTGGAGGAGGGAGCAGACAAAAAAATATTTGAAGAAATCATGGATGAAAATTTCCCAAGTTTGATGAAAACTCTAAATTCACAGATCCAGGAAGCTCAGTGAACCCCCAAGGCAAGAAACCTGAAGAAAGCTGCACCAAGGCACATCATAATCAAAGTACTGCAAAAGAAAAAAAACAGTCACTCCCTACCAGGGATGATTTTATTCTTTGGAGGGGTGGATAAACAGGAGAAAGGAATGGATGCGTATTTGCTATAAATATGCCTCAAAGAACTCTGGGAGGAGACAGAAACAATCATAGTGGCTGTGGTGGGGGCACTGGGAGGAGGATAGGAGACTTATCACTGTATATATACCCTTTACTTTTTTAACATATTTATAGATTACGTATTTCAAAAAATTATATTTTAAAACCCCCAAGCTAGAGACCTGTAGAAAGTAAAAAGTGAAGGTTCTCCAATTTCCCGTCCCCCGCCTCAGTGCGATTCCCCAGAGGTTACCTCTGTAGAGAGATTGATGTGTATCCTGTTAGACTTTTTTCTTCTGTGCAGACACAAGCATGAGTATTCACCCATGTATTCCGTGGGTTGTCATTTGCTTTTTTACAAAAATGGTACCGTCCCTCACATACCATTCTGTAGCTTGACTGTTTTCTAAATCTATCATGAATATCAGTTCCCATAGTTCTGCCTCATCCTTCTAAACAGCCACGCAGCGTTCCCTGGTGTCTTGCCCCTTATGTCAAAAACACGCATTAATATGGCATTGCACTTGCTAGCGAAGTTTCAGTTTTACCCACATCCAAAAGGAACAAAGGTAATAGTTTTTTGCAGTTTGTTAAACCTTTCTCCCAGCAGCAATCCAGGCGCCCTGGACCTTGACAGTCTCACATGTCTGCTGAGTGAAAAAGTCAAAGAATTCCTTGTGGAGAACAGAGTGCAAACCTTTTACCAGCAGGAGTTGGAAACGGTGGAGTCCCTGCTGTCCCTTGCTAACCAGCCTGTAATTCATAGCACCCACTCCGGGCAAGTAAGTGCGGCATGCCCACGTGAGAATTCAAGGCCCCTGCCCCAAATCTGCAGTTGAAGAGTGTGGGTGGACATGACTGTGGCATTATGACTCCCAGGCTGTAACAGGGAGGGTATAGCTCAGTGGTAGAGCACGTGCTTAGTATGCACAAGGTCTTGGGTTCAATCCCCAGTACCTCCATTAAAAGATTTTTTTTTTAATTAAAAAAAAAAAGACTCACAGGGTATACCCAGAGTATAGAGATTATGTTGATTCTATTCTGGAAAGGTCACTGCCCACTGAGAATTTTGAAGGAGAATGGACATGGCCTTTTCCCCTGCTTAATCTCATTAAGCTTAATCTTTGGGCAGGAAAAAAAAAAGTACTTAGTCCTCAGTACTCACTGAGATGGGTATTTAATCTCAGCAGGAGCCAGATGAGGGGATATAGATGAGAAGAGCTCATTATCCTCCAAGATTTTTTATTGATCAGCAAGATGATTCTTGAACTTGAACCGAGGTTTTTAAATGACCCTCTCTCTTCTCCAGAATAAAGTTAACCTACCGTGTTTTAGCAGTTTGATTAAAGACCAAGTTGTATTCAATCTGGTTTATAAGTAAAAATTTCAAGAAACACTCAATTAATTTTTTATTCGTCCCTGAAAGAGCTGTCCTCATGTTTTCACCCATAGGTTAGAGTTGTTAGGTGTTTACTTATTTGCTTAGAATTAAGAATTATCTGAGACTAATTTTAGGCTTTCTGTTTCACTGCAATTCTTTGGTTTTTTTGTTGCTGTAAAAGGATTCGTGCTTATTTATTTCATTCATTCCGCTGGGGAATGGTCTCTGCCAGAATGTCACCTTCCTGTGCTCCCTGACCTTGGGAGGTTTTGGCTGGCTTCGAGAGCCACTGGCTTCCTCACTGTTATCACCCTGTTTCCACACCTCGTGATATCATTGGTATTTAGTTATTTGCCTGCCTGTTCCTCCACCAGAGTGTAAATCCTGTAAGAGCAGAGGTTTTGTCTGTCTTGTTCTTTTCTCTTTAGAACCAGGGCCTAGAAGAGAGTTGGCATAAAGTGTGTTCTCCACAATTATTTGTTGATTGAAGAAAAAATTCAAATAGTTCCTGAAATTATGTAGCTTTTAAGTCTCCTTCCCATTCCCTCTCCCACTCCCCTTTCCACAGAGACAAACACCATTAGGAGTCTCAGGAGTCTCCTTCCATAGATAGTCTGCATGTATAAACTGGAAGTAATTGTATCCTTTTTTTAACACAAATGGTATCATATAAAACACTGTATCTACCTAGTTTTTCATTGGATAGCATGTATTCGGTCCTTGCCTAGCCATCCATATAGATTTGCCACTATATAATAATCTTTTATTACTTGTACCATAATTTATTTAACATCTCTCCATTCCTGGACTGTTTAGATATTTTCCAGTCTTTTGTTATCACCAGCAAGGCTGCCATGAATACCCTTGTGCGAGAACCTAAGTTACTCTTCATGATTCTGGTGGAATAGGTACTGGGTCGCCATCCTAACCTCCTAAGTGTGACCACTGCTTCTCAGTTTCTTTCACAAACCTAATTATCTCTTCCTGGCACCAGGCTGTGTGCCCAGTGACCCGCGATTTCATACTCGGAGATGAAGGATATGGTTTCAGGAAACACCCAGGTGGAGCGGGTCAGGACTGGCCCCTTTGTTCTGTGCCACCGTTGCTTCTGCACCATTGTAGCTGTCCAGCTGTCCACTGACATCAAGAGTGACCTCCTTCCCATTTAATCATTTAGAGAAGGCTCAGTGCCAGCTTGGCCTCCCAGGACTTCTGACCACTCTCTTGGCATGTTTAGAAGGAAACTTTGAAGCTGAGTGAAGACTACATTCTTCCTGTGAACCAGCTCTTCTGCGATAATTAAGTAGGGAGTCTTGAGGACTCTGAGGACTAGAAGTCCCCTCCATTCAAAACTTTCAGGGGGCCCTTTTGGCCTGATATCTTTTTGAAAATACTTAGAGCAGAAACTTGTGTCTGCCAGTGCTGTATGTTTAAAAAGAAATGAATATGGCACTATGTCTGTTTCGTCTTTGGAAAGTCTTTTTCCATCAATTATGAATTATTCCCTCACATGGCTCTGGTGGGGAGGTCAGTGTCACTAAATTGAATTCTGTTTAATAGAGCCTGGGAGATCCAGGATATGTTACAATGATGGTGAAACCCTAGACCCCTTGGCACTTTCTGTTGTCATACAGATGAAAGCTTAACAAAAAAAGAAATCATAGTGATAGTGTTATAGCTTCCAGGCTGGGGAGAGTGGGTTTTATTGTTTTCCCTCCTCCTTTTTTTTTCCCATTGTGGTTCTTTTTAGCAAATCCAGAAACATGATAAGCAAACCTTACAAAACCATTGTTTCTTTGACAGCTGGATAAATGCTGTGTTTGTTTGGGAATGAAGACTGTATATACATTTCAGAGACCCACCCAGTTCCTGCCCTGCGAGGAGAGGCCCGTGAAGGCTCAGCATGGTTGTTCAGACGTTCACTGTTTTTGTTTCTGAGCAGTTTTGGTTTCCTGAATGGGATGGGTCTGTCATTGCTCTTTAGAAAAAGACAAGAAAGACACACATCTCAGGCCAGGAAAAGCTACTGGCTGGAGGGACAAAGATTGGAGGCTTCATCCTTGAGCCTGTATCTTTATAATCATCAGGGAATTTCTTCCCAAGGTCAGCCGAGGCAAATGTTTTTGGAAAGGAAGCTTCACATATTATTTATATTTACAGAGAAACTTTTCTCCTGGGTCCTCCTGGTTCACAGCTGAAACTGTGCTTTTAATCTCACAGGCTTCACACCCTCTCTTTTCTGTTGCTTGATTTTAGGAGGAACCCAGTATTTTGTGTGGTCTGGGGATAACCAAGAGTCATTTTAAATGACAGGAATAATCATAGAGCCACATTTCTAGTCAGTTTCCACTGTATTTCTATATTGGTAAGAGATGTAATAAACTTGAGCCTTTGGATCCTTGTATTAAATTGACTGAGGAAGACAGATCTCCTTAGAATGATAAAGAGGAGTAGTTACAGAGTTTTACGGGGGAGCCTGCCCTGGGTTGATTGCGCTTCTCCTAGGAGAGCACTCATGTGTGAAATTAACAGCAGCTTCGCCTCTAGCCCCTCTGACGTGCGGCTAAGGATTGCTGGGCGAGGTGTTTATTCTAAACACGCCCAGATAGCTTTTCTGCTCGTGGGAGTTGTCAGCTATTTCTCAGCCTTATTCTCCCTTCAGAGAATGGGTGCTGTCATAACCTGAAACGTTTGTCAACTTTCGGGCCCTAATGGCTGGGTTTTCCAGGCCTGTTCTGTTAGGGGAAAAACGTAGACTATTAATTTAATTAAGAGTATCAGACTCCCCTCCTTAGCCCAGGAGAGCACGTTTGTGAAACATGGCCAGGATCTAGTAGATTCAAGCAAGGGCCGTCTGGAGGGCTCTTCTAGAAAGCGAAGTTTTCTTTAGGGATGGGATTGTCACTACTTGAGGTCATTTGGAAGTGGGAGGTTCCCTTTCTTTTCCTATCACTTTGAGGGAATGAACGTTAGCAGCACATCCCAGGCCCCTCTCTCTGTCCCAGCATCTGCAGGTACTTCCCCGAGACGGCCTCCCCAGGGATCTTCCATGTAGTAGGACTTTGCCTTCAGACATTCTTTCAGACGTATTGCCACTGTTTCTTTGGCTCTCTGATCTTTTTCTTTTTCTTTTTCTTTTTTTTTTTCTTTTGAGGAGGGAAGGGAAGTAATTAGGTTTATTTATTTTAATAGTGGCACTAGGGATTGAACCCAGGACCTCATGCATGCTAGGTAAGCACTCTACCACTGAGCTATACCCTCCCCCGCCAGGCCCTCCGATCTTTGTACTATCTTTACAGGTTTCTGTCACATTAAAAATGGGTCTGTACCTTAAAGGACAATTTTTAGTCCCTGCTTGCTTTATTTTAGGAATGAACTGAAAATTCTAATTAATGAAATAATTAGGATACCTCCTCTGTAACGGGGTATTTTTTCCCACCAATTGCACACGTATTTTTCTGGATCACCCTCTGTGTGCCAGGGAGGAGGTGGCCAAGATGACATACAAATCTCCCAACTCAAGAAGCACACAGTCTAGTTTACCATGGTGGGACATAGCTGCAAACCTGGCTTACTTGAAATAAGGAATAGAATGACCTGGTAGCCTCTCTAGGCAAACTGGGCTCTTAGAGAAGGGCCAAGATACTGAAACTGGAGACAGCAAGCTGACAGCAGCCGGGGGTACTTCCAGGCAGTGCTCTTGCTTCCCCCTAGGACCCTGTCCACCTTCAGCCCATGGACCCTCCCCTCTGACAGGTCCTCCTTTAAACTGTCCTCCATTTAAAATAGGGAGTCTATTTAATACTTTCTATATGCTGGAATCCCCAACTTATTTCAATGTGTAGAAAATTCTTTGAAGTCTTTAGGAAGAGGTTGTATATTATAGCCACAATTTTAACGAAAAAAGTGAGCCAATATGTATAGAATTTTTGGTTCTGTATAAAAAAGTAAATCAAAGATCGTCACTTTGATTTTTCCATTTCATGTCATTGAATTAAACAAATTGAACAAACAAACAAAAAAACCATAACTAAGGTGTGGAACAGTTATCAAGCTTGATTCTGCCTGAGCAAACTTCCCAGTCCTCCTTAAATACCATCCTGCTAGGCCCATGCATACCTCAGTCTTTTTGACTCAGCAGATAAAAAGCCTGTTGGGTGAATTCATAACCAGTTGATCTAGGGAGTTGCCCTCAAGTGCTATAAGATGGGACTTACTTCTTTTCTTCTTTTTTTTTTTCCTTCCTACAGGTGGATTTTAAGAATGACACCACTTCCAAGGCAATTCATAGTATATTTAGGAATGCTGTAAAGCTGCTGCAGGAAAAAGGACTCGTTTTCCAGAAAGATGGTGGTTTTGATAACCTATTCTATGTAAGAGACCTGCAACTTAATTTTTTTCCTTCTTAGCTTCAATTCTAAATATATTTATTATTAGGAATACTTATTTACTGTTTTTAAAAATCAATCATGAAGGAGTTACATAAAGTAAGGAGCAAAAGTTGGCCTTTATCTTTCCTCAAGGTACCACTTTTAACACCCTTCTGCGTGCGCACACACACACACACACATATGCTCCTGTTACCAAAAAAATGAGATCATCTCCCTAAATCAGGATTTCTCAATTTCAACACTGTTGGGGCCAGATGGTCCTTTGTTGTGAGGGGCTGTCCTTTGCATCGTTTGGCAGCATCCTTGCCCTTCACCTGCTAGATGCCAGTTGAGACCCACCACTCTAAATAATGCTCAGCAACTCTTTTGGATACCAAAATAGCACATCACAGGCATCTTTCCATATTAGCCCTTATAAATCTACCTCATTCTTTTTGACACCTGCACGGTATTCCATATTGTGGGAATCTTCCATAAATTTTTTAACCTTGTCTCTCTGGTGGACATTATGTTGTTTCCAACTTTTGTTCTTAAAAATTGTGTTGCTATGGCAATTTTTTTTTGGCACAACTATTTTTGTGGAGCTATGTAAGTATTTCCGTAAGATTGAGTCTTAAAAGAGGAGTGGCTGGAGCAAAGGGCATGTACCTTTAAGCCTTTGGTCAACACAGTCTGATTGGCTCCCCAGAAGGTGGTACCCATTACAGGTGCTTGCCTGCCTTATGCTTTCAGAGGTAAATGTTCACCTCTCACTGCCTACTTTTCATATTGGAGGAACCAAGCCGATGTTGATATGAATATTGACATATAGATGTGGCTTCAGCTGCGAGTGATTCTCCTGAAGACAGATCAAAACTCAGAGGAATCCCAGAAGTCTCACTAAGTACAGGCATGATTCCTGAGTGGAAGCTTTCCTTAATAGGACATTTTCTTGATGTTGATTTACTCTAGTGATTCCTCATTTTGGAAAGTTTTTAAAAATTAAGACACATTTTAAATACTATTTGAACAACTTTTGAAAAGGGTACTCCATTCCATATAAGGGTGAATGCTGTCCACTGTCCCCCAGGATGGGAAGGCCAGGGGGGAATCGGCTGCCACCTGTGGGGCTGGAGAAGCTCCTGCTGGGCCCCTCACCTTAACACCTCCCACCCCCACCCCACAGTCCCGTTCGCCCAGGGGAGCCCTGGGCCAGCCTCCTGGGTCAGTAGGAAGCAGCTTTTCCTGAGGAACAGCAGGCCGTGGGCAGCCGTCCAGGGCCGAGGTGTGGCAGGGCTGGGGCACTTCCTCCTGTGAATCAGTATGAGCTGGAATGGGGTGATAAAGCAGTAATAGCTCTATTTCCTCAACAGAACCATCCCCAGCTCTGACCTCAGCCCTGGCTCCCTGAGTTTCTGTTTTCCTGAGGGCATAGCCTCACAGAAATAGTTCTCTTCTCTTTGCCCAGTGCTTTCTGGCTTTCAGCAGCTCTCCCATATTGCCTTACTTAATCTTCTCATGTTGGACAGAGGGAAGCAGCACCCAAGTGGATATCACTGTCATGTTCAATAGTAAATCTAATATCAAAAAAAGAGAAAGGAAGGAAAAAAGAGGAAGGAAGGAAGGAAGGAAAAGAGGAAGAAAGGAAGAAAAAGGAGTATGCAGACAAAGACCCGTGTCAGGAATGTGTGTTGGATGGATGTGGAATGAGCAGATTTAAGAAAGGTGGTACAAATAAGGACTCCTTCTCTTGACTCACAATCTGCTCGTTCGAAGTCCCTCCGACACACATTCCTGACACAGGTGTTTGCATACTTCTTTTTTTCTTTCTTTCCTTCCTTGCTCCCTCTTTTTTCCTTCCTTTCTCGTTTTTGATATTTGATTCGCTATTGAACACGATGGTGAAACCCATTTGGTTGCTACTTCCCTCTTACCTGAGCTGGTTGGGAAAGGAACTAGGTTATGTTTGCCTTTGACAACAAGAAAGCGTTTCAGTTTATAGGCCAGATTTACTCTCTTGCAAGCCTTTTCTTAGAGTTTCATTTCTTTTGTTTTTCTCTCTGGTTGGGAGAAGGAATGTGAAACACAAAACAGGAAAGAAGAAACACAAGAGGAAAGAGTCCTGGGGTTTGATCATGTGAATGTGTTATGAATATTTAAGAAGAAAGTTGCTCCTCAGAAGCAAGGGATTCCAGCTTTTCTTTCCATCATGGCCCCAGTGAGCCACCTCCCGAGGGGATATGCCTGTGGGTCAGCCATAGAGCAGTGAGCTGTTTAGGGACAGAACTGGTTTGACAATAGGCCAAGCATTGAAAACCACATTCATTGTTGGTGTAGGGATGATGATTGTTATGACATTTAGAAACTATCCTAAATACTAGTTTGGGAGTCTAGATGACACAACCTCTGTGTTACTTGAGAACATTTTCTTACTATACTATTTTTCCTATTTAGGTAACCAGAGAAGACAAAGGATTACACAGGAAGATCCACCAGATCATTCAAGAAGACTGCCAGAAACCAAATCGTAAGTGGAGTCATGTACATGTGTCCCAGTGCCCAGGAAGGGGATGTTCCCTCCCAGAGAGCACTGGACGGAGAGTCAGGAGACCCGGGGCTTTCCCCAGTAGTGACTTGGAAGCATGACTGGTCTAGACAGCTGCCCTCTCTGAGCCTCAGGACCCTCCTCTCTCAAGTGAGTGTTAGCCTGGCACAGCTGTTCTGACTTGGGCCACACGTAAGATTCAACCTTGGAGCTTTTTTGAACATGCAGTGCTTGGGTCCCACCCCTAAAGACTCTGATTCAATCGGGGCTGGGATGGGGCTAGCAGGTGAGCTCCTCCAGTGATTCTGTTACAGTGAGACAAGCCGCTAGGCTAGGACTTTTGGACATCCTTCTGGTTTCATGTTCTGTCTGATTGTGTTATTTCTTGTTCCCCTCTTCTGGCTTGTCTCTGAACCCAAACCTGACATTTTCCTCCCTTCTAACATCAAGGACTTCAGTGTTGAGAGGAATGGTTCCAGACATTACAATTTATGAACAATGTAATTCAGTCACCTTGAAACCTGATAATTTGCAAAAGAAATGGTTTAGAAAATAGTTGAGGGGATGAGTGGGTACAGCTTGGTGGTAGAGTGTGTGCTTAGCATGCACGAGGTCCTGGGTTCAAGCCCCAGTATCTCCATTTAAAAAAAAGTAAAAAGAAAATTTTAAAAAAGTTGGTTTTAGTGGAGTTAGGTCAACCCCTAGTGGTTAGAAACTCAAACTGTACATAGTCTGACAACAGATATTAGCATTTTCACACTAGTTAGAAAGAGAAGAAGTCATTAGTCCATCATTAAATCCTGTGTAAACTGATTGCTCTTAAAGGTGACTTTTCAAAGTCTACCTTTTGCAAACATATGCTAATAACAAATGTTGGCATATGTCAACAAATGATGCTAGAAGAAAAATAGAAAGGCTTGTTAATGAGCACAGGCCTCCTCATCCTGCTTTCTTTCTCTCCGGAGAGGTCCACCTCCAGTCCTTTAAGCCCATATGTCCTTGGGGCCTGGACCTATTCCAGGCTGAGTCAGCGGGTCGAGCTGGACCAGATCTCCAGCCCTGGTGTTTATGGTATGCAGCCCTATTTAGCCTTTAAGGACCAATGAGATCACTTCCCAGAGTGGTGTGACAACAGCTCTTAAAATAAACTGAAAGCAATCTATTATTTTAATGCCGGGTTTTTGACTATTGTTCACTTCATTCAGAACAAAAAAAGACAAGCATTGTTTAGTTGAGGGAAAAATTATCTAACCACAATTTAAGGAGCTTTTTAGAGAATTGAAATGAGGGATTCCTCAACCAAAAAGGGATGAGAGGAGAGGCTGGTCCCCAGATGACATTCGTGCACTCATGCTAGTCCCAGGCCATCTGGCCAGATTCTTATTTTGATCTGTATTAGGAATGGGGTGGATTGAAATAATCCTAGGGCCTGGTGAAGCAAATGGAAGCAATTCACACTCTATTTCTCAAGAGAACCAAACAGCCTTGGTGACCCTAGGGTCTATAAAGTGGCAGGTTTTATGTCCATGTCTAATCCACAGGCCAGCTCCTGCTTTGGTGAGTGTGTCAAGGTGGACAGGCTCTGCCACTCAGTCTGTCAACAGGAGCCTCTAAAAACCATAAGCCAATTCCCTGGAACTAGTAAACTCACAGGAGCTGAATTATGGAGCATGAGTAACTGAGAATGCCAGTAAGAAAAAAAAAAAACCTTGTAGGGACTGTCTTAGAGTCTGGTGCAACCACCCCTTTCCATAGGAAATATCTATGACATTAAGAAGTTATTCTGAATAATATATGCACAGGATAAAAACTCAAACAGTGCAAAAGTACACAGAGAAAAGTCAGACTCCCTCCTAACACTGAGCCCCAGGCTCTGTGTTCCCCTTTCCAAAGGCAGTGGTTGCTACTAGGTTCCTTCTAAAGATGTTATATGCAGTTATAAACATATTTGTATAGTTTATCCTTTTTGAAAAGTGCAAGTAAAGCTTAGTGTACAATACTCAGTATTCTATGCCCTGTATTTTAAGTCTAACATTGGCTTCTAGGGGTCATTTAGCAACAGTACATATAAAAGTACCTGTCTTTTTAATAGCTGCACAGTATTTTACTGTGTGTGTTGGTAGATATTTGACCATTTATTTAACCATTCCTACTGGACCTTTAGTTTGTTTCTAACCTTTCATACATGCTCAGAGCATTGAGCTTTCCTTAACAGTATGATTGGTAGGAGAACTTAAAATCTTTAGTCATTTATGAGTATTTCAGCAAAGGGTAAACCTACAGTAATGAAAGGACCATAAACACAGGCCTGTTTTAGGTCCCTAAAGCACTGATACTGGGCTTGTCTAAAGATGGGCAGCAAGGCATAGTTCTGAAGAGCTGGTCTCTGGAGCCACTTTGCCTGGGTTTGAATCTAGCTTTGCCACTTCGTAGCTGTGTGGCCTGGGGTAAGTCTGTGCCTCAATTTCTTTATATGCAAAATAGGGATAATAACAGTACCTACATCATGGATTGTTATGAGGATGAAATAGGTTGGTGTTTTATCAAACTCTTAGGAAGATGTCCAAGTAGGGAGCACCAGGAATCCTTCTCTCCACATAGACAGCAGTTGCCTGTATCTGATGTAGCTATTTTAGAACTCTGGAATCTATTAAAGTCTTGCAACTTCTAAAGGAAGGGTTGGACAGTCAATTTGAAGATCTTAGTAGTAGCTGCCTGTCCCCTACTCCCAGCTACATGGCAGGCAGCTGTGTATGTGTTTCTGGACCAGCTTGTACGGAGCTCACCAGAGCCAGGGTGGGCAGAAAGGACTGCCACGTATCAGGGATTTGTGTTCTAATCACTGATTGCTGCTTCTGATCACAGAGATGCAGACAAAAGAGGTGGATGGTCATTGTTGCAAGCTCCTCACCTAATAGCTGAAGTGACTTCCAGGGGATTTAAAAGACTGGCATCCTTTTTTTTTTGTTCGACCGCCTTCATTTCTCTTTTCACCCCTTTTGGAGCCAGTAAAGAAAGACTAGGACATTTAAAAGCAACTGCATACATGGGAAAAATCAGTCAGGGATCTCACATGCCCAGGGAAAGGCACAGGCTCAGAAGGAGACCCAAGAAGACCTTAGGTTTCCATCTCAGGCTGATCCTTGGCACAGAGACAGCCTATAGCAACCAAAAAAAGAAAAACAATAACAAAAAACAGCAAACATCTGGAAGGGGGAGAATCTGATCTCCAGACTTACCACATTATTAGATTCAAATGCCCAGTTTTCAACTAAAAAAGAAAGACATACAAAGAAACAGGAAGCTATCGCTGATTTAAAGGGGGAAAAAATCACCAGAAACTGTCCCTGAAAAAGACCTGATGGCAGATCTATTACGGAAAGACTTTAGAACAGCTTTCTTAAAGATGCTCAAGAAAATGATGGATGAACAAAATGGAAAATACCAATAAAGAGATAGAAAAACTAGAAACCAAAAAGAAATTCTAGAGCTGGAGAGTACAGTAACTGAAATGAACGTTTTACTAGAGTGATTCAGAGGCAGATTTGAGCAGGCGGAAGAAAGAATCAGCAAGATTCTGGAGCAAAGTGAACAGAACCTAAGGGACCTGTAGGACATCATCAGATCGACCAACATATGCACTGTGGGTGTCCCAAAAGGAGAGGAGAGAAAGGGGCAGAGAGAATATTTGAAGAAAAAATGGCTGAAAACATCCCTAAATGATGAAAGACATGAATATAAACATCTGAGAAGCTCAATGAACGTCAATTAACATGAACTCAAAGAGACTCACACCAAGACACATAATCAAACTTTTGAAAGACAAAGTGATAATCTTGAAGGCAGCAAGAGAAAAGCAATGTATCACATACAAGGGACCATCAATAAGATTGTCAGATTTTTTTATCAGAAACTATGTAGTCCAGAAGGCAGTGGGAAAAACTGTAAACCAAGAATCTTATATCCAGCAAAGCCGTTCTTCAGAAGTGAGGGAGAAGTTAAGGCTTTCCAAGATAAACGAAAGCTGACGGGGTTGTTACTACTAGACCCACCCTGCAGGAAATACTCAAGGGAATCCTGCAGATGAAATGAAAGGACACTAGGCAATAACTTGAAGCCGTAGGAGAAATGCAGCTCTCAGCAAAGGGAAAAACATTGGCAACTATAAAAGCTAATATGATTGTAACAATGGTTTGCAACTCCACTTTTTGATTTCCTCATGATTTAGGAGACAAATGCATTTAAAAGAATTCTTGGTCTACGTTCTTGGGCGCACAAGTATAAAGATGTGATTTTGTGACATCAGCAATTGAAAGGGGTGGGACAGAGCTACAAAGGAGAAGCCAAGGTTTTATGCATTATTGAAGTTAAACTGGAATGAATTCAAATTAGTGTTATAACTTAGGATGCTAAACGTAACCACAAAGAAAATAGCTTTAGAACACACACAAAAGGAAATGAGAGAGGAATTTAAACACTACCAAAAACACAACTAAACACGAAAGAAGACAGTAATGCAGGAATTGAGGGACCAAAAGCTATAAGACACGTACAAAACAAATAGCTAATAAGAGAAGTAACTCCCTCTTATGAGTAATTAGGTTAAATGTAAATAGAGTGAGCTCTCCATTCAAAAGACAGAGATCGGCAGAATGGATTAAGAAAGTAAAAACATGACCCAACTATATGATGTCTATGAGACTCACTTTAGATCCAAAGACACAAATAGGGTTAAAGTAAGAGGATAGAAAAAGATATCCTATGCAAATAGTAACCATGAGAGAGCAGGGGCCAGCTATACTAATGTCAGTCAAGAGACTTTAAGTCAAAAAAATTTACAAGACACAAAGAAGAACACACTTATGTACCTAACAACAGACCATTAAAATATATGAAGCAAAAACTGACAGAATTGAAAGGAGAAACAGTTCTATAATAATAGTTGGAAGCTTCAGTACTCCACTCTCAATAATGGATAGAACAACCAGACAGAAGATAAGTAAGGAAACAGAAGACCTAAATAATACAATAAATAATCTAGATCTGACAGATGTACACAAAACAATCTAGCCAGCAATAGCACACATACTCTTTTCAAGGTGTACCTGGGACCTTTTCCAGCACAGACCATTGTTAGACCACTGATTAAGTCTCCGTAGATTTTAAAAGATAGGTATCATACAAAGTATCTTCTCTGACCACAGAAGTCGGTAACAGCAGTAAAACTGAAAAATTAACAAGTTTGTGGAAGTCAGACAACACACTGTTAGCCAGCAGACCAAAGAAGCAATCACATGGGAAGTCAGAAATTCTTAGAGATGAATGAAAACAAAAACACAACATGCCAAGATTTATGGGACACAGCAAAAGCTGTGCATACAGGGGAACTTTATAGCTAAAAACATTTACATAACTTTACAATTTAAGGAACTAGACAAAGAAGAACAAAGTAACCCACAGCTCCCAGAAGGAAGGAAATAAAGATTAGAGTACAGATAAATGAAATAGAGAATAGAAAAACAATACAGAAAAATCAATGAAACCAAAAGTCGGTTCTCTGGAAAGATCAACAGAACTGCCAAACATTTAGCTAGGTAGACTAAGAGAAGAGAGAAAACTCAAATTACTAAAATCAGAAATGAAAATGAGGACATTAGTACTGATTCTACAGAAATAAAAGGGATTATAACAAAGTACTGAATACAGTTGTACACCAATAAATTGTGTAACCAGATGAAATGGACAAATTCCTAGAAATACAAAACCTACCAAGACTAAATCATGAAGAGATAGAAAATCTGAATAGACTAGTAAGGAGATTGAGTCAGTAATCAAAAATCTCCCAACAAAGAAAAGCCTTGGAACTGATGACTTCACTGGTGAATTCTACTAAACTTTTAAAGAACTAACGCCAATCCTTCTCCCCATGTGACTGGAAGGCCACTTTGTGAACAGCCCTATCAGACAACCCTCAGACTGCAGAATGGCCTTTCTGAAGAAGCAGTTTAAGGCCAGGCAGCATTGCTGACCACGTATGACTGTAAGTCTTCTGGAGCCCTAAGCCTGAGCACTCAGGTCTTGACAAAAACTAAGATTAAAAGCCGAGTGGTGCTGAAGTTCCTGGTGCCCCTTCTCTGCTGTGTGCAGGCCCAGTGTGACTGGAGCCCACTCCACCTTCCGTCATCAACCCTTCCTCTAGGGATGAGTTGAAGCTTCCCAAGAGCAGTGACTAGGTTATGTGCATCTTCTCAGGCTGTGGATGTGGTGATAGAATCGTAGTAATTCCCCATGGAAGAAGCACCCATCACGAGCCTCTTTTCACCCACACAACCACTGGCGAAGTAGTGCTTTTCTTCTCATTTTACAGATGAAGATGCAGACTGAGACACAGACCACTTTGCCCCAGCCATAGAACCGGCACTCGAGTTCGGGTCCTTTGGACTCCAGAGTCAGCTCTCCATCTGCCTCTCTGTACTCGCTCCTCCTTGCTCAGAGCTACACATGTCAGGAAACCTTGATCCAATGAATGTTGAAGATGCAGCCCGGAAGTGTGGACAACAGCAGAGGCAGCCGATTTTCCAGCAATAACCCCAGCCTGGCTGGGAGTAATGAGTCAACGTGGCCACTAGAGGTCAGGACTCACAAAGTCTTTGTTGACCCAGAACCCCTGCCTGTGATCCTCTCTGACCCGTAGAGCTGGAAAGGACCTCAGAGGTGCCCCCCAGCCCCACTCCCTGTGGGTCAGAAAACTGAGGCTTAAGGTTGCAGTGACTTGCCCAAGGCCACAAAGATACACCAAATCCCAGCCATTCTTTGCCCAACACCACGACCCCTCTGAGCACTTTCCTGGAACCTAAAGCATTTTATCATCTGATTGCAGTTTAAAACTGCAATCAGTGACTGCTCGGAGCACTGATTTACTGGGGATACAACGGTGAGAGGCCTGGCCCTGTGGATGGGGTGTTAGTGGAAACTGGGAGGTTCCTAGAACACAAATATCACTGGCAGACTTTTTGGAAGCCTGGGCAAAGAGGAGTGAGAACAGGCCGAAGGTAGGAACCCCTTCGTCACCACCACAGTCCCATAATTCTGGATTTACTGAAGGAATAAGGAGGCTGCTGTAAGCCCGCTCTACTGTCAGCCTCAGGAGGGCTCCCACCTGGGAAGCTAGGGTTTAGCACTGAATACATGCCTGTACGTGTAACTTCATTAGAGAAAAAAGATTATCAAGCAATAAAAACCCACTGGGTTATGGACATTAAATTATTGACTGGGAACCCTTGAAGGTTGAAGGCCCGCATCTCTGAGCAGTGGGCCACGTCACTGAGAACAAGTGTTTTGGTTTGTTTTCACCGATAAGCTGGGCTGGTGCATCTCCTGCTTTAATATGCTGCAGGTTCTGACTCAGGAAAGTTGGAGAAGGGCTTCCATGTAGAGGAGAGGACAGGAGAGAGAGGAGGGTCTGACAGGTGTGTCCAAGCTTAGCCAACTTCCTTTTTCCTGCAGATGTGGAGAAAGGCTGTCACTTCCTGCACATCTTGGCCTGTGCTCAGCTGAGCCTCAATCCAGGCCTGAGTGAAGCTGTGCTGCGGCAGGTACTGGAGCTCCTGGAGGACCAGAGTGACATCATCAGCACCACCGAGAACTACTACACAGCATTCTGAGGAGAGGCCGGCAGGCCGCACGGGCAGAGCCGGCGAGGAGGAGAAGGACCAGGTGGTGCTCACTCCCAGGCTGCGACTTTCACATCATGCAGAGGTTTCTAGGTCTGGGGGCAGTTAGCTCATAAAAAACAATAAACTATGGTAACTCGAGGAATGGAATTTGGCATAAATTCTGAAGGCTGTCTTCTACCTGCTGTATCCTGGGATAAAATGACTTACCTCAGCCACGACATACAAGAAAACCATCGTGGTTGACCTCCTGGCTGGACCAATCATCACTCACGGAACAAAAGGGGAAGAAACAGCGTTGGTGGCTGAACTGATTGGAGGCTCTGTTGTGGTCATGGGGCATCCTGTGGAAGAGGCCCATGTGCTGCGGGAACTGAAGAGCATACAGGTCACCGGACCAGACACTTTTTAAAACGTCAGACTGTCTTCTTGTGGGCCTCTCTTAATGATTAAGAACCAGCGTAGGGGACTAGTTCTCCCTGAATGAGTGTTGCTGACCTATAGTTCCTGTGGGTCAAACACCAGTGATGGATCCAGAGTCTTGGGCTGAATTCTTTTTATAGACTGACCCATGGTTGGGAATAAACAGAACCTAAGGCATGGCTCTGTATTTGTTGTTTTATTTTCCTTCTGGCAAAAAGAGGTTTCGGTAGATATCCCTGTGCTTGAGGACACATGTGACTAAATACAGTGTCCCCTAATACTCTGAAGTTCTTGGAGGCTGCCAGCCAACTGCTTGGCAGTGGTAGATGTTATTTTCAAGGTTACCATTGAACGTGCAGGACGTCCTGACACCATCCAAACACTCGGTATGTGCCCAGACAGGTGATGGGGTCTCGGAATGACAAAGTAAAGGGGAAAAAATTTGAGGTATGTGATAGGCTTGTTCCAACAGCAAGATGACAAATCCAGCCAGCAAAAAGAAAGTGTGGAGAAAGATTTGGAGTTAATTACAGTCATTTCACAAAAGGCACATTTGCCTTTGGCGGCTGCATTTGCACCTGACATGCTAAGCTGTTAGTGTCTCTGCTGGAGAGCCTGCAGGCCTGGCCAGGGGTTCTGCCCCACGTGGAAATGGGGTGGTCTTAGGCTCAGAAGTCAGCTGCAGCTCCGTATGTCAGGCCTTGTGCTAGTGCCAATGGATTGCTTCCTGTCTTGGACTTTCCTGACTTGACCCTAACCTCTGCCTGGTTTCTAACTGCGATTTCCCAGATAGCTGCCCTGTGTCCAGAAGGAACCCTGTAGAACAGAGTTTACCTGCAATGACACCCCAGTGGTTCTTCCTTCAGGGCAGCAGCTGTTTGTATTGAATACACCTCAGATTATTGAGCTGCCAGGAAGGAGTCTTGAATCAGAACATAAAAAGGGCACATCTCTGCGCACAACCACCCCACTTCTAGGGATTATCCCAAGAAAATGATCGCTCAGGTGGGAGGGGATGAATGCACAAGATGCCCACTGCCGTGTAATTTAGAATTCTACAATGGGGGAAATATTTACCTGTGGGGAAAAATTAATTACGGTATATGTGCCCAGTGAAATGCTATGCAGCCATTAAATTAGTGGAGCAGACAGCTACCATCACCGTGGAGGACTATTCCCAGTAGATTTAGTGTGGGGAAGGGGAATTGGGGTACACATCTGTTTATATAATACCATTGATCTAGAACTACCTGTGTGTATGTATATATCTAAACTGTGTTTCTGCATATACTTCTGTGTAAATGTAGTGTGTACAGACGTACCTACAGTTGACCACTCCCCGGTCCTAGGGTTCAGTCCCAGACCTCTCGTCTATCAGCTTGTTCCCGTGGGGATCTCAACCAGTCCCAAGGTTCAGACCATCTATATGCTGACAAACTCACCAGTTTACATCCAGTTTGGACCTCTTCTAGCTCCTGACCCTACACTCAGCTTCCTGCTGACACCTCTACTTAGGTGTCCAACAGAGATCACAAATGTAATGTGCCCAAAGCCAGGCCCCCAGTCACCCCTGACCCCACACTTGCTCCTTCTGAGATTTTCCCTGATTCATGAAAATGCAGCTCCAGTTTCCCAGTTGCTCAGGCCAAACTCGCTGACTCTCTCTTGCATCCCACATCCGACCTGCTCACAACCACGTCTCACTGCTCCACCGCCCCCACCAGGAGTATTGCAGATGCCTCCTCTCCTCCCTGCTCCGCCCTCCCCAATCTTCAGTTCATTCTCAGCCCAGCATCATGGCTCGAGTCAGATTCTATCATCTGCTCCAGGTAGGCGCCTGAGATGTCACAGTGCCAACAGGGCTCTGCTGTGAGGGGCCTCCTCTCCTGCTGTTTCCTCTCGCCTCCTCCACTTAGCTTCCCAGGCCCTGCTGTTCCTCACACATACTAGGGACATGCTTACCTTAGGGTCTTTGCACCTGCTGTTTCCTCTGCCTGGAATGTTCTTCACCCTGATAACCATATGGTGGCCTCCCTCCTCCCCTCCTTTGGGTCTTGACTTGAGTGTCCTCTTCTCCATGAGGCCTGCCCTGGTGCCTCTCTTGCAGATTGCAACCAACCCCTTCTCCCTCCTCCCCAGAGCTCCAGAGTACTGATTCTCCTCCACACTCCTTGTCACCATGGAGCACACTTCGTATGTTTCTTACTTACCCTGTTTATTATTATCCTCCCCAATAGAAGGAATGCTTCGTGAGGGCAGGACTCTCTCTGTTTTGTTTCCTGCTGTGTCCCAACGCCTAGAACAGAGCCTGGCACATCTTCCAAGCAGTACCATCTGTGTGTGTGTGTCTGTCTGCCCTCCACCTGCTGATTAGCATCCTCTCTTTCCTGGGGGACTTGCTCCAATGTCTTGGAGGGCTGCTCAGGCTGCAAGTACTCAGAATAAAGACCCATCGGGGGCAGCCTTAGCCAGTGGGGCCTGGGGTATGAATACTTCTGCTTCCTCGCCCTCTCAGTGAGATACCTCTGACGTGTTCTACAGAGCTTCCCAGAGTTTCTCTGTGGGATTGCACCCCATCCACCCACAGCAGCAGCCAGCTTGATAACCACCCTTAACTGGCTCCTGGACTCTCCCGGCTTCCCCACTCCCCACTCCTGTTTGCTGCACCTTCCAAGTGAACTGCTTCCTTTCTGATCCTTGTCTCAGGGTGAGCTTCTGGCTGAACACAGTGAACACCATGCTCACAAATATATTTGAGAAGTTGTTATGAATAATGGTGCATATCAAACAGAGAGATTACTAGAAGTGCTCACCAAAGTGACACTCCTGTTACCCCTGAAAGGTGAGATGTCAGATGCTTTTTTTTAACTCCGTATCTATATTTTGATACTTTTACAATTAGCAAGGATCATTTCTACAGAAATAAGAAAGCCGTTTCTCACTCCCCACCCCACACTCCCATAACCTAAATCACGAGTGAAGCAAGAATGCCATCAGGCCTTTTCCTCCACAGCAACATAAGGGCTCTGAGAAGGTGAGGGAAGCTCTTGGAAAACTCCCCGAGGCTAACCACAGCTGGGTCACTGTTCATGTCCTGAAGAGCGACCAAAGGCTTCCCCCGAAGAGGAGGGGACTGAGCAGACATTGTCCAGCTCCTTCCACGTCCACATGCTTCAGGAGCTGCGGACTCTGCATTTAGTTAATACAGGCGAGAAGACAAATAGTGCTTTGTCTGCTCAAGGGTTTGTTTGAAGATCCGTGATTATCCCCATCTGGTAAACTACCAGTGCCTCTCATCCTTATGAGACACTTCTTTCTAATTATTTCACCCTGTGATACTGTGCCAGGGCACTGGCCGAGGGAAAGCCAAGTGGAAAGAAGCCTGTTCAGTGACGAGGAACCCAAGACTTGGTGCCAAGGATTAAAACCAAGCAAACTTGTAATTTTCCATTGGAGAAAACATCCACACTTTCTCATTAGCGTGGTTTCTTCTCTACAAGTGCCCTCTACAGCAGCTGCCCCAAAGAAGCATCTCTTTGTTTTCTTACTTGATGTACATGGAGCATACAGACAAACTCAGAAAGACCACAATGAGGCTTCCTGCAGAAGCCTCTCTTTTCTGGGAGAGAAGCAGGACCATCCTGTAGAGAAATAGTGTCTGTGGATGAAGAACCTTGCAATAGAGTTTTTATTTGCATAATTGTCTACTGGTGGAGGCTCTAAATGTGATCCCACACTCCCACATAAGCGAGTTTTTACTTAATCCAGATTTTTTTTTAAAAGCCTAGTTTTATTGAACTTGTATTAGGTAAACCTAAATAGGTAAGTCCTAGCACAGGGTTCCGTGTTCACAAGAATTCTAAATCAAAACCCCAGTTCCTGAATTGATTCCTGTCTCTCTTTATATGTCAGATTAAAATGATAGGTTTTGCTTTGGAACATAAAAAGAGGAATTTTGAAGACCACATAATAGCCCTAGTTTTTTTTTTAATAGAGACAATAAAGTGGTGTCTCATTAATTCAGACTAATGTGAAAGATTTGTGTAAATTAGTGAAAAACCTGGGTTTGAGATCATGCCATTTTATGACTTTAGGTCCGCCCATTGTTCCAAATTACATCTGAATTACTGTGAGGGAACAGGTTTGCTGCCCTTAGGAAAATTGCTTTAATGACTAGAATTAGTTAAATTATGTATCATTTGTTATTATTCAGTATCATTTAATTTTTATGTGTTATGTATCATTTAATATTAATAGGTAATTTAAAAGTACTTGAATTTAAGAGATTTGACAACATACTTCCATACAAAAACTTGACACGTTCACACCAGTTATTTTTCCTAATAACCAAAAAGTAGAAACTACCCAAAAGTCCAACTACTGATGAATTGATAAACAGCTGTGGTATATTCATACCACGGAACATTATTCAGCTGTAAAACAGAATGGAGTACTGACATGTGTCCCAGCATGGACGAACCTTGAAAACAGTACGCTAAGTGAAAAAAGTCAGCTACAGGAGGCCACATATTGTATGATCACATTTAAATGAAATGTACAGAATAGGCAAAACCATAAAAACAAAAAATAGATTAGTGGGAGCAAGAGGAGAGTGGGCAGTACAGGGTTTCTTTTGGGGGTGACAGATTTTCTAGAATTAGATAGTGATGTTTGCACGACCCTAAATGTACTCAAAACCACAGAACTGTGGGTTAGGCTGGGGTTCCTCACAGCGTGGTGGCTGGTTTCCCAGGGCAGGCACCCCAAGGAAGAACACACCCTAGAAAGAGGCTGCATGGGCCATTTTGTGCAGAGCCCTGGAAGCCACACGGTGTCACTTCCATGGCATTCTTATTGTAGGGGCTGTCACAGAGTCCCACCCAGTTTCCAGAAGAAGGGAATAAACCACCTCCTGATGGGGAGTGACACTGTTTTAGAAGGGCATGTAGGATTGAGAATATTGCTCTGGCCGTTTTTGGAAGATACAATCTCTCATAGATACCTTTCAGCTTTTATGCACATGCAGTCTCGTTCTTTGAAAAAAAAATTTTAATATCAAAAAGTACAAAGAAAGGGGGAAAATAGCCTACCGCTGCCCAGGTACTTTTTTTTTTAGATTATATGTATATTGTTAGAAAAATAACAATATTTTATCTGTCCTTCCAGGAAAAAAAATATATGTCAGCATTTCAAATGCACCACCTCCTTTTTTAATTTAATCTACATCTTGGGGTTTGGGTGAGATTTTTTTTTTTTTTCACTTCAGTGTGCAAGATTGACCACATCCTTTTAAATGGTCAGATAATTTCATTGTATAGCTTGTCCCTTAATGTTTTTAACTAGACCACTATTGAGAAACATTTAATTGGTCTCTGGTTTGTTGCTGTTGCAACCAATTCTGCAGGAAACGTCCTTGTACATTTTCCTTTTCTTGGCGTACATTTGTGAGTATATTTGTACAGTAAATTTTTAACAACACAACTGCCAGGAGAAAGGTCTTGAGCATTTAAAATTTTGAATAGACATTGACAAATTATCCACTGAAAAGACTGATCCTGTTTCTACTCCTGTCAGTGGTTTATCAGTCTACTGTTTGCGCACAAGCTCACCCACGCTTGGTATATCAATAGTTTTAATCACTGTCCATCCGATAGGTAAAAACAATTTCAGGGTTTTGTTTGCATTTATACTTCTTCAGTGTGAGTGGCGTCAAGCATCAGTTCATTAGGGGCGACCTTTGGACAGATGCAGATCTGCCCTGGACATAAGCCACTGCTTCCAGCAGAGGCTGAGGGAGGCCTGGGTCGTGTGTTCTAGCAGTGGTATCAGCTGAGGAAACAGTCCAAGGCCGGATGCGGAGGTCCTAGTTAATACACAGCTGGAATAAACATCCTGAAGAACTCAAACCTCAGTGTTCCCAATTTGCTACTTCAAGTGCTTGGACACATGCCTGCCCAAATGTTATATAATACACAAAACCAGCAATCTTTTCAAAACCAATCACCATATTATTGACTGAGACATCTCGTAAACCAGACGCCATTCAGCTCTGGTTCAGTGACTCTGTCCCCAGTCAGATTAATGTGAACAACTAAGGGTGTTTTTAAGAAAGTACTAATTAAGTGGAGAAGATAGTTTTAGTAATAGAAATGGTCCTAATACTGCTTCCACTTTAATCGACAGCCTCATTATCACAATAAGGCGATGCTTGCATTTTCATCACTGACTGGGTTTGGCACAGTTGGCTGGGGCATTGGGCAGCACCCATTCTAATAAACTTCTTGGCTAGAAATTGCATCCTCAGGGAGAAGGGCTTATAATTTTTGTTCTGAGGACAGTCAGTGAATGGAGGAAATAAACCAGAGGGGAAGGACAGAGTATCCTTCCATTTTTTCAGCTCCACTTTAGAACAAAACAACAGTGGTATCACATAAGCTGTGATGTGTGGCGCCATTAACTTATGATAAGTACTAAGTTTTCTGATGTACTGAAATTGGTGAATGATGAGTTTATTCTAATATAACTTTGGTGGTAGAATAAGGTATTGAGCGATTAGTGTGGGGTTTGTTTTTCCTGACTTTTATATCTTCTGTCAAACAAGAAGCCAGCCTTGCCTCCAGGAGGTTTGGTTTGGAGGCCAAATCTAGAAGTTGTTTGTGCAGACAAGCTGGCTTATGTTTTCTGGAAGCCTGGAGCCTGGGAGGGATTGGAGATTAGTGGGCTTCAGGCATTGCAGACCAGAATGTGCTGCCCTCGGTGCCTGCAGCAGGTGGCAGGTTGGCAGGACTTCTATGGAGAGGTACTGCAGTCTCTCACAGACTTAAAGCCCTGGCCTGTTATCCCCAGCTTCAGCCAAGATTCTCAAGCTTGGAAAGGAAGCTTCTGCAAGCCTCCTTCTCTAAAGGGGACACACTGGGGATCTCATTGGAAGACTTGGTCTCAGAAGAGTGAACCCATCATTTTCCAGGCACCATGTATCCTTTTATGCGATGGATATGCATGCATCCGCAGAGAAGGGGAGAGCCTGCCCCACCCCACTACCACCAACATTATTTTCTTCCCAGGCCAGAGAAAGAGGGCTCCAAGCCTCAGCTAACTTGAAATAAAGAAAAAAACTCATGTTTCATCCACCTGAGTTACGGAAGTAAGATTCATACTGCACTACAATTACAATCAAGTCAAGGTGAATCTTAAAACAAGGTCACACACACACACAGACACACACACCCGCCCACTTGCATTCCAGAATGGTCTCATGAGTGAGAAAGAAAAGTACAATGTCGCAGTTCGGGTCCAGGGAAATTGCTCATGACTGTCTCACGGGGGCATGCTACGTGGGGAAACCACCTGTCCTGCGTCTGCGGAAACAGCTGGAAATCAGCGCCTCAGGGGATGGAGGAGGGCAGTGTGGTAAGAGTTTGCAATGTTTCCTCAGTGGCGTCCACCTTGTCGTGAATGAAAATATTACCCTATCCTGTAGCCATCATACGTGCTGCGTGGCCGGAGGTGACCAGACCACAGGCACATGAGCAAAGAGGATCTAATTTAGGAGAAGGCCCCAGACTACCTGAGCAATGAGTCTTCTCCCAACATGAAGAAGCTTGAAAAACCCTTACTCATCCAGCAGCCAGCCCTGCCCAGCCCTGCCCAGCGCCTCGGGAAGAGTCAGCAAGCGGCCTGTGCCTGTGGTTTGCGTCCAGTCCCAGCTTGCCTTGACCGAGTGGAGGGCAAGAAATAGAAACGCCGCTCCTGGGAATGGCAGCCGGCTTGGACGTGCTGGTGTCAGCACTGTGTCGGGGGCTGGGCTGTCAGCACACGCAGACAGCCTGCTGGGGCGAGCTGGAGAGTGGGGGTGACCTGCTGTTTCTGTCTATTTGTTGTAGACCCAAGTCATAAGGAAAAAAGGGAGGTGAGTGGGTTCTGAACCTACACCCAGGCGACTTCTGGTTGTGTTTCCACAGGGCTGGAGACTTAACTAGACTTAACTAGCTGTTCCGTATGTTCTCTCAGAGGTTGGCCACATCACAGCTCATCTGGACTTCTGTGATAGACCCTGTGGTAGGCACAGAGTAGTGCTTAATAGATGTTTCAACAGATAGGCCATGTACTGATTGGGTGCCAACTGTGTGCAAGACGCCATGTCAGGTGTAGAGGGGGACACCAAGGCAAAGGAGAATCTGTGGGCCTTCCCAACTGGATTCAGCAGAAATGCTGAAAGGGTGCAGCTCCCGGAATGCAAGGACAGGCCCACATAGGAAATGCACTAGCTGGGGCGACTGGTCCCTCTCCCCTATTCCAGGCTCCCATGGTGTCTCAGTGATTAACCAGAGAAAACAGCCCCTCTGGAGAACACAGCATGGGAGAACTGGAATTTCAGCCAGAGAAACTTAATGCTTGTGGTTAAAAAGGCAAGTAGGCACCAACTGAGAAGTAGTTGAAATCATATTCCTTTAGGGAATGAATTTTCTTGGATCTGTATGCATCCTTTACAGCTTCATTAGTCACTGCTAAAGCCCTTTTTGGGTCACAGAGCTGCCAGCAGGGTGCTGTTCCTGGGAGGATCACCTTGAGCAACCAGCCCCAAACAGCAATCCTGCACATCAACAAGCCGGGCTGCCCTGGCAACACCGCCATCCAAGGGGAGGGGCAGGTGCCCCAGCCCCGAGATCCGAGGCAGCCAGTACTTGAACCAGCCTGGAGCTTCTGGGGTTCTCTTTTCCGATCCATGACAAAGTTTGATCACATTTACTACTTGGATCAGAGTTGAAGATATTTTCCCTTTGAGGCTTGCTGGTCAGATATCAGTTTATTAATGCTGTGGCCTTACCTCAGACTTAATCCATGATGTATCAAAGATGTTTAAAGTCTTAAAAAAATAGGTAGTTACTATTCTCATTCCCACGTTATAGATGAGGAAACTGAAGCCAAGACTATATTCTCCGAGGGTATGCAACTAGTAAGTGGAAGAGCTTAACCACCAGGCTGCATTGCTTTCGGGATCAGAGACGTCTGTTCTCTGGTGGCTCTGGACTGTGAACTCAACACAGTATCTTCAAGTGTAGGTTGATGTATAAATTTTATTTTTGGTACAGTGGAGCCTGCACTGAGGACACCAGTTCTGGTGATAAAGGTTATAAGGGACGCTGGGCTGAATGGGTGGGGTGACATCGTGTCGTACTGGTGGCAGAGAGGGAGCAGGTATTTACTGCGGCATGTAGGAGATCTGGGACAAGGCAGCAAACATTCCTTCTTAAACAGCAATATGGTCTCAGAGGGAGACCAGAGAATATGGTTCAGTAATCTCCAGGGGGGGTTGGTTTCGCCCATGCAGTATTGGTATTCTCAGAGGTTTTATTTTTTTAATATTAAAAACGTTTAATGATGTATGATCCAGCAATCCCACTCCTGGGCATATATCCATAGAAAACTATAATATGAAAAGATTCATGTATCCCAATGTTCATAGCAGCCCTATTTACAATGGCCAAGGCATGGAAACAACCTAAATGTCTACTGACAGATGAATAGATAAAGGTGTGGTATATACTCATACAATGGAATACTACTTAGCCATAAAACGAATGAAATAATGCCATTTACAGCAACATGGATGGACCCAGAGATTATCATACTAAGTGAAGTCAGACAGAGAAAGACAAATACCATTCGATATCGCTTATATGTGGAATCTAAAAAAATGATATAAATGAACTTATTTACAAACAAGAAAGAGACTCACAGACATAGAAAACAAACTTATGGTTACCAAAGGGGAAAGTGAGGGGAGAGATAAATTAGGAGTTTGGGATTAGCAGATACAAACTACTATGTATAAAATAGATAAACAACAAGGTCCTACAGTATAGCACAGGGAAGTATATCCAGTATCTTGTAATAACCCATAATGAAAAAGAATACATATATATACGCATAACTGAATCACTGTGCTGTGCACCAGAAACAAACACAACATTGTAAATCAACTATACTTTAATTTTTAAAAGAGGGCCTAAACAATCCAAAAAAAAGTTTACTGATGAAATATTTCAAACATACAGAAAATAATAATAAAGCAGAAAACCTAGACACCACTGGGATGAGGCAGCAGTTATCATTTTCCCATGTGTACTTCAGTTCTCTCTCTTTAAAGAACTAATGTTAGAGATACAGACAAAGGCAACCTCATTCCTTCCTTGCCTCCACTCCCACAGGTAACAACCACCTTGATGTTGATGTGCATCATTCCCAGGCAGGTATTTTATTATGGCATAATTTACTAGTAGTAAATTGTGCAAATCTTAATCATACAGCTTTATGGATTTTTACGTGTGTATACTCCCAAAACAAGATACAGATCAGTAACACGTCCAGGACATCAGGGGGCTCCTTGGCCTCATGTTTCAAAAATAAATTGACAGACTTGCCAACATTTCACAGTTTAAAAATCTACAGATTTAATATAAAAATCCAAATTTCTAGCTTCTCTGGAAATTTTGGAAAAGCTGACCACGCTAAGCTCTTATCTGCCCACTTTAGATGAGGCGTGAGCTCCCCGGGGTACCTACTGCATCCATTACATCCTGTTGTATCCAGCCCACTACATTCGTTTATGTAAGCTGACCAGTGACTCGTCCCCTGAAAGGTGTCACCACCTTTATCATATTTCGGAAGTGCTGCAAATACAAAGAGGCTGAGAACGGTAGCCTTAGCCATCCTAAAGAAGGCAGAGTTAGAGGAAAAGTGTCCTCCTCTCCCACCTGCTAGGTGATTTGGAAGCTGCTGACAAAAAGGAACCTGATTCTCCACTCTTTGCTACTCAAAGCGTGGTCCTTGGACCAGCAGTGTCAGCTTCATCCAGGAGCACATTAGAAACGCCAGTTCCCACCCCAGACCTACTATATTAGTCTGCTGGGGCTTCCCTAACAAGGTACCGAGGACTGGGTGGCTTAAACAATGGAAATTCGTTTTTCGCAGTTCTGGGGGCCAGAAGTCCAAGATCACAGTGTCAGCAGGGTTGATTTCCTCCCAAGTCTATCCCGTTGGTTTGTAGACAGCCGTCTTCTCCCTGTGTCTTCACGTGGATTTTCCTCTGTGTCTGTCTGTTCTCTTCTTACACTCAGATTAGATTACAGCCCACCTCAGTGACCTCATTTTACCTTAGTTACCTCTTCAAAGACTGCATCTCCAAGTACAATCACATTCTGAGGTACTGGGGATTAGGACTTTGGTGTATAGATTTTGAGAGGACACAGTTCAGCCCATAACACCTACTAAATCAGGATTTACATTTTAACAAGATCCCAGGGAACTCGCATACACATTTAAGTTGGAAAAGCACTGCCCAGTGCCTGCTCCCTAGTGGATGAAACACCAGTGTGTCTGTCTAGGGCTGGAGGCAGAGAAAGGAGATGCTGGGTGATTTTTTTCTCTCTCCATTCTACAGGTCTGGTTGGGGGAGAAAACTGGGGAAGTATTCCCTCTTTTTGAAGTTGAAAGAGGTCAAGTCCCTCTTGAGGGAAATCTCTGTTTCTCACTGAGGAACAAAGACCTCTGCACCTTTGGGAATGTGAGCAGGTAAGGTTAAGCTGTGAGGCCTGATGAATCAAAGCTGATATGAATCTGACCCATGGCAGTTAAGAAGAGCCTCCTTCTGAAAACAGGTTGGAATGCTGGCAGTGTGACTGCTCTTAGCAGAGAGGTCATTTTCTTCTGGTCATTACCTGCAGGCTTCCTCTTTCAAGGTGCAAGGTACGTCTCTGGGATTTCCTGGAAAGAGGACCAGGAAGATACCACACTGCATTCCTCCTCACTCTGTACAAGCTCATTTACCACCTCTGTCATGGGCCTGATGCTATAGTGACAGTTGCCATGGAGATATTCCTATGCATGGTTGAAGCTAAATCCTGACCCATACTGTCAATCATATGGTTTAAACTAGAGATTTCCAAGCTGTGTTCCATAAAACTATAAGGTGCTTCCAGGGTTTCACAAATATTTTATTCAAATCTCAATTTAAAATATTTTAAATGTATTTTTCAAGTTATAAAGATGTAATGTATATGCTTGGGGGTAGAGGTTGGAATCAGACAGTATATAGTATGGAATATGTACTAAAAGTGAATGTCCAAATTTCCATCTGACAGAGTAGGTTGTTTAAAGCTAATCCCTCCTAAAAATAATAATAATAAATTCTAGACAGCCCCCCTCAAAAAAAAAAAAAAACAAAAAAAACAAACCTATTTGATGGCACTGGAGCATCCAGGCAGTAAAGGAAGGGAAACACGCTGGGTGAGACCCACATTTATATAGCTTTCCCACTAAGGCCATCTTTCTCAAACCAGAGCTTGTTAAAATACAGTTTGCTAGGCTCTGCCTCCAGTTTTTAATTCATTAGGTCTGGGATAGGGCCCCATATTTTGCATTTCTAACCATTCGCTACGTGATGCTGATTACTGGTCCAAGGACCACACTTTGAGAACCACAGTCGGCTCACAAAGGATAGAGGTCATTGAAGGACTGAAGTCACAGGCTTATTGGCCTGATGATTCTGAGAAGGAGTTTGCAACTAAAGTGCCTGGAAATTGAGGTGAAAATTCTGGAAAGGAGAGAGTCATAGAGTGGGAAGCTTCTCAGATCCTTGTCTGACCCTTGAACTGTACGTGTCCAGGTGAGACCCCAAGGAATCCAAGAGGGAAACAACAGCTGATGGCTGAAAGAGACTGAGTAGAAATTCCAGCCATCGCCCATCACAGGATGACAGTGTTTGGAGTTGAAAGTCTCACCAAGTTTATAGGGGTTTGGTAAACAACTCAGGATTTCAGTTGAAACCGTGGGAGGGTCACACTCCAAGAGTAAAGACTATTTTGACCAAGAAATGCAGAAGGCTGCAAATAAGAAAAGAGTTTATTTGGAATCTTAGGAATTGCAGTTCAGGAGACACTGATTTGGTTAAAAATGAAAGAGTCAGGGGCTTCTAAAGGCAAAAGCCACAAGGTTGGTAAAATTGTCTGGCAAGAATTATGGTTGACCCTGAAGCAAGAAAGGAAACGTCTGTCCTCAAGGGATAGGTTGTGTGCAAGTTATTTAGGGCCCAGTAAGTAGATAAGCTGTCATGAGTTATTTTAGGGTAAGGATCTGATAAGTATCTTGAGTTTCTGGAACACTGGGCAGATGTTCTGGAAGCCTTCATCAAGACAATGAGTGGTCAAAGTTCAGATTACATCTGGGCTGAGAGGTGCATAAGCAGCACTTCCTCAGTGGCCTCCCCGCTCCATCGTAGAGAGCTCTCTCGGCAGTGCCGCTCATTTTCATTTTCCTTTCACAACTAACACATTCACCCAGCACTAAAGGTAAAACAGACCGATCCTAACAAAACCCACAAGCAAGTATTAAGTGATGTTAGCCACCAGTAACTTCCCTATCTATTCCAAGAAAATGCTTATCAGAGGAAGATAAGAGTCCAGTCTCTAGAACATACAATGTTCACTCTACAAAAATTATTAGATCTATGAAGAAAAAGAAAAATGTGACTCAAAACCAAGAGACAAATTGGTCAATAGAAACAGACTCACACAACCCAGATGTCAGAATTAGCAGACAAGGACTTTACAATAACTTTGATGAATATGTTAGTCTACGGTAAAAGATGCATATACTGGGTGAAGAGATGAGAAATTCAGGAGAGATCTGGAAACTGTAAAGAATCCAGTGCAAATTGTGGAACTGGAAAGCACAGTATCTGCAAGACAGTCCTCCTGCTCCACATCCTCATTCCCAGTCCAGCTCCCTGCCCCAGCGTTAAGGCTCTGCAGTAGGGCTCTTTGGTTGTAAGTGATGAAGACCTTCGCTGGCTCGTGCCCACGTGGTGAGGTGTAGGGAAGCCCACCTAACCAAACTGGCGAGGGGCAGGATGAGGTGAGTTTAGGATCGACTGCCTGAGGGATTCAAATCCTATGAAGATGGCTCATGTCTGGCTCCCTCTGAGAATTAGTGCTATACTCCCGCACTGTGAGCAGGCTTCTCTGTGTGATAAGAGAGATGGCCGAGGTGAGCTCTGGGCTCAGAGCTCCTAGCTCTGAGAGGAAGGAGGTTCTCATCCCATAGCACCAGTTAGGAAAGTCCCAGGAAAGGTCTCTGATTAGTTCAGCATGGGTTACCTTCTCTCCATGGACCAATCACAATTGCCAGGGGGTGGGGTAATACTAATGGCTTGAGTCAGATGCCCAACCCCAACCAATAACTATGGCCAAAGGAGGCAGTTCCCTGTGGGAGGAGAACGATTCTTCAAAAGGAAAGTGGTAGCATATATGTGGTAAGCGGGACGAGTGTTGTGAGCTGGACAGCCACTTCAATTTGTGCCTACTACACCCTTATCAGTTAAGTGTGAATCCACATCATTTAATATGTGTCACATAGTGTCTCACCGTGGGTTCCCCTCAAAGCAGCCCGTGTCAATGATTTGGATACAAGTAGTTTCGGAGGGCCATGATCCAAAGAAGCATGGTGAGGGAGTGGGAAAGTGAGACAGGAAAGGGAGAAAGGCAGTGAAGGTGTGTCGGTGACCAGGTTAGCACTCTGGGCAATTGGGCCCCTCGAGAGACTATGTAGAACACACCTGAGAATTGCCCAAGGGACAAGGAAGCTGGGGAATTCATCCACCAGCTCCCACCCCTCATGGTCGTGGGTTGCTCCTATGGGCCTGCAGCTTCTGAAGCATACAGCCGGAGAAAGCTCTCAAACAGGGACACGCAGGTGCTTGAGGGTGAAGGCCGCCACTGTGCGAGGAAAGTCCCTGGAAGCGGTGGGCTGAGGGGAAGCCGGCAGGGTCCTAACAGCACCTGATGAACAGCAGGACTCTGCTACACATTATCCTGTAAAAATTCAAATTTCAAAACTATGTTCTAACTATGTTTAAAACTCAAATAAAAATATCCACATTCAAAATGTGCTGTGATTCCAGATGCGAACACAGGTGACCACAGGTGACCACAGGCACGTATTATAGCTCAGTCGTCAGCCCTGCAGTGACTAGTTTCTATGGTGCATTTCTCAGCGAGGCACCATCCTGCCGTAGCTATTAGATATGAGTACCTCACCAGTTACTTATATCATGCAAGATTTTCTTCAAGGGGACTTAAACAATTACCCTTAAAACTAAGAATGGATTTCACCAGTGAAAAACAGGACATTTAAGAAGAAAATTTGGGTGTGATGAGTCTGATCAGGACCAAGATATCAAATATTCTCCATAGACCAATTTTTCAAAGCATCAGCCTCACTGACAATAGCTGATGCAAGCAATGTGCCGAAAATGCTCAAGCCAAGCCACTCAAAGACAAGAGAGAACGCTGCTGTTTAGTTGTTTGGGGAAGTCACCTTTTATGGCAATAAAAATTACCCAAGTCCTAAATATGTTATATGTAGTAGGTTTTACAAATTAGTTTTATAGACCCTGCCAAGCGGCAATGCCATTTTGAGACTAAACACGGTGGAGCATGAAAACAAGGCTTTCCATTTTATTCCGTGGAAAATGAACAGCCTAATGTTTTTGTAAAAACATATGCAAAGAAGTCTGGCGATGAGAATGCATGCACAGTGCCACACGTAAACAACACATTGCCCACGAAGGAGGAGAATACATTATTAAGGAAAAGCTTAGGAAACCTCGAGCTATTATTATTAATAAGACCTATTAGTAATCAGGCAATAAGGACATGGAAAGAGCAGGCTGCTGGGAAAGAGGCACCAGAACTGCTGCCCTGTCCTTCCGCCCAGAGAGAAATTTGCCAGTGCACAAATCACACTGGAAATGCAAGTTCCTTGAGGACAGGGCTCTGGTCTATCTTATTTGCAGAGTAAATACCCTTGTCCCTCGGCCTCCATGGGGGATTGGTTCCAGGACACCCGGCTGATACCAAAGTCCTCAGATGATCAAGTGTTTGATGTAAAATGGCCCAGTAGAGGCAGCCCATGGGTGCCGAACTCCGACTGTACTCAGTACTTACTGAATGAATGGACAAATCCAACTTGCTTGATGTTTTAAAACTGAAATTACGTACGATCTGTACAGACCAGCAGGACTAGAGAACAAGTGGTGCTTTTTTTTAGTAAATAATAATAATAATGGCTAACATTTACTGAGGATTTGTCACATGCCCACACCCTCTGCTGACCATTTTACATGACTGATCTCATGTTCACCTGAGAGTGACTCCAAAAAATAAGCATTACTATCTCCATTTTACAGACAAGAAACTGAAGCTTAGAAAGGTGTGAAACAACTTTCAAAGTTGCACAAAGAAGAACGGTAAAGCAGGAATCCAAATCTAGACTCACGCTGTCTCCCCACTGCACTCCTCTGCAGTGTACGCATTCAGAAAAGCTATCAAGAGGACAAGAGTAAGATCTTTTTTTTTTTTTTTAACCTGCCAGGAAATGTTGGCAAAAAATGTAGTAGTGACATTCAGATGGGGAGAAAACAACGTTGGGGGGAAGTGAGGAAGTAGTGGCTTCTAGTAAGTTGTGCCCGTGCCAGGGTTAAGCCTTCATCGTATGATACACACATCAAGCATTAGCCGTCATCAAGAAGACAGCATCTTAAAATGTATTATATATGGTGTTTTGATGATGCTAAGGTGCAGTCTGCACATTGAAGACTTTTCAGACATTTTTGGGTTACTGTAATAATATGGGCAGTGAGAGCCAGGATTTACTTTTTACTTTTCAGGCCAGAGCAAGATGACCATTTCAAGTAAGAAAAAAAATTACTCTATGTGGTTAAAGAAACCCTTTGTTAGCTAACTCCTTCTTTTATTTAACTGAATGAAACTTAAGTTGACTGTTCCAGCTGGTCCTCTTACAAACCTGAGCAGGCTAACACTGCGTTGCAGTATTGAGATTTTATTGTATTAACAACTTAAAGTGTTAGCAATGAAGTCAAAACTAAGTCCTGGCTCTATATTAAAAAAATAATACTTCTGCCTTGAAACTTTGCAAGCTATGTGGTCCAATAAGACTCTAAGATATCAGATGTGTTAAATGGCACCACTGAATATCTTATAAAGTTATAAAGTATATCTGAAAAGTATTTTTTTGCTGAACAACAAAGGTAAAAGCCAGCAAAGGAATCCTTCACTGACCCCCTTGAAATGGAAACAATTTATGAATGTGAGCAGTTGTTAGATATTATTAGTAATACAACTTTGAAACGGAAAATTCCTATTATCCTTCTTTCAAGTTTCTGGATCAGTTCCATTGAAAAGTGTCAGAAGACTGTAAGGCATGCTGCTTAAAGACTGTGTTTGCAAGGACCGTCTTCGTGTGAATCAAGAATCACTTGACGCTGTGCAACAACAATAAAATATAAAAATAGATTGCTGACACTGATATAAAACTGGATCTGACATCCATAACCACCAACTTCTGATTTCTGTGCTCCTCAAAGCACATTCATTGTCGCCACTGAGTGATTTTACATTTTCATTTAAAATAAATTATTTACACATCATGAATGTTTAAAACATACTTCACAGTACAGAGAATATGAAAAATAAGTTCTCAACACCCAGTTTTAACAAATATTAGCATTTTACCACATTCAGTGCCTTTTTAAAAGATGTGTGTTACTACAGTTATAGAACCTTCTGGTTCCTCTCTTTCACCAGAGGTTACCACTCTCCTAAAGTTCCTTCCTGTCCATTTTAATACCTAGATGTGTATTATGTGTAGTATTATTATCTTAATATTTACATGTTATATGTTGTAAGTATCCTTCTGCAACTTGCATTGTTTTTTCTCACCAGAATCTCATGGAGATTTATCTGGGCTGATTTGTTTAGTTTTATTTCATTCATTTTTTTTTCTTTTTTTATTGAGGTATGTCTTAGTTCTGGCTGCTATAACAAGAATACCACAAACTGAGTGATTTAAACAACAGACATTTAGTTCTCACACTTCTGGAGGCCAGTAAGTCCGAGATCAGTGTGCCAGCATGGATGGGATCTGGTAAGGGCCATCTTCTTGGTTTCCTAACATGAGGCAGGGTGTGTGTGTGTGTGAGAGAGAGAGATTGAGAAAGAGAGAACAAGCTCTCTTGTGTCTCTTTTTATAAGGGCACTAATCCCATCATGAGGGCTCTACCTTCATGACCTAATTATCTCCCAAAGAACCCATCTCCAAATACTGTCACCTCAGGGATTAGGATTTTAACATGTGAGCTTTGAGGGGACACAAACATTCAGTCCATAGCAAGCTATCACATTCATCCGCTGAAGTGTACAACTCTAGCGCACAGGTAAAACTTCCACCCGGATCAAGATGGAGACCATTTCCAGCACCCCACAGTTCTCTGTGCTCCCTCCCAGTTCACATTTCTGAGAGACAACCACTCATATGGCCTGTAGCACTGTAACTTAATTTGGATTGTTTTGAACATTGTATAAATGGAATCATACAATATGTGCTCTTTGAGTCTGTCTGTTTTTGCTTAGCATTGCTTCACCCAGTCTGCTGCACGAAGCTGTTTGCTCTTTATCACTGGTGTATAGTATTCTGCTGTGGTGAACTCTCTTTTGGTGGACATATACTAATTTCTCTTGGTTCTATATATTGGAATGAAATCGCAGAATCATAGTTTAGGTATACTAGACAAAGTTGAGTGATTGCAGCAGAGATCATATGGCCCCCCAGAGGTGAAAATTTTTACTGTCATTTGTTTAACAAACACTGAGGGAAACTTGTCACGTGTCAGACATTGTTCTCAGCACTGGTGGGTGTCATGGTAAGAAAACAGACCAACATCCCTTTGCTTACAGAGCTGGCATTCTTATGTTTTAACAATATCATGAATTAATCATCAGACATGATCTACATGGTTGCTTGGCTGTCCATTGGTGAGATTTTTCTATTTTGTTTCTAAAAGCCTGAGCAGTGATGACCCCTCATGTGTTAAGCAGAGTAAGCAGATTGGCCTGAAAGAGTGGGATTTTCCAAAGCTCTCCTGGCACAGATGGTCCAGTTCCTACCACAATAAACAGCATCCTCTGGTGGAAATCCAGAATCTCTCCTCACCGGCACCTCCCATCTCTGTGGAGTACTTCTGCAGTGTGCCTGTGCAGGATGCTTTGCACTTGGGGAGTGGGCTGGGCCAGCTCTGAACCTTGTCAGCAGACAGCTCTGTCACCCTCAGCTGCAAGGTCAAGGTCAATGTGCAGTAAAGCAGGGCCTAGTGCTGTTTCCTCGGAAGGAATGATTTGCTTTAAGTAACTTCAAACCTTTTAATATGCTTCCCAAGAAGTTAACTATGCAGAAGCTTCCTCCTCTTCCCCCTAAAATTAAAGAAAAAACAAGAACTCCAGAAAAATGGGAAACATCTGACCTTCATTAAAGTAAAACCAAACAAACAAAGTCAAAATATCTTCTAAAAGTTTGAAGCTGTATCCACGTAAGTTACTTTTACTCATAGCAAGCATATGAATGATATCATCCGGGTATGTAAAACCATGAGCTAAAGAATGACTTAGAAAATATTGCTTTCAGTCCATGTAATAAATGCCTTACTTTGAATGCAGGGGAAGAAATGCACACTTAATAGAAAATTTATTTCTTCCAGCCCTCGTTAAATAAGTGCTGAACAAATATTTTAAAAATACTAGAGAGTTGAAGGGGCCCAAAGTCTTGGTTTTTCTTGCCTAATTCATGGTTTCCTCCACCTAGACTGTAAGTGCCACAAGGGAGGGCACTCTTGTTTGTGGCCAAATTCCCATTTATGGAATAAATACAGGAGCATAGTGATTACTCAGCACACTGCCTGGCACAACACACAGCAGGGGCTTAGTAAACAGCTGCTGGTATTTCTGTTGTTATTGTTACTATTATTATTATTATTATTATTATTATCATGATTGTTATTATAGCTAAAAGGGACTTGTGATGTTGACTAGAGCAGCTCCCATATATGACGGACTCAAACAAAGTTAGAAAAATACGGAGCACTGTCATCCCACACATAAGCAGGTAAGAACCTATGATTGTCCTTAGCACCTCTGTTTCCCTCATCCCTGACAAACGTCACCAAACAAAGGCTGCTCTGCCTTCTAAAGTTCCCTTCGGCCCACCCAGGACCATCAGCAGCCTAGCCTAAGCTGTCATCACCTCTCGTAGTGTCCCACTGCAGAGCTACCAACTGTCCCCCTCACGCACCAGGCCCCTTCACCAGGGGACCATCCTCATCCTTTCAAAATGCAAATTTAAAAAACCTCAAACAACCCTTTTATGATTACAGAAGGACAGGTACACTATAGAATTTTTTAAATTTTTAAGTAAATCCATTTCAAACTTTATACCTCTACCCCCAGAGATTACCACCATTCATAACACCTTGCTCCGCCTTGATAACATTGGTCCCCATGATAATATTACATTTATTTGTATGATTTGTAAAACAATTTTTATCTTCCCCACAAGTGTAAAACTCCCTAAGGACAAGGACCTTTTCTGGTTTGCCCCAAGTGTAGCTGCTTTTCCTAACAAAGTAGATGACACAGGTTGATAACTTAACAAATATTCATTGAGTGAATAAATAAATGAATAACATCCTAGAAAAAGTAAACAGTAATTTAGTAGGTGTGTTTTGGGGTGTGGGGGCCACTCACACAAGCCCTCTTTCTTAGAATTAATTCCCCAACTCAGTCGATTGGCTCATGATAATCACATTTGTGCTACATGACTTCACCCCATAATAATTGACTGGATCAGGATGGACACATGGCCCAAGGTGGACCAATCAGATTGCTTTCCCTGGAAATTGGGCTCTAGACTCCAGAGGCAACCAGTCTCAGATGTGTCTGGAATTGAGGGACTGGTAGACGTTTGGGTGGTACGGGACTCATGCTATGTGGATGAAAAAGCAGAGAAAAACGGTCTACAGATGGAAAAGAATAAGACAGACACAGAGTGCTAAGCAGAGATAAGAGGTGGAGAAAACTTTCCTGTTTTCAAAGATTTGCTACTTTGTGGTTCTGCTCCGAGAAGCCAGATGTCCATGGATAATGAGACACCACTGTACATTGGAAATAGTCTCCTCTCCTTTTTTTTTTTTTTTAGCTGGCTCGGCTCAATTTCCAGTACTTGAAAATCAAAGCGTCTCAACTAAAACATGTGCTCTTTATATATAAGGCAGTAAGATTAATCGAAGTGATCACAGTTATCTGCCTGGGGCAATACTTTGTGGATGACAAAATCCCAGCCAGATTCACCCAGGTGGGAAAACCCAGCCTACTAAGGCTTCCTCTGCCTGCCCTAGCCTGTTGGGTAAGAAGTGAACCGACAATGGGATATCTTCTGCTCGAGACAGAGGGCAGGACATCAGCTGGAGCCAGACTTGACTTTTGGGAGTCTGGAATCTTTTACCTGAAATAGATGTGTGGATTCAAATAGGATGAAGAACAGTAATTTCTACGACATTTCTGAATAGAGAACTGGGGACGGGGGGAAGAGGTCAAACCAAAACCAGACTCATAATTTTGGTTATTTGTGGCTTAAGACTATTTTAAGAAACTGGCTTTGAATTTCCCAAGGGGTTTTTTTTCCCCCTGTTCTTTTTGTCATCTAGTGGACAACTCAGGTTTTGCTGGCTTCTGGAAAATCCAGGGGATTTTGAAAAAGAAAATCTGTGGTGGCCTCTGGTTAAAATAGAACTATGCACACCAATCTTATATACCAAGATGATGCTGGGAAGCCCCTACCAGGGAGAAATACACTTGAAGGCATGTTCAGTAGTTGAGATGGATGTATGAAACCATCCACACCCTCATCCCTGAAGGTCTCAAAACACAATGGGCTACTTTGGAGACCAGATGTCCTGTCAATGTTAAGGATGCAGTCTGGAGTTACGGAATAATATTTTTTTCCTCTGTGAATCTAATTATGTCCTTGGCTTCTTTGGCCATGCAAGTTAGCAGACTTGTTCCTGGCATTCCAGGAACACGGTCATTTGCTAAGGCTGGAACTTGAAGTGGTTCTATAAAAAAATTCCGTTGCATAAGGACCTCACCAGAGTCAAGGCTAAGATGGGAGGCTGAGACCCTTGTTGGCACCATGTAAAGAAGCCCGTCAAAGTTTTGCTGATGAACTTACTGTGTTGGGAGTCAGAGAGGCAGTTTCCACCACCTGGTGGTTTGGCAAGCAAGAGGGGCCTGTTATTATGGCTGCAATTAGTGAACAATGGGGCAGAGCAGACAGGGCAATTCTGGCGTCTCATCCTGGTCCCATTCCCCAGCAACCAGGGAGAGGAGAAGTCTGGCCCGTAATTTACTTCCCTCGAGAGAAAATGGAAGTTGACCTCATTGTCTACTCCAAATTCAGGAGGGACTGTTCTCAAGACACTCCCCAAACATAAGTCTATAAGGGCTGATTTGAAAAAGAGAAAGAAAGAAGGAGAAGAAAGAGCAAAGAAAGAGAGACAAATGAACACCTTGGACTGCTTATAGTCTGTACCCTGGCAGGCTATCGGTACTAGGCCCTTGTGCTTGTTCCTGCCAGAGGTCAGCCAGGGACGGAAAGGGATACAAAGCAGGGCCAGCTGCTTTGAGTTAAAGGTGCTAAAACCACTTTGGCCAGGAGGGGGCCCCAAATTTCAGTCAAATTTGCACATCTCTGGGTAACACATTAGACCCATTAGACTTCACTTTATATAATATTTATCCACATCCCAGAGCATGCACAGGACCAGAAGAATCACCAGAGACCCAGCTCTGGGACATGACTTCAAGGCCACAAGGCTGGGTTGTGGTTGAGCGGGACTAGAACCCAGGTTGGATAAGTCCTGCTCTGGAACGCTCTTCAATTCTTAGGCATCGCTTTCATCAGCAGCATTTACAAATACCTAATTTTAAAAGACAATCATTTATCGGGTGCCTGGCACATATAAAGCTCTGTGTGTAGCAGATGGCCAAGGTGCTATGGTTGGGGTGGGCAGGGAAAGCATGGTGCCAGAGTTAAGTTCATGGTCCTCAAGACCTTCACCAGCTTCTTATTGGTTTCAAAGTCACAACCTAAGCACCGCAAAGTTAAGAAATAATAAAAGATGTAAACGGGTTCAGTACAGTAGTGGCTGAGCTGTCATAGGGCAATGGATGATTTGGAATGAATGTTTAGTAATGTAACTTTTCACTACTTTTGTGTATTTATTGTCTTTGGGATGGTCACGAAGACTACATGGGAGAGGAGGTGGGGTAAGCTCTGCATATGAAAGCTGATAGGATTTGCATGTGCACAAAAGGTCTGTGGAGTCGAACACCATGTGGTCCCTGTCCTCGAGGAGGGTCCTGCCTGGATGGGGGATCCAGGCAGCCTGTGATGCTTGTGTGAATGGAGAATTGGAACGAAGGACTCTGGGGTTCAAAGGAGAGCAACATCTTGGATCTGCAGGTGTCTGTAAATGCACTAAGGGTGCTCATTCAATGAACTCTGCTCGCATGTGAACAGGCTCATAAGCGTGGTGGAGGATAAAGATGGCAGGACTCCCTGGCTGTGTGGCATCAGGCAGCTTGCTTAGTTTCTCTCCACTGCAGTTTGCTCCCCTATAAAATTAAGGAGTAAATAACTTCGCTGGTCCCTTCCAGGTGGAAAATTCTTTGGTTCTAAGCATCCTACAGTTTTGTTTTGAAAAATCAGACTTTTAGGTACCAACCAATTTCCGTCTATATTTTGGGTCCTCTTTTCCCTTATTTATCGTAACCAAAAAAATTTTTTCTGCAATTATATTTTGTCATTTGAACTCACGCAATGAAATGTCCTTGGATTGGAGTCATCCCCAGTTCATGGATGGAGGTGGCAAAACGGATTTACGTAATTTTCTCAACCAGTACTTGCTCCTTGAGCAGATGTTTTCAATACAAACCACCCATTGTACCTACTATGTGTCAGGCATGTTGGGTATTGAATGAACGAGACACAGTCTTGTCTCTAAGGAGCCTTCAGCTGGTCTCAGTCGTTGCTGGGGAAGTGCCAGGCACATGTGAGGCACTCAGTAAATGTGTGTTGCACAGAAAGTCATGCCTAAGGCACTGTGGGAAAGAAATCTGTGTGAGGTTGAAATGTACCCAGGGAAGAAGGAAGAGCCTGTACCATTTTATAGTCTTTTGGCTGTACAGCCCCAGGAGGGAAAATAGATTTTTCTCCCACAAGTATTAATAACTTCTGTCCAACTAATCCCCAGGGATCTTGGCACCACAGGGTTGGGGTCAGGGCTGGTGCTCAGTTGCTCCCTCCAACTGAGGTAATTGGGGAGCACAGGGGGAAGTTGGGAGTACTGAAGTTGTGCTTCAAGACCCCGAATTTAGAAGATGTCAAGTTGTGTGGGATTTCTTAGGCTGGAAGAAGGCCAGCCATCACCTTGTAGGTGAGCACCGAGGCACTAGGGCAGCAAGGGAACATGGAACCCTCTGTCTCTCCTCTACATCTCTTGTGCTTAGGGCCACGTTCAGATCCTGACCCAGAAGAAGGAGGGTGAGTGGGAAGGCACTCACCAGGGGACCCAGGGCAAGCCAACCCCCTCCTCTTCTTTCCTTCCAACAGCTGAACACCAGCTCCCCTCACCAGGGGCTTTTCAGGCTTAATTAGCACTTCTGGAATACCTTGCAGCCCCAGAGGAAGAGTGGCTGAGTGCCATTACGAATCTTTTCACCTTGAACCCACAGACTGTCTTGATTCTTCATCGGAGGCCCTCCTAGGCTCCCACAGCCCAGCCCTTCCCTTGAGGAGCTCAGAGATGAGGGTCTAGCCCGGGTCTACCCTGGGTCTATCACCTTGCTCAAGGAAGTGATGCCCTGTTTCCTCCTTTCCCCATCACTGAGCATCACTGCCAGATCACCTTTTCCCAGGACATCTACTCCAGCATCCACAATGGTTTTCTATCATCTTCTCCGATAGAGAAGCCCTGTGCCTAGTGTCAAGATCTCTCATGATCTGGACACCTTATTTCTTTTTCCTGTGCCTCACCCCCTTCACTGACCCCTTCCCCGGGTAGACACTGTCCTCCTGGCCCTCTGCCTGTTGCCCACAGGTTCAGGCTTCAGGGTCCTCACTCCACTTTTTCTTCTCTCCTTGATCATTCAACAAATTCTTGTATAGTGACTACTACTGTGTATAAGGTACAGTACTTGGCTATATGAAGAGTGCAAAGAAGTATAACTTACAGCCAGTCCTTGTGTACCAGGTGTTTTCAGAGGAAATGAAGTGTGTTATGAACAAATATGCACATGTCAAAGCAGCTCAGGGCAAGTGCAGCTGGCTTGGAGGAGTCCAGAGGAGACAAGAGTATTCCAAGGTACTCCAAACTCTGCCCATCCTCCAGTCCCCTGTGCAGGGACAGCCTCCTCCAAGAAGTTCTCCTTGATTACTCCAGGCCTCTATTTTCTGGAAACCTAATGCACATTTTATTGGATATAATCTTAATGATATCCCCGTTTCTCATCTGGACTCTCCTCTTTGAGGGAAGGGATGAGCATTTGTCAATTGGATTCAGTTTTCAGTTCCACTAACATTAACTGAATTCTCTCACTCTCTCTTATGTTTTTAAATGCCTTGTAAATGAACACAGCATAGGTGCTCAATCAATCCTAAAATTCTAGAATTTTAGAGAAGAAATTTTTAAAAAATACTTATTTTTTAAATGTCAAACGCCCTACATGCTAATAACAAAAAAACAAAGAACTCAAAACTGTCTCCACAGGAGTTACTACTAAGTTTGGAGTGTGTGTTGGGAGGAACCTTAAAAGACCATCTAGATCAGCACCTATATTTCACAAATGAGAACGCTGCAGTGACTCCAATGCCTGTGGTATTAAGTGATTTGTTCCAGGTCAAATACTTAGATAGCAACATCGTTTGATGTTCTAGCATCCTTCCTGAAGAAAGTTGGGAGGATAGTGAGGCACTCTGTACCAAGCAAATGTGGACTAAAGTCTTAGGTTGCTCCATGGGTTCTGACAGTGCAGAGAATAAAGTATTACTATAGTTAGGTTGTGAAACCCTTGGCCTGCATTTCAGATGCTTTACACTGGTCTACAGTCACAAAGCTTATTGTGACTGTGAAACAATAGAATTAGTTGTGAAAACACTACTTTAAATATTTGAAACTAGAATGGAAAAAATATTTTGAAATAGATGGTGGATGGGGGGGTTAAATTAAATTCAGTAGCAATTGTGCCTCGAGTCCAGAGATTGGCAAGTGGCTTATAAAGTCAGTTTTCCAAACCAGAGGGAGAAGCGGTGAGAAAGCCAGCGCCTAGGGCCGATGTTGAGCTGGCCCCCTAACCCAACCCAGTGGATTTTCCCATCACCGTGTGCCCTCTTCCCTCCTCACCGACCTGGGGAGGGTCCCAGGGAAGCCCTGGGCTTAAGACAGTGGTGTTCTACAGTCTTGCAACCTCACTGGTAAATGATATCACAGGCTGGTTACCCAGGCCCAGATCGATGGACGACTCAGACAACGGATCGATCACATTTCAGGAGAGAATTTACCCTTTGTGACCTGCAGCGGGGCAGGTGGTTTATCAAAAGAGGCTCTGGCTTGAAGGATTTAATGCCGGCTGCTTCCCCATTCCTGTCTCCTCCTCAGAGGGCCTGGGCAGTAACAGCAGGGTAATAAACTACTTTTCATTAAAGAGATCTGGGGGATAGGAGTGAGAAGAAGCTGTAAAGGTGGGGACGGAAAGGCACAAATCTGCTCCAAGGCGGAAAGCCAGGGTTGGGGCGCTCTGGGTTCCCTTCCCCCCGCCCCTCCTCCCTCCGATGCCACCCTGAGTTTCTGTGCCCGGTGAAGTAGCCCAGCGCCGCGCCAGGCCGCTGGCCGCGCTCTCGTCGCGGTGGGGGCCCGCGGGCCCGCCCGAGTCTCTCCGGCCTGGCGGCAGCCCCCTCCCCGTCGCCCCGAGCCCCTCCCCCGGGCCCGAGCCCCTCCCCGCGCGCTTCCCCTCTCTCCCCTCCCTTCCCTTCCCTGCCTGCCCGGCCCTGCCTCCGCCTCCTGCGCCCACAGACTCCGCCAGCGCCGAGCCCCCCGGAGCCCGAGCGCGGCGAAGGGGCGCCGCTGGCCCCTCCCCAAGCGCGCTGACAGCAGGCTCCGGGGCCCCCGCCCCGTCCCCTCGCTGGCGGGACACACCCCCGCCCCTCCTCTGCTCCGCCAGTTCCCGCCGGACCCACCGGGCAGCGGAGAGAGCGGGCGGGCGAGCCCCAGAGCTGTGGCGGCGGCGGCGGCGGCGTCAGCGGCAGCAGCAGCGGAGGCGCGCGAGGGAAGGGGCGCGCGGCAGGCCCACGGGGAGACGCCCGGGCGCACGGAGCCCGCGTGCCCTTAGGACTGTCCCCGCCCCACGGCCGTACCTGTAGGCGCCGGAGCCCGGGCAGCGGCGCGCCGGGCTAGGGTGGCGGGTGGCCCCGGGGACCCGGGAAGCGGGAGAAGGAGCCGGAGCCCGACCGGGATGAGAAGGTGACGCCGCCGGGGGGCGCCACTCGCTTTGTGGGGGAAGATGCTCGCCTACTGCGTGCAAGATGCCACCGTGGTGGACGTGGAGAAGCGGAGGAATCCCTCCAAGCACTACGTGAGTACCCCCTACCAACCCCTGCGGGGGGCTGGTCAGGACCCCCCTGAGGGTCCCCGGGCTGCCCCTTGCCCCTGCCTGCTAAGTCCCGAAGCTAAGTGCCCACAGGGCAGCCCTCAGCAATGGAGTTTCTTCGCAGGGCTGTGATCTCCCGGGAAGCCTTTTCTGACCTTCCTCCACTACCCTCCCCCCCAACGCCCGTTTTCTTTTTTTGGCATTGGAATTGGCAAGTGGCTGCCCTTGTCTGTTACAACGGTGAAGTCATCTGTCCGCCTGAGCTTTGATGGATGATGGGGGGGAGCGTTCGTCAAACCCTCGCTGGGAAGCTCCGTTGGGAAAGAGCATCTTCCCGGCTCTCCCTGGGGGCTCGGGTCGCTCGCGCTCACACAGAGATGTTTTCAGAGGCTTGCTCTGGGGAAGGAAACCTTGCGAGATCCTCCCACTTTTGCTCTAATCTCTGCCTCCCTAGGCCTGGGTCTGGGGGACAGAGGGAAGCCAACGCCCCCCCCCGCCCCACCTCCACCCTCAGCCCTGAGCTTTGATTTGTTTCTTAAAGCCATTGTGTCCGTCGGTGTGAGGAGATCTGTGGCTTTTCCTTTTATCCCTCCTCTGGACGTGACCCTTAACCAGGTTCATTTCCTCTTAAGTGATGCTCCATCTCCAGACACGAGGAGGCAAATGTTTGCTGTGGTCTCCGAGGAACGGCCGGCTGCCCCTCCCCCTTCCTTCTCCAAACTTAATGAGAAGGGGCTAAGGTTGATTGAACTCCGGGCCTGTGGGACGAGTCCTCTTTCATCTCAGCCCATCCTGTCTTCCCATCCTTCCCACCTTAGGAAGTAAACACTGTGTCCTTGACGCCTGACAATGCCAGTCTGAGCGGCTTTGCTCCTGTACCTGAGATAGAAGAGATAGACAGCAGGGCATCCAAAGCCGAAGAACTGCATCTTATCTGCAAATTAGGCACTCAAAGGAGCATTTAGTATGCTCAAAGCATTAATTTTATCAATTAAAACAGGCTGTTGGTTGCTGCTGTAGACAGCACATTGATCTCTGAAATGCCTTTTATTTCCTTGTTGCAAGGGGACTGGGATTTGTGCTAATGTCAGCCTCAGGCTACTCTTTCTATCTTTATCCTCAATAGCTCTGATCTTTGGGTTTCTTTATAGTGGAATAAATGGGCCTGGGCTCAGGTTGGGGAGGAGGTAAACCAATGAGTCTGGTTCCTGACCCAACAGAGAGGTGGGTGCTGGTGGGAGAGTTGTTCCTTTTGTGTTATCTGGCTCAGCAAGCGTCTTCTCCTACTGTTTCAAGAAACCTCTTTTTGGAGAAGTTGGGTCACCATGTGGTCACCCCGCTCTGGGGACAGATGTCCATTTGCAAATCCCAGAACTTATTATGAAGTCAGTCTTCCTAACTTCTTTTCTCAAACGTTGCAGGCCAAGTTTTAGGGGTTCTTTCCTAGTCCTCAGTTAAGGTTGGTACTGCTTTCAACAGATGGCACTCTCTGCTCTGAGACCCAGGCAGGTGCTTTTCCGGACTCTGGATTTTAGTTGAAACAACAAATCTTAGCTTTGACCAATGATGTCCACTTACTGGCAACAAGGCAGGAGTGTTACTGAAGCCTGGGGACCCACTGCAGACGGTGTTGAGAGGTGGTTAGTGCTGAGGTTCTGACTTGGAGGCTCTTGTTCAAAGCCACTGACTAGCTATGCAAAGTTTTTTAACCTCCGTGGGCCTCAGTTTCCTTATTTTAAAAGTGAGGATAATAATAGTATCTACTTCATAGGGTTGTCTGGAGAATTAAATGAGATCATCCATGCAAAGCACTTAGCGCAGTTCCTGGCACGTACCAAGCACTCATTAAATGGTAGCTTATTATCTGTGCGATGCTGACTAAGAAAGCACTTTTGAAAAGCAGCTATTAATGGTCTGGAAAGAAGGAAGAAAGATTTGGGGTTTTAAGATTGATAATAACTTGTTCTACGTGAAAAATACAAAAGAAGTCCTGTCTGAGTCCCTTGAAATGATCATTTCCTCCCTTTTTATGGACAGTGTTTTCCAGAACATCTTGGCTTCCCGTGTAAGAATCAATGACATTATGTTTGGGGCCGGGAGTGATGTCACTGAGCAGATGGGGCCATTCAGAGCTCTCCCAACTCAGGTTGGGGAAAACAGTTAAAGGAGAAAATGTTGTATATTGTGGAATTGTGGAGCTGGCAGGTACCCAAGGACTCATGTGGCTCCACCCCCTCACTTTACAGATGAGGAGACTGAGAACCAGATGGGGTAAAGTCACTTGTGACTCAGCACCTGAGTCTAACTGGCCTTCTGCTCATGGAGTGGATTTGGTTCATCAAAGGACCCTGAATGTCTGGTTGGGATTGATGAGGAAGACAAATATCTGGTGACAACAAGAGGTTCCTGCATGTTTGGGGCATTAATGCATAACATAAGGAGAGGGGCCCTTTAATAGAAAGTGGCGGTGGGGCCAACAGGGCAGGAGGAGCAGGGCTGGCAAGGCTGTGCCTCTGAAGCTTAGGATCGCCTCCTCTCTTGGCCTTTGCATGGCGGACACCACACACCAGCAGGTCAGGTGTTCTGGCCAAGGCACTCTGGTGTGGGTAGCTGGCAGGACAGGCTGCATTCAAGTCGCATATGTTCTGGCAGCCCTCTGCACTAACGAAGGCTGCCTTCTTCCCGCCTCCCCTCCACTGATGGTGAATTCCGAGTCTGCGGTTTGGCAAATTGCAGAGCAGAGAGACTTTTGGGACGTGCACGTTAGCCGGCGCTAGCTGATGAGAGGCCTGGGGCCCAAGCAGGAGGGGCTCTGCTGGCTCCAGAACGCTGGGAACACACTGCAAAGTTCTTCCCAGGACACCCAGTGAAGGGTGTGCTTGTCCCTGTGATGAGGGAGAACTGCCTGGACACCGAGGGTCTTGTGCTTTTGGTCTGTTTATGAAAGGCAGGCAAGTGACCTCCATCGTTTGAGGTGCTTTCAGCCCTTGGCTTCCTTCCTCTCTGCCAGGCTCCCTGCATGGAGTTGGGCTCCTCTCTTAGCTTTTATGTGCTGCCCTTGGGGAGACCTTAGGTAAACTGGCTTTGGCCTCTAACCACTTGTCTTTCGAATGGTCCTGATGATGCTGGATGCCAACTGCAGATACCTTCGTTTGAAACTTTCCATAAGGATGTAAGTTCCAGTTCACGTGATTCTTTGACCTCACGCGCGTGTACAGGTGTAAGTCAAGTCCTGTGATGGTGGGGAGGAGCTCGTGCATCTAAAACAAACAAGAGATTATTTGTTGGGATTTGGGAGGCGTTGCACTTTCACAGTCGTTTCCTTTCCTGATTGTTTATTTCAGACAAATCCCAGTCATGAATGTTCTGATCGTCTACAGGACTCTTCAGGGAGTGCAAATAAAAGCCTGTGTTAGCAGTTACCATCAGTGCCAAATGCTTAATATGCATGATTTCATGTGATTCCTACAGTTTATCAAATGTCCCCTCATGTACCCTAACATGGGACTGGTTCTTTGATTCCTTCATGCAGATGGGTGAACTGAGACTTGGAGAGGTTGCTCAGGGGCTCCCAGTTAGTACAAGGCAGATCTGGGCCAATTCAGGTCACTCCACCTCCTGAGGAAGACATGAATGTACAGTGGGGCCCTTCTCCTCCACTGGAGTCTGGTTGGGGAGCCCAAGCTCAGGTTTACATGACAGAGAGAGAGCGATGCAGGGTGGTATTTGAGGACTGGCTCACTGTGTGGGACACCTTGTGCCATGGATGTGAGTGTGTGGTGGGCAGTGGAGGAGGTCACTGTGAGGCAGAAGGAGTGGAACAAATCCAAGATGATATTTGCTCCCCAGTGATGCTTGAGGTGATAAAGTAAGGATCCACCCTGTAGAAATAATGCACTCTCCTGTGTGTTCAGAGCATCAGAGGTTTTGTTCTTGGTCCTGGGAGCTACATTTTTAGGAATTGGCCCCAGACCCATTCATTTCTCTGCCCTTCATTTTTCCTTTAGCCCCATGGGAGGAAGGGTGTGCACTTGCAGTGTGGAAAGGGTCTTCTCAGGCCAATTCCACTGTGGAATGAGTGGTGTTGGGCAGATCAGGGTTTGAATCCCACCTCTGACTCATCCTAGGTGTGTAACCTTGGGCCGCCCACTCTGGGTCTCAGGGTCCTTACATATAACCTCATGGGGCTTTTGGGAAATTGATCTGAGATAATTTGGGGTAAAGCTTCCATTTAGTACCTGGCCCCTATTGTGGGTACCCCACATAAACTAGTTTCCATCACATGCTCCTGATCACCAAAACACTTCAAGTACATTTAGGACCTTAGGTGAAGCTGCGAAAGAAGGGAAGACTGAGGCAAAAAGGAAGGCCCAGCTGTTCGGTCTGATGGGAAAGTGGGCTACATGCCCCGTGGAAAACACCCAACATACAAGAGAACCAGATAAACAAGGAGCAGCTGTTCAGACCTGGAGGGCTTCCTGGAGCTGACCTAGCGATGGCTTCCTGGTATGTTGGGAAGGAGGGAATGAACATGGATTGGGGGAGAGGAGTAGAGAAGTGCTCCAGGAAAGGGCAAGGTCAAATAGGATCCCAGCCCCAAGGTCAGTGCCACACATGGCGTAGCACTCTTTCCTGCTTTCTCTCTGTCTCTGTCTGTCTGTGTGTCTCTCTTTCTCTCACACACACAAGAACAGTTTCTTCTCCTTCTCCAAGGAGGGAAGTGATCTAGGGGTGATTCACAGGTCTAACAAGAATTCCTACTCATGGAACAACCGACCACATCCTTCAAGGCTGTTGGAGGAGGGGGGCCAGCCAGCCATCTTTCATGACCCTCTTTAGAGCCGAGTGAGGGTTTGGGGGAGCAAATCAGGACTGGAATCACTGTGTGTGGTGGCAAGCAGAGGGGAGGCGTAGGGAAGGGAAAAATAAACCTATTTGATGTCATAGGAGACCGATTCCAGCTCCAGAAATATAAGCGCCAGCTGCTGCATTTTCCAAAGAGATATTCCGGGGCCAGCATGAGTTAATGGCCAGTGGAGGCTGTGAATTAGAGGAGTGTTGTTAGGACTTCTGACTTTGGGGTTTGCACAGCAGTCCCTGGAAATTGCCTTCTAATTTCCTCAGCCTGAGTCATTGACCAGACTATTTCTTGGCCAGAAAATGTCTAACAGGCAACTCTGTTCTCTTCTGCCTCTTCAGTAAATAAAAGAAAACAAATAATGGAGTTACGTATACGATCGTCACGCTTACTCCTTTGGAGTTCTGAGAATCCAGGAAAGGGATCATGGATTAGGACAGGGATCCAGGGAACAGGAAGGACAAAGGGGTGTGTGTGGGAAATGAGGTGGAGATTCTGGCTTTGGAAATAGGTTCTGAGCCAGGGCCAGAGGTGTTCTTGGCCATGGCCCCTGCCAAAAATAATGGAAGAGTCCAGTAGGGTGATCAGTGTTTCAAGAGGCGATTCCCAGAGCTGAGTGTGACTCCTCGCCTGGGCTGGGCTGCTGCTCCCTGTAGTGGAGTCAGGATGTGAGGGCAGGAGGTTGGGAGGGCCAGCCCCAAGAAAGCCCCTCTCACGTCCCCGAGGAACCTCTGCAAGTCACATCAGCAACAGTGCTGAGCAGAGTCCAGCGAGGATGTCAAGATGCAGCAGGAAGGGGAAGAACCAATATATGAGTACCTACTACGCACCAGGAAGTGCAGAAGACACCTTTCAGAGGGAGTTTTATTGACGTGTCCTAACAGCCAGGTGACGTAGGTAGGTGTTTCTACCCCCACTTTACAGAGGCGGACATTGAGGCGCAGAGAGTTTAGGTGACTCTCACTCAGAGTAGTTCAGTGGCAAGGCTGGGATTCATACCCTGGCCTGTGACACCCGAGACTGTGAGCTTGTCGCTTTCTTCCCCATTAGAGCCGGGTCAGTGAGAGAGGGGCGTGAAAAGAAAGGAGTCCGGGCCGCACCTCCTGAGAGGGTGACGTGTATCCGGAAGGCTGTTTTGTCAGAGACACACACATAGCCCGGGCTGTGGTATCCCTGGGCTGGAGCCCTCTCTCTACCACTCACTACCATGGGACCTGGTGCAGGTTACTTTTTCCTCTGTGCCCCAGTTTCTTCATCTGTTAAAAAAAATACAAAAAGAAAATAGGACCTAGCTCAAATGGTTGTGGTGATGATTAAATGAGTTAATCAATGTAAAGAGCTCACAACAGTACCTGGTACGTATTAAGCGCAACTTAGGCTTTTACTCTAATAACGGTTGCGTCCTAAAGCTTCAGGAGAGGGAGCGCTCTGTGAACTGGAGTTTTCAGGGAAGACTGGCTGGGGAAGGCAGGCTTCGTGATGGGCCTTGAGGAGTAATTAGGACTTGGATGGGAAAGAGTGGGATTTAGAGGGGAAAAAGAGGGGAGGGGCATTCCAAGAAAGGGAAAAGCAAAGGTGCTGGAGGTGGAACGAGGAAGGAAAACATGGGCAAACCCCACGTGGGGGAGAAGGAGAAGGAGGGGGGTGGCCTCACTTGCCCGCTGAGGGAACTCAGAGTTTATTGTGAAGACACCCCCGCACCTTCCGTTACTCCCAGGATTTCGGGGGAAGGGCAGCTGGATGTCACTATGGGGTCCTCCTGGCAGGCCCCAGAGCTGGCTCTATTGCTGTTCTTGTGGTTGTGGCTGAAACAGCGACATAAGGACGGGGACTGTTTCTGCATGTCCTTGTTGGGGGCTTTTCAGTTGGCAGGCCGGAGCCCAGCCCCTCTGGGTTTATAGCTCTTACTCGGAGGGGTCAGGCTGCCTCATAAAAGTTGATTGCACCCCAGAGGTCTTGGGGAAGGAGAGGGGAGGAGGAAGGGGGAGTAGTAAGGAATGAGGCATCAGCTGCTTTGGGCCTCGGTGGTGGAGGGCCCTGGCTGGTAGGGCCTGAGGCAGTGGCCGTGTGTCACAGCGCGGTCCTTTCCATCCGCCTTCCCCAGCACTGCCGCTGAAGCCCCCAGTGGCAGAGAGAGGAGACCTCTGTCCTTGAAGGGCCTGGGGGCTAATATTAAACAGCTTACTGAGCGCCCAGGACGTCTCTGAAGTCTGTGTTACCTAAAACATTCAGACCGGTGTTGCTTTTTATTTTAACATCTTTCTGAACCTGATTTCATTTTAAATACAGTGCTTCAAGTTATCTCTTCATTTATTTCACCCTTACTCCACTGCCAGATACTCCAGTAAGCCTGATTCTTTAGGGAAAATGTAATAATAAAAATAACAGCGAACATTTCTGAAGGTTTCTATGTGCTAAGAGTTTTATGCAAAAACTCTCCAAACGGCATGCTGAAGTGTATAGTCACTGCTGGCATCCACCCTGTGCACGTGAGGACGCCGAGGCCCAGAGAGTTTAAATAAATTGTGGAACATCACACAGCTTCTTACTTTGTGACCTAGGCCTGCTGTCTCCAAAGCTGGCCCTGTCCCCATAGTGGCTGTGCAGTCCTTGATCACATCATACCTGGGGAGACCGGGCCCCGAGGAGATTCCACCTGAGGCCTGGCTGGTTGGCTTCTCAAGACATGAGACCTTCCACCTGTCACCTTCCCCATTAGCTCTCCATTTGCCCATCCAGAATATGGGCTGATTGCTTCCTTTCTGGCCTGCCTTGCAGAGGGGGGTGGATATGATAACGGCTTTGGAAAACACTGAGCCCAGGGGAAATAGCTTTGGGGAAGGGTCCTAGACCCCTCAATCTGGTTTCTTAATCATTTGGAAAGGGGATGCATTATAAAAAGGAGCATTTCCTGACGCCAGGGCGTTTTTAGACAAGGTTTCCCTGCCATACTGTTTCCCACAAGAAGCCTGTAGCCAGGTCAACTCAGGATCACTTTAGGCTCACTCAGGGTCACTCAGTGAAGATGTTTTCTAGAAAACCACCTCTGGGAACTACACTTAGCTTCTTTCTAAGTGCCTGTCGTTTATGTGGACAGATAGAGACAGCGATTTCCGGTCCCACCTCTCCCTGCTGTTACCTGAGGGGAGGAAGTGACATCCAGGGGGCTGAGTTAGCAAAGGGGAAACAGCTGTGCTTTCTGACCCTCCACTCTTTCTCTGGCCCTTTGCTGTCATTTCCCTTTGCCTGGTGAGGAAGCCACCCTCCCTAAGCCTGGGTGGAGGCGCGTGGTGGGGGGCAGGGGTGAGGGTGGAGGTGGGACAGGATCCCTTCCTCTGTGTGTGTCAATGCAGTGTAAATTATGCAGTGGGGCGTATGGGGCCCTCCTGTCTGTCTCTGGGCTCCCTGGAGCGTGAACTTCGGGCCTGGCGGAAATTGATCACTCTTATCTGACGGCAACTCCAGGGAGTGAGGGGTGGGGGTGCTGCCCAATGCTGATAGTGAACTTGCAGGGCGTCCCAGGTGGGAGAAGGGATGGCGTGGGTTGGGCCAGTCTGTACTTTCATCACTGCATGGTGTCCAGTAGAGAGCCCTGGCTGTTTCCCTTTTTCCAGGAATGTTCTCACTCAGTGATAAAGGAGACCTTGACCTGCATTATGTGGACGCCATCATCATACAGCTTCCATGTATTGAATTCCTGTTTTGTGCCAGGCGCTGCCAGGCCCTTACTTATAACCTTTGGTCCTGACTCAGCCCTGAACGTATGAATTTTACTCATATGGAAACAGGATGAGAAAGTTTAGGTCGCATTGTTAGTCAAGCACAAAGCCAGATGTGTTTGGCCCCCTCCCCCCAGGCGGAGCCTGTTTCACACTGTCGCTGGGCCTCACACCCCTGGTCCCTCTCCAGGGCTGCCCCAGGGTAGCGGGGCTTCTGCCGGCCCAGGGTTCTGTCCTTCTGGGGAATGGATTTCTTTGTGGAGAGAGCCTGCCTTGCCGCTTTTGCCCACCTAAGGATTCTGAGCGCGAAGGGATTGTCCCTGCTGTTTGAAGTGGCTGCTTTGTAAGCTCTTTCATGGTAGGCCCCATTCCGACCCAGCTTTATTCCGTTTCCTGATGGCCCAGACCCAAAGGGCTATTTTAAGGGCCTTGCCTGTGTGGGAGAATTTCTCTTTGTAACAACAGAGAGGGAGGCCAGGCTGGCTGGGCACGGTGCTGGCAGTGCGGCTTCGAGAGAGTGAAACTCTTCCCTGAGTTCTGCCTTCTGGGCCAGAGTTGATTCCTTGGGCTTCCAGCACAGTGCCTGGCACCCGGGAGGGGCACAGTCGCTTGTCACCGAGGGCAGGGCTTCCAGAGGTGGCTGCCCAGGAATCTGTGCTGGTCTGAGCCCCAGTGGCTTGGCAAATTAATCCTTCTCTCACGGAGTTAAGGCCTGGCATAGAACAATGTCTGGACTTTGGTTTCAAGCCGGGATTAATTATTTACTTTAGTCATCACTCATTGGCAACTAGAGAAAAGCAGTCTCATTTTGCCCATGATTGCTGGTTGTGGCAGCTCCCAGGCAGGGGAAGTGGGGAAGCTGAGTCAGAGAGTCTGTGAGTGGAGCCCTTCTAGGTGCAGGCACTGTGCTAGGGCTTCTCATCCACCACCTTCTTTAATCCCCGCTGCCACCCTGAGCATCGTTCCAGTTGTGTAGACGAGGAAGCAGAGGCTCAAAGAGGGGCAGCATCTCGCCGTGAACAGTGAGAACCAGAGTTTGAACCCAGATCTCTGCAGAGTTAGAACCCACAAAGCCTATGATGGTCCCGCTGTGCTCCCTGCAGATTTGATGGATCGCTCACCCCCCACAAAAGTTGAGTGTACATCTCTTCTTTCCCTGCTCCCAGCTGGCAGCATCCACACACACATCAAACTAGCTGCACTTGGTCTTTCTCTGTCCTCTCTAACCTCCATCTGACTCTGGTCTCCCCTACTATGTTTCTCCCTCTGCTGCACGCACCCATGGGGATCTTGGCCCTGATCTGTGGGCTATAGAATGCTGAGAGCACTGCCCTGGGCTTAAGAAAGGAAGCGAGCCCAAAGGGAGTATGTGCAGTGGGCCTTCCGTTGGAAGGTTGGGGCGCTGCAGCTTTATAGTGGCTTTGTCTCCCAAGAGCTTCTCAAGAGGCTAGGGGGCTGGGGAGCTCATCACATGAGTCCCTGATAAAACATCAAGGGTCTGGATTAAACCCCGGTCATCTGCCCACTCTGACCTTCCCTCCCCAAGCCCTTCCATTAACACATGATTTGGTTGGAGCTGGTGGTTGGGATAAGATAACAAACCTCTTGCTATTGAGAATGGACCCCTAGCAAGGTCTGGCCTCTATTTTGGGATTCAAATTTTTATTCCCCTTGAACTCTTGTCCAGAGCCACTTTTGAAGGCCTAGCCCTTCAGAAGCTCCTGCTGCTGGGGCCTCTACATCCTGTCCTAGGGGGTGGTGGCTAGCATGTTGCTGTGATTGGGAGCAGGGAGCAGTTTACTTCCCAAGCACTTTCAGCCTGCTGCTTGCTCAGGCTCACCTAGGCTCTGGCAACTGGAATAAGCCCCAGAGGGAGCCTCAGGTGCCAGCAGTTGGAAGTTGAGGGCAAGAGGATGGGGGCAAGGTGCTGACACCTCTGCTAGAAGGGCTCAGGCTCTGAAGGCCTTCCTAGCTTGTTTCACTTGTTCAAATTTCTTCACCTCCACGGGCCTCAGTTGTCTAATCTGTAAAATGGGAATAACAACAACAACAACAATAATAACACCTAGCCCAGGTAATTGTTACTCTACATAGTGCTTAACACATGATAGCTGTTCAATAAATGGCAGCTGTTTTAATCATCATTATGGTCATCCTGCATGGTTTTGCACAGTTTCTGCCACCTCCCCAAAGCTTTCACAACTTTTCTTGTTGTTGTTGAATTTATTTGTATTTATTTATTTATTCATTTATTTTAATGGAAGTACTGCAGACTAAACCCAGGACCTCGTGCAGCTAAGCACACACTCTGCCACTGAGCTACACCCTCCCCACTTCCATGACTTCTCATCTTACAGTGGTTCCTTTCTGCGAATTTTTGTAATGTTTATTGTTTTTTTCCTCTCCTGTAACTCTTACTAAGAATGGCCTTGAGCTGGTCAGTTTTGGGCAAACTTCTCTCTACTATGCCTGATGGATGGAAAAGCCCATTGAGGGATGGACCTTGATCTGATGCTTATTCATATTCATTTATTCATTCATTCAAGTATTAATTTAATCAATCAATCAGTCAACATTAAATGTTTACCACGTGTCAGGTACTGGGAACACAGCAGGGCGGATAAAAATCCCTGTCCTTTTGGAGCGTACATTCTGATAGGGGGAGGGAAGAAATAAACAAATAGACAAAATGGGTTAAGTGTGTAGTGTGCTAGGTGGAGGATAAATGCTGTAGAGAAAACTGAGCAAGATGAGGGAGACAGGGACTGGCAGCGGTGGTGGGGGTTTTGCCGTGCTATTTTGTAGAGCATGGTCAGGGACAGACAGCCCCACTATATAGTGACTTTTGAGTAAGATCTGAGGGAGGAGAGAGAGTGAGGCCAGTGGATATTTGGAGCAAAAATGGTTGAGGGAGAGGAAACAGCAAGTGCTAAGGCCCTGAGGTAGGACTATGCCTGACCTTTTCAGGAAAGAGCAGGAGGCTGGTGTGGCCCCATGGCGTGAGCGATGGGGGGAGCAGTTGGCAGTGAAGTCAGACAGTTAACGGGGTCACATTGTGCCTTGTATCCTTCCCAGCACTGACCAGTGTGCTCTGCACAGTAGCAAGGCCTCCTCTTGACTTGCTGAAGACAGAAACTGGACAAACACTGCTGGAGAGGGTGCTCTGGGGACTGCTTGGGCTTTGGTCCTGACCCCCTAAAAGAGACTCTGTGGGAAATGCAGCCTCCATCCTTAGTGTCTTGGATAGGAAGTCCAGGACCCCACAGGTAGTGCATGTGTTAGGGAGTTTCACTAACTGAACGTTAGCTTTGCACCTACTGTGCACAGGACACCAGGCTGAAGCAGTTCCTCCAGCTGGTGAGCTCCTGCAAAGGCAGTGGCCCCTACAGGCTTTCATCTTTAACACCCCCTACCCTCGCCAACTGAAGGTCTGGACCACAGTACGGCCTTGAACAATGGAGTGCATCTGTAGACGAAAACTTTATTGAAGCCCCTTCCTCTTACATCATTCATATTTTTTTAAAGAACCACAGATTTTAACTTACAATTGTGGAAATTGGTTACTTGAAGTGTAAAATATATATTCCTATCGAGATATACTATGAATAGTGGTAAGATTCTCAGGCCAGTCCACAAAAACCTTCCTCATCCATGGAGTAGATGGGATTATAGCCCCAAGAACCAGATATCTCTAGTTCATCTACACCTAAATTCCTCTAGCCTGGGAATTTAAAATCCATGAGTGAAATCCAGGAAAACTGTCTTCCTGGGTTCATACTGTGAGAAGGAAACTTCCAGACTAACGGATGATGAGGATGGTGATAATATTAGCAGCAGTAATTATGTGCCAGCCACCCTTCTAAGCACTTCACTCATTGAATCCTGACATCAGCCTGATGAGAAAGGCACTGTTATGGTCCTTTATTGATGAGAAAACAGACACAGAGAGGTTAATTTACCAAAGGTGGTAAGCCAGGAGGAGGCAGGGCTGGGGTTCAGAGCTAGGCATTGGGGCTCCAAAGTCCTCTTGGAAACGTCTGACATCCTGGCCTTCCAGGAATCCTGCCAGCCAGCCTTGCCGCAGCCCAGGTTGGCCATCGCAGACCTTAGTTAACAAGCGCCAGAGTCGGGGAACCAAAGCCGCTGGTGGCAGGCAGGAGCAGCCCCTTTGTTCCTGAGACAGGAAAAACCATTTGTTCCTGGAACCTGACACTGCAGGGGGTGGGTTTGCTGTTGTCTTCCTGGGCCATTTACAAGTCCAGCACAGGGCGCTGGGGAGGGGGCCGGCATGGGGTAGGGAGCACTGTGTCTGTTGGTGGAGGCCAGATTAGAGCGTCTAGCAAGATGCTTCTGACACCTAGGCCATTCAGCTCTCAGCAAAGCCCAGCAGGTGGCCAGGGCTGTTGCCTTGGCTGGGAGGGGGGCACCCTCCTCATTATGCCTTGTTCAGTTTATTGTTAGAATGAGGTGGGTCCTAACCAGTCCTTCTTCTCCTCCCGGGCCCCAAAATAAACAGCAGCTGCTGGCTGCATCATCTCTGTCTGCTGCCAGTCTGTCAGCAGCCCCTGGCTCTCGCTTGGCCCCACCCCTTTGGGGTTTAATGGCATGGGGCACTGGGGGCCCTCTGGAGCCTGCCTTGCTGGCCAGCTGGTGTGCCCCGGCATGCCCTCTCCCAGGCAGTGCTGGCCTGTCGGCCACCCACTGGCACTGCCCTCAGGCTCCACAGCTTGGCATGAGTTCTGCTCCTGGCTCTGCCATTTAGCTGGTGACCTTGGGCAGGTTGGTTAACTCTGAGCCTCAGTTTCCTTCTCTGTAAAGTCAGTTAGTGGATTCCACATCCTTGTGTGTTGTGAGGATTAAGATCAGTGCTGTCGAGGCAGCTTGAGTGGAGTCATTGAAGCTGGACTGGCTGATCTGAGTCCTAGCTTTGGCACTTCGGAGCGTTGTGACCTTGGGGGAGGTGCTGAAGCTCTCATACCTCAGTTTTCTCATCTGTACAACGTCGATAATAAAAGTGTCTCCCAGGCTGGTGGTGAGGATGAAATGAGCAGTGCCAGGCACAAAGTAAGAGCTCAGTGAATGGGATAATGTGTGCTCCTTTGACAGATAAGGCAGAATATCCCCTAAAAGAATCATTCACAGGCGCACATCTGAGAGCTGACAGAATTACTCCTCTCCTAACTAGCTGTTGGGTCTGTGTGGCTGAGCTAATTTGCTTGGCTTTGTGTTTGGAACTTCCACTTGAGGGGCTGGGGGTGAGGTTGGGGGTAGAACTCGTTATAAAGCAGGATGGAGGCATGGGAAAGGAGGGCTGGGATTTCTTTTCTACTTGGCAGTGGTTCTACTGATGTAATATAAGAAATGAAAAGAAGACCAGGTCCGAGGTCATGGACTGCCTTCAGCTGGTGGGCAGATCCCCCGTGGGGTCAACCAGTTATCTCTGCTGATGTGTGAGCCCTGACATGTTCTTCCATATGATCTGCTCAAACTCTCCATGGGCCAGCTTGCCTTGGCTGCATACTCTGGGAAGCTCTTTTATCTTTGGCTGTTCCTTCCAATTACCCTCCCTTATGGAAAGATTGTACTGGGAACCCCTATTAGAGCATCCAGACCCAAAAGGCATCATTCTCAAAAAGACAAAAAAAAAAAACCAACAAAAAACTTGACCCCAATTGTGTTGGGCCACAGTGCTAGGTGCCGCTGTGCGCACACCAATCCTCCAGTAAAGAGACCCTCACTCAGCACCGTCTCCCCAGGAGCCTAGTCCTTTAAGAGGTGGCTGGGCATGCTGTCCTGTCCCCTCCATGTTGCCCGGTCTTGTTCAAGGAGAGAGGGCAATGGCAGTTCATTCCCAACATTTGGGCATGGATTAAATGAGAGAATGATGATAAAAGCACTTATAGCAGTGCCTGGGGCAGAGTCAGTGCTACCTAAGGGTTACTGTTGTTATCTGAGCTGGTGGGGCAGGTGGAGTCTGCTTCCCATCAGCCCAGAGTCTCTGTGGCCTGAGGATATATATAGAGAAGCCGTCTGGTATTTGTGACAGTGGCATCTGGGATGAGCTTGTGGCCTATTCTAGAGGAAGGAGGTGTAGAGATTCAGGCTGGTGGTCAATGCCAACTCCACCATTTACTAGCCGGGCATCTGCCGGCAAGTTGCTTATCCCTCTCAGCTCAGTTTCCTCAGCTAACTGGGCCCATGCCTACCTTGTAGGGTCACTGTGAGAACCCGAGACAGGGTCAAGTGTCTTGTAGGCACACTCCTTTATGGTGACCATTTAAACAGCCTTGTGGTTTGGCAGAGGGATCTGGGGGATGGTCAGTGGGCTCCAGCCTGACTTTTCTGGCTGGGAGCCTTGAATTACACTCTTTCCATATCTCTCCCCTCATAAGCAGCCTCTGGGTGTTTATTGCAGCAGGGTTGCCCATGCAGAGGGTGGCGGTGACTTCTGCTGATACCCACAGTGTCCCAGGTTGTCAAGCTCCTCACAAACGTGATCTCTGTTTCTGAGGGACCTGCTCGGAAGGGCTGTAGGTCTCCTGCCTGTTTCAGGAAAGGCTTGAGAGGCATGTGACTGCTGTAAGGGTGGAGGACACCCCTTATGCTCTGCCCCATACCCGCTGGGCTCACCTCAGTTCATCTGCCACCATTTTCAGCGTGCTTATGTCTCCCCACCGTGAGTTTTCCCCACTCTCCCCTCTCCCCACCTCATCTCCCTGTGTGAGGGCTTCCTTCAGTCTCTGGTACCACAGGAGCCTGCCCTACCCAAGCAGGTGCACCTGAGGAAGGGCCAAGGAAGGGGTGGCGGGGAGTCGTCATCCCGGGGGGGCTGTCCTCAAGCAGTGGACAGTGGGAGCTAATATCTCAGCTGCCTGCATAAGGAGGGTTTGGGGGTGATTTCCAGCCAGAACCTCCGAGGTTCCCCAGTGGGACCGAGCCCCAGGTACCCACAGCAGTAACTTGCCCATTAATGTACCCTTTCTCAGCCTCTATCCTTTCCTGGTCTCACTTTCCATACTTCCTCACTTGGGGTTCCTGGAATCATCTCCCTGATGAGTAGCCTGCACCCAGGCCTTGTCTCAGGGTCTGCTTTGGGACGAACCCAAACTGTGATAGAAAACTCCTCCTGCTAGCAAGCAGTGGAGCCAGGCCTGAGAACGCTGTCTGTGACACAGTCCCCAGGCCATGCTGTCTTCCTCAAGGTTTCTGGGGCTCTTATTGTAGAGGAGTCAGCAAAGACCCTTTTTGCATGTAGGGTTTTTTTTTTTTTTAAGCTAATAAGAGGCAGTTGAGTCAGAGAGGACAAGGCTGAAGAATACTCAATCTTTACAACATCTTCTAGGGAGAGCTCCTCAGAGAAGGAGCCCATTCAATTCAAATATTACCAAGAAAAGCCAGGCCTTGGAAATGGGGGAATCTGACCTCATATAAACTTGCCTCAGGAAAGAAATAGGCAAACAAGGGGCTTACAGATAGAAACCAGTATCTTTATCCACCCCAGGTCAGCCTGGGAGGAGCAGTTGTAAGTGTCTGAGGAAGTGAGGTCAGGGACTGCTGGCCTCTGTGCCCAGGTGCAAGGTGACACATGTGAGCAAGACACTCTGGTTTGTCTCTGCTGTAATCTGGCTCGTTGGCAGGGGTTGGGCATCACGGACATTAAAGCTTCTTGTGACAGTGTTTGAAATTGTGGTAGGGTTAAGTGTCCTTATAGATGGTGAAAGCATCTTTAAGAAAATTTAAAAAAGGAGAGAGAGTGTGTGTGTCTGTGTATATGTGTGTGTCTGTTTGACTGTGGAATGCATGTGTACTTGGAGACGTATAATGTCTGTGTGTGTGTTTGGGTGTAGTATGTTGTATTTGGTATATTTTGGGATATCTTGTGTATGTGTGTGTGTTGCAGGGTGTTTCGGGATATGTTTGGGTGGTATTTGTATATGTGTGTTTGGGAGTGTGTGTTTATATGTGTGTGCATTTTGGGTGTGGTATGGGGTGTTTGTGTGTGTGTGTGTAATACAAGCTGTTGGGTCATTGTCCATCAGGCATATTCCTGGGGTCATATTTATCCTTGAGAGCTCCTTATGGTCAGGCTAGAGGGTCCAAAAATACTTAGATTTTAAAATGGTCTCATAGATCCTCACATACACTTACCATAACTACCTTTTCTCCTTTGCTCCAGTGCCTTTTCTGTATCAGGCAGGTTTACAGACTTCATTTCACTCTCACAAAAGAAAGATCATGTTACTCCCATTTTTATAGGTAAGGACACTGGGAATCAGAGACGTTAAGTCACTCACTCAAGGTGACACAGCTCGTAAGTGGCGGAAGTGGGATCTGACCAACCTCTTACCTTCCACCCTTCTCTGACCCCGCCATCTGTGTAGGGTGAGCTGGTAGGTGGGCTCTGTCGTGACTTTGCACGTGCAGAAAGGGCCCTCCTCTCCATTGTGGGCACTTACTCTAGAAATATTACTTCTAGCTTCAGAGGAGGCCCTGGAGGAAGACTTGTGGGCTCAGGAATGCTGTGAGGCAGGGCTGCGTGAACTGGGCTGGTGCAGGTGTGCCAGAGGACCCGATTCCAAGAGACAGTTTTTGTGACCTAGAATGGGGTGAAGATGGAGGAGAGACTGCAGAAAAGCAAGCGAGGAATTGAGAAGGGGCGTGGAGGAGACTAGAGAAGTCCTTGAGTTCATCTCCTGGGCCTCAAGGAGAGGGTACTGTGCACATTTAAACTGGGGAGGGAGCCTCATGGCTGGTTTTATCCCCCAAGAGCAAACGTTAGTCTCTCCTGTTTTACTGTGAGCCAGTTACATTCCAGGTGTGTGGGGCTGGGGCAACGCAGATCTGTCCATGTTATCTGTTACATGATTTTACCTTGGGACAGGCAAAGAAACAGGCCTTCCCAGGCTGGATTCCTGGAATGAATGGAGGTGGACATTTCGTCAGTGTGCATTCTTGGCAAACAGAGGTGGTGGGGCCCCTGGGCTTGCCTGGCTGCTCCGGCCCATGAGAGCTCACGTCAGAGGGTGGGAAATCCCACGGAAGCTTCGGTCCCAGACATGAGTCTGTGTGGGACATTTGGGGCTTATTCACGGGGCTCAGATCTCCTTTGGTTAGCAGAGCAGCTGGGAGAGGGCCCCCAGGTACCCAGCCAGCTCAGTGACTCCAAACAGCTCCTCAGGAACAGGCAGTTCCTGCCAGTGTCCCTGAGAACCTTAAAGGGCCACCTCTGCCCCATCCACACACCCCCAACCTCAGCCAGGATGAACCCTGGGAAGCAGGTGGATTCATACACAGCAGCCTGAGCAGCACACATTTTCAAAAGCTATCCTCTAATAAGTCCCCAGCCCCAGTGCTATTACTATTAGGTGTTAGGCAAATACAGTGTTAACCCTGTGGATTTGTTTCGCTCTCTGCTGATACAGATTAGGATGTGGTCTAGTGCAGCAGTTAGAGGCAAGGCGCAATTTCCCACAAGCCATGTGACTTTGGGCAAATTATTTAATCTCCCCAAGTCTGTAAAATAGGGATTATAGAGGTAGCACAAACTCATAGAGCTGGTGGCTGGCATAGAAGCATTAATGATAAAAACACAGGAAACAGTGGGAGCTGGGCATCCTCGTGGAGCTCCCCACGTTTGGCAGCAGAGAGCCCACATTAATACTCAGCACCCCCACCCTTTTGGGAAATAGCTTTATTGAGATATAATTCTCATACCATACAACTGACCCATTTAAAGAGTACAGTTCAGTCTTCTTAGTATACTCATAAAATTGTGCAACCACTACCACAGTCAACTTTAGAACATTTTTATTACCTCAAGAAGCCAGAATGCTTTAGCCATCACTTTCATCTTCCCTCCCCACCATTGGTCCCGAGACCTTGGAAACCACTAGTTTACTTTCTATCCCTATGGATTTGCCGATTCTGGACACTATATAAACAGAATCATCAAGTATGTGGTCTTTTGTGACTGGCTTTCTTTCATTAATATAACATTTTCAAAGTTCACCCACCATCAGCCCTTTTGATGGCTTATAGGCTGAGCTTGATTCATTCCTTGTGGTGGTCCGGGACCCCTGGGCACACACCCTCCCCGTGGCCTAAGCAGGGCTAGCCTGAGGTCCTGAGTGCAGGTTCCTCTGGAGCGTCACCCTTCCCCACCCTTTGGAGCACGTGGATTTTCTCTCCTACTCTTCTGCCTTGAAGCTGGTCAAGGCTGGGTCTTGTAGGAAAATGTTGAACGTGCCTGCAGTTTATTCCCATTACTTCCTCTGGCCCGGTCAGCAACGTGGGGGCAGGGTGGAAACTGTGCAGTCTTTACTCATCTGTCCTCCTGGGACTGTCTTTCCGGGAGGGGGTGGGGAGAAAGACGACAAAGCATCTTTACTTGTTTTTAATGTTGACTAACTCCCCAGCCCCCTTACCAAGTTCTGGTGAAAGTTGCTGGGTTCCTAGTCAGGCTCTCTTCCCTCGAGACCCAGGGTCATGGGACTTCTCTCTTGGGGGCAGCTGATGGGGAAGTCGCCAAGTGCTTTGGAGTTCTCTGCGTGTGGAGTCAGACTCCATTTGTTTCTCCTCTAGCTAGTGCTGGTCTGGTGCAAAACTGGGAGTCATTCAGCTGCAAGTAACGAAACCCCATCTAAATCTATCTTAAACCACATGGAAATTTATCATCTCACTTTTAAGATAGTTCAGAAGTGGATAGCAAAAAAAAGTATAATTAAAAAATACTGTCTTGGGAGGGGAGGATACAGCTCAAGTGGTAGAGTGCATTCTTGGCATGCATGGGATCTGCAGTTCAATCCCTAGTACCGCCTCTAAAAATAAATAAATAAGTAAAACCTAATCATCTCCCCCTGACAAACAATCTCCTATTAATGAGCACTTAGATTGTTTCCAACTTTTTTTTTTTGCCATTATAAACAGTGCTGACCTAAACATCCATCTGTATCTTTGGAAACTTGGGCTGCTATTTTTGTAGGATAAATGATCAAAGTGACATTGATAGGTAAGAGTGTTTGGGGTTTATGTCAGGTTGGTCGGTTCACATTTAATCTGCTTTCCTATTCTATGCAATGTGTGTCTAAATCCATGCAATGAGAACTGGTATTTCTAGTGAAGACCCTGTGGGTCCCTGATATTTGTGGCAAGAAAGGAACATTGTATTATCTTGCTCTAATCTATGGCTGGGCATCAGACTAAAGTCATGTTTGAAAACAAAAGTTACAACGTAAAGGGCTTTCTGGTCAACCAGAATATTTGGTATATTCTGTACTGTTGAGTACCCTACCTAGCAGTTTTGCTTGAGAGATTATGTGAGTCCCTGTTGGAAAGCACAGGGTGGAACATCTTAACAATACCCAGTGTTGGTTAGACATGAGGAAGTGGGAAAACTCGTATGCTGCTGGTGGAGGCACAGTCCTACCATGTGTCTGGGAAGGAAGAGAACTGGAATATTCTGTGAACTATGGGAACTGCTTGGAATCATACAGATACCCAGTAGAGGAAGATGGATAAATAAATACGGTATATTCATACGATGGAATTCTGTGCAGTTAATGTGAATATGATTTATAAGTGTCAAAATAGAAAGATCCCCACAAAAAATGGAGTAAAAAAAGCAATAGAATATTATCTATTATATTATTTATATAAATATTATTTACCTAAATTTCATACCATTTCTATAAATTAAAAATGATTCACAAAATAATAGTGTGTTATGTATGTTTACATACATATATGGAAAAAGTATAAAAATACAGACCAGAAGGATACACACAAAAAAATTCCTGACACTGGCTGCTCCTGGATGGTGAGAGAGAAATGGGGCTGGGAGAAGAAGAATTACTTATCCATAATGTTTCTGTTTCTCTTATTTTAAAAATGATTTGAAAAAATTTAGCATTCATTTATTTTGAGTGGCATGTAGCAGGATTTGTTATATGTTTCATATATTCTTCTTTTGTTCATTCAACACAGATTTGGTGAGTGCCTATTGTGTATGTACCAGGCATTGTTCGAGGTTCGAGACTATATTACTACACAGACAAAAAATTCCTGTCCTGGGGGGTTTATATCCCAGTGAAATGTAAAAAAACAAAACAAAAGTTCAAAGTAAAAAATAATAATATAATTCCCAAATTAAAAAATGAATTAATACAAAAGAAAACTATAAAAAGAAAGCTCAGGATCAGGTGCCTTGGTTCATCGAAGTTGGGTCTAAATCTGAATTTAAAAAGGCAAGAAAGGCAGGGGCATCTTAACATAGGTTTGATTGCAGCACAGAATTTAGTTGAGTGACTCTTGAAACAGCAAAAGTGACAATTAGATGTAGATTAGCCCAGAGCCAACCACTTGGAGTGAGCCCCACCTGGGAGTAGAGTTTATCTGTTCAGTGCCTTGGGTGGAATTTATCATATATCAGGAAGAGTGGAGCATTGACAGGGTTGTGGTTGTTTCCTTTGGAGTGGAACCTCAGTGCCACTATGATCAGCTGGGAAGCCATTTTCCTCCCTTTTCACTCATTTAGCCTCCACCCTAGCTCTGGTCTTCAGCCTTGGACCCTAGGAGCCCCTTAACCCTAGGGACACCCTCTCTAGTCTGACTCCTGATTGTCCTGACAGATCCAGAGCAGAATAATTTTCTCAGGGTACTGTATTGATTGGTCACTTTCTTGCTCAAAATCCCTCAATGGCTCCCTATTGCCTGGCAAATTAAATTAGTCTCTGCTAGGAATTTAGAGCTTCAGTAGGGTGGGGGGACTGGATGGGGCGTGGGAGCAGGGAGTGACATCACAACTCAGTTCTTGCCCTTGCAGAACTACAGCCCAAGAGAGGGGCCCCTGCGTGGGTGGTGCTCTGTAGAGATATAAGAGCAGATGCGCACGTGAGTGCGTGTGCATGTGTCTATCCATGAGCACATATATGTGTTTAATGGAGTGTTTACTCAGTGCCCAGCACTGTTGAGTGCACTCCGAGTGTTATCTCATTTAATCCTCACAATAACGCTGTGAGCAGGTGTTAACTCATCCCCAGGGTGGCAGAGCCAGTGATTGGTGGACTGGGAATCAGAGTCAGGCACCGTGGCTTCCAGAGCTTGTGCTCTTAATCCTTAGGCTAGTAACCGGGGAAGGGAAGAAAGACAGGTCCTCCCAGGGAGGCAGTGATAGGGCAGCCGACAGATGATGGGGACCAGTGAGGAGACTGGGTGTGGGAACTTGGGGGGTGAAGAAAGACTCTGGGGTCCAGGGCTGCAATGTCCTGCTTGGGATTTCAGACTTCCCTGCAAGCCTGAGGAGTGCCAGGAGGTGTTGCTTGACACAGTCCAGTGTGAGTTTAGAGATGTAACCTCACTTGTGGTGTGAAGGATTGATTGGACTCAAGAGACTGGAGGAACCGGGAAGACCAGTTAGGAGGGGATGGCAGTGTGGTACAACCTCATCTGCTGTGTGGGTCAGGCTCTCAAGCCAATAAGGAGGGTCAAAATTACCTTTGAATTTTCCTTAAATTGCCCATTCAGTTCAGTGCCCAGGGCTCTTTGTATGCAATTTTGTGCAGCATGAGAACCATTGAAATAGAATAAAAGAAAAAAAGGCAAATCAATAGTCCTTGTTGGGCATCTGGACCAGTCCATCTGCAACAAATCAGAGGAGGGGTGGCTGCAGCCTGCCCGCCAGGCTGACTCCATTCTGCTCTCAGATTAAACCTCTATAACCTGCAGCCTCGTTAGGGGATTTGTAGTCAGGAGGATGGACCCAGAGAGTGAGAGGTGTGATTCCACTACAGCCACAAGTAGAAATTTGGCTTCGTGGCCTTTCTCTCATCTGGTTTTCCTCGCCTCTCATCATTCCTCTTACCTCCTGTGATAACCTCTTTCCACTTCCTAAAGAAAGCTGTTTCCCTAAATTCTGTCCAGTAGCTAATCCTTGTGCTTCCATTTTCTTCTCTCAGTATTCTTTGAGAGTCCCCAGCAGGACCTTCTCCTGTCCCTAGCCAGCATCTTCTCACCGAGGACAGTCCATCCCCCACCACCTACCCTATACCCACCTTACTTAGTAGTTAAATTAACTGCACCCCAACTTTTCCAGTCCCCAGAATCAAAATCTGGAAGTGACTTTTGATGTCTCCTTCCTTGATATTCAGTAGGATTCTCTGGTCTGCTGATGAGTGATTCCCAGATGGGCCTGGGAAGCTGGTAAAGAATTTCTTCCTTCGGAATCACCCACTCCAAGCCCGGAGGCTGATTCAGTATTCAGGTAGCCTGGCATGAGGGTGGGACCCAATGTCTGTTTCAAAGCTCCCCAGGAGATTCTGATGAGCCAAGTCCTGAAACTACTGCCTGGGATCTGCGTCTGCCCTGCCTCATAGATTCATTAGCCTTTCACTCCCATTTTGCTCTCCTCCCTCCATCACCCTAGTTCTAGGCCACGGGCAGCTCAGATGGGCTTCCGCAGGTCACTGCAGCCAGCCTAGACCAGAGCGGTCACCTTGTGGTCACCTAGCACCTCTCTCTCTGCGTCTTTGCTCCAAAGCTATTTTCATTGCCCGGATCCTGTCCCTCACTGCTGAAATCCTTTAAGGCTCACCTCAGATGTGTCTTCTAAAGGGCCTTCCAGACCCACCTGAGACAGATGGGCTACCTCCACTCCTAGCTTGCAATAATTACTGGTTTATATACTTCTTTCCTCTGTAGAATTAATAGAACCAGCACATGTGAAGCACCGACCCAGACACTCAGGATGAGGGGAGGACAGACAGGGTCCTGTCCTTAAGCTCCAGGCTACTTACCAGATGCTGAACTCCTTATGATAAGGGCTCTGGTAGACCTTGAGTGTGCGCTCCATCAATATTTGCTGATCCTGTGCTGTATTGTGCCTTTCCTGCCCCAAAGAGTAGGTCACATACTGTTTCTCCTGCCCTCGGGTACAGTAAGTTAATTGTCTTTTTCAATTCATTGCACATCATCAAATTGCAAAGCCCTCCTCCTGCTTCATTTTTACTTTTCCCCTTTATCCCTAATCTTCACTCCTATTCCTTTTCCCCTTATGCACCCACTCTAACCTGTTTAACATAAACCCATGTAGCCTCAGAAAATAGTTTGTGCTGTTTGTGTGAGTGGTTCGTATCTACATAAATAGTATTGTTTGGTGATTTGCCTTTTTACTCAATACTATGTTTAGAAGATCTATTTACAATGTAGTGTGCATCTACTTTATTGCTGTTGACAGCTGCATAGTGTTCCCTGCTGGCAGCCACCACATTTTACTTCCTTGCTCCCCCTCTCTTCATGGACACTGAGATTGCCTCCAACACTCTCTACTGCAAACATTGCTGCAGGAAACATCCCTTGCACAGTGCAGAGATTTCCCTATTATATACACCCAGGAGTGGGATCACTAGGGCACAGGGCATACACAGACTGAGTTTAAGTAAATACTACTGGATTCCTTTTCGGAACAGCTCTAAGTATATACGCCTACCGGCAGTGAACCAGGGTTGTCATCTCCCTGCATCCTCACCAGCACTTGGTGTTATCCAGAAGAGTGGGTCATTTTCCTCTCTTCTTTCCAGAGAGGGCCTTCCAGGCTGTTGGCACTTCTCCCCATAGACCAGTCCAACCGAGGCTGGAAGATATTGTGAATTTTACTGTCCATGTCATATCATTCCTTCCTGGCCTGTCTCCCTTGTCTGTAATGAAAGTTCTTTTTTATAATTCCCTACCCAGTTCTCACTAATGGGGCCAGAAACATGAAACCTCTCTCCATTATCTTAAGAACTCAGCCAGCTTTTCAAAACTAAACGTCCTTTGTTTTTCAACCTAATCTGAAATAAGCCCTTCTTATCTTGTTTTCCCCCTTTGCTGCGTGCTTCCAAATCTCACCGACCATTCTTGTGGATGCCCTAGAAATGGTTTCTGAAAGCTACTGCTTCATCTGTGTGTGCCCATGGTGGGGGTGGGGCTGCGGCCGCAGACCCTCCCCGGATGTTACTCCCATCACAGAATTCAGGTTTGGGATTTAGCTGTTTAAATGTGGGCTGCAGCCTTGTTTGCAAACGGAAATGAGTTGGGCTTATTTGCTGGGGATAATTATAGGGAAAAGACTCCTACCTAATACTATCCAATTTTTGGCCTTAACTTTTAATTAATCATAACTGTTCTATGACATCTTATGTTGCTGCGGTAATCTATTATTGAAGTCTTAAACCCTGCCTGGTTCCAGCAAAGCAAAAATGTGGCTTTCGGTCCTATGTTAGGTAAATGTTACATGTTACATGTTTGCCTGATTTTTCCAAGTAACCGTGAGCTCTGGAAGGGCAGCTATCGGGGTCTTCCTTATCCTTCCCTACAGAGCCTGCTCCCCACCGCCCCTACCCCCCACCTTACTTCCAGAGCTTTGCACTTAGCAGGTGCTCAGTAAATACTTGTTGGGTGGTTGACACAGGATTACAAGTTAATCCATCATTTTCAAAGTCTAGAACCAGACCTATTTAAAAAAAAAAGTCCTTTCTTTAAAAAGTGGCATTACCTTGTCACCCTCAGACATGTTCAGACTCATTTATTGCTCTTTGGGGTGGGGGTTCTTGGGGCAGTGACTCCGCGAGCCTCTTAAACTTAAAAGAGGCATAATAAATTGCACTCTTTAGAGAAGCCTGGATACCTGCCTGTGTCCCCAAAGCGGGTTAGGAGCATGACATTCTGGATGGCTTCTCTGCTCGCTCCCCACCCCCAACCCCGCCTGCAGGGCTTGCCGCCCACAGTGTGTGGTATCCCACAGATCGCCATTAAATAAACAGTCCCTGGAGAACGCAACTTAAAAAAAAAGTGCTGTCTATGTATTGTATCAGGGGAGCTAAATATTATGGAAAAGGCCAAATATTTCCACTGTGTTAAGAAAATAGGAACCCGGCAGCATGGAACTTCTCACTCAGTGGGCAAAAGATGTGGTGGAGACTTCAAAAGGAGGAAGAACTGTCAAGACAGCATGAGCGGCGACGGGTGACTGCCCCGTTGAGAAAGGAAAGTGTGTGTGTTGTATTCCATCTGCGGCGGCATCTTTCACCTGGGAAATGAATTAACCATCACACCAGTGTCTGTATGGAGGCTCAGCCAAGCAATGGTCCAACTGTGACTCGGCCTAGGGGTGAGGTTAGGAGGAGGGGAGAGGATGTGCAGAACAGAAACAGTCTTTGTTCTCAGAAGACCTGGAGGCAGATTCGCAGGAAGAGACCCTCATCCTCCGTCTGAAATGAAGATGGACACTCGGAGGTGGGGCTGCTGGCTCTAGGAGAGGCCCTGCCCTTGGGCTCTCAGCCAGGGAGGGGCCTGCCTTACCCTGAAGTGGGATGTCTTAGTGTTGAGATTCGCTCTGGCTTCTCTAGCCCACCTCCCTTCTCCAGGTTGAGCTGTGAAGCCAGGGGAAGGCTGTAAGGCCAGGCGGCCTGACTTTAATAGGAAAGAGACCAGGAACCATCTTGCTTTTATTAAAAAGTTAGGCTGGGTTATCTCAGGGGCATCCCCCAGGGAGGGTGCTGCTTCAAAGCTGACCAAGTCCTGAGCTGCTGGCCTGCCTGCTTTAACGAGCCGGGGGAAGCTCGTTTGAAGAGTGGCAGTAAAATCGCTCACCGGACTTGCAGCGTGAGAATGTTGTTCTTAAACCTGAGACTGTTGTCCATGAATCATCGGGAAGAACTCCCAGGTGTGGAGAATGGATTCTTGCTTCTCCAGCTCATTTGGGACCTGACACTCTCCCTAGCTTCCTAGCATTCTCTCCTGAGCACAAGCCTCCCCTCCTTGGCCAGGTGTGGCCACCTAGATGAGTGATGCAGCAGCCCAGCGGCCCCTCCCTTACTCAGAATGGAGAACCGTAGCATCTTGTTACAAAGACTGCCCTCCCTCACTCCCAAAAGATAGACCAGTGCTCTGTGCCACGGTGCTGGGCCCTGCCAAGGTGATGATCATGGTCTCCGGCACTTGCTGAATTTCTATGCCAGGGACTGTGTAAAACTCAGTACACATAGGCCTTCCTGTAAGCCTCCCCTCAGCCCTCTACAAAGGCAGAACTATTAGTAGCCAGTCTTGTTACCCCCATTTTACAGATGAGGAAACAGAGGCTCTTGTGGCATAAAACTGTTTGCCCATGGTCACACGGACAGTATGTGGCAGGGCTGGAAGTTACACCTAGACCCAGGCTTTCAACTGCTCTCTCTATCTGAGGACTGTGCAGAAATGGCCAAGACACAGTCCTGCATTCAAAACCGTCATGGTTTAGGTATAGAGAGAACATTTCTTCGTGTGGAAAGATAACTAGGTACCAGAAACTCCAGGAGAGTTCTAGGGAGGGGCTGGAAGGAGCTCAGGATGTGCACCATGTGCTGGATGGACTCTGTGCTAACGTGCCTTGTATCCATGACCGCTTTTAATTTTCACAGCAACCCCGTGAGGTTCATTCTACAAATACAGGACCAAGACTCAGAGAAGTTTTGTCACTTTCCCAACACCACATAGCTCATGGATGGTCGATCTGGGCTCAGACTCACACGTTTAACTCCAAAGCACATTCCACTTTACTTTAGTTGAGTTGTCAGGAAGGGAGGACCTTAGAGGGGAGGGGAGAGAAGAGAGAGAGGACAGGGTAAGGGGAGATGCGGGCTGCGGGGAACAGAAGAGAAGGTGGGCCTGGGAACAGCAGGAATTCCACCAACCCCTCTTTCATCACTGCCCCAAATCCATGGCCTCCATGTTACAGCCAATGACGTGTAGTGACTGCTGAGGGCCAAGTTTCCTTGGTTCCCGGGAGGTGCCGTCCCCCTCCCAGCCCGCCTCCACCTCAGGCTCCCATGGTAATTCATTAGATGTGGTCATCTGCAAAGGGTGGGGACCTGTCTGGATGACAGATGAGCCGTGGGACATCCTCATTTGGAAGGAACTGGATTCATCCCATCACTTCTGTGCTCTCCATTTCTCCCTACCTCCTGCCCAATCTGAAACACACCTTTCACTGGCCCCCAGTCCCCTCCAGGCAACATCTCCTGGTTGCCTGATGCTGGCCATGCCGAACCCTGGTGCTGGCTCAGCCATGGTGGCCTTGAGAAAAGCATGCCCATGTCTGTTTTCTCATCTGATCTTTCATTCATCCAACAAGCATTTATTCATTGCCTACTGTGTGCCAGGCACCATGTCAGGTGCTGCATATTCCTGGATGAATCAAAACAATTACACTTCAGGAGAGGAGGGAGCTTACAGACTGGCTGGGATGGCCGGCTCTAACCAGAGTCTCATGAGTGGACGTGCAGCAGTGGACTGAAGTCAGGAAAGGAACAGGATGCTATGAAGCATGCACAGGAGGCAGCTCTGCAAATTTGGAAGGAGGCAGAAGGGTGTTCCGAGCAGAGGGAAAAACATTTGGCAAAGGCTCAGTGGTGGGAGGGAGTAAGGTGTTCCTGGATCCTTGTGACAACTCTGTGAGGGCAGTTCCCTGTTTTCCTTGTAATACCCAATTTATGGGTAATTAGGTGAAGCCCAGGAATGCCATTTTCTCCTTAACTTAGGCCTGGGGCATAAGTGTGCCTGGGGCACCCAAAGGGATTGGGGTCCCTAGGAATAAAATCCTAGCATTGGGAGCCAGTTCTGCCAAAACCCTGGACTCCTCTCTGTTTCCCAAGGCTGGCCAGGTTCCCAGCAGGTCTGAAACAATCTGATCACAGGAGGGAGCTGGGAAGCCCACTGAGGGCCTGGGATGAGGTTTCTGGACTCAGTCCAGAGAAAGAACATAACCAAGTGGAGCCTTCTTTAAGGAAACCTGAGAGCCAGCATCGTGCAGTGGAAAGAGAAGTTTTGGAGTCAGACAGACCTGGCTGTGCATCCGGGTTTACATCCGTGTGACCTTCAGTGAGTCATGTGACCTCTCCAAGCCCAGGTGCCCTTGCTTGCAAGATAAGAGTGAGGATGCCACTGACAGGCCTTCTGCCTGAGATGCCCAGCCTGGAGTCTGGCACGTAGTGAAACCTGAGCACATGCAGGCATCTTTATTAGCTAGAGTTCATGAAATGCTGGGTGTGCCAAACAGGTCATTTGTAATTTGTTTAGTTTACAGGAGGATTTCTTGTTTTATGAAAAAACTTACTGATGAGGTTTTGTATAGGGAGTTCCTCTTACAGTTTGAAAAATAAGAGAATCTGTGTATACAACTGTGATTTATCCAGGAGCCCACCTGTTCTCAGCTTCATACAGAACTGAGCTAAATGTGTCAGTGCTGACCTGAAGGAGATTCTCTAGGGCTGTTCCACAGGGCTCTGTTCTCTGTCTCTGGCCAAAGATGTCAATGACCTGGATGGGATTTTGGTCATCGTGCTCACATTTATAGGACCCCGGGAGGGAGGGAAAGAGTGCTTCAGAAAACAAGCCAGCTTCCAAAAACGCCTTGAAGAAGATTGGAATTGAATAGGCATACATGTAACATGTTTTTATCCAAGCAACCATTGGCCTCGGTGCTGGCAGTGGGAGGTCTGGTTTTCATAGAAGCGAGAGTGTGATGTATCAGGGTTTGGGTTGCCTGAGTTCAGCAGAAATCAGCAGTATGAGTGACTCTCCAATCCTGGGTGCACATTCACAGAATTCACGGATCTTAGATCACACTCAGAAGATCAGGGTCTGGAAAATTTAAAGGGAAGAGGTGGTGAGAGTCTGCTTGCATTCTGCCCTCTCTGTCTGCACCTGGAGGGGTGGGTCTGGCTCCCACCATCTAAGAGCAGGGTCCAAGGAAGACACCCTGGTGCTGGAAGACACAAGACTGGTCATGGGGAGCAACAGGAGGAAGTGGGGAGGCCAGCCAGAGCAGAGGAGATGCTAGGAGAGGGGGTGTATGAAATGCCCTCCTTCAGGAGAGGAGTTTGTTCTGTCCTCTCTGGCCCCAGGCACAGAACTGGTGGGTATGGGCAGGAGTTAGCAAGAAGTAGATTCAAATCAATATAAGGGCAGGTGTTCGGATGTTCAGATGTCCAGAGATTACTCAGACTGCCTTACTGGTCACTGCCCCATTGCCGCTGAACGTATGCAAGCATAGGGCAGGGCTCAGTGACCTATCAGGGTCCTTCCTGGCCCTGAAAGTCTGATTCTCTTGTTCTCTGATTGGCTGACACTGGTCCTTTCCAGGTGTGGTTGAAACTCAGGGACATCACTTGCTCCCTTGGTTCTCTGTTGAGATTCCCATTTGTATCCATGAAGAAGATGATGTCAGGGCCTCCGGGCCTGGGGCTGGGGACAGGATGGGTGGTCATCCACCACACTAGCAGCCTGTTTTCAGCCTCACTGAGTGTTCACTTGATACCTAGAATGTCCTCTAGAACCTGAGCTCTTCTGAGCCCAAGGTCACCGAGTCACGGCGACCAAACTGGACACCAACCCCAGCTTCCAACTCCAAGTCCCCTTCCCCTTGCACTTGGCCCAGCTTATGCTCTGGAAACCTCCGCAGTCATAGGAAAGCCCAGAGAACAGAGAATGTTAGAAGCTGAGGGAGACACCAGCGGTCATATCCCACCTCTGCCCTTTCCCTTGTCTTCCCATTTCAAAGATAAGGAAACTGAGGTCCACAGGGATGAAATGAGTTGGCCAAAGCCACTGTCAGAACCAAACTCCACCCTGCCCTCCCTGCCCATGGGACCTGCTGGATGTCTCCTCTGTCCTCTGCTGGATTCCGCAGAAGGGGTGGATGTCTGGTCCTTGAAGGTCAGTGGGAGAGTGCCATATTGGGTACAGTCCACAGGCTTCAGTCTTTCAAAATAGCCCCACAGACCCATGAGCTTCCTCTTAGGGGACAGGGAGTGGGCATCAGCTGGCAGGGGACAGCATAGGAGAGCACCCAATGTGGAGGGTGGCAGTGTGGGTGCTGAGATGTCTTTTCTCATCACTGCAGTGGGGAGTAAGGCCTTGGCTAGCTGACTGGCCTGGCTTGGCTGTCCCAGCCAAGGCCTATCCCCTGCCCGCTGGCCCTTCTTCCCTCGGCTCAGCTGCTTCTGCAGGCTCCTCCCTGACTCCCATCCCCAAGCTCCCTCCACTTTCCTGGCCTGAGGCTGTACCATAAGGTGGGAAAGAACATAGGGGTTGGAATCCAAGCCTAGTGTATCCTGGCTGTGTGACCTGGTCAAGTCACTTACTCTCTCTGAACCTTAGCATCTTTTTCTATCTGTTGGGGACCCAACTCGTACCCATGCTCAGGTTTGGTGTATGTGTCCCCTGAGCTTATGTATGTATGGCTGCCTCCAGCATGGAGCCTACTTGGCCCTTGTTCGGGTGGCTTCTGTCCTTTCCTCAGGTGCCATGAAGGTTGCAGTTCTCTGTGATGTGGCCGACCAGGACCAGGTGTCCAGTCCTGAAAGGGGATGGTTAAAGCCAGACCAACAGAGGCATGGTAGGGAATAACACCTTCTTAGACAAAATCAGTGCTGCCTTAAAGACTGTTTATACAAAAGGACTGATTCTCTCATAACTTTCTCTTCTTCCTTGGCATGACCTCCCTTTGGGCAAAACTAGAAGGCCTTGCTCTAGGGATAATTGCAAAATATTTAATTTTGAGGCTGTCCCAGAACAACTTGATGGATATTGCCTAAAACAGCCTTGAACACGTAACTTGACACACTTTTGTGAGTTTATCCCCTGGATAAATTTCTAGCAGGGGAATTGGTGTGTCAGAGTTTGCTTTTCTCGTTTTGATGTATACTGGCAAACGGCCCTCCTAAAAGAACCCACTCCCCTCCTACGGCGTACGAGACGCGTCCGTTTCCTCATACCTTCATTAGCACTGGGACCTACCAAACTTGAATGTTTTGCCAGTCAGCTAAAGAAACAGAGTATCTTGTAGTTCTGACTTCTTTTTCAGTTACTCCTGAGGATGAGTGTCTTTCCATGGAGGGATTAGTCTTTTGTACTTCTTTTTCGGTAGATGCCTATTTCCATTCTTGGCATATGAAAATTTTTTCTGTTGGGTGGTTCAGCTCACTAGTTTGGATTTAGAGGATTGTTCCCTGGGTAGGTGGGTGGGCTTGGTGGTGTTTAGATCAGTTTCCTCTGGGGCTGTGAGTTGGAAGTGAGCCTCTTTGCTGCCCCCACCCCAGGGGCTGCCCGGGGCTTGCTGTGAGCTTCCTGGGGTTCTCGTCCTTAACAGGCAGGAAAGTGCTGCTCCTCTCCCCGCTCAATGCCAGGCCGTGCATCAGGGCAGAGCTTGTGATTGGACAGCTGGGTGGGGGGCTTGGTGGCGGATGCACTGCTTTTGGGATTAAGGGAGTGGGGGGCATGGCAGGATGCCAGGGAGAACCCAAGGATGTCTGTGGGGAACTTGGGCTGCTAGGGGTTATATCTACATAGGAAGTACCCCGTTAGAGGAGAGTATATTTCAGGTAGCAAATTTACTAAAGTTGCTTTTGTGCGCAGTATGTAGAACACCCAGAAAAGTCGTCTATCTCCCAGGATAAGTAAGTACCAAAATAAATAAGAAAAATGAAGTCAGTAGGAAAATAACGATAACACATTTACCTCTTGTGTTTGGAGCCGGCTGATGGCGATCGGGCAGGTGGGGCCAAGCCTCCTTAGGCACTGCCGCTGGAGGAGGCTGGGAAGTAAAAGGAAGGAACTACCAGACGTTGTGTGTTTGCTGCAGGCCAGGCGTTTGCTAAGCATTTTGGATGCGTTTTCCCATTTAATCATCACTCAAACCGTCCAAGGCATGTCTTACTACCCTCAGTTTACAGGTGAGGAAATGGAAGTTCAGAGAAATGAGATAATTTATGCACCAAATTTTCTTATGCCACATAAGAGGCAAAGCTAGGATTTAGTACCGGAAGCTGTTGGACGCCACCCATTGGACCTGCCTGTCTTTTCTCCCCAGACCTGACGCCTTGGTTTAAGCTGGAGGGAGAGTCCACGTAGAGAGTGGAAGATGATGGACGAGGGGCCTGCAGTGTTCTGGCCAAGCGTCCCAGCCCCCAGCCCCACTCTGCAGCCCAGCTGGCATCTCAGAAGACAGGGCTGGGAGGGGCTTCGGTGTGTGGCCTGGGAGGGCTGGAATCTATAGCTCACGCCTTTCCCTGCATGGGCCTGGGTGTGAGCGAGGGTGTGGGTAGGGGGCCTGCTCCCTGGGGGTGGGCTCTGGCCAAGTGAAACAGGCTGAGGTCAGAGGGAGGGGGCCGCCCTCCCAGTGGGAATGCCTGGATGACGTGACTTTGGGGGGCGCTGGAGGAGGAGGCCGGCTGTGTGTTTCTCGTCTCACCTCCAAGCCTTAGCCAGATGGGGAATCGGTGCGGGAAGCCCAGCCAGATGCAGCCTCTGGCAGGCTTCCCTGGCCGCTGTGCGAGGCTCTTCTCCAGCCGGCTTGGCAGGTCCCTCTGCCTCTTCCCCGAGGGGACCCTGGAGCAAATGACATCCTGGAGTCGGCTGTGGCAGAGAAAAGGGGTCTCCTCTGGCCACACAGCAGGCCAGAGAAGTGGGTCAGGGGCTCAGAAGAGGTGACCTGCTACCCTCTTTCTTCATCACAAATGGCTCTGTCCTCTGAGCCAAGTTTAGGGGAGAGAGGGGAGGTTTATAAAGTTGGCTCTTGGATCTGGAGCCTGTGAACTAAGAGAGCAGAAAACAAAGCTTCTGACTTCCAGACTTGATCCCTCTCCTTTTGCAGAGCTGTGTCTGCTTTCCCTGCATCGACCTTCTCTAGGTGTCAATCTTTGTGCTGTCTACCAGCGAGCAGCAAGGCACCCCATGCCCTGCCAGGAACTGGGGTGTCCTTATTCCCAACTCTGAGCTCTGTCCTAGCCATTCTGTTGCATCCTGACTGTGGTCCGCCTGGGGTCCCAGTGCTCTTGGGGCAGGATTTCTCAGTCTCCAAGTGCTCCTTCCAAGACCCCATTTCCCTGCTCTGATTCTCATCATCCGCGCCTGGTCCTCCTGGGCTCCTCCATCCTTGTCTCTTCCTCCCTCAGTCCTGAGCTCTCCCCACACCTGTTTTCCCTCCCTCTCCAATCCCAAACCATTCCACGTTTCCCACCCAAAAAACACTTCAGCTTGACCTCTGTTTCTCTGCTTTCCTCCCTTCCTACTCTCCCCTGCCCCCATCTTTCCCTCCAGCCTCAGAGCCAGGGACCCTTCGCTCACCTCCTGCCACTCACTGCCTTAGGCTCAGGCTGCAGTCACTCCAGCTGCTCTTGGTTCTCTACCCAGCTCAGGCTATTAGGCACCACCCCTCCCAGCCTTGGTCTATGCCTTTTCTTCTGCTTAAGACGCCCTCCCACCACCACCACCCTCACCCTCACTCACCTCTTTGCCCAGCTAACCTTCATCTTTCACCCTTCCCTCACCTCCAGCATCACCTCCTCCAGGAAGCCGTCTTGGCTTGGTGCCTCTCCTCTGTGTTCCCCCAGGATCATGCACATGTCTCAGTCTAGCCTCCAAAGCAAATTATCCATTAATGCCGCTCTTTCTCACCAGTCCAGGAGCTCCTCTGGGGCCAGGACTATATTTTATTTGACTCTGGGTTGCCCGTGTCTAGTGTGGAGCTCAGCACTCAATACTTCTTTACAGAACTGAACTGAATTTTATCAGACAGAAATGACATGTCTTTATTGAGGACCTACCACCTGCCCAATATCCTTAAATATTGTAAGGAAAATAAGAGTCGGGATAAAACATTTGCTTTCAAGGAGACTGTGACCCAGTTGAGGACAGACCTGGGAACAGGTCTGGGGAATGGCTACATGTGAAATTGGCAGTCTGGGTCTCCGGTGCTGAAGTGAGTGCTTTAGCTATGGGTGCCCTTCTTGGTTTTGGAAAAGGGACAGAAGACTATGGGCAGAGAGGTTATGAGGCCTGAAGGAGGGCAAGGGCTGCGTAGGATCAGATGAAAGGAGATTGGGCCAAACTCCAGGGTCAGGACCATGAGCAGATGGAGAAACATGTTTCTAGGGCAGGTGAGCAGATTCACCTAGTTCTGCAATTACTCTGTGGGCGTTTCCAAGGTCAGAGCAGGGTTAGTGGATTTTAAGTGCAGTTTCCCTGTCCTGGAAGCCAAACAGGAGCTGATGGTGTTCCCAGTTTTGCTGTTTGATTGGGAAAGTTTTACTGCGCGCCAGGCTTTGCCGCGGCCAGCGAACTCTCCAGGCAAAGAGAGCAGGGTGTTTCCGGCTTTATTTCTTTCTAGTCATCATTGGAAGAGGACCCGGTCTTTTCTTGCTGAGCCTGGGAAGTCAGGTGCATTTTAAACCAGGCTTTCTCCTTAATTAGCCAGGTACACCTTCTATGTGCAGTGCTGGTGGTCTGCCCCCTGGGAGTCACAGAGGCCTGGGATTGTTTCCTCCAGGACTAATGGATGTGACAAGACCCCTACCTACACAAGCTTGCTGTGCCCTGGATGAAGGGGCAGAGGGAGTAACAGGGCTGAGGCAGTCCAGGGAGGCTTCCAGGAGGTGGTAGATCTTGACTGGACCTTGGAGAAATTAGACAGGCTGAAAGGATGGAGAGATGGAGCCCTCTCTGGCAAGAACTCCGTAACTGAGAGTGACATCTTTTCCCTTCTAATATTTTAAAAACAGCTTTATTGAGATATAATTCACATATCATACAATTCACTCATTTAAAGCATACAATTCAATGGGTTTTAGTATTTTCACAAATAATGGGGAACCTTCACCACAGTCAATTTTAGAACATTTTCATCATCCCCAAAAGTAATCCCATTAGCAGTCACTCCCCATTTCTTCCAGTGTCACCCTCAGCCCTAGGCAACCACTAATCTATTTCTGTCACTATAGATTGGCCTTTTCTGGCATTTACACATAAATGGAATCATATAAAATGTGGTCTTTTGTGTCTGGCTTCTTTCATTTAAGTATCTTTTCAAGGTTCATTCCTTTTTATTACTGGATAATATTCCATTGTATGGCTATATACATCATTTTATTTATTTATCCACTCATTAGTTGGTGGACATTTGGGTTGTTTTCACTTTTTGATTATTATGTAGTAAATATAATAGTTTGTAATACAGTGCTGCTATGTACCTTCACATACAAGTTTTTGTGTGGACATGAGTTTTCATTCCTCTTGGGTAGATACCTTGGAATACATTTGCTGGGTCATATGGTCAGTCTATGTTTAACTATTTGAAGAACTGTCAGACTGCTTTCCAAAGCAGTTGCACACTATTTTGCATTGCCACCAGCAACGTATGGAGGTTTCAATCACTCTACATCCTTGTCAACACATTCTTATCTGTCTAATTATAGCCATCCTAGTGAATGTGAAATGGTACTTTATTATAGTTTTGATTTGCATTTCCTTGATGGCTAATGATGTTGAGCAGCTCTTCTTGTGTTTATTGGTCATTTGTGCATCTTCTTTGGAGAAAAGTCTGTTCAGATCCTTTGCCTATTTTTAAGTTGGGTTATTTATTTATTTTTATATTGAGTTGAAAGAGTTCTTTTTATAATCTAGACACAAGTCCCTTATCAGATACATGATTTGTAAATATCTTCTCCCATTCTATAGATTGTCTTTTTACTTCTTTGCTGATATCCTTTGAAGCACAGAAGCTTTTAATATTTATGAAGTCCAATTTATCTATTTCTTTTTTTGATTGTGTATTTTTGGTGTCATATCTTAGAAGGCATTGACTAGTGCAAGGTCATGAAGATTTGTGCCTATGTTTTCTTCTAAGACTTTTATAATTTTATGGCTCATGTTGAGGTATATGACCCATTTTGTTAATTTTCATATATGATGTGCGCTAGGGTTTCCTTCCAATTTTGGATTGAGTCAAACTGAAATCCCACCCACCTCCCCAGTTGGCTCATTTGCATTTTCTCAGTTCAAACATTTCCTCCTGAGAGAGGCCTTCCCTGATCATCTGGCTGAAGAAGCCACCTCCCTTGCAGTCAGTTTCGGTCACTGCACTGTCAGAAATGATCTTACATGTGTCTGATGCTCCTTGGGGACAGCCTGGCTGGCTCACTGCTGGTGTGTCCAGCACTAGTACAGACATTGACACTCAGCTAGTGCTTGGGATGTGTTTGTTGAGAGCAGGAAACTTTTTGTTAAAGGAGTTATATTCCCAATGGATTTTGCTGAAACTTTCTAAGTGTCTGGCCTTTTGGGTTGGGAGTTGGAGGGCTGAGTGGGAGGGGGTTTCCCAGCCTCACCACAGATAGGTGGTCACTCACCTCCTGCCCTGACGGTCCCATTACTTCACATGACAGCCCCTTCCATCCTTGGACAACTCTCATTGGAAGGTTCTTCCTGTTTTCCTATCAATTGAGCTCATTATCCACCGCCTTCCTTTGGGAGCAACTGCAGTGGAACCTCCCGTACTGATAGTCCTTTAAATATTTGAAACCAGCTGTTATGTGTCTCTTAAATACCTTCCCTGGGCTCAGCACCTCTAATTCTTTCAGCTGTTCCTCCTGGAGCCAAAAAGAGCTGGACTCTGACCCATGAGTCACTGATATAGGCCCAGTGGAGGTAGGGGCAGTCACAGGTGGCCAAAGAAAGTGAAGTCACAGCCACAGTGCAGAACGAATGTACCCCTATCTCCTTGTTTTCTTTTCCCCACTTGAACTGGTGAATTCCAAACCTGGAGGCAGAACTTTGAGCAAAAGCACTGATTACAAACTCCCTAACTAGACCTCTTGAAGGCAGAGCTGACTCTTCATAGTACAAATTACACTACAGTATTGCTTTCTACTTAAAGAGTATTATTTTCCCAGCTAGTCCAGTGATCTTTTCCGTATTGGTCCACCTTAAGTGGTTCTCAACCTGTAACAACCTGTAGACTCACTTGGGGAGTTCTGAAAACTGCCAGTGTCCACCTCACCTTCCGAGATTCTGATTTAAATGGTATGAGGTGGGGCTGGGAGGCAGTGTTGTAAAGCACTGTTGGTGATGGTACGTGTGTAGACAGGGTTGCAGACCTTGGCTTCAAGAGCTCAAGGTTGAACTTGGACTCCCCTGCAGCTCCCCAAGAATGAGCACATATTGGATGTTAGCAGAATATCTAGGAGCTGGCAGTAGCCAGAAGACAGGCTAAGAGAACACAATTGTTTTATAAGTTAGAAATCTTGTTTTAAATTATGAAAGCCAAGCATAGTCAAAAGAAATTAAATAGTATAGATATGTATAAAGTGAAACTATTCTGTTTCTCCTTAACCCAAATAACCGTGATTATCAGTTTGTGGCATTTTTCCAGATTTTTAAAGTGTGCATGTATATGTGCACATGCACAAACCCCCATACACACCTCCCCCAAAATAAATCTAATTGTACTATACATATTGTTTTGTAATCTGTTTTTTCTTTTCTCAATGTACTGTGAATATATTTGCTTAATGACACAGAAGGATTCACCTTATCTTTAACAGGTGTATGAATCACAATTTGCCCATTTTTTAAATTGGTAGCCAGTTAATATTCCTTATTTTTTGCTGTTCCAGCAGTGCTGCAATGAACGTCTTTATATACATAAACATTCACACATACACACACACTCATGTAGATAAATTCTTAGAGGTGAAATTGCTGAGTCAAAGAGAATGCACGTTTAGGGTAGAGACTGACAAAATGCTCTTGAAAAAAACTGTTCCCGTCTACCCTATGCAACAAAATTCCTAATGACAGCAATTTGCCTTGTGTCAAAAGTCGAGCTTTGCTGAGCACAGCAGAGAGGAAGGTGTGAGTGTGTCAGATGGTGGGGAGGAAACGGTGGGGTCACTTCCCCTGCAGGCTGTGTGTGGAGGAGGCCGCTGGCCTCTGGCCTTGCCTGGCTGCAGTGTTTCCCAGGAAGAGGAAACCAAACTGTGTGTGTTAACCTTTGCCTTGCTCTCCAGGGTGTGACGGGGGAGTGGGGCACGTTCACAGGATGTATGTGTCCAGGTCAGCAGGCCTGGGTCAGTCTTTGACTGGGGAGTGTGTGGGGCTAGAATCCTCCTTTCCAGTATTTTCCTAGATCCACTGGACTGTGTCTAAGCCCCTTGGAAGCCCAGGAGCGTGATCTTTTTCATGGTTTGGGAGATGATATGTTTGTTTAAGGTTTCCAAGACTCTAGGTTCTTAATGTCAATATGCATCTAGAATTTTTCTTGATTTCCACAGTAGGGTGAGCCTCCTCCCTCTAGCCTGGGCACCCTGCCACACTCTCTGGGCTCCTGGGCATTACCCAAGACACCCACTACCTCTCCATTGGAGCACCTGCTGGTTCAAGGTGGTCAGATGTGTTTGCTCTGATAAACTGGCTTGCGACCAGAGGGAGGTGGCAGAGCTGGAGGGAGGAAGGTACAAAGGTTCAACCACGTGCCTTCAAGGACTCTGAAGAGTGTGCAGTGGGGACCACACCCAGAGCCCTAGAAACCACAGTGCCTTCCTTTCTTGACCCAGGGCTAATTGGTGCCCCCCAGAAACTTCTAGGGAAAAGGCTAAAACTCCAAGAGTGCAGGAGAGCATGCTAGGCACTTTGAAGGGAAAGGTGGGGAAGAGAGGTCACATTACTGAGCAGCTATGGTATCCCCGTCACCGTGGTTTTGCTTTACTTGTGTTCTCATTCATCTTCACAGTGAGGCAGGTGTTATCGCCCCCATTTTGTGGATGGAGAGTGGAGGCTCAGAGAAAGGAACAACTTTTCGTGTAGCTGATCGGATTGATTCTAAACCATGCGCAATAGTGCTGGTCCCCATAGAGGGCTCCATACCCTACTGCCGCACGGGTGGCCTCAGTACTGACTGATCGGTCACCTGCACGTGGGGCAGCTGATCAACAGAGCAAATCCTTGTGGCAGGGGCTCTGCCTGACTCCCGGCAATCTGGCGTAGTTATCGAAGAGGACAAAGTGGTCATGACGCCATGTTTGAACTGACCTCTGTCCGCTCCAGGACTTCAGGTAGATCAGTTATTTCTCTCTTTCTCTTCTTCCATCAACTGGAGATGATAACAGCGCCTTCGTCACAGACTCATTGTAAAGATTACATGAGATCATATGGATAAAATGCGTAGCAAGGCCCAGAAGACAGCAAGTGCTCATAAATGGGCCTGGCTCTTCTTGTTACTCCTGATGAGACCACTAGTTTGTGCATTTAAGAAAAAGGACTGTAAAAACTGGCTCTTCCTGTCATTTCTGCCCTAGTTCTGGTGATTGTAAGGCAAGCGCTTTGACAGCTGAACCTTTTATTAAGGTCCCCATAGGATGTGTAAGTCCTGGGAGCTCCTACTTTGCACAGTCATTTCCCCTCCAGGAAACATGAAAAAAAAGAAGGGGAAAAAAAGCCTGCGACCCCGAGAGACCTGCCACGGCTCGTCCATCCTTTCAGCGAGGTGCTCCTGAGGATGGGCATTGTCCTCCCCGACCTGGGCAGCAGAGTTATTTTTGTTCTTCTCCTTTCCCAGGCCGGGCTTGTTATTAGTAGTGGGGTGTGTGTGTCTGTGTGCATGTGTGTGTGTGGTGTTCCCCTGCCCCTGTCTGTCTGCATCCCTGTTTCTCACTTCCTGCTCCCCTCCTACTCCTATTCCAGGTGTCATGATCCAAGTCTCCTGGCAAATGGAGAGAAGTCAGTTCCCCACCCCTCCCCACCTTTTCCAGAGAGTCTAAACAGCTAAGGTTCACTAGGCACTTACCATGTGCCAGGCCCTGTGCTAAGCACCCCCATGTGCATCGTCACATTCATTGGGAAGCTCCCGTGATGAGCCACCCTTTGCAGTGAAGGAGACCCTAACTCAAAGAGGCTAAAACACATGCCCAGGCCCACACAGCAGAATGGTGTTGGAGCTAAAGTTTAAATGTTTTCATCAAATATTTTCAAAGCCATTTCTCTTTTCCATGATACCAGTACTACCTTGGTCCTTTCTGAGCCTGACTTTGTGGTACCCAGTCACTCCATCTGGCACTGTTTCCCTACCTGATTTGTATGTGTGAGTCTGGTTGCCACAGCTGAGTTGGGAGAGCCTGGAGGTCGGGGACTGTGCCCCATCTCTTAGCGTGGCACAAAACCACTTACTCCACATTTGCTGGTTCCTTTGTTCTTTTACTTAGGGAACATTAAGTAAGCACCTCTTAGGTGTCAAGTGTCTTGCTGAGCATTAGAATGCCAAGATCTGCCTTCAGGGAGCTTCTGTTCTAATTGGGAGATACAGGGTTATATCCTGAATCCTCACAATAGTCCCAGAGTGAGGTGACCACGATTATCCCCATCTTGCAGGAGAATATATGGAGGCACCAGCGATGTGGAAGCTTCCTCCAAATCCTCTTGCCTATACACCACCCTCCAAGTTAAATAAACAATCGAGGCCTGTGATTCGTGGGAAGGATGGCAGGCACTGAGGGTGCCGGCTACCCTGGAAACACTCAAAGGTATTTGATATGGTTTAGGAGCCTGCTGATCATCCCCTCCTCCAAATCCCTTGAAAAACCCTTTTACCCAAATGCTAATCAAAACTACAACGAGCTGTCACTTCACACCTGTCAGAATGACTGTTATCAAAAAGACAACAAATAATGAACGTTGGCGAGGATGTGGAGAAACAGGAATCCTCATGCACTGTTGGTGGGAATGTAAATTGGTGCAGCCACTCTGGAAAGTGTGGAGGTTCTTCAAGAAATTAAAACTAGAACTACCGAACAATCCAGCAACTCCTCTTTTGGATATTTATCTGAAAAAAAAAAAGAAAACACTAATTATAAAAGATACATGCATCCTTATGTTCATTACAACATTATTTACAATAGCCAAGATGAGGAAGCAACCTAAATGCCCATCAACAGATGAACAGATAAAGAGCTGTGACGTATATTCATATATAATGGAACGTTACTCAGCCATAAGAAGAATGCAATCTTACCATTTGTGACAATATGAATGGACCTAGATGATATTACTCTAAGTGAGAATAAGTCAGACAGAGAAAGCTAAATACTGTGTCATTTCACTTATATGTGGAATTTTAAAAACAAAAAAAATGAACAAACAACAGAAACAGAGTCATAGATACAGAGAACAAACAGGTGGTTGCCAGAGGGGAGGGGGTGGGGGAAAGAGAAAAATAGGCAAAGGAGATTAAGAGGTACAGACTTTGAGCTATAAAATAAGTGAGTCACAGGGATGAAATTACAGCATGGCAAATATAGTCAATAATTATGTAATATCTTTGTATGGTGACAGAAGGCAACTAGACTTACTGTGGTGATCATTTTGAAATGTATAGAAATATTGAATCACCGTGTTGTGTACCAAGAACTAACACAGTGTTGTAGGTCAATTATATTTCAAAAACAAACAAGCTCATGGAAAAGAGACCAGATTTATGGTTACCAGAGTGGGGTAGGGGAGGAGGAATTGGATGAAGGCAGTCAAAAGGTACAAATGCCCACTCATAAGATAAAGAAGCGCCAGGGGTGTAATGTACAACATGGTGGGTATAATTAACAATGCTGTGTGTTATACATGAAAGTTGTTAAGAGAGTAAATCCTAAGAGTTCTCATCACAACGAAAAAGAATTTTTTTCTGTTTCTTTAATGTTCTATCTATATGAAATGATGGGTATTCACTAAGCTGATTGTGGTAATCATTTCATGATGTAAGTCAGGTCACTATGCTGTACACCTTGGGCTTATACAGTGCTGTATGTCAATTATATCTCAAATAAAACTGGAAAAGGAAAAAAAGACCTTTTCCCAGATGAGGGCCATTTGGCACAGGTCTGCAGCCAGGTGGCCACAGGCCATTGAACTTGATTTTGCTGGGAGGGTTTTGTGTTGGCAAAGACCTTTTCACTGAGCCCAATATATTTGTATTCTGCCCCTTGGCCATGGAGGCTTTGCTTCTGGAGGTGGTGGGTGGGAGGGAGGGAGTGGGCAGTCCCCAAGTGTTGCTGCTAGTGACCTCTTTGGTGTTTCAGACCCCGTGGGTTTTCCCTCATCAGCCAGCTGGTCATATTTCAGTGTGCCCAGTGGACTGGCAGGCCTGGGGAGCCTCGGGGGAAGTGGGGAGAAGAGAGATGCTGCCTATGGGGAGAGCCGGGAGGGCGTAGTCATCCATGTTAAATAGATGGGGATACAGCATGTATCTCGTATTGGGTTGTTCTGAGCCAACAGTTAGCAAACAAACGCAGACAGAATAACTGGCTAATTGTGAAAAGCAGACTATGAGCATCCCAAGAGATGAGCACAGACTTGCTAGGCTAGTGGGTTCAGGTCAGTGGATAGAATCTGGGGGGCTTTCAATCTGGGTGCAGCCAAGTATTGTCAAGAGTGCTCTTTGACACCAGGGCCTTTGCTGCTTACTGGTGGGGTACTGAGCCCCAGTAGTGGGGAGAAGGGGCATCAGCCCAGCATTTGGTGGAGCCACTTGCCCTGGGAGCAGCAGCCCGGGTGTTCTGTGCTCTGCTGGGTGGCCTGGGTCCTGAGGATCAGCCTGGCCTAATTTGGGACTACCCTGCCTGTGATAGGACTTAGTACATGGGGCCCTTTGAATAGAAGATTGGAGCCAGTTGGTACCTTAGATGGGCTGGCATCATCTTCTTGGAGAAGAACTTGACATGATGAACTTTCCCAGCAAGAAGCCAGAGCAGTGATCATGTCCCTAAATGTGAATTCCCCTTTACTGGCTGTTGGAATGTATTCCTTCAGACTTCTGGAGCCATAGCCTTTAGCAGTCAGTCCCAAGTGTTAAGCATCCTTCCATCTAGAAGATTTGGGGAAGCTGAAGACCTGGGTCATGAGGAGATGCTGTAACGTCAGGGACCCCGAAAGCAATGACAACCCAGCCAAGGGACAAGGTGCTGTGTCATGGCCAGAACTATTCTGTATGCATTAGAATGAGGTGCTCCTTTCTCTGTGTGCCTGCAGCCCTGAGCCAGGGTGCACAGTTCGGGGTGCAGAGTATAGGTTAAATTTCAGCCCCTGCTTGTCCCAGGCAGTCTTTGTGCAGAGAACAACTTATGTAACTGTATGCGACGACCCTAGTCCTAGCCAACTAATCCCAGTGTTAGTGTGTTAGTGTGAGCAGGTGAAGGAAGATTGTCTTTGAGTTTCCAACTGGCCTGGGGCCAGAGGCAGCTGGCAGGGGTCCAGAGAAAATAAGGCCTCCCCAGTAAACTGAGCCACAGCACCATGAAAATGGAGGATTTCCCCCGCAGTTCCCAAGTCCTTGCCTCTAACTATACTCTTCACCAGCAAAGGGAGCAGCAGGCACTTACTGGCACTTTCTAACTGAACGTGGGCAGGTCCCAGGCCTTCTAGGAATCACTGGGCCGTAACTTTGGGTCACTGACTGGTCACAGCCCAGGTCTGCTCCCCAACCTCCCTCCACAGGAATTGCGCTGGACTTCATTCTCAGTGCTCTGGAGTTGAGCTGTGGGTCTGATTTGCATCAACGCTATTTCTTTGTTGAAAGGAGCAGGACTCGGAAGTCTCAGAAGCCTCACACATTTCTGGGCTTAATGAGCTGAGCAGACGGAAGGCGGCCTAAGATGGCCTCAGAGTAGGTGGGCTGTTGGGACCGGGGCGTGGAGTTTCCGTAGTTGTGTCTGTGCCAGAGATCCCCCTCTGGAGAGCATGAGCGTGGCAGGTGAACGTTGAGACTCTGGGCCTTCCTCTCTGGGGGAGGCGGGACGCAATTCCTAGATGCTTGCCATCTGCCTGCAATGGCCAGAGCCGGGGAAATTGAATCCATGGATTTTTTAAATCTAGAAGGAAGGGAAACTCCACCCGGGAAATATAACTCCAAGTAAAGTGTGTGGAAGCAGGATGTTTAATTGCAAACCTTTCTTGAGACCCAGCTGCTGGGTAATGTTATCTTGGCTGCTCCCGGGGCCGGAGGAGAGTTTATCTGGGCCCCTAATGCAGGCCCAGTAAACAGAGCTGGCTTTCTCCGATGACCCTTGCCCTGTCCCCCTTCCCCTCCACCTGCTCTTTCTCTGCAGTTTATCGCTAGGGTTTCCAGCCCGGCCAGCTCAGGGAGGCCTGAGAAACTCTGATGTGGGAGTAGAGGGTGTGAGCCGGGCTGGAGTTTTGTGCACCATTGTGCATCTGGAGTGATAACTAGGATGGTCAAGGTTTGGAAGAAGACAGACAAGCCTCCAGCCCAGATGTAGGAAAGGGGCCTGAAGGCTGTCTGCAGATCCTCTGGGCTTATCTCCAGGGAGGTCTCTGACCATTTCTTCAGCTCAGGATTTACACTGTTTATCCAGGAGGGCAGGCTGGGAATGGGGGTGGGGGGCTCTGGCAAATCCCAGAGGTTTGGGAGAATCTGGGAATGGTGGCTCATTTCCCCACCCACCCCACCACCCCCACCTAAGTCACCAGAGGGCCTGTCTTTCATGTGTGTTCAGGTAAAGGGTTAGACAGAGACGATGCCCTATGACTTTTCAACTATTTTGAAGAGTAAAGGAGAAAGGACTTTCTAAGGCAGGTATGCCTTGGTCATGTGCTAGTTGGTCCTAGACTAGGAAATAGGAGGTGTGTGTTCCTGTCCCAGCCCTGTCACGAACGAGGTGAGCACGACTGCCCAGCAGCCCTGAAGGCTGCGCGCATCAAGTAGAGGGAGAGTCTGCGAGTCTGGGCAGCTGCACTGAGGCCTCGCCGCTGATGACAAGGAAGGTCCTGAGAGTGAAACCCAGGAGTGGTTGACTCCAAGTCTGTGCCTGTTTCCCTGGCAAATCGCCATCCCAGGTCCTAGGTTCCTCCTCTGCACAAGGAGAGGCCTCCCAGCTGCCACAGGCAGTGAGCCTGTGATTAATTCTCTCTGGGAGGTGAAGGGAAGCCCCTAATTACTAGCGTGGAGGGAGCACGGGTCATGTTAAACCCCAGTTAAGCCCTTCCTCTGGGTCCCGCTTGGTTGGCCAGGGAGAAAGACGGCTGTCTAATGGCCTGCGAGCGGGTGCAGACACTCTCCCAGGAGGGCCCAGCTGCTTGGGGCCTCCTTATGGTGCATCTGCCCCAGCGGAGGTCAGGAAGGCTCACCTGGTCATGCGCAGCGTCTGCGGGAAGGGGGGATGCAGGAGGGAGTGCAGAGGTAGCAGGCAGGATTTGGGAGCCAAGAAGCTGGGAGTCAGCATGCGGGACGGGTGGATTATAACCCCTGTGACAACTGCCACAGTTGGTGAAGCCAGTTGTGTATGAGAGTTTCCTCTGTGTCCACCGACTTTGTAGTGTTCTTAACCACTAATTTCTGTCTGGGCCCCCAAGTTTTGTCTCTTTTTAGTCTTGGGCCCTCAGAATTAACATGCCTGCCTCATGTTCCTCTAGGTTTACCCCCTAAACAAGGGTTGTATAGACTTTTCAGATCACCCAAAGCTTTATTTAAAAATTCAGTCTGATCAAGTTGTTTGATTTAAATATCCTCACTCCTGAATTTACATATAGGGAGACAGTCCAGTGTGGTTAAGAGCATGGGGGATTAGACTCAGCTGGACCTGGGTTCAGTCCTTTGCCCTGTATTTTCCCAGCTGTGTGATCTTGGGCAAGTTATTTGGCTTCTCTGAACCTCGGCTTCCTCTTGTGCAAAATGGGCATATAGTGGTAGCTACCTCATTGGCCCGAAGATTAAATGAGCTAATGCACATGGTTGCTTTACACTGTGCTGGCATGAAGTAACCATTACCTAAATGGTTTCTACAATTTATTGTGTGAGATGTATGTTTATATATGATATAAAGCAAAGCATATCCCTATGTATTTATTATCATCATAGTTTGAGCTTGTGCGGATAGGGATGACCTTTTTACTTTATGTTCTTTCTTACTGGGATCACATAAAACATGTCAGGGTGGCAACACTCAGGTCTATTTGCTTTGCTTTATGGCCCTCTCCTTGGATGCATTTCAGAAAAAACACTCCTCACTGCACGAGGCTAACTCTGTGACATAGAGATCGGATAGGGAAGGGACTAGATTCAGAGCTTGTTTGCTTGGCTGTTGACTGAGCAGCCAAACATAAAGCCTCACACTCCTGTGTGCAAAATCCTTACTTAAGTGGACTAAATGTTCATGCCCCCTCCCCCTGTTACCCACCCCAAATCCACATGCTGAAGCCCTGATCCCCAGTGTGATGGTGTATGAAGTGGGACCTTTGGGAAGTAATTATGTTTAGGTGAGGTCAGGAGGGGAGGGTCCCAGTGAGGGGATTATAAGAAGAAGAAGAGACTAGAGCTCACTCTGTCTTCACCATGTGAAGATACGGCAAGAAGGCAGCCACCTACAAGCCAGGAAGTGGGTTCTACCAGGAACCTTGAACCTTGATCTTGGACTTCCAGCTTCCATGACCGTGGGACATAAATGTTGCTGTCTAAGCCACCCAGTCAGTGGTATTATGTTATAGCAGCCAGAGCAGACCAAGACAGCCCTGCTCCAGGCATCTGGCAAAGTTAGCCACTCTGATGCCAAGGTGTCTAAATGCTGCTCCTCTTAGTTAATGTTCCTTCCTTCTCACAGTGGCTATGACCCTGGCTTCTCTGGCCAGTTTGTTCTTCTCTCTGGTAGAGTCAGTCCCTCAAACCTGCTGAATCAGAGTCCCTGGGCAGAGGCCTGAGAATCTGGATTTTACAGAGCTCCACAGGTGATTCTTACGGAAGGGGCATCCCGGCAAGGGAACTAGTGCTGTGACCTACAGCTGCTCAGTGTCCTCTGAGGGAGAAAGCAGGTGGGGGTCTTGCCCATGTCTTAATGCTGGGTCACTCTCCCTTAACGCTGTACCTGGAGAAATCACAGCAAGCACCAGGGGGGATGTTCAGTGGAACAGCCCCGAAATTGTGTGAGGGGACCCTCCCTGTAATGAAGACCTCTCCCAGGAAGGCGTGTCTTTGGTGTGGGTTTAGGTAAGAGGGACAGAAATGGTGTGGAATTAGGTCAGATTGTGTGGGCCAGTGACTTTCTCTCATTCTCCAGTCAGCAGTCCCGCCCACCTCCTGGACCAGGTGAGCCTTCCAGAGTGGCCTGAGGCAGTAGTCTCAGACAGTCAGATTGAGCACTAGGAACTGGGGTGACATTGAGAATGGGGTCCTAAAATTCCTTCATTTCAGATAAGTTTGCAAACCTTCCATAAACTAACTTCCATCCTGCAAACCTACCTCTCATCCAGAAAGTCAGTTTGGTTGTTCAGTGCAGCAGAATGTTTTCTGAGCATGCGATCTGTGCCAGGTGCAGAGCTAAGACGTAGGGATACTGGGATGAATCACACATCCCTGAAATACTTAGTCTCCTGAAGCAGGTTCAGAGTGAGTTCTGAGGGTCAACAGTGGCAGAATAACCTGGAGTGGTTTGTTTAATACATAGATGCCCTATTTCAACAAATGCACCACTCTGCTAAGGGGTGTTGATAATGGAAGAGGTGTGCATGTGTTGGGGCAGGGGATAAACGGGAACTCCTTGTACTTCTCAGTTTTTCTGTGAACCTAAAACTGCTCTATAAAAATAGTTTTAAATAAAATAAGATAAAATGTAGATCCCTGAGCACTGCCCCCTACCCCCAGCCCAGGTCTACTTATGCAGAATTTCAGGGGTGAGGTCTTGACATCTGGAATTTTGGAAGGCCCTTTGTGGAATCTCCTTCACCATAAAGTTTGATAACTAGTGGAAATTAGCTGCTTAAATATTTAAACAACACCAAATTTATTTTCATTGTGTAAAATACATATAAACAAAAAGGAATTAAAAACCACTTGTAACCCTGCCCTCTTAAGATAATCATCCTTAGCATTTTATTAAATATCCTTATAGATGTGTGTGTGTATGTGTTTAGACACATATCTGTAGTATCCATTTGTTCCTGGCACTGTGCTAAGCCCTGGGACAGAGATGAGAAAAAGAACGGTCCTGGCCACGGACCACCCACAGTTAAACGATGCCTGGCACAACATAATGCCAAGCCTTAGTCACCCACTTACCTGCTCTTACCTTTCCCCACAGGTATACATCATCAATGTCACCTGGTCCGACTCCACTTCCCAGACCATCTACCGGAGATACAGCAAGTTCTTTGACCTGCAGGTGAGTGGATCTGAGCTCGCATGGTGTTTGGTTCTACCTGAAGTGGCCTGAGTCGCTGGTGGGCTGGCCTCTTTCATGTCGTCATCCAGAGCACTCCCGCCTCAGCTCTCAGGGTCAGAGTCTAGGCAGAGCAGAGGGACTGAGAAGGGAATCTCAGCAGTTGAGCTGGGCTGGGCTTAGTCGTGGATGTTACAGGCAGACACTTGGGGCTTTGTTGGCTTCCTCAGATGGTTTTCACAGTCGTGCTTTGTCACCCTCCTTCCTCTGGGGGGTAGGAAACCAAAGTGGAGGCGTGGGAGGATGGCTGTGGGTGCTGTGTGCCTGAGCAGACATGTGTCTATAAACATCCAGGGTGAGACACAAACCACCACAGCATTGCAGGCAAAGAAAAGCAAACACACAGAAAAGACTGAAACAGAAAATAAGCAATTTCTTGAACTACAGGCACAAACCAGGCATACCACTGTGTCTGTCTAACCAAATAAAGCTCTTGTTGCTCTGTTTGTACACATGTATGATATGTGTGTCTCTAACACATGCAGGCATGTCACACAGGAGGATGGAAGCATGGATCCCACAGCTCCATTGTAGACATTTCCCTTGATGCCAACTAATCTGGTTAGGCCTCTTTGGGTTACAAGTGATCATTTTACACTCATACTGGCTTAGACAACAAGGGGACTTGGTTGGAAGGATATACCAGAGAAGCTCATGCAGCCTGCCAGATGATGGGAAGGGGAGTGAGGTGGTGGGCTTCAGAAACACCTGCACAGAGGCTGCTCTCCCGCTGTCTTGTCTCAACATCTCTCTGGGCTCTTTCCTGAGCTTTCTGAGGGACCAGCTGTCAATAGCTCCAGAACTGCATATCTTGTGGTTCCCAACTGCAGAGAGACTGCCTTTCTCCCAGTTCCAGATTGAAAAATCCCAAGGAAGATTCTGATTGGCCTGGCTTGGGTCAGGTGCCCTCTCTGCACCAATCACTGTGGCCGGGGGCAGAGGGGCATGAACACAGTTGTGGCCACTAGGGGGCACACCCCTGTTTATCAGAGGCAGGCACCAGACAAGGCAGAATGATTGTGAGTTGGGCAACAACCTTGCCCACACTAGGAAGGGAAAGCCGAGAGATTCTAGGTTCTTCCTTAGGGCTGTGAGCCTAGTTTAGGCAAATGAAAACACAAAAAAGAGACACCCACTTCTGGCCCTCCCAACCAAGGTCCGCTCCTTCCTTTGCGGGCCTCTGGTGGTGAGTCATCTTGGAGAGGCTAGACTCGCATGTTTGCCCCAAGTACCTGATTTTATCCATTGTCCTTATCGCTCTACCTAGGAGATGTGCCACAGGTGAGCCAGCTTCCTGTGTTACAGAGCCTCTCTTAATCTAACAATATGGGGCTGAATATCCCATTGAATATGGGGTTGAAAGCCACTCCTTACTGTCCTGCCTTCTTACTCTTGCCTGTCAATTCCTGTCCAATCTCCTCATGTCCTTCCAGCATAAATTGTTGGGACTTGCTGATATCCCATCAATGGGTGTTGTGTGCTTTACAGGAAATGATAACTTAGCTGGGGAGAGGGAACCCTGAAAGGACTCATTGATGAGCCAGGGGGGATTCTGAGAGCCAGTGGAAACTCTCAAATCAGAACTTTTCTTCCCCCACTTTCTGGTCTGTTCCCCTACCCCCCTCCCTATTTGCAGAATCTCACAAGAAAGGAATGCTGCTTCCCCCATTCCTCCTTGCCTGGAGGGCTCATTTCCTGTGTGTCAGGCGGCGGCACGGCAAGAAGCAGCTTGTGCGATGTGCTGGTCCTGGTCAGGAGCACCACCCCTGTCCTTGTGGGTCATTGCTACCCTGTAGATGCAGTTTGGAAAGGTGTTGGGATGGTTCTTTGGAATTTAACCTTTAAACCAAGCATCTTTGGGAACCCATTTTACAGAACTTGACATAAGGACTTTTAGTGGTGGAGCCTTTCTTATTCATCTGGATCTCTGATTTTAATGCGTCAGCTCCTATAGAGGAAGAACAAATGGCACTGCTAATTCCGTCCCTGGTCATTGGTGGCTCTCAGAGCTCAGCTTGGAGCTGAGGCACTGGTTGCTGGCTCTGTCGCTCTGTAACTCCAGGCAGATTCCTTGACTTCTTGATTTTCTCATCTGTAGAGTGAGGATTTGAATGGTACCCACCCAGTAGGGTTGTTGTGAGGATTAAACGATTGAATTCATGCTTTTCCCAACACATGGTTATCTAGTGACTTACTCAGTGCTAACAGATGACAAGGATGCCAGGCTGCCTGGTCGAAGGGTCTGGGGGCTTAGTACCTCCAACCATGGTGTTGCTTTCTTATTTCTCTTCCTTGGCTTCACTGTACTGAGGAGCTAGTCTGTCCCAGGCCTGTGCCAGAGTATTCAGAGTCCCACAGGCTCTCTGGAGCTTGCCACTGGGGCAGGACGGAGTAAGTTGGGAGCAGGTTGTGGCCCACAAAAGGCTGCTCTCAGAATCCTTTTGCTCCTCCCATTTTTGGCTGAGCCCCACCTTGGAACCCTGGAAGTTCTGGGCTGACTAAGCCAGCCTGGGGGAAGTGCTTAACTGCCTTTACCAACTTGTGCTTCTGGGCCTTCTGGGGACCATATACTGTGTTTAGTATGAGTCTATCCTAAATATTGCAGGAGATAATGCTAAAAAGTTATTCAGTGTTTATCTGAAATTCAAATTTTATCTTTGTCCTATATTTTTACTTGCTAAATCTGGCAGCCTTAATTTGGCTGTGTGTGGTAAGTGTGGCAGGATAAAGATGAAGAAGCCAGACTGGCTTGGGGTGAGAAAGAGCTGGCCTTTGCCGAGGCCCCCACCACATTTGTGCTTTCGCAGGGCACAAGCGGCACAGGCTGACAGACACTCAGTTGAGAAGGACAAGGCCCCTTTCTTCTAGGAGTCTATATCTGGTGGGGAAAATAGACTTTTAAGCGATTAAGTCCACTGTAGATGATACTAGATTGAAGTACAAGCAACATGCTGTGAGATGAAGAGGAAGGAAAGAACATTCTTCTTGGGAGGGGGAAACTAAGAAGGTACCCATATGGTTTTGATTGGTTTCAGCAGCTTAGAGTGATGTAGCCACCCACCCCCACTCCAGTTTGGGAGGATATAGTTGCTTTTTGAGACTTAATAGTTATCAGAGTAAAGTATGTCCTTAACTTATTTCTTGCTTTGTTCGTTCATTTATGCCTGCTGCTCTGCCTCCTTCTCTCCATCTGTGCATCCATCTGTCCATCCGTCCATCCATCTATCCATCCATCCTCGATCTTTCCAATCTTAAGTGCTGGCCTTCTATGTCCCAGGCAGGATGCCAGGCTCTGGGTGGGGATTTAGGAGCAAGAGCAGATCTGGTTACTGCCTTTATGGAACTTATAGCTTAGTGAGGGAAGACAGATTTTAGTTTAAAAATATATACATGTATTATTTTACACTGTTTAAAATCCTACAAAGAAAAGTACCATAGACATATTATAGGGAAACCTTACACTCTGGTATTGGAGCAGGCTTCCCTGAAGGGGTAAGTTTATCCGCCAGATCAATGAGTTATTTTATTTTATTTTGGGGATCAGGGTTTCTTTTGTGCATCTCTCCAGACAAGCATGAATGTACATACACAATTCTAATAACCTTCTTGGTCTTTCACATCCCCTTGAAATCCTTCCAAGGGCACTAAGAAAAAATTCTCTGTCCCAAACCTTCTTCTCCCCCCATATCTTCTGCCTTGAGCCTTCAGACCCAGTGGTTCTGCCTCTTCCTCGCACAAGAGGCTGCTCACAGAACCCAGCCCTGTTCTCGCCCACTGAGAAGCACCAGGGATGGAGCCTTTAGACCCATGCCAGCCAGTGCAGTAGCCTTTAGCCACGTATGGCTAGTTAAATTTAAATTTAAATTAATTTGAAAACTTCAAGGCTAATTTTTAAAAATTAAATTGTTTTTCATTTATTTTTAAAAATGAAATGAAGTTTAGTTTCTCGGTCATGCTTCTACATTACAAGTTCCCAATGGCCACAGTGGCTAATAGCTACATATTGAGCATATTCAGAGCATTTCAATCATCACAGAAGGTTCTATTGGCCTGTGCTGCCCTAGACCATCTGGGACACAAAACAGGCCTGATCTGGCTTTAGGCCCACCCCTGCGTGCTCTGCCACCTCCCAGCCCCTCCCTAGTTGTCCTCTAACATCTTCTAGGGCCCTGGCGGGAGGAGGGAGACTATGTTCCACCATGATTTGCCCCATCCATAGAGCAGTTCCGAGTCAACAGCTATTCCAAACGCCTCTTCTGGAAACCAGGTCAGTTACTAGAGAGGGCTTCTAAGGGCATTTCAGATGTCAAGTTGGGAATAGGGAGAGAAGAGGCTCTTGGTCTCCAAGTGGAAATTGCTTTCTTCTAAAAATAATCCACCACTCAGTCCTATCTGACCAGGAAAGGGACCTGTCCCAGAGGGAGCTGGCAGGGTCAAGGCCTGAGGTTGAGGCCCATTTGGTTATAAAGAGCTTGGATTTCTTGGAGGTGCAAGAAGAAGGAGGGAAGGGAAGAAGGAGGAGGGAGAAGAGGTGCAGATGCTCTTAAGTTGCCTTCTCATGGGCGCTGGACCACATTTCCAGCCTCTATAAATTTCCTTGCACAGCTCCTTCACTGTTAAGTATCCCCCGAAGGCCTGGCCCCACTGAGGACAGACCGGAAGGCTCTCTGAAGCTCCGGCTCCATCGAAGGTTGTTTCACAATCTGACCTACAAGGTGCTGGGATGCAGTAATTGCTCTGCAAACATTAGCTCCACAGTGCTGCTGGCCCTTTAGTCTGAACTCCGGCCAGTGAATGCACAGGGTCAATATTTGATCAGCGCTGGGAGAGGCCCCCACGCTAGAGCTGAGAAGGTTGTTCAGGCTTGCTCATTTGCTCTAAAGGACTTAACCTGTTTTGAAGAGCTTTTATCTCTCTTCCTTATTCATCTCTCCAGCCTCTCCACCCACTCACCCACCCAGGTCACACTCACTTTGCAGATCTCAAATAGCCAGGCTAATGATGGGTGAACAAAACTATAATCCCCGAATCGTTAATAACTGGCTTTAGGAGGGATGTGGATGTGGGTGTGTTATGATGTTAGGTATGGAGAATTGTAGGATCACTGCATTTTTTATAATTAAAAGAGTTCTGCTCCCAGACCCTCACTTTGCAGGTAAACATCTCATTTTTCTATTCATTAAACTTACATGAGCTTTAGTTTGGTTTGATGTCCAGGGCATGCCTCAGCTCAGGTCACACTGGGGTGATCCTGATGTGTGCCAGAGATTAACCTGAGAATAGAGAGTGTTCTGGGGGAGGTGTCTCTCCTGCAGGCTCTGTCTTTTAATCATGGAGGCAAGCTCTGTGTTGTTTGAGATCACTGATCCTAGACTAAAGCCGGGGGGGAGGTAACTTGCCAAGTTCTAAGTTTTGTACTAAGGATTCTGGGGAGTTCCGGCGCCTGTTGTGGCATTTCTAGCTCCAGCAGTGTGACAAGCTACAGGTCATTGTGACTGCTCACATGCCCTGGACAGACAAGAATGGTGGCCCTAACCAAAATCAGTCCCCAGTCCCAGGAAGCCTCCAATTGTTTGCCATGGTGAAAATGGGGAACACAGAGGATGACTAAGTAAGCTGTCTTCTCGCACCACTTTGTGCAACAGTCAGAACAGTGAGATTGATCTCAATTTCGTGGATGGAGCACTAAGAAGTGTTAATGGGTGGCCAATGCAAGTTCCCAAACGAGAGTGTGATAGCAATTGTGCAAAAACAACAAGGTATCTCTTTTGTAAGTGTATATATACAGCATAAAGACATAAATATTTTTAGAAGGTCCAGAAGGATACACTCCAAATTAGTAATAGAGTTACCTCTGGAAGACAGTTGGGGACATTGATGGGAGAAGCAGCTTGGTCAGAGGGGAACCTTAGCCTTATTTGTAATGTTTTACTTTTTTAAGAAAGGAGAATGTATTCATGTATTATTTGCAATATTAATATATAATAATTTAAGAGATACCTGTTTGAGGAGATGGGAAAAGTGGAGTCTAAAATAAACTATGTCTCTCCTGGTCATTACAGTACACTGGGACAGAAAGCACACAGGTTAAAAAAAAATAGACATTAAGGACATATCTAACAAGAGAAAGAAAATGAAAATAATTATTAAAATCACATTACCTCATTTCCTGAGCTGTCACTCTAAATCATATCTATGGGTTGTAACTGGTTAGAACCCATCACAGCAAACCCCAGGGACTTGTCCAAATTATCTTGTCAAACTGGAATCTTGTATTCAGATACCGCTTACAACACATGAACTGTGTGCTGGGGCAAGTAGCACTGGGGTGGCGTTCTTGTATCGTGATGAACCACACCAGGAGTTCCATGGTTACAGAGTGCAGTGGTGAAGGGCAGTACTCCAAGGCCAGGACAGCTGGATTCCAAGACCAGCCCGAGCACTTACTAACTTTTGGTGAGTTCTTTAACCTCTCTGTATCTCGGTTTTCTCATCTGTATAAAGGGGATAATAAAAATACCTGCCTCAGGGGGTGATAGTAAGAATGGAATGAGACAATTCATATCGAGAAAGCCCTGAGAAGTGACTGGTGTGGAATCCCTAGGCAGGGAAGCTGAGACCTCACCAGTTAGATCCAGAAGCGCAATTCCAAGAGAAAATAGCAGGACATCCCCACTCAAGCTGGAGAGCTTCTTCCTGTGTCCCATTTATACAGAGTTCACTTTCACCACGTAGCTCAGTCTGCCGCTAGACAGGAGAGGCAGGTGGTGGTGGTAAGGGTTTCCTAGATAAACTCTTTCACCTCCAAATTGTGATTACCAACCCACCTTCCTTTGAGCAAGGCTGTTAGGAAAATACTGCTTTTGGGGGGGGGGAGCGGGTGGGGATAATTAGGTTTGTTTGTTTATTTGTTTAAATGAAGGTACTGGGGATTGAACCCAGGACCTCGTGCATGCTAAACATGTACTCTACCACTGAGCTGTACCCTCCTCTCCAAACACTGCTTTTTAGAAAATAATTATTGGTTGACAGTTTTTCCTTGCTCTTGGAAAGAGACATCTTTCAGATTCCTGATGGAACACAGGGATTCCAGGGGAGGCCTATGGGGATTCCAGGAGCTCCTGAGAATTCTATGGCTGGCTTCCCCTCCTCCGGGGGCTGGTCCGGCTTTAGCCGCTCCCTTTCATCTGATGCCTGTGGCCGGACAGTGAACTCCAGCTTCCTCTCTGTCTCTACTGATTTCCCCTCTGGAAGGTTCTGCCTAGTGCTGGGGTGAGGGTGGGACAGGCCTGTGGGTGTCCATTCTCCAGGGATTGTGGGGCAGGGAAGGCCTGGGGAAATAGTACCTCCAGGCTGGCTCAGGATGGAAAGGCTGTTTACCACTGGGTGGGAAATCATGGGTCACTTGGTGCCCAACTAGAGTGCACTTGACAGTGGCTTTATTTTTTTCCACTCTAACCAATGGAGTTTGCACAGTTTGTATAGTGACTCCTTCTTGTGCAGTTTCCCCAGCCCTGTGTGTTTAGGAATGACCTTGTACACAGGAAGCCTCGCAGGTCCAGAATAGAGGGAGAGAGGTGACCATGGGCAGCATACATGGGGGAGGGCCTCTGCACATCTGTGCCATGTGCTCACTGTGGCCAGGCCTGCTTCAGCCACCCCCATCCCCACCCCACCTCAGGCAGAGCCTAAGATTGCAAAGAGTGGAGAGGAGCTTTTCCGACAGTCTGAAGCAGCCCAGAGCTGTGGGATCTTCACCACGCTGTAGGTGGCAGTTGAGAAATTAATCTTTTCCTATACAGATGAGTAGTTGGTCTGTGAGCATCTGTTTTGGTACCTGCATGCATTTGGCAAATTGATCTTCTTGGCAAATGGTCTGCTGGTGATCCTGGCTCGTCTCCCAGGGAGTTCCTCAGGGACATAGGCTGTGTCCAGTGACCACCAGGAAGTCAGGGATCACCTCTGCCTTTTTCTCCTGGTTTATCCTCTCCCTGGGGGCAAGGTGTGATTGTCACACAGTGAGGAAGCCCCTTTGTAGACAAAATTGTACAAAAAGCTGGAATGCCCTCTGGGTAGTAAACCTTGGGAGTATTCATTGGCTCTAAGCTTCTGGGTGAAGTCTGGTGAGTGTGGGCACTAGGGGGCTGAGGGGGCTCCCTGCTCCCACAGTGACTGTCCTGCAGGGCTGATGAGAATGTTTCTTTCAGGGAGAGAAATCAGCTGTGTGCAAATATTGCAATATGGGAGGTACGTGCTTGCCAACCAGCATTAACCAGATCTGCTGGAGAACCGGGGTGAAATTGTAGTTTTGCAACCGGAAGGCCCTTTGAGCTCATCTCCCAGGATGATTTGATCTGGCAGTCAGGCTGACACCTTCTGGTCTCACGCCCACAACAGGCATCACTAATGGATCCTGGCTCTTTCCCATCCTATGCCCCTGGCTGGCATTGTTCATCCAGCCTGAGCCCCAGACATGGCCTTAGAGTCTTTCTAAAACAAAAAACAAACAAACAAATATCTTGAGGAAGATACTACCTATCAACTGGCAGTATCACCTGGAGATGAAACTTACTGGCCACCCTCTGATGGAGTTCTTTTCCTTTATTTAACAGATGAGGGCATGAGACCCTAAAAGGGGAAGTGACTTGCCCAAATCACAGGGCCAGCAAGTGACAGCAGGACTAGAACTCAGGCACTCCTGCTTGTAGTTCATTCTCACCTGGAAGGTGAACCTCCCCTCCGGAAGTCCTCTTTCTGGTTTTGGCTGAGGAGGGCAGGAAGCTCCTGTTGCATCACCAAGAGAGCTCTTGGGGGGAGGGGCAATTATTCACTCCCCCCGGAGAGATGTCGGTACGAAGAGTAGAAAGCCTTCTCTCCAGCTCTTAGAACCCGGAGCTCAGCCCAAGTGTCCTGCCTACCACCGCCCACTTCTCCCCTGGGATAACAAACCCCAGCTTTGCCAGAGGCAGCATCTGAGTCACGCCACACCACTTGCTTGACGAGCTGCACACCTTGTTTTCCTGGATTGAGGGTGTCATGTCGGGGTGTGTTTGGATGTTACGTCAGGGAGGTCCTGCCTCCGTCACCTCCTCCTCCTCTGGTCACAAGGCCCCAAGATCCGACCTAGGAAACTCAGCTCTGCCCCCACCTGGCCCCCATCGACTCGCTTTGGATAACCAGCAGAAGAGCTGGCTGGAGAGTGGGTAGGGGCACAGTGTCCCCTCCAAACTGGAGAATGAAGGGAAAGAAGATCTATGAGGGTGGCCAGGTGAGTGGTGTGTGTGTGTGTGTGTGTGTGTGTGTGTGTGTGTGTGTGTGTGTTTGTGTGTGTGTGTTTACTCTGTGAAATCCTTGCTTCAGGAGGGAATTTCAAGTTAATCCTGACACCTTTGGAGGAGTGCTGGCTATATTCCTGGCACCAGACTTGGTCTTGGGGACCCTGAGGGGAAAGGTGAGGTTGTCCTGGGCAGAAAAGCCAGACTGACAGCCTTGGCCTGAGCCGGAGCTGCCAGCTGGTGGGAGAATCAGGGCAGGACAGAAGGCATAGAATGGGGGGTAACCCAGGGTGTAGACCACTGCCATCAGGCCTGCTGCTGTGGGCACCCCAGCTGGCTTGTTGAGGCAGCTCCCAGATTTGGGACCTTCTTAGCATCCTTGCACCACGGCCCCCTTGCCCTCCATGCCACCCGCCCCCCCCGCCCCATTGATGGTAACACTTGGTTTTCTTTTTTACTCTTGTGGACCTGGCACAGCCAGGGTGAACTGAGGGAGCCTGAGTTGTGGGCTTGTTTGAGGGAAGACAGTTTATTCTTCCCTCGAGAGGCAGACTGACACTAGCTGGGTGACCCAGAGATGTCAGCTGCAGTGATTTCCCTCACCAGCTCCCCGCCATCCTGGCTGGACCTCAGCTCCATGTGATTTTAAGGGTTGCAGTTCCAGCATCTCAGGGACGTTCCTCAGACCAGGCCATTGTAGGAGTTGTTGGAGAATTGGAATTCTTTCCTTTATGTCCAAAATTTAGCTACAGCCAAGGAAAAAAGATTTTAGATTCCTCAGAGACCTCCACAGTTGGGTGCTGTCAGGCTCTCTAAAAGAGCTTGTGGGATTCCTGGTGCCACCTTCCCAGCTTTCCAAGTGGAGCAGTTTGGCTCAGTGTTGGGGAGCTCAGGCTTTGTCGTCAGGTGGACTTACAGGAGCGTGCGCCTTGGCTCCATCTAACCTCTGAGAGACTCAGCCTTTCTCATCTGCTAAATGGCTCTAATTGCAGAAGCTGCCTCATAGAGTCCTTGTAGGATTTGCAGGAGATAAAGCACAGGAAACATTTCCCACTTATCCTGGAGCAGTTGAGGAGCATTATTAAGATGATGATCACTTCCCCACGGACACTGTGTCCATCCAGCCTGGACTAGGGGAACATTTTCGCAGCCACGAAAGGGTCTTAGCACCCCTAACTATAGTAAATGAATGCTCCAGGGCTGGCCAGGAGACAGCCCCAAATGCCAGCCAGGGTTTGGCTCCGTCTGCTAATTAGGGAGCGTTTATCTGGTGCCCAGCAGAACAAAGTGGCCAGTTCAGCCACGCTGGAAGGCTGAGCTCAGTGCTGGCTGTGGGGCAGGGGAGGAGGCTAGGAATGGGGCGGGCGCGGGGGCGTCCCTGGGGCTAAATGGACCGCATTCAGATATACCTTTAAAAACCACCCAAACAGGAAGTGTGAGGCTGGTGTACAGGCTGGAGCTGCGATGCTTGCAGAGAGGGTGGTGCTGGTGCATGACAAGCAGCCATTCTTCCCTCTGGGACAGTGCCGGGCTGGTCTCCCCAGGGTATCTCTGGTGAAGGCCAGCCTGTCTGGCTCCCCAAGGAGATGGGGTTGTTTTTATCCCGAGATTCCCAGGGCTCCACCCCTCATCTTGGAAACTTGTGAGGAGGAATCCCCAGGGGGAGGGTGGAGAGGAAGCCCTCTATGTGTACCCCCCAGGTGGCCAGCCCCTACCTTCTCCTCCCTCCATCCTACAGTGCAGCTGGGCGGGGACCAAGACAGGAGAGAAGGGCCAAGAACTCTACCACATGTAGGAGGACTCAAAGCTGTGAGATTCTCTCCATCATGTTACCTGTTTTTTATGGGCAGTTAGGACACTGTGGGCCAGTTGAAACACCTAGGTTTCTTGGCTGTGTAGTTGGGAACCAAGGTGTGGGAGGGTGGGGCTGCAGAAGCCATTTCTCTGCAGATGAGGGGTCAGGATTCAGACTGGCAGTCTGGCTCTGGAATCCACCACTAAACCCTTCTGTCTGTTGTCACTTGTAGCTTTGATGTGGCCCCTACCTGGGCCAGAGCACTGGCGAGCAGGCTTGGGAGACTCTAGCACCTCGGGGGCTTGGGAGGGGCTTTCTCTCCCTTGCCAGGAAAGCTTCGGCTGCAGAGCAGGTGGGGCTGGGTTGGCTGCTGGAGGTGGGTGCCGCCCTGACCCCTGCCCAGGCTGGGGAAGGTTTGGGCCAGGCAGAGAGAGAAATTGTCAGTTTCTGTGCATATGTTCATTTCCTGTTCTCTGCCCTTGAATCTTGGATTCTCCCTGTTTTGTTCTCTCTCTGCCTCTCTCTTTCCCCAGATTCTCTGTTATCTCTGTCTCTCCCAGGGTCTCTGAGTCTGGACGTGGCTCTGTGGCTCTTTTGTCCCTGTGGCCTTTCCCCAGCCTCCTTTCTGGAGGCATTTTCTCTGGCTCTAGTATGTCTTTATCAGTCTCTCGGTCTCTCTTATCTGTGTCTTTCCCCGGGATGCTGCACATCCCAAGCAGGAGTTTGGGAGAAGGGGAGGGGAGGGCCTGATGCGGGCTGCATCGTGGTTGACAGACTATGATGAAGTCTGCACCCCTGAAGGCAAAAGCTCATGGTGGGGAGTGGGGCTGCTCCCCCTTCTCAGGGGACTGTGGGGCCTTGTAATTAACCTTTTTCCTGACAGTGGCTCATGTATAGACATTCCTGTTGGAATCTGGTGATACCTTCGCATCCTGGTGGGGAGGCTGCCTTGCCTCCAGAGGGCACCTGTGATGGCCAGCCAATGGTTCCTCCTCCTCCCAGAAGACATGTGACTACAGTCTCCCCTCCCCAGGCCTGGCAGTGCTCTCAGCCCTCACCCAGGCTTCTCCAGAGAGTCAGGCTCAGGGTTCCTGAGGGTAGGGCTGGGGACATGGAGGACAGGAACCTAAGGCTGGCTCTTCCCTTTCTCTGGCTGGACAGAGGGTCTCATCTGTCTGTCCATCACCTAATCCCTTTCTGCTCCGTGCTAGCTGTTCCTCCGGGGCCACACCTGCCCTGCTGCTGCCACCGCTAGAAATAGCTGAGCAGTGGGCATTTGCCCAGAGAAGGGAGTGGCCCTTGTAGAGTCAGGCTAGCCCCCAAAATACCCCATCAGCTGTCGGAGATCTGGGTCAGGTAGGGCACCAGGAATAGGCTCAGGGCAGGGCTCTGCTCTTCCCTGGGCATCTTATCTTAGCCAGGGCCAGTTCTCTGTTCCCAGTCTCTGTCAACTAGAGGGTGGGTGCAGGGTGAGCACCTGACCCTGCTTGTTTGTTGAGCACCTGTTATGAGCAAGTCACCGGGTCCAGGGCGAGGCTGAGCGGGTGGAGACAGATGGACTATGAGCTGACCGCAGGCTAACCCTTCGAGACATTTCCATTTATAAGTAACATGTATGCTTGCAGCAACTTCTTTATCCAGTCATCTGTTGACATACATCATTTAGGTTGTTTCCATGTCTTGACTGTTGTAAATAGTGCTGCTATGAAAATTGGGGTGCATGTATCTTTTTGAATTAGAGTTCCTGCTGGATATATGCCCAGGAGTGGGACTGCTGGATCATATGGTAAGTCTATTTTTAGTTTCCTTAAAAGGAAACTCCATATTGTTTTCCATAGTGGCTGCACCAAACTACATTCCTACCAACAATGTGTGTGTGTGTGTGTGTGTGTGTGTGTGTGTATGCGGTGGGGGCTGGCTCCCTTTTCTCCACACCCTCTCCAGTATTTATTGTTTGTGGAGTTTTTAATGATGGCCATTCTGACTGGTGTGAGCTGATACCTCACTGTAGTTTTGATTTGCATTTCTCTGATAGTTAGCGATACTGAGCATTTTTTCATGTGCCTGTTGGCCATTTGTATGTCTTACTGGAGAAATGTTTGTTTAGGTCTTCTGCCCATTTTTGGATTGGGTTGTTTGGGGTTTTTTTGTTATTTAGTTGTATGAGCTCTACTGTTTATTTTTAATTATGAAGTTTTTTAATCCTATAGAAAATAATATAATGCATCAGTGGACCTACTGATTTAACAAATGATCACATGTTGCCACATTTGCTTCACATACTTTTTTTTTAATTGAGATGTAATTGACATCAGGTACTTTTTTTCAAATAAATAAAATGGTGTCAATAGAAGTAGGTGTCTGACAAACACTAGATTTCCTTCCTCCTGCCTCGGGTTTTATGGAGAAGGTAGAACTGGACGTGGGTCCAGGAGAAGGGCTGGATTTGAGTGGACTCAGGAGGCTTCCAGGCAGGGAGATTGGCGTGTGTAAACGTGGAGGCAGGACTGCCCAGCACGCGCCAAGGTCAAGGGGATCCCTGCTTCTGTGGAGGATGGAGCCTGGCAGGGAGGCACACAGGTGCCAGCAATCCTCAAGCAGCCAAGCCCTTTCTCTGGTGCCCTTCCTCCTCCTCCTGCAGCTCGTCCTAGGTGGGCAGCTGCTGGGTTTATGAGGTCGCCGAGAGGAAGCCACCACCTGGGTCAGCAGCAGCGCTGCCACCTGGACCAGCAGCCTGCAGCTGGGCGCCAGGGTGGGCTCTGCTGGGAGTGTTTCCTCTTGCATTTCCAGGTTCCCTGGCAGGAGCCAGGTTCTCCCCCAAGGAAGGAAAGCCTCGTTAAAGGGGTTGCCACAGAGCCTGGGGAGGGCGAGGCTGGCCTGGGTGGCTTGCCTCACTGCATGAGCTGCTTTACTAGGTTCCTCTGGCAACTCTGCCTGAGTTTTAGTTTTTGCTTCAAGGATTCTTCTCTTTTTCCATCTGGGCTCCACTTTGCCCTCCTCTTCCGCAGATTGTGAAGAGACATAAGAAGCCCTTGGCTAAGGGGCTATTCTAGAAAGGAGAAATTGTGAGAAAAGCCTCCTGTGGGCTAAAAGGCTGACCTCAGTGACCAGGAAGGGAGCCGTCAAGGCAGCGATGCAGCATCAGGCCACAGCAGGGCACTTGGGCTGCCCAGGTCCGCTGTGGAGCACCTGAGGTGCCAAAGGGATTCAGACCCAACTGGGACCACTCTAAACCTGGCCAGTCATGTGCTGTGTCCACCCAAAAGCAAGTCTGTGCACCCTCAAAATGCAGCCCAGCTCCACCCTTTCTCTGCGTCTGCTCTGCCCCAGCCCTGCTCCATCCCCATCACCTCCCGCCTGGGCAGCCCAGCTGGCCTCGTTAGGGATCTCCCATTCGCACTCTTGTCTGCCCACCAGCCAGTCATCCTTCTAAAACATAAATCAGATCGTATCCCACCCCCGTTTGTAACCCTTCTGAAAGACTTCCTTTCTTTTGGGAATGAACTTCCAAATCCTTACCCTGCCCTCAGGCCCCAGGTGGTGGCCCCCGCCTGCCCTTCCAGACCTGTCTCCTTCCCTGGCTCTCAGCTCGCTGCTCACCCTGCTTGATCCTGGGACACCAAGTGCAGTGCTGCTTTGGGGCCTTTGCCATTGCTGTCCCCTTGGCCTGGAACGCCCTCCCCCAGGTCTTCAAGCAGCTGCCTCCTTCTGGGCACTCTGACCTCACATGGCACCTCCCAGAGAGGCCTTCCTTGACCACTTACTTCCTCAGAGAGCCCCCAGCTCTGTCACATGGTCACATTCTGTTCTCTTCAGGACACTTACCACAATCTGTCATTGTCTCATTGAACTATTTGTCTGTTGTTTACACACCCTTGCTGGAATGGGAGCTTTAGAAGAACAAAATCTTGCTTGTTCCTTAACTTCTGTATTTCCAGTGCCTAGAACAGTGCCTGGCACGTAGCAGGTGCTCAGGAAATTGTTATCGAAGGAATGGATGGATGCACGGCGAGCTGGCACTGAGTGTAGGGAACAGGGTGAGAACAGCCTACAGCCTGCTTCTCCACACCAGAGACAAGACTTCACTGCTGCGTAGCTCCCATCCCTCCTCCTGGGTGCCCATCTTTGCTTATAGGCTGGACTTGCTACTGGGATCACTTGTTAAAGATACATTGAAATAAAAAGGAACCTTCAGCCTTAAAAATCTTATAGAACAAGGTGCATCTAGAAAACAAGAATACAATGCTAAGAAAAATATGCAAATACTAAAGAATTCTGAGAAATTTAAAATGTCATTGCAAAATAAGAAATTCAGTAAAGGGTCTGGGGAGAAAAAATAAAGAAATCTTTTAAAGATAAAAAATACAACTTGGAAGAAAAGTCAAAGCATAGAAGATCAACTCAGAAGGTTCAATATTTGTCAAACAGGAATTCCTAAATAAGAGAACAGAGAATACAACAGAGAGGGAGAGAAATTAATGAAAGCACATTTTCTAATAATGAAAATAATTCATCTTTGGATTGAAAATTTTTATAAATACTTCTGGTAGATTATTTCCAAAGATGGCCACAGCAACATCTCCTAGACCACATGACTTTTGTGATAAGGCTAATTTCATTAAAAATAGACTCAATTTCCTCTATTCTTAATCTTGTGCTTATCCTGAATCAAAAGGTCCAACAAGAATATATTCAAGAGGAGATATTCTTATTGTAAGAAATCTATAATTAAATAGTTGTTATCTTTGTAAAAAAGATAAAATCGTGTTCTAATGAAAGAGAGGATGAGAATGAAGATTAATAAAGTAACTCTTTCTCTCCCTCTTTCTCTACTTGGTTTTAGTAACATTTTCTTTGGAATAGCACAAATTTAGTGACATAAGAAAACATATTTTCTAGGGGAAAATTTAATTTTCCATTTTGGACTCTTCCTATATTGTTTTGAAATTTTGTTACCAAGTGCATATGTTACTTACACAAAATATTTTTGTATATTGCTGTAAAATGTTTATAAACATTGCTATAGAAGATTTTTGTCTTAGGAAAAAATATACTATTTTTTAATTTTAAAGAAGTCTTATGCATGAAATAAAGAATATCTTTGGTTTATGAGGGGGGGAAAAGGGTTAGCTAGAATCCTTACGGCAAAGTGAGGGCTTTCAAATTTTACTGTGCACACAAACTACTTAACATCTTGTTGAAATGCAGATTCCAATTCAGCAGTCTGCGTGGGGCTTGAGATTTTGCATTTCCACCCAGTTCTCCGATGATGGTATGGTTAGTCTCAGGATCATACCTTGAGTAGTGAGGGCATGGAGGATTGGAAAGGTGCATTTGGAGTCCTTCTTCTTCATTCCTTTCTCTTTTATTTTATTTTTATGGGGAGGTAATTAGGTTTATTTATTTTTAACAGAGATACTGGGGATTGAACCCAGGACCCTGTGCATGCTAAGCAGGCACTCTACCTCTGAGCTATAGCCTCCTCCATCCCTTTCTTTTTCTTCCTTCTGTCCAAGTGAGATCCCTCTCCATTTGGTCAAAGCCCCTTGTGAGTAGACTTTGGCCTGGTGAACTTGGGCTCTGTGTGAGGACCACTGTCCTCGCACTTCTCAGAAGTGGCCAAGGGTGGTGTGGGCTGCCTCAGAGAGATGGTATGTTCCTGTGAGCTTGAATGGTCATGTGTCTGGGGTGTTAATGCCTGTGTGGGGAGGAGGAGGCTCCTCTCAGCAATTCAACTTTGTGCCTCTGTGTGCTTTCTACAAACCTGTGGAACCAGGATCTCAAGTTGGGGCTCATTCACCTATAATGACTTTTACAGGTCATCTAGCTGGTCCTCAATCCCCACCCTTCTCAGTCCTTCCTGGGGAATGCTTGGCATTCTAAATACTGCACATGTAGAGGGGAGGGTATAGCTCAGTGGTAGAGTGCATCCTAGCATGCATGAGGTCCTGGGTTCAATCCCCAGCACCTCCATTACAAATAAATGAATAAATTTAAAAAATTTTATTACCTACCCCCCAAAACAAACAAGCAAACAGTTAAATACTGTACATGTGATTTGGTGGATAGGGCAAGGGGAGAAGGGGTAATGGCTTGGCTTCAGGAATAGTTCAATCATGTAGGAATGTAATGCCTGACTTGATTGGACCTAAGGGCAGATGGTTTCTGCATTTTATATTAAGTCTTCCTTCTTACAGTTTGGTTTAACAGACCTTGAATGAGAGCTCCTTTGCATTAGTCAGGACAAATTCAAATTAACTGCTGTGTAACAAACTCTTAGTGACTCAGTACAGTAGAGTTTTATCTCCTGCTCATGTCATAGACAAGTTACTAGAGGGCTCTGCTCCAGATAATCATTCAGGGAACCCAGATTCTTCTGTCTGGTGACTCCATCCCCCACGGATCTCTGTATCTACTCAGCAAGGGAGGGAAGAGAGAGTGTGAAAGATTACATGGAGATTTTATGGATTGCCTGGAGGAGGCACACATCACCCCCACTCATATTCCATTGGTCAAAGTTCAGTCAAATGACTGTATCTCACAGCAAGGGAGGCTGGGAAATGTAGTCTAGTTGTGTGCCCAGCCATATGTCAGACACTATGATGGACAATGGGCATATTGAGGCACAGACGTTGCTTACAAGAACCTCACAGGTTTTTGAAAGGAGGCAGATATATAAACAAATAATTACGATATAGTACTAAGTGTGGTTCAAGAAGTATGACCAAACCACAGAAGCAAGGTAGAGAAGGGAATAAATGAGGAATAAAGCTGTGCAGAGGCCTCAAAGGTGGTGACAGCAGGAGATCGCCTAGGGTGGGGCATTCCAGGTGAGAGGAGCAGAAGGTGCAAAGGCACAGAGCTGTGGAACAGCATGTTGTGTCCAGAGAGGGGCAGGTGGGGAGACGTGTGGTAGTAGCAGGATATGCTACCAAAGAGGTCAGTCTGGGCGAGGTCATGAATGGACTCGTGTCCCATGGGAGGCAGAACTAACAAAGGGCTCCAAGCCCAGATGAAATCATCAGAGGGGAGCAGATGGCAGCAGCAGTGTCAGAGATGGTGCGTACTTAGCGCTCTCCTCACCAGAACCTTCAAAGAGGCTTCAGGTGTGTTTTGGTGTTGTGCTGTGGAGTGTCTGACAGGGGAGGATGTGGGAGGGTAGACAGGTGACCTACCGTGTCACCTAGTGCGGCAGTGCTCCTGGCAGGAACTCCCTGGGACTGCGTGGCTTTTTCCAGATCCATTAAACGGGTCTCACTGGCAGCTTCTAGCAGCTCCAGGGTCACTCCCAGGCAGGGGAGAGGCGAGCTCTTGGGAAGCGAGGGTTCCATATGGATAGAGCCAGGCCACATGGGAGTGCTGGACTCTGCCTGGTGACCCCAACCTTGCACAAGACTTGGCGAGGAGGGATAAGGATGGGGCCCGGAAGTACCCTTGCTCGTTTGCAATGGAGTTAAAAATGGGGAAACGAGACGCATGCAGAAGGGGAAGGAGGAAGGCAAGGATGTTGGATTGTCGATTGGAAGTGTCCCACTTGGCTTCTTTCTGAGCATGTTAAGGCGGCATCAGGGGAGCAGCTCTGGAATCTCACTGCCTGATCAGCAGTCTGGGCCCAGGACCACCAAGGGTCTGTCTTGGCCTCATGTCCACCAAGAGCATGCTGTCTTTGTCCCAAACTTTGGCCTGACTTTGATCCCGTGGTGGCTAAGGCATGTTGGGGACACCAGTTCTGGGCATTAGGAGGGATGATCAGGATGAGAGGACGGGGAAACACTGGGGCTGGGGGTGTGGTTCAGCCTGACAGAGAAGGAGGAGGTCCATTGTCCTTCCTCCCCACTTCACCTCCTTTAGGGCCTCTCATTCTTTGTTGATGGTCCTCAGAGGTTCGTGTGGGAGACGAAAGTGTTAGGCAGTTCTGAGACCTTGGGAGGGGTCTCTGGTGAGGCTAGGGGATAATGAGAGACACCTCCTTACCAGGTGGGAATTGAGTGACCTCAGCCAGGACCCTGCTGGAACCATCACCCAAGTGTGGGCAGGTTCATCTTAGTGACCTTATTCTCTGTGGGGAGTGTCGGTGCTGACATCCTGGGCTGGAGCCAGGGTTTCTCGGGAGATCTGTCCCACACACAGATGTCTCTTTCCCCACTGCTCCATCCTATGTACTGGGCGGATTTACCTTTCCAGAACTCCATGTTCACAGGGTTCCTCCTGCTTAGCATCCTGCAGGGGCTCCCTTCTGCCTGGAGAAGGAAGTCCAAGCTCTTCCTCCTGGTCCAGATGACCCTTCCAGCCCACTCATCACGCTGTCCGGCTTTCACCCTCCATGCCCCGCCCCCTGCCCCCCACTTGCCTGGGCATTAGAAGGAAGAGGGTCCAGCAAGCAGTAAGGGCTGACACACGGGGTGTTGCGGAGGGGATTGGGGTGTAGCTCCAGTTCCACAGCAGGAAGCCACGTCTCAGGCTCTGTGGGTCCTGGGGAAGCTCTACCCGTTCTGCTAAAGCCAGGCTTAGAGCTGACTGCATCCAGGATCTCTGACCCAGCCCCGTTAGTCACTAGCTTCCCGGGTGGTTGGCTGCTATAGCATCGGGCCCTTTCCTCCGGGCCATGGGGAGCATGAGTGATCTCGTGTTGGGACAAAGTGCAAGAGCCTTAAGCAGCAAAGGGTTAAGTTACAGGTGAAGGACCCTGAAGTCCTTTCAGCCACTGACAGTGAGGCAGGGTGGCCTGGCTGACAGCCCTGAGCAGCTCCCCAAAAGCAGAAAGGGCTGGAGGAGAGCATGGAGATGGGAAGACATATACACTGGAGCCTCTTCATCTTGAGAAAGTGCATTTATCATGCACGTATACAAGCCACGCACGGTGCTCACCTGTGTAACCCCATTCAGTCCACACACCACCATGGGGTGGCTGTTTTCACTCACTCCCGCTTTATAGATGAGAAAACTGGATCCCAGAGACTTAAGTGACTTGGCCAAGGTCACACAGCCAAGCAGAATAAGCTAGAATTCTGACTTCAGAGCTCAAGCATTCCATCACTTACGAGAGTAGTAAAATAATGGTAAAACAGTGCCAAGAGAGGCAACTGCTTCTGATGGTTTTCTCCATGCCTGGCATGCTTTAAGACACTTCAAATATACATTTTCTCTTTTCAATTTTACATCAGCCCCCAGCGAGGAGAAACAGAGGCTTGACATCATTTCACAGATGAGTAGACTGGGGCTCAGAGAACTTAAGTAGGAATAACCATATCTGGCCGTTGGCAGCACTTTATCGCATGTCTTCTCCCTGGATCTTCAACACCTATGGAGGCAGGACCAGTATTTCACAGATGAGGCCACTCTCACCCAGAGAGGCCAGGCCACTTCCCCCAGTTGCCCAGCAAGCCTTGGCAGGCAGGCATTGGAACCCTCCACTCTTGACTTCTGCCCGATGCTCTTCTCTGAAGCCTGTGGGTCTGCATAGTGGGAGTGTGTGAAATGAGCTAGTTTTCAGGGGGGTAGTTTGATGGGGAGGCAGGGTAGCCACCAGTTTAGACGACTTCTAGGCTTGAGGAGGTCCGCTGGGGTAGCGCCATCCTGCACATCCCTGCTTTCTTCACGGCGTGCATTCTGCTGTGGATGTTGGGCCGGCAGCTGGGCCCCACCTTGTCAATGTCAAACAAACATGTCCTAGCCAGCCCCCAGGCCCTTGATGAGCTGCTGGAAAAGCTAGAGGCTTCCTCCCCAAGCCCAACCCACACACACCAGCTGGGCAGCTCCCCTGGGGCCCCTAGACACTCACAGCAGGGCAAAGCTTGGCCAAGGCACGTCTCAGACCCATGTGTCCCTCATTGTCGCCCCGCTGCCTCTCTGACCTCAGGGCCGTGTAGTTCCCAAGCATTTGCCCTGGCTTTAGGGACCAGTGTCGGAGCAAGAGTGGTGATGCTGACAGCAGTGGTAATAATAGCTCATGAGTTGGGGGCACTTAGCCTGGGCCAGGCTCTGGGCCAAGCACTTCACACGCATTATCTCACTGAATCCTCTCACTCACCCCCTCCTCGTGTTACAGATGAGGAAACTGATCTGAATCCAGATCTGACTAGCTACATACCATTTATTATTATTATTCATATTTTCCAAAATGTTGTGCAGGCATTGCTGGGAGTTCAGGAAGAGATGGTTGTAGTATACAGGCAGATGCTGTATCTTTTAATAGTTATGTATTGTTTCAATGTGTGTTGGTGTACGGAGTTGAAGTCTTACGTGTTCCCCCAAATTCATGTGTTGAAGCCCTAATCCCCAGTACCTCAGAATGTGACCTTACTTGGAAACAGGATTGTTGCAGATGTAATTAGTTAAGATGAGGTCATACTGGTGGGCCCCTGATCCAATGACTGATATCGTTCTAAAAAGGAGAAATTTGGACACAGACATGTGCACAGGGAGAACACCATGTGAAGATGAAGCCAGAGACAGGGTGATGTTTCTACAAGCCAAGGAGCACCAGAGGTTGCCAGCAAATCACAGAAACTAGGGAAGAGGTATGGAACAGAGCCTCCCTCACAGACTCAGGAGGATCCAACCCTGCCAACACCTTGAGCTCAGACTTCTGGCGTCCAGAGCTGTGAGACCATATATTTCTGTTGGTTAAGCCGTTCAGTTTGTGACACTTTGTTATGGCGGCTCTAGCAGGTTAATACAGTTAGAATACATCCCAGTACACTTACGATTTCATACATATTATTGCTTTGAATGTGGGTTTTGATAGGCTGAATAACGTTCCGCATCAGAGATACCCACATTCTAATTCCTGGAACCTGGGAATGTTGTGTGATGAAAGGGAGTTTTTAGATTTGATTAAGGATCTTAAGACTGGGAGGTTGTCCTGGATTATCCAGGTGGGCCTAATGTAATCACAGGGGTCCTTCTAAGGAAGAGGCAGGAGAGTCAGAGAGGAAGATGTGACAATGGAAACAGAGGTTAATGTGCTTCGAAGATGGAGGAAGGGGCCATGAGCCAAGGCGTATAGGTGGCCTCTGGAACCTAAAAATGACCAGGAAATGGAGTCTCCCCTAGAGCTTCAGGAAAGGAACAGCTCTGCTGACACCTTGATTTTAGCCCCTTTGGACTCATTTTGGACTTCTGACCTCCAGTGCTCTAAGAAAATTAATTTGTGTTGTTTTAAGACACTAAGTTGTAGCACTTTGTTATAGCAGTAATTGGAAATGAATATAGAACAAAAATAAGGATTTAAGTTTTTCAAGAAAGGGACTCAAAGAAAAGGAATAGATAAATCATAGCAGTGGTATTGATCCCATGTAGGGAAGAGGGTTTGTACATGATCTGGGGGACCCTGTCTGCTGCCCTGCCTCCAATGGGGAATTGCATCATTTTGGGAAGCTCCTGGACCTGGGCTTCACTGGCCTGTCACTCCCTTGCTCTGTGTTGTCGAGCAAGTTACCTAACTTCTCTGTGCACCTGTCTCCTCGTCTATAAAACATAGGGCGAATCACACCTACCTTGTGGATGGCACATAATAATTGCTCAGTTTTTGCCTTGATAATTGCTCAATATTCTAATCCTGTTTGATTCTCTTAACAGCCCTGAGAGGTGGCAAGGGGAGGATCAATTCACTGATCTTTTTTGAGCACCCAGCTCCTGCTAGTTGATTGCCTCTGTGTGGTTGATGGTGGTGGATGCAGAGGTTGGGGCACTCGTGAGAGAGTGACCCACCCCACCCCCAGGTCTCCTTAGTCATGAGGTCTTGGCTCTGGGAGGGCAGGAGCTCTCCTAGCACCGAGATTGCAGAGTCAGACTCAGAGTCAAGAAACAGTTGATTGAGAGTGTGTGCACAGGATGCCAAGCTGACGCCTCCTGGAGAGGTGACCTTGGGATAGGCAAGGCCAAATTGAAGTGTGTGGGTTCCCTGAAGAGGATAATGGTTTGATGTTCCCTTCAAACCAGTGGTCTATAAGTACATGTTCAAGACGTCTTCAGCATCTGTGGGAAGATGGTGGCAGAGACTGGAGAAGGACCCAGGTGGTACCCGAAGTCTCCTCTATTGCCCTGAGTTGTTCATCTCGGACTTTCAGCAAAGCAAAGGACCCACCCGACACCAGACCCAGCAAGCCTTTTAACAGCAGTTTAGTGAGTAAGTGTTCTTACTTAAGCAGCTGGGGCATCTCACCTGCCATCCCCCACCCCAGAGACTCCATCCATACACGGTACCATCCTCGAGATGAGCTCTGGAATTGACCTTTTGTCCATGTCATCCCATTTCCAGTGATGCTTTAGAATGCCCTAACTCCCCCTGTGGCTCAGCACATCACGCCTCTGCCCTGATCTTGCTCTGGTGCCAACTGTGTGGTCATCCCAAAATCACTGGAATAAATTATCAGGGACCTCCACCCTGGATCCCACCACTTTCTCCAACACATGGCAGCATTTCATGGAATTCATGAACGAGTCAGTTCACTTCAATCTGACTGCTCCATCTAGCAATCCCAACACTCCCTCTGGAACACCACCCTTCCCTTTCTTCAGCTATCCTTTATGCAAGGCCCACATCTAATGTGTCCTCCTCTGAGAAGTCTGCTTTGTTCACACTTGCCACACTGATCTTGTCCTTCTCTGAACCCCCATCGCATGGCTTTTTATCCCTCTCAGCAGGCTGATACTCACCTGACACTACTAGGTAAACTCCTTATGCCAGTGTAGCTCTCCCAGCTCCCAGTCAGATCGTGGACCGGTACTCACCCGCTTCCTAATCCTGTTCCTTCAGTGCATGGAGTGTCATGGTGATGGCTTGATTGGGAAGGATTTGAAATAGTGAAGGCTTGCATATTTTCCAGAAGATGGTCAAGAAGGACTTCTTTGGCTTGTTAAGGACTTTGGAAACTGAGATGGGCTCCCTGGCACAGTTGGTGTGTATTCCAGCACCCCAAGTCTTAGCTTCAGCATGGCGTTGGCCGGTGCCCCAGCAACCAAATGCATCCAATACAGGCAGCTCCTTACCAGGGTGGATGGGTCCTCTCTACCTTCCGTTTCTCTCCCTGGTTGCTGCTTCAGGGTTATTGGGGGTGTCAAGTCTGTTCAAGATGTTCAAAATGTCTTCAGCATCTGTGGGAAGATGGCGGGAGAGAGTGGGGAAGGACCCAGGTGGTACCCGAAGTCTCCTCTATTGCCCTGAGTTGTTCATCTCAGACTTTCAGCAAAGCAAAGGGCCCACCCGACACTAGAGAAGACTCTAGTGATTTTGGCAGGAGAGTCCGTATCCCTTCTGGCCACCCACTCTCAACCGCTCCTTGTCCTGGGAACTCTTCGAGCAGCTCATGCCTGCACCGCCCCTTTCTGTGTATACAGCGCGTCCACTGCAGCATCTTTTCCAGGTTCTCATACCTTCCCTGTGAGTTGCATCATCTTCCCCCGTTGTGCAGTGGGGGATGAGTGCCTTGCAAAGGGTCTCCTCAGCCAGTGCAGTTGGGAGCCCAGCCTTCAGACTTGAGTGCTCTGCTCAGTGGTCTTTGTGTGGCTGCTCCTGGGGTGGTGACAAGGAGAGAACTTAATGACTCTGTCTAGACCATGTCCCTGCCCTGCGGTTTCTCCGTACGGTAGAGCCTTAGGATCTTATTCTGTCTCTTTTTTCATTATGCTAAAATAGGCATAACATAAAACTTACCATTTTGTATTGTGGTAAAATATACGTAACATAAAATTTACCATTTTAACCTTTTCTAAGTGTACAGTTCATTGGCGTTAAGTACTTTCACATTAATGTGCAGGCATCACCACTGTTCTTCTCCACAACTTTTTCATCTTATTTTCTCCTTTAAGGCCAAGTGCCTTATACTGTCTAGGGGTTAATTGCTTTTTAATAAGGGTATCAGAACGCTTCAAGGGCCAAAGGTGTGCATCTCCTGAGGGTTCCCTGTGACTTTGAACATAATTTCATATTGGTTGTGATACTGACTTTTTCCCCCTTCTGTCTTTATGCCTCTCATTTCTTTCTCTGGCATTATCACTTTGGGAAGGATCATTAATGCAGTAATGGATGGAAGTAGTGGTAGTGAGCAGCACCTCGTTTTATCCCAATGTTTCTTCACTGTGGATTGCTGTGGGTAAACATATACAGATTAAGAATGTTTACTCCTATTTCTTGTTTGCTAAATTAAAAAAGATCGTAAACGGATGTTGAGTTTTACCAAATACTTCATCTACCTATGTGAGAATGAGCACATAGTTTTTAGTCTTTATTTGATAATGTGGTGAATGACATTAACAAATCATCTAATGATGTGCCATTCTTACACCTTAAAGGAAATTTAACAGAAATGCAGCCCTAATGGTGGGATTTCGGAATTCTTTTTTTCATTTAATTTATTCATTTGGACTGTGGTAGTCAAGAGACCAGGGTCTGGAGCCAGATTGCCTGGGTTTGGATCCCAGTTCCATACCTTACTTGTTGGGCAAGTTATTTAATCTCTCTGTGTGTTGGTTTCTTTCTCTGGAAAAGGCAGTATTAGTAGTACCTACCTCAAAGATTGATATGAAGATTAACTGAGCTAAGCCAGTGCCTAACACAAAGTAAGTTCTCAATAAATGTTATTTTTACCATCAGACATCTGTTGAGCACCTGTTTTATACCAGGACCTGTGCTGGATGCTGGGAACTCACAGGGTAAAGACATGACCCCATTAACCTGTACAGTTCTGGAGGTCCTATTTTGTACCTCTCATCCTGACATATTTACTACTGTCTCTCCCTTTCACTCTCAGTAGTTCCCAAATTTGGATGATAAACTATTTGATCACCAACTGATAGGTCTATGTAATGTGGATGTGGAGGACCTGGCTGGACTTGGGTCGTGACTGAGGTTCCCTAATGTGGGGCAGTATTGTGTTTGGGGTCAAGGTAGAGGTTCTTCAGGGCCCCACAGTCATCATAAGCCTTTCTCCTGTCTTGTTTGTATTTTTTCCCAGTAAGAAATTGGCTGTCATCATTATCTTTGTTCCTCTGAATGTAAATATGTCTTTTTTCTATGGCTACTTTTTTACTAGCAGCAAACAATTGGAAAAAAAGAAAATTTTAAACACCATTAATAATAGTTTCAAAACACATAAAACACTTAAGAATGAATTTAATGAAAGTATGTAAGACCTCTGCATTGAAAGCTATAGTATATTGCTAAGTGAACTGAAAGTCTAAATGGAAAGATTTACCATGTTCATGGATTGAAAATCTCAGTATTGTTAAGGTAGCTTTCCTCCTTAAATTGATCTATATAGTCAGTGAAATCCCAATTTAAAAAAAAAAAATCCCAGGAGGCTTTTAATATAGAAATTAATCACTTCATTCTAAAATGGGTCTGAGAATGCAAGAGATCTAGAATGACCAAAACAGTTTTGCAAAAGAAAAATTTTGATTTTTAAGACTTGCCTAGACCCCTGCTTGGTGTCATGAGGACGATTTTCTTGGCCGTTTAGGAGCAGATGCTGTGTGTTTTCACTTTGTGCTCCAGGAGGTTCAAAAATTAAAGGAAAAAAAAAAGACTTAACTAAAAACTGAAAGGATGATGTTGGTGTCTATCTGTCAGTAGAACAACACAGAGGATCCAGAAATAATAGAACCACACATATATAGTAATTAATTTTTGACAAAGGAGTTAATGTAATTCAATGAGAAAAGAATAATATTTTCAACAAGTTGTTCTGCAATGATAGGATATCTACACCTTCCAAAAATGATATGAAAGTTTGATATTAGATTTCATTTGAACAGACAATTCTGCTGAACCCCTCCCCCCAAAAGGGATTTGCTAACAGTTGTTTTAGAGATGCTGTACAGGCACTCCCAAATCTACCATTTTTGTACCTTCATGTTAAAGTTCAGAGTTGTGCCGCTGTTCTGAGAGTCACCAGCCCCCAAGGGTGTGATGACCCCTGACCTAGATGGGCAACTAGCACATGGGCAAGGTTGAGGGGCCCAGGAAACAGAAAAAATAACCACATTAGGGATGCTGGTGAATCCTCTCACACAGATCATGACAATATGCTTAGCTGTACTTTTAATTCTTTTTTTGTTTGTTTGTTTATATTGAAAGTAGATTTATTCAGGAAGACATACTCTCCATAGACAGAGTGTAGGTCATCTCAGAAGGCAAGAGAGGCTGCAAAGTGTGGAGGGGTTAGTTTAAAGTAAAAGTAGATACACACTCCATAGACAGAGTGCAGGCCGTCTCAGAAGGCGAGAGAGAGAGAACGGCCTGTACTTTTATTCTTATTTGATTTTATATGTGGGGGAACAGAAGGAGAACTTGAAAGGGGAGCACTTCTGGAATGGCAACATGATGAGCTCTGTGGACTCTCTCTGGGGAAACAACCATACATGGTAGAAATGATTTTAAAAAAAAATAGAGTCTCTGGAAGTACATGTCCTAAGGGCATAAGTACATATAGCAAATGGAGAAATATTTAAGAAGACCTACTAAATTTCAATAAGAATGGCAAGAGTCCATGGCATGTGAACCACAAGCTGCTCCCCCAACACCGCCCCCCCGCCTCCATCTCAGCTTGACAGCAGCTCTACTCCTGGGATGTGTGGCCCTGAGCACAGGGCTCCTGCTCCCTCCAGCTCCCGGTCTAGGGCTACTGTAGTAGTGATAACAATTATTGGGTTTGTATTATATATAAATATAATATATATATCAGTAATAGTACAGAAAAGAGAGAGAATGTAACTATATAGGAGCCATGTTTCTGTATCTCACTGGAATTTAGTGTAAGTCTAAAGTAGATTCTGATAAGGCAAGGTGTGTACTGTAAGCCCTAGAGCAGCCATTAAGAAACAACTCAAAAATATAGTAAAAAATCATTAAAGGAATGAAAATGTTATACTAAAAATTAGGAGAGCTGTCGTGGCTGTACTGCTATCAGACAAAATAGACTTTAAAACAAAAATGTTACTAAATAAATGAAAAGACATCCCATGTTCATAGATTGGAAGACTCAGTATTGTTAAAATAGTAGTACTCCACAAATTTATCTACAGATTCTATGCATTCCTGTCAAATCTCATCTGGCTTCTTTGCAGAAATTGACAAGCTGATTCAGAAATTCATATGAAAATTCAGATTGCTCCAAATAGCCAAAACAACCCTGAAAAAGAAAAACAAAGTTGGAGGATTCAAACTTCCTGATGTCAAAACTTAATACATCAAGGGGAGGATATAGCTCGGTAGAGCATGTGCCCAACATGCACAAGGCCCTGGGTTCAATCCCCAGCACCTCCATTAAAAATAAATAAATAAAAACCTAATTACCTCCCCCCCTTAAAAATAAATAAAAATTTTAAATGTGAAATTTAAAAAAAAACAGAAAAAAACAATTTAAAAAATAAAATCTCCATGAAATAAGTTTAAAGAAACTTAATACAAGAGAATGACAAGAGAAGCCACAGACTTGAAGAAAATATTTCCAAAAGACATATCTGATAAATGACTATTATCCAAAATATATAAAGAACTCTTAAAATTCATCAATAAGAAAATGAGCAACCTGATTAATAAATAAGCAAAGGTCTTAACAGGCACCTCACTAAAGATACACAGATGGCACATAAGCATATGAAAAGGTGTTCAACATCATTGCTCATTAGAAAATTGCAAATTAAAACAAGATACTACTACCCGCCTCTATTAGAATGGTGAAAATCCAAAACACTGACAATACTAAATGCTGGCAGGGATGTGGAGCAACAGAAACTGTCATTCCTTGCTGATCAGAATGCAAAATGATAAAGCCACTTTGGAAGACAATTTGGCAGTTTTTTATAAAAGTAGGCTTACTCTTACCATATGATTCAGTAATCACCCTCCTTGGTATTTAACCAAATGAGCTGAAAACTATGTCCCCACAAAAACCTGCACATGGATGTTTATAGCAGCATTATTCATAATAGCCAAAAACTTGGAAGCAATCGAGATGTCCTTCAGTAGATGAATAGATAAACTGTAGTACATCCACGTAATGGAATATTATTCAGCGCTAAAAACAAATGAGCTCTTCAGCCTTGAAAAAGACACACAGGAACCTTAAATGCATATTGTGCATTTTGAAAATTAAAGAAGCGAAGGCTACAAACAGTATGATTCTGACTATATGATAGTCTAGAAAAGGCAAAACTGTGGTGATAGTGAAGTATCAGTGGTTGCCAGGATTGGGGGAAGGGGACAAATGGGTGAAGCACAGAGGATCTGGGGGGCAGTGAAACTATTCTATATGATACTGTAATGGTAGATACATGTGATATTTTGTCCGAACCTATAGAATGTTTAATACCAAAAATGACCCTTAATGTCCACTATGGGCTTTGGGTGATAGTCATTTGTCAATGTAGGTCCATCGACTGTAATAAATGTGCCTCTCTGGTCTGGGATTTTGATGATGGGAGAGACTGGGAATGTGTGGGGTCAGGGAGTATATGAGAACTCTCTGTGCTTTCTGCTCAGTTTTGCTGTGAACTTAAAACTGCTCTAAAAGATAGTCTATTAAAAAAGAAACCAACTTAATACAAAGCTCCAGTAATCAAGATGGTGTGGTACATAGGACAGACATATAGATCAAAGGAATAGAATTGAGAGTCCAGGAAATAAACATTTATCTTGAACTGATTTTCTTCAAGAGCACCAAGACCATTTAAGGGGAAGGATGCCTCCTCTTGAAGGCAATGAGGTGAACTTGAACAAAAAAAAATCACAAAAGACCGTGTGAAGTACTGAAATAGGATTCCAAACAGGAGTGCTGTCGAAATTCAAAGAAGAGGGGAGGGTATGGCTCAGTGGTAGAGCGTCTGCTTAGCATGCACAGGCCCTGGGTTCAATCCCCAGTTAAAAAAAAAACAAAAACAAAGAAAAGGAAAAAAAAAACAGAAATTCATGGAGAGGTGGTGTGACCTTAGGCTGGGATGGTCAAAGAGGGCTTCCCAGAGTAGATGTCACATCATAAGGCCATCAAAGAAGGACGGGAGTGGGGAAGTATATTTCAGGCCACAAAAGATGAGGACTTCAAGCAAAGCCTCACTTACCGTTGTCCCTCTCTGTCTCTGATTCTCCCTGCTGTGTCCCCGCACCTAACACAGGGCTTGGTAAGCCCTCAGTTAGTAGAATGGACAGACCAATGCTGAGATTTCCCTCCATCTCTCAGAGTTCCCAGGGAGCCAGGGTGACCTTACCTCTTTGTAAGGGGAATTTCTAGGTCAGGAAACCCACGAGCTTCTTAGTAACTAACATTCCCTTTGTTCCTGAGCTGGAAACGGTCACAAGGATTAGGGCCTCAAAGCTGGAGTGGCTGGGAACTCCACCCTCTCAGAAGGGCGAGGAGTCCGCCTCTTGGGTTACAGATGTGCCCCAGCTGGGCCCGGGGCCCACCCTTCCCTCTCCCCAGTGTTTATTGCTGCTCAGCCCTGCCCAAGAAGAGCTGCCGAATCAGCTTTCTCTGGCCGGGGCCAGCTCTTGGAGCCGAGCTGTCCTGTATCTCTTGCACCATCCACCCCTTAGATAAACAGCCTGGCGTCCTCCACACGCTGCAGAGTTCTGATGTGGTTGCAAAAGGCTCTGTGAGCCAAATGCCTCTCACTCGAAGAAGGACCCTGGCAACAGGCCCTGCTTTTCTTCCAGCCTGAGTCAGGCCCTTGCCAAAGTGACAGGAGGATCCACTTCCTGCCTGAAAAGGTGGCCGCAGCAGAACTCTCTGCGGGGCAGGGCTTCCTTCCCACTGCCCACACACCAGGCTTCCTCCTCCCGGAAGGTCTGGGCCGCCTCTTCCTGAGACAGCCCCCGCCCCAGCCTTTCATGGGAGTGTTTTCTCTGTTGGACCCAGATCGGCGAAGTGGGCACCCACCAGGTTACAGAACCCACTTCGCAGCCCGCCTGGCCTCCCAGGTGGGGTGACATTTGGATTCTATATCAGACATGTCCGCAGATGTTTATCCCACCGCCCACCACTCCGTCATACTGTGCATGGGCCACTTTACTGAACAGTGTAACTTTGTGAGCTCCCTACATTCAGTAAATTCAGCTGGTCCCCTGTATTTTGTTTGCTCTGGAGTCTGACCCAGGGGATTTGCCTTTTTTGAAAGGTGACTCGTGGACAGAGAAAATGTCACCAGCATCTGGTGAGCAGTGCATCATCTTCCTCGTGGCCAGTGGGCCTTGGGGAGGCCAGTGAGGGTAGATGCCAAGGCTCAGCGGTGGTGGTGGGACTAGGTGACAGATGTGGCTGGGATCAGCACCTGAGGGCTGGGGGTGGAAGGCAGCAGGCCAGCTGGGTGCTCACGGCTCTAGAGAGCACCTGTTGACCTAGGACTTTCAATGGATGGGCTTGTCTTGGCCTTGGTGGGCCCAGACTAAGGCAGAGGTAGGGGAAGAGGAAATCTGTTAGAGAAGGAAGAGGTGGAAGGGAGGCTGGCTGTAGAGCATCCTCAGGAGGCCTTTTGAAGGAAAACTCAAATCTGTGGGGCCATCAGATGACCCCTGCCTTCTGGGAAACACACGAACCAGGGAGAGAACTCAGACTGCTCTTTGGCAGGGAAGACACAGGGAATGTGACCATCACTCTGCCAAGATAGAGCTGGCTCACCTCCTACAGGGAGTCTTCCCTGACCTCTTCCTTCAGGTCCCACAGGATCCTGTTCATACATCCTCACCATTCCCCGTCACTCCAGAACTTGCTCGTCTATCTCTAGCGCCAGAACAAAGCTTCACAGACTTCTGGGTTGGGCTCAAGAAGCTGCACTTTTAACAAATACCCTCCCCTCCCCCAAGGTATCAGGTACAAGCAGATTTCAAACTAAACTTTGAGAACCATCTTGCTCTAGAGCAGCCTGTCCAATAGAAATATAATTTGAATCATATAGATAATTTAAAATCTTCTAGTAGCTACTTACAAACATAAAACAGGTGAAATTATTTTAAAGGTATGTTTGCTTAACCTGATATACCCAAAATATTATCATTTCAACATGCATTCAATACGAAAATTGTTAATGAGTTATTTCACTTTTTTTGTCGTTCTAAGTCTTCAAAACCTGGTGCATATTCTACACTAGGTTGGATGGGCCAGTGCTCATGAGCCACATGGAGGTGTTGATGGCCATATGAGACTGCACAGCTCTAGAGCTTTGCTGCTGAGTGTGGTCCATGGACCAGCAGTTTCAGCATCACTGTGGGCTTGGTAGAAATGCAGGATCTCGGGCCCCACTCGGACCCACTGAATCTTAACACGTCGGCAGATGTGCTTCGTATGTGTGTGGAAGGCTCTGAAGACCTGCTTAAGATCTAGAGCACGAGCTCCTTGGTGTAAAGACCGTGATTTAACTTATTTTTAGCACCTAACAGAGGTCCTGGCCTCTGGAAGGCCCACCACAAGTGTTTTTGGAGAAAAGGAAGGAATGTATGAATCTTACCTGCCCCGGCCCACTCCTCTTGGCACCCCCTTCCCTATGCACTGTCAGTGAGAATCTCAGACTCTTGGGTCTGAAAAAGAATTTACAAGTCAGAGAACAAATGTATGTCAGGGCTGATAGGAAACCTAAAGTTTCTGTAGCCTAACTCCTTTGAGCCCCAGAGAGATAGGGCGATTTAAGTCCCTCGGCTTGCTGGGCACAGCAAGCTCCCTTCTTTCAGGAGAAAAGTGGTCTGATGAAGGCAGGTCACGCCGCACCGGGGCACGCAGCTGGGCCTGCCTTTCTCCTCCTCATCTCTGTGCTCTTCCTCAGAAATCCTACGAAGCCGTTCAGAGGCCGCAGGCCTGGCCTGCACGTATTAGTTATCCATCTGTTTGTCCTCAATCTTCTCCCAGAAAAGATTTAAGACACCTGTAAATTTGCATAGATTTCTAGGGGATGAAACAAAAAAATAGACAATGTACTAAGAAAGCGTGCATAGATACACGGACAAGGGTGTTCACTATAGTATTACATGTTATAGTGAATATCCAGCCATAGAGGAGTAGGCAGATCAACTGTGTCCCATTCAAACATTGAAATTCTGTATCACAATTAAGAATGTTGATATGGAGGAGAGTATAGCTCAGTGGCAGAGTGCATGCTTAGCATGCCCGAGGTCCTGGGATCAATCCCCAGTACCTCCATTCAAAAAGATCAAGTAAATAAAAGAAAGATGATATGGAAGTAGTCATTGACATGGGAAAGTGTCATTAGATACCGTACGAGTATTGATGAGCCTATTTTATCTACATGCATGTAGAAACATCTGGAAAGGATATATACATCCCAAATATTAATGTTGCTTTTGCAGGGGGGGAGGACTATGAGTGATTCTTACTCTTTTTGACCATCTACTGCTTCTATAATTTCTAGTTTTTCCCCCTCAATGAATATGAATTACTTACGTAATAGAAAAATAAAATTTACAAAATAGAATATGTGAGGAAAATGGGGAAAGGAGAAAATAAGAGTTTTGCTCGGTGTAGAATTTACTGGAAAATCTACTATTTAAAAAAAAAATCCTAAGTACAGGTTTATAGCGTTATGGCCCATAGTCCTTATTTACACGTAGCCAGCAATTATGAAATGTTGGAGAGATGGACTCACAATATTGACATTTGAAAACTCATGAGCCAGCTTTTGTTAAATTTTAGTCTGTGTTCAGGGAAGTGAAAGTTAATAATGGTGCAGTCTGTCTTGTTTGGAATGGAGTCCAACAATGACCCGCCCTTCATGTGTGGGCTCAAAATAGCCTATGTATGTTGGATAATGATTGTGCAAGAGAGAGTCCTGAAATCTTACGTGCTAGAGCTGGGTGGGTAGGTGGGTAGATGGAAATATTCACACGTGCATGTGCACGTGCGCAGACACACGTGTGTGCACACTCACGTCAAATCCAGCGAGGACCACACTTTCACCACCTCCAAGGCAGCACTTTGGTCCAAGCCAATCAGTAGGCTCCTAACTGGTCTCCCTGCTTCCCCGCTGTGGCCCCTTCGCTTCCCTGTGGCTGGAGCCATCTTCCCCGTGGTCCAGCCTGCCTCTTGGATCTCACTGCCTAGCTGGCGCTTTGCTCCCTCCACTCCAGCCTCCACTTCACTGGCCTTTCCCCGGCCTGGAACATTCTCCCCCTCCACATCGGCTCACTTCCTTGCCTCCTGAAGGTCTCTGCTGAATTGCCATCTGATTTGTGAGGCCTTCCTCCCCACTCTGTATAAAAGAACTGTTTATTCTTTTTTTGCTCCACCAGGTTATCCTACTTCATTTTGCTTCATAGCACTTCTCCCCCAACACTGTACATATTTATTTGTTTACTTTTTGTCTTCCCGACTAGAATGTAAACTCCCTGAGGGGAGGGACTTCATTTCTTTTCTTTATGGACATTTTCTTAATGCCCAGTGCTCTAAGTCTATGCTTGATGAATGTTAAATAATATTCAAAGGAAGGGATGGGCTTCAGATATCATGTGACGAATCTTCCTCATTTTACCAATGAGGCTCCTGAAGTCTAACTAAGAAAGCTTCCAGCCTGGCTCAAGGTCACACAGCTGGGGCAGCAGGGCTGGATTCTGCCGTCCCTACTCTGCTCCACCTCCTGCCTGCGCCTTGGAAGGGAGATTAACTCCACACACGCACAGAGGCCGTGGCTTCGTCCATCCTGTCTCCTGTGTGTTTTTCCAGTTTATACAGAATTTCAGCCCAAAACAGCAGAAGAAAAAAAAACAGTTGTTCCTCCAGAACCCTGGAAACTCTTCCAATGGGTCTGTCCCTGGAAAAACAGCAGCGATCTCAGGGTGGGAAGGTAGGAAACGGAGGAGGGGGTCTTCCAGATTTGGGGGCAATGGGCTGGATTTGGTTTTGCAATTAAAATAACATCTGGGTCTGTTTCCACAGGGCGGTTCTGAAAAGTGGGTGGTCTGTCTGAAGTATCAGGTGGAGCCTTCCCCATCCTGGCCCAGGGGGGTTTGGGATGGCAGGTGGCTGAAGGGCTCGCCCAACATATGACATTCTGAAAGAAACTGGGTCAGAAGAAGCCTCTGGAAACCCCACCTGCAGCCTGGACTGAGATCTTGCTGGTCCCTACCTGACCTAGTGGGGGCATCTCCAGACACCTCCCCCTACACCATCAGCCCTCCTGGAGATTGTTCACACACCGCCTTTGATGCATAGAGCGCTCTGGCCTCCTCCCTCTCATGCCCCATGTGGTTTGTTAATCGTCTGTGAAATGAGGGATTTCAGGCATCACTCATCCGTGTGAGGATGGTGAGGCCCTGGAGCCGTGGAGTGGAGTAGGGAAGGGTCGCTGAGGGCCATTCTAGTTTCCTGAATCCTGTCCCTCTGTCTGGCTTCTCAGATGCAGCTTTTGGATAAGTTTCCCATCGAAGGTGGCCAGAAGGACCCCAAGCAGAGAATCATCCCCTTCCTTCCAGGTAAGCTTTGGATGGCCGTGCTGATGAGGGGCCGGGGGGGTACCCTGGAGAGAGACATTCTGTAGGCCAAGAAAAGGCTGGCTACCACACCAGAAATTCTGGACTGGGTGGGCCTAGCAATCTGCATGTTAACAACTCCCCAGGGGATCAGAATCTCTTGATTTTGAAGGCCATTGTCCTCACTGGGGCCTCTCCCTCCACCCCAGCAGAGGTGGCCCCGGGCCATGTAATTTAGGAGTTTTTCAGGCTCTGGGACTTTGGTTGCCTTTTTACAAAAAGCACAGTGAGATCAAGTTTTCCTGTGAAAGGATGCAAAACTGCATGCTGAGCTCTTTCCACTGGCTCTCATGATAATCGTAGACAGCCTTCAATTGAGCACGCTTCTCCGTCCAACCTGCTCGAGTCCTCCTGGCACCATTATCGCTTGAGGCCCTGATAGCTGACATAACCCGGCCTGTGAGTTGGCAGAGCTAGGATTTGAACCCAGGTCCATCTGGTCATAAAGGCCATTAACCACCACACCATTTTGGAACATGTTTAAGGCAATTGATTATGTTGTATAACTTAGAGGGCATCTTCTCAGGTGTGTCATAATCTGCTATTGCTATGATGTCTTATAGCTTGTGATGAATTTATAGCTTACGAAGTGCTTTTTAATTTGTGATCGTATACAAATCTCTGCACTCAGCTGTGTGTTATAATTTCCACTTGAGGGATGAAGATGTTGAGGTTCAGAGACATTGAGTAACTGCCCATAAAAGTGGGAAAGCTGAGGCGTGAACTCTGTCTCCTGCTCCAAACCGGGCTCTTTGCCCTGAATCGTGTGGGCGGTGCTGCCTCCTGGCTCTCGGGATTCTAGCCTTACCCCAAGCCAGTGGGTAGGACTGTTCCCAGGGGAGCCTTCCCACACAGTGGTCTTCACCCTCCATTGCTGCTGGGCCTGGACCTCCCCGGGCTAGCCTCCAGAATGACAGCGATCAGGGACCATTGTGAGAAGCAGATCCGTGTCTCATTAATCCCTGGCATGCTGCCAGCCCAGGGTACTAACCTGCTTGTTGACTCAAGAACCTCCCCAGGGGCACCTCCCACAGAGAGTGGTTCCTCCCTAATAGATGCTTCTCATGCAGCCCCATCCTCAAAAGCAGAGCAAGACAAGAGCAGGCATTGCCACCTGTCCTCCAAGTCGTAATGCTAAAATTGGAGAGAATTAATTTAGCTACAAAGAAGAACTTGTAAATCCACAGTTTAGACAAGACCAAAATGAGTCAGTGAGGGTGTAGGGAATCTCAGCCCTGGGCCCCTTCCATGGAGACAGAGGACTGTTTCTCCAGTCCCTGCCTGGGAGTTAACGTGGGGGACTTTTGCACCCTGCCTGGCTTTCCGCTGGGTCTTGAGGCAATTTGGAACGTCCACCACCCAAGTTTGTAAGGATTTTAGATGTTGCTCCAGTACAGTCCAATTCCTGTGCCCTGGGAGCGCAGCTGGGATGCTGTGGACACAAGTGTTCGAGAGCCAGTGGAGCCGGTGTGCAGCTCTGGTGCCAGGGGGACCCAGCCTCGGGGCATGAAGGCTGCCTGTTGCTCAAGGAGAACTGACTTCCCGCCGCCCTCCCCCATTCCATGGCCAGCACTCCAGGGAAAGAGCTCCTCACTATTATTCACTCAGCGGGTGTTTTGAGGGGCTTAGCCTGTGCCCAGGCCCAGGAATGAGTACCCAGGGCCAGGGACTGGGTTGGGGGTGGCTGGTGAGTCCAGGGAGAAATGGATTTGTTTCCTTCATCTAAGGAACCCTCAGGCTAGTGAGAGAGACAAGATCTACTCTCTAATCAGAGAACCACTTAAGGCAGGATGTGACCTCTATCACTGTGAAATTCCAGTTTTGATGGAGAAGGAGCTCATTGTGAGCCCAAGTTAGCAAAGGCCTCCTGAACGAGGGGGACCTGGAGCTGACCTTGAAGGATGGGTGGGGTTGGGTAGGGTGAAGTGCAAGACTCAAATCCTTCTACAGCCCACAGTCTCAGGAGTCAGACTGCATGGCTTCACCCCTGGAAACCCTGGCTCTGCTGGCTACCGATTGTAATGCCTTCTCTGGGCCTCAGTTTCCTCCTCTGGAAAATAGGACTGATAACATATCTGCTTCCTGGGGAGGCTGTTATAATGGTAAAGTGAATTAATATGTCTCATGTGCTTACAACTATGGCTGGTGCCTAGTAGAGGCTAAATAAATGTCAGCCCTTATTATTACCAGTTGCTGACCTGTGCTTAGCCTGTCACACAGCACACTCACATATGTCATCTCAGTTGATCCTCCCTGTGAGCTTATTATCCTCATTTTACTGACTAGAAATTGAGGCCAATGCAGGCAAATAGACTTGAACAAGCCACACGGCCAGGAAGTATAGCCAACACCAAAATTCTTGTCTCTGACTTCTGGGCCAGGGTTCCCCTTCACATCAGCTACCCCAGGAGATGATAACCCAACAGCTGCTGCAGGACTGAGACCTCTCTGAACTTCAGTTTCCTCTTCTGGGGATTAAACAAATTCATGTAAAATGCTTTGCACAGTGCCTGTCCCACAGTAAACGCTCAATAAATGGCAGCTATTAGGAAAGAAATTCACCACACTGCTGTCCCCAACTCCTGGGAAAAGACAAAGCACAGGGCCCTGGCAGTGCCCACATAGATGTGACCTATGCCTGGTGGGCAATGTTGTCTAGAGGAATGAGGTGACTGGCTCTCTGCTCTCATCCCATCCTGAAGGAAGTCTCCTTTCCCCCTTGCTTCTCTGCATTTCTCCCCTTCCTTCAGTGGAGCTCTCTCGCCACAGTCTCCCTTTTGCTCGTTTGCTCTCCAGGACTTCAGAGCAGACATTGCTGGCCATTTGGATTCCCACCCTGAGACTCCCAGGCCCTGTTCCTGGCTTTCCTCCTGCCCATGGGGAACGACCCTAACCCTTTCATACTTTACTCACTCCTTAGCTTGGACAGGAAAGAAAAAGATTGAAGAAAAACAGCCCAACATAATCAGGACCAAGCAACCAAGGACCGAATGGGCATGAGGGTTCCCAACCCACCCCACAACCCTGAATCAAAGCCGGTCCCGCCGTTGGAGAGGGTTTCAGAGATGGGCAGTAATGAATGGTGCCTGTCTTAGGTCAGGTTTCCTGGAAACAGAACCTGAGACAAGGATGCTCAGGCAAGTTGGCTTTTGAGGGCTGCTCTCAGGTGAGCATCCTCTGGCGGTGAGAGAAGCAGCCCAGGGTGGGGGAAGACACTGGACAGAGCCTGGCCTCAGCCGGACCCCACGAGGAGCTCTGGAAGATGGATGGCACCACAGAGTTGTCCCATCTTAGGGGACAATTTCTACTCCCCGTAGCAGGATATCAGTCATTTGGGTCTGTGAGCATCCTCCTCTCCTAGAAGTGTGAAATATGGGCAGGTCCTCCCGCGGGCTAAGGGCTGAGGGTGTGCCCCTGGAGAAGGGTCAGTTGTGAACCCTTAGCAGTTAACACCCACAGAGTGCAGGGTGGGAGCACCAGCTGGTAGGCGCTCTGGACAGGGCACCTGCAGATCTGCTGTATTACCTGATACCAGCTTGAGTCTGTTTCCACCTCCCTGCCTTGGAGGGGGCATCTGTGGTCACCTAGTGATTCCCCAGGCTAAGCCCTGGCAACAACGACTCAGTAGAACCTCAGAGAGTTCAAAGATGCTGGGGTCATCCAGCAGCCTTGGCTCCTGCCAGCCCGGGGAGGGTAGCAGCCAGCCCCGGGAACACCTCTGCCAGCCCTTTGCCTTGCCTGGAATTTCGGAGCAAGGAGAACCCAAGGGGTGGAAGCAGAAAACACCTGTTATTTTCATAGGAGCCTCAATTTTAGCTTCAGAGGTGATGGGACTAGATGTGCATTTCTACTGCCCAGGTATGCGGCCTGGGGGTGTCTTTGGAGGGTTAGGCCAGCCGCTGTGCTTGGGCCCACCTGGCTGCAGGCTCATGGCTGGGGGCTCATAGAAGTCTGACTGGCTGGTTGAAATGACAAAGAAAGCAGAGGAATTGGGAGAAGAGAGGGAATCTGAGGTTCACATGGTTATGTGCTCGCTCATCTGCCAGTCAAATCCTGGCAGAAAATTCCGCTCTTAAGCCATGGATCTTAGGATCTAGGACACAGACTTGTGGCATGTCTGGGAGCTGTATGGCCTGAGTTCAGGGTCAGCCTGGAGGTTTGAAGAGCGGTGAGGACCCCAGGCTTCTGTGGCCAAAGGTGGAGGCTCTATCCCCAGAGAAGCTCACCCAAGATGTGCCATGGCTCTCAGGAGATGGAGTGTTCCGCAGTACTTCTGACGCAGGGGCTAGGGCGTGGGAGGCTGTGAGCGGGGCCAACAAAGTGGTAGAGGGGATAACAGTACAGTTACCAGCATAGTGCTCTGAATTAGCATGTCAATCAAATACTGTAGAGAGTTTGTAGGGGAACTGCCCTTAATGACAGATGGCCTCCCCAACCCAGTTATTTCCCCCAGGGCTGGAACCCACTTTCTGGGTCCTGATTTGTGAGACCTGCAGTGCCCATGGGAGGGGCATGAAGAAGTTATGGGCCGTGTGGGACAGGTGGTTCTCCAGCAAGGCATCCCTGGAGAGAAAACCCAAGTGGTTTTGGGGGCATGAAGGAGCAGAGAGTTACTCCAGGGCCCAGATGCCCTGGGAGGGGGAGGCGGAGGTGGGGAGAAGGGGAGTGCCTCCCTCCAGGCCTGCCTGGGCCTCCAAACCCCACATTATGAACGAGTGATGGAGACACACCTGGCTCTTTTTTGCTGACCTTCGTGGCCTTCCTTTGAGACAGGCCCTTATCTACTTCTCTCGTATTGCTGTCGTGGGGCTGGGCACATACTGGATGATTGATCATGAATTGGGCCTGTTCTCCCTTATATAAGGTAGATACAGATACCCTTTTTTTTTGAGCTCCTCCTGGGTGCCTAGCCTTGTATTAGGCACTCTCCAAATCTCTCCAGTTCTCACTGGGTAGGTGGCATTATCCCCATTTTAGGGAGAAGTCAAATCACTTTCCAACATCACTTATCCATTCTGAGGCAGAGCTGGGATCCTTCCTACCGTGCCGGGCAGGAAGGAACTGCCACAGCCAACCTCAGCTGGACTGTCTTTGCCCCTCCTTTCTTGCCTCCGTGTCCCCTCAGCTAGGGACCTGGGAGGTGCTGCCTGAGGACCCAGCATCCTGGCGGTCCCTCTGGCTGCCATCACTGTCTTGTGCTTCAGGGATGCACTGGATGAGGCAGGGAGGTGACCGGAACCTTGTGGGGATTCAGGTGACCTGTAAGGGCCCTTTCATGCCACTGAGTGGCTGGGGTCACTGAAACTGAGTGATTGATTTGGGGGGGGCCGTTAAGCCGTTTACTTTATTATTATTTTAATGTGATTACAAACAGGCTAGCCCCAAGGCTTTCAGAGTACTGCCTTCATTTAATTATGAATCTGACAGGATTGCTTATTTGATTTCCTAAGTCACAGCATTTTTTTAAACCTTGTTTTGAAATAATTATAGACTCATAAGATGTTGCAGTTGCACTCCTAAGCACTCTGTATTCCTCCCCTCTGATTCCACCACCGTCCTGTAGGGTAGGTGGCATTCTTCCCAATTTAAGGAGAGGTCAGATCACTTTGCACCATCATGTAGCCATTGAGTTGTGTACCCGTTGTCCAGCTTCCCCCAGTGGTGAAAGCTCATATAACTATAGTACATTATCAAACCCGGGAATGGATACTGGCACAACTCAGTTAACCAGGCTGCAGACCCAAGTAATTGATTTTTATTGTAAGGAGGTAGAGAGGGCCAATAAGCAAGGATGCCAGCTGGTTTTTAGGAAGGAGACAGTAGTTTGATTTCCCGGAGAAGCTCCATTCCTAGCCTGACCTCTTGGCATTCCCACCTCCAACAGAAAAGCAGGGGTGGACCTTGTTTATATTAGGGCTTATTCCTGAAAACTTCAATGTAAATTCTTCTCTTTAGAACAAATCACATCATCTTTTAGGTGTCCTAAAATGCTGTTCTTTTTTTAAAAAGGCAATGTGAAAAGTCCTTTTGCAAAATAGACCATTCTATTTTTTTTAAGTTATTCTTTCCTTGGTTTATGTATATTTTTATAATTTGGGACTTCTTTTGAGTTTGCTGGAAACATGGCGGACCTGGAGCTCAGAGATTGAGCAGCAGTGTTGACCTCAGTAGGAGGAGCACAACTACTCCACTCAAGAAGGGTGGAAGAGCTGAGATTTTACCCTATTTGCAAGCCAGTTAGCTTACCCCAGTGTCCTGGATGCCAATGGAAAACACGAGGCTCCCAAGTCAGAGAAAAAAAGACTTCATCATGGCAGCCTGACATCAGCACATTTGCATCAGCTCCTGTTGCGTCCAGGTCCCCCAGGGCATGACTCCACAGGCCCAGAGGAATGCTTGAACGCGCAGTGGGTTACTTTATAGGAGAGGAACCAGATACTAGGGAGCCCACCTCTTTTATAACGGGCAGTAAGCAAACCTACCCCTTTTGCTCTGGAGAGAGACTATAGCAGTGTCTCCCAAGGCTGTATGCAAACCTGCTGTTTGCTCCTGAGCAAGACACTGCCTGTCTTCTATACAAGCACCTTTATACAAACAGAACAAAAGGCAGTTAATGCTTTGTTGACAAGACATGCAAAAATGCAAGAGAGCCAGAGAGGATTGTCTCACAAGGGTCTCTTGTACTTTCTGGGGTCTCCTGCTTTTGGGAGGGGTGGACAGAAGTGAAGTTCTTTAGGACACTGGGCCAAGCATGGTGGAGTCAGCAGCCTCTCGGCAAACTACTGTTTACATGGAACTTTCTGCCTTGTTTTAAAAGACAATTGTGGAAAATCCATCTCCTGTTGCCCATCCTGGGATTGGAGTACATTTCCTGTGTATCTTAAGTTTGCCAGCCCGGGGAGGCTCCCTGGGAGGAAATGGTCATTACAGAGTGAAGTAGAATGTGTAGCCGCTGATGTAAAAAGCAAACTGCTGTGGCCAGGGACCAAGGGACTTCAGAAGCCAGGCAGTGGAGCAGAAAGAGGGGACCTCACTCGGTGAAGACTTTGCTTTGTCTCCTCCCACTTGCAAGCCATCTGTGTCTCCATACTGGCTGGTACTGGGCCTCTGAGCTTCCAGAAAGCCCTTTCATCCTAATAGCAGAGTCAGTCCCACCCATAGGTGTACATACTCCTGGGTTGGTGAGGCATGGAGAAGCTAGATAGCTTAGGAAGAAAAGTGAACCTTTCACTATAATCAAAGTAGGTACTGTCAGCCTGCAGGCAGCCTTGTGACCTTACAAGCTTAGGGGGGTGTATTTTTAGAAAGCCAGCATGCTGGGTTCTTTGGTACCCACTCACCAGTTTACATACCGGCCCCTTAATGAAGAGGCACTCTGGAGCCCAGTGCAGGAGGGTGCTAGGTGAATTGCAAGCACGGTCTCTGGGTCCTTCCTCTCCCTGCCCCCCAGAGCCCCGTGCAGCAGATCCGGTGTTTGTTCCAGCACAGAAGGAAGCAGGGGGAAGGGATGTCTTTAACTAGAGCTGGTTCATGGCGTGGGGGAAGAGCTGGCCCTCTCCCTGGGCTGTAGGCGTTGCCGCGTGTCTCCACCAGCCGCCAGCCTGAAAAAGCCCCGTCCGAAGGGCCGGGGAGGCTGTGATGGAGGCAGCAGCTCTGAGATGCTGGCAGGTACTGCAGCCCCCAAGGGAGAGGACCTGAGAGGTTTCTGAGCCCCACTGATGACCTGGGATGGCAGGAAAAGGCAAACCTTCCATGTGATGGGGAAGAAAAAACAGGGTCTGCTGGTAATGCCAGGGTTTTAGAAAGATCAACAAGATTATAGGCCTGAGAGGCACCATGTGCTGTTTTAAAAGCAACTTTCCTCTAACCTCCTCTGAAGTACTGGGTCTCCTCTTGCTGTAATTACTGCCCCCAGCCCCAAAATCATTCTCTCACTCTGTAATCTGGGGTGAGTGGTTCTCAGGGCCTGCTTTTGGCAACCTGTTCTGAATGCTACGTGGAAGAGCTGCATGCATTCATTCCTGCTGCACGTATTACGTGAGCACCTACTATGTGCCAGCTGCAGGCACTGGTGGTGTAGCTGAGAACAGGGTAGACTGGGCCACCGTTCTCAGGACGTTCACCCTCCAGTGGGGGAGTCAGGAAGTAAACAAATAAGTAAGCTATTTCCAATAGTGGGAAGTGCTGGGAAGAAAAATAGCCAGGTCACATGGCTGGGGCATCTGAGATTAAGGGATCCAAAACGGCTGCTTGCAGAGGTGACACCTGAACTGAGCCAGGCATGGGCAGATCAGGGCCTGGGGTGCTAGGCTGAGGGGACAGCAAAGGCCGTGACCTAACTGGGACTGAACGTGGACGTTGGAAGAACAGCAAGAGGTTTGTGAAGCAGGTGGGGAGTGTGGGGGGCTGAGTCGCCACAGTGAGCTGGGCAGACAGGAGCTGTGGAAGCAGGAAGCTCCAAAGCCTGTCTCCCGAGGCACAGCTGTCTGGGAACAAGAGGGCTCCACGTGCATGTGTAAGCTGTGCCACTCTGGTGCAGTCACAGGCCTCCAGGGGCGGTTTCCTCATCTGCCAAATGGGTTGCTCACGGTGTGGGAAGGTGGTCTAAGCATGTACTGCCTAGAATGCGGTGTGTGAACTGCAGAGGGAGTGGCGTCTGGGCTGCAAGCCTTCTCCTCCCTCAGGTGGCTCTGCTACAGGACACGTGAGTCTCCTTTGCTCTGCGCTCTGCCTGCTCACCCCCTCTTGCTGAGTCAGCTCCACTTTTCAGCCCTGCTTGCACTTCCTGCCGCTCCCTCCTAGCCTGTGGTAACTTGCAAAGCTGCAGAAGCTTCAAGGAGCTCGTTTCTGAAGAGGTGATGATCCAGATGGTTGTTCTGGGCTGAAAGGTGGGGAGGGGGCTGAGTGCCCTTGGACTTGGTGCCGTGATGACAGAGCAGGGTCACGAGCTTCACAGCCCTCACCTCCAGAGCTGCCAAGTCTCGCTGGGAATGACAAGCTTTGCAGGAGGTGGCTAATCAAGAGCGCTTGTTACTTTTGAAGTCAAGGTGCAGCAGGCCCCCTAGTCCTTCCACCATGTCATCCCCATAGTTCAAGACCAGGGAAAGAGTCAGGGCCCTTCGTTACTATTATCCAGAGATACTTCTAGGAGGGAACCAACCTCCTGAACACCCATTCCAAATTCTATCATCCCCGATTGGAATGTATCCTGGGATATTTTCCACAAGAAACCTCTGATCTAAGCAGAAACGTGCTGTCTTTTCATGGTCTCAGTCAGCTGATCTAATTTAATGTGCAAAAAAATGTGCTCTGGATGGGGAGTCCAGAGTCCTGGACTCAAGTGTAATTCTTGCTCATCTCTGTGGCACAACACTGAGTACACTAAACTAGAAGTTCGGTAGAGCAACTAGGAATAGTCTTGCATGTTGGCGAAGTCACCAGGGGCCAGTGATTTCAGGTTTCTGTGACATTCCTGACCTCCCCCACCCCTTTCTTCCTGAAGATAAAGTATTTCCTTACCTGATGCCCAAATGTCCTTTTACAAGGGTCAAATCCAATCACTCCTACTTAGAGGGCACTCAGGTATGTCCTGGGACAGTCAGTAAATTCACACCAAGGTATAGATGACCATCAGGTCAGTTACCTGAGTCCAGGTTTGTCAGAGGTGAGACAGCAAGGGGACAGCTGAGACAGAAGGAAGCAGGTGCTGGGCCCCTAGGGCGTCGTGAGAAGCCTGGTCATTGAGGCTACATGAGCTTTCAGCGTGGCTTCCACACAGGGCCAGGCTGTGCCATTGGCCCCGGCCATGCTAAGGGGTGAGAATTTGTCCTAGGTGCGGTGAGGGTTTAGGCTGAGGCCCCATGATCGGATTTCTGTTTCAAAAGAATCCCTCAGCCAAGTGTGTGGGATAGACAGGAAGGAAAGGGAGCAAGCGTGGAATCGGGGGACCAGTGGAGGCTGGACTAGGCATGGGAAGAGATGAGGGTAGCCTGGCCTAGGCTGGGCAAGGGCTGGGAGGGAAGTAGATCTGAAATGTATATTAGAGGAACAGCCAGGAGACCTCGCTGATGGATTGGAGCTGAGGATGAAGTAGGGGTCAAGAATAATGATGCCCAGATTCTGTTGGGGACAGCCCTGCCCAAGAGGTTTTCCCAGGACTTCTCCCCCAACTCCGGCCTTGGACTTCAGGAACCTGGGGGTGAAAGGAAGCCTTCCCTCCTCCCTGAGTTAGCTGAAGCCTTTGGTGCATATGAAAGATGCTTTGTGATGGGGAGTCCTACCACCAGCCTCCTCCCATGGAGTGTCTGGGCACCAGACACTCTGGTTTCTGGGTCCAGGAGGGGAGGAGGGGTAGCAGAGGGTAGTGGTGGTGTGGGAAGAACACTGAGGTCCATTGAGAGGGAGCACAGGGCCCCCCTTCTTAGGAGGTAAGGGTGCTGGTGGCAGATCTCCACAGTGTCCCTGGCCTGACCCCTCCACTGCTCTCCAAGGTCACCCCCACTGGACCGAGGCCCAAGGACAGCCCCCTAAGCCAGAGCTCTTCCCTGGCAGGAGCAGAGCTGACTCCTGGAGATGCCCCAGGCCCACATGAACTGATGATCCATTCATCCAGAGGCCTCCTGGCTTCGTGTGGCGCAGTTGCTCTGGGCCCTGAAAACACCTCCTCTCCCCTCACCGCCAAGCTCCAAGGACTGATGTCCACTGAGGAGGCCCCAGGACGCCAGGACGCCCAACCTCCAGACCACAGTGGGCTTGAGGGACTGGCACGGCCTGAAGATGGAGTCTGTTCACCTGAATGCACCTTCAGAAGGCAGAGGAGGAAGCCAGTGGGCTGGGTGGGGGCTGGCTGGCAGCACTAGCCCCTCTACCCTGCGGGAGCAGGGAGTGAGGAAAAAGGGCTGCACTTCTGTTTCTCCCCAGGCCAGAGCTCAAGGGCTGGATTTCCCCTAGTGAGAGTGAATTGGGGCAGATCTCAGGGAGAATTTCCAAAGCTGCATTGCTGGAGGAAGCTGTGTGGCTCCTCAGCTCTGCCAGCCCCAGAGCGTGGTGGTTCTGAGCCCTGGCTTTGGGCTCAAACACCTCTGGGTTCACACCTGGGCTGTTTATGTGGTGTTCGTTGTCTGACTTGAAACTCTGCTTTTTCCACGGTGGAGACAGATAAGCATCAATTGCTCCAGCACTGGAGGCATTAGAATCAGATCCTACCTCAGCCTCTTGATAGCGGCGTGACCCAGGGCCAGCCTTACTCAGCATCTCTGCACCCACATCGTGATGCTCTTCTGTGAAATACCCCCAGGGCTGTCGAGAGCATCAAATGAAATGTTATCTGTGAAGCACACAGCAAGCACTCAAAACATGATGGCGATTTGGCTGTTCTTAGTATGGGGGCTCGACACAAAAGGGTGAGCTGTCTCTTTGGAATCCTTTCCAAGAATGAGGTCTTGCAGGCAGTCTTGTGGGTTTCAAGGTTTGCTGCTTAAAATGTATTCACAGATCAACAGTTCGAGCACGGTCTGAAAACTTGTTAGAAATGCAGGGTCTTGGCCCCACTTCAGACCCACTAAGTTACTGTCTGCATTTTAATGATAGGCACAGGTGATTTGTATGCACAGGAAAGTTTGAGAAGCACTGTTTTAAGATCCAACAAAGGCTTCCCATAGGCTGAATTGTCTTCAGCACTTCCTGGGTGTTTGGTTATATTCAGGCAATTCGCATAATATAAACCACTGAACCTGTGTCCATTCAGTCAATTTCTGGCCTAAAGTTGAGGTGCATGGGAGACAAGGCTTCACACAGGTAACATGTGAGGGCTGGTTTGTTGGTCTCACATCCTTACAGTACCTGGGTTGTCTGCCTGTTTCTGGCTTCCTGTGGGATGGGGGTGTAAGTCACAGCACAGCCCTCTATCCCCCATCACCAGCCTAACCAGAAGGATGTTCAGGCCCTAACCACCTTCCATCGTCAGCTGTGAGTCAGGACATTCTCTCTCCTCTCCCTTCCAAGACGGGATGAAGTTTGAGGCCAAGGCAGTTGCTCAGGTTTTTGTTTCAAGAGTCTCTGATTGGAGATGGGAGAGACTGGCCTAGGACCCTCTGGTGGTTTTGGAGATGGTGTAGCATGAGGATGTCTAGAGTCTCTGTGTCTGCTTGCGTTGTACTGTTAGGAGGGGAAAGACGGATCTCTTTTAAGGCGCCGCCAGCAAAAAGGTTAAGACAGAAAAATAAACTGAGATTTTAAAGGAGCATCTTTTGCTCTTCTGAATAAAACACTGCAGTTTCAAAATAAGCTGAAGGAGGAAAGTTGAGACCAGAGAGTGAACAGTAATTTGGTGCCTTCTCTGGCCAGTTTCTTACTCTCAGCTTCTTGCTTCTGAGCTGAAAAATTAATTTACAACTTTAATAGTTGGTAATTGGTGAAGACAGCTTAAGTGAGACCTCTGTGGTTGGCAGAGCCATTCTCTTTCGATAGAAAGACTTGCACTAGAAAGAGAGTTCATACGTGAGCCAAGTGGCCCAGAGATACCTTTTTGTTGAGTTAGGGGGAAAAGTTGCAAACAGTTTTCTGAGGAACTGTGTGTGACGTTTGGAACTTTTAACAGATTAAATAATTGTTAATGGGAGAAGATTTCTACTTAACGATTATAGCTACTATTTGTCAAGTACATACTTTTGCCAGATATTGTGCAAAGGGTTTCATGTGCTTATAAAAATCTCTTTTAATGACAACAACCACACTTTGCAGATGAAGACTCACAGGTGAGACGGGGTATGTGACTTGCCCAAGACCACTTGGGTAGTAAGAAGCAGAGTTGGGATTCAGACCCAGATCCTGACACTTCTAAGCCCAAGCTTAGACTATTTTCTACGTCCTGGTACTGTTTGCTACAGAGTGAGATGGACCAAAGATGTACTGCCTGGAGATTAACAGCTGAAGTTGGGTATAAAATGGTGGGTACACCACCCCAACTAGAGGATTTGCATTTCTTTAAACTTCGTTTCAAGTTTTGTATTATGAGGTTTTTACTATGTTGGTTAGAGGTTGATCAGTGTTGCCTTTTTAATAACGTGCATGTTCCAACAGTAAAGGTCTTATCTAGATGACAGTATTTCTTTAGTTACCTATCACTTAACCTACCCAATTTTAACCAGCCACCTAGTGTTAGATGCTGGAATTGCAGGCATAGTGCCCAGGAGGAATGACTTCTGGAAGGCTGGCTTTGTAAACACAAATTTATAAACTAACCATGTAGTCACAGTCATCACAGATACTGTTTCCTAAACCACAGTTCAATGAAAGACTAAAAATAAGGAAGAAACAAGTCCCACTTTACCTTTATTTTTCTATGTGACCCTAAAACCAGGAAGTTTTCATTTGGGGCACTAAATGGAACCTTAGGAAATGTCACGTGGTTTTACTTGTTCATTCCTAAAATGGGTTGAGAGGGGAATTTTCAGCCTGCTTTGCTGTCCCAGTTTCTTTTGCTGTGCCCGACAGCTCTTCCTGTAACATTGGGATAGTCTTCCTCGTGTGGTAATAAATTTCCATTTATTCAGAAAACAATCAGACCTGATTTTAGTCCCAGCAGCATGTGACTTGAGGAAAGTCAGAAGATACCTATGAGCTTCAGTTTCTTCCTCCCTGATCAGGGGAATTTTGAAAACTGGAGTTTCTGAAGAGCAGGAATCATGTCTTATTCATTCAGATATCCTCCATGAGGGTAAGTCCTAACGCCTCTGAGCCTGAGTTTTCCCATCTGTGAAACACAAGGATTGGACTTGATACTGTCTAGGTTTTCTCACACACAGCCCCAACATTTTGTCATCTAATAACTGTTAATACCAAAGGGATAAATGCCTAATGATGCAATATCATGCAAAATGGAAAATATTTTAGGAGAACAGAGGTCTTCTAGGCCCACCTCAAATCCCACCGTGTTAGCAGAAGCGGCTGCCTCTGTATAAGGCCAGCTTTGTGTCCTCCCCCACCAACCCCCATTTCCTTTGGAAAGTGTAGAAAGCCCCCTTGTCTTGAACACTTCCCGCAAAGGGCTCCTGCTGAAAAGCTGCACATAAAGCCAAGGCTTTGACCTTCACCTTTGCCCTGATACACTTGGTAAAAAAGAGTTCTTATCTTCCCTCTCTAGGTTTTGGGGGTGGAAATCTAGTTAAGCTGAGCAGGAATTCAATGAAAATATAAATAGAAATGTGGTCTATAAATAACACTGCCCCTAACTATCTGGAGGCATGAATACCGCCTGGCAATAGACTCTCACAAGTCATTACAGCCTGGGCAGTGAGTGAGGCTTGTCCTTCTGCTGTGGTGTCTCTCAGGATACTTCAGTCTTGCTGCTGGGCCCTCCTCTCTCTCTCTCGGCTCTAGGAACTCCCTTGGTGTTCACTGCCCTGGTACCCATCTTCTGCTAAATCTTTTTCTGTGAACAGACACATTCGATGGAACAAAGTAACACTGCCTGGACTCAGACCTAACTTTAGTCACAGCAGTGTGTGACTTGGGCGAAGTAGGAAGGTACCTCTGAGCTTCAGTTTCTTCCTCTGTGGTCATGGGGATTTTGAAAACTGGAGTTTTTGAAGAGTAGGAGCCATGTCTTCTTTTGTCTTGGTTAAGAGGGAGGAGTCTAGGGCCAGACTGCCTGAGGTTCCAATCCCCATATTGCCCCTTACTAGCTGTTTGGCCTTGGGAAAGTTACTTAACCTCTCTAGACTTCAATGTCCTTGTTAAATGGGAAGAAGAATGAAATCTGCTTGGTTGGGCTGTCGTGAGGGTTAAGTGAGTTAAGAATTGTAAGGTGCCTGGCACATAGTAAACATATGTGAATGCTTATCAAGTAAAGAAACACATCCATACACCCCTCTGCCTAGTGTTACCTGGCACATGGTAGCTGTTCAACAAATGTGCCAAGTGAATGACCGAACAGGGTCTCAGAGTTGCCTATCTTGCCACTGATTATTGTTCCTACCTCCTGGGGTGACAGTTTGGCAGGGGTTAAAGTAGACATCCCCTTATCTTTGTTCATAGTCTCTGCCTTGTATACACACTGCATTTTGTTTGCCTGGGAAAAAAGCCTGGAACTGAGGCACCTAGATGGATAGAAAAGGTGCCTCTTTTGATGCGGTGTTCTGTAGGGACACCAGCCCCTCTGCATGGCCTGGTACCCCTAATCCCCTTAGCATTAGGCCCACATTTTGGGTGGGGCTGGAAAGTTCTTCCAGGCAAAGCAAGTTCTTAAGCAGACGAACAATTGACTATGTAGCACCTTGCTATGTGTGCATTTTTAACATAAAGAAAACAGAACCTATACTTCTCAAAAAAGCTAACTAAAATGGACAAACTAAAAGGAGGAAATAAGTAGAAAGAGAACTGAACCAAGAGTCTGGTACTAATTCTAGGCCCAGGCCTGCCTGCCTCGGCTTAGATGTGTGATAGTGGTCAAACCGTCAGCTCTCTGAGCCTCTCCAGATCTGTAAAGTGAGGTAGGGTAGCTCAGCACTTCTAAACCTGAAAGGTACGTGAGGTTCACTTGGGAGGCTTTATTAAAAATGCAGGCTTTCACCCTTCTATCTAATTCAGGGGGTCTAGGTTAAGTCCCAGGAATCTACATCTGTAACCAACATCCCAGGTGTCTATGATTCAGGTGACCCAGGGACCCTCATTCTGGGGTGCTGGGCCCTGTAACAGTCACCTATTGCTACATAACAAATTACCCCCACCCAACTTACCAGCTTAAAACAGTAAATATTTATTATCTCACACAGTTTCTATGGAATTCCAGGAATTCAGGAATGGCTTAAGTACACAGTTTTGACTCAGGATCTCTTGTAACATTGTAGTCAAGATGTCATCTGAAGGCTCACCTAGGGCTGGAGGATCCACTGGCAAAATGGCTCACTTAACCTGGCTTGCAGATTGGTGCTGGCTGTTAGCAGGAGGCCTCAGTTCCTTCCCAAGTGGATCTCTCCATATAGGGCTGCTTGAGTGTCCTTACAGTTCAGCAACTGGCTTCCCACAGTGTGAGTGATCCCAGAGTAAGAGAGCGAGAAGGAAGCCATGATGTCTATTAAAATCTAGTCTTGGAAGTCACATTATCATTTCCAAAATATCCTACTGGCACCAGGGAGGATTAGTGAGTGAGTGAAGGATGCATGTTGACTGTGCTTATGGTATTGGGGGAAGGTTGAGATGTACCAGCTGAGGGAGGGTACAGAGAAAAGAAGGAACATTGCAAAAGAGTTGAGAGCCTAGACACTTTCAGACTGCCAGAGACAGAAACCATGGCCCATCAAACCCCAGCTCTGCCGCTTACTATCTGTGTGACCTTGGGCAGGTCACTCAGCTTTTCTCACTTTCAGTTTATCTATCTGTAAGATGGGAGTAAACTAGTACCTGGGTACCTAGATCACAGGGTGTTATGAAGATCACATAACAGAATAAATAGAAAGTACGTAGCACAGTGCTTAGCACACACCAAGTACTCAATGAATATGATCTAGTATTTTTATCATCCTCACTTCCCTTGAAGGAAGAGGTGGAACCACAGGAAATACTGGTAGGAGGTTGCTGAAGAGAGTTGATTTCTGGGCTCAGTTCTCCCAACAGAGCCAAAACTTAAGAAAAGAGCTTTAAGGGACAGTGTCCACTCGCAGAGAGCCAGACAGACTCCCCTCTGGCTGGCACAGCCAGGCCTGTGGTTCTGGGGCAGTGTTCCAGTGGGCATCTTGGGGAATTTCCTCTGCTTCAGAGCATCAGCAGTGAACTGTGCTTTTCAGCACCATCCCCTGAACCAGGACTGCCCTGCCTGCCCTACAGCCTCCTCCTCTGGCTGGACTTTTCTGTTGTGTCTCTTTGAGCCCTGGAGGCCCTGTACTCTTGGCTGCCCCCTCCTCCCAAACTCCTCATCCCTACTGTGGGCCACACCACAGGGAGAGGCTGCCGGGAAGCGCTGCCCAGCATCCCACCGTCCCCTTTCCTGAGGGCAGCCTTCCCTGGCAGGGAGGAGCTGAGGCCGCAGGGGCTGAATAGGGCCCTTTATTCCCGGCTCCCACAGGGAAGGGGCTGAGCCACTGCCCACCACGCCTGCCACGCCCACACCCACATGGAGTGGGGACAGCCTGGCCCTGATGCTGGGCTCTGAGTTAACCACACTCTCTGGCCCCACTCCGTCTGGGTCCTGGAGGGTGAGTCCATCCCCGCTGCAGCCCCAGTCTGGTCCAGCAGTCCCCAGCGGCGTGTGTGGGGTGAGCTGCATTTGCTAGTCCTCCCAGGTGTGTGTGTGTGTGTGTGTGTGTGTCTGTGTAAATAAGAGAGACAGTCTGGAGCGAGGGTGTGTCAACACACACACTCACACTTACCCACTCAGCAGTGTCAACCAGGGCCACTGCGTGCCAGTCCGTATGCTGGGCCCTAAGGGTGCAGTAGTAAATGAGACATTGTGTAAGATATAAGATCTCATATAAAGAGGTAAGATCGTTACAAATCGTGGTGAAATCTGGGAGGGAAACAATCAAGGCCTGGGAGAGGGAGGCGGAGTGGCCTGCCAAGGCCTCCCCGAGGAGACGACCCAAAGGATGGAGGGCGTTAGCCGTGCAGAGGGCAGCGGGAACAGTGTCCTGGAGAAAGGACAGCGGGCACACAGGCCCCGAGGTGGGAAGGCGCTGGATGCGTTTGCGGTGCTAATTGAAGCCCAGCATGACTGGCGCTGGCAGGATGAGACTAGGTCGGAGAGGGAGGCATGAGTCAGATCCTGCCAGGCCTTGCAGGTCACGGAAAGGAGTTTAGGTTTTATTCTCAGTGTGCTGGGAAGTCACTGAAAGGTTTCAGCAAAGGTTTCATTTTGAAAAACATTTGGGCTGCTGGGTGGAAAATGGACTGAGAGCAGGGGTGGGGGAAGGATTGGAAATCAGACAGACTAAAGGTCACCATACAACTTTTATGGGCAGTTGGCCAAACATCAAGTGATTTGGCCTCACTCCTCTCTGTAACAACGGGCATCTTGTGTCGCACCCCTCCTGTGTGCCCAGCGCTGCGTGCTGTGTTTTTCCAGGGTGCCGTCTCTAATCCATATTCCAGCCCTATAATCCCGTTTGGCATGTGAGAAGCCTGATGTTCAGGCAGTTTAAGGTACCAGGACACAAAGGATTTAAGGACCCGGGGCCTCTCAGCTCTGCAGCCCACACTCTGAGCCTGCTGCTGGCAGCTGAGCAGTCCTGGATTTTGATTTTTTTTTTTTAACCTTCCCACTGGACCAAGGAAAAAAAAATACAGCTGAAAGCAGACTAGTGTGACCGTGCCCTCGGCCTTTGCCACCTGTCCCACCGTTAGTGCGTGTATGACATGAGTTTACCGCGTACCTCCCAGGGTGAGCTCAGCCCTCTGCAGGCTCAGCTCTGAATGAGACCACAGCGTGTGCCCAAAGGAACCCCAGTGGCATCCACGTGACATTTGTCCTCAGAGTGGCCACTTTAAACACTGTTACATTTAATCGCAAAGTCTCTCCCTTCCTCGGGGCTAAGGGCCACCTCGGAGGTCAACTACAATGTTCTGTCCGCCTCCCAGGACTAGGCTGGGCCAGCCCACATTCCCTGCCAGCACACACTGCCATCATGGTTAGTGTCCCTCTCTGATTTGGTATCTGTTGGGAATCCTTAGGTGCCAGTAGCTTAGAGGAGCTTCGTAAGAACTAGGCTGCCCTTGTCTGGCAGCCTGTAATCTAAAGTAAGGTCTTACAGCTAATAAATTATCCCAGTCTGTCTCAGGGCTAAAGACCAACCCTGGGCATTCTCCAACACAAGCGAGAACAAGTCAGCAAATTCAGGGGGTTGTTTCTGTTTACACTGGTCTTCCCATAGCTAACCTTGTAAGGAAGCATTCATCCCTTGTCTAATGAATAACAATGAACAAACATGTGTCCACATTTCACAGAAAAAGGGACCTCATTCCAGGGATCTGCATTTCACTGTGCATTTAAATTTGCTGCAACTTGAATCGAAGGATAAAGCATACATTTTAAAAATAAGCCTGGAGAAAATAAAAATAAATATCACTAAAATCAAGAAATGTATTAGTGTCCCTTCTCTGCAATAGGTATCACCCAGCTAGTCAAGAGTTTTAACATTTATACCAGAACAGAAGTGCTAACAAACCCTACCTAAGTCTAGAGTTCTAACATCCGTAGGCAGCACAGAAGTACCACCAAACTCCACCTAAAATCTGTTTCAGTGCAAGTGAAGGTCTTCTGAGGGTGCAGGCAACACTGTTTTCTGACTGGGGTGCTGGTTGCAGAGGTGGGTTCAGTTTGTGAAATTCATTGAATTTTACACACACATGTGCACTTTTCTATGTGTATATTGTATTTACCCCAAAAAAAGTTTTTTTAAAAAAAAGGAAAAAAATCATTCTAGTCCCATAGCTCTATAAGGCCATTCAAAAAGCCTTTGATTGCAGTTAGTTCAATAAAAATGAATGTATTAAAATCTCTGATACGCCAACACTGTGTGCCCTTTTCTAGCAGACACCCATAAACACCCCCTGGCCCCACTGAGGATGGGGGATGAAAGATTTTGTTTCCTTAAGCCTGGCCTGTACTGAGTGTGAGAACTTCCAAACCAGAACTTGGGAGATCCTTCTTCCCTCCCAGGTGTGCCAGTTCTTCCTATCAGCATGCCGTGGCTGCAGAAGGGTTAAGGTTGCAATAGATGGCAAAACCCCAGTGAAGTTTTGTAAATCTGTTTCCCTGAGTGTGTGGGACAGGGGCCAAGGGGGAGACTCACCTGTGTGAGTCAGCCCAGAGTGTCCCAAGGTGGGTGGATGGAGTGAGTAATTTGAATTGGGTGGATGGAGGAAGAGGAGAAATGGGAGCTTCGTGGGAGACACGGTGTGTTTGGGGGCAGAGTTTGGACCAGGAAAGGTTGCTGCAGGCTGAAAGGAGTTAGTATTTGGCCTTGGGTGGGGAGGCCAGGTGGAAGGGTACACAAGAAACACTACAGTGCTTGGATTCCACATGGCCAGCAAGGAGATGGGCTGGGCCAGGTTGTACCCCCACCCCGCCCCACCTACTTGACCTGGAGTTGTCAGCTCATAAGAGATCCTCTTTGTTCAACATTTATTATGGGCTGGGCTCTGTGTTGAATGCTTTTATACACTTGGTCATTGATTCCTCATAATAATCCTTTGAGTTCGGCATTACTCTGCCCATTTTAAAGTTTGAGGAAACTGAGATTCAACTAGGTCGTGACTTGTTCCATATCGCACAACAGTAAACGGCAGTGCTAGCTGTGCTAGTCAGGAGCCTCCGGGTGACAAGGACTAGACCCGTCTCGATCTGATTTAAGAAAAAAGAGGAAATTTATTGGCTCACAGAACTGAAAACTTCCGGGGCAGTTGTTTCAGGCATGGCTGGATCTAAGTGACCAAATCATGTGTCTGTCTAGCTCCTAGCTTTCCTCTCTTCTCTGGTGACTTCATTCTCATACAGACTCTCCAGATGGTGATGGAGATGTGCAAAGGTGCTCCCTAGCCATTTGAGGCTTACAATTTATGAGTTAGCTGCCCCTGTAGAAAGAGCACTTCTCTTTTTTGGAGGTTCCAGCCAAAGTCTCAGAATGATTCTCACTGAACCAATATAGGTCACATGCCCAAGGCTGGACTGTACTGATTGGCAACTCCAGGAGTGTGGGGTAAGATGAGCCCCTCCCTGAAATCAACAGACTGAGAATGAAGGAGGGATTGTTCCTCAAAAGAAAATCCAGGCACTGTGATACGAATGCTGACAGGCAAACCCCACACATGCTTATTACCATGCTAGACTCTAAGCCGGGGCGGGGTCTTGGCATGTATTTGGACGAGAAAGATTTGTGGGAGTCAGAACTCAGGGCATGCAGTCAGGACCCCCAGGGCTGTGGTCCTTCCCCCTTGGGACCATGTCCCTCCAGAACCTGCATGTGCTCCCTGCTTCCAGCCTTAGCATCTGGGCTCCCTAGCCCTCCCCCAGCCCAAAGGGCCCCTTGTCTTTACTGATCTGGATCAAGGGCAAGCAAGGCCACGTGTAGCAGGTGAGAAGCAGGATTGGGTGGCAGAGTGCAGTCTGAGTCAGGCACAAGACCACAGATGGTGGGGATGTCATCTCAGCCACATCAGAGGCTGAAAGCAGGTGAGAAGGTGGCCTGCTGTCCCCCGACTGTCATCAGGTCAGAGGTGGCATAGTGGCTTCAGGGGAAAGATAAGCAGGGGCTGCCCTCCAGCCGTTCAGACTTCAGCATGGACAAAGCTAACCGGGTGAAGGCTGGGAGGCTGCAGTCAGCAACCAGCTGGACATCGAGGGCAGGACCAGCTTGCAGAAGGAGTGGGAAGCCGGCAGAGGCTGGCTTTGACTGTTTCTTCATCCTTCTCCCCTCTGCCCATCTTGTCCCCTTCCCTTAAGGCCTCTATGCTTGCTCTCCTAACCAGACCCTGTTGTCCATTGAGAAGCTGAAGCTTGTTTCTATTCAGGCAGGAACCTTTAACCAGGCTCACGGTCACTGCCCAGGGAGAGGTTTATATATCTTAACCAAAATCTCAAATCAAACTGCATTCTGATTCTGTGATCTGAGGCATCAAGGAAGCAGGCTGTGAGGTGGGTTGGTTGCTTTTGGAGGGGGGTTTTCTGAGAGCCCAGAGCATACCCTCCAGGTGGCTGCTTGCTCTAAACCATCAGCAGCCCCAGGCTGATTCTCACCAGAGCGACTTGGGCTCCTGCCCACTGGGGTTACTCCTGGAGTTGGGGGTTGGCGTCCGCCCCTCTGAAATGAAAGGGATGAAATGAAGGAGGGGTGTTTGTTTTTGTTTTTCACAGTGAAGGAAGAGCCTTTGGCAGTTTCATGCAGGTTCTCTGGGCCCTCCTCCTATGCCCAAGGCTGTTTCTTTAAGAGCGTCTGTCTTCATCCATCTGTCAGCAACACAAAGTTTGAGACACCTGACCCAGGCAGTTGGGCACAGGGTTCATTTGCTGGCCTGGCCCACTTCACACGAGGACCCACGCCAGCCTGTAGAGAGCCAGGGGAGTAGATCAGTTATTCCTTTTTCCCTCCCCACAGGCATTGTCTGTGTCTTGTCACCCTGTCTTAGTCCATTCAGGCTGCTATCACAAAATACCACAGCTTGAGTAGGTTATAAACAACAGAAATTTATTTCTCATAGTTCTGGAGCCTGGAAGTCTGAGATCAGGGTGCCGGGGTGGTCAGGTGAGGGCCCTCTTCTGGGTTGCAGAGTTCTTGCTGGATCCCCAGGTCAGAGGGGCCCCGGGAGCTCTGTGGAGCCTCTTTGATAAGAACACTAATCCCATTCATGAGAGCTCTACCCTCCCAAAGGCCCTGCTCCTAATTTCCATCACATTGGGCATTAGGATTTCTACTTGAATTTTGAGGAGCACACACATTCCAACCATGGCACACCCGTGAGCGTACATGTCATTTTGGGTGGGGTGGGGGTCCCTCTAGTAACCTTCACATCTTCTTTCCTCTAATTAGTTTGGGAAATTTGACTCTTCTTCCTTGGGCCCCATATCGGCCAGCAGAGCCAGAGGGGATCTGTCTCCCCCGTTCACTCAGCTTTCAGATCCTCACAGCTTGTCTCGGGCCCCAGACACCCTTGACCCACTCTCTCCAGACACTCCCCTGTCCCTTCTGAAGGTATCAGGCAGTACCCTCACGTTCATCACACCCAGCTCCGTGCCAGGTATTGCCAAGGATGAAGGGAATGTAGAAAGTCATGCCAGCCCTCAGGGCGATGGCAGTCTAGTTAGGGATCCAAGCCTCCCTCAGGTATCTGGCCAGCCCTGTGGACTCTCCCATGACCCTTGTAGTGAGGTGAATAGTGGTCCCCCAAAAAGATACGTCCACATCCTAACCTGGAACCTGTGAACTCATTTCCCGGAACCTGTGAATATGACCTTATTTGGAAAAAGGGTCTTTGTGAGTGTAATTAAGTTAAGGATTGTGACACGAGGTCATCCTGAATTTAGGGTGGGCACTAAACCCACACAGTCTGTGGAGCTTGGGGCCCTCCTGTGGTCCCCCGTTCCTTAGGGAGCTCCTGTGGTGCTCCAGGCTCTCTGGGCCACACTGAAGGGAGAGGGTTGGGAGCATCTGTGTCCTTGGAGGCTGGGGTGGCTTGGGGGAGCTGGCCTGTGCATCAGGGGACCCCCTGGGAAGGTGAGAGGGGCCCTGAGGGTGGCAGCTCCCTGACAAATTCTCCACAACAGCAGGGAAAGGAGGGGAGAGTCAGGTGACTGCCAGTGGGTCCAGCAGGTTGGCAAAGGAGGGCGTGGCAGGCATTCAAGGAAGGCCCTGAGGAGAAGGCCTTAGGGTGGGGAGGGGTTTGGGTAGGCAGGCCCAGGGGTGCTTAGGAGAAAACCAAACTCCTTTCTGTGGCTTATAAGACACAACCTCATTTCCGTCTCCCAGCTTTGCTCTGTGGTTCCCTCTGGATGAGCCCTCTTCCCCCAGAGCTTTGCGTGACTGTCTCTTCTCCTCCTCAGAGTCTAGGGTGAAATCAGAGACTTCCTTGACCACTAGCTGAATTCCCCCATCCCCCAGGCACGCTCCTTTCCGTTACCCTGTTACAGCCTCTCTACAGAGGTGGGACGAGACGTGTGTGTAAGCAAACTACGTACTAGATGTGAATACTGTGTACTGTATCCCTCCCATGCACAGCCCCTCCCCCAGTAAACACCTCGGGAGCAGGGGCCCCCTTTGTCTTGTTCACCAGGGTGTTCTCAGCACCTGGAGCAGGCCCTCCATCAAGACAGTGATGGATGGATGGGTCAGTGGGTGGATGGCATCGCAGGTGGCAGAAAAATCAAGGAAGAGGGAGGTATATGAGGGTGTATGCATGCACTCACATATGCTGTGAATTTTGAAGAGGGGAGGCTGCCAAGAATAGATCAGCCTGGACAGACCGCAAGAGGTTCTGAGGCCAGCCCTCTTCTGTTTCCACTGTAGCTAGAGCCCTCTTACTGCCCCTGTACAGCGGGTGCTTGCCTCTTTGTCAGAACACGTGCCTAGTTCGAGGTTGCTACAGGCCCTTCATGGCTGGGGTGGGGGCTCCCTAGCCAGGGATGCTGTGTCTGGTGTTTTGGCTCCTCCTGGGCCTCTGGCCCCTCGACTCCTGCTGAAGGAATCCCCTATAGATACCACATTTCACAAGGAGGAACCTAGGGGCTGTGGCTGGCCTCGAGGTTAACTGCTCTCAGAAGTTTCTGTCTTTTCTTTTTTTTTTTTCTCCCCCCCCCCCCCAGTTTCTGTCTTTTCTTTAACCACTTCTCTCTACCAGTGAGAAGGAGCCATGTTCTCATCTCTTACCATCTTGAACTGATTCATTCTCTAGAAGCAAATGCCAACGGCTAAGACCCATCAGATGCCACACAGAAGCTTTATTGAGGGCCTGGCATCCTGGGCGGGAGGGAGAAACACCCCTGCCACCCAAGCATAGGGACCTTCTTGAGGCAGTGCCCTGCCTGTGTGTCCTGGCCCAGAGCGGACACTCATAGTGAGAAGGTCAGACCAAATTGGGGGCTAGGGCAGAGATCGGCCTCCCCCAGGTGATGCCCACCCACTTGTGAGGGTGAGCATCCCCTGCGTCCCCTGTGCTGGCACCTGCTCAGCCTGGGTGGGGGTAGCTGGCAGGAAGGGCCATTTAAAGGACAGGGAGGTGTGCTGTTTTGGGGAGCTCTTTCTCCCCAGGTCCACGAGACACTAGGTCACCTCTCCTTCCCTAATTTGTTGTTCCATCCATCCTTTCACTCTCATTCACCTATTCACTCTCATCCATTCACTCACTCACTCATCCACTTGTATCTGATCTGCAGAGACCTCGAGAGGGCTGCTTGTACCTCACGCACCATGGGATGTCCCATCCTCCACAATTACTGCTTGCTTAGTTCTCATTCAGCCCCCAAGGCGTCCCCAGACCTCAGTGCAGCACCTGGCATGGAGGAGACGTTAATCATGCTCCCATCACACACAGAATAAAATCCGGACCAAGACTCTCAAGGCCTCACATGATCTGAACCCAACGAGCTCTCTGGAGATTTGTTGGCTTCTCTTTCCCCTTCAGTGTCCCCAGAACCCCAGGTTGAAATCCCAACTCAGCTACTTAATAGCTGTGTGACTTTGGACAAGTCCTTCAACCTCTCTGAGCCACCGTCTCCCCCTGGGCAAAGTGGGGATGATAAAAGCACTTGCTTTAAGGTCGTGGTGAGGATTAAGCAAGAAACCCCAACGGAATGCTCTTGGCCTACGCCTGGCAGGGAGGAAGCACTTAGCGCCTGTTACGCCTGGCCTCACTCCCTCTCTGCTCCTCTTGATAACCCCACCCACCACGTACATCTTAGGACTCTGGAGGGAGCGGCCATGGAGGCCTGGCCTTCTCATCTCCAGATGAGCGTGCAGAGGGCCCCCGTGGAGGGTCACACTGCCGGCCCGTGGCCCAGGCAGGACTTGAACGCAGGACTCCAGCCGAGGCCCCTGCTCCTTCTGCTGGTCCTACCCTCTCAGCCCAGCCCAGGGCGGCAGGAAGAGGGGCCCCCACTTACATGCTCGGACCCCGTCGGGCTCAGTGGCTCTCTCCCCCACTCTCAGGAAGGAGTTAAGTCCCAAGGTCTGTCTCATGCCCCGCGTGTAATCTTTCTTATGATACTTATCGTATTTCTGGGGCGGCGTCGGCACGGCTTTGAAGGCGCTGGCAGGAGCCTCGCCTGGCCTCGCCGTAAGCGGGCTGAATTACATTTACAAGAGGTCTTTAATGCCCTGTGGTCCCCGCTTCCTTAATGGGGATGTTCCTCCTCCTCCTTTTCCTCTCTCTCTCCCTTTGAATATGGTCACCGGTTTGGCTTTCAGAGTGCGGTTTGGATTCCTAACAGAGAAGTCCAGACCGTGGAATCCCTTCCAGATCTTCCCTCCCTCTGCCCCGCCTCCCCCGCCCCCGCTGCCTGTGCCAGGGCCCCAAGGAAGGAAGACATTGCTCCTGTCAGGATTTCAGCGGCAAGGAGAGAAGCCCTGTTGGGATTCCAAAAAATCAACTGGGAAATGGCTTGTACAGAAATTCTCCTCCGCCTTTGCACCTGACAACAGTGGAGGGCATGGGAGGTGTCTGGCGCAGAGGCACGGTGGTCTCACTTGCAGAGGGTGGGCTTGAGGGTCGCTGTGGGGGTCCCGTGCCAGTGTGGGTGAGGAGCCCGCTCACCTCCCTCCCCATCTCCCCCACCCCAGTTCTCCCTTCTCCGAACCTTCTGTACCGCTGGAGGCCTTAACTGTTCCTTAACTGTGTGTGTTTTGCTAGATCTGTCTCTGCTACTGAATCAGGTCCTGTCCGATCTTACATCTGTACCTATGTCTGTATCTGTATCTGAATATCTCACAGATACCTAGCCCAGCCAGAGGTTTGGCCAGCCTTGTGATGGGGGCCTGGGAAGGGGACCTAGTTTGTCTCTGCATCTCTCTCCTTTCTTTTTTGTCCTCAGATAGGATGAGAAAGGGCAGGAGAGCTATTTTTTGGAGGCTAAGTCGCGTTTTCTCCCTTTGAAAGAAGCACAGGGCAGAGCCAGATCTGGGGGTCCCAGTCCCTCATGTGGCCTCTCCTTAGCAAGTCCTCCAGGGTCGTGCAAGATACCGCTCCGCCTCTGGCATCACCAGGCCTGGGCCACCTCCAGTGCCTGACAGCCAACCGGCTCAGGTAGAAGGCCCAAAACCCTCCCCAGGGCTGTGTGTCGTTTCGTCCATCCGGGAGCGGTCTCCCCTGGCCACGTGTTTATTTCACATGCCACCACCTTGGCTGCACACATGTTCACCTGTGGCATGCAGGCAATAAAGTGACAGGCAACCAAAAAAGAGTAGGAGGCGAAGAGGCCAGGAATACCAAATCCGTGCATCTTCTCCCAAGGAAAGGTGGCCATCTCCCATGTCTTGATGAATCACCTTTTTATCTCCTTTCAAAAGGAACACGCCAAGGGGCCCATTTATCTTGATGACACTGTCCAGTTTGTACAGCATCGTCCCTCTGTTGGGGACACGGCCACTCTTCTGGGCTTCCGTGAGAAAGGCAGGAAGCAGAGCTTGAGGGAGCATCTGTGGGGAAGGAAAGTGCATGGAACAGCAAGTGCCTCTGGGGCGGCTGCTGTATGCAAAGTCTTGTACTGAGTGTGGCGTGCGGCTCCAAGCGGGGGAAGCAGCTGCGGAAGGGGGCTGCCGGTTCACACCGAATGTGGAGGGAAGAAACACGCGAACGGGTAACAGTCACACACGACTCGATGACTTGATGAGTTAGATGTTCCATGGTCTGGCTGGAGCAGGGCTGGTGACCACCACCTGTGGTGACAAGGAAGTCAGAGACACCTGTAGCAGCTGCTTCTGGGCCCCCCCAGGTCGCCTTCCCATTCACCTCCACCTGCCAGCAGCTGCTGGGGTTCTTGTCCTAGCTGCAGGAGCACGCCTGGCCAGAAGTGCCAGAGAAGCGGTGCTCTCAGAAGCTCAAGGACAAGCAGGAAGCTGGTGATAGATACCCCAGCCACCTTGCCCTGCCTCAGGTCGGGATGCCTCTGAGGTCCGTTCTGCACCATCCCCCGGAGTTCCCCAACAGAACTGAGCTGCTGCTCCCCAGCAGTGATGGGGGGGCTGGATGGTACTTTCCTCCTGCCCTGCCTTAATGCCCCCCTCCCCTACTGGTAATTCCAGGGATACTTCCCAAATAATCGACTTGCACTCACCTCCTTGTCTCTGGATTTACTTCTGGGGAAAAAGCCTAAACCAAAGCAATGCTTAGTACTTCACTTGGACCTGGATAGAAGAAGCTTAAGTGGATTTACATGCAATCTACATATTTGTCCACTTGCGATGGGAATCATCTCATTTGGACTCCATTAATGCAAGTGATGAAAATCCATCTCCCACTAATTTAAATTTTTTTAATTGGATTATCTTATACAATTGGAAAGTTTCAGGTGAGTTCTGGGTTCAGGAACAGCTATATTCAGCTGCTCAAATGATGTCAAAGGAATATCCCCATCACCATCTCTCGGCTCTGCTTTTCAGTCATTCAGGAAACGTTTATTGAGCACCTACCCTCAGATCCTTCGTCTTGGTCGGTTTCCTTCTCAGGCGGTAATAAAGAATGGCCTCTAGACGCACCAGGCTTTCATCCTCCAGCTTAGCAACTGTGGGAGAACCTGTGGCAGGAAGATAGTGCCAGCAGAAGTCTCGGGGCTGACCCTCATTGGCCCAGACTGGGCCCCCTGCCCATCTCTGAGCCGGTCACTGTGGCTCTAGTTGGCTAGGCTGGGTCACATGCCTACCATTGCTGCCAGGGGTGTGGTCAGTGCCAGTGGAACCACAAGGACTAGGAATGGAGGGGTTCTCTCCAGAGGGGAGCTGGGTGGACGTGGACAATAAATGCCTGTTATAGCGATGAGGGGAGCACCTCATCACGTGCTGGGTGGGCTTTGGGGGCCCTAAGATGAGCCAGGCCCCTGTGGAAGGGGGCTCACAGATACTTGTACCTGTAACACACAGCAGAATGTGGTGAGCGTCTTAGGAATGGACAAAATGTGCAGATGTGGAGAGCAGGCGAGTACTCCCAGCTCAGCCATCAGGGAAGGCCTTCTAAAAGGGAGGTGCTGGTCTAGACACTGACGGCTACTGGGCGCAGAAGCTGTGTTAGGCCTTGAACGTCAGACCAGGGAGTTCACGTTCTAAATTTAACCCACTGTAAAAGGACTACATGTTGATCTCTTTGTTATAGTTGAATTTGGCTAATTCAGAAGAGCCTTCTGGGAAGGTTTAGGGGCCTTGCCCAGACCTATAGAGGTGGGTACACCTGCCCAGATGCAGGGGACCGCACGGCTGGAGGCTGTGTGTACAGAAAGGCTGGAGAACAGTCAGGCTGGGGCAGCCAGACTCCCTTGTATTAGTCTGTGCCTGCAGTGGAAATAGCCACCCACCTAAACTAAGAATAGGAATTCCTGTCTGGCTGGCAGGAACAAATGCCGATTTCTCAAGGAGGGATGGGCCTGAAAGCAAAACACAGCATGTGGGTTGGGCCATCCTTTGTATTTATTTGGGAGGTCACTTGAGAGCCACACCCATGTCGGGGCACTGGTCCTGCCATTAGACCCAGACAAGGTGATTTGGCCAAGATGGCAGCCTCCCAGGCTCCTCATCTGCCCAAGAGCCTTCGGCACCTCCTGCCCCCTGGGAGAGGTGACCACTCCTCTCTTGTTTCCTTGGCAACTGGCAGAGGTGATGGCACTTGTCAGCCAGCTACAATGCTGAGATGCTGAGGGAGAGGGGAATGAAAGGCTAGGGTCTCAGGTCCCTGTGGCAGCATCACCCAGTTCATGAGCATCTCTCTTCCAGGCAAAATCCTCTTCCGGAGAAGCCACATCCGGGACGTAGCTGTGAAGAGGCTGAAGCCCATTGATGAGTACTGCCGGGTAAGAGTGTGTCTGGAGTAGGGAGGGGCAGTCCATCTGCTGGAGAATCTGTCCATCTGTGAAAGAAGGTGGTCTGTACAAAAACTGCTGTGGTTTAGCAGATGCATCCTGAGGCCTGGCGTTTCCTGGCCAGAGAGGTGGGTGTGGGTGTCCCTTGGGGAGAAGGTCACCCCATGACTAGGCCACCTCTGGGGCATGAGGGCCTTGGGCTCACAGCGGAACCTCTGCTCCTTTCAGGACACGTCTGTGTTTACAAAACAGTCTTTGAAATCACTTCCACTGGCTTGGGAGCTCAATTCAGGGGCGTCTCAATTCAGGGATTCTGTGTGTGGCATTTTGCTGGATACGGGAAAACTTTCTTTGAATTCCCTTTGGAACATTTTTGAAATTGGTCCTGAGTCCAGCAGCATCCAAAATGCCAAAGTTTATTTGCTGAAGTCTTCTTAGCTACAGACATTCATGTACACATTGTTATAAATGCAAATGCTCACACATGCCCCCCAAACACACACACAGCATGTGCTTTAGAACAGCCATGCCAAAGAGCAGGCGGACAGTGACAAAAAGGCCATGAAGGAGAGCCCGTTTGTCTTTGTACCTTGTCTAGAGCCCGGGATCCCTGCAGTGAGAAGAGACTCCCACTTCAGTGGCCTTGGCACATGGCCTCCAGATGGCCAGACCACCTGGGTTAAAACCCCTGACTGGCTTCGTGAACTTGGGCAAGTTACTGAACTTCCCAGCGCCTCAGTTTCCACATCTGTATAAGAGGCAGGAGAGCAGTGCCTTTGCAGAGGGTGTAATGAACTGACATGCATGAGGCAGCAGCACATAGTGTCCGGCACAGAGGACTCATTCAGTGGACATGAGTTTTTTGTTATTATTATTACAAAGCATAAACAATTTAATGTTACCACTGGGCACCACTGGCTTTAATGGAGATGGAATTTTTCAGTTAAATGAAATCTACCGTGGAGTCTGACTCAAGAATCTTGGGGAGAAGCAAATGGGGAATAATATTTCGTTGCAAGTGCTGGCTTAGAGTGAGAAGAGCTGGGGTCAAATCCCAGTGCCCCACCTACTAGCTGTGTGACCTTGGCAAGTTTGCTTTACCTCTCTGAGCTCCAGTTTCCCGATCTGTAAAATGGAGGTAAAAACAACTATCTCACGGGGTTCATGAAGGGTTGAGCAGAAGAGTATGTATATATACAGTGTTGTAACTTCTGAAATATTCTGTCCCAACTTGGAATTGCTACCATAAGGTCCCTCACAAATATTTTATAATTTGGAATCATTATTCTTGTCAACAAAATGTTTAAACAAGAACAAATTTGCTAATTCACTAACCGGTGTTCCCAAGACTTTGGGGAGACAAGTGCTCCCACATACTCTCCATTAACCCATGTTTAAATTTTGTAACTGTGTACAGGTTATATACTTGGTCACATTTTTTGCCTTAACTTAGAAGGATGCCCCTGTGGTGAATTTCTTTAAGCTAGAAATTTCTCTTCTTCAGATCAATATTCATTTTTCTCTTTAAAGGGCATTTGCCATTTCCAGTTAAATTGATGGCTGTAGTCTGAGATTTTATTTCTCTCTTCCGTTCCCAAGCAGTTAAACAAATGGGCACAGCTAATGGAGGAGGGGCAAAGGGCAGGAGGAGGCCTCTTTCAGCTGGGGTCTGTGGCTCACGTCAGCCTCAGCCTCCCTGAGCTGGGGGAGCCCGAGGCATCTGCAGTCGGGCTCTGTGGAAATGCCATCTCCTGGGTCATTGGGAGCAGGAACCCGATAACATCTTATCTCCTGAGCTCAGGCTTTGAACAGGACTCCTGAATTGGGATGGGATTCTGACAGCCTCTGGGGCTGCATGAGTGCTGCTGGTGTCTGGGGAGCCGTTTAAGTGCAAGGGGTCGATAAGAGGAGGGGCCTCCTAACCTGATTAGCACAGATGAGAACTACTCAGAGCCAGGCAACAAGGAGCACTGTCATGGGTTCACCAAGCAGCCAGGCAGCTTGCAGGCCGTAATTTACTCTGTGAATGGCAGAGGGGAAGGGGCGGTGCAGAAGTGACCTTTCATTCTGCTGAACTAGAAAACTGGGATCTGTGATCTGATTGTCTGAGACCTTGGAATGACCTTGGAATGGTCATTAGGGATGAGTCCAGCTGCAGCCCATAGTCACTGCCCCCCAGCGTTGCACTTCTCAGCTCTGCCACCCAAAAGTCCAGTTTGTGCAACTTAAGATCCAGCCTTTCACTCAGCATCAATGCCCCCAACAGCCAACTTCACAGTCAGGGCCATGTACAGCCTGCCCATGGCCAGCCCTCCCTTGTCTCTACCTGTCCTTGGACACACCACTTAGAACCTCTAGAGTTTTATTTCCAGCACCCTGCCAGTGCAGCTCTGCTTGGCTGGCTGGAATCTTCCTTGGATCTGCTGGACAGTGTGGGCTCTGAATCTGGGATTTGCTGGGAATTCAAATGCACCCAAAACTGTGAAGCTGGCTTTGTACAGAGTAGCCAGGTCCTCTGCCAGGACTCCGACGTGGAAAGTCTGACCATGCAGCAGACCTCCCCAGACTTCGGGCTCCCTGTCCTCGCTGGCCAGCCAGTCCCTCTGCCTAATGGCAGTTTCACAGCCCAGATCTCAGTGTTAATTTTAAACATATATGGAGCAGATTGGATGAGCGTCACGGAAAATTTACCAAGCACCAGCCGGGTGATTGTTTTATGTGGCTCTTGAGGGCCGGTGTCTATCAAGAGGGGTTCCAAAGGCATTTCTGTAACTCCGTAAATTAATTTAATGGGCAACATGGTTATGTGGTTAGTATTTAATGGTTCTGTGGCCTCAACAATTTGAATACTTTCATCTCACTAATAAGTGTGAGCTACACTTTAGGGGCTCAGACAAACAATCTACCCCATACGTGACTCCATCCATTCCATTCCTGCATGTGAAATACATGTTTGCAGTGTTTGTCTTGGGGATAAAATAAATATTGCGGGGTTGAGGGTCAGTGAGAGAGAGTGTTTGAGAATGATCAGCTCACCCTCTGCAATGACATTTATACAAGTCTCCATTTCCTGTTGGGTGCGACTAGGATTTTTTTGCTACCCAAAAAGCCAAGCTTGCTTCTGTTATCTGCTGCCCACGACAGACTTGCTTTCAGGATCAAAGACTTGCTTTGTGGAAGGATGAGGGGCTGGCTGTAGTTAGGCTGGGAGAGGGACTCCAAGCCCAGTAAAGGGGTCAGCCCTGGAGGGGTAAGGATCTCCCCTCCCAACCCTCTGCATCTCCCAGTCGTACTCACTTTTAGCCCCACTTCCCAGATTTGAAAACTGGGGCTATTACTTGGTGGGAGTTCTTGGCCCCAGGTATTCTCCCTCCCACCATAGGAGTTTTCTACCATGGCCCTTGTCTCTCACCTTAGTAAAGAGAAAGGTTCATGTTGCAACAGGAACAGCCTCCTTCCTGGCATGCTTAGTCCTAGATACAGAGAGAGTAACTGTTCTTGTGCCACTCATTCTGAGGCAGGCCTGGGCCAAGAGTGCTGCTGAAGGGGGAGACTGAGGCAGAGAGCCGCATGCACCCAGACTAATGCACCCAGGCCTCCTGAGTGGTCTGGTACTCGGTGGGAACCCAGGGGGCAGAATCTCTTCATCACCTCCAGTCCAGACAGACCTACGAAGAAGCATTCCCAGCCTGGGATAAAGTTGACTGTGTCGACTTTCTCCTTAAAGGCCTTTAGAGGAGCCCCATTGCTCACAAGAGGCTCTGAGTGGCTCAGCCGGACCCTCTGTCAGGTAGTTCCAAGCACTGCTTCAGCCTCAGTTCCCACCTCTCCTCCACGCCCTGCAGTCCAGTCCTCAGAAGTGCAGCCATTCCCAGCTGGCCAGACTCCCTTAGGCTCCTGCCCTTGGCCTGTGCTAGTCCCTTTCCTGGGGGTGCCTTCAGCTCCCCCAGCACCCCTCCCAGAAGCCTCCCAGCTGCCCAGGAGAAGCTGCCCACCCCTGCTGTTCCGCTCCCCAGAAAACTCCATGCATGCGTCCACGCTGCACATTGACCCTCTGTAGAAGGATAATTTCTGTGTGTCCATCTTCTCCAGACCAAGCGCCCCTTGAAGTCCCCATCTGTTATCTTTGTGTCTTCACTAACAAGCTGGAAGCCTGGCCCCACATGGGAGTCCAGCCAGTATCTGAAGACAAGATGCAAAGATCACACACAAGCAGAGGAAACCTCTGAGGAGGGTGACATGTCCCTGAGGGCCCAATTACCAGGACCCCTTGTGAAATGGTTTAAACTGCAATTGCCAGTTAGGCACTATTTCCATTTCAAAAGAAGTTGCTGCTCAGATCCTTCAAAAAGAGAACTCATGTGTTTGAAATACTCTGCTCTGCAGAAGTTGGATGAGCCCCCAGCTTCGTAGATGCTAATCTAGGAGGGACAGTTCAGGCAGGTTAGAAGCAGCCCCAGGGGTGGGGGTGGGGGCCAAATGGGCAGGACTGCAGCCCCCCTGCACCCCACCCCACCGGAGAATCGCTGGGCTTTTACCTATACGGTTTCCATTGATTAGAAACACAAATGATACAACTAAAAATAGGAAAACGTTTGATCCTATGGAAAGAGCAGGGCACCCACAGTTGTTTTTCCAAATGCAGAACTTTGCTTTTTGTCCTGGGACAGATGTCACCCAGAACCGTGGGCTAAATGGAGGGAGATCATTTCAAAGCAGAGGGTCTGAGCACAGGGGGGCCCCCTTCCATGCCACTGCTGTGCTTGCAAAGACAGGGCTTTGTGATAGATTAGACACTGATAATGGTGCTGTTTACAGTCCTAAAGCCAATGACTGTTAGAGCTAGAAGAAACTTCGAATGTCTCTAGCCTGGATTTGCCCAGCTGTGTTCCATGGGCTGTCAGTAGGAATTATTTGGAAAACCAGTTCCACAGAGACCTGTGGGTAACGCAGCAGACAGTGCAGAGCAGCAGATCAGACAGAGCATAGGCTCTGGGCTCAGACAACCTAATTCAAACTCTTGCTACTTACTAGTTGTGTGACCTTGAGAAATGATTTAACCTCTCTGTGCTTCAGTTTCTTCTTCTGTAAAATTGGAATCATAGTTAGACATATGTTTTAGAGTTAATGTGATGATTAAATGAGCCCATCTCCCAGGATGTCATTGTAATTAATAAATACTGGCCTGAACACAGCTCTATAGTTTCTTTCCTGCAGGACTTCTCAGAGCCTTTGCTGTGCTAATGAACATGGTGCTCGCCAAGACCAAAACGGGGATCTACAAGGCACCTTTCACATGTGCCCATAGAACTCACTTTACCTCCTCAAAAAGGTGTTCCATGAGATACAGTTTGAGATTCCAAAGCTAGTCTGTTTTATCCTAGAAGAAACGACAACCAGAGAGGTGAGGTGAGCTGCCCAAGGTCACGTAGCAAGTATATGACAGGAGAACTGGACCTAGAATTGAGATCTCCTGACTCCTGTTCTTTCTAGTGTGCCTCTCTGTTGTCACCTAAAGGGTGATGACAACGAAGACAACAGTATAACTAAATTTTACTGTTTCCTCAGTACCAGGCACTGTGCTAGGCTCCTCATATTCATGATCTCATTTAACCTCCTAATAGGGAGGTGTCACATGAAATCCGTTGTACTGAGCTCAGAGAGGGCAAGCAGTGCATTCAGCATCACATAGCCTGTGACCCGTAGAGCTAGGACTCAAACTCACATCTCCCTACCCCCGAAGCCCAGACTTAGCCACCCCATGGTGTACATCCTGAATGTCCCATGGCAGAGTTTTAGATATGAGTGGGAGGTGGTGCCCCTGAAGGTGCCCAGGTATTGGCCCCTACCTGCTCCTCCCAGAACAGCTAAGTTTGGGGGTTCCCTGCTCTGGCTGTCATCGCCAGCCCAGGCCTCAGGGACTGACCTCTCAGCACCTAGCTCTTCTGCCAAATAATTTTGGCCAGAGCTGGGCTTGGCGGCAGCTCTAATGGAAGCTGCTCTGAGCCGAGAGCCTCTTGTCAGCCTGAAATCAGGACGAGCCCTCAATGCGGCTCCCCTCGGGGCTCCCTGTTAAATAAAGATGCCGCAGTGGTTTCACCAAAAGGCCTCTTTGTCTGAGGCCCTTCCAGCCCACGCGTCCCCTGCTCCCGGAATGCTGGTCTCTGTCGGCATGAAGAGCCCCTGTGTTCAGCGCTGCTGCGGGGTGAGCCGGCGGCCGGGCTGTGCCTGGGGTGGGTGGCCACGCGCTGAGCTGGGAGGGCTCCTGCCCTGCCTCCCCTCCCTCTGCCTGTCGGGGAGGTCACCCTGGCAGCAGCTCTGCACACAGCCTGGGTCCCTGGTAATGGTTCCCTCCTGCCTCCTGCCTCCTGCCTCCTGCCCGTCCTGGCCCTTTAGTGCTCCCTCCAGAAACCCTCCTCCTCCCACCAGGAGCCCTTGCTCTCTGCACATGCCTGAGTTCCGCTTCTCTCTCTCTCTGTGTCTCTGTCTCTCTCTATGTCTCTTTCTGTCTTTGTCTCTTTCTCTGTCTCTCTATCTCTCTCCCTCCCTCTGCCTCTCTCTCTCTTCTTCCTCAGTTTTTGTTTCCTTCTGCCCTTCCTGGGAGAGAAAACAGCACACACCACGTGTGTTAGATGAAAACATGAACACTTTGGGGGTGCGTTCCTCCCATCTGACATCTGAACACAAGGCTTCATTCTGTCACTTACTGGAAGTTGTGACTTCACTCCCCAACAGCCTCAGTGTCCCCATTGCAAATGGAAGCAATGATGTGTACCTCCAGGACGAAATGCGTGGTGCATCACCTGCTGTGCACTGGTGAGGGTAGGAGCTGCGTCTGGCTCCTCCTATACCACCAGGGCACTGAAAATGTTTGTTGGCTGATTGGAGAGTCCAGGGGTCTAGGACAGTGCCTGACACATGGAGTTGCTCATTAAATGTTAATTTCCTTTCTTTTCTATTTCCCGCCTGTTTATGGGGATGTGATCTGTTGGAGAACGTTGGAAAGCCATGGGCTCTGGAAGGAACATGGGAGTTGCACAGTGTTGTCTTAGCTGCTACAGTCAGGTCTTGTCCCGTCTTGTCCGGGTGTGGGTTTGGCACCAGGAGGGGCCATCGGGCTCGATGCCACACTGGAATTGTTACCCGACCAGCTCAGAGTAGAAGTAAACAATCACGTCTCTCTTCCTCAACACTGTACTTCTGTCCATGCAGCCTAAGACCACATGTGCTTTTTTTGCCCCATCATCATGTCCCATTCCTGCTGGACAGTGGGCCCCTGCACACCAAACCCTTATTCGTTCATTCATTTGAACAAATACCTACTGAGTGCCAGGTGCTCTTCCAGGATCTGGGGACACAGCAGCCAACAGAACAGACTAAAGTCCCTGCCCAAATGAAGTTTACCTTCTAGAAAGGTCCTTCCCAACTGTGGGCAGGCCACGTGGCCTCCCTGACCCTCTCTCTCCTCTTGGGCAATATGAAGGAGGAGGGAGGGAGGGAGGGATGAATGGCTGGATGGAGAGTTGTTTCACGAGTTAGCTGATGAGTTAATCTGCTGATTAGTTGTCTGGGTGAGGGGGTGGTGGCCAGTTGACTGTGTCTTCCCTGGCACTGCCCTTGAGCCTCCCCATCACTGTTTGACCCTGCTTTTGCTTTTCCTGTGCCCAGTTTCATCAGGCCTAATGCCCTTTCTTCCTGTCTTTCCACAGGCACTTGTCCGGCTGCCTCCCCACATTTCACAGTGTGATGAAGTCTTCCGGTTCTTTGAGGCCCGGCCAGAGGATGTCAATCCCCCAAAAGAGTAAGTGGTACCTCAGGCCTCTCCCGTTTGCTTGGGTGAGGAGGCCAGCCAGAGAGGCTCGGGAGGTGGGGACACAAGCAGAGGGAGAGCTGACAGGGCCAACAAGGCTGAGCAAAGATGGACCAGGGGACGGGGACCAGGGTGCCCCAGACTCCTGCTGCCAGGGCTTGCTCCTCATTCCCCTTGACCCCCAGGGCTGCCAGGTGAGGGCGTCCTCACATCTGGGGAACAGGTGTTCCTGTAAATTCTTTCTAGCTCACAGGTTATTGTAAGGAGCAGATGAGATAACAGAAAATATAATGGTCATGCCGTTCAGATGCCCAGGGTTAGCAGTCATTGCTCTTAACTGTTGATGCTCCCAAGTGTCCCACTGGAATGTGGGCCCGGGAGGGCACGTGCTGCCCACATGACCCTCACCCGCTGACTAACCCAGCAGTCCTGGGCTGCTGCAAATCATCATCAAAGACAGCAGTGAGTGTGCAATGAGCACTTACCAGATGGCTTTTACTTGTAGCATTTTATGATAGATATTAGTAGCCCTGTTTACAGAGGAGGAAACTGAGGCCCATGAGGTCAGGTGTGTTTTCCCAAGTCATGCAGCTGGTTGGGTATGTGACAGGCATGAGACTTGAACACAAGTCTTTGATTCCTAGTGACCCAGAGCTGGCTGATGTCTCATGTTGGGGAGAAATGAGGCCCAAGCAGGTCTTCTTTTTCCTCTGGAAGCAGGACACTCTGGGCCTGATGGTCAAGACGACCCACCCAGCCATGTCAGTTTTTCACACACACGACTGAACTCCATCCTAATGGCCACCTTCTCTTGCTCAGAACACTACCCTTACATTCACTCCCCAGAGTAGCTTCTCAATGGAGGGAAAAATCCAGTTTCCACCAAGGAGCTGATGAGCAGAAGAAGGCAGACAGGGAACAGGGTTCGGTTGGGAAAAGCATTGGGGAGAGGACTGAAGAGGATGCTAATCAATCACCTCCCTCCATACCTCTGTTCTCCTGAAATCTTAAAAGTACCAGGGTGGGCAGGAGAGAGGCAGATGGGATGGGTACTATGGAGGGAAGGGAAATAATAGTACAGAAGAATTGTCTGGGACAGGTGGGGAGACGCAGGGGGCCATCAAGTAATGGGGAGAGAAAGCCTACAGACAAGGGTGTGTGTTGCACAGCTGCAGGGACGCCATTCACATTGCTCTTTCTGTGAACACTGCCATAGAGGTTGTAGAGTGTGCAACCTGCCCATCCATACATGGCAGTCCCAGCTAAAGTAGCTCTTCTCTTTTCATCCATGCTGTAAGACTAACAGCCTAAAATGGCCTGTACCCTTTGAGAGAGGAAGGCATTACCCAGCTCAGAGACTCACCTGGCACAACAAAGGCCATCTCCTTTACTGGCTGCCACAGGCTTAAGAAACAAGCAAATGCTGTAAACAGTCAGAAACTCATCAGTGACTTGGTTCACAGTGTGGAGTAGTGGAAAGCCACAGGGAAGAGGATGTAGTGTTGAGCTCACACTCTGACTCTGCTGCTGACTGGGCACACCGCTTCAAGGCAGACCACTCACATACCTTCCCCAAGCCTTTCTTTTCTCATCTGTAAAAAGGGAACAGTGATTCATCCCTGATCTTGCTACCTCCAAGGATTAGTTGTGAAATTTAGGTAACATGCGGGCTGGGAAAGAGCTTTGTGAACAACAAATCGAAGGAGGGGTGGGTATAGCTCAGTGGTAGAGTGTATGCCTAGCATGCGTGAGGTCTTGGGTTCAATCCCCAGTACTTCCATTAACGACAACAACAACAACAAATTGAGATATAAATGTCTGTTCTCACCAGTGGGAGAAGCATCACTCTCACTGTACCTACTGTGTGTCAGGCTTGTGAGAGAGGTTTGCACCGGGAGTTACATGTTCTTATTCTCAAGCTCCAGAAAAGGAAACAGAGGCTAACAGCTGCAGCCAGGACTTGAACCCAGATTTTTCTGGTTCCAGAGGCCTGTACTCTTTCCACTCCTTGCACCGGGTTTGGGGAGGTATCAGGGGGACCAGAACTGTGGTCCTGACACCTCTCAGTGTGACCTCTCTGTCCTCCCTTCTGTGTTCCTGCTCCAGCCTTCGTCACTCTCCCAGGGCAGAGGAAGGCTCTTGAGCCTGGCAGCAGTGTCCCCGGGTCCGCCTGGCCCTGCCACTTGTGAGCTCAGAGCCTCTTCCTTCCAAGGGGAGAGAGGAGATGCCCCTCCCCAGGCGGGTTGTCATTGGAGTCACACGTGATCCTGTGCCCAGAGGAGGGGAGAGGGATTGTTGCTGGAGGGGGAAGTAGCCGGGGCGTCATCACAAAATCACCTGACCCCGCCTTTAATTCATGTCTCTAAACCCGGTCTCTGCCAGTCAGCTAAATGAGTTGGTCCTCTTTCACCTGTTGACTTGTGCACTAATGGTAACAAGTCAGCCTTTGCCCATCCCTGGAAGGTCCTCAAGGAATGTGGAAACCAGGCTTGCAGAGACAGCTGTATGTTGGTGAGGCCGCAGGTGTGGCCTTGCGGGGCAGACTCTGGGGTCTAGGCCCACCACCCAAGGCTCTGTGATCTCTGACCTTTTGCCTTTCAGAGATCTCTGATCTCTGCCTTTCTGTGTTCCCATCCCTGAAATGGGAGTGTGCAAGACTCCTGAAGTGGTCCAGGGGGCTTACGGAGACAACACTTGTACTGAGATAACCCAGCTGTTGCTGTCCGCCCATACAGCAGTGTTGACCGCGGAAGGTTGTGGAGCGGAACGGGGCGTGGCTCAGGGTGCATGCTCCACCCCTGCAGATCACAGCCTGACTTTTGCAGGGAGGAGTCGTAAAGCATTTGGCCTCTAAGTCACCATGGCAATGAGGGTTCTCTGCCTCTTTCTTGAGGTAGTACTGGCCACCTGGACCAGTTCACAGCTCATCTGGCAAGAGATGGCCTCAGTACAGGAACCCCTCCAGCACAAGACAGGCCTGAGGCTCGGGAAGTGGGGTCAGCTGCGGCCACCCAATTCTGAAGGGCTTCTCCCTGTCCCCAGGCCCTGGCCCCTCTCAGCCTCCAGGATCTGCCAGGAGAGACCCGTGTTCCATGCAGAGTGTGCTCGCCTTAGAGCCCAGACCCAGGGGTGACCCTGGGCTGACAGGCTGACCATCTATCAGCCCACTGCCTGCATGCCCTCCCTCCCAGGCTGTCGTACACTTCCCCTCTCCGTCCTGAAACATAAACACAGGATCGAGTAACAGCATATTTTGACTCTGGGGCGACGGTGGAGTGGCTTATCAAATTATCAAAGCCTGTGGATTTAATTGGAATTTTGCAGATAACCCTGGCCCCTTTCAAGTGTGCTGCTGCAGGACCTCTGAGTGCTCACGGGAGGCTGGGGTCAGGGGACCGTGGCCCTTTCCATCTTGCAGGGAAGACAAGGCCTGCAGCAGCCCCACCTTGGTGGGGGAGGTGGGCATCAGGCCCCGGCTCCTCAGCTTTGATCCCAGGCCACTCGTTGGCTTCTGTGGCTGGAGAACAGGGCCCATCCCTGGGCTGCTAGTGGTTGCTCTGGACCATGGGCCTTGCGCAGAAAGGATGTACTTTATAAGCATCTTTGGTGAGTCTGGCACTGGTGAGTCTGGCACAGGCAACCATGGAGGTTTCACCCCAGGGGCCCTGCCCTTACCTCCCCTGACTACTGGCCAAAGGTTACTCTGCTGTATGTGAAGTGCTGAGCTCTTCTGGGGCCCCTGGCTCAGGCCCCAAACCTTGGCGTTCTTTTTCAAAATTTTTTGGGGGAAAGGGGATAATTTGGTTTATTTATTTATTTGTTTGTTTGTTTGCTTATTTATTTTCTAAGAGAGGTACTGGGGACTGAACCCAGGACCTTGTGCATGCTAAGCATGCACTCTACCACTGAGCTATAACCTGCCCCCCAAACCTTGGCATTCTTCTAGATTCACTGCTTTCCTTCACACCCCTCCGTCCAGTTCATCAGCACATCCTGTGGGCGCTGCTTTGGGATCTACCCAGACCCTGACCATGTCTCACCATCTCCCCTGCTGCTACCCCAAGGGGGCCAAGCTAGCATCTCTCCCCTGGATCCTGGCCTGACTGGTCTCCCTGCTTCTGCCCTCACCCTCTGTGGTCCACTTTCAACACAGGGAAGAAGCGATCATTTAAAAATATACATCAGCTCATGTCACTTCTCTGCTCAAAATCCTCCATGCCTCCTGAGTCACTCAGAGTCAAGGCCCTGTGCCCTCCCCTCATCCCCGGTGGCACTTCCTGACCCTCCCGCCCAGCTCTACTCCAGCCACTTAAACCTACTCGCTGCTTCTCGAACCTTCCAGCTGTGTTCCTGTCTTGGGGACTTCGCAGTGGCTTTTCCCTCTGCCTGAAACACTTGGCCCCTCCCCAAGAGAGCCCCAACCTGGTCCCCCACCTCCTTGTAGTCTTTACTCAAATAGCTGCCCAGTGAAGCTATCCCTGACCTTCCTGTTTAAAATCCCCCAGCACTGGCTGTCCCCCTCCTGGCTTCATCTTTCTTCACAGAACTTCTCAGCACCTCCCAGGTGACCAGTTCCCTCCCTGCGCTGCTGTCAGTCCAGGAGAGTAGAGCTTGAACTAATCCTGTTCACATCATGTTCCCAGTGCGGGCACTTGGGGGAAGTCTGCCAAATGGGTGACTGGTGTCATTCAGGCTTTGTGTTAGCCTCCCATGGGTGGTAGACAGTGACGTCACTGTACAGAGAACTGAGTAGCTGCCCTGAGGTCACCCAGTTGGCAAGTGGCCGGCACAGGAAGCTGGGGATGATGAGCCCTAGCCTCTCCTGTGTGGATTCTGGGGAAGCCATGTGGGTGGCTTGTGGTGGGAAGATCCCTGGTCGCCAGATCTAAAGGAGGGGGACAAAGACGCATCCCTGAAACTCAACAGAATTCAGTGCAGGACCAGGCCTGGGTGGTCCTGAGCGTTAACGCTGACAACCAAATGAGCCTGGCCTCGTGGAAGCCACACCTCAGCACCCCTGCAGCCCCCAGGGTGACCCCTGGGCTGTGCACTGGGCCACCTGGCACAATGTCCCAGGGTCACACATGCCAGCTCAACTGTGCTGAGCTGTGTTTGAGTGCTCAAGATCCCATTGCTGGGCCACTGGGCCACTGGGCCAGGGAGGCAGGTGTCACCTGACCTACCTTCCGCAGATCCAGGGGCCCCCAAGCAGCCAGTCCCTCAGCTCAGATTCCCCAGTGATGTCAGTGATGGAAACTGGAGCTAAGGCAGGACTCTCAGCCCAGTCAATCACATGACCAGCAAATGCCTCTTTTTATTCAAGTTTAAATTTGCATCCAATTGAAACAGTGAACCTGCAGGTTCTCAAACAGCTCTCTGCAAGCCCTGTGCTCAGACCCCCAGCATTGTGCACAATCCTTGCAGAAGGGACAGGGGAGGCGCAGCCCTCTGAGGCCCGAGGGCTGAGACCAGCCTTCCCATCTCTCAAGCCTCCTGGCCCACCACCTTCATTCTTAGGTGCCTGCACAGGAGTGTAGCCCAGGCCCGGCTTTTCCCTCCATCTGGAGTGCTCCTGTCCCCCTTCCCACCTACCTGGTCCTAGTCAGCCCTCAGACATTCCAGGAAGCCTCCCCAAAGCCCGCAGCCTTGGGCGTGGCACTGGCCACACCACGTTGTCCGCTTGTGGTCTCTCCCCACCACGGGGCCTGGCACCTGGTAAATGTCAGTGCTGTTTAACAACATTCAGAATTGCACTGCCCACCACCAAGGTTGCAGAGTGAATAGCACTTTCGACTCCTCTGGAGTGAGGTGGTCTGGGTTCCCTTGCCGTCTGTGCCTCAGTTTCCTTATCTACAGAGTGAGAATAACAACAGTGCCTGCTCCCCCAGGGCTGCTGGGAGGGTGGCACCTTAGCACGTGGAAAACCCCAGAACAGACCTGGCATGTGGTCAGGTCAGCACTACCCAAGGCCGGGCTCACTGTCATCATCGTGGCAGCCCTGGGTCGGTGGGGAAACCGCAGCAACAGCAGGAGGGCAACCCCCGGTCTGCCACTTGTGGGGGTGCCGCCTCCTTCCACAGCCTGACATGGTTGGCCCTCTGCTCATGGCCTGAGCCCATGGGCAGGTGGGCATACACGCATTTGCGCCCCCCTCCATTGCAGAGGGGAAAACAGCGGCCAGGCTTGGGTCAGTGTGCCCCATCTCATCACATCCCGCTCATGTGCCTGGTGCCAGCCCACTGCCTGGGAGCTGCAGTCAGTAGGGCCACCCACACAGCAGCAGTGCATAGTGGGCTCACATAGCAGGTTGAGGGTCTTCTGCTCTCTGACGCGCCTCTCAGCTCCAGGCCTGCTCCTGTCGCCTCGGCCCATTTCTTCCAACTGAAGCCAGCCAGCCTGGTTAAATTCTTGAAATTGCACAGGAGGAACAGGGCCTTGCTGAACAGGTTTTTGTTCGTCAGCCCCAGGGCCACAGAGCCACCCTCTGTTGTGGCCTAAAACAATGGCTCAATGTTTGGCGGGACTGTCTGTCCCTGCCCCAGCTTGCCCAAAGGGCCAGCTTCCATCTGGCCTGGGGTCCACCCTCAACACCCCTGCCACCCGCTAGGTCTGTGCCCGGGCAGGCCAGCGAGACAGGGAGGCTGTCCTACCCGATACGGATGGAGCTCTGGGTTTGGGTCTGGGCCGGAGCTTTGTGAAGGTGGCCCAGCAGCTGAGGTGGAGGGCACTGAGCCAGGCTTCCAGGGTTGGAGGACCCCAGCAGAGGACAGGCAGCTCCTCTGGGGCTGGGGTGATGTGAGGTCAGACCCCAGAAAAGGCGCTCCTTACAAGGCCTCCCAGCCTCCTGCCCCATTTATATTTCGGAAGAAAATGGAGGCCAGGGTGGCCCTTCCCAGGGGAAAGCAGGGTCCAGGAGGACAAAGGGGACTTTGCCAGCCCTGCCTCAGGACCCAGCAGGAAGACAGGGAGTGTGTGTGGCAGGGCATCCAGGAGGGCCCCGAGAGTTTGGGGAGGCTCCTCCAGGAGCCCCCACAGCCTCGATCCCAGTCAAACTCCAGGTCAGGCCTGCCTGGGAGCCTGACTCCGGATCTCAGAATCTAGGCTTCCACTGACAGCAGCTTTACTTTCTCCGTAAGTCACACCTACTTGCCCGGCACTGAGGAGAATGAAGTGAGGTGCTGTGTGTGGAGCACGTAGGAGGTGCTGAGAGTCAGGTCACTTCTCCTCTCCCTTCCCCTTCCCTGGGAGGCAGATGGAAGGTCCTGGGAAGAGCCCTGAGAACATGTCTCTGCTGCGGCCTTCACCCAGCAGGTGTTCACTGAGCACCTACTATGTGCCAGGGACCGTGCGGGCCAACGAACTCAAGGCTCAAGGCTACCACTAGGTGGGAATTTTGAATTGAGTTAAACTGATTCTGAAGACAACAGTCAGAACCCCCAGCTCTGCTTGTGGCCTTGAATGAGTCGCTTCACCTGTTCCCATCTTGGTTTCCCCCTCTGTTAAAGGGGCCAACAGTGCCCTCTTGGCGGGATAGTTGTGAGGTTCAAGGGAACTCATGGGTATAAATGCCTTTGGAAAAAAAATACCTTTGGGGTGCCTGGCAGTCACCGATGCTCAGTAAACGGGAACTTTCTATTCTTTCCCCCACTTTCCTCCATCAGCCCAGACCTGGGTGCCCAGTGGCCACTCAGAAAATCCTAGGGTAATGGAGTTGGGTCAAGCTGAAGACAGGAGCTGGGCTGACATTTCCCGAGCCTCTCTCAGCTCTGGGAGTTCTCACCAGGGTTGGTGCCAACTGGGGGGGTGAAGCTGTCCCCTCCACCCTCAGGCACTCTGCTGGCCACTGGGAACTCTGAGGCATCCATGTTCCTGGCCATCCCCAAGGGACGGGCAGTTTGGAAATTGGAGGGGGCAGCCCACGCACCTGCACCATGCTCTATTGAGTCCTGGTCAGACCCTTGTCAGCGGGACAGCTCTCTGCACCCAGCAGGCCCTACCACACCCATCTGGCCAGAGATGTCGGCCACACTGTCCTTCCAACCCCTCTGCCCCTGACAGCTGCACAAATAGCCTCTTTACGCTGATGGGTTAGAGAAAGCCAGCTGGACCTCAGGACTGTGGGTCCACCCGAGGCTGGGGACTGGAACAGCACAGAACTTGATGTTCTGTGCTCCTGCCCGCCCCCTGCCATGGCTTCCTTTAACCTGGGTGGGCAGGTGGGAGGAAGGGCCCATAGGAAGCTGTGTTCAGCCCACTTGAAAGGGGTGTTGGCTCCAGGGAATGAGGACTTCTGAGGGCCTGGCTGTCATGCTGGGTGGGCAAGCAGGTGGGAGGCCAGCTCTAGACCGGCCAGCTCAGAGCAAGAGCTGTGAGGGCCATGGCCAGGCAGAGAGGTTACTCCGTGTTCAGGTCTGGCACAGGACTTTGAGCTCCTGCAAGCCAGATGGAAAGGAGGTGGCAGGGTGGGGAAGGATGTCCCAATACAGGGAGGGGGTGTGGGCAGGGTCCTTGATATTTTCTCAGGCTTATGTTTCCCTGAAACCTCAGCCCCGGGGGATGGTCCTGGTGTGCAGGTGCCCAGGGCCCCCCGTGCCCACCCCCATGCCCCCTGGACGATGGCACCCTTTGGAGGCTCCAGAGCCCCCCCAGAGAGCCCCTGAGGCCTGCTTTGCTGCTATGTCCTGTTTGAGGGGAGTCTTAGTTCCTTTGTCTTGTAATTGCCATCCCTGCATTGTAACCATTCCCCTGGCTGCCCCTCCCCAGGGAGTTGTGGCAGAGCGGAACCTAAGACCCAGGTCTTCAGCCCCTAGACCAGGCTTCCTCTGGTGGCATCCAGGCAGCAAGCATTTGTTCATTCAAACGTTTTTCATCATTTTCTTGGTGTGAGGCCCAAGGCCACAGAAGTGGGTACGGCTCAGCCCTGCCTGTGGGGAGCTCATGTTCTGAGGAGAGACCTGGCAGGTCCTGGCTCGCTGCTGTGGGAGGTAGCAGGGCACAGGAGCAAGGACTGGGGCAGTTTCAAGAAGTTTCCATTTTCTTTAAACGAAAAGAAAGTCTATCTTCCTGGAGAGTGAGAATGTTGGCTTGAGCTGCGCCAGAGGAGATGGGCCTGGGGCATCCAACGTCCAGCTGGTGATTTTGGACAGTCGTTAACCCCTTCTACACTTCAGTTTCAGGTGAGGGTGCAAAATTTGGGGGTCTCTAGAGTCCCTCCTGGCTCTGATATTCTGTGATCCTATCCAGACCAGTAGGCTATTGTCAATAGTCCAAGCATGTAACAACCAGCATCTGGAGTGGGGACTGAGGGCTGTGAGACATTCACCGTAAGTCAGATGTGAAAGAGACAAGTATTCTGGACATCATGGACCACTATCCCCTTCATAGGCCCTGTAAATTGGGTCCTAAGCTAGACTGGAGTTTAAGCACCATTGTAACTTTGGGTCACTTCCAGCGTCTTAGTTCGTGGGCTCTATGTGTGTCTGGCTCCACCTTGTGGCCCCATTGGATATTACACCAGTCAGCATCCTGGCAGGCGCTTGCAGGCTTGGCTGATTCTGCCAGAAGCTGTGCTGGACCTTTGAGTATGATCTATCTTGTTTAACCATCAGTATAATCCTCTGAGGTTTTATGCCTCCTTTTTGAGGATGAGAAACCTTAGGCTCAGATTGGTTGCGTCACCCCTCAGCTAGTAAATGTCAGAGGCTGTATTCAAACCCTTCCAACTCCAGGTCTGCACCCCACTGACCACACAGGTGTGATGAAGAAAATCACAGGGTCCATGGCCAGGGCGACTGGCTCCAAACTGCAAGACAGGACCATTCATCTGACCATAGAGCAGAATGTTAGAATCAGTACCCCATGGTTGCTGTGCTCACAGGGTAGGGAGTGGCTGGAGATATCGGTGAGGACACCTCCCACACTTGGAGGCTTGAAGGGGAATCCAGGCTTCTCACCAGGTGAGAAGGTTGCAGGGTCCAGCCTGTGGAGGGCCTCCTGCTGTGGGGTCAGACCTCTGAGGAGGGGTGGGTGCTTTCCAGCTCCACTTTCAGGATGGGCACAGTGGTTCTGGAAGCCCCCAAAAGAGCAGGTCTCCCTTTCCCCAGACAAACTGAGACCTGACTTGGGTCTTGGGGGCAGCTGTGACTCCAGCCCCAGACCAAGCCCTTAAGCCTCCCACCCCCTCTCTAACATGTAGCCCATCTGTCACATGGGGGATCCTAAATCAATGTGATCACCCCCCCCAACCCAGGACACGCAGTCTGAGGCTCCCATTAGAGGCCTTTTGGGCAAGGCCTGCCCCAGTGCTCAGGGCAGGAATGGGGATTTTGTTTTTCAAACAGCCTAATGGAGGAATAATTTATATAATACAAACTTCACTCATTTGAACTGTACAATTAATCCAATGACTATTAGTAAATTTACAGAGTTGTGAAACCATTCACAATCCAGTTTTAGAAAATTTCATCACCCTAGAAAGATCCCAGAGGGAGGTTTTTAACTCCTTCCCGGACTCCAGGGTTCCTTTAGGAGCCCACTGGCATCCCTTCCCTCTGCTCCTGTCTGGGAAGAGAAAATGCATGTTCCCAGGGACTGAGTTCTTCCTCACTTGTGTGCTGGTCTGGTTTCTAGACCTTCCCATAGTCTCAGCTGCTTTGGCCCTTGAACAAATTGCTCAGTAGCCCAGGGGCAGGCCTGAGGTGGACTGGCCGTTGAGTAGAGGCCCAGGGTGGAGGGATGAGGGCACCCATTTCAGTGGGTACCTTCCCTGCCTATTTTTTTCTTTTCCATTATGGTTTATTATAAGATACTGAATATAGTTTCCTGTGCTATACAGCAGGACCTTGTTGGGTTAATCCATTTTATATACAGTAGTTTGTATCTGCTAATCCCAAACTCCTGATTTATCCCTCCCCCTTTCCCCTTTGGTAATCATAAGTTTGTTTTCTATATGTGTGTATCTGTTTCTGTTTTGTAAGTAAGTTCATTTGTATCATATTCCAGATTCCACATATAAGTGATATCACATGATATCTGTCTTTCTTTGACTTCACTTAGTATAATAATCTCCAGGTCCCTCCGTGTTGCTGCAAATGGCATTCTTTCATTCTTTTTTATGGCTGAGTAGTATTCCATTGTATATGCATAACACATCTTCTTTATCCAGTCATCTGTCAATGGACATTTTCCCTGCCTATTTGATTCCAGTGGCCCACTGGGTGCCCACTCTGAACTTCATCCCCACCCCCAGGAAGTACATACACAGTTTGGCTCCACGGATCAGCACACCGTGTCCTCGATGCTTACTTTCCCCCAAGCCATTTCAGAAGGCCATGGGGCACAGACAACAGATCTGGGGACTGAGCCACAAGATGCCCAACTTTCTACCAGGGAAAGTTCCAGGCAGCCCAGGGGGTTAGTAGAAAGCAATTATGTTTTAGCTCATTTAATTTTTACATCTATCCATTAGGTGGGTACAGTTATTTCCCCCAGTTTACAGATTACGCCACTAAGAAATAGAGTAGTCACGTGACTGGCAAAGCTGCTAAGTGGCAGAAATAGCTAGGTCCCAACAGTCTGGCAGGAGAGCCTGGCTCTTACCTGTCTTGCTCCTCAATAAAGCTCGTGTTTAGACATTGCATGGCACCTGTTCAGAATAAATGGGACCTGTGATTACTGTTGCTATGGTTGAGGGGCTAACGTGTGCGGGAGGAGGCCTGGCTACCCAAGGCCCATAGAACACTCACAGCTCAACTTGCAGGCAAGTGAGTTTGCAGTTTCTTGAGCCGTCAAAGCAGCCTCTTCCATCTTGGCTGTGTCCGTGGAGAGGCAGGAGGGGAAGGCTGCCAGCAGTCCCAGCCTTCAGAGCCCAGCGTTCCCCAGACATCCTCCAGCCCAGCTCCAAGGCTGCACTGATGGGTCTGCAGCCCATTGCGGGGAAGTGACTTGCCTGAGGTCACCCAGAGAAACTGGACTTGAACCAGGTTTTTTGACTCAGAGTCCAGTGTTCCTTCCAGCTCTCAGAAACTCTCCCAGCTGATTTCCAGAGCATCCTGAGAGCTGGTGCACAGAAAGGCACCTGGAGGCCCTTACAGAGAATTGAATCAGAGCCTGGCTGAGGGACAGGGAAGGGGGGCCAGCTGCTCTGGCCAGGGAAGTGGGAGCTGGGCTGTGGTCAAGTCTGATTTAATTAGGCAGAGGCAGGCTCCTGATTAGAGACGGCTGCGCTTGCCAAGCCAAAGAATTCAAGATTAATAGCCAGGAGTGCCCAGGCCCCCACCCCAATCAGGAAAGGGCACCTGCGAGGCCCACGGGGACCTGCAGCGCCGCGGGCAGCTGCCTGGGGAGCCCGAGGACACGGGTTGTCCCACGCTGGCCCACAGCCCGCATGTCTCGGTGAAGCCGCCGAGGGGTGTTGGGCGCCGTGCTGGGTCCTGCACCACGAGGATCTTGGTGGGCAGGTGGGGGCCCATGGGACATGCCAGGGACAGGAAAAGGTGCTGTCTTGTTCAGAATCCTCCAGAAGGAGATCTGGGAATGAGGATTTGCGCTCAGGCAGCTTATCTGGGAGGAGATACCAGTGAGGGAGTGAGGTGAGGTGGGGGGCCAAGGCAGCCAAAAGTGGTGCGTTCTCAGCCAGCTACCCTGTCAGCAGCCGGGGCCTCATCTCCCAAGGAACTTGGGGAGCTGGCAAAGAGTTCTCGGCTGCAGGGCTGTTCTCCCCAAGGGCAGGGGTGCTGGGACCCACTGCTGTTTCTTCCCTCCCCTCCTCCCTTCACCGACCTCCAGTCCCCCCTAAATAGCAGGGGAGGGAGCTTTCCAGAAAGCCTGTGTGAGCCAACACCCCCATGGCTTTCCGCAGTGCTTAAGATGACTTCCAGAAGCTTCCCCTCGGCCTGCACCTGGGATGACCTGGTCCCTGTCCCAGCCACAGCCCCTACCCCTTCCCAGCCCCCAGCCCTTGCCTCTGCCTTTCCATCTGCCCCTGGGGCTTCTCTAATCCTCTCTTCCTCAGAGAGCCCTTCCTTTCTTCATTCAGCTTCTTTATCGCTTTCTTCACAGCTCTTAACCCAGTTTATCAGTCTGCTTTATCCAGTTGCTTATTGTCCTCCCCCAGGTGGGGGATGAGTCTGTTTTGAGTCTGTTTTAAATCTGTTTCACTCAATGCTGTGACCTCCAGGGCCTTGCACATAATAGGTGCTCAGTAAATGCTGGTTGAGGACCGGAGCCCCTACAGGGAGTCTGAGGAGAATGCAGCTGCAGGGAAGGTGGGAAAGCACTGCCCCACCCTTGCCTGGGGGCTCAGGGAGGTGGGGTGGTGCTTATCACTAGGCACTGAGTTTCTGCAACCAGAGTGGAGAGGGACTGTCATTGTGAGTCTGCTAAAGGCCTGAGGTCAGCACTGGCTAAAGCTCTCTGGAGGGCCTGGGTGGAGGGGCCAGTCCCCTGTGGTCCTCTTCCCAGGAGGGCAGGCCTAGCCAGTGCACCAGGGACAGTTGTTGAGTATGAGGTGGTCAAGCAGGCCCGGTGGAGATGCTCAGATCAGGAGGGCAGGGGGACCTTGGAGAGGGAGCCAGACCTCTAGGGGCCAGGGATGTGCAGGGAAGACAGCCTGGGGGAGCCAGACCTCCACCTGGACTAGGATGTTGAGGGAAGGTTCAGAGACAGATAGGGAGGGAGAGGCCTGGGTCAGGGGAGGCTTCCAGGCAGAGACAGGGGTGTTCTTGAGGGGTGGGAGGGCAGGAAAGCCAAGAGGCTGAAAAGATGGTGATGGTTCTAAGCACAGGCCTAGAAGTCAACCAGCACCCAGTTCAAATGTGAGCTCCGCCACTGGGCTAGCAACTTAAGCTCTTTGTGCCTCTGTTTCCTCATCTAGAAAATGGGGGTAATGATAGTGTCTTCTTGGGGAGGTCAAGAGAATTGAGATAATGTATATGAAGCTCACACCAGAGCTGAAGCAGTGAGGAGTGTTTAGAATTTGGGGTCATTTTGGTATTTCTGGCTGAGCCTTTGCCTTTATTTTACTTCCCTTCCTCTTCCCCAGCTTCTCTTAATTTAGCTTAGCTGTCTGAATTTTACAGATGTCCTTATGAACCACAAGGTGGTAAATAATTTGAGCGCTAGACTAAGGCAGCTTGGGCTCACACGCTGTGTTGCTTTGGGCAGTGACATGACCTCTCTGATTCTCCATGTCTCTCCTGTAAAATGAGGGAAATAACAAACCTACCACACAGGAGTGTTGTGAGGATAAAATGAGCTGATATGTGTCAAGGGCTTAGTTTGGTACCTGGTATAATGTAAATGCTTGAAAAAAATAAGTCATACCTGTCAGTTATGGCGTTAGTGATAATAATATTGATAAGAACAATAATCAGTAATCGTATTCCTCGCCCACACCCGCACCTTTGAGGAAGAAGGGTTCACTCAGGGTGGGGCAGCCTAATCCACTCCCTCCATCCCCCTCCCCGTTTCCCACCGTGCTCTGGGGTTCAAGGGCTCATGCCTGCCCCAGGGCTCCAGGGCCTTTTTGACTGCAGGGGCTTGGACATCATTCATCATTACGTGATGGAAAGTGGAGGTAGTGGTCCAGGACTGGCCCGCTGGGACCTGGAATGGGTGCCCTGGTGAGCAGTGACTTTGTAGTTGGAGCCAGGCTGATCCAGAGGAGGGAGAACAGGTCCAGTGCTGACAGGAAGGCTAGCTGGAGGGCTGGGGCAGGAAGTCATTCTCCAGGGCTTCCAGATTGTCCCTCTTACAAGAAGGAGGATGCAGACCTGGAGCTGGAGGCCTCTTTGCAGAGGTCAAGTGGGGCTCAGAGCAACACTCTCATTTTTTTCCGTCAAAGAAACTGAGGCACACAAAGGACTACCATTCCTCAGGTCTTTTGAACCCCACACTGGGCGGCCCAGTTTGGTGTCTTTGGGGACACCTCATTAGACCCTCTCCTGTGCTGCTCAGGGAGCCGGTGGGCAGACCCTCCAGAATCCCCAGTTGCCCTGGTCCCAGGCAGGCTTGGGAGCACCCCAAGTTCCCTGGACACACTGGCCTGGGCAGAGAGCCCCTCTATCCTGCATTCCTAGTGCCCGCAGCTCACCGTGTGGCCATCACCTGCCACTTCATGAAGCAACTTCACTATGTTGGCCACATGGTCCAGCAGTGAGGGGGATCCAGACTTGGCTGTCCCTCTGGCCCCTGGGATCAAGGGCCAAGGCCCCTGGGCAGCCCGGCAGCCTGGCAGCTATGGGGATTCCTGGGGAACATGCAAGGAATACAGTCATCTGGATGGGGCTCGAACTGCCCAGCTCTGCCACCCCTACAAGTTGTTGGCGAAGTGGCTTTACCCTTGACCCTGGGTTTCTTCATCTCTAAACAGACACTCCATGCCTTGGCCCACCCCACTGGGGCCAGCAAGGTCAGCCTCCCCACGTCCTTCCCAAGCTCCTCCTCCAGCAGCCTCTCCCCTCCCCCTTCTTCCCTCCCCTGCCTTCCCAAGGTTAACTACTGGGCCTGCGCAGAGCTCTGTGACTGCAGTGGGGGCTGGAGGCGTGAGCCGCACTGTGCACCAGGTACCTGCTGTATGTTAGCTTGTTTTGCCCTCCAGCAATCCAGTTAGATGGGGCCTGTCAGTCTCTTCATTTTATAGAGTAGAAATTAAGACAGACCCTAAATCTGTCTGGCAGAGCTGGGATTTGAACCCAGCCAGCTACACACACACCTCCCTGTGTGAGCCAGATAGACCTGCCTTCCTGCCAGTGCCTGATTCAGGCCACTGGTCTAGGCCATGCTGTCCAGTCCACTGTGGCGATTTACGTCACAATTTTAATGAAGATTAAAAATTCAGTTCTTGGCTCACATTAGCCACCTCTTAAGTGCTCGACAGCCACAGTGGCTAGGGGCCACCATGCTGGACAGCACAGGTAGGGGCCTTGATGATCACAGAGTTCTATTGGGCAGCTCCAGGTAGGACACTGCTAGGTGTTAGGAGCAGGACTGGGACACTCAGAGCTGTCGGGGGTCAAAATCAGAGGGGGCTCTCTGGAGAAGGTACCCCTCCTCGGGCCTCAGAAGGTTGCGAGATACTAGAGAGGATGCGTGTAGTGGCTGTAAGCACAGATGACCCTGAGGTTGCGCCTGCTTCCTCATTGCTGGCTGTGTGGCACCAGGCAAGTTACTTAACCTGTCTGAGCCTCGTCTGTAAAATGGGCCTAAAGGACCTGCTCAGAGACAAGGTAAAGCAGGTGACAAGGGGCCCGGCACCTCTGGGTGCTCAATGCTTCTGCATTTGGGACGAGGAGTTTGGGGAAATCTCTGTCAGTGGTGACCACACAAGCTCCAAGAGCGCAGGCCCCCCAGGCAGTGCAGTGGGGCTCAGGGCCTGGGGGAGGCCTGGGCCCTGCCCCGAGCACTCTCTCCCAAAGAGGCTGCGGTAGGGAACGAGCACAGCTGGGTCTTGGGCGGGATCAGGACCTCGGTGGGGAGCAGGAAGCCACTGGTCCAAGCTCCCAGTTTTCCAGCCCCAGCTCAAAATTAGGGCAGGGCTGGGGAGTGAGAGGCCCACAGCCAAGGAGCAACCCGGAGGTCTCCCCAGCCCTGGTGTCTGTCTGTCCCCCTAGGCATACAGCCTCCCAGAAGCAGCCTCTTCCTCCGCTCCATCTCTCACTCTCTCTCTCTCTTTCACACACACACACTCACACACACACACAATCCCACACCTGTTCCTGCCTCTGCCCCTTAGCTCACATCATCCCTTCCACCCCAACTCTGCTTCCTGCCTCTGCTCTTTCTAAATACTCATCTTTCAAAGATAGCTCTACTCCCCCCCTCTTCCAGGCAGCCCTCCACAACCACCCCAGTCCACTGTCCTCCCCTTCCAGGAAATGCCTCTACCACATATCCTTTTTTTTTTTTGTTTAAGGCAATCTGCTTTTTTCTAAATTCTTTTTGGGGGGGTGGGGGGATAATTAGGTTTATTTATTTATTTAATGGAGGCACTGGGGATTGAACCCAGGACCTCGTGCATGCTAAGCATGCGGTCTACCACTGAGCCATACCCTCCCTCCACATATCCTTTTAATCAGGCTTTGGGACACTTAATCACAAAGTGATATGTTTTCTTTTCCTGGGTGTCTGTCTTGTGTTTCCACCTAAATAGTGTGCCCTGTCAGGGCAGAACTGTGTTTCCTACCCTTCTTCTGCTCAGACACAAGGCTGGGTCTCCGGCAACCCCTCAGTTAAGACATGGATGGGTGGATGGATGGACAGACACATGGACAAATGCACTTGGATAAAGACGGGAAGGCCTCCAAATAAGGAAGACCTTCCTTGCCCTTCTCTCTGGGAACTTTGTAGTCAACGCCCATCGCAGCGGTTTGTCACTGCCCCTCCCACAGCTCCCTGGGTCTGGCCTGCAGGCCCCAGAAGTTCAGGGAGGCTCGGAACCAGGAGTAGTGGGCAGAGCAGAGAGCAGGGGCTCAGGGAGCCAGTGGGGAGCCCACAGCAAAGGGCTGAGCAGCCTCACGTCCCCTCTCGGAAACCAGTTTTGTGTCCCTAACTCCATCCCCTCGCTCCTCCACAGACGGTTCGTTGGTCACATCAGGGTGGGATGCCTTGGAGTGCACGCAGGTGGGAGCCCAGGCCTGTTCGCTTTCCCGGTCCTGAGCTGGTGCCCTGGGCGACAGGGCCAGGCTTTTGCGAAGCCCACACTGGTGAGGATGGGCCAGTCAGCCCTTCCTGTGCTCTGGCCACGGTCCATGCTCCACATCTAGCCCCTCTCCCGAACCCAGGCTGTTGGCCAGGGGTCCTTCCCACGTGCCAGATGCTGTTTTAAGAGCTTTGCACGTTATCCCAGGTAATCCCCACAATAGCAAAAGCAGGAACTAATCTTATCTCTTTGACAAATGAAGGTACTGAGAGGTTAAGGAACTTGCCTCTGTCACAGAGTGGTAGGTGTCTGAACCACGCTTAACCCCACTCACACTCTTAACCCACGGCTGGAGGCCAAGACCACAGTGAAGCCATCCCTGGGCTGGAGACACGCTCAGAGCCTTTGCTTAGACTGGCCAGTCTAGTCATGGTGAGGAGACAGACAGACAGACAGTGCTCTGTCTGTCCTCTTGCTGTGGACAGAGCAACAGCAGAGACCCTCTGGGATGTTCAGGAGACAATTGTGAGTCCTGGGAGATTTCTGGCCCTGGCGTGGGCCTCTCTGGGACGCAGCCTTGGGGGGGCCCAGGACCTCTTCCCTCCCCAGGAATTCAGCTTTTTCGCCCGGGGCAGGAATTCCGGCCTCTCTGGACTGTCCACATGGTCACAATGGGACCCATTCTGAGAACCCTGGAAAACACAGCCCCTGCGGAGAAAGGACGGATTCTTGTTGGACACAAGGGCCCTCAGTGCCACAATTTAGATCAGGGCACAAATGGGGGCAAAGAACAGATTCATACCCCCTCCGTCTGTCTTCCCTAGAGGTTGCTGCCCCTCGAAACCATTCCACGCAGAGGCTCGCAAAAGCCAGAACAAAAAGCCAGCAAGGGGCTAAATGGGGTGGAACTGCCCCAACACCCTCCAGCCCTCAGCTGACTGGAAGCCCCTTCTCTCGGAGTCTCCTGGCTCAACTTCCAGACTGAAGTGCTCTGTCTCACCGTCTTGGTTTCACAGAGAATTACCAGCCTGTGAGGACACTCGGAGGGACCCAGGTTAGGGATGGGGAAACTGAGGTCTCAAGAATTTATTGGTTTGCTAAGCCTTTTGGTGCCACAGTAAGAAGTTTCACATCACACCCCAATACTGACAGACAGACAGGAAGGAGGATGAGTAGACAGACATCTGAAACCCAAGTTTCACAAAACAGTATTAAATCTAACTGTGGGTGATTCACTTTGTCTCTTCTACCTTTTTAAAATGCTTGTTGGGACCTAAACTAAGCTGATGTCAGAACTCACTAATGGGTCACAACCTGGCATTTATTTGAAAAACACAAGTTTGAAGTAACTTGCCCAGGTCCCCCAGCTGCTGAAGGACAGGGCCAGGCCCAGACCCTGGCTGTGCTGACATTCAATCCCAGAGCTGTCATAGCCTCTCTCCCACCCTGCCCCACTAGCTTTCTACCTCACCTTATTTTTTTTTAGGAGGTACTGGGAGTTGATCCCAGAACCCAGGACCTTGTGCATGCTAAGCATGTGCTCTACCACTGATCTATACCCTCTCCACTCCCTCCACCTCACCTCTTAACAAAAAACCTTTCTCCAGTCCTGCTCTGACCCATCACTCCCTGATTCTGAAACCTAACAGATCTCACAGCAGGACAGCAAAGCCCGACTCCTGCACCCCAACCCCTGCCCCGGCCTGGCCTTTCCCTGCCTATCTCGCAGCTCACCAGCCCTCCCAAGCAGTTCAGCTCCTCCTCTTTGGAGCCACGTGTTCCTGCATCAGAATTTTCCCTCTTTACCCTCTCCATGGATCCAAACTCCTCTGATCCTTCAAGGCTCAGCTCAAGGCTTCCTCCTCTAGGAAGACACCTTGGATGTCCTGCAACCCTGGAATCTCTCTTTTCTCTGCACCTGGAGTATAACCTCTCCTGTGACTCCTGGCATAGATTGTCTCAGAATGTTAGCTTTCTCACTATGCTGTGTAGTTTTGTTCCCCTACTTTCACCCCAAACTTGCAGGCAAGAAGCATGTCACATATTTCTCCTCTGCCTGCGTAGGCCTTTACGAGGCAGCCTCCAGCAGGAGCTGAAAAAGTGCTTATTGGTTAATAACAGCAGTCAAAATCATCATTACATACCTCAAGGGCTCCACATCACTCCCCTGGCCAAGGCTGCATACCACCACCCCCAGCCCCCATATTCCAGGTGCTGCCCATGTCCCTAAGACCACTTGGCTCTCAAGGTCACCCACAGCCATCTGGCAACCCAGCCGGCTTCTTGAGCAGTTCCCAGCAGCCGCAGGCCTTGCAGACAGGCGTCCTGGGCTGAGCAGCCAATGTCAGCCAGCAGACAGGAGGGTGAGAACATCAGGCTGGCGGTGCGTGCGTGTCCTCCTCCGCCAGGGCACTCACTGATGGGAGCAAGGTTGCAGGAGGGGAAGGCAGGCAGCCGAGGGCACGGCCCTGTAGCGCTCAGAATTCCACCTGGCAGGGACTCTGCATCCTTCCACAGAGCCAGCCCCGCCAGACTGGGCTTCCTTTCCTGGTCTCTCCTTTGCCTCAGGGGTCCTTCCCGGCTTTGCCTCTCACTCTGAGAACCTTGACCTGCACTGGCAGGATGGACGCCTCTCTTCCCCAGCGGGAGCCTGCTCCTGCTGCCTGTGTGTCCTCTCCCCGCTGGCCCTCTGCCTGGAGAGCCCTCTGGGTCAGGATGTCAGTGGAGCTTCACCCAGCCTGGCCAAGCCACTTAAGCCCTCAAGACCTCAGCCTCCTCATCCATAAAATGGATTAACACCACCTCTGCCTACTTCAGAGCACTGAAGGGCAAATGCGCATCAGGAATGTTCAAGAAAGGGCGGAGGGTGGGGAAGCAAAAACAGGTGGCCCAGACGCAGGAACTGTTAAATGCCTTTCCCGCCCCCTCCCTCCAGCCTCTCCCTCTTTTCTGTCTCCAACACCAGCTCCTTCACTGGAATGTCCGGGGAAGGAGCACAGCGTGACTCACCAAGAGAAATGAAAGTAGGGAGAAAAAAGAAAAAAGCAAGCTGAGCCTTCTGGGTGCCATTACTGTGGAAATGCAGGGCCCTTCACACCTCCCAGTTCATTTTGGGGCTCTGAGCGTTTGCCGCTCCTTGGTGGTTAAATGCATCCCAATAAATGAGCCCAGAGCTTGCCAATTCCTGTGGGTCAGTGTCACCGTGAAAGTATAATTGTTTCCAGACGAGTCCTGTTCAAACATTGTGTGTGCAAAGAGGCTTTTCCCAGGTGGACAGCACTGGACAGAGACCAGCACTGGTGCTGGTGTCTGTGAAAGCCCCGGACTCTAAATGTGGGGCTGGACTCACCCCTGCATGGCACTGTGCCGTCAGCATCGTGGTGGAGTCCTTAAGAAGAAGCCGCTGCCTTTGGTTTTAGGGGGGTCTGCAGGGTTTAGGTTTAAACAGGCCCTTGCCATTTGGGTAGCAACAGAGATGGGGTTAGGTCTAGGTGTGAAAGAGTAATAATTTCTAGAGCATTTTCTGTGCCGAGCACTCTGTGAACCCCTTTATGAGCACTGTATGGTTCATCTTCCCCAGATCCTAAGGGGTTGGTATAGTTACTATCCTCATTCTATAGACAGAGAAATAGAGGCTCAAGATGTGAAGGAAGGGCACAGGATGACCACCCAGCTAGCAGGGGTACAGAGCTGAACTGGGGTCTGTCTGCTTCTAGCACCTGCCCTCGCTCCACAGACATTATCATCCCAAGAGGAAAGACCAAGAGATGAACAATTGATTGATTGATTGATACCTTTTCTTTTTAAAAAATTGTTTTGAAAAATTTTTTTGTTTTGAGGTGAACTGTTTATATCGTGGGGGGGGCTCAAGAGTCCCTGTTTAAGTGGGGGAGGGGTGTGTTGCTAGGTTGCAGGAACCCTGCCCCTTTCCCCCAGCCAGGCCTGACTTGGGGACCCTCTGGGGACCAACTATCTGGTTTGTCTGCAACCTTCCCAGTTTGAGCCCTGGAAGTCCCCCTTCCCAGTCTGTCTAGGATGGTTGGTCACTGCACCTGTGGTGTTTCTCACCCCTGGACCAGCTGCAGAGAAGCCTGAGTGGCCTGATGGAACCGCGTCAGGACAGCCTGTGGGAGGCTTTTTCAATTACATTAGCTTCTGGCAGCACTGGAGGGAGACGCTGGCCCTCCCTCCCCTCCCTTTCTCCTTCCTGTGACTCCCTGGAAGATAGTGATTCAGCAGCAAGTCGGAAGCAGGCTAGACTGTGACCTATGGGGAGTGGAATCGCCGGCGGTGTGGGGGCTGTCAGCACCAGCTCAAGGCAAGAACTGGGGCAAGGAGGGGAGGTGGAAAGGGGATCTTGAGTTGTTCAGGAACTGGACCCCAGCAGAGGGCCTGCTGTCCTGCCCAGGCCAGGACTGATTGCAGGGCAGCTGGAGGTCCAGGAGCCCGACCGCCCCCCAACCCCTGCTCCCCTAAGCCCTGGTATGTGAGGGATGGGGGAGTCCCAGCCACTGGATACCTAAGCTGCTTCTCAGCATATTCAGCTGCTAAAAATATGAAATGGCTTGGCTACAAGGTGCCCAACCGGAAACCTTGGAGAGGTTTCCTATTAGGGCCACTCATGCTCTGGCTGGAGGCCAGATGCTGTGTGAAGGATTCCTATGCCAGCCATTCCCACCATCCAGTCCCAGCCTGGCACCCCCACTGCCAGGGCCTCGGCCTCCATTTCATTAACCCACATGCTTCTCAGGCCCCCAGGGCCTTGTGTTGCCCTTCCTCCCCTGCACCCATTGCTGGCAGCTTTTGGGGATTTGTCTTGAGCCCCAGCCTCACCCACTCACTGTGTGACCTTGAACAAGTTGTCTAGCTTCTCTAAGCTTTGCCATTCTCACCTGCAAAACCACAGGGTCCACAGAAGTCCTTGGTAGAAAGGGCTCATACTTTGGTTGAAGGACAGGCCGGCCAGGAGATTTGTCTGGAAGCTTCTTTGGCACCGCAAGCTCATTGTTCTTACTAAGCATTAATGTTTCTTAGGGGTGGCTGAGGTCCTGATGGAGATTATGGTACAGAGACTGGAGTGGCCCTTGGAACCACCCATGCCTACCTGTGAGGATTGTAGTGACAGAGGCTGACACTGTGCTGGGCCCAAGGTTCTCAGCCAACACTGGCCCAGCCTCGGAACCCCCATGGGGGCTCATTGGAGATGCAGACGCTGCTTTAGGTCAGGTCAGGGTGGGGCCCCAGATGATCCTGTTGAATAACCAGATTGAGAATCTCTGACAGGGCCTCAGGGCGCTCCTGGGCCTCAGTCGGCTCCCCTGTCACACGGTAATGACCTGCTCATCTCCCCTTTGGAGCTGTTTACAAACTCAAAGAGAATCCTGGGCAGCTGCAGCTGCACAAACAGAGGGGGAGAAGGTGGCCATCACTGCTGGGAAGCCAGGAAATAGTCAGTGGGCCATTGTGGTCCCAGGCCCAGAGGGCGTCTCTGGCAGGACCAGCGGGAGAACAGTAGGGCAGAGGGGGTAGCTCCTCCTTACCCTCCATTCCCTGCCCTTCCCCAGGCCCTGTTCTGCAAAAAAAAGCCCGAGAAACGAATTTTCTCCTTGGGAGACGCAAGTCTGCTGGGCAGGATGTAGCCTCCATATAATAATGCTCTCCTCCTCCTCCCTGGGAATTCTCCCCACAGCAGAGCTTCAAGGGGCATGGCCAGGCACTTCGGACACAGTCTGTCCCCGATCTTCCTTCTGCCCTAGGGAGGTGACCCTGGCTCAGACCTTCCTGGATGGCCAGGTCAGGGAAGGGAGCAAATGGGAGCTCCTCCACCTGCCTTTTGGAGGCAACAGATATGACAGGTTCCCCTTTACCCCCTCCCCCCATCCACAATGCAGTCTCATTCGGGCAGGTGGTCTTATAAACCACAGCCCTTCCCTAGCCTGTGACAGTGGCTGAACCTCTGTTTCTTCATCTGTAAAGTGGGGATGATAGAACCTCCTTAGTGTGGATGTGAGGCTTGAAAGAGGCTTGGAATACCAAGGATGTTCTCAGACAAGAGAGCCAGAAGGGGGAAGATATCAGAAATGCAGATTCCTGGGCCTCAGCCCCAGCATTCTGACTCACTGCGTTCTGAGTCCAAACTTTGGGAAACATGAGGGGGATCCCTCATCCTTGGCTGTGGAGGCAAATCATCTTGGAGCTTAACAAATGCCCCCAAAGCTCAGGCCACCCCTCAGATTGTCAGGATCGGAGTCTCAGGGAGTGTCCATGAGGGTGACTCCTTTTCCTGTGAACCTGCTGTCCTTTCCTCCAAGAGACCCCCCTCTTTCCAGCCAGCAGGCCTAGCTGGACAGTTTGCTTTGACCAAAGCCCTGAGATTGGCATTTTCCTTGATCCCAGGGTGACAAAAGGCATTTCTTCTAGACATAGGACCCCAACCAGCCCCTCCTGAACACTTAACAGACCGTGAGCATCTTAGAGGCATGTGAGGCTCCACTCGGGGGTTGGTGGATGAAGGGGTCCTGGGAGGAGCCAAAGGCAGGAGCAAGGGCAGGAGGGCAGTGGGGGCAGACCTTGGGAAGTACTGTGGTGCTGAGTCTGGGCTAATTCCTTGCTGGAGGGCAGGGGAGGCTCCAGGCTGGGGCAGCCCATGGCAGGTAAAAGTGCTAAGTGCCTGAGGTCTCCCAGCAGTTACTATCAGTGACAGGATTTGAACCTAGTGCTCACTTAGAAGTTCAACAACCATTCCTGGCAGTATGCTCTGCCTCACCTCTACTGAATCCCCAGGTTCCCAGCCTGAGCCTTTCTGGTCAACATTCAACCTACAGCACCTATCTATCATCACCTATTCCAGGACCAGGGAATACAGTGGGAAGACACGAGCCACAGTGTGACCTCAGGGAGTCTTGGGTCTAGCCTTCGAAGAGTCACACAAATCTGTAATTACTCAGAGGCCAACAAGGAGAAGGGGAGGATGTTGGGGAAGACACGTTGAGGAGGTGACATTTCAGTCATGACTTTAAAGGCTTAGTGGGCTGGAGCAGGCAATGCAAAGATACTGGGACGGGAAGCGCTTCAGGGATGGGGAACAGGCTCCCAGCGCGGGGCAAGGCCTGAGTCCTAGCGACCACCCGCCCAGGCCTCAGTTTCCCTATTTACAAAGTGCATGGGAATCTGCCTCGCCCTCCTCTGTCGGCTGAGAAAGAGGGAAGGTGCCTGGGAAAGGGCACCAGCAGCCCGCCTAGCCCCTCGCGGCGGCGGGCAGCGGGCAGCGGGCTGCAGGGCGGGGCGGGAGGGGCGGGCGAGGAGGGCGGATCGCGCCCGGAGGCCGGGCTGACGGGGGACCCGCGGGCAGGCGCGCAGTGCGTGCAGCTGCGGAGCGCGCCGCTTGTCGGCCGCGAGAATCACATGAGCATCCGGCCCGTGGGCGCCCCGCCGCCGCTGCCGCAGCCCCGCAGCCCTGCAGCCCCGCAGCCCCGCGCACCCGCCAGGCCCTAATCATGTCTGTCTGTTGTTGCTTCTTTTTCAGGGACTATGGCAGTTCCAAGAGGAAATCAGGTAAGGGAGCCCCCACGGGCGTTTTTCCCTCCAGCCTCTCCTCCCGCTTCGCGCACGAGCCGCTCAGACCCTGCAGAGGACTTTCTGGGGGCTTGTCCTCGCCCATCTGCCCAGTGGTCCTGCGGGGCCGGGGTACTCCCCTCAATTGCCCCCCTCCCCAGCTCATGCTCCCTCAGATCCCTGCTACTCGCACCTTCTCCTCCCACCGCGTCCCACAGATTCTCCCCGGGCTCTCTTCCGTGGGAATGAGGGTGGGTGCATGGGGAATGTGGGGGTGTCTTGTAAAGGGCCTAAGCCCCCGCGACCTAGGCAGTCGGATCTTCCCCCTAGGGCTGCAGGGCTCACTGCTGGGCTCGCTGTGACTTCTCCCTGGATCCTTCCCGCGGTGTGGCAGCGATGGAAGGGTTAATAGAGAGGCAGGGTTTTCCCCGTGGGAAGGTGAGACCCAGGACCGAAAAGGGGGGTTCGTGCTTGAGTGACTTGAGTTTTTAACGCCTGCAGCGCAGACCTTCCCCTCCTCCCCCAACTCTTCTTGCTGCGGGGGTGGGGGCTCTGCGTGATTGCCCTCAGAGACCGGATGGGAGGGCACCGACTCCCCCTGGCATTGGCCCGACAAGTGCCAGGGCACCCTGAGTTTGCTAAGGGGGTGGAGACAGGGAGCAGAAGGGCAAGTCCTCGGGTGCTCAATGCTGTGTTCTGGGCGCTGTCGGCTGGGGTCAGGATTCTCTCAGGGTGGAGGAGGCGGGGCTAAGCAAACGCCTGCACGCGGGCGGGGCGCAGTTAATTGGGTGGCGGTGGTCCCTTGTACTTAGGGCTGGGTGTACGGGGTGGGGGGAAAGGGACTGGAGAGACCTGCGTTGGTATGTGTGTTGTCCCTGTTTCTGGTCGTGGTGAGTTATGGGGGTGGGCCAGCCATCTGAGGTTCTGGCCCTTGGAGATGCGGAAAGTGCGTGTGCACACGCGGCTCACGTGAATGGCTCGTGTTGGGAGATATTTGCGTCCAAGTGCTTTGGGCTGTGATCCGTAGAGGTGTGTGTGCCTGTGTGTTGGATGAGCTGTGAACTGGGGTAGGTGTGATTGTATGGTGTGGGTTTCTGAGTCTGGGTTCCTATGTTTTGCCATACAGTGCTTGCTTTTGCATGTTAATTGGAATGAGGGAAGTTGTGTCCTGGTTTGTATATGAGGGGGCATGTGTGATTATGGGTTTGTGTGTGTACCTATGGGGCTTTATAGTTCTGTGCTCTGAAGGTATGTTTACTTGACTGGGTGAGTGTGCCAGTGTGTTGGGATGTATCCGGTTGTGGGTTGGAGTGTGTGTTTACCTGGTTGGGGCGTGTCTAGCTGTGGGATGAGATGTGTGTGCACACATGCCTGTCTCCTGGGCAGGGGTGTTTCTGGTCTGCCCGCCCACTGGTGCAGAGGAGCATTTTCTCTGTGAACAGGAGGGTGAGGCTACCTAATGAACTTGAGGAACTGCAGCATCTCAGCTGTGACTTGCAGCCAGAGCAGTTGGTGGGGGAACAGGGAAGGAGGGGAAACCCTGTTTCAGAAGAAACAGCCCCCTCTCCAAGAAATTGCCCTGGGCCTCAGAGGTGTCATGACTGGTTAAACCTGGGTTCATATTCTGGCTGTATGTGACCTCAGGCTAGTTTCATAACCTCTCTGCCTCAGTTTCCTCATTCCCGATAATGATCATGTAGAAGACTAAGTTAGCATGGAATGGTCCCTGGCATAGGATAACGGCTACAGATGCTGTGTCAGTTTATTGTCATCATCACCTCCTGAAGCCCTGGGGCCTTGCACAAGTCCCTTCTCTACTCAGGCCTCAGTTTCCCCCTGTAAAGTCAAAGGCTGGATGGGATAATCTCTCAGGTGCCCTGCCCTCCATCTCTGAGGCTCAGGTTCTGTGTGGCTTCCTGAGTGAGGCAGGGCCCCACCCAGGGAAAGCTTCCTGTTTCTCTGCCTTCCATTCTCAGGCCAGGAAGAGGATGGATGGGGAAATTTAATTTCGCTGGTGTGCTTATGATAATGGCCACTTAGTGTCCTGGTTAAAAGTGCCGGCTCTGGATGGAGCCAGCCTGCAGGAGGTTAGGGTCTGGCTCCTCAGACCTCGGGCACACTTGCTACCTTCTCTGTGCCTGTCTTTGCTTCTGTACAGTGGGGATAATATTCATACCCACCTGGTAATGGTTAATTTTGTGTGTCAACTTGGCAGGGCCACAGATATTTGGTCAGGTGTTATTCTGGATGTTTTTGTGAAGGTGTTTTTTGAATGAGATTAACTTTTAAATCAATGGACTTTGAGTAAAACAGATTACCCTCCATAATGGGGGTTGGCCTCATCCCATCAGCTGAAGGCCTTAACAGAGGAAAGACTGACCTCCCCCAGAAAAATGGAATTCTGCTACTACCTTTGGACTTGAACTCTAGGTCTTCCCCCAGTCTCCAGCCTATCAGCCTACTCCATCAGATTTTGGGCTGGCCAAGCCCCACAATCACGTGAGTCAATTTCTCCCTCCCTCTCTCCCTCTCTCTCTTTCTAGACACGCACACACACACACACACCTTATTCTGTTTCTCTGGAGAACCCTAATACACACCTCATATGGTTATAGTGAAGATTAGATAAGAAGATTAGATAAACTAATATATCTAAGTGTGCTTAGAACACTGCCTGCAACCTCAAAATTTTCTCCCAAAGTACTAGCTACTGTTATTATTTCGTGAGCATCTATTTGAGGAATGTTACATACGTTTGAGAATACCACTTGAGACAACTTTACAAACATTTCTTCATCTGCTGCTCAGTGGCACGGTGCATGGTGGCTGGTGGGAGTCCCATTTCACAGAGGGGAAGTGGAGGCTCCAAGGGTGTCTACCCAGAGTCCGTGGCAAAGTGAAGGTTTGAGTTTGGGTTTATTTAGGGCCTCACTCTGCTCTGTAGTGAAGCTCAGGAAGCTCCCCAGGGTCACTTCAGTCAGGAATGTTTGTGTGGAGAAAATGGATGCTTGTTCCCTGGTCATCACTTGTCACATTTTGGTCCCCAAAGCCCAGCTCATCCTTGGAAGGATCTCTTATTGAGTGCAGAGCCAAGACTACAAGCCAGGCCTGGAGAGGTTGAAGTCAGCAGGAAGAAAGTTCTCGGCTGCTAACAGCCTCAAAGTGCAGGCAGGACTGGTGACCTTGAAACATGGAAGACAGTGTAGCCTCAAATTTATCTCTGCTCCTTCCCTCTGCCTGCTGCTTCCTGCATCCGCCCCAATCCATCCTGTTGCTCAAGAAACATCTTGAGCATCAAGAAGTCATCCTTATACAGTATAGCACAGGGAAATATATACAAGATCTTGTGGTAGCTCACAGTGAAAAAAAAAATGTGACAATGAATGTATGTATGCTCATGTATAACTGAAAAATTGTGCTCTACACTGGAATTTGACACAACACTGTAAAATGACTATAACTCAATAAAAAATGTTTCTTAAAAAAAGAGGAAAATAAAAATAAAATAAAATAAAATTCTATGGCTAAAAAGTGGAAAAAAAAAAAGTCATCCTTGACCCCTCCCTTCCTCTTACCTGCCCACCTGACCTCTGGATCCATCCCCTTCTCCCACCCCCACCATCACAGCTGTTGAAAGTCCCCTTCTTCTCTTGGAAAGACCCCAGCTTCCTCCTTGGCCTGTCTGCTCCCATCCTGGCCCATCCACACCGTTCTCCACACCATAGCTAGAGTGAGGTCTTCAAAACATGGAATCAATTAATGTGCTTTTCTGCTTAATTTTCCCCAAGGACTTCCCATCCCTCCCAGAAAAACTCCTTATCCCAGCTTGCAGAGCCGTGTGTGCGTTGGCCCCTGCCTACCGCCCTGCCCCGAGCTCATCCCCTCTTCCCCGTCTCCCATTCCCACCCCAGCCCCCTGCTCAGCCACGCCTGTCACCTTCTGTTCCTTAAACACATGTAGTTTCTTTACACTTTTATTTTTTATTTGAACAATTAATAAACATATCATTTTTACTATCTGATAATTATTAAAAAAAGGAAAAAGTGAACAAGTTGAATAATCAGCTTATAAAGGAGGAACCATCTCATAAAACTTAAATGTTAAAACACACTACACAGTAAATAAGTTCTTTCCACATACGTAGGAACATCAATAGATGAAATCTGAAGTTACTATTCCACATGGTCTTTGCACTTGCTGTTGCCTCTGCCTGAATGCTGTTCCACATTCGTTCACATGGCTAGCTTCTTAAGATGTCTGCTTATCACTTCAGAGAAGCCGCCCTGTCCTCTACTGTCTAGCTGCCCTCTGAAGTCACCCCACTTCTCCCCTGCACATCACTAATTACCTTGTTGGTTTTCTTGTTTGTTATCTGTGTCCCACCACCTTGAAAGCCAAGACCTTGCTGTGGTGCTCACACCAGTGGCGGGGTCCCCTCGTGCTTGTGAATAGGCGGTGGATGGAAGAAGTGAGTGCATGAATGACACTGGAGGTCGGGAAAGAGGTCACTGTGGCCTCAAGTCGAGGGTAGGGTTAGGATTAGGACGTTACCCAGGGAGAGGAGGAGTTTTTCTGGTTCAGGGACGGAGAGCAGGGAGCTTTGCTAATCAAGAGACAGCACTTCCACAAAGGTCGGGGAGTAGGACCAAGTGAGGCTTGTTTGGAGACCAGATATTGCAGCTGACCTGACTGAGCACCAGCTGTTTGCCAGTACTGTGTACGGCGTTGAGGTTACAGGGCTGTGCCTTTCTGCCTTCAAGGGGTTGGCAGTCTGCTCTGGGTGATGAACTATGCAGACAAGAACATGCTGTTGGACAGAGGGAAACAAGGAAGTGACCTGGTTACTTGAGGAAGAGCAGTCCAGGCCAGGGGCCACAGCAAGTGCAAAGGCCCAGGGGTCGAGCATACTGGCCTGCTTGAGGCATGGCAGGGAGGTTTGTGGTTGGGGTGGAACATGGGGAAGGGCAGGGTGTTAGGAGGGGAGGGCAGAGATGTAGTGGGGGTGGGGGCAGCAGCACAGACCTCATAGGGCCTTACCAGCTGGTTTAAGGATTTGGGCTTTCACTGTGAGATGAAGAGCCGCTCAAGGGTTCTGAGGAGAGCAGGACATGATCTGACTTAGCTCTGCGAAGGACTCTTCTGACCGGTGGGTGGAGATGGACAAGGGGAGGAAACAGGTGAGAGGACGAGGACTCCGGCAGCAGGGGACAGACGAGAGGGGTTTATGTGATGGGGTGTGGGCTGTGGGGGGGGATTTGATGTCAAGTTGCCTGGGCTCCCGTTCACAGCCCCACAACTTTGGGAGATCCCTTCGCCTGAGCTTTGTGACCTCACTTGTTCTGTTGTATCGATCAGGTTCAACTAGAGACACAGAACCAGTAGGAGCTAATTTAAGAAATTTCTTGCAAGGAGCTTTCTTATGCGATTGAGGGCTGGCTAAACACATCTGAAGTCCAAGGGCAGGCAGGGTTGCCATCCACAGGTGAGATTTCTTCTGCAGTGAAGCCTCAGCTCTGGCCTTAAAAGTGTTTCAGCTGATTGACTCAGAGCCCCTCAGATTATCGAGGGTAATCTCGCTGAAAATCAACTAACTGTGAACTTGATCACATCTGCAACATTACCTTCTCCAGCAACTCCTGGATTAGTGTGTGGTTGAATGAACTGGAGACTAGCCTAGCCAAGATGTCATGTAAGACTGTCACGTCTTGCCTGTAAAAATGGATTAGCAGCCACCTGCAGGAAGGTGCAGCGGGTTCAAGGACTTGGTGCAGCCAGAGGACTTGGCACGTGCCTGGCAGTAGGAACGGCCTGTTGCTATTAGCTGTGATCGGCCTCCCCAAGGTGAGCACTGCTCCGGGAGCTCAGATGGGGCTGGAGCAGGCTCCCCAGAGCGGGGGCGCCTCCTCAGACCTGAGAAGATGGACTGGTGCCCTCACAGTTCTAGGGAGCTGCATGGTTCCAGCGCCCGAAGTTAGGGAGTTCTGATTTGTGCCACGAGGGGGCGCAGACAGCCACGGATCCTGTGGGCTCATCCTGGCTCTGGGATTGGGTGTGAGGCTCCATCCCACCCAGGAGTCCTGTGATGAGCTGCAGCTCGTTTAAATGCAAATAAGATTGCTCAAGAGTGTTGCAAGTTTGTTCTTTTGGGCTAGTGTTGCTCTTCCTCATGAAATCCTGTTTATACTTTTCCTTGGAAAATTGGTGAGCTCAACTCGCCTTTCATTTTATTTATCATACAATCTGCATCACTGGATAGTGAATGAGATCAGCGTTACCGTAGTTTCACTGCGGAGAAGCATTGTTGCTTGGAGTTCTGAGTTTAGGTTTTGGCGTCAGAATTTGAATCCCTGCGCTGCCCTGTGTTTGCTCTGTGACTGGCAAGCTGCTTAACTTCTGACCTTCATGCCCTCACATGTAAAACGATGGTAAAAATAGTGCCTGCCTTGATTAAATTTAAGGATTGGATCCCAGAGGGCCCAGCACTTAGCAAGCTTCCGGCGATAGCAGCTGTCATTGTTATTTTAATTATTGATAGGTTCTGAAAGGAGGGGAGAAGTTGGTCTTACCTTCAATCTGAGAGTAAAAAGATCCACTTGAAGCATTTATTTTCATTCTGTGAGCCAGGGCCTGGCCCCAGAGGAGACAGAACTTAGACTTGGACATTGCAGAATATTCTGTAGAGTTAAGAACACAGGCTCTGGGGCCAGAATGCCTAGTTTTGTGTCCCTGATCTGCCAGCTGTGTGGTCTTGGGCAGGTCCTTAACTTCCTGTGCCTCAGTTTCCTCATCTGTGAAATGGGTATAATGATAGCACTTCACCAGGTTGTTTGAGGCTTGAATGTGTATTAATACATATGAGATGTCTGCTACAGGAAAACACTAAGGGTTAAGCTATTTTTATTGCAAGTGGGAGGCAGCACCCTGGGTGTCCAGCTCCTGAACAGGAGGGACCACTGGCTTTGGCATTTGCCCTCGTCCAGGAGAGACTCTGCTCAACCAGTGGGGGAGGGTGGAGTGTGCACCACCTCATACTTGCCAGGCGGCTCCCCAACAACCTAGGCAGATGGTCTTACCGCCTTTCCTAGACCAGGAGGGGTGGGTTCAGGAACCTGTCCAAGATCGTCTCGCCAGGTAGACACAGGATTTAAGTCTGGTCCTTCTGGTCCGAACCTCTTTCCACTGAGGTCTGTTCCCTCCTGAGCCAAGGCCTGAGGGATCCACAGGTAAGCAGGACTGGGCACTGGAGATGTCTAGCAGGTGTTTCCACAGACCCAGAAGGGCCTTCCCCAAGAGAACCCCCTCTGAGGTTTCTAGAAAGAACCCATTTGTCACCAGGGATTTTTTTTTTTACATTTTTTATTGATTTATAATCATTTTACAATGTTGTGTCTAATTCCACTGTTGAGCACAATTTTTCAGTCATTCATGGACATATACACACTCATTGTCACATTTTTTCTCTGTGATTTATCATAACATTTTGTGTATATTTCCCTGTGCTATACAGTGTAATCTTGTTTATCTATTCTACAATTTTGAAATCCCAGTCTATCCCTTCCCACCCTCTACCCCCCTGGTAACCACAAGTCTGTATTCTCTCTCCATGAGTCTATTTTTGTCACCAGGGATTTTTGATTGGGTAAAAGGTCCCTCTGCAGGGTGTGACTCTTCGTATGAATTCAGTTTTTAATGAAGTGGACTGGCTTAAAGCAAAACCTGCCCGTAGGTTCTGTCTACTATACAGTTAGTCTCCCCTCCTCCTTTCGCAGTAGAAGTAATTGACAGGGGCTGCTGCTGGGGTGAGGGGTGGGCAGAACCTGGCCTCCTGCTCTTCACCCTTCCACCAAACCTGGAATGAGGCAGAGCTGGGAGGGGGGCGTGGTGAGGCAGAGAAAGCAGGTCTGTCGTGCTTCATCTTCCCCCAGGATGAATGTCCCAGTCGGACACAGAGCAGAACCAGGTTCTCGGCCCGGGCCTGCTCTACTCACCTTAAGTGACTGATTGTCCATAACCCCGAGGAGCTCACAGGTCAACTGAGAAAGTAGGATGTCCTTGGGGTTTCATTAAGAAATACAAGGCAGGATGGATTGCAATCCACAAGCAGTGGGAGTCAGAACTGACTGGAGGCAGGGCACTAACCAAGATGGGGGAGGCTGGAGATGTGTCCTGGAGGATAGAAGGGATTGGGATGAGCAGAGGGCCAGGCATGAGCAAGGACTCGGAGGCTGGGGTGAGTTTGAGAAGTTTGAGGGAAGAAGAGGTGTCTGGCTTGGCAGGAGTGAAGGGCTAGGAAAGGGGAGAGCAGGAGATGCGTCTGGAAAGGAAACCTTGGAGGGTATATCAGCAAGACTTTTCAAAGCCATTCCCCAGGCTTCTCTGCTGCAGCCACCCATCCTCAGGGAGAAAGGCCCAGGCTGCTGAGCAAACACAGCCAAGACATTCCTGGCACCCTGCAATGGCCTGTTCCAAAAGAACGTGTCTCTTGAGGGCATTGCCTTCTAGCACATCTCACCTGGGCTGGTGTTTTAAAATAATTTTTATTTTTGTGGCTCTGGGTCCTCAGCCTAATGTCACCCCTGGAGTTCAAAGCCAACTAATTGGAACTGAAAGAAGGCTGATTGATTTGGCAGCTCCACAGGCAGCCCATGTGGCAGTGATGCGATGGAGAAAGTGTGTGTCTGTGCCACGACTCCCCTGGCTGCAGGCAGTGTGGTCCCACTGCCCTAGTGGCCTGGACACATGAAGCAGGGGAGGAGAGGGGAGGGCTCCCCAAATCCTGGAAGCACGTATCTCACTCCCAGGAAGGAAGCAGATAGCTGGTAGGTAGCCTTGGTTCCTTCAGCCCTGCTTGCTTAGCTTCTTTCTGCCATCACTCCTATCACCTGACCTTTCCTGCTGGGAAAATGGGAAGAGGGTCTGGAAGGGGGTGGCACATGCAAAGGCCCAGAGGTGTGCTGAGAATCCTGAGCCTGCTTGTGGAAGCACAGACTCCCAGGCCCTGCCCAGACCTCCTGAATCAGCATCTCTGAGGGCGATGCCTAGGAGCGCCAGGCAGTTTTGACGGGCTCCCCAAGGATCCTGAGATCAAGCCAGGATTGGATTTGGGATGGATTGTCCATGCGGGTGGATGGCCGTATTCAGGGTCGAAAGGCAGTGAGGTAGCAGAAGAATCAGAGCCCCCAGGATGGACTGTGACTTGATGGGGCTGCTCTTTGAAGGTTCATTTAGTTGTGCTCCAAGTTGGGTGGACCGATGTGGGAAGGGTGGGGTGGCCAATCAGAGGACTGAAGCCCAGCATTCAGGGCCTTGGAGAATGGCTATCCAAAGGGCCTGTCCAGCCACCAGCCTCCCTTCTGGCCTCATCAGGAGGCAGTGACAAGACTCTGCCTGCCTCTTATTTCCATAAGGTTTTTTTTCCTCAAGGGAGGAAACACCCGCATTGTGGTCCAGCAGAGAAGTGCTTCCCACCACGGCCCTCAGCCAGAAAATAACTTGTTCCCCACTTGGGCGTTTTGGTTTATAAACATGTGACAAAAGAGGCAACATTTCCAGTAATGACGAAGCCAGTGGAAAAACAAAGATTTGGAGGAAATGTGCATTATTTATTGTTTTAGCACCTTGTTCTGATCTAAAGTTACTTGTTTAAAAGCAGAAATGTGGCATGTGTAACTCCATTGGCTCATGGCATTTTTATAATTGGTCAGTTTTGAAGTGTGACGGCAGAGAAAAATTTTCCAAAGTTTCAGTAAAACTTGCAAGTTTGCAGGGAAAAAAATGTTTTCTGCTTTGCCCCCTGGATCTGTTCATTGCCACGTGTGACCCAAGCAGCTGGTATGAAGATGTGTGTTGTTCATGTTAGATCTGGATTCTGGTACCAAGAAAACTGGGCAATGTCAGAAAGTCCCTTCTGTTCCTTGTGCTCGAAAAGAGCTACCACCTCTTTGAGATGCTTTCCCCGCCCCCACGCGGCATCTGGCTACTGGGTGCGGTGTTGTAGAAGGCCCCCGCAGGTGGCTGGGGGCTGTCTTTCCTCCTAGCCAGGGTCTTCCAGCTCCAGCCCTGGACCACCTTAGACACCCCTAAGTGTTGGATCAGGGTCAGGGTTGGGTACCTAACTGTTCCTGGCAGGAGGGTGAGGTCCTTGGAAAGCTGTGATGACAGGCTAGTGACAAGAAGCCAAACTAAGACTGTCTTTGTATGTTGGCAACCCCCCACCCCCACCCCGGGAGACTTTCCTTGCGAACATGCAGATTTTAACGTCCCTTGTCCCCGATCTGTCTGGGTGGGACAAGTTCTCCTGGTCTGTTACCTCTCTGCCATACACTAGCCCTCCTGGAGCCTAGTGGCTCCCAGAGCTGACAGTTGTTCATTTGCATTTGACCACAGGGTTCTGAATAGGCCTTGACACTAGTGGCAGCTCTCCCAGGGGGCAAGGAGGGGGGATCCCTTGAGGCCTGAATTGATAAGAAGCAAGTTTCCAAGCGGATGCTAGTGTCAGACTCTCCCAGGATTGGGTGGTTCCTGCTGGACCTATAGCTGACCTCACTGGCTCTGGCCGTGGCCGTTAGGAAGATTTGTCCAATGAACATCTGACTGCCTTCTCTGTGCCAAGCCCTGTATTCCAAGCCCAGTGGTACCAAACTGGATATGATGAGGTCTGTGGCCTCAGGACTCTAAGTTGGGTCAGGGAGGTAGGAAAGTAAACCACAGTTATGTGCTGTCCTAGTGCTATGATGGGGGTTGGGGCAGAGCGCAAGGAAGCCTCCCCGGGGGAGGTACACAGCCCTGCCTGCGGGTTGGGGGCCGAGCAAGGCTTTCCACCCCTGGTTCCCTGAGATTCTTAGATGAGTCAGCAAGGAGCGGGTGGCTGGGGAGGGGGGTGGCCTGCAGAGGCATCTGGCCAGTCTCAGCACTGGCTGTGCAAGCGTGCCACGTCTCCTAAACTGGGCTGGGGCGTGTCCTCCACATCTCCCCAGTACCTGCTGGGCAGTACTGTTTCAGAGATACCTCTGCAGATGGCCACCTGGGTTACTTAAGTGGTTGAAGCTTAAAAAGTTCTAATTATAAAATCAATGCACGTGCCTAGGTTGGAGAGAACTTGCCCCAAAAGTGACCTGACTTTTTCCTTGTTAGGAGGACTCTCGCTTCCAGTGGTCTCTGGGGGACGCATGCCCTGCCTATGAAAGGAGGGCAGGAATCCTGATTCCATACGATTCCAGAGCCATGGTGACTGGCACTAAGAAGTGCTCATTAAATATCTGACTAACAGATGGGTCTCTATTGTGGAAGGAGCCTTTGTCCAATGGGTCTCCCTAGTGGTTAATGATCGACTAGGATGCCAGGACGGAGAAAGAGCAGCCCCTTCAAGTCACAGGTGAAGACCAGGGGGACCCAGAGAAGTGATGTCACCTTCTCACTTTTGCAGTGAGCCAGGATGGGGCCGCCTGAGCATGGGTCTCCCTCCTGGCTTCTCCCGGGGGTGGAAGCTCAGCATTAGCCAGAGACCCTGAGCTGTGGTGCCAAAGGGTTAACTGCATGCTTCCCCAGAGAGCTCACACAGTCCTGACCCTCCCCTGTCCTCCAGGCCTTCCCAGCTGCGGCCTCCTGGGCATAGCTTGGTCACGTGAGAGCCAGATGTGGGGATTTCCCAAGCAGTGATGTGTGTGCGTGCGCGCGCGCGTGCGCACGCGTGTGCACGCACGCGCGCGCGCATACGCACACACACTGCTCTGTTTACGTGGCATCTGAGAGCTCAGGCAATTGGTCCAAACCCACGCAGAGCAAGAGAGAGATGGGGGTGAGGAAAGGCCCCCGGGCTCCAGGCACACACCCTGGGAGGCTGCGCCGAGCCCTGCTGAGCCCTGCTCCCACCAGACATCATAGATAAGCCAGTTGTTTTTGCTCAGACTCCCATTTCCTGCAACATCCATCTTGCCATAGACCATATTGGTTATGGATAAAAAAAATTTTTTTAATCTCTTTGAAGGACTTCACAGCAGATGCTGGAAGCCTGTAGCCTTCCAGGGATGTTCTGTGGGGTTGGGGGCCTGCCCATGAGTTACTCTGCATAGCACCAGCTAGTTTTAGGGTCTTTCTGGCCTGAGAATGCCCATATGTGTCCTAGGCCACCTAGGTAAGACCTGGACGAGAGGCAATGCAGGGACTTGGGTGCCAAGAAGGCCCTGGAGCAGTGGGGTAAGCTGGGCCTCAGTTTCCCTGTGAACCCCTTGGGACTGAGTGCACCGAGTATTCGTCCTTCCATAAGCCACCGAAGACTTTCTAGGCACCGCCTAATGTCTTGGGTGTGCTGTGAGGATGCTGACAGGGTTAAGACCCTGAAGGAACTTCAGATCTGATTGGAGAGACTCAGAAATTTTGATTAAGCACCTACTATGTGCCAGATACTTGCTAGGACTACAGCACTGTCCAGCTGACACTATCAGTGAACAACACAGAGGTCCTGCCAAGGGCAAGATGAGGGAAGCAAACAAACATTGATGGGGGTCATCCTCAACCTCATCTTGCAGGTGTGCTCTGCCCCAGCCCCTGGCCCTTCATCCCTAGCCCCGCCCGCTCCAGCCAGTGGCAATATCCAGCCAGACATCAGCTGAAGCATCATGAGCGCTGCCCCAAAAGTGGGGCCCCGTTACAGATGCACAGGCTCCAGGACTCAACCCCGTGGTCGCCCCCACCCACCACGGGTCCCCGCACGGAGCCCTGCCTGCTGGGTCTGGCCCCAGCCTGCCCTCCAGCTGGGTCTGGGCGGCCTGGGGCAGTGAGGATGCACTATATAGGCAGCGCCGACAGTGCCAGGCAGGTGGCCGAGGGAGCCATGCTGCCTTTAAACAGTTGGCAGTTGATTCATTGATACTCTGATAGCAAGAGTCCAGTCTGGAGAAAACAAGACATTGCGCTTTTCATGGCCCTGGGATGGTAATGTCAGTCCTGGGCCCGTTGCTGTTGACTCCATCTCTCACGGCTCTTGTAGAGACTGAACCAGGGAGCGGGGTGGGCTGCTGGCTGGGGCCCTGGGGACCCAGCAGCTGCTCCCTTCGTCCTGCATTGCTGGCCCCTGTTTCTGCTGCTGCCGCTGCCTCACCCTCACCAGCTTTGGCTGGGAGAGCTAGTGGGTGGGGGATTGGAAGGGGACTATCCCAGTAAGTAGGGGAGGACCACCAAGGCAGACCACCCCAGGGATGAGGGGTGGCTGGGATCCTGGAACTCTGAACAGTGTTGAGTTTGTCTCTTCTCTGCACACCAGCGCCCCGGCGTGGGGAGAGGTGAGAACCCAAGGGCTTAGGGGGAGGCCGCCACCCAAAGGGCTGCAGCGGGGTCAGGCAGCAGCTGCTGGAAGCGAGGCTCAGAACCCAGCCGGCCTCCCCACACAGCGCCCCTCTGTCCGCCCACGGCCCATCTGACTCACCACAGCACTTGTCTTTAACCAAGAGGCTGAAGGTCTTTCGAGCAGGGTGGAAGGAGGAGGCAGACCTACCGGCCGCCCCCTGCAGGGTGGAAGGAGGAGGCAGACCTGCTGGCCACCTCCTGCCAGGGCAGCCCTCCCCCCAGCCCCTGCACCCAGGCAGTTGAAGTGCTCCTGGGAGCATCCTTGGCCTCTCAGTCCACCCACTTGGGTTGGGCCATCTGTGCTGGCCCCAGCCATGGCCTAGGTGGGTGCCCTTGGACTCAGTCCCTAAGGGGCTGTGGAATGGCTTCAGGCCCAGCCCCCACCCCACCCCATTCCCCACCTGAGCCAGGAGACCGACTGTCCTCTGACTGTGTGGCTTAGTGGCCAGAGGGTCAGTGCTGCATTCCCACCCCGGGTTGGGCTGCCCCTGCATGGACTCTGGAATCTGGGAAAGGCAGCTTCTGGGGAAGGAGGCAGGCCCCTTCCTACTGAGAGCAAAATGAATAGGAATATGACGACATTTATTAAGAGAAACTCAACAGATATAAAAGAGCCTCCCTTGGCCAGTGGCCGGGGAAGAACCAGAGAATGAAATCCCCTGTTTTTATGCTCCCTTGTTCCCAATTCTTGGCCAGTTTGCCTGGGCTGAAGTCTCGCTGTGGGGCCTTGGGAAAAACCTTAACTTTCCTGAGCTTCACTTTCTGGATCTGTAAAACACGGGTTGTTGTAAGGATGAAATTAGCTAATGCTCATTGAATGTTTAGCCCAGTACCTAGCATGCGTGTTGAGAAAGTGGGAACTGGTATGCTTGTTCCAGCCCCAGCCCTGCCACTACCTTGCTGTGTGATCTTAGGCAAATTTCTTCTCCTCTGTGGTCCTGAGTCCCCAGTGTGCTCCTTCCAGCCTTTAGAGGTAATTTATTTAGCTCAGAAATCTGTGGCCCAGAACCCTTAGACCTTGCGCAGGACCAGCTACATAATTTACAGAGCCTCTTGTTCATAAATTATTAAAGATCTCAGATTGGGGACAGAAGGATATGAAACCAAGCACAGGACCCTTCCAAGTGTGAGTCCCTGTGCACCTGTGCAGATCACGTGCCTGAAGCCAGCTCTGCCTTGGAGGCTATGCGTGAAGGAGGCGGTCTGGGCTGCAGCATTGACCCCTCACTCCTCCAGTCCAAGGGCATGATTTTTTTTCATGCCATAGGTATTGATGACGAACTAGAGGCTGCTGCTTCCCCTGGAGCGACTGCAGACAGCTGCCCAGGGGAGCAGCAGCTCATCCACCTTATAACTGGACACTTGCCAACTTCCCAACTGTGACTTTGGGTTAGAAGTCCTGTTTGAGCTATGGCTTGTTCTCCGGCTGCACCATCTGAATTCGTGCCATGCTTTTCCCGGCTGCCATTCATATCACTTCACTGTTGTGCCTCTGTTTCTGCTGCTCTGAGCACAATGACCCATTGCAGGCACTATATATCAGTAGGCCAAGCTGGTAAAGGAACTACTTCTTTGTGAAGGACTGTCAGCCCTGTAGGGCTCTTGTAAAGGTCTGAGTTACTATGTGCCTTTGACAGTACTGTGCCTGCAACAAGAGAAGTGCTCTACTCATGAAAAAGTAGCAGCTCCTCCTCCTCCTATTAAATAACAGGACTGTTGAATAGCAGCTGTCAGGCCCTAATTAGTTGATGGCCTAAAAGCAGTGGCCGAGTTCCCTGATGGCCTAGTCAAAAAGGAAAAGAAACATGTGGCATCTGGAGGAAACCTAAGAAATTTAGCCCTACGCAAAGTTCAGTTTTACAAAAGGAGGGAAAAGACTAGAATACAACAGATATTCAGAAACCAGTTCAAGGCTGCAGTGAGGTAAGAACAATAGAATTCCCAAAGAGGGAGGGGTCTTGAGTGTTCAGTATGCTGAGATGTTGAAGACTGGAGGGATGCAGAGAAGATGGAAGTGGGGGATTCATTCCGTGCAGGGGCCCTGCTTCTCCTCCCCTCCCAGGAGCCCAGGGCGGGGGCTGTGTAAGCCGATAAGGCGGGTGACCCTGCCCTGGTCGCCCTGAGCCCTTGGTTTGCTTTCATTCTCCGAGGAGTTTGTGCTGTTGGCTGTTCTCCTGTCTCTCCCACCTGGGCTCGCAGCCCACTCTGGATTTATTAGTTTGGATGGGTGGAACTTGCTTTACACCAGGGAAGAATTCCTGGAAGCATGCTTTGAGACTAGATTTGGGTAAATTGAACCCAATTCTCACTGCTCTGGAGTTACTCAATGTTAACAGAAACCTTATTATGAACCAATAAGAGTCCATTTCCTAACTTAGGTCTCTCCAGGTGTTTATTATGTAGTACTTGGGTGTATATGTGCTTGCGGGGAACGTCCTTAAAGTTGGCGGCACTTAGAGCGTTGAAATTCTTGATTTCTCGTAATCACCTGGACTTGACAAGAGTCGGGTTCAGCATCCATGTGTCCTCAGGTCACTGTACTTGGCTGGGATTTGCAGGCACCTGGTTTTCTCTGGGCCTGGATTCTTGCTGGTCTGGCAAGCCAGGAGGAATGGGTGTGGCAGGGACACGAGTCTTGTGGAATGGCCAAGGGAGGGACCCTGTCCCCATGCCTCCTGTCTCCCAGCTTTGTCCCTGTCACCCACTCCCCTTCTGTGTTCCAGAGGCCTAATTCCTGCCCCTCCAAAACCTTTCACAGGCAATAGGCCATTTCACTCTTAAGGCAGCCCTATGAAGATGACAAGGTAGGTATTTTTATCACCCTTTTTCACAGATGGAAAAGAGGCTTAGAGGTTTGCTAAATGCCCCAGAATCAGTGAGCTGAGCAGAGTAAGCACAAAAACCAAGATTTAAAAAAATTCCTGCTCCAGTTCCTCTCTGCCTCCCAACTGTTGGCCTTCTTCACTTGAGTTTCATATACTGAGAATGTGTTCAAGTGGTTTTCCCTGGAAAGGCAGTCTGTTTCTCAGGAAAGATGTTTCAGCTGTGGTGCACTTACATTATGGAGGCTAGCAGGTTTCTGCTGGAAGAGTCTAGAACGTTAAACAAGTATCTTGGAGATCAGTGGGCCCAAATGCTTGATTTTACAGATAAGAGCATCAAGGCCCAGAGAAGTCAAGCCACTTGCCCAGGGTCACACAGCCAGTTCACAGTAAAACCAGTTGTGCAGATTCCCAGTCTCACGCCCCTTGCTTTCCACAAGGGCCCGTAGTCTACTCTGTCACCAGAGAGAGGGGGATGGAGACAGCAGGGAGGGCAGGAAGCAGTTGTTTCGTGTCACTCACAGCTGCTCATTTGGCTGCGCCTGCCTCTTTCTCCTTCACCCTGTCTCCCCATCTCGCCATTTTCCCAGGCCTGAGCCAGCAGCCTTGTTGGTCTACTGGCCGGAGGGCGGGGCCAGGGTCTGTGAGCCAGGGGCCTCTCCTCTGTTCATTGTAATGAGCTGGAGGTGGGGGTCCTCCCCACCCTGGGAGAGGGCTTGCTCGGGTGGGCTGGAGAGAAGGCACTCCAAAGAGGGGAAATTTGGGGTGGGAGCTGCGGAACTGGATTAATTCTGCGGATCCAGGGGGACTGGGAAATAAATCACGTTTTAAAAAGTCTTTTCTTTTTAAAAGACAGGCTCGTTTCTGGTTCGCTTCCCATTTTCCTTTGGAAAGAGGGAAGGCTTGCTTATTGCGGGGTGGGGGGCGGGTGGGCATGAGCTTGAGTTGTTCCACACTTAGGAGTGGGGACTCGGTTTCCAGAGGCTGAGGGATCTTTCCCTGTCCACTCCCCCTGGCCTGCCCAAATGCCCACACCCCAAAGTCCTGGAAGGGCGTCAGACCCTTCAAGATGATTGTTGAAAAACCCAACCAAGCAGCAAAGGCCTTGTGAGCATTTAGTCCAGGTGGGCCAATGGCCCCCACTTCTCTCTCCTGGGGTTTTAGAGCATCTCCCCATTGAAAGAGAACAGCTCCCCATCTCTGACAACCTCATCTCCTAGCCTAGGGCCTGGCAAAACCACTGCCCACAGGCCAAACCCAGCCCACCACATGGTTTTATAAATAAAGTTTTATTAGCACACAGCTCATTCATTCCTCTACGGATTGCTGGGGGCTGCTTCTGCACTGAAACAGCAGAGGTGAGTAGTCTCAACAGAGACCACGTGGCCCCCAAAGCCTAAAGTATTGACCTTTAGTATCTGGCCCTTTACAGAAAGTCTGTCGCTCCTCCTCTAGCAGAACACGTCTTCCTGGGTCCTCCAGGCCCTTAGCCAGGTAATTTCCCTTGGCTCACTGACAGACATTAGCACTTCCCAAAAGGCTTCCTTCTGAAAACCCCAAAGGAAAGTGTACAAAGTAACAAAGCCAGCAGAGAAGGACAGAGGTGTGGGTAACCTCTTAGCTGGCTCAGCCCAGGGCTGGGATGCACCTGGCAATAGGCCTGCCCTAGGGCGTTAGGATGGCCTTGTTGAGAGGCGGCCCACTTGGCCACATGTGGGGCACAGGAGCAAGAAGTCAGCCCCAGCAAGATCTGGCACCAGGCAATGAAGCCCTGCATTCTGAACTCAGACCCACTCGGCCACAGGAGTTTAAAGCTTCTGAGTGTGTCTGCCTTGTCTTACCAGCCCTGCCCCACCCGGGACATGAAAGCAGGGCCAGCCTGGCTCCTGCTGTCCCAGGAGATTTCTGGCCACAGGATGCTGAGTGTAGCCCCCCAGAGTCCCTCTGCCCCCAGTTCTAGCGGACCCGGTGTCCGGGGCTGTCTGTGGGAAGCATCTCTGGGTGCCAGCATTTTCTTGGTGCATCCAGTATTGAGCTGCCATCCAGGTCTTGTCCTTGCAACTCCAGGAGTCTGATTTTCCTGATGCCCCAAGAGCTGATTGAACCAAGCTCATGGGATATGCCCAGGGGACAGGTTCAGAGACTTTATCAAAGGGGTCAGAGCCTGGATTTGAATCCAGACAGACTCCAGAGGTCTCACCAAGCCTCTCCGTGAGAGCTCCACTCTCCTGGTTCACAGTGAGGACCGGCAGGGCCAGGCTTCCCGGTTCTGTGTGGGAGCCAGCCTGCAATTGGAGGGAGGCTTGCTGAATGAGGGAGAGTTAGGTCCTTTAGTTTGATACCACTCACTTTAAATGGTGAGTGGTATCAAGCCAAAGCCTGAAGCCTGTGTCCCCACAAGAGATGGGCACTGTACTGGCTGTGTGACCTTGGGCCAAGGAACTTCACCTTTCTGGTTCATTTTCTTCATCTGCAAAACGGAGGGAGTACCTTGTCACTGTGGGTTTATTGTGGAAAACAGATGACTTGTTACATGTAAGTGCTCAGCACAACGCTGGATGTGCAGTGAATGCTGTTGTGATTGTCATTACTCTGTCAGGCAGCTCGCTCTCCTGGCCAGCGCTGGGTGGGCAGGCCGAGGGTTTGCCTCTCAGACGTGCACCTCCACGTTTCCGTCTTGTGGTCCCCGCTATAGCCAGTGCTGTTCTCCTCGGGAGGCCATGAGCAGTTCAGCAGAGGAGGCACCAGCTGGGGTGTCCCAGACCTGGTTCCATTTCTGGCTCTGCTACTTTGACCTTGTGTGCACTTGGGCCGGTTCCTTCCCTGTCTAAACTCAGAGATTCCACCCCTGTAAAATGGGGCAAAAAATGCGTACGTATCTCAAGGGATTGTCGGGTGTAAATGAGCCACTGTGACTATAGGTGGATGATCAGTGTTACGTGCTGAGCCTCTGATAGTCTAGAAATGTTCACACATTAATTAGGCTAAGAGCTTCTTGCCTTGTTATGTTACTATAGCACATCTCACAATCTTAAGCTGTTTTAGGTGCTTTGACTTTGTCCTTCCCTCTTGACAGGAGGACAGCTTTTAACCTCATTTCACTGTAGAGGAAACAGGCCCAGATCACACATGACTCTTTGAGCCTGCAATAGAGCCTCATCTCTTCTGGTCACGAAAGGTCCCCATCCTTCTGGGTTGGAGTTGGGGTGTGAGACTCTTTAAAAGGAGGTTTCCTCCCATTCTGCCAGGGCCTGTCTGTCCTCAATGGTTGGGGCTGGGGCAAGGGCTGGACAAGACACAGGCCCAGGAGTGCGGTGCCCGGAGACTGGAGAAAGGCCTTGGACTCCCCAACCTGGATGTTGAAGGTTCCAGGCCCAGGCTGCTGAGCCTGCTGGCCTGGTGAGGATCTTTGGAGCCATGAGGCCCTCTGGGGTCAGCCACCCACATAGCCAGAGAGAAAGGTTCAGGCTGCCTTCTCCAGAGCAACGATAACCCGTGGGCCCTGTTCCAGACAGAGATTGTGTAGGATTCTCTGTGCTCCAGAGGATTCCTGCGTTTTTGCAGACACCTCATTATCCTCGTCCTGGCCGGCAGTGTCCCAGCGCCTCTGTAATCACTCAGGCCCACGCCCAGCAGCCGTCCCAGGGCCAGGAAATCACTCCCCTCCCCTCCCCCGCCTTCCGCCGGCCCAACGCGGCGCCTGCAGCCACTCGCCGGTGGACCTCCTGCCTGCCTAACGGTTCTCTCTCCTCCTCTGATTTCTCTTCTCTCCTGCTGCTGCTTGCTCTCGGGGGGGACTCGGAAGTGTGGCTCTCCAGCTGGGCTGAGTCTCCCAAGAAGGACGTGACAGGTACTGCCTGCTGTGCATGTGTGTGAACATGTGTGTCCCCGGCATGCGTGCGTGGGAGCCGGTGCCCGCCGGCTGCTCTCCGCCTGCTTCCCTGTGATGTGTAGCCACCCTTTGTCGGCATGTCGGGCATCTTCTCACCCCTCTCTTGCTCTTCCACTGGCTGTACCCTCTGCCCTCCTTTTAACCCTTTTTTAGGTCCCAGGTCCAGCCGTGGAGCCCTTTGATGGGTGATGACCACACAGCACAGAATGTGTGGGTTTGATTCCGGCTCTGCCACGTCCTGGCCGTGCCTCCTTAGATGGGTTGCGTAACTTCTCTAGCCTCTTCAAGTGGAAGCAGCACCACCTCACCAGGAGTCTGGCACACAGAGTGCTCAGGTGATGGTGAGGCTGCCATCATCTTCAACCCCTCTGAGATGGACCAGCCAAAGATTATTCATCTCCCTTTAGGCAGTTAATGTGAGGCAGAGAGCTGAAGTCTCACATACCCTGAGCTGAGTTGGGGGGGCAGTGTCAAGTGGTGGGGTGGGAGTGGGGTTGCCTTAAAACTGTGATGAAGTCACAGCTCCCTTGCTTCCGGGATCCAGAGCTTGGAGCTGCCTCTGATCTTGGGGGCCCTTCAGACCTTGGACTGCCTGGCTGCCCATGGCCCTCAGGGACTTGGGCCTGTGCCCTGTGTGTGGGCAGAGCTGGGCCAGGGGTCAGAGGCTTGCCTTTAGCCTTTGTCTTACTGGACAATGGTAGAAAAACCTGGATAGCAGTGTTCTCAGCTGTTAGATGGAGATGGTGGCAGGTAGAAGGATGGTGTTTCCAGAAGGGTCTTCTAGAAGCCCCTCCATTTCTGTAAGTGCCACCTGATCTCCCTTTGCCAGCCCAAACCTGAGAGCAGAGGTGAAGCTCGGGGTTAGGGGACAAAACAGAAGGGTCAGAGGTCTGGGGAAGTGCTGGGCCAGCAAGGAAAGGGAGCTGAACATAAGGGGGTTGGCACAGAGGAGAAGGCAGTGGACAGAGGACCCCTTGCCTGCCCCAGGCCCCTTGCAGTCATCCTTCTGGTGTTGCCTGTGACCAGGGCCTCGGCCTGAGCTAATCACTGGGCTCCTGTCCCTTTTTCCCCTCTCCATGAGCCAGTGGGCCAGAGCCCACTTGGCTCACAACAATACATTTTATTCACCAAACGTATAGCCTGGCTGCCCGAGGGCCTATGGAGAGGCCGGCCGGCTGAGGCCGGCCTGGGAGGAATCAGTTGTGAGGGACTGAAGGGACCTTGGTGGGATGCCTGGGGTTTGGGGGTCATGGAGAGCATGGGGAACCTGGGGCAGGGGCCACCGTAGGGCTTGGCTTCTCAGGATGAGCCCAGCTGTTTGGAGAGAGAGGCTGAGGGGAGGCAATGTGGGCTGGGGGAAACCAGCCAGACTGGGAGTCTGGGGCCGGAGTCTTGGTCTCTCTGTCTCTCTGGGCCTTGATTTCCCCAGCTGGAATGTTGGTAAGTTCAGTGACAGGAAACCCATAGGTAAGGGGCTGAAGCCAGGGATCCTTATAGACAAGGGTCCTTGGGCTGCTTCGGCTGGCATCTACCCATGAGTAGGCTCAGGGGCCTCTGGACTGGCTCTCCAGCTGGCAGTGCTCACTGCTTCCAGGAGGTCTGAGAGAGTCAGGAGAAGGGATGGAGCCATGGCCACCCTTCTCCTGGCGCCTGTGGCCCTTGCCCTAAGCTGCCTGTTGGTTTTGAGGCTTCAGGGGAACCTAAACCCCTCTTTTCCTCCCCACATCTCCCATTTCCTGTTTGCTTTATAAACACTGTCTACAATTTACATAGAACATTAACCCTGTCACCTCATACCACACTCAGAACAACCCCACAATGTAGGTACTGTGATTGTTCCTGTTTAGGGATGTGGAAGCTAAAGCTCAGAGAGGTTAAGTGTCGTCTGCAGGGTCACAGAGCTAGTAAGGGCCTCAGACCCCAATTTTATGCTCTTACATCATGAATCTCAGGCAGTTATGTCCTATGGCACCAGTCCTGGGCTGTCTGTCTACCCTCATCAGGGAGACCCTTGTCTAAGGCACAGGGAAGTCAGTGCAGGACAGGAGCAGGCACTGTGGCTGAGTGATCATGTGGCTCCTGGAGGGCAGAGATGGCTAAGTAGAAAGGGGCTGGTAGAAGGGAAGGCTTTCCAGGCAGGGGAAACAGCTAAAGCAGACACTGGGACCTAAGAACCTATGTAGAACAGTGTGTCCGGCACATAGTGGGTGCCCGATACACGTGTGTTGAACAAATGACTATTGCCTGGATCAGAGGCGTTGTGTGTCAGGGAACTTGGGGAGCTCAGGTTGTCAAGAAAGTCTGAGCTTGAGTGTGGCCTTTCTTCTATAGGCAGCAGTGACCCACTAAAGGTGTTGAAGCAGTGGACTGCCTAGGCAAAAGCCTCATTCAGAAGTTTAACTTGGCAGCCGGGATCTTGCAGGAGCCAGGGGTCCATCCAGGTGGTGGTTGGAGGAATGCAGGTGGGAGGCAAGGATGGGGCAGGGCTCTGGGGAGCTGCCAGGGGCTCTGAGAAAGGCACAAAGGCCCATCCCTGGATGAGACTCTTACAGAGTCCCCTTCCAACCTGGGAGGAGCTCTCCTCTCTGAAAAAGGTACACCCCCTTCTCCATGTCTCTGCTAAAGCCTTCCTGTCTGAAGACAGGAGGCTCCTTCCACTCCCCCTCCCCCTCCCTCGGGCCAACTCCTTCGGCCCCCAGTTTTCCAGGCCTTGGCTGGGAGAGGATCCAGAGCAGCCTCTGTGGGATGACGTCACCCAGCGGCCTGCCTGCCGAGTGGTTTCTCATCTGGATACCTGCTCCCAGCTCACGCCCACCTGGGCAGCCCTGGGCAGGCAACACCCTAAGAGGCAGATGCCAGAGAGCGCGAGCACAGAGCCTGCTTGTAGTGAGGGAGGGTCAGGCAGCCAGGAGGACAGAGTGTCTATTGGTGTGTCCATCTGTCTGTCCCCTAGCCTATGTGCCACTGTCGGTCTTCTGTGCTCTGGAATGCCTGGAGAACATTTTCTTAACTTTTCTACCTGTGTCCCAGAGTGTCAGTCTTCAGACAGCTCAGGCCAATTTTCCAAGGGGTGGGATGGAGGGGGTGCAGTATGTGGATTTTTCCCCTCTTTGAAATCTTGCCTCAGATTTCCTTGGCTTGGATTAAAATGAGCTGATGTCTCTCCATTTGCCGACACCCGACTTGTCCTTTCTAAGCAGCTTTTGGCCACAAATCACTCCTCACTCCTCCCTGCCTCTGTTTCCCCATCTCTCCTTTCTCCCTTCCAGAGTTTAGTTGTCTAGCTTCCCCAAATTTCAGAGATGAGGTCCTGCCTGGTTTATCTGTATTGGTTCAAAGCAAGCCATTAAATCACTCTGTTCATCTATCTGCCCATTCATTCATTTCACAAATGGTTACAGAGTGCCTACCCCAGTGGGCACTGTGATCTGGTCAATAGATGCCACAAGAGTCGACAGGGAACCGACACTCCAGTCTTTATTAAGCATCAACTGTTTGCCACATGCGTGGGTACAGGATGAGGCAGGGTCCCTCCAGATCAGTGGCTCTCTGTAGGCCATGTGCAGGGCAGAAATCTGGACACAAGCAGTGGTGTCAGTTGGGCCTGGGTTCAGTCCCAGCTGTGTGACCTTAGAAAGATTGCCTCATGAGCCTTAGTCTGCCTTTGCATGAGATGGGGCTATAACAAGGACCTACACCTGCGTTGTTCTGAGAATCAAATGAGACAGCCCGTGATAAGGTCGGCGTTAGGTGGTGCTGCCCAGAGTGAGCACTTAAGAAGGCTTGCTGTTCGTTGCCGGCATAATCGGGGTTCTCTCAGGATTTGGAAGCTCTCTAACCAGCTGGGGAAATCCTGTGTTCTGTTTGTATCTTGGGTTTTCCTTTCCCACACACTGGAAAGGGAGTCCCTGTGTCCCACAGGGCAGAGGCTGGCCCTTTTTGTGCTGGGTGCACTTAAGAAGTGCCCTTGGCCACAGAGGCACTGCCCCTCACCCCAAGGGTGCGGGGGGTGCACAGTGGGAGGTAATCTGTCCGCTCTGTGCCCAGCGCTGTCTCTGTCTGGCTGGTAGGGGCAGGCACGAAACTGGCCCCATCGCTCAGCTGTTGGTTGCATTTCAGCCTGAAATACAATCCTGGCTTTGGAGGGGCTGCCTTGGGTAGTGCGTACCCATGTGGCAGGCCTCAGCTGGGACAAGGTCCCTCTTGGGTCTCCAGGGGGCCGAGCGGGAGCTGCAGGGTGCACACCTCCTGGGAGAAAACTGCCAGGGGCAGTGGATCCTTTCCCCTCCATTGCCCCCTTGCCCTAGGTTAGATGGCTGCATGGGGAGACCCAAAGATCTAAGCAGTGCTTTTCTCACCCTGGCTGTGTATGAGAACCACGTGGGAGGACAGGGTGTCTAAAAAATACCCAAGACCAGTTAAATCTGGATCTCTGGGGGTGGGGCCCAGACATCAGTATTCTTTAAAAGCTCCCCAGGCGATCTTATGGAACCAAGTTGAGGATCATTGTGCTAGAAGAATGGGGTGTCTGGAAATAGGAATCAGAGGCAGTTCTGTAATGGGAAGAGATGGGCTTGAACCTAAAACATTGAATGAATTTGGTTCTCTGTGTAGTAGCTGTGTGAGCTGGGGCAAGCCTCTTGTCCTCTCTGGCCCTCTGAGGTGTCTTTTGTGAAGTGGGAAGGCAGGAGGATTGTCGTGAGGATAAAATGGAACGGTGTACGTGCCTGGCATAGAACATCTGCCAAGTTAGACTCAGGCATGCAGGGAATGTAGCAGCAGGCTGAAGCACCAAGGGGGCCATGTGGAGCCTGGGGACCCTCTCAGCCATTTCTATAGCCAGGCTGGCAATATGAGGCCCCCAGCCTTTCAGGAGATGGGTAGATGTATAGTTTAAGAAGTGTACTAGGAATTCCCTTCTGAGGGGAGATCGGGGGGTATGTAGGAAGGCTTCCTGTAGGTGACCGGTAGGTCTCTGGTTTGTGGATTCTTTCAGCCCTAGCAGGTCTGTATTATCTTAGGTGCTTTGTCCCCACTCCACCCTAGTGGTGGTGATGGTAATAGGCACAGAGAGGTTTAAGCAGCATGTCCACTGTCACACAGCATAAGCTGAGATGGGCACCCAGTCTGTCCACCTTCCAGCCCAGTGTTTGTGCTCTGGTCCGGTGGCTAAGGAGGACAGGGAAGTTGCTTGCTCCTGGGAACCTCCGGCCCACTGCCCTCCTCCTGCTGAGCCCCACCTTTTGACCCCTCAGGCTCCTGAAATTGCCAGGAGAGGGCAGCTGGAGGCTTCCGGGAGCCCGACCACAAGCCCCAGCAGAGCTTAAAGGCAGAGGGAGGCTGAGCTGGTCTCCACGCGGCCGGAGGGCGGCAGCCAGGACAGACGTTGCCGATGCCTTGTCGGGAAGCAGGGCTGGGGGCCCCCTGCCTGGGGCTGGTTCCAGGGCGCCAGGCCCGTGGGCTCGGTGGCAATGCCTTGGTGAGCCCAAGGGGCAGGAATGGAGCCGAACTTGACGAAAAGTTGGCGGGGGGTGGGCTGGGCTCTCCAGTGCTGGCGCTGGGACTTTCTTCTTGGGTTTCAAGTAAACAGTCTCGGCCCTCCTCCCCCTCGCCTGCCTCCACCCCCGGCTCCTCATTCGATGGGTCTCATGTGTTTCTATTTAAGGGCTGCGAGTAAACCCCAGTGATTGGCGGCCTCAAACCCTCTTGACTTCTCGCCTGGGCCCGGGCTGTGGAGCCGTCCTCTCCCGCTCTCTCCCTCTCCCTCCCGAGGGGAGGACTGCTGACTCTTTCTCTGGGTTTACAGGGGTTGGGGGAGAGGCCCGAGCCCTCCTCCCGGCCTGGCCTTTCCTCTCTCCTCCGCTCTGGCCTCAGCCCCCATGGGCCGCCCACCCGCCTGCCCGCGGCCCTCCCCTCACACCCCTGCGGCCAAGGGGTCCGGAGAGACCACGTCCGCGCCAGGCCTCTCCTCTGACTCCCTCGTGCCGGGCTGTGACTAACTCATAGCAGCAGCAGGCCTTCTCCTCTGAGTTCCCTCAGCCTCTCTCATCTCTGTCTGTCTCTCTCCCCCCTCCCCACCCCCTCTGCTGGCCCCTGGCTCCCCATGTCCCCCGGTCCCCGCGGTGCAGCGGGCCGGTGTGGGGCCCTGCTATATGGCCTGTCCTTGGGGCCCAGCGAGCTGCGAGCCCTGGCTGCAAGCGGCCCCTCCGAGAGGCGCTGGCGACCGAACAGCCTCCCCCGAGGCCGATGGACAGGGGGCGCCCCGGCCGCGGGGCCATGGCCGGCCGCTGGCTCACCGCGTGCTTTCTGCCCTCGCCAGGTGCCGACACCAACGCCGAGCCCATGATCCTGGAACAGTACGTGGTGGTGTCCAACTATAAGAAGCAGGAGAACTCAGAGCTGAGCCTCCAGGCCGGGGAGGTGGTGGATGTCATCGAGAAGAACGAGAGTGGTGAGTGTCCGGCTGGCTGGCCAGCCACTTGGGGCTCCAGCCAGGCTGGTTTTTGTTCCCCTCCTCCTCCCCCACCTCTGCAGCTATACGTTATTTCCATCTGGCGGGGAGAGGGCCGAGGAGGCTGAAGTTTCCCCTGTTGGTTTGGGCTGCAGGCCAGCAGTTTGCCTGGTGGTGGAGGAATGTCTCCACCGCTCAGGGTAATTAACAGCTTGTGTTAATGCAAGGCCAGGGTGGCAGCGTGGGCATGACTGTCCAGTCCATGTTCATGGTCCCTGTGCCCTCTGAGGCCCAGCGGGTAGGTGGCTTCCAGCTCTGGGGCACCCTACAGCAGCTTCTGTCTTGGGGCCATATTCCAAGCGGGGTCCAGCAGGGGTGGGAGAACCAGGCTGGTTGGTGGGGAAGGCTGGCCATGACGTCACTGTGGGGTCCCGGGTCCTCAGGCCCCTGGAGGACTGTCTGAGGGAAGGCCAGGCTTGTGGAGGTTGGCTAGTATCTAGGCGGTGAGCTGACAGCCTCCTGCTGAGCTGAAGGCCGTCAGGACCTGGGAGGAGGGCCCAGACCGGGAGATGAAGTGAGGTCCTGGGGCTAGGGAGGGTCCTGCAGCAGCTGCCCTGTCATTGGGAACTGAGGCTTTGTCTTGTCTAGGGCCATGAGGATGGCTGTCTCAGGGGCTGCCAATTCTGAGGTTCTGAGTGGGCCCCAGTGCCTCAGTACCCTTGGCAGCAAGAGGCTCTCAGGTGGAGAGGTGAGGGCCTGAGTCCATCAATCCAAGATGCAGACCTGTGCAACCCCCTGCAACAATGAACTCTGACCCAGGACATCCTTCGTCTGTTTGCTCACAGATTGCTGAGGCTTGAATTGGTTCCCGGGATGTTCTGTTTTGGTTTCAGTTTGCTGTTGGGGAAGGCCCACCGAGCATAGGAGCCTCTCTGGCCTGGTTTGGAAGACACTCCCAGAGGGGAGGGGAGGGGCCTGTTCTTTTCCTGTCCCACTCTGTTCCCTTCCAATATTTTAAGCTCTGAAACAAAAGCAGACCAAAGGATGCCTGTGCCCATTCTATAGATAGAATAACTGAGGCACAGAAAAGTTGAGGGAAAGTGAGTCACCTGAAGTCAAAAACAGGACAGACCGGGGTTATTCCTGGGTCCCTGATTCCTATGCCTATAGGCAGCAAGTAGCTGTAGAGATGCTGAGGAAATCCCAGCAGGCCTCTTGGGGGAAGTGAGTTTAGGCTTTTGCTACAGGAGGCTCAGAAACTGTGCTTTCTGAGAACAGGGCTGTGATGCCAACATAGGCCTGACTCATAACCCTCCTGGGTCTGGGGTCTTCACAGCCTGTTCCCTTCAGAGAAATCAGGCTCTGCCCTTGTGCCAGGAGTCATCCCACAGTGGTTGGTAGCAGCTGTCCCCACCCGGCAGAGCCACGTCCCTAGCCTAAGGCCTGGTCCTTCACCCCAGGTGCCCACGCTGGTCTCCTTCCTGCACAGCTTGGCCTTCAGCCTTTATCACAGTACCAGCCCCATCTCCCCACCCCCAGAGAAGCTGCCTTGTCAAAGGCTTCTGGCTCTAGAAACTCTTAAGCACTTCAAGACCCAAAGGAAGGGCTTTCTAATGTTGAGATTAAAGACACCTGCTGAGGACAGAGAGCTGTTTGTTTTGGGGCTTGCTCCAAAGGAAGGCATGTCTGCTTTTCCATGTGAGGTCAGGGCTGCTCAGAAGTTGAGTTCTGGCTTCGGGACCCTCCTGCCTTGTGCCACCAGCACAGCTATGTAGCACTGGAGCATCAGGAGGAGCCCCCATGTCTCTGGGTAGCAGCCACTGGCCAGGATGGCTTACGAGGAGACCCCACACAAAAGGAAGTCAGCTTGCTTTCAGACTGCCTGACTCCCTTTGCTTCCCATCCCATACCTAGGACCCCGAGGACACTTGGGGTCCTGTCTGGGAGTGGAGGAGGGAGACCCTTGACAAAAAGGGGGTTCTGTGGCAGGCCTGGAAAGGTGTAAGGCACCTCCCCTCCTGAGCAGTTCCCGATGGCTGTTTGAGGGGATGGGCTCAGGTAGCCTGACCCCCCAGGGCAGCCCAGTCTGGCACAGCAACCCTCTGAGGGAGCTACTGTCCCTGGAAGTAGGATTCTGTCCACCACCTACCGGCTGGGTGGCTTCAATCCCTTAATCCCTCTGGGCCTCAGCTATTCCTTCTGTGAAATGGAGACTGGTGGCTGCTTGGAAACTGGGCCTGGAGCAGGTGACCTCCCTGAGCCCTCTCCCAGATCTGGACTCTGTAGCTGGGACACTCCATAGGGCCCTGGGTGTTAGGTGGAGAGAACCTCCCTGAGCATGACCTCTCCACTTTTCTGGGGTTCGTGTCTTTCCCCTTGGTGGACACAGCTGCTCAGCAGCAGATGTGTACACAGGGGTCTTGGAGCACTGTGTCCACCGTGCAGACCCACACTGTCTATTGCCGTCAGAAACAAGGAGGCCTCCTGGACTGTACAACCAGCTTAACTAGAGAAACTAAGTGGGTGGAGGGGAGGAAGGAAAAGGGCCAACTGCAGATCCTTGGGAGGGTGGTTTCCCAGTTCAAGGAAGCTGGATGTCTGATGGTGGGGGAGGGGAGGTGTGTTGTGCATCCTGCAAGCTGTCTTTGGAAAGAGTGGTGAGCAAGGCTTTTGAACTCTGGAACAAAGACCCAATTGTGATGCCTTTGACCTTAGGACATAGTGGGCGTGTTGAGGCATTTCCACTCAAATTGTTGGGGGCAGCAGCCCCAGTTAGTATCACCCTGCCCCCTGGGTCCTTGCCTTGCCCGTTGGGAGCCAGGACTTTGCCTGTGTTCCTCTCTCACTTGACTGAAAGTTCCTAGAGTGTCCATAGAGGGATGCAGCCACCTCTGGCTCTGCTTGCTCATCACAGCCCTCTGGCAGGGACCATAGCCACCGAGGGATTTGGAAGATGGTTGTGCTAGTGCTCTGTAATTTCATTGGTCTAAGGAGAAATGTGTCTCCAAGGCAATTCAGAGTCAGAAAACAGTAAACTAGGTCCAGGCCATGCACTTCACATGCATCATTTTACTGGAATCATGGACCAACCCCATGTGGTAGAGGTGCTTTAACCATTTTGTGGCTGAAGTAACAGGCTAAGAAGTTAAGTCATTTCCCTAGAGTCCCAACAGCTGAGATCTCTCCCTTCTACAGAGGAAGTGGGAGGAGGGTGAGAATGGGCTGATCCTGGGAAGGGTCATCACTGAGCTGATGATGCTGCGGGTCAGGGACAGACATAGGCTAGTTGAGATGACTGCAGGGCTCCCTGGAGCATCATTGCAGAAGGATAGCTCTGTGTCCCTCCTTCCAGCATGGTGCTCATGGGTAGAGGGAATTCTTGTTGTTAATTATTACTTTGAACTTGGGGATGAGCTGCCGCTAAGAGGATCTGAGGAGGGTGATGTACACCCAATACCAAGGTCAAGCCTATTCCAGGGAATGTAAATGAACAGAAGTCAAAGATACCCACAAGTGGTGGGACCTGAGTGGCTTCAGGGAAAGCATTTTTGATCAAACAGCAGGCCTGGGGCCCAGCCAGAAAAGGACTCTTTTTCTCCGTTGATCAACAGGGACAAATCTTGCAGAAAGATTCAACAGCTTTGTTAGCTTTGCCAACTATTGTCTTGTCCTTGAAAACCCCTCCACCCTGGACATAAACAACAGTGCCTGAGATGATGTCTGAAATAACGTTCTTATCCCTCAAAGACCACATTGGCTTTACCTTCCAGCAGGCAAAATCTGGTCTGAGTTCTGGCAGAGTGGTACTGGCAGGGTTCCAGTTGCTCTGATTTCTGTGTTGAGCAAAGCTGCCTCCAGCTTTGCAGGATGGTTTCCTTCTCTCAGGACTAGGGGCCAGGGCTGGATGTGGGGACATGAGTCAGCAGATGCTTTTTCTTCTTCTGCTTCAGCTTTCCTTCTCTGAGTCTTTGCTTCCTTCCTGGCACTGGAGTTCTTATACTTCCTCGGAGGCACATAGCTGTAGGACTAAGGTTAAAAGCATTGTGTTGGCAAGGGATGTTGAGCTCCTGGGCCATCCAGGTGAGAAATTGTACAGGTGAGAACACTAAGCCTTGGAGTTTGAGAATCTTCAGTTCCCTCCCAAGTCAGTGCTTTAGTCCCAACTGCGTTGTGAGCAGAGGACAGACATCCACTCAGACTTGCTCAAGAGATTATTCAATGGATTTGGGAAAACCTCACCAGAACCCAAGCAGAAAGCTGGCATGAGACACAGCAGCTGCTCTTCTCTCTGTCTCTCTCTTGGGGACCATGTGGATTTAAAGCAGTGGTCTCCTAACTGCAGACTAGTCTTCCTTCTCTTTATGTTCATTCATAACAGCAGCCTGCTGTTGGTTTGTAAGGGCTCGACTTTTCAGTTGAGGTAACCGCCACCAACTGACAATGGTCTCTGGTTCTCCGAGTTCAAATTTTAAAGTTTGAATCTGATTGGTTCCTGGCCAACCAGTGGAGTGACAGATCTTGGATCAGGTGTCCAGCCCTGGGCCAATCAGCTGTGTCTAGAAGTGCCATGGAGTATAAACATGGCTACCTTGCCAGCCTCTTCAGCAGTGGCTGTTGGAGGACAGGTTTTAAAGAAAGGTGATATAGGGGAGTATGGTACCCCAGAACATGTTGGCTATTTACTTAGCAGCTGTGTGTGTGGAGAAAGTGGAGAAAGCAAAGAATCAGGAATCTGAATATTGGGTTTAAGATCTAATGCTACCCTAACTGGCTGGTATAAGCAGGAATCCATTTCCTCATGCGTATAAGAGAACAGTGACACATACTATGTCGGATTTTTTTTTTCCTCAATAAGATGTAACCATTTATTATTTGACAAATATTTTTATCAGTAAGACACAGTAATAAGCTCTCCTCTCAGATCTATGTGCCATAATGATTATTTCATGCTGTCGAAGATGATGCATTCTTCAGCCATATCTTAACATTGAAGGTGTATCTATCCAGTTATTTAGCTGCTTCTTCTGAACGTTGTTATAATTGGTTCCATGTGGGCTTTCTAGAACTGAGAAATGCACTGTATATACTTTATTTATCCACTCATTTGTTTGTTTCACAATTTTTGAATGCCTCTTTTGTCTCAGGCCCCGTGCTGATTGGGTGCGTGCTCATAGATTCCTGCCTTTATGGAGCTTAAACTCTGATTGATGTGAGCATTCTGGGTACTGAAGGGGCAGACTGTGTAGTGAGCCTGGGGTAGCTTTGCAGACTTTCTGATGTCTTAAATGCACTTCTCCTGTATATTTTCTATGTGTTTACTTAGATTGTGTGCTTACTAAGGAACCACCTGGTGGGTAATTCAGACTGCCAAGCTGCTCTAGAAAAGAGATGTCCCAATAAAGATAGTGTAGGCTGTTTCTAGAAAGGCAAGTTTATTGCTGTCTGCGTTACAGATAAGGGAATTAACACTGTTAACTCTGCAAAGCCTTGTAAGAGTTTGGTTCCAGTGAGCCAACCCCCATTTAGACGTGGTGACTGGTCCCCACGAGGTCCTGTCCCAGCCGGCAGAAGGCCTTGGTCTCTGACAGGTCTTCTCTTCCCAAGGAAGGCACGTGTATGTTCCTGCCAAGTCAGCCTAATCAGCAATTCCAAAATCCATTCTGGTCCAAGACTGTCTCTGGTGTGCAGTTGTTAGCCACTTCATGAAGCTGGCTGGAAGGCAAACGGCCATTGAGCGTGAAGCCCAGGCTAGCATTGAGCATCCTAATCCAGCCGTGGGCCCTCCAGCCCAGCTTCAGTCACCCAGGCTAGAGGTGGTTTTGAGAATGAGATTGCACTAGCAATTAAAAATACGGGTTTAACTTAGATAAGCCTGATTTTGACTGGCACTTACTAGTGGTGACCCTGGGAAGTTACTGGAATCCTCTAAGCATCAGTTTCCTTACCTGCGAAGTAGCCGTCATGGCACCCACAGTTACAGGTTGGTGTCAGCTAGTTCAAGAGGAATTCAGTGCTTAGTGCAGGGCCTGACACAGTAAGTACTCAGTACATGATAGTTGTTAGGCAGACTGCTGGACTGGGCCAGCTCTGCCGCAAACTGACCTTGGAAACCACAGCTAGTCACTTGCCCTCTTGTGGCCTCAGTTTCCACACCTGGCTAGAAACTGGACTGCACTTGGTGGTATCTGAGGGGTCTCTCAGCCCTGATGGTTTGTGAGGTGGGTAGGGCACAGGACAGTGATGGCAGGAAACCATGCTGGGGACCAGAGTCGCCCCCCTGAAGCCCTTGCTTGGCAGCTGTCCTTGGGCCCAGCCCATGACAGAGAGAAGAGTTGGAGACAGGAGTCAAATTCCCTTTGGTGACCCAGGAGTAGACCTCATAGGATCAGTAGTCTTCACGCAAGGCTGGGGAGAGGAGAGGCTCACCAATGACACCATCATGCTGGCTATCACTCAGTGGGTCTGTTGCATGGCACAGAGCTGAAGTGCTGGGGGGGTGGGGACTATGCAGTCAGGAGAGGCTGCCTGGAGGAGTTGGAGGCATTGAGCTGGGCCTGGGAGATGGGAGCTAGACAGGCAGAGAGAGGAAGGAATTCCAGCTCCACAGGAGTGGAGTGCCAGGCGGAAGGCTGGGCCCGTGGGGGCTAAGTCAGCAAGGCAGGTGTGTGGTGACCACAGGAGGTATGTCCTGATGAAGAAAGCGGAAGTTGAGCAGCAGTATGTGGGGAGGAAGGATGGGGTCATGGAAAGTAGGAGAATAAGAGAGGGACCTGAGTATAGTAGTATTTGAAGCAAGCGATCCCGGCTGCCGAGGGGAAGACGGCAGGGGAAGGTGTGTCCAGGATGGGAAATAGCTCTTCCCTTGAGCTAGGTCTTCCTGGGCTCTTGTCAGGGAGGCATCCAAGGGCTTGGCAGCTATGCGTGCTGCCAGGCAGCCGGGTGGGGCAGTGGGTCCTGGGTGCTCCCTCTGTCTCACCTCCACCTGCAGGTGCAGTGGCTAATCACTCTGACCTCACATTGGCTCCATGTACCTATTGTGTCCCAAGGCCTTTTCCTGAGCAAAAGATGTGGTTCGGTGGTGACCTTGGAAATCCAGCTGAAGTTCCAGAGTGACACCAGCTCATCCCAGCCTCAGCCCCAGGGCAACACCTGGCTGCCTCCCCTTCTCGGGGCAAACAAATTTGCATTGAGTCTGTTACCAAACATCTCAAATGCTGCTTTTCTGGGTTTGAACACTAGGGGACAGATTTAAGCACACATTGCCCAGGCTCCAACAAGGACAATCTTCAGGTGATCAGTTGTCTCTAAGTTCGTATTACTTGACTAAGTGCCAGGCTGGTGCCCAGAGGTGACAGAGGCCAACAAAGTCCCACGCTTACGGGGCTCACATGTGGTAGAGAAATAGTCACAAGTAAACAAGGAAATCAATTCTAGATTTTGAGAAGTGCAATGCAGGAAATACCCGGCACTACAATAGCGATTAAGCAGAGAAAAGAGCTGATGGAGTGGGGCAAGGAAAGTCCTCTCTGGAGAGGTGCCGGTAAAGCTGAGAACGCATGGAGCCTGGTGAAGTGAGGAAGAACCAGAGGCCACATGCTTTTGGGGAGAGGTGGAGAGTGATGGCAGAGAAGTAGGAGAGGCCTGGTGGTACCAGGCCAGGGCATGCTGTTCTAGGTGTAATGGCCGCCACACACCAGGTGGGAGTCTTGCAGTGTAGCCAACAGGTGACTCTACTCCCCTCCCCAGAAATACCCTGGCCCAGGTGCCCCGGAAACGGGCAGCAGTGGAGCCCCTGTGCCCCCACCCCACCACACACACACAGGGCCTCTGTCCCCAGGAGAAACGAGACCTTACTGCAATACCGAAATGCAAGGAAGAAGTCTCCCCACACTGTGTTTCCGCATTCTTACATAACAGATTTCACCCTGCACTGCGGCACTTTGTGGGATATCATTTGTCAGGACCTCAGGGATTTGGGGTTGAAAAATTGCTGCCCCTTTTTCTTTCCCCAGATCACCCTGCGGCCGTGTGATATTACACCCCTCAGCTGTTGGGTTTTCAGTAATCACTCTGGGGGATGTGAGGTTTGCCCCCGGGAAACCACCTTCATCTCTATCAGCTGTTTTCAGATTCCATAACCTCATCCTCTGGGTTCCCAGCGCTGACCTGGACTCCTTGGCCTCGTGCAGGGGAACAGCCAGGGTGACCCAGTTAAGCCAGTCGTGAGGCCTGGTGGGAGTCGGTGTTCACTGGGGCTCTCCATCCTGGGAGCTGAGCTGTCGAATCCCAGAAGGTGGAGGGAAGCTTCTGGCTCATGTAATGCCCAACTTCATTTCTGCCTCTGTTTGAAATGTACGGAGTTGTTGCTGTATGGAGTTGTTGGGGTGGGTGTTGCTTCAGTTAATTGTCTCAGCCCCAGTTCTACATCCCCTCTTAGGCACCTCTCAGCCTCGTGCTAAAATGCATCTGCTAAGCTTTTATTGAACTGGCTTGTGGGGGAGTGGCCCAGGCACCATGGGAGGTGAGAGAAAGCCAAACTCAGAGGAGTCTGCCAGGGACTGGCCGTAAACTAAGCGAACTGTGAATGGGTTTCTGACCGAGGCTGGTGTGCTGGGTAGCAGATCCCTCTGCCCTGCTATATCTGGCCCATTGGCCTTGCCACGGGCTGTCCTTGAACTACCATGTCCGGGAACCTTGTGTTTTAAGGGATGTTCTAAGCACAGTGGTCTGAAGCCTGCGTGTCCTCTTAGACTTGTGCTAGGGGTTGTTACCAGATAGGTCAAGTCTGCTTAGGGAGTGAGTGCCTGCTTATGCCAGTGAGTAGGGGATTTGGGACATTTTTCAAGGTGACCGCTTTCTGAATCAGAATATTTTATGTTTTACAAGATATAAAACCTATAAAACCATATAGTTTATACAACATCTTGTAAGAGGAACAGCAGATGTTGGCATTCTCACCTTCTGCGGCGGAAATTGAAGCCCAGAGTAGTTAAGTGACTTGCCCAGAGGTTGCGCAGCTGGGAGCTGGGGCGTGGGCTTCTACACTATTTATTCAGTGCTGTTTACCCTGTGTTTGGAAATCTGGATGTTTGCATTTCTCTTCCTTGTAGATTTTACTTCTTTGAAAAGCCAAACCCTGGAGTGCTCTGCTGTGTGAGTTCTCCAGGCCACAGGGAGCAGGAGAGCAGAGGTCAGTCTCGCTGAAGCGCCCCAGCTCGGGTAGGAGAAAGGCCGAAGGGTAGGGAAGAGGGAATATGAAAGGAAAGGGGAGTTTGCTAACTCAGTTTCCTGCCGAAGTGTTGTGTGAGTGTTCCAGCCTTTGGCTCAGCCAGGTCCGTGGGGCGAGGCTGGACTGGATGGGTGGGTGGGTCAAGGGCACTTGTGATCTCCCCAGAGATCTGCTCACCAGGACTGAGTGTGTGAGAGCAGAGCCTGGGATATGCCACTCAGGCCCCCAGCCCACTGTGCCCTCCCTTTTGTCCAGGTAAATAGACCTGTCCTGCCCCTCCCATAACCCCACATGACCCAGTGAAGAGCTCCATCCCCCCTCCTTCCCCCCTCACACCTGTCTTTCAGCAGTCTCAGCCCTGCCCGACATCCTACACACAGGGACTGCTTCCATAGGATACAGTTTGCTCATTCAGTCAACAAACACTGAGTGCCTACTGTGTGCCCAGGACTGGGGTGCAGTTGACAAGAAGTAACCATCTCTATCTTCCCATTGCTGGAGGTGACGACTTTCTAGGGCTCTTACCTGCAGAGTAAAGGCCACAATGCAGTGAATCCATCATGTTCACAGTGCACCTACCACGTGCACAGCAGAAAGCACTGTGCTACTGAGGCCAGGCAGTATTCCTGTGGGGACGGCAGGGCGGGAACTGAAGTCACAGTCTGCTCCAGGTGCTGTGGGCTTTCATGAATAGTGTCAGGTTCAGAGATGGGGCAATGCCTGGGTTGGGTGGTCAGGGAAGTGTTCTGGAGAAGGGGGCCTTGAACAAGAAGCTGAAGGAGCAGGGTGCTCCAAGCTGAGTGAAGGACAGGTGCAGAGGTGTGGGCGGTGGCACGGGTAAGGGGGATCTGGCAAAGTGCCGTTGCTGCCCCAGGGGAGACATTCCCCTGGCAATAAACAGGCCGGAGGGGTGCCTGGAGGGCCTGGAGGGCCTCAAACATCAGGTGAAGGAGACAAGCTAGGGGAGACATTTCTGACCACCTGCATGAACCGTTCCTTTGAAGGCAGGAGGAACAGAGGCTTGAAGCCACTTGCCTAGTGTCCCACAGTGAGTTTGTGGCAGGGCTGCTGCATGGCTGGGGACCGTTAGTGCAGCGGTGACTCTCTCTGAGGTGTGCTGGCATCTCCCGGCACCTCTGAGGCCACACTGCCCTCCCAGGGCTGGGTGCACCCCATCTTGCCCCTGGCTGCCCAGCCTGTCCCCCAGGCGAGGGCGGGAGGTGAGCCAGCTCACCTACTCCATGCCCTGCACCCCCCAGCCTGGTGCAGCAGCTGGAGCCTGGACACAGCAGAGCAGAGTGGCACTTCCTGCATATACTCCCCAACCCCATGCGTTCAGACAGGCTCAGGGAGGTACCCTCCCCACAGCAAGACCATTTTCAGACACCCCTACTTGAGAATGCAGACTCCCCTTTCAGCAACGCTTCCGAGGTGGGGCTGTCCTCCCCACTGGCTGCGGGGCTCCCTGCCAGACTGAGGCACTGCCTCCTGCCTCCGCAGCCTCTTACGTTCCTCCCTCCCCGCCGGAAAGGTAGTGGGATCGCTGTTGAGGTTGGCTAGGCCTCCAGGCCCTGTGTTTCTGGACACTCTGTCTTTTCTCGTTTGTTTTCTGTACTTCTGACCGGCGCCCTCACAAGGTCTCCGACTTCTCCCTGCTCAGCGTGCTCAGCGTCTTTCAGCGGGATTTTGAACTGCTGTGATCAGGATGCACCGGCAGCAAGGCCTGGGGTTTGGGCCCTGCACCAGTGCCTGTGGTGTTGACTACAGGCTCCTCCCCATCTTGGCCAAGTGACCTCCCTGTGCCCCAGGGGGGCTTTCTGCCAATTCCAGCCACCTACTTCTTGCTCGAGGCATTGGGTCAAGGGGTTGCCACTTGGCGCAGTGCTCAGACTGTCCCCTCAATGGGCAGAGCGGCCATGTGCCCTGGTGGGAGGAATGCCAAGCTTTGCATAAGAGGATCTCAGTCAGTCTAGGTTCCAGGCTCAGTCACCCACTAACCAGGTAATCTCAGGCAAGTCCCATCCACTGGCTCTACCTCCTGAGCATCAGCTTTCCTCACCTGTAGAATGGAGGTGTGATTAGGAGCAAAGACAGCGGCCACAGCTGCTCTCCAGATACTAAGCTCCCCCATTCCCCTGACCATCATGCCTTCACTAAGCCAGGCAAGAAGCAGGCCTTTCACCTCCATAGTTCCAGAACTCCTAAGAGCCCCTCTAACCCCTGGGGCTCCGAGAAAAAGCCAGTTTTCAGCTTAGAGGGAGGAGGCAAGGGGAATCTGACCATGCTGGCAGCTTTCAGCCGGCACTTCGAGCAGCCAAATGGGTCACTGGCTGCAAATGTCCCTCGGTTTGTAATGATGATCACAGGGCCCGTGGGCTCCTGGACACCTTTGGAATGGGCTTTGTGAGGCCAAATGTTCCGCAGATTAAATTTCCGGAGCAAGAACAGCTGAGAAATAGTCTTGAGCTTTGCTAAGCCACTTCTATGCTATGCAGCGAATGGGGTGTGTTTTGTTCGTGTGTGTGTTCGTGTATGTGTGTGTTCGTGTGTTCATGTTTGTGTTCTCCCCTAGGGAGGAGGTAGGCAAAAGAGGAAGACTGTCCAATCCTGAGCCTCCCTCTCTCCTTCAATTTGCATCAGCCAATGGGACAGCTGATGCTGCTGTGTTTTCCATGATGGTGCTGGTAACAGAAGGAATATGATTAGCATTGTGGAATTTCGTGGTAGGGGTTGGGGGTGGCTTTTTCCCCCCTTTTAAAATAAAGTAATGTTTTGAAGAGTTGCCCTGGAGAACTGCTGAAAGCAGAGAGGCTGGCAGACATTTTTGGTCATGTCAGACGAGGACAAGATTATCCAAGTGAGCAAGGGTTTCTCTCCCCGGCAGCCGTGCTATGGGGTTCCAGGGCCATTCTACCAGAGAGCGAGCAAGGGACGGTAATCACAAACAGGCCAGGATCAGTTACAACCAGAAGTATTACTTTGGACTCTTGGCTTTGATGGGGGAAGAATGCAGTTTTCCTCACCCCTCCTCCCTCATCCTTCTCAAGTTAAACAAGATCTGTGAAAGCAGTCACTCTGGGACTTAAAGAGAGGCCAAAATGCAAGCCAGCCCAGGGTCTCAAAGGCCCAGCATGGAAGGGTTCCACCCCCTTCCACTGGTTTAGGGGCAGGGGTTTGTCCAGCCCATTTGTTGCCTCGTTTTCTCCATGAGGTGAACTGGAGAAGACCATTTCCCCCGAATCTTTCTTGTCTACCTGGGGCATCCTTGCCTCTGTCTTGCCCACCAACCAAGTGTCCTGACCTGTCTGTGTATCTCAGCCAGCATTTTCTACATGTTTGTCATGTACTGAGCACAGTGGGGTTGGGGATACAATGAAAATGGCTTAGCACATTGGAGCAGACCCTGACCAGCCTGTAAAGATAATGAAATAATGGGGCTTTCAGCCCTCTTGGCCTCAAACCGGCCCTGGGGACCTGCTTCTCCTCCTTTGTTTGCCTCCACCAGCACTATCTAGGCAAGCATCACGTCAAGTGTCTCACACTTGGGCATAAATAATGCTGCTCCCTGAAGTATTGATACTTTGAGAGGCATTCCCCCTGGCACTGTTAGTGGGAGAAGAGCCAGGGTTGGCGACCATCTAAACCTCCTTGCCAACAGAGCCAGGCTGTAGCCGACTGTTCCTTGGAGGAGAGAGAGGAAGTTGACCTCTTCCTCAGGGCTTTGCACGGGGAGAGGGAGCACCCAGAGTCCTAACGCGAAGTCTCCCTGATGAGGGCTTCACCTGGTTGTTCTGCTTTCAAGCCAGCCCTGTGTCCCAGACCTCGCTGCACAACTGACACAAACGCGCCTCCTTGAACTTAAAAAGCTTTTGGACTTTTGGTGGGGCCAGAGCATCTTGTTGACGCTGATGTGGCAGCTGGGAGGAAGGTTCTAGCCTGTCCTTAGCACCCCCACCTCTCAGCCCCCATGGGGCTTTCCCACTGCTTCCAGGGCCTAGGTGAAGTTAGAGCCAGGCTGGGTATGAACTCTGATCCAGAGACCAGGACAGAGAGGGGATGGGGACATTGTAGGCAAAGGGACAGACCAGGGTTGGGGAGCAGGAGCTGATGATGATATTTCTCACTTCCTGGGGAGTGAAGTTAGAGCCTTGCATGGCTGAGGGCTAGGACGCAGCTAGGATGTGCTGGGCTTGTCACTGCCAAGGCATGTTTAAAGGGAGGAAGATCTTCATGGCCCACCTTGACCCCCAGATATCTGTTTCCTTATTCCATCCAGGCCTGCCCACCCTAGAACCACTTCTAGAACAGTGTGTCTCCTCCAAGGGTCCTGTGATGGTGGGATGACCCCATGGAGGCCAGGAGATGGTGGTCTGGAGGGCATGTGAGGTCAGTGACTTCCTGGCTTCCTTCCCTATCTCTCTGCCATCAGGAACAAGGATCTTCCTACTGACTGTGGTAGGGGGTTGAAAGGCTGGCTCTCTTTCAGAGTGGAGAAAACCAAACCAAGCAATTAAGCGAGCATGAAATTGGGGGCTAGAGTTCAGGCATTCATTCATTCCCCAACCTTTATCTCCTGCTGTGTGCCAGGCACCAAGGCCCAGAAATGAGCAGAGAAGATTTAATCCCCATGTCACGGAGCTGACAGTCTCCTGGGGAAGCAGGCATTGACCTGCTCGACGCAGCTGAGGCACTGCAATTGCTAGCGTTCTGTGAGGCAGGGTGGTGACTCTACAGACCCCTCCAAGTTGGGTGTTGGGGGTGGGGGTGGGGGCACCAGAGATGGATTAGGGCAGAGGTGGGGAGAGCTCCCTGATTGGTGCCCATGGGTGTCAGTCACCACTGCCTGACTAATCACTGTAACTGTGATGAGGCTAAAATGAGACACTTGGCCCCTGGCAGCCTCTGGGTGTGGCCTTTTCTCCTTGGGTTGGGGTAGGATCTGTGCTAGACCACATCTTAGGAACTAAGAAGAGGAGATGGTTTCCAGAGGCGGGATAGACAGGAAGAGAAGGAAATGAGGCAGAAGAAGCTCAAAGAGAGAACCCTCCGAAACCACACTAACCCAGCGGGGGCTCCAGGCTGGTCATCCTAGGCCCAGGGTATCCCAGCCTCACCTTAAACCCATTTTCTGCTTTCTGGAGATGATTGATACCAGAAACTATGGGAAAGACAAGAAAAGGATTGTTGAAGCACCTCCTGTATATCGCACAGTGAGCCAACACCTTCTGTCCTGTAATCACCACCACTGCCCTGTAAAGCACAGACTTCCCATTTTACAGATGAAAAATCTGAGGCCCAGTGGTTCAGGTAATTTGCTCACTTCTTCCCCAAACCCCTCTGCTGCCTCTTGGTTAATCCTCTGCGGTTCCCTAGGGCAGAGGCACCACGGAGGGGGAAGCTGTTTTTTGTGTGCTTTTATCCCTGCCCACCCTCTGGGGCAGCAGAGCTCAGGGGCTGCTCCTCTTCCAGCGCATGGAGGAGGGCTTTGTTTGTGTTCCCTGTATAAGACTCGCTGGCCCTGGCCTGTAAGGCTGCTTTGAATGGGCTTGGGGAGGGGCTGCTAATACGTCTTTGTGCATTCTTCAGGGAGCCTCACCCAGGGCGTGGGCTAGTCCCTCGTGCCTGTGGGACCTCCCTGAGCTTTGCTTTTCCATTCCTGTGAGGGGAGAGGCCCGCGTGAAAAAGGCCCAATCAGGTGTACAGACTGTGAGAGCTTGCTGGTGAGGGTATTAACTTACTGGGTGATCTTGGGCAAGTTATGCAACAAGCAAGAAGAGTCTCCCAGCCTCAGATTCCTGTGAGCAAAGCCCTCCAGGTGAGCTGGGGGTGCTCTGAGTCAGAGGCACCTCCCCCAGTTCGGGGACTAGAGGAGGGAACACTGCCCAGGGGCTAAAGAGCTGCACTGGATTCTAGCTGGGCAGACGGCCTTGGGGCCAGGCCGGTGGGGGCTGTAAAGCAGATGCCCAGTGCTGACCTCAGAGATACTGAGACCCAGGGAAGCTGGAGAGACTGTGGTGTGGGTGGAAAAGCCAGGGAAGGTGGAGGAAGCCTTATGCCCTTCCATCCTTGCGCCCTTCCATCCTTGCATTTTGTGTTCAACAGCTGCTCCCTGAGCCCCTTCTTTGTCCAAAACACTGAGCCAGGCGGGGGCTCGACAGCATGCCAAGATGAGCAGGACTTGGCCTTTGTCCTCAAAGAGCTCTAGGTCTAGCTGGGTTGACAGCCAACCCAAACCTAAGGTCACAGTGCTGGGGAACATCAGGGCACAAGAGCAGAAGGGCAGCTCACAGGGAGTCACAGGAACTTTGCAAAGGTGGTGGCTTTGAAACATGAGGCTAGGGCACAGTGATGGATCAGAAAGACAAACACATTTGGGGGCGTCTGAGCCCTGCTGGGTGTGCACAAAAGAGCAAGATAGCGTTTCCGTTTGGGCCACATGAAAGGCTTGTGTTCAGATCCCACTCTTTCACTGAGTAGCCAGTATATGACCATCTTGCTCCTCAATTTCCATATCTATAAAATGAGAATAATATTTTGAAACCCATGTAAGAAGATTGTCAAGTGGAATTTCATTTTGTTTGATTTTCTCTAATAGACAGAGATGGGCTACTATCCAGTTTGAGGGGAAACTGTATCTGGAGGCAAGTTAGGAGTCCATCAGTTTCCTCTACTTGCTTGGAATAAGGATCCCCCCGTCCCCATCCACCTACAACCCAGAGACTCCCCAAAGCATTTTCCCCCATCTCTTCCTCAGTGTAGCTCTCCAGGGGTAAGTGGGGCAGGGGGCTTTGTTTTCATGTTTCAGAAGGGTATATGGCTTGCCCAAGACCCCAGAACTTGCTAGTGGCCACGCTTGGATTTAAATCAGGGGGCTGCATGTCCTTAACCCAGGGCTCCTTCTGCAGGATCAGTGTTTCCCAGAGATTAGGGCATATAAATGAGTGGTGGACCCAGCATTAAACGGCATTGAATCTCATCATGAGAAGGTTACTTCCTTTCAGTCATTTCACTTCACACTGGGGCAAGTTTCCATTTGGGACTCCTGTGTTGTTGAAACCTGCTGATGTTGTTTGACCAAGAGAAAATCTAGCCTGAAATCCGTAGCACTTTATTTCATTGTATGTGTTTTTCCAGTTATCTTCTATTATGCCAAGGGATGCTGATTTTCCATTCAGCGTAACATAGGAAAACGTATTTTTGAAGCACACGTGTAAGGTTTTATTAAAGAAAACACTAGTACAGGTGCTGGTCAGATAGTTTTTTGCATTTGCTGCTCTATGATGCCTGATGTTTGGGGAACACAGCTACAGGACCCCAAGCAGGACAGTCCTAGGTACCATCCTTCTCCCACAGTCTCCTAGGGTGACATCAAAGGTTCCCAAATTCCAACTGGGAAAGAAGCCTGGAAAAGCATGAGCCTTCGTGGTGGCTACTCCCCACACCACGTGGAAGAATCCACGTTGTCAGAGAGCTGTTGACGTCAGGCGGTGCAGGTTTTTGCAAGACCTCTATTTAAAATTCCCCAGAAATTAAAGAAGGAGGGTTTGGAGGGAGGAATGCCCTAGACAAATTGCCGACTGGGTTTCTCTTGTTTATGGGCATGGTCTTTAAAGTTGAAATTGCCCCCGTTTTATTTTTGGTTCAATTGAAGAGGGGCTGAACTCAGCTGGAAGGGAGGGGATGGTTGTCATTCTAAGGCTTGTAGTTGAAATCAGCTCAATTTTGGAGCCAAGAAGCCTCCATTTTTAGAAAAGGGAAAAGATACACAAACTCGTATATGTGTACTTATTAGGCACTGGGGTAAACTAGTTAAGAGGATGAAGATAACCCCTTATATTTCAAATGAGTGGCAACAGCTACAGAAGGTTCCCTCAGCTCTTTTCTCTAGACTGGGTATATACATATTAGGCACCAGATACATTGCTGGGTGGCTCCCACTCTTTTCATTTTGATTTCTCTGCACAACCCTTTTAAGTACATGCCATTTAATATTCTCATCTCACTAATGAGGGCACTTCATCCTCTTTCATCAGCCTTTTTGAATGAGCAAGTATCATTCTAAAGTTGGCTTCCTAAAACTGTCACCCACATAACACCATGGTAATGGGATGCTTTTGTAGATGGTATAGAGAGGCAGTATGAAATATTTCTGCAACATATAGTGAAAAAAGTTTCTCCCATTTCAGTTCTCTTCCAAGCCGTCTGATTTATCTCAGCTCGATGGTCAGCTGTCTCTGACCCTTCTCTAATAAACCTCCCTCTGTAACAAAGAGGAAGTGGGCTGCAGGCGCAGCCCTCTTCAGCCACACCACAGCTCAAATTGACTCCATTGCTTTGTTCTCTGTAATTTTATGGTTGGGGCTGGTGATCCTAAGTGTTTACCATGATGGCAATCTGAAGTTTCCTAAACAAATTATTTTCTTGAAGTTAAAAAAGATGGATTGCTTTAAATATATATTTACTATGTGAACCACAGTATACATAGTTCAAGGATACAGCAAAAATTATCCATGGTGTGGAAATATCTGAGGCTTTAGAAATGCTGATCCAAAGTCACTCTCTCCCAGCAAAGCCCTCTCGTAAGACCTTGTGCCAGGAAACCATCAGCTGGGGTGTCCCTCCCTTGCCCTGCTGTGTGGGCTCATGGAGGCTACCTGGAGATGGGGGAAGAAACCACCTGTTAGCCCCCTCGGGGGATGAAGGGGGAGAGCCACGCCTATGATTCTCCTGAGAATAGGGTCTGCTTTGTGGACACTGATGGAATGGAGGAGAAGCAAGTGAAGGCACTGATTTCCCGGTTCATCGGTCAGATGGAAATTCAGGGAACCAAATAGAAAGTGCAGGTGGATGGCCTCTTTCTGCAAAGGTAGGAACAGCTAGAGTCGTCTTTAAGGAGAGCTGAGTGGATGCTGTACTCACTGAGGAGTCAGACTTGGGCACCAATCCTGGCACTGCTTCTTTTTAGCCAGACATCTGGGCTGAGTTGCCCAGTCTAGGTGCTTACAATCCCCCAGACTCCAGGACCTTTCCTATCCTCGCTGCCAGGTAAGGTGACCCATACGACTCGAATGCCCAAGACACTCCTGTTGGAACTTAGTATTTTGGCATAATTGTGAATAGCATCCCCACATACTCCAAAGAGTATAGACAGTGAATTATAAGATTGCTGTCCTAAGCCACGTCCTTTTGTCTCTTCATTTATCACTTTTCATCTTGTCACATTTGACCTGTCGTTCCATCTGTTCGGATCTCTTTTTTTTTTTTTTTTTTTTGCTCCTGATCCTGGCACAGCTTTTGCCCACAGAGATATAGTGTGGCCAACACATCCCCTGTCCTCATCCTAGGACTGATTAAAACACCCACCGCACGTGTTCCCAGTGGTTGTAACCAGCGAGTTGTCACACCTTTGAATGTGACCTCTGTGGCCAGCCATCAGCTGCGAATCCTTTGGTGCGGCCCTACAGCCCCCAGAGGGATCACGAGAGCCCCAACGTCCAGACGGCTCAGTTGTGACATGTCCCAGACCCACCGGGCCAGCGGGTCACGTCTTATCAGAATCCTGTGTGGCCTGGCCCACTTCCTTCCTGTTGTGTCTCTGCTCAGCGCTGCCTTGGTTGTGCTCAGAACCACTTTCCAGGCTCTCCAACCACCCCTCTGGGAACCCACGTTTCCCTTGATCAGGACCCACATGGAGGTTGCTTACCTCGATTCTGGGATCCCCCTTCTTCTTTGAAAGTTGGGACCATGGCCTGTTCTGCCTCCTCTGGCCCCCCTCCCACCTCCACATCTTCCAGGGTTGCTCACGGTAGCCTGTCTGTCAAGTGCTCTGGCCTTTTCTCACAGCCAGCTGATGAGAGCTCACGGAGGGCAGCCAATCCACGCCGCCTCCATCCTCATCCCCTTGGGGCCGCCTGCCCACCCCTCCAGGTCAGCCTTCCAGCGTGAGCCCCTGACTCCTGAGAGGAACCGCTGAGCCTCAGACAGGCCGCCTTCCCCCGAGAGTCCACAGTCCGCGCCCTGGCTCAGTCTCTTTCATCTCCCTTCCTTCTTACTCTCCCTCTTGCCTGGAACGTGAGGGGAAATGGACTTTTGTAACGCTGAGTGTTCTTTCAGGGATCCACTTGTGAGACTTTAACCTTCCTGACGTGATTCTGAGAGGTTCACACCTCTGTTCTCTGTTTTTCTCTCTGCCGCCCCTCCCTCCATCTTTGAATGCCTCACTGGCCCTGCAGAGCCACATCCCACCCACCATTTGCACCCTTTACAGTCAAGTTAGAAAATACCCGTTTGCCAGACACAGAACTAGACTTCAGTAGAGACCTTCTAAGGTCGAGGCCAAGTGACAGTGACACCAAGAGGCTCTCTCCGTGAGACTCCAGCACCAAAGACCACTTGTCTCCTTCCTGGCTGTGACATGAGTCACTGTGGGGCACTGAGGTCTTAGGTCCTTCTTTAAAATTCACCATGGTTTGCACTTAAACTTTAGTGATAGCTCTTTGGTGTGCGTTGCTAGGAACCGGGTACTGTTCTGAAGGCTTTTCATAGATTAACTCATCCACCAGCACTGTGAGATGTAGGTATACTGTAGCTCCATTTTACAGATGAGGGAATTGAGGTGACTGCTCAAAATCATGCAGCTTGTAAGTAGCAGAGCTGGGCTTTAAACCCAGGCAACCTGGCTCTGGAGCCCTTGCTTAAAGCCATGATTCTCCTCTACCTGCTGTTGTATCATGTGCTGCCTCTGCCTTCCCCTGGGTGCCTCACCCATGGCGTCCGCCTGCCCAGACCCAGGGCTGGGCTTTCGGCTCATCTCGTGCGGTGGGCAGGCTGGAGCAGGCTTGGGGGAGAGGTGGCAGCCGCCCAGTTCTTGCTGTCTTCTTGCCATGGACTCCACAGAGCTTTCCAAACTGTGACGTAGCAGCCTGTGCTAATGGTCTTGGAATTCAGGCCTCAGGCGCCCAGGGAAGGTTCTGGGGCCCTGGTGGCCTGAGAGCCCCATGTGGGGGAAGAGGAGGCCATGGGCAGCAGAGAAGGGGGCTGAGTGCCAGAGGTGGGACCAGAAGAATGGGTCAGGCAGGAAGGCAGAGGCTGGGGGGTACATTGGGAGGGACCGGGGGAGCCTCTCATCCTCTTCTGTTTGCTTTGGACTGTGGAGGCCACGTGCTGAGAGCTGGAGTGTGTCTTGGCAAGAGGCTGCAGTGACAGAGCCTTCTGACCAGGGGAGGCCTGGCCCAGGGTGGCCGCCTTTCGTTGTTCTTAAAGGGACAGATGCTTGGGCAGCCTGCACTTCCCACGTCTCTGTCCATCTCAGATAGAAGCCTCAGATCTGCTCCAAGATCATGGAACAGGGATCAGGGCAGAAGAAGTCTCTTAGGGCTCAGCCTTGTGCCAGGTGTGGTGTGACCAGGTGGGTAGGGCTGGTAACATGTGCTGAGCCAGGCCCCCTTCAGCCCCCTTCCTCCTCAGCCTCTCTCCACCACTGCCTCCACCATCCACCATTGGGTGCCAATAAATTCTCCATCCTCTTCTCCAAACCACACCAAGGAAAGAACATGGGAACGCCAGGACATAGCACTCTTGTAAAAGGGCCAAAGCCTGAGCCAAGGCATACCTGGAGAATGGAGGCAGGTGTTTGAGGCCTGGGACTGTGCCTCTCCTAGCTCTGACACCCCCTTCTCCGTTCAGACACTGAAACCCTCGCATAGACCTGGGTGGACAGTAGCACTCCACAGATGCTGGCTCTGGGGTAACTGGTGTTAGACATGTGAAGAACCTGGAGGGAAAGAAAAGGCAAGACTTGGAGGTCAGCTAAAGGCTGCTGTGTTCTCCCAAACTCCGCCTAATCCTCTCATCCTGCCCGATATCCTCTGGGTGGGTGCCCAGGGCTAGTGGGAGGCAACCCGGCCCTCCTGCTGGCCCCAGCGCAGTGCTCAGGTCGTGTTTGTGCCCATCCTTGGGGCCATACGGGGGGAGGAGTGGGGAGGAGAGCCTGCATCCCAGCTGTGGGTTGTTCTCTGCAGGGTCCTGGTGCCTGGAGCAGGGCCCGGCACATACCAGGTGCTCAGTAAAGATTTGGTTATTGAGGACACCATGTGTCCACAAGACACTAATCCAAGTGCAGCGTAGGATACCAGGCAGCCCTGTGGGCCGGTCATACTACCCTGGTGTGATAAGGCTCGAGGAAGTCAGGCCTCTTCCAGGTCACCCAGCGAGCACGTGGTGAAGCCACGATCCAAACTGACGTCTGTCTTGGGAGAGCGGCTAAAAATCCTGGGCTGGGGAGGGTGGGGAGACCTCATGAAGGACAGCACCTCAAAGGACAGGGGGAGTTTCAGAGGAGAGGAAGGAGCAGGGGCCCCCCTCCCCCACCAGCTGTTTTGTCCTAGGCTGAGCTGTGACCTCAGAAGCCTTTATTAACGTCCTAATTATGTGCAGCTGGCCTCCTCTGGCCCTAATGAGCTCATTATCCACTCTGATTAAGGAGGCCATTGTGGCCTGGTCACCCTGGGGACAGCAGTGGCCTGGGAGTGCCCGTCACTTCCTGCCGCCCTTGGCTAGGCCCAGCCCCCTCCTAGAGAGGCTAAGGCCTCCTGCCCCTCTCCCGGCCCCTCGCCCAGGTCCTCCCATCCCCTCCCTCTGTCTCCATCTCTGACTCCCTCTGTGTATGTGTGTCACTGTGTGCCTCATTCTCAGTTTCTGTCTCTACCCTTTCCATCCTCCCCAGTGCCACCATTGGGAAGTCCCGATTATGCTCAACCTGCAAAGAGGGAGGGTCTGGCTTCTGGGCCTGAGCTTTTCTGTCTTGGGGCTGCAAGTCTCCATGCCTGACCTGGGATGGCTGGTCCCTTTGTCCTGAGCTGGAGGTGCTGGCCAGGCCTGCCACCCAGTGTTACCTTCTCCCACCCTCTCCCACCCTCAGCCCTGGGCCATTGTGAACTGGGTTCTTAATGAGGCCCACTGAGCAGGGTTGGCAGCTGTGACAGGTGACATTGCTGTTCTTTGCCTCCTGGGGAGGGCTGAGCCCTGGCCTGTCAGCCAGCCTGGTTGAATTCCGGTCTTCTCTGGCACTGTGGACATGTGGCAGTCACAGAGGGAAAGACCGAGACGAGGCAGCTCTCAGTGGCTTGGCCATTTCGGGATTCTTGCAGACAACTTCCCCAGCCTGGGGCTTAGAGACCCCAGAAGGAAGGCTTCTCCTGCACGTCCAGTGTTCGAGGATTTTTCTCTCAGGGTTCCTTGACATCAGAATGCAGTTTCCCATTCAGAGGAGTGGACGTGCCCCTCATCTCATCATAAGCAAAAGGCATCTCAGCATAAGGTACTCCAGCTGGGAAGTCCTACCTGAGCAGAGGCCTGGCAGGTGCTGGTAGAGCATGGCTGCCAAGCTGAGGCATGGGAGTGTGCTTAGGGGCTCCCCAGCCAGCCCAGGCCCCTTGGGGGTTCCCCACCATCTCCTGTTCCATTAAGTTCTCTGTAACCCCTGAAAAGGGCTTGCTCCCTTTCTGCCTCGGAACCAGGATTGACTTCTTGGGCAAAATCTGGGTCAGGCAGCCAGTAGGGGAACAGCTGCTCGCTGTCTGGGCACAGGTGTGGCCGCTTCATCACTCCAAGGTTAAGTCCTTTAGCAAAACCTTGATGAATTTCCTTTCCCAAGAACAGAGGCTAGGAGGACGAAAGAGGAAGGCTAGCAGAGGCTAGCTTGGAGTTTAGATCCATCTTCCTGGGGAAATATGAGAGGTGGCTCAGGCTGGCCCCTGGGCCTCCATGAGTGCTGGCCACCTTGCCTCCCAAATCCTGTAGCTTTTAGTCCTGCATTCAGTAAACCTCATAGCTTCCAGTCAGTGGGCACCTACTGTCTGCCAGGCCCCATGTGTTGCTCTTTATCTTATCCGATCCTCACACTAACCTGTAAAGTAGATGGTAGTCTTACCATTTTGCAGATGAAGAAACCAAGGCTCAGAAAGGTTAATGTACTTTCCTGAGGCCACAGAGCTTGGACGTGGCAGAGATGGGATTCAGAGTCAGGTTTTAGGCTCTGGACCTCAGTTTCCTCATCCGCTGATCTGTTTGCTGCAAGCTCAGCTCTGCCCTAGAGACAAAATAGACAAGATACTTATAGTCTCAACGAGACTTATTCTCAGAGTGCATAAAATGCTGTGAATTGTGGGTCAGAGGGGATGCTTTGGACACTAACGGGATTTGGGGATCAGTCAGTGAGGGCTTCCTGGAGGAGGTCGGACAAGAGTGGAGGCTGAAGGACCTCTGTCCTAGGAAATTGCATGGGCTGAAGGACAGAAGCCAGGCTGATGAGGGCCCTGAGACATGATGGGCTAGGAAGAAAACCCCAGGAACTTCTCCCTGGGCCCCATTTCTCGCCATGTTGCAAAAGATGGCAGCCCCCAAACTCTGTAGATCCCAGTAAATGTGAGTGTACACACACTCACCGCCCCCCTACACTCACACCCAAGTCAGTTCATCAAGCCATATTGAGTACCTCCTGACACACTCTCTGGGGTACATACACCACCTGGCCACCCATGGGTGCTGACTCTTAGCCTAGAATACCAGTCACCCACCACCATGCTGAGAAAGCGTCTGCCCTCTGCTAGGGCCCAAGCTAAGCTGCTTAGGCCTCATCTATTCATTCCCACAGCCTTGAGAGGTAGGCTTCGTTAGTTACTGCCATGTCAGAGAGGGGAGACGGAGGCTTAGGAAGATTTGGTAGTTTCCCCAAGATCACACAGCTAGGAAGTAGCAAGCCAGGACCTGATTTTCAGTCTTTCAACCCCAGACTTCTGATTATTACTCTCTACCACCAAAGGATCCTCGCCTGTAGACTCAAGTACACACAGCCTGGATCCCTACTCATGGTGTACACACACAAAGCAAACACTCAGTGACAGGGACAGACCCACTCACAGACAGGCACGTAGAGAAAGCACCAATATTCGGGGACACAGGTTCTCAAGGAACCTCTACCCTCCTGTATGTAGCAAATGTGTACCTGATCCACTTCTGTGGTGGTGAAGAATATGGGTCCTAGAGCTAGACTGCCTGGTTTTGAGTCCAGCTCTACCTCTTCCTAATTGTGATCTTTGCCTCAGTTTCCTCATCTGTAAAGTGGGGATGATGATGACAGCAATGCTTATTTCACAAGATTATTGAAGATTAAATCAAGTAAATGTGTGTAAAGTTAGCACCAAGTGCTCTCCTGAGCATCTCATCGTGATCATCATCATGTGTGATACATGTACAGCCACACCTCTGTTCCTTGTGCGCAGGCACCCACCCACACGTGTACATGGATGTATCCCACCTCCCACGTACTCAAAGATACAGAGCCTTGTCCACACCTAGACACCCCCCCACACCCCCACGCTCTGTGCCTCTGCAGGAAAGAGGACATGGTATGCACTGGAGGAGAGCCTGGGAGCTCCATGGGCTGGCTGATGCCTGAATCCTCTTGGCCAGCTGGGCTGCACCCAGGGGCGGTTCAGTTTCTAATTGCTCGTTGGTGGAGCAGCAGTGCCTTTGGTCAGGAGCCTGGTTGCAGCATTCGACTTCTGAGCTGCTGGCATCTGGGAGAGGCCTGTCAGCAGCTGTGGGTGGGCGCAGGCCCAGGGAGCCTGCCCTAGAGCCCCGACTGTGTGGCTTGTGCTAGGGCTCCCGGGGGGGCTGCATGGAGCTGGGGTGGGCAGCTCTGCCCAGGTTCAGCCATGCCCACCTGGGCAGTGATTGAGCCTGTCCACCTTTGGTTTGTGGAAGTGCCCACAGCCAAGCAAGTAACGAGCTCTTCTCTGCAGGACCTGCTGCAGGAGGGACCTGAGACTTGGAGCCACACAGCCCAACTCTGCATGTGTCAGGGCTGGAGTGGAAGGCTGGTAGGGCCACAGAGCCATGCCAGGAGGATGATGAGGTTCTCTGCCCCAAGTCTTGGGGGTGCAGCAGGAAAACAGACTCTTAAGTTGCTGCCCTGGGGTGAGATGATCATAGTCAGCCAATAATGTGGCTCAGGCTCCCCAGAACTTCCGGTGCAGCAGAGATTTTGTGGTGGGAAGGACTCAGACAGCCCTGAAACTTCCAAGGGGTACCCAGGCAGTGTGAGTTGCAGACCATCATGCCACCCTGCACGTTGGGCACCTTGGCCACACATTCAGCTCCTCAGCAAGTCCTTGCCCGCTCACCCTGGTGCCAGGCCCTTCCCTACCCCCTGGAAGATTCTCTGCGCAGACAAGTCCAGATCTATCCTTTCATCCCAGATCCCTGGCTCCTACGGGAAGGGACGGAGCAGAAAGTACATGGAAAGATTACTGAAGGGTGAAGTTAGTGGGAAGGGGAGATGATGCCATCAGCAGAAAAGAGAGCTAAATCCTGAGATTATGAGGTCCTTGGCACCAAAGAGAAAGGTCCATTTGTAGGGCACATTCCCAAGATGGCCATGGGGGCAGATGCAGAGAGAGAACAAGAGGCCAGCAGGCCGTGGGACCTGCTTCACAAAGATGAGGACACGGACAAGCTTGGACGGGACAAGCCCTCCTGGTGCCCATAGAGGGACTTGCCTCCTTCACCACTGCAGAGGATGACTTTGGAGCCCAGATTCCAGAAGTAGAGTGAAGGTTTAGAAGACAGTCACCCCAGCCATCCTCCTGCTTGGAGCTTCAAGTTGCCTGCTTTCCTAGGAAGCCGTGGGCTCACACGGGAAAGGAGGGAATATGCTCCCACTGAGAGCAAAAGTAGGTTACTTCAGAGGGAGGAGTTGGCAGCGGACACATCTTATTGTTTAAAAAAAGAAAAAATAGGCTCGGAGGGGCCGGGCACAGAGGGATCTTGGCAAATCCTCAACAAGACGCATGCATCCAAGCTCCGCTGTTCCTCTGGGCACATCCCTGTTTTGTCTGATGACAAGATCCCTGGCCCCGGCCCAGGCCCATCCTGGGGAAACCCTCTCGTGGGAAGAAGGGCTCCCCTTTGAGGCCGGGCCTCAGGGCACTTCGTCAACCTACTGGGACTTGGCTTGGCTTTGAGGGTGGGGTGGAACTGGGGTGGTCGATTTGGCAGGGGTCTGGAGGGGATGTGGGAACTAAAACCTGTGTGCTTTTGGCATTGGGACCTGGACCTGGGGAGTCACATGAGCGCCTCAGCCTTCAAGATCCTCCTAAAAGTGACTCCAAGGTGGGCATTGTGTGTGGTAACTGCTCTTTGGGGCTCTTAGAGGTTATCCTGTTGAGTGGAAATTTGGGGAGGGATCACTTACCCAGAGTGGCTCGGAGGGCTCACTGCGGTCTGTGGTAGCAGGTGCCCAGTGGGCTTGGGTTTTGTTCTCCAGACTTGACTCATGAAGGCAGACCTTAGATTATGATCCTCGATTGCTGGGTAGGGATGGTGTTAGCAAGTGACTGAAACCCGCTCTGGCTGAGTTAAACAACTCAGCAAGGTCACTGGTTGGCTGTAATTCGGAAGTCCAACAAGGTGGCCTAGCTTTAAGCACACCTGCACCATAGAGTCAAATGATGTTAATCAGGACTGACTTTCTCCATCTCTTGACTTTGCTTTATTGACTTAACTCTCTCAGGATGTCTGTTCCCACATACCCCAGCAACTCCTTGTTAATGTGGCACTTAGGGTTCAGATCTCCAAAGCACCCATGTCCATTCCTGGAAAAGACCCTGAGCCATTACAGTGTCCAGGGAGATGACAGACCTGTCAGAACATGATGGCCAGATGTGACCACCCTTGTGATCAAGGAAGCAGAGCCACAGGGCAGGGACCTCTGTGAGATGCGGAGCCCTGTTCCATGAGCTCCAGTCAGGCTCTGTGGAAGACGGGGCTGGGGCCACTTGGCAGGGACTGTTGGGGTTCCTGAGAGTGTTCCCCCAGTGTCTGGAGAAGGGGAGAAGACATCCCAGGCAGAGACCCCTGCAAGTCCGTGTCTTCTGGCTTCCTTGGGTTCTCTCAGCCACGGCCTCCTGAGCAGCCACGCCATTGCAGCCCAGGCCGCAGAGAGGATGGAGGTGCTGCCCCCAGCAGCCCGTTCCATGGCCCTCTGCATGGTAGGCCCAGAATGTGCCAGGGGCTGGGGGTGTCATGGGGTGGCCCGCACCCACCCCTCTTGGGGGAAGGACTAGGGAATTGACCTGAATCCAGCAGAGGGAGGGAAAGAAGGCATCTGTCCTGGGTTTCAGAGGGGCGGTGACCCAGCTCAGGGCTGAGCCTCAGAAGTCCAGACCTTTGTGACTTTTCTTTTCCTTTTAAGACTGGTTTTTTTAGAGCAGTTTTAGTTCCACAGCAAAACTGAGTGGAAGGTACAGAGGTTTCCCATATACCCCCTGCCCCGACACATGCACAGCCTCCCCCATCAGCAACATGCCCCACCAGAGGGGTACATTTTTTACAACTGATGAAGCTGCACTGACACGTCCTAATCACCCAGAGTCCCTGGCTTACGTTAGGGTTCACTCTAGGTGCTGGACATTCTGTGGGTTGTTGACAAATGTCTAAGGACATGTATCCAACATTATGGTATTATACAGATGTCATGGCGTTTCATGGGCTTTGCAGAGCTACCAGCAGAGTGTTGTGGAACTCCCTGGAAAGGCTGGGGTGCCGTGGGCATTCAGGACTAGACCACAGGCTGTTTGCTATCCCAAGCCTGTGACATGGGGTGTTGAAAGTTGAAGACCTGGGTGATGACCATGGGTTCTGACGTCCTGAGCAGTGGTGGGACCGCTGTCCTCTGTCTGTCTCCATTGCTGTCACAGCAGCCCCCAGGCAGCCTCCTCTCTCTCCCAGTGCTAAGCCCAGATGGGAGCACTCGGAGGCCCCCACGTGCCCCCTCCTCAGGCAGCCACTCACTGCTGTGGGCGGTTACGGGGCCTCAGTGCTGTCCATGGAAGAGCCCTGGGGTCTCTTGACAGGAAGCAGTCCAAATTTGAAATAATGCACAATGTCACTATGACAGAATGTCATACAATGACAGAAAAGAGAATCGGTGCCTAATTGCTTTAGGGGCAGAGACGGGATCCTGTGCAGAGTGCCTTCTAGGAAGGGACCAAAGGCAGCTGGCGTCCCGAGACTCCGGAGTCTGAAGTACTCTGCTCCACATTTGTTTGAATGATGAATGAATGAGTGAACAAATGGGAACGAAAATGAGTGAGCTGTTATCACTTGGCTGTGACCGTCAAGGGTCACTCGAGGGTGCAGTGCCCACTTAAACTGTGATTGAAACGTCAATACACTGCGAGGCAGCTGTGAGGAGCACCGTGTGAAAGTACCGCTGACCCGTGGTGGGAAGGGGGGCAGTGAGCATCAGAAGGTATCTGTGAGGCTTCTACCTGCACTTGCCTTTGAAAGCAGAGAACGTGGTCAGACTGGAGGTCCTAGTGCGCTTGAAAGACCCTATGTGGTCTCTGTGTTTGGCCCAAGCTCCCTTGGACTTTCCTGCCAAGTGACTTTCACACGTTGGGCAGATCATTGTTTCAATTTCATTTTCAAATTTTGTCATCAGACATTTCATATGAGTGGATTGTGGTCCAACAGGCCCTCTTCTCAGGGAGTGTGAGGGTCTTTTCTTCCTCTGAGAGGAGCCTGGGCTCTAGGAGGCCAGGTGTGGGCCAGGCGTCTGCCAGGTGCCCAGGCTGTGTGGCTCTGTGCCGTCTCCTGCTCACTGCTCCTTCCCTCCCTGTCCTGGCCCCCACCCCACCTCTGCCATCTGCTGGGCTCTCATGGCTGCATTCTCTCTTGCCCCTCTGCAGGCTGGTGGTTCGTGAGCACCTCTGAGGAGCAGGGCTGGGTCCCTGCCACCTACCTGGAGGCCCAGAATGGGACTCGGGACGACTCAGACATCAACACCTCCAAGACTGGGGAAGGTAAGGGCTTGCAGTTCAAGGGATGTGGGTGATGAGGCAGGTGCAGGGAGGGGAGAGCCTCTGAGTCCCCAGGAAGTGATGCCAACCCCATTCTGGGCCCCAGGAGTGAATCCAACTCCTGGATGCAGCTTTCCCACCCTTCTGCTTAAAACGACCAGAAACCCTAAAATGAGTTGGGATATGTTCCAGCCCCTTCCCTCGGGATCCCATCTCATGGAGGCCAACCCACAAGCTCACCTCCCATCCCAGATCTGTCCTTGCTGGCCCCACATGGGGTGAAAATTAGAGGGGAGATTCCCTTAGGTGTGGCTTTGGCAATCTGGGGGCAGAGACTGGGGAGAACAGTCTTAAGGCTAGTCCCCTAAAGCTCTCTCTTCCCCAGAAGCCCTGGGTTCCTCTGAGGGTCTCCACAGAGATCCACCTTTGCCTCCCTTACCCCACACTGTGCTCTGTGTGGCAGGGACGACCCCACGGGGCTGCGTGTGCGCAACTTCTGCTGTGCAGTCTGCTCAGAGGCCTCTCTTCTGGGTGCCTGTTATCCTGGCCCAGGGCAGGTCTGTGAGTCATTTTTCAGTGTTGCAGGAACCCAGAGGTGGCTCTGACCCCTGCACCATCAGCCTCTCTGGTTAGCTCTGGCCTAGTGAGGTTTTTCTGGATTTTTTTTCCACTGCATTTCCAAGAGCCTACTCCTTCCCCTCCCCCGGCCAGCACTGGCCTGGTCAGCCTGTCCATGGACTTAGGGATTCCCCAGAGCAGGCTGCCTGAGCCCAGCAAGTCTGAGCCACTGCGTTCCCCTGCTGCCTCCTCCTAATGACTTCTAAGCCTCCTTTATTCTGGCAGCAGGAATGCTTGCCCTAACGGTCAGTGGGGAGTGTCCAAATGGGCACGTCAGAGCCAGGAGATCGCCGCCTGCCACCCGGGGCTCAGGCCACCTCCAGGCCCGCCCCTCCCTCTCCCCCCATTCCCCACTGCCCAGGCCAAAATAAGCAGCCCGCCAAGCGCCAGCTCCTTATTCATCCTTCCCCTAAATGTCGGTTACTCTGCAGGCAGTTGGAGCCCCACCCTTCCTGCCATGTAAATGCCTTATTTCAGTCCCTTGACCAGTGCTACAGCCCCTGCAGTGCATGTCTGCCTTATGACAGGTTTCCAGGGACCAGGCCCCATCACAAAGGGCTTGCGTGTTCAATCCATGTGCTTGGTCCTTCCTGGTGGCTCCCTGAGCCCTGGGTCTGAACCTGCACCCTGTCTCATCTCTGGTTCCATCACACCTCTGCTGTGAAGGATCTGAGCCCCCGAAGTCACCAGGCTTTGCCTCCTACCCAGTTCCGCATTCTGAGGGACTTCCCAGGGCTTTTCAGAAATAACAATGCCTGGAGTATACTGAGGTCTCACTGAATCCCAAGTGTCCGGCCTGGTGCTATGAATGCCTCACCGTTACCCAGGGAGGGCTCTGTTACAAACCCCAGTTTCCAGATGCAGGAACTGAGGCTTCCTCGTAATGTCTGAGCCCTGGTCGGCCTCCTCTGCCAGTGGTCTTCCCACCATGCCACATGCCTCTTCATAAAGCATTTTGCTTATAAGCAATTCTAGGAGGGGGTGTGTGTGATGCTTATAAACAATTCTAGGAGGGTGTGTGTGTGTGTGTGTAATTGGAACCCCACCTGGAAAGGCTGTGCCCAGATGGTCAGAGCAGAGACATTGAGTAGATGCTGGAGGACCAGGACACATCCTGGGCAGGAGAGCGCCTGTGAGATACATGGGCACTGATGCCAGCCTGGTTTGAAGAGGGATTGGGTACTTTGCACAGAACAAGCGGTAGCAGGTTGTAGAGAATTTTGACCTCGATGGAGTAAGAGTCAGGCACCAGGGCAGGTTCTGCGTCCTGAGGTGCGTGTGTGCGCACGCACGACCCTCCTTAAAGTAGGTTCCTCCACACACTTTGGTAAGACCTGTGTGCCAATACCCCTGGCAACATCTGGGCAGCTGTGAACTCCATCATCCATTGTGGGCATCTCTGCCCGGCTCTACAGAAGGGTTCAGGGCTCATACCCCACCCAAGGCCCAGCAGCTGTACTGTATCTGCCTGTCTCTGCACTGGCTGCCATGAGGCTAGATCAGCCCACGCTGGTCCTCTCTCTGGCCACCTCTACCCCAGCCCTGTGGCCATCCCATGTAGCTCCCCTGAGCCCTGTAGACGGTAATTAGAAGGCTTCATCCCATCAAAGCTTCCCTAACAAATCATGTTCCATTGTTTTGGAAAGAAAAGAGACAACTGGCTGTTACATTTTATCTCTATCATCAGACATTCTGGCATATGTTCGTGCTTGTCCTGAAGCCAAGCGTGCTGTGTAGAAGTCACAGATGTTACCAGTAGAGGGTAGGAGGGCAGATGTGGAGGCTGAGACCCTCTCATCCATGATGCTGAGGAGGGTCCAGGCCCAACCACGGCAGGTGCTTTAGTGACCCATCACAGCTGCCGCCTCTCAGAGGTGAGCAAATGGAGGCCTGGAGCATTGTCACCTCCAGAGCCCTCAGGCCAGTTAGTGGCAGAGTCAAGACTGGAGCCTGGGTCTCTGCCTGCCCCCTGTGCCTTGCAGCAACTGGCCATGACCTCCTTTTGTCCCTGGTGGACTGGCATTGGCACTGCCCCCCCGTCCCAGCCTTCCCACTGTTGGCAGACTCAGTGGCATGGGGTTGATGGGAAGAACCACATCACAAGGTCTAGAATCTGGGCGCCAGGGCCAGACCACCTGGATTCACTGCTGCCTCGATACTTAGGTGTGTAACTTGAGGTTCCTTCACATCCCTGTGCCCCGATTTCCCATTTCTAAAATGAGGAGATTACCGACTGCACGGAGCTTTTGTGAGGCTCCAGTGAGATCGTCTTGGTATCTGATTTAAACCAGGTAGATGTCACTTACTGCTGAGGTGACCCTCTGCCCACAGAGAAACCAGGGGGATACACCGGGGGGGGGGGCAGCTGTCCGAGTTCCTCCCGGTCTGGCTTCACGTAGGACCTCATCTCTGTTCCTCGGAGCTCACTCAGTCCCTGTCTCATTTCACACGGGGCAGGTGATGTCAGTCCCAAAGACAACTGAGGGGACAGGCTCAGGGAGGGATGGCAGCCTGCCCGGGGTGACATAGTAACCTGGCAGTGGGGCCTGGACTGAATCTTTACCCCTGACCTTTTGTCCAGGCCTCCTGCTTATAAGAAGCGGGTCAAACAGGCTATTCTCCCTCCAGAAAAGCAGGTACCTCACAGGAGTCCTTGGTGGGGTTTGGCTCGGGTGTGTCTGGAGTTTGACTCTAACTGCCGGCTTCCCTCCCCCAGAGGGAGCCTGGCACCCTCCTCCTGCGGTGCCAGGAGGTGGGGGCCACCGTTCCACCTGGGCGTCCCAGAGGAAGGCAGGAGGTGTGTGGAGTGGGTCCACAGCAGCCAGGGGACCCGTACAGATGAAAGGGGTGTGGAGTGGTGAGAGGCTGGGAGGCAGGTCCTCCGCTGTCAGAAAGCCGGAGGATGGCATGCGGGGAAGGAACAGAGCAAGGCCTGTGGCGTCCCCCTGTGTGTGGTTCACTCAGCAACGTCTGAGGGGTCAGCCACATGCCGGGCCCTGTGCTGGGCCCTGGGGACACAGAGATGCAAAGACTTTGCCCTCAACAGACTCAATCCATGGGAATGACTGAAAAAGCAAAGACACAAACAAGCCCAGGACAGTGAGAGCTATACGCCCTGCAAGGACGGGACCCCACGTCTCTCCTGAACATGTTTGTTCTTCCAGGTGTGGTGCCTGGCTCATGGTGACAGGTTCACAAGCAGGACTGGCTGAGTGAGTGGGTGGGGGACAGATGGATGTGAGCCCTGGTGCAGGGGGCAGGTTGTGGGGCAGGGAGTACACCCTCCTGGAAGCCATCACTGCCCAGCAGTGGCAGGAGCAATGTTCTCCCCCTGAGGTTGCAACTGAGGGTTGTCCTTGCACCAGGCTGGAGCCAAGGACTATTTTCCCCTCTCAGGTGCTGGGATTCTAAATTCTTAGACCCTTCCAGGCTCAGGGGCATAACCTGCCCACAAGGTTTGGCTTTGGTTGAGTTATTCCCCACCTACTAGTGGTATCACTGGTCCGATCTGTGCCCATCCAGGAGGCGTGTGCACTGGGGCTCAGTCCAGGCGGTGAAGACCTGGGGGTGCAAACCTTCCCTGCCTCCATCCCTTCCCCATCCCTCCCATCTCATCCACATCTCCATTCTCTCCGCCGGTTCCTGTCGGCCACGTGTTCCATCACCACCTCCCACACCAGTGTCCAAGAGACGCAAGGCCCATCTGCGGCGCCTGGATCGCCGGTGGACCCTGGGCGGGATGGTCAACAGGCAGCACAGCCGAGGTGACCGTGGGAGCCAGCTTCTCACCCACAGCTGCCGCTTTGCGCACGCTCACCAACACCTCTCCTTTCTGCGCTCTGTCTCTCTCTGCCTCGTGGCCTCCTTACTCACGTTCACCAACCAGACTTCTTTCCTCTCACCAACTGCAGCTGGCGGGGAGGGGGAGGTGGGCACAGGGGCTGCTTGGGAATTGGGATGACACTAGGGGTGGCTCTGGCTTCTGCCAGCATCCTGGGGTCATGGGTCATGTGACTTCAGACAGGATTGTGGGGGCAGCTGGACTCTAAGAAAGACCAGATATGCCCTGAAACTGCAGATTAAGAGAACTGAGCGTGTCTGAGTCTCTGCCTGGACTGTCCCACTCTCCCCTGCCCTTCATTGCCTCCTTCCTCAGAGAAGGGGCTCCCTCAGCCAAAGCTGGAGGACAGAGTAGGAAGAAGGACCAGCTCACAGCCAGCTCCAGGGAAACTAGAGAGGGAGCAAACTCCAGACCCCGCCTGGCCCCAGGGCACAGCCCCAACACACTCTGAGGGTGTCGGTCCAGTCAGGGGCTCCAGCTCCCCAGCACTAGCTGTGATGTCTGCAGGAGTAGCCTGATCAAGATGATTCCAGGGAGGTCCCTGGCCCGCCACACAGGCTGGTTGGGAACCAAGACGTTTGCTGGTTCAGGACCTTTCCAACATCCAGGAGCTTGGGAGGTAGGGAAATTAGGGGCGGTCCTCTGAACAAATCTCTAAACATCTCCAGAGCCCCAAGGCCAGTGGGTGGCCCATGTCTCCTGCCTGGAGGAGAGCAGTGGGTGTGTGCTCTGGAGTGACGACACAGCTGGAAGGGTGTGTATTATGCGCTGGCTTTTCTAGAATAGCAGGGATGCCCCATGACTCGCACTCCATCCCCAAAGCTTGTTCCTCAGTGACTGTGAGACTGTTTTGGTGTCTGCCCCAAGCCCTGGGCAGCAGCAAGCCTGGACTCTGGGGTGGCCATCACCCATGGCTGGCTCAGCATCAGGCTCAGAGCACTGGCCGTGAGGAGCCCAGCTTGTCCTGAGGGTGGAGTGCGGGTTGGGTGCTGGCGCGGGGTAGGGGTCCAGATCGTGCAAGCAGCAAGAACAGGCTGCACGTGAAAAGCCACCCTGGACGTGGGAGGGGTGGGACAGCGTTGCTGGGGGACCAGGTGGGGACACAGCCCTGAGCCTTCGCAACAAAGGAGAGATGGAACACTGCCTGGAAAAACAGCAGAGAGGAAGATTTGGCCTTCCCCTATCCCCTCCCACATCTGCCCCAAACACTGTCACCCACTGATCCCCAAGCACAACTCTGTCTCCACAACCGCATGGACCCACAGACACAATGACCATCAGCACACAGCCCTGAGAGCCACTGTCCCATCCAGCCCCCCCACAGCTGCACATCCAGGTCCCAGGCACACAGCTACTTACAGATATGTATAGTCCACGTATACAACCACATGTAGACCATTCCATGTTTACGTTATTTACACAGCCACAAACGCATTTTCCACACAAGCACATCATGGGTACACTGCCCCAGCCACCCCACAAGTACACGTATAACTTCGTATGCATTCTCATACACTCAACTCTTAGACCACACATATATTCACAGTTATAAACGTCCAATGATATAAGTAGACACAGATACCTAAATGCGTAAGTCTGCGGCCATCCATACATATGCAAATACATAAGCAAGTGCAGGCCCACAACTTCTCACTCTCTTAAATCAGAGACCTAAACACCACCATTTCCCAGTCTTATCGTGAAGTTAAATCAGACAGCCAAGGAAAACTTGCAGAAAGTTGGCTAGGAGGAACTTCGCTGCAAACAGCCGAGCTGACAGGGGAAGCAGGCAGAGGGTCATATATAACCAGACAAGAGAAAAGCAGTGCTTCCCCGGGGCCTCCACTCCCCCATTCCCTCAGCCAACCAGGCCTTTGGAATCAAAAGGCCTCTTGCAGTGGGGCTGGGTGAGTTGTAGGGGCTGGGAGGGGAGCCAGGGAGACTGCTGACGGAGGGGAAAGTGTTTGGAAAGAGGAGGCGTCTGTGGTTTGGAAACTGCAGGGATTTCCAGCCCCTGCCTCCGCAACCAAAACAGGCCTGTCCACCTACCCCCAGCCACCCACCCCACCCGGTGGGCAGCCTGGTCAGCCCTCCCTGGGCACATCAGAGTGACCACGGTCTCAGCGCTTCCCAGAAGCTGAAAGGTGCCCCTGAGAATTCCCAGGCCTCTCCCCTCAACTCTGATTCCTAAGGGGTCTGCTTTCTAGAGACCCCAACCAATGCAAATGAGAGCACCCCCTCACCCCCAGCCATTTCCATCTGTCTGGGTCCCAGGGTGGGGTTTGTGACCCCAGATCAGTGGAGGGGCTCTGCTTTTCCCTCAGGGAAACCTGTGAGTTGGAGGCTGAGACCCCGGTGGCACGTGTCCACCTAGAGCTAACTTCACACTTCTGTCATCTGAGCCAACTGTGGCAGAAAACTGAGCCCCCAAACAGATGAGTTGGAAGAGTTTCCCTGCCTGGGACCAGGACTCTGAATTCTCATCTCCTGAAACCAGCAGTGACAGGGCAGGATGAGCCTCTTAGCCAACCACATCCCCCTGCGAGTATGAAGTCCTAGACATCTGTGTTCACGTCAGCCCCAGGGCCATCAAGAAGAGGGCTCTGTGCAGGAACAGCTCAGCTTTCCTGAGTAAAACTGACCCACCCGAGGAGGGCCGGGAAAAGCAGGACGCTTCCATGGCCCCCAGGACTCTGCCCTCCACACGCACACTGTGGGGCTGAGGAGGTGCGCCCACAGGGCACAGTCTCGGCCCTGTCCTCTGCCATGCGACAGGGCCGGGCTTCTCTGATCTTCCCCAGAGAGGGTCTGCAATTTTTCTCTGCAAAATCAACTTTACCTAGGGGAACTTTAATGATGGCTTCCTGTGTGAACCACAGGCTTTTAAAAATAGCCCAGCTGAACAAAGGCAAAATGTGGCGCCTCGGCCTCGCTAGGCTCACCCCAGCCTCAGAACTCTGGATCCCTGGGGCCTGGCACTGCCCCTCTGGCCACTGCCTGGGCCAGGATTTAGCGTGCCCCACTGGAAAATGGAGCAAGACCAGGAACAGCAGGAGCACAGGGGGCTGGACTGCAGACACGGAACTTCTCAAAGGCCCGAGTCAGAATCTGGCCGGACCAGGTTCACAGGCGGTCCTGGCAGCTCTCCCCAGCATGGCTGGGTTGGAATCTGAACGCTTCCAGGAGCGAGCTGATGCTGAGAAAGGCTTGCATTGAGAAGAACATGCTCAATTATGGAGACTCCCAGTGGTCATCACCTACCTTTTGTCTTTTGGCAGACTTTCGGATTATGCCAGCAGCCCATCAGCTCTGTCCTTGCAGCCTGGCAGGGCAGCAACCTCCACCCCAAAGGGAGCAGCTCTCTCCTCCCAGCACAGGGCCACAGACAGGACCCTGATAATCCAGGGAGGGATGAACAGATGGCCCTCCTGAGCAGGGGGTTGGGGTGGCAGCTGTCCCCTCCCCGCCTGCTGCCTGAGGCTCAGGCAGGCAGCCCGTCGGGGTCCAGCTGAGGAGTCCAGGGGATGACTGTCACAGATGGGAGCCAGGAGGCAAGGGGCAGGCATCTTAGATCCAGGCGTTCTGTGCCGGCATCCTGCTATTTTGAGCTCAAAGTCTCCCACTCAGTGTGCTGGCCCAGCCCGCCTATTTCCGCATCCATAGTCCCTTTGGAATTCCTACTGTGTCCCAGGTGCTGTCTCAGCCCCGGAGAGTGTTCAGGCCAGAGGGGACAGCACAGGTTAAGGGTGACCCTCCTGAAGGGCATGCCAAGAGGTCAGTTTCCTTGTCTATCTCTGCTGCTCATTCTCCCAGATTGTGGGGGTGCAGCCACGTGCTCCTTCCTGAGCTGGTCCTCTGGGAAGGCTCTCCCTGCAGGAGGCAGGCAGGCTGCGGCCGGCTAGCTGTGGGTCCCCAGCAGGTGCAGACCCACCATCCTGGAAGCCTGAGCAAGGACTCGTGTGGAAGGACAGGGCCCTGCCAGGAGAGAGGCTGGAGGGATCCCGGAAGAACCATGTTGCCCAGCCTCCCCAGGCCTGCTACCCAAGTTCTTCCTCTACTCCCACAGGTGCCTCTTGCCCAGTGCCTGGGAACCCTGGACAGGGCTCACAATCCCTCTGTGAGATCAGAGCAGGCAGCTCCCTGAGGGGTCCTGCTCAGCTGTGAGGTCTACTCAGCACACTGTTCTCTAGAAGGCACACAGGCATGGTGGCCCTCTCAGGGCCCTATGAGCACGGGCCTGATTATGCTGCACTCAGCGTGGCCACTGCTCACTAAGCCACTGGACCCTTAACAAAACACATAACCACTCCCATAGAATGTGGGTTCCTAGAATCGTCTTGGGGAGATGCCATGATCAGGTGACCAGATTAGTGGTCAGGGGAGGCTTCCCTGAGGTGCCCCTAGAACCATCAGAAGGCCTGACAGAGGATTGATGGAAGGATTTGAGGTAAAAGAAGGGCTAGGAGAGCAATTCTGGGGCACAGATGGGAACGTGGCAGGTTCAGGGAAGGAGGGGTACGCTGTGGGTCCTCCAGACACTCAGTTGACACCCAGGTCTGTTCTCAGACTTCCTGACTCAGGCCCCGTGAGGGCCAGGCTCCTTGTAGCCCTGGCCTCCTCCCAGGGAGTTTCTGGGGCCCTGAGGACTCCGGGCTCCTGTAGCCTGGCATCATGGGGGCTGGGAGAGCCAGCTCCATGCTGCCTGTGGCTCGCAGGGCCACCTGTGGCCCTACCCAGCTCTGAGAGCAGCAGTAAGACCTGGTCCCTTTTCTTCCTTTTCCTGGAAAAGCCAGAGGCTGACCTAGTGCACCTTGGCCACCAGCTAAGTGAGACCAGGTCAGGGGGAGGGGGAGATAGGAAGGAGGACCTGCACCCCGGCCTCAAATAATTGTGCTTTTTTGCTTCTTACCACCACCCACAGAGGAGAAGTACGTCACTGTGCAGCCTTACACCAGCCAAAGCAAGGACGAGATTGGCTTTGAGAAGGGCGTCACCGTGGAGGTGATCCGCAAGAATTTGGAGGGCTGGTGGTACATCAGGTAGGAGCCCCAGCAGAGGAGTGAGGTGGCCTCCTGGCAGGCTGGCCCCCAGGCGGGCCCTGGGGTGCAGTGTGGCTATGGGCACCAGCTGGCAGGTAGATACTGACAGCAGCTTTGAGCTCCCAACCTTGCTTGGCTGCTTCAGCTCTGCACAGCTGAACGGCTCTGACAGAGAGCACTCCTCTTGCAGATCCCCTCCCGGGACACATAAAGCCAAGCCTGAGCCACAGCCAGTGGGGCACAGGGGCCCCGGCTCAGCTTGCAGGCAGTGGTGCAATCCCTTCCCGTGCATCTGCCAAGAGGGTCCAGCACATCTGAATTTGGTTTTCTGCGTCCGGCCTTGGCTGCCTGGCGTGCTCTGCATCTCAGGCCGCCTGGAGCGCTGGCGTCCACCAGCCTTGCTGGGGTCCCAACAGACAGCCCCTGCTGCCCACGGCTCAGCACCAGGGGCCCCAGATGCAGGCTCTGGCCTGGGGCCGTTCACTCTGCATGGCTGGCTCACGTGGTCGCTAAAGCTGGGGCGGAAGTGAGGCCTGATCCCAGTCCTGGTTCAGAGGCCCCTTGCTCTGCCCCTCCCTCTCCTCGGGTCTAGTCACACTTCCCAGCTGAGAAATCCATTTGGGGGAGTGGGTAGGGAAGTTGGGAGCTTCCTGACGCTCCTGGAAGCAAACTAATTCCTGCGGGCTTTACCCACCTCTCCCCCCAGACCCTTCTGCCCTGGGGCTCCCAGACCAGCCAGCACCCCCCAGGGGGCCTTGCTCGCAGGAAATGTTTTTGGATCCTTTGGAAGCAGCTCAACTATGATGATTTTGCCGTTTCTTTTCTCTGCCTGTAACCTAGATGACAGAGTTCCCTGTCGTGGGCTGTGGGGACTGCCTCCCCAGACCACTGTGGGCAACATGCATGTTCTGAGCTGTCAGAGGGAACAGGATCTACCCAGGTGACAGGGGAACTCACAAGACATTTGCTTAGACCACAGCAGACCGTGAGGGTATTAAGATTGGTTTATGGTGACGGGTAGGATGAAGGTCGTTAGCCACATGGGATGGAAACTTAGTGTGACCTGGCAGGACATAGACACCCCTGCCCCTGGCTCCATGCACAGCAGTCAGGAGGGCTGAGGTGTCCCATTCTGTCCTGTTAGGTGGGACAGGACTGTGTACCTGGACATGTTTGCCCAAATCCACTGCTCCTAGACTTTCGGTGTTCTCTCAGCAATGGAACCTAGAGCCCAGCCCCAAATCCTGCCACCACGAGTCTGCGTGGGAAGGCCAGTGGACATTCTGGCAGGCTGGTAACCTGAACCACTCACCCAGAGGTTATCTACAAGGCTGCTAGGATTTTTTGATTTTCTAAAATGACCAACAGAAGCACTCTGAGCTGGCTCTTCTAGTCACCTCTTGTCCCCACAGCTTAGCCTTTTAGCCAGTAGGAGCTTCAACTGATAGAACCCAACTAAAAAGATTCCACCTTAAGAAGGCTGCCAGACACCCCCTTAAAAATGCCATTTCCCAGCATCCCAGGCTCCGTGTTGATCCTTATTTCCTGTCTTTCTCCCCCCCCAACCACCCACCCCCACACACACCCTCCCTTTCCCTCCATCCTCCTTTTCCAGTTCGCTTCCCTCTGGAGTCATTCTGTGCTCCAGAGCTGGAAAGCAGATGTGAGCAGACTTGGACCCAAACACACACAGCCGCTCCTGATTCCCTTGCATCTCTCTGCCTGGAATCTAATTTTATCCATGTAACACCAAAGGAGCACATCGGGGTTTGAAATGGGAGCAGTCCTGACCATCACTCTTGTGAGCCCCGCCCCCCATCTCTGCACCATGCACTCATAGAAAAGCACCTGCAGTGGTCCTCAGGCTCATCTTCATCTTTTCTCCAAGATGAAGGGCACCAGTGCCAGATGCTGCTGACAGCTAGCTGTGTGACCCTCTGCTACTTGCTTTGCCTGTCTGAGCCTTGGTTGTTGGCTCATATGTAAGATTAGGCATCTTTACTAGTTGGTTCCATCCACCCCTGAAATTCTGTGCTTCTGTCTGCCAGCTCCCTGACTCCCATCCATTTCTTCACTGATGCCTGCCTTCCAAGACCCAAAACAGGGGTCCAAACGAGGAAGCTTGAATCAGCCTGCCTGCACATTCATGTGAAATGAACATGAGAAGCCACCTCCTACCTGAGCTTTCCAGCAAAACTCAGACACGTTAGAAACTTTAACTTTCACGTTGCTTTTTCTCCCACCTGATGAGCCCCCCAAAACAAGGTCAGCCCAGAGAGGCAGGGGAGAGGGGACTGTCTGACAGCTGGGATAGAGGAGCCATTCCAGAGAGACAGATGTAGATGTAGCTCTGGGAGCAGGCGAGGACATCGCACTCCAGACTCGGGGGCATTGGCCAGCAATTACTGGACCGGGAAGTAAGGTCCCAGTGAGTTTAAGTCGAAGCTCAACACCATGAAGGGAAAGGGGAAAAGCTTGTTTTGAGAAGTCAGCAAATCCCCTAAAATTAAGTCAGCCCTGTCATTTGCCTTTTGCTCTTATTTATGGGTTTTGGTTTTGTTTTCATTTTGTTTTGTTTTGTTCCATTTTGTTTTTGTTTTGCCATACCAAAGGCTTTAATTTTATCCAGTCATGTGCTTTATTTGGTCTTTTCCTTTATGGTTTCTGCTTTTGGAGTTCCATTTAGAAGGATTTTCTCAACCCCCAAGATGAAGCAGATACTCATGCCTTGCATTTTTAATTTTGCTACACAGTTGTGAGGCCAGAGTTTCACTTGTTTTTCCTACCTGGATCTTCAGTTGTCCCCAGATCACTCACTGAATAATCCGTCCTTACCCCACTACTTTGAAACATTGATCTGTGTATGAACTTGTTCTGTGAACTTGACCCGATTGCTCCTCCTGCAGCAGTGCCAGTGCTTTCCACACTCACTCACTTTCCTTCATAGACATCTTCCTCGTTGGTCGCAATATGTCTGTCCTTCTGGATGAACATTTGCAGCTACTCTATCCCAGCATTTTGCAGAAGAGGAAAAACTTGACTTGTAGGGACTTGTCCAAGGTACTGTCAACCAGGACTCAGGTTTCCTAATTCACTTTTGCTACCTCTTCACCTGTCTGAATGTACTTCCTTTTTTGACTGGGCATTTAACTCTATACACCTTCTCTTTTCTTATCTCTAAAATTGCCCTCTGCTGTGGTGAGGTAGCAGGCCATTGCAAAGCCTACCTTTTGGGCAACCCCAAATTTGTGCAGTCTTCTCATCCCAAGGTCCCATGCTTACCTGTCTTTGCAAATGACAGGAACCCACAGTAAGGGAGATCAGGCAAAGAACAGGAGGTAAAGAGGGAGAAATGGTGTTCTGGTGTCTTTTCCACCTGCCCTCAGTTCCAGTTCTGTCCAGAGTCATGGCTTTGCCAAGTGTCTTGCAGAGCATGGCAGAGAAGGCTCAGCTGGGCAAGGCCAGATAGAGCCTGGGGCCTAGCAGGGGGGCTCTCAGGACGCTGTGTCCCACTCCTCCCCGCAGATACCTGGGCAAAGAGGGCTGGGCGCCAGCGTCGTACCTGAAGAAAGCCAAGGACGACCTGCCAGCGCGGAAGAAGAACCTGGCAGGCCCAGTGGAGATCATCGGGAACATCATGGAGATCAGCAACCTGCTGAACAAGAAGGCGTCCAGCGACAAGGAGGCACCCCCCACCGAAGGCGAGGGCCCAGAAGCCCCCATTGCCAAGAAGGAGATCAGCCTGCCCATCCTCTGCAACGCCTCCAACGGCAGCGCCCTGGGTGTCCCTGAGAGGACCGTCTCCAAGCTGGCCCAGGGCTCCCCAGCCGTGGCCAGGATTGCCCCTCAGAGGGCCCAGATCAGTAAGAGTCTCTCTGACCCCTGGGTCCTCACGGCACTGCTCTTTAGAGAGGGAGCATGAGATACAAGAAAAGCCAGAGCAGGGTGCATGCTCCTTGTATCATTTTCTTCCTGAGATGCAGACAGACCTTTGACCCCAGCCTCACTCTGTCAACTTATCCCATGCTAATTAGAAGAGTGTACAAGGCAGTTCCCTCCAACTCCTCTACCGAAGAGATATTACATGAGTATGTAACCTGGTAGCATTCCCTCCTCCTCTAGCAGAGAGCCAGGAAGGGTCACTTTGCAGAGAAGTGTAGTTGCCCGGGCTGTGCAGTGGGGGCCCTCGACACAAGGCTGCCTTCTGAGTGACAGCTGCTGGAACATCTTGCTGAACCTTACCCATCCTTCCCTGTCTCCTTCCACCAGTTACTGGAAACCTAAAAGACTTGAAAGGGTGACTGTACATCTTTCCACGAGCAGTTTTAAGTGGCATTCTTCATGAGTCTCCTTTCTTACAGGAGAAACCAGCTGCTGGTCCCTCCAATTCTCTAGCATCTCTGGCACAATGATGCCTATGGTTGAGGGTTAATCTGTTACGAGAGACCAGCTTCCCTTAAAATCTGGAGGAAAGCTGTTTTTAAGTTTAGTCCTAAACTTGGTTAAGTTAGCTCTGTGCCTGAAACCTTTTGAGTATCACTTGGGAAATGTTTTTTGGGTGCCCTCTCTTACCTGGCACTGTGCTAGCTTCTAAGGATTCAGTAGGGAACAAGAAATAGACATGGTCTCTCCTCCTAACTCTGAGAATCCGATAAAGTTATCTCCCCTTTCCCCTGAAAAATGCCTCTCTATGTTCATACATTTTCAAATGTGCACATCATTTTAGAGGGTTCATGGATCCCCTTGAAACATAGCCAAGGAAGCTTAAAGGTCTGTGGCTTCCCACTGAAGGAGCCCACGTGTAGTGCTGGTAGTGGCTGAGAGCATGAGTTCTTCATAAATGCAGGACAAAAGCAGGAACTTTCCAGGGTCAGGAGGGTCAGGAGGCGGCCACACCCAGGGGAGGTGGGGAAGGCACTGTTGTCTGGCTGGGATTTCTGAAGCCCTGTTTCTTCTGCTAGGCTCCCCAAACCTAAGGACAAGGCCTCCACCTCGCAGAGAGTCCAGTCTGGTATGTGTGTTGATTTTTTTTTCTCCCTTGTTCCTTTTCTGGCGTTGGGGGCATGGTAGCAGCCCCCATTAACTGGCTGTCCCACTGCAGAGCCTGTTAGCCCAGAGCTTCCCCAGGGCCAGGCTGAGGCTTCCAGCTTCATGGGGCTGGGGGCAGGGAGGGAAGCCTGAGGATCCCAGCCTCTCTGCGGCCTAGCTGGACAGTTTGTAATCAAAAACACACTGCACTCCAAAGCTAAATAAATCCATCCCGCCACCACACTGGCAGACATAAACATTTAGACTGGCTGGCGAGAGTGTCCGGCCAGGGCATTGCCAGGGGCTGGAAGTGGGGCTGCTGTCCATGAGAGCCTGGAAGCCTTTCAGCTTTGCCTTCCTTGCTTGGGAGTATCTGATGGATTGTGGTGGATGCCAGAGCCTGGGAGGGCAGAGGGCAGACCAGGGCTCAGACTCAGGGGAGAAGGGTGGTAAATGGCAGGGACTGTCTTATGCTGAAGCTCAAAGAGGCTCAGTGCTGCTGGGAACCCTGGCTCCTGTGGGTGATTTCCTGGCATCCAGACCATCAGGGAGGCAGATGTGCACTCAGGGTGCTGGGGCTCGGGGCAGCAGTGATGCTGGTGACGGGCCGAGAGCCCTAGAACTGAGAACCTGTTACCCAGGGCAGTGGGATGTAGTGGAAAGAACGGGGCTTCGAGCCTGCTAGGCACGGATTCATATTCCACTTCTGACACTTAGGAACAGCAAGCGCCTGGGCAAGTTGTTTGCTCTCCACAACCCTCAGTTTCCTTATTTATGAGTTGAGGACAGTGCCAGCCATCTCCCAGGGCTGCTGTAAGGATGAGATGAGACGCTGTGTGCAGAGGGCTGGCCATCAGCTTTCCACTTCCTGTGTCAGCTCTCTGTGCACTGTGTATGAACAAGGATTCGAAGTCACATCTGGGCTTAACAACACTTACTGTGGTCAGTGACATCCGCTTGGGAGAGGGGGACAACTGCCGTCACTGGAAGAGTGGGCCTTCAGTAAATGGGATTTTTTGAAGATTTGGCCCCTGGACATGCGAACATCCTTGCCTTGGCCATCAGCCTGAGTGGAGTTCCTGTCTTGTTCCCTGTCGCGTTTGACACAGCTGATTGGAGGGTTCTTTCCTCCCATCTCTCTCAGCCCCAGCTGATTATTTTGAGACAGACTTGATTTTGGCAAGAATGGGGTAGTACCTTCCACGCCTCCCAAAAGCAAGGCTTGCTGAGGCAGAGCTGTTCGTTCCAGCCAGGCAGGGCTGCCTCTCACTGGCTGGGGGTCCCGGCCAGGCTGGGACCTGGGCCTCACCTGCACACGTGCACGGCTGCAGGGCCAGGCACCAGGTGGGGAAAGTTGACCGGATCATATCTGGTCCCTCAAAACCAGCTTCCCCTCACCCTTCACTCACTCTGACCCAAGGCGACCCAGCTGTGACTGGCAGGATTAGAACATGCTGAGCCTTGAAGGACGAGACAGGTTAAGAGGAATAGTATAGTGTATCAGGAAGAGGATTCAGCTCTGGCTTCTATTTATGGAGCTCTTCTTATACCCCTGGCTCGACCAGAAGATATGTTCATTATCTCAGTGGTCCTCTTCATGACCCTGTTGTTAGTTCCATTTTAGAGATGAGGAGACTGAGTCTCGGAGAGGTCAGGGGCCTTACACAGGGCCATGCAGCTGGTGAATTGCTGAGCTGGGACTGGAGCCCATGTGTGTCTAGCTGCAAGGCAGAGGTCTTTTGAGGTCTTCCTGCTACACTACAGCTGCTTTCCCCTCTCTAGCCTCCCTTTTTAATAAAAATTGTTTTGTTTTAACTGATACCGGGACATACTGGGAGTAATGGGGAGGCACCAAGTCCGTGTTCACCAGAGTAGAGACGGGCTGAAGCTGGAATGTCCTCTCCACAAGGACAAGGGGGCTGTCCTTTTGGTTCACTCTTGGATGCCTGGTGCCTTGGACCAGGGCCTGGCACCCAGTAGACACACAACAAACATTTGTAACATGGGTGACTGAGGCTTACAACGTCCCCACATGTCAGGCTTAGATACTGATGTACCAGCTTCTAGGAAACATTTAGGCTTCCCAGCACGTTCCACCCCACCCCAGGGCAAAGGATCCGGAGCTTTATTCTGTGCTTGCCTGACCACTTGACATCATCATGATGACAGACCAAGGGATCTTCTCACCAACCCCATGACCCTTACACCCATCCCACCTCTGCAGCCAGGTGTCACCCCGGTGGCACTTCACCTGAGACTCAAGGACGTAACTCTACACTTCCAGGGGACAGTGTGACAGTGTGCATGGGCTTTCTTACAACAATTTCTCAGCTTCTTAACTTTCATTTTGGGACCTGGCTGTTGCAGCTTCTGAAAATTGGACTCCAAAGGATATAAGGAAGGAAATTTATAACTAGATGATCATTTTGATAGTTCAGACAATTGATTCAAGTGACTCCTAGGGATTGATTCTTAGAGAGCCTGGTCAGGAAAGAGATCTCTTGGGGAGACAGCCTGAGACTTGAGTCCACTGCTGTCCAGATGGTGTAACCGCCACAGTTGCCTCTATTATGGATTTGACCGGATGGGTCTTGCTCACTGTTTTCTCTGCCTTAGGGGTTCCAGCTGCCGAAGCCACCAGAGCCCCCTTCTGTTGAGGTCGAGTACTACACCATTGCCGAATTCCAGTCGTGCATTTCTGATGGGATCAGCTTTCGGGGTGGACAGAAGGCGGAGGTGAGCCTTGGGCCATGAGGGGAAGGGTTATAACTCAGGCTGGTTAAAGACCTGCCATGTTCCCCATTTATGTCTTGTTGGCAACATTCCTGAGTGAGGGCAGCATGGGTGATTCAGTGGTAGAATTCTCGCCTGCCTGAGTGAGGGCAGGCAGGAAAGGTGTAGAAACAAGACCCTGCAGGGATGAAAATTTGCCTAAAGCCAGTCAGTGCTACGGCCAGGACTAGAGCCCCTGGCTCGTGTCTCCACCCAGCTCCCTCACAGCAGCGTTTCCCAAAGCATTACAGGAGCTTGTGCTGGGGTGCCTTGAAACAAAGGGCTTCTGGGATCGAATGAGTTCTGAAGACAGTGAGTTAAACAAAATCCAACCGGTTTTGTTGTTTGAATTGCATAACTTCTCAGAGCCTGTGATATGGGGATGTCACTATGTGTCTCCAAGAGGGGACCAGAAAAGGCAGCTTTGCCTAGACATCCTCTCCCAGGTGCACCTGGGGGCCAGAATTCCGCAAAACCCACAGTAGGAAGCACTGTTGTTGGAAGAATGTGGTCCAGGCAGCCGGAGTAAGATACTGAGGACCTGGCTTCTGGCTACGTCCACACCACAGGCCCCTCTGACATCTGATGCAGTCGCTTCTCCCCCAGGCTTTGATCATTTCTCTCTGCAAATGGAGTGACAGACCCTGTCATGCTCCCTCCCGGCCCATATCCTAGCATTTCTGAAACTCTGCTTTGTGGCTGGCACTGAACATGGCATTCCTGGGACCAGAGAAGATCTGTGACTCAGTCATTTCTCCTGAGTGGCTCTGTGTGGTGATGGAGCTAAATCCTATTAATACCTGTAAAACTGTCAGACAAGTAATTGGGCAGTCTCTGTCTAGTGAAGTGGGTGATTCCTAGTGTGAATGTGTTACAGCACATGTCTGGAACTTAGAACCAGATTTTCAGGAGAAATCATTCTCTCCATGGTGCTTATGCTTCCAGAAGAGCCTACAAAGCTCATAATATAAGAGAAATCTCATACTGAGGATCCACCCAGGCATAAATTTTGAGTACGGAGTGGGCAGAGCGAAGGATGGAATATAGGACAAAAGGAAGGATGGGGGCTGCAGAGGGCTGGCCTCACACAGGGCTTGCCTTTGGTAGTCTCTTTCTATCCTCCCTCCTTCGCCCCACTTCCCCCAGTGCTAATGTTTTTGTGCTTCCCTTCTCCTCCCTGGGACCTCTTCCTCTAGGAATGTTCCACAGTCCAAAATTACAGTTGTCCCTTGGTATCTGTGGGGAATTGGTTCCATGATCCCCAAGAGTTACCAAAATCCCGGGATGCTCAAGATCCTTATATAAGATGGCACAATTCAGTCAGCCCTCCGTATCCATGGATATACAACCTGCCACCATGGAGGGCCAACTGCATCTTCCATTTATGTTCCCTAACCCAAATGGACCTCAGAACAACCAGCAACCACACTCATAGCCTTTAGCCAATCTCAAATTGAAGTTAAGAAGGCAGCTCCTTGAACTAGTTTATACTAACATGGAAATGACTGAAAGCTTTCCATTCCACTGGAAACCATTCCAAAGAAATTTCTTCAGCTAGTGGGATTTCAGTGGGATCCCACATGTTATGAAGTAACCACAGGCAGTGGGCAAACCAGAGAGGCTCTGGCCTTAGGCCTTACCTCCCAGTTCCACTCACCTGCACCCTCCTGTTCTCTTCTGACCTGAGAGACCCTTTCCGGGGTCACTGAGGGAGGACCTAGCAATATGGGAGTGAAACAAGGATGGCAGTGGTAGAATGGCAGTCTTTTGTACACATGGGTCCATGGCGAGTTGGGTTTTGTAGGGACTGGGAACAGTGTATCTTCTAAGTGTATTAGCTCAGCAGGAGGAGAAGTGAGGATCTGTAATGAAGACTAGCTTGACCAGGGTGTTGACTTGGAGGAGCTGGAGGGTGGCCCTTGGAGAGTGGGAGCTCTCCCCATCCAGGAGATGATAGAACCCATCACTTACTAATTTAGGTCCCAGCTCAGTTTGCTCATCTGTGAAATGGAGATAATGTCTCCTAGAGCCAAAGTATGAAGCTCCTAGCCTAGCACATCTTAGGGCCACAGCGATCCTCCCAGCTCACTGGCCTGTCCGCCCCTTCTCCCTAGGTCATCGACAAGAACTCAGGTGGCTGGTGGTATGTGCAGATCGGTGAGAAGGAGGGCTGGGCCCCGGCGTCGTACATTGATAAGCGCAAGAAGCCCAACCTGAGCCGCCGCACGAGCACCCTAACACGGCCCAAGGTGCCCCCGCCGGCGCCACCCAGCAAGCCCAAGGAGGCCGAGGAGGGTCCAGTGGGCGCTGGCGAGAGCCAGGAGTCTCCGCTGAGGTTCAAGTACGAGGAGCCTGAGTATGACATCCCTGCCTTTGGCTTTGACTCAGAGCCAGAGCTGAGCGAGGAGCCTGCAGAAGATGGTGGCTCGGGGGACAGGCGGCCAGCCCAGCCCCACAGGCCCTCGCCCGCCTCCTCGTTGCAGCGTGCCCACTTCAAGGTGGGTGGGTCTGCTGAGGACGTGGCCCTGGAGGAAGAGACCATCTATGAGAACGAGGGCTTCCGGCCGTGTGCAGAGGATGCCCTATCAGCCAGACGCTCCTCCCGTGACAGTGACTCTCCAGGCGGCTCCCCGCTGTCCCTTGCCAGGAAAAACTCCCCCAAATCAGGCTCCCCCAAATCGTCATCACTCCTAAAGCTCAAAGCAGAGAAGAATGCCCAGGCAGAATTGGGGAAGAACCACTCCTCAGCCTCCTTTTCTTCATCCATCACCATCAACACCACCTGTTCCTCCTCCTCCTCCTCTTCCTCCTCATCCTTGTCCAAGAACAGTGGGGACCTGAAGCCCCGTTCTGCCTCGGATGCGGGAATCCGCGGCACTCCTAAGGTTGGGGTGAAGAAGGACACTGACCTGAAGGCTGGGCTGACCTCCTGTGCCCGGGCCAAGCCATCAGTTCGGCCCAAGCCCTTCCTGAACCGCGCAGAGTCCCAGAGTCAAGAGAAGATGGATATCAGCACTTTACGGCGCCAGCTGAGGCCCACGGGTCAGCTCCGGGGTGGCCTCAAGGGCTCCAAGAGCGAAGATTCGGAACTGCCCCCCCAGACAGCCTTCGAGGGCCCCAGTGAGGGGTCCAGGAGAGGCTCGGCCGACCTCATCACCCTCCCAGCTGCCACCCCGTCGTGTTCCACCAAGAAGGGGCAGGAAGGGCAGGCCACCTCCTACACGACATGTAGTGCCTACCAGAAGGTCCAGGACTCAGAGATCAGCTTCCCCGCAGGCGTGGAGGTGCAGGTGCTTGAGAAGCTGGAAAGCGGCTGGTGGTATGTGAGGTTTGGAGAGCTGGAGGGCTGGGCCCCCTCCCACTACTTGGTGCTTGGCGAAAACGAGCAACCCGACCCCCCAGGCAAAGAGCTGGATACAGTAACTGCCAGGAGCAAGCAGAATGAGGGCAAGTCAGACAGCCTGGAAAAGATCGAGAAGCGGGTCCAAGCGCTGAACACCGTCAACCAAAATAAGAGGGCCACACCACCCATCCCCTCCAAGCCTCCTGGGGGCTTTGTCAAGACCTCGGGTGCCGGGGCGGTGAAGATGAGGAATGGTGTGCGGCAGGTGGCAGTGAGGCCCCAGTCGGTGTTTGTGTCCCCACCACCCAAGGACAGCAACCTGTCCTGTGCCCTACGGAGGAACGAGTCGCTGACAGCCACCGACAGCCTGCGAGGCGTCCGCCGGAACTCCTCCTTCAGCACTGCCCGCTCAGCAGCTGCAGAGGCCAAGGGCCGCCTGGCCGAACGGGCCGCCAGCCAGGGCTCAGACACCCCTATCCTGCCCACCCAGCGCAACGGCATCCCCGTGTCCCCCGTGCGCCCCAAGCCCATTGAGAAGTCCCAGTTCATCCACAACAACCTCAAAGATGTGTACGTCTCGATCGCAGACTACGAGGGGGATGAGGAGACAGCGGGCTTTCAGGAGGGCGTGTCCATGGAGGTCCTGGAGAGGAACCCCAATGGCTGGTGGTACTGCCAGATCCTGGATGGGGTGAAGCCCTTCAAAGGCTGGGTGCCCTCCAACTACCTAGAGAAGAAGAACTAATGGGGGCCGTGGGTCCTTCCAGCCTTAGTGTGGGTGAGCTGCGAGATAAGACAAAGGGAAAGGGAAAATGGGAGGGGGTGGGGGAGGACAACATTAAACCTGTAGAATGTGTGACCTCAAAGATGCACCCCTCCAGGCTGTCCCCCAGCTGAAAGGGTCTGGGGCAGGGAGGGGTGCCCACAATAAGCAGGGAGGGGAATGGGCAGGGGAAGCCTGGGACCAGAGGCAAGAAAGCTGAGCCCCACATGTGCACCTTGGGGGCTTTGCTGACGGACTTGGCGCCATTTGGGACAGGCCGTGTGGGAAACCCTATTTTGTGCCTTGGCTGCAAATCTGGAAAATATGTGGTTGTGGGGGCCTCCTGTGCCCTGCTTCTGCTTAGCCTGGTTTCAGCTGCTGGCATGTTGCCCCCGGAGGTAGCACTTGTATCATCCTAATCTGTGTTCGTGAATTACTCTAGTTTCCCAGGGATTACTGCCACCTGCCACGGGTGGGTGTGGTCAGAGACACCACTGGCCCTGGGGCTCAGACGCATCCCCTGTGAGCTCAGGCTGTCCCAGGGCCAACTGAAGAAAAGGCAGTTTCCCCGGTGCCAGCAAGGACCGCCTTTCTTAGCCATCACTGCAGCTGGCCTTGGGAAGCCAGCCGCCCTGCCTGGGACAACCTGGTGGAGGACCACCACCCCCCGGGGTTTACAGAGGGGGTGGGCAGAGCCGTCGGTCTTTTCATAGTCTGCACAGACTTTATTTTAGGTATTTCTGGGTGGGCAGTTCCTTTGCATGTTTCGGGAGAGGTGTATTGCTTTGGGGCTTCTCTGTCGGGCCTAGGGTTTTGGTCTTATTTTAGGGGTGGTTTGGGGGCCCAAGGGCGGTCAGCCTCATGGGATGGGATGGGTGGTGGATGGCCTTTCTGTCGTACTCTTGTGGAGAGATTGGTTTGTTTTGTGTTTTCCCTCTCCACAATCCAAAGTCGCTTCATTTGGTTTCCACTGTGTAGACAGTACCAGATCTTGGCACTTGCCGGAGGGATTTCAGGCTGGAGAAGCCCTGGTCCCAGGCGTGGCAAAGTGGAAACGCTGCTCTCCTGGTCCTTGCCCAACCTCATTAGGGTAAAGCCCTCCCCGGGGAGGGGCGTGGTGTTCAGGAGAGGGGCAGCATTCGTTCTCTTGCCTGGGCAGGACCCGAATACGCGTGGCCTGTGGAGAAGCAGCTGTCACCCCGACCCTGGGCCGAGGGACCCCACTGGGCAGATACCACCAGCCACCCCCTGGCCTGCAAGTGATGCTGCAGGCACCTGAGAAGACAAAGATCCCTGGGCCAGGAGCCGACCTGGTCTTCTCGAGGGGCAGTGCCCCTGTGAAGAGAGAAGGGAGAGAATAAAGTCCCCATCAACTCTGGGTGGTGTCTTTCAATCGCTGATGTTTCAAGAGGCCAAAGCGGCCTCCCCAAGGACTCACCCTTCGCTGGGAGTGGATTTCCACACGTGCCTTTGATTGCAGACAGATCCGGCTTCACAGCCGCTGATTCAGCTGCCAGATCCTGGACTGAGGACGAAGGGACCTTCCTCCACCCCTGCTCCCCACCCAGGCAGTGTCTGTTGCCTGAAGAGCAGTACGGGACCATCTTGCGCCCTCATCCCTCCTCCCTCGCAGTACTGATGCCTGGCAGCTCAGCAAACTGCTCCTGTTCTTTGTTGGAAGGGCCGTGGTGAGATTTTGCTTCCTTTTGTTTTGTTTGTGAGTTTGTTTAAAATTGAAATTAGTTCTTTTCTTCTGCTGGACAGTATTAAATAGAGCAGGATGTTGAGTTAATCTGCTAGATTGCAGTACTAATGGTAGTGGTGTAGTGTCTTCATAGTAATATTATTTGGACTTATTTGAACAATAATGATAAAGAAGTGGTTCATTATTTTTTAATTAATGCACTTTAATAAGGTGGAGTGGAAAGAAACCCAGAGCAAAGTGCATTACTTAAAGATGCAGTATATACTTTTCTCATTTTTAAGCAGCACATTATTTATTAAAAAAAATAATTTATGATTATTTAAAATAAAATTTAAAAGTAGAGTGACTGTCAGGTTAAAGGACCTTCCACGTAGCTATCTTCCAGGGGGAGGGCCCCAGCGGCCTCACTCCTCAATGTCTGCACTGAGCCAGTTCAAACAGTAACATGCCAGCCAGGCCAGGAAGGAGTGCAGGACGCATCTGCCAAGCACAGAGCATCTCAGTCGGACTGGACCACAGTGCTCCCCAGGGCCTGTCTTTCCCTGCCTTTCCTCAGTGTCTGTACCGCCCCGTGGGGCTCTCTACCACCCATGAGGCCTGTGTTCTCCCAGCTCCCCACCCGCCTCCAAGGACCATCTCTCCAAGGTCACTCCATCCCATCCCCTCCTGTTACTGCAGCCCAAAGACAGGAATTAGCTTCCCCCAAATCACATAGCTAGTTAATGGCAGACTTCCCCCTGCCTCCCTCCCTGCACTCCTCCCCACTCTCCCACCCCCCTCATTAGAGTTTATTGTGTGGTCATCATGTTTACATTGAGACAACCAGCCCAAGGATGGCTGGGAGTTGCTCAGGCATCCAGGAAAAGTGGGGAATGCTGCCACCTGGTGACAGCGTGTAGATTTGGGCAATGAACAGGGATTGCCGTGCCCCGTCTTCGCCCCTCGCCCTTCCCATCACCCCCTAATTCACAGCACAGCACAAACCCTGCAAACCCAAAGAGAATATTAATACTTGAAGCAAGAAGGGTGCATGCCAGTCCCTCTCAAACATGGCCAGGGGATGCCAGGCCTTGTGCCCCTGGACTCCTAGCCGTGCCCAGGGCAAGAAGGCTTTTCCCTAGAGCTACTGAGCTGCTTTGTGATGTTGGAGGGTACTGCTGGCAGCAGGTGGAGGAGGGAGGGGCCTGTGGCTCTGACCCACCTGGAGGAAAACCAGATTGGACTAAAAAAGGAAAAAGAAAAATGAAATCTCAGCAGTGTCCAAACTTAGTTTTCCATTAGTTGCGATTGAAAATGTGAAATGACGTTGTATTGCTGTATACTGCAACTTTAATCATAATGAGCCCTTCTGAGGTCATTATTGAAGTTTATATAATGCCCGAAGATGCATCATTTGGTGCTTTTTCTTTCAGTTTAAAGACTTTTTTCTTTTATTACAAGGGGAAAAAAATGTCTTCATCTCTCTCCCACTTGTTAACAGGGGCCTGGCTGGGCTCCCTGGCCCCACCATACTGTTCCCACTAGGCCAAGGGACCCTGGAGGCAGCAAGAGGGAGCCAGAAGGGACAAGCTGAACAGTGGGTGTGCCATCTGCCCCAGCTGTGGCCAGACCCTCTTCACCAGCCCTTGGCTGCATCTACCCCCAGCCTGGCCCCACAGGCTCCTCTGTCTTCCTCCTCCATTCTCCATCTTGACGAAGGCATTATATAGAATCGTTTTAATCACTTTCAGATGTTAGAGCAGCGTATTTTACTGGCGTTTATATCCGTTGCTTTCCTCAGCAAGGCATGTTACTACTTTTATCATCTAAGGAAAAAAGACAAGGGAATTTCAGTCAAGCATTATTTTCATATTACTAGTATTTGCAGAGTAGGTGTAGAACTATTTAAGTTTAGACCTTGGTTTGGTAGTTTGTTTTGTTTTTAAGGAAAAAAAGAAGATAAAGTAATCCCTACTTTTCCTGTTTTTGTATTTAACTAATATATTGTTTCTTTAAGGTTACTCACTCCCCCCCAAATACTTTGCATTCTCAATCGAAAATGAAAACAATCTGAGAGACAGGAAAAGTGCAATATTATCAGAGGGATGCCAGGGCTTGCTGGGACAGTGGCGGGAGGCCTGGTCTGTCGCCAGGGGAGGTGGGGCTGCTTGGAGGAGTCAGAGCTGTGGAGCCGACAGGTGACCTGGGTATTGATGTTTTACTCCTCCCTCCCCCTCCCTCTTCTCTGGCAAGATGGCAGAGGTCCCTGCCAGAGGGCAGCCCCTTTTGCTGGGTGTCATCCACCCACAAGAAAGGGATTCAGGGAAGCGGCATGGGGCGCTTGGCCTTCCAGAGCCCCAGCCCTCGGCACAGAGCAAGGATCTCCAGGAACCATTCCGTGTTTTCATTTCTGTTGTTTTTCAGCCAGCTGCTCAGAAAGACCTGTCCTGAAAATCACCCTCAGCAGCCCTCTCTCACCCCAGCCTCCTGATGTTTGGGTCATGATCTTTCTGGTGTATGTTTGAGTTTTCTTAAAACTATATAACCTCAAGTGCAGTTTATGGGCAGGAACCCTAGATATAACCAAATCCTTTTTGGGGGGATGTGGGTGCCTCGAGCCTGACATCCCCAGTGACACAGCAGTTCCCACAAGCCTGCAGCTGGGCCTGGCGCTGAGCCGGGGCCACCCGTTCATCTCAATGACTTCAGCCTGAGGTGTGAGCCCTGTGTCTGCTCAACACCCCGACAGTCCTCACAAGGTCTCAGAGAAGCATCAGAGGAGCCCGCTGAGGTCCCTGCAGACAGAGCTGCCCACAACAGGTACCAAACCACCACCTCTTAACTGGGTACCGGTAGAGAGAGCAACAGGATGGGAAGTCTCTGGGTCCAAGCCGTTGGAGCTCTGCCCGTCAGGGCAACAGGGACATCCTTACTGGCTTGTCCCCTCCACCTCCAGTACTGTACGCTTGCTGCTCCAACCCATTTGGTGAATTTCTGTACAAATACGAATCTGCGTGCCCAGAGCGGGACTGTGCCCCTGTGTGTGTGGGTGTCTCTCCTTGGAGTGTATACATCTATGTGTCCAAATCTTTGAGAACCTTATTGCAGAGCTCTGTGGAAAGAGAATCATCCACATTGCTAAAGAATTAAGATTCCCTCACTTTTTTGAGGGCTGTGTGTTGTTGAAGTGTGTGTTGTGCTTGTGCACACGTGTGCACACGTGCGAGTGTTGGTAATTTCCCACTTGGACTAAATAACATGGGGTTAGAGAAAAAAATACTGGGCAAGCTGTCTCCATTGAACAAGTCCTTGGCATTGGGCAGGCCCCACGGGACTCAGCTTCTGGCAGCAATTGTATGTGTTATTCACACGCGTAATTCTGGCTGGAGAGTGCAATGTGTCTTTTTTTTGTTGTTGTTATTATTTTATTAAGTATTTAGTTGGAAACTTCACACTGGCATTAACAGATCTAGCAGAAGCAGCCCAGGCCATCGTCCCAGGTTCCAAAATGAAGATGTGGAAGCAATGCCGCTGGGTGTGGACGTGCTGAGGTGGTTACACTGGGTCACCTGCCCACACACGTGTGTCTAGCAGGCTACCTCCCAGCCTCTGCCGTGCGTGTCACCACTGCGGGGATCCCCGTGGCACGGGAGCTGCTGGCCCTCAGTTCTTGTGTGTCTGAGGGCGGGTCAGGCGGGTCAGGGTGGGAACTTGGTCATGGGGAGCTCAGCAGACCTGCCTGTGCACCATCACCTCTTCTGGTCTAGACTGCAGGCCCCGACTGAACTCGTCACAGGAATCGTGTGCAGGGCTCCCCCTTGACATTACTGAGTTTTTTACCTAAATCACAATCCCTGTCTGGGGTGGGCTCTGTGGTTGTCGAGCTCTTTGATCAGAGCAGTGACAGAACAGGGTCAGAGACATAGCTTCATTTCAGGAAGAACAAACCCACTGATACTAGCATCCCTCCTGTTTTGTCCCATGTACCTGGGTCCCCAGGCCAGAAGTTGGGCACTTTGGTGCTTACAGACTGAGTGCAGGACTCTGCCTTCCAAGGGCTTGATCCCAACCTGCCTATAAAGTTGGTTTTACCCTGCAATCCCCTTTCCCCTACCCTATCTTTTTAATCTTGAGTTTGTACTTCACCCAGACAATCAGCCCCTTCTCCCATCCCAGAACTTAGTGGCCTTAGAGAATGAGTCCCTGAGATGAAGTTCCCTCCTTTGCTCCCATTTCTACCCTGGCTAATGGGCTGGATCTCAGGAGGCAAGAGAGTGAGAGAAAGGAAGGAAGGAAGAATTGTTGTTTTAAAGCAAAAGTATGGATCGAGCATGTTGGAAGTGAGTGAGAGGCACGTCGGTGAGATGGGTGCATGCGTGTTTGGGGTGGCTGGGGCTTCCCTTCCCTGGGAAGTGGCTTCCGGAAGAGGATGTCTTCTAGGCAGAAAGGGAAAAGTGTGAGAAGGTTGACAGAGGGCTTGGAGTCTGGAATTGTGTCTTTATTAGAAAGGAGGAAGAAGTCAATTCTGAATGTTTCAGGAAGAAGACAGCAGGTAGCAAGGGAATTTAGTGATTCAACATCCAAGGGTCCCACCAGAGCAGGTTGGAAAAGCCCCGAGATTTGGCTGTAGAATAAGCTGGCCTGAGGAAACAATTACTTGTTGGGCCACAGGTTGGGTCCCTGAGAGGTTCTTAATGGTCATTGATTTACTCAGTGGAGAGGGAAGTTGCCGGTAACAAACCAATCTTTGAGTTTGGAGGCCCTGGCTCTAGAACAGTCATCCATCTCCCAGTTTCCAGGCTGGTTTTGCCCACCTGCCTTTGTCCAATCAGAGCTAGTCTCTTGAAGTGCTTGAATCAGAGACCAGTGACCGTAATGAATCATGCAGGAGGGACCCACCACCCACCCCCGGATCCTCGGGGTCCAGACACCATCAGGTGTATCTGGGAGGAAAGAAACCTCATTTGCTCTTCTGTTGACACCAGTTATTCTTGAGTATCTCTGATGATGCCTGTGGTTGTTCAGTTTGCTGAGCCCTGCCTCACTAGTGTGACTTAGAAGATGGGGTGCAATGCACACTCACCATTTTTAGTGGCCTGTGACCAAGGTATACTGCTTTTAGTGTTTCAGAAAAAGAAGGGTAAACCAGAGCCACCATTCTTGAATCTGTAACTTGTTCTCTGCAACAGGTTTTTAAATCCAGGACACAGGATAGGAAAGGGGTTTCACTGCCAGTTATGGGAGGTCTGCAGGAAGGTGACTTCTAAGCAAGGCAGATGTGAGTGGAAGGTTCATGAAGCATGGGTTTGTGGACTGCATGGTGCACGTGAACTGCTGGATGTCTGGGGCGTTCCGCACTGTGTCCACTCAACCCCTCCCAGCGCCTAGTCTGTGGGGTCCAAAGGAGGTGTTCCCTCGTCCCCGCTCAGCAGAGAAACTGAAGAAAAGGACATTGAATTCAGTGCAATTTGAAAATGTGCTAAAAAATTTCCAGGATCAATGGTGGTGCTAAACTGACTCCATGTTTTTAGTATTTTTAATAGTGTTTTTTTTTAATTGTTCTCATCACAAAAAAATGCAGTGTCCTTGGGGAAGGGACCCAGCCCCTTGACCTGCCACTTTCCAGGTGTCCTTTATGATTTTGACGGGACTCTTTGGTCTGCAGAAAATACTCTGTCTTGGCATGCTTCCAGACTGTAAAATTTGGGTTGTTTTGTTTTGTATTTTGTTTATGTTTACAAGCATCTTGTATTTCCCTGAAAACTAAATAAAGTTTCTGGCCTTTTTAACTGAACAGAGTCATCTCCTGATTCTCCCTGCCACCAGAAAATTCATCCAGCTGAATGGCAAAAGCCACATTATCTCAAGTGCAGCGTGAACTGCAGACACTGGAGGGGTGGGGGGAAGCAGGTAAGTTCCCGCAGCTGGTGAGAAGCGTGCTCAAGCTCCTCCACCTTCTCCACCTTTGCAAGGCTTTCTGGGCAGTGGCCAAGGCTTTGAGAGAGAGATGCAGATCTTGGGGCCAAAGACCCACATCCAGCGGTCTACATGGTCCCTCAGCTTGGAGCCCCAGCCCCTCCCCTACTTTTGCTAGACTCCAGTAAGCAGGGAAGGGCTGGGCAGTCCTGGTATGGGGAGTAGCCCATGGCCGTTCAAGGCCAGGCAGAGGCTGGGCAGCTAGAGCATGCTCCCAGGAGAGAGGGCAACAAGGAAGGCATCCCATGTGCCTCTGAGGGCCATCCTGCCAAATGAGCTCAATTCCCATGTTGTACCCGGACCCCCTCCACCACTCCCAGCTTCTGTAGCCCCCTAGATGTACTCAGCACATTTAGAAAGTTTCTCCAAAGGTCCCTGCCAGAGGCCTCCCTTGCTGTGCCACCCATCTGGGATAAGCCTCTGCACCCACCAGTGGGAGCACAGCTGAGTTCCCAGACAGAGGCAGGGGTCTGGGCTTATGTACGGGATGGACAGCCTCTGCTGACCCGAGTGGAGGACCTGCCATCCTCTCTTCAGTCCCTAGGTGGCGCTGCCCCTCCACAAAGGTCACAGGAGCAGGCCTCATGGACCACCCCTGCTCCTCACAGACCTGGGGACACCACCACCAAAGGGCAGTGGCTGCTCCCTTTCAGCTTGCAAGGTTCACCTGGCATTCCAGCCCCTGCTGCCTAAGCCCCAGGTCAAGCTCCAGCCACTGCCCCCTCTCTCACTCCGGGGAGTCTTCTGATTGTTGACTCCCCTCCATATCCAGAACAACTGAGTCTCCACCAGACACACACCCTCCCACCCACCAGCCCTCCCTAGCCCTCCACGCTGCACAGCACAGCCCTCAGGCTGGTACGAAATCACCTTTATTCACAATCACGGTGACCCAAGTTCACAAAGGAGGCAGCAGCTACCCCCCTACACTAACAGAGACAATGAGATGGATGGCTTCCTCTCCCTGACCCTCAGGCCACGCAGCCCCTGCACTTAAGGACTTTTCCTGCCTCTCAGATGGGAACCTTGACTGGATGGGGCTACCACCAGCCCCACCTCACCCAACTCCCACAGAAGGGGTCCACAAGCTCAGTGACTAGGGATTAGACACCCAGAGTAGAACCATGACTTCCCAAAGGCCCACTGCAAAGCAGGTTCAAACAGCGCCAGCCTGGCATCCCGACCCCCTGTGCTGTCCCACCACCACCACCCCACTGCAGCCGTCACCAAAGAACTCCCTAGAGTCATACAGAAAGTCTGCTCCCCACCCCCAAGTCATTTTACAGAGGTGACAGCTGAGGCTGAGAGGCTACGACCTGGCCGGAGCCACACAACTGGTCAGTGGCCAGGTCTAGAATCCAATGCTCTGCCAGCCACATGGCAAAGCAGGCACCAGTCGGCATAAAAAAGCCATCTAAGGGGCAGAGGGCTGGGAGGCTAGGGGGAGGCCAGGACTCAGAGAGCTGACCCCAGCCCGTGGCCTGTCAGGACAGGGCGTGCAGGGCTGAGATGACTATGACCTAAGAGCAGCTGGGGGGCACTCCCACACCCCAGAATCAAGAATAAGAAGCTAGAGGTGCTGGGACGCAGCCCCTTCCTTCTCATCGTTCCTGGGAGTGGATAGCCTTTCCTAAGAACAGGCTCCCTGTGCCTACAGTGACTAGGCCAGCTGGGCTCCCCTCCCTCCGCCTGCTCAGGACATTGTATGTCCTTGCGGAGATGGGAGCTCCTGGGCCTCCTGATGTACAAGAGTCAATTAAGATAACCCTGCTTTTGTGGCTCTGGGTGATCCACCGGCCCTAGAGCATTGCGGAGGCTGTGTTGCCCTCTCTATAAAACAGACACAATTTGCCAGAGGGCCTCCCAATTCAGCCCCTTCTTAAGGAGTTCTATTTCATGGTAAGCAGAGCTGTCTGTGGACTTTTGGGCTGGAGTCTGGGGAAGATTCTGAGTGATGACTACCACTGCTAACCCCTCCAATGAGGCACCCTGCCTACGAGGGCAGCATTTCTAGGGGTCTGGGGAATGGGAGTTCACCCCCCTTCCCCAAATAACCCCTGTAAACCCAATAAATAAATAAATAAAGGGGAAAAGCTGTTCTTACTCCAGGGAACCCCTCTACCCCCAACCCAGGGCCCTGGTCCCTCCAGGGGATGCTACAGTTTCCACGAGGATCAGCCAGGCCCAGGACAGCACTGAAACATGAGAGGAGAGGTCAGAGGGTAGCTACAAACCTGATCTTTAGACCTGACAGACGAGACACCCTGCTCTCTAGCCCAAACCAGGGGGCTACCCCTGGGCAGCAGTGTCCAGCGAGATGATTGGGGCAGAAGGGCTATGGCCAGGAAAGGGCCTTCCACATCTCAAACAGGCCAGAGGGCTAGGGACCCAGAACCTGTAGGCTTCTGGGGCCTGTGTCCACCCATCCAGGGTGAGTAGGAGAAGGACATGGCATGGAGGCTGCAGCCTGCCCAGGAAGAGAGGTATCCACTGGCCTTCTCACCCCTGGCTGCCAAACCCAAGGGGCAGGGAAAAGAGGAAGGAAAGGGTAGGTGTAGGTCAGACAGTAAGGCGACAACTCAGAAGCTGCATGCCCAGAGCTGCTGTTGCACAGGTTGTGCACTGCTCAAGGGCAGTTGGCTGAGGGAGAAAATGGAGGCTGAGGTCCAAGTCCATACTCCACTAGCCAAGCCACATGTTCAGGCTCAGGGCCACAACTGCCCGGAGAAAGGAACACACTTTCTAATTCTCACAAAGGTGCCACATGAGCTAAAGGGACTTCCTGGGAATCTACCCGATAGGGAAGGATCAGGAGAGGCTGAAACCCCATTTAGCCCTCAGCGTGCAGAGGAGAGCAGGCGACTTGCTTCTGCCCTCATCTCCCTGCCTGATACCCCTTTTCTCCCCATACCTTTAGGGGCCCAGTTCTCACGTTTAATGAGAAGGGAAAAGAGTTTCCAAAATGAGGAAGAAGAGAAGGGGCCCTATTGACTTGCCCCTCAGCTGGAGCTGGGCCGGAGTCCCAGGAGGTGGGTGTGTGGGGTTGGGTACCAAGACGCGCTAGGAGCTGCGATAGGTCTTGATGATGTCCTTGATGGGGCGGCGGCAGATGGGACAGCAGGCGTGCAGAGCCTTCTTGAGGCGCAGGCCGCAGGCGTAGCAGAGGCACATGTGGCCACATGTGTAGATGACCGTGTCCACCGCGTGTTCATAGCAAATGGTGCACTCATCACTCCATGGGCCCGCACCGGGAGTCACTGGCGACTCGGGCAGGCTCACCGGTGAGTTGGGGGCTGTCCCTGGGGTCAAGAGGACACCAGTCACAGGGCGACATGGCCCAGCCTGGTCCCTGGTTCTTGGGAAGAGAGCACATGGCCTGCCTCCCTCCATTTTTCAGGATCAGCCTGTCTGCCCTAGTACTCAACTTCCCGAGCACCAGAGGGAAGAGGATGCACTCTGGGCAGCCCACTCCTGTCCCCTCAGTGCCCAGACCAGGGGCCAGGGTGTCAGTGAGGCAGTGAGAGGAGGAGGAGGGAAGGATGCAGGAAGGAAGGGGGCCCAAAACCATTTGAGGAAGGCCTCTCCTGAGCTATCCTTTGGTGTTCTTTGTGCTGAAGAAGTCCTTTGGAGAAAGCTGCCCAGCTAGGGTACAGGATAGGATACAGCCCAGAAATCACCACTCACCTAAGGTTCACTAGGCCTGTCTCCAGCTCCTCTGGGGCCCAGTAGTCCTGATACAGAGGCTGCAAGCCTGCCTCAGCTGGGGTGGGGGTGGGGGTGGGGTCCTCAGGGTAGGAGATCTGGTATGGTCACCACGGAACTGAAGGGGCCAGCCTACTTACCACCAGCAGAGCTACCCAGCGGTCCAGAGCTGCACGTGCTGAGCAGTGGGTCAGAGAGGCGGATGCCCAGGGTGCTGGGCGAGGTTGGTGTGGAAGAAGGGGAGCAGGGGAGTGATGGGATGCCCCGCTCTGCCAGAATGGTGGAGCCTGCAGAAAGGCAGGGAGGGAGAGAGGGAAGGACACACTAGCCACTCAGAGGCCCCACGTGGGAGAAAGCTTGAGTATTATTCGTTCTCTGCCCAGGAATACAGCTTTGTTTCCCTATTTAAACCATGAATCAGGAAATCTGATTCACCTGTGACTCTCCACAGGCCCTAACATAATGCCCTACACACAAGTAAGTCCTCAATGAGGTATTTTTTATTAGTAGTTATTCATTCTAATTCGTTTAATAGTCACTGTTTCTAAAAGTATTCATTAGATGTCTCAGGACTTTTCTTATTAGTGTTAATAGGTATCACGTTAATTATCATCTCTTTCAGAAATTCATATCTCCTATTTTATTTTCTTCACTTACTGCACTAGCTAGCACTTTCAGAACAATACTATAAGGCATCTCTATTATACTCCTGACTTTAATGAGAATTTTTCTAGTGTTTCACCATTAAGTATGAAATTGGCTGTAGTTTTAGAGTGAAGGAAGTACCTTTCCATTCTTAGATCATGTAGGCCTTCAACAAAGCAAAGCATTCCTCTGTAAGGTAAAGAATTACCCTTCATATATTATTACTGATTTGTTTTTCCTTTGGAATCAATCAGTCAGGATCCCATAACACCAATTTGCTAGTTGAGAAGGCTAATTCTCGAAACAGCTCAGGAGAATTCTATTTAGCATATATTGAATTCTAAATGATTATTCTTCAACACCCACCTTGGCCTACTTCCCTTTTGGGACATTTAAGTCCTGGATTTTTTTTTTTAAGCTTCTCCTTTGCTCCAGTCTAGTAAGCCTCTTTGGGCAATGGAAGCCTCACAGGAAAGCTACTTATCTATTATTAGATGGTGCTGAGGCAAGAGAATACCTTGCCCTTACATAATTTCCTTCATCTGAGGAGTAGTGTCTCCTGGTGAATGTAGCTGAATACCTGTGTACCTCAGCCTGATTTTTTTTCTGCACCCCAGTCCAGTTTCTTTTTTATTCCAACCTGAATTTTCACCCCAATATCTTTCCTTCCTGATGTCTTTTCATTAGCCTGATTTCTTTTCATTCTTTGATTTATCTTCCCTCAGTCCTAACTTCTTAACATCCTAGCCTCATTTCTTTTCATTCTTTTTAAAATTTATTTTACATTCCATCTTCATTTGGTTTCTTCCCAGAGTAGTCAGTCAGTCCCCACTGGCTTTTTCTCATTTCACAAAGTTACACACTCTTCCAATCACCAACATTACATACACAAATACACATGCATTTAGTTCCTCACATGTGCCTAGACACAGTATGCCAATTTTATACCGTCAACTCACATTCATTCACATACACACGTCATCTTGCCTATGAAACCTCCTGGGGTGAGGTCTAGTTTGGGGAGCTGTGAGGCCTAGGGGTCTGCAAACTTGTCTAAGCAAACTTGCTTTAAGAAAAAAAAAAAAGATGCCCAGGACCTAATCCAAGATCTACAGAATTGAAATCTCTGGAGGTGGGATTTAAGAATCTGTACTCTAGTAGGGTCTCCTAGTAAGTCTAATGAAATTAGCCCAATCCACTGCTCTGGTTAGCAGACTATCACTTGGAAAGCATGAATACCTGCCCACTCTGGGGTAACAGAGGTCCCAGAAGATACATGTGAAAAAGATTTCTGGTCAGATCAGTCTGTAAAAGCTGGACACCATAACCACCACCACCCTTTCATTAAAGATTCACACTGCGTATTAAAAGTTCTGAGAAGTTCTATAGTAAAGAATTCCCTGTTTTTTAAAAATTCAGCATATCCCAAACTTTTTTGATCCAAGGACCTCTTTTCAATGGACACCCACCGTGCAGGATACTCTGGGAAACATGGCTTACACAAGTCCACATCACCCAGTCCATCAAACTCTGTCCATTCAAACCCAGAAAGGTCTAGACATCCGCAATCCCATTTCCTCCAAGGCCTTCTGCTCAGGGATTCCGCACAGGCCCCAACCCAGGCACCACCCTACAGAGGTAACTTGGCTACTGACATACCAACCTCTTTTTCTTATTCAGACACACAACTATCCTTAGAGGCAGAGGCCTTTATTCCCATTTTTGGAGAAATGGAAACTGAGCCTCAAAAAGTTCACTGCTGGTGGAAACAGTTTTTTTTTCTCTCACTTTTAAGTGGCCACTGGAGAATGTGTGTAAGAGTTGTTTATGTATCTGTGGGAATGTAAGTTAATCAGAGTGGAACTCAATGTTCCACGCTTTTCTCCCCCTTCCCAGGGTTTATCTGGTTAGCTCTGAGGACGCGTAGACTAGCCAACTGAATCCCACTCACAACTCATCTTTGGTGTCTTTGTCTCCTTAGCTAGACTCCCACGAGGGGGCAGGGTGGGCGTTCTTTCCCCCCTCCCCAGACTGGTACCCTCCTCCAGGAAAAGTACCTCACTGGGTCTGGAGGAAGGGCAGCTGAGGCACGAGCCTCGGCGTGGGTCGGGGGAGGCCGGCACCTGGCGGGGAGCACTCACCGAGGATGCGGATCTGCGTGACAGCCCCGTGCAGGCCGAAGAGCATCCAGAGCGGTTGCGAGGCGTCCACGCACAGCTGCATGCCTGCCGCCGCGCCATTGTGGCTGAGGTGCAGCTCGCCGTCAGCGTTGACCACCAGGCCCAGGATGTCGCCGCTGTGCAGGGGCCCGGGCACGCGGCACACGGCCCAGAACTCCTTGCGGTCCACCAGGGCCTCGGGGCTGAAGGGCAGGTCCGCCGGCCGCAGCGTGCCGGGATCGCACGTGGTGACACCGAAGGAGAGCGCGCCCGGCCGCGTGCTGCCCGAGCGCGTGACCTTGACGAAGATGGTCTCGGCCACACGCACGGGTCGGCTGGTGAAGACGAGCGCGCGCTCGTCGCGCCCGTGCTCCAGGCGCGCCACCGTCTGCTCGTCCAGGATGCGGACGTGCGCGCCGGCGCGGAGCGCGTGGAAGCGCAGGTCGCCGTCGAGCTGCGAGGGCAGCGCGCGGCTGTGCTGCGAGTTGAGCGAGTTCTGTGGGATGGGGCAGCCGGCGGCCGGCGCGGTCTCGTCGCCGTCGGTGCCCGGCACGTTGAGGTCGCACAGGCTCACGGAGAGGCGTGCCTCGTCCCCCTCGCGCCGCAGCGACGGCCGCCGTAGAGCGGTGAAGGAGCGCGGCCGCAGGCAGTCCGGGAGCACCAACTCACTGTCTGCGGCCGGGGAGGGAGAGACGGGATGACCGTCACGCGGGCACAGCGCCCGGTCCCCATTGCCTGCGCGCCTCCTCCGACTACTCTTTAAAGCGTGCACTAGTAAAATGCACTGGATTTATAATGGCATAGAAAATGCCTAGGACATAACGTTATGCAGGACCGCTATGTAGTAGTTTAAGCAAAGGATCAAGGCTGGTAGGAAGGACACCAAAACTAAAAACATGATCACTTTTAAATGGTAAGCTTTTAAAAGTTGAATTTAAAACAAACTCCTGGGGCCCTCCCTCTTTATCCCCAGCAGCCAGAGCAGCACCCAGCACTTAGAAGACCACAGTATTTGTTGAGTGCATACTGGCGTCTTACCCCTCTGGGAAGCCAGAGGAAACCCTCATCCCCACCCAGAACGCCTCTCTGCACAAACTGTCTCATCCCAGTAGTTACCTTTCTAGGTTATTGCCATGGAAGGCCACTGAGGCTGAGGCAAGTTAAGTGAATTTCCCAAACTAGAGAAATCAAATCTTTTCTTTTTAAAAATCAAATCATACAAGTAATACAGACTGTCTTGTAGAAAAGGCAGTTCAGCAAAAGAGAAAAAATAGTCTCCTGTGAGCCCACCATCCAGAGAAAAATACTATTAATATTTAGATGTATGACTTTCTAGCCTTTTTTCAATATATTTTTCAGTTACCTCTTTTTCTTAATACAAAAACTGAGTCATGCTATATAAACACCAGTAATTTTTAACTAACTTTTATGAGCAACAGATCCCTTTGAAAGTGTGGTAACTTTCATCTATATCCTCAAAAAAGTGCACATTCTCCCTAAATTCTGTGGATAATTTCAGGGCATTCATGAATCACATGAAGCCATCCATGGTTATGAATTCCAGGCTAAAAGAACCCTGCTATACAAAATTCCTTTTCAAAATTAGCTTTTCCACTTACTGTGTCCTAAATACCTTTCTACACCAATAACCATATTTCTGATACCACACTTTTTAAGTGGCTGGCTATGTCTGCTTTATGGAGTCCTATAATTTGTAACAAAAGTCTCCAGGGGTGATGACGCACCCCTGCATTTCATCCTTAAAGCATCCCATGGAGGTGTTCCCATTGTACAGATAAAGCTCAGAGATGTTATGTGACAGCCACCAAGTGGCAAGTGGCAAATCAGGATTAAAGCAAGATCTGTCCGACTCCTGACACTACAATCTCCACTTTAACGTCCTCCTTGTTTATTGAACCCTTTCTGTGGGAGTCCCCAAATCTGGCCACATCATGGGCCACTTCCTTTCCAGGAGCCTTTTCTCTGAGCCTCCCCAAAGGAGAATCTGTGCTTTCTCTCCAGAAACTGAGTAAGGATGGTTAGGGTGCTTGGTGTGAGAGCAAAGCTTGGGGGACTGGACTGGTAGGGGCAACAGAGGCCAGAACTTGGCTCCAGCTGAATCTAGAGACTGTCTCTAGAGTCTCCCTGCTTTTGTTCTCCCCAGCTCCCCTGCCCTTCCAGGAACAGTGTTGTTTGGGACCCAGCAAGGAGAGGATGCTGGGCCCTCCCCCCAAGTCTCCTGCTTCTCTGGAGAAGCCTCTTGGGGCCTAGCTGGTCGGGATTTCCCAGCATCGGGTTTGGCAAGGAGGAGGGAGCCGACCGGAAAATGTGATTATTCCAGGGAATTGACTCTGTGACAGCAATGGTGCAGAGAGGCTGGGGGGTGGTGGAGAGGCACAGGCAAGGTGGGGAAAGACATGAGAGACAATAATGGGGAGCTGGGGAGGGCAGTGGGGTGACCTGGACCCCAGGGAACAGCCCTTGCTCCCCTACCCCTTAGGGATTCCAGACACTGGCTCTTCAGGACTCCAGAGGGTGGGGGTCAGGGAGGGGAAGGGATGGGGAAGCGGGGTGAGGAGGAAACAAGTGGCTCAGAGATGTAACCAGGGCCTACAGGAACAAGGCTGTCACAGGGGCCCACCCACATTCGCACCCCGACGCTCCTCTCCCCAGCCCCACACCCTACACACACTCGGGAAAATCAGGCCAGAACCCATGGAGCTGCACAGACCCTCAGAACAGAGTCCTGAATGGGACTGGATGTGAGCTGTCCTGGTCTCTGCCCCTTCAGGAGTCCTCTTCCACTTGAATACGCCCACTACCTCCCAGGCAGCCCATGCCATTGTTGAGCTACTCTGTCTTTAAGAAAGTGTTCCATCTCTGAAACTGAAATCTAATGCCCCGTATTTATACCCACTACCTCTTGGGCTGCCTCTCAGCCCCACATTGAAGACAATCTCCTCAGGAAATACTCAGACTCCCCACACACCTTCCCACCTCTTAGACAATGAACAGAACCAGACTCAGTACCCAGATGTGCCCTGAATAGTTCAAGGCACAGGGCGCCTTCACACCTCCCCTGATAAGTACACTATACTTCTTATAATGCAACCTAAGAGTATTTTAGGGTTTTTTGTAACCAAAATTCCATATACTGGTAGGCAAGATAAGAGCATAGTTAAGTGCAAGGACATTGAAGTCATCATCTTGGGTTCAAATCATGACTGCCATTTCCTGGCTCTATGGCCTTGAACAAATAGCTTAACCCCTCTGGGCCTCTCTTTTTCAGCAGTGAAATCATCATTTACTTATTGGTATAAAATCTGGATTCTAATACTTCCCTCAGAAGGGATGCTGTGAAGATGAAGTGGAGTAAGGTAGCTAGGGCACCTAGGAAAGCATCTGGCACCTAATAACCACTAGGTTAATATGAGCCATTACTACTGTTTTCATGCTACATGGCTCGGGAGAATACACATGGGTTTGGGGTGATACAGGCCTGGCTCTGAATGTCTGATCCAGCCCTTGGCTGGTGGCCTGCGGGTAAGCAACTTTCCTCCAGCCTCAGATCACTCACCAAGACAACAGGGTTAATAATACCCCTGCGATGTTGGCAATGTTCTTGCAGGGATCAGAGTAGAGCAGGAAGCCCCCGGCACCTGGATACTTCACTTAGGTTGTTTGCCAACCAAAGTCAGGGCCACCTGCACTCAGGCAACTAACTTTTTGACTAGGACTTTCCATCAGTCATGCTGGGCACCCAGGACATAATCATTGAATGATATCGCTGACTAAAGACCACAAAGGAGAAGCTACAAGTGGCGATTAGAGAGGGAAGAAGAGAAAGAAGGAGAAACAGTGGGAGAATACAGAGAGAGGGGAAGGGGTTGAAAAGTGACCCCTTTGACCAGACTTGAAATATCACAGGAATTGGGAGAGGAGGTACAGGAGACGCTGGGAAACAGCTAAAAATGGAATCCCTGGGGCCAGTGCCCAGCGCAAGTATGTCTTCTCTCCCAGCCCTTCCACCGCTCGGGGTCAGGAGCAGCTGCAGGCCGCCTGCAAGCTTCAAAATAACCATCCCATCAGTATGCCCAGCTGTGCTGGGGACCTGAAATAGATGAAACTTGAGATAGAGGAATTGGTCAGAGCACCCTCCACAGAGGGCACAGCAAAGGTCAGAGCAGAGTGAGCCGACATCAAGTCAGAGGTCAGGGAAGGGGCTGGGCCCCCAAAGCCAGGGAAGAACACCATGGGCCCAACCTCAGCCCAGGACTGTGCCCTGGGGTACAGTTTGGTAAAGCCAGACGGCCAGCCTTTGACCCCAAGCAGTGGGGTGGCCCCACATTTGAAGCAACAAGTAATTTAATCTGTGCCTGGGACACATGGCTGCCCACTTTGGAGTTGTTTATGATGACGGAGGGGTGGCACAGGGCCACGGAAGAAGCTGCAAAGCTGGCTCCCCTCTCGTGTCCCCTTTCAGGAAAGAACTGGTTAGTCTTCAGCCTGGCACTGGCTCCGCAGATCCTCTAGGCCAGGGCAGAAAGATCCAGGTCCTAGGAAGGGCAGGGAGGCCTGGACCAGGGTTTCCTCCCCTCAGGGTGGCATGAGGGCACCCACTCATTGACCCATTGCGTGCCCAGTCCCGGGCAGGAGTTGAGGAAAGAGGGAGAGCCAGGACCTGAGCCCTGGGGAGCCAGTAGCCCTCGGAGGATTGAAGCTTGGAGGCATGAAAATAATTGAATACAATTTTGTTACAAAATTCTTAGTGTCTCAAGTCAGAAAGGACCTTAGAGGAAAATGAGGAAATCTGTTTATCTCTGCCAAATTCTCACCCAGCCTTGGCTAGAATGCTCCTGAGGACAAGAAGCTCACCACCTCCCAAGGCCATCTATCTCCCCTCTTTGATAGTGATTGCTAGAAAAACTCCATGCATGCATCCAAGGGTCCTATTTCCACTCCTTGCCCCCTCCCCCCAACGCCTCTCTCCCCCGGCTCCGTGAGCCTTCTCTTCCTTAGGATAAATATCCCTTTTAGGATAATGCTCTCCAACTGAGGCTGAGAATTCCTCTTTCAGGGTGATTCAGAGACAGTATCTCAGAAGAAACAGGATTTGACCCAACCCTGAAGGACTAAAGGGTTTGGATTGACAGACAGAAGCGAGAGGCACTGGGGTGGGAAAACCGCGTTAGCAAATGCCTGGGGAGAACAGTCTGAGCAAGGTCAGCGGGAAAGGAAGGGAGCAGGAGGCGCCAGGCAGAGGGCGCTGGGGCCAGCTCCTGCCCAGAGACCCACCCAGTTCCCGACCCGTGACATGCTGCCAGCCAGCGCCGGGTAAGCGAGGCAGGGCCAAGGCAGTGGAACAGGGGGCCTCAGGGGCAGGCGAAGGGCTCCTTTGAAGCAGGGCCTGCCATCAGCTCAAGTCCTGTTTGTTTAGATTCTCACATCCGCAGCGCTGGATAATCTTTAACTATGGGTCAGCCTGCAGCCGCCCAGCTGGCTGGCGGGTATCTGCCGGCCCCTGTTTGGAAGGAGCGCCAACCCATTTACTATGTCCATAAACATCCTCCTGCCAGCCTGCAGCTGGCATGGATTAGGGGAAGGAGCCAAGAGGGTGGGTACATGGCTTGGATGAATGAGGGGTTTCTCCATCCCTCGGGGCAGTGCCCTGAAACCCATACCACCTAGACCCTCACCATATACACCCAGCCACGGGAAAGCTAGGAGAAACAAACACACTAAGGCTTGTGGAGGGAAGGGCAGAATGTTGCAGAATCACTCAGAGTCACAGATTCTTAGATTTAGAGACTCTGCAAGCCACAGGATCTTAGGTGTATAGATTCACAGAATGATCTAGTCTGGTGGTTCTCAAACTTTTTAAAGCAATGGAATCCTTCATCCAAGGGGCCAAAAGCTCTGGTTGAAGTCTAAGGTGGCCACAGAGCCCTACCACCCAGCCGCCTCAGAGATGCCTCTGTGGAACCCCAGTGCTCCAAGGAACCCAGATGGAGAACCACAGATCTTATTCCAAGAAACAATTTAGATCACATGGTCTGACTTTCAGGTATAAGGACTTGGTTTTAAGGCTCCCTCTTCCAATGAGAGGACTGGGGCGGTGGGGGTAGGGGTGGGTGGGTATCTATTTGGCCAAGTTTTTAAACTAGGTATTTCTTTTTAACCCCAAACCAATAGCCCTTCCCATTTGTATGAACACTTTCATACATCTGTGAGCCTCAAGGACTATCTGTGAGGTTAAATGGCATGCATACAATTATGTCCAATAACAGGCAAGATCACTGATGCACAGAGAAGCTAAGAAACTTGACCAAAGCCTGTGAGTGGCCAAGTCGGGCCTTGATTCAGTCAAGTCTCCTGATTCTAAAATGAGGGCCTTGTCCTCAATACTGCAAGACTCCAGCTCCTCCCCTACACACACCCCACTCTGGGCCCCCAGGTCTCTCCAGGGTCCCCAGAACTATATCTTGGACCAAAGACATATTAGATGGAAACACATAAAACTGCCATTTCTGGACATTAGAAAAAGTCCAATATTGGCAATTATATATAATTGTACTTTATATATAGTCATTCTGGTAGAAAATTAGAGTGTGCTGTGAACCATAGAACCAAACAAAGCCCTCAGCAGCCTTCTGGGAACTACAAGGCAGGAGACCCACCCTCAGCACTGAAACCGGGCGCTGAGTACCCACGGCCCCTCTTTGACCCGCTGGGCCCTGGTGTCCTATCTGTGCCCAACATGTGTGGCGGATCCCTGATGCCTTGAGCTCTCATAAGCTCTATTCTGGAAGACAGGAGGGTCGAAGTCCCCACCCTTGGGGGGTATACAGACCTAGGAGGGAGACAAGATAGACTCGTATTCAGAGAAGTTGAGAAGTAACGTAGCCCATGCTCCTGGACTCAAGTCCCAGCTCTACCAAGCTGCATGACCATAGGCAAGTTCCTCAGGCCTCTCTGAGCCTCTGTTTCCTTATCTCCAAGATGGGCACAATAATAACTTTCTTTACAACATATACAAAGAGGACTTCTGCTGTGTTCTTAAAGAGCAGGACAATACACGCTGTAGAACGGCTGATACCGCTTGGACCTCCATGCACTTCAGGTGGTCAGGAAGGACCACGAAGAACAGGGGAGGTCAGGGAAGTCTCCCTAGTGAAGGGGAGGATTTAGTGTTGGGCCTTGATATAACTGGCAGAATTTGGGGTGAGCAGAAAAGAAGTACCTAGATCGGAAGGAACAGCAAGATTTCTTTTTTTAAAAAAACTAAGAAGAAGTGAAGACCATCAAAGAGGAAGAAATCGCAGTTAGCATCCTCAGCTCTTTCTCCATCCCAAGAGTTTGGCTTGGACTCCTTAAACTAATATTTGCTTCTCAGCCCCTGGCAGCCACAGCTGAAGGTAAATATTGGTTTACCCTGGGAAGCGGAAGCCCCAGATGGCAGTGTGGTCCTTGGCCGGCCGGGATGGCTCACACTCTTTGTACCACAAGCTGAGGCACACACTGGACAGGGGACCTAACCCTGGGCCTTATCTACAGAAAGCCCCAGGCAGGCAGGCTGGCCCGTCATCCCAGAAACTGGCGCAGCAGCAGCCTGACCCCCAGAAAGGTACTCTGAGAATCTCCACACATCTCCCTCCTCAGTAGACAGGTGAGGTCTTTTACCAAGATCTAGGATAATGCCAAGAGTCCTTAGGAGCTCCCACCTAATACCCTCCTAATGCTCTCCTGGGCTCAGCCACAAACATTTTGATGTGGCAATAAGTCTTCTTGCACTGACCTTGTGCCCAGATCAGCTGAGAGATCTGAATTCCAGGCCCAGCCTGGGAGAATTTAGGCAGGCCCCTCCCATCTCTGGGCCATATTTTCTCTTGTTGAAAAACTTGACAGCAAGAAGCTGCCGAAGTTTCTACTCTCATGGTGCTCTCCCCTATGATGCATGCACGTACGCACCTATGCACACCCACTCTCCACAAGTCATATACTACCTTCCCACTTCACCCTTCCCCTGAAGGATCTGCTCCTCAACTGACTGCCAGTCCCCCACCTCTGAGCCAACACATACCCCTCCTGTCTGGCCTAAATTGCTCCTCCTCAACCAGTCTATTGTTTTTCCCTCCCTTAGTTCCTGACTTGAAACTCATTTCCTACAGGAAGTCCTCCTGGATTGCTCCCCAGCTGCACTCCCACAGTTTCATTCTTTAGCTACACGTTATTGTAGAACTGGATTTAAGTCACCTCAGAGCAGTCATATGGCATGTCCCCCAGTGTAAATAGTATTCAGGGGGAGGGGGTGGGTTTCCAACTCAACTGTCTCTTCCAACCCCTGCATAGCGCCTAGGCTGTGGTGGGCACAAAGGGTGCTCAGGAGTACCCTGTAAGTGGAATCCTGGCTCACCAGCTTTCTGCCAGAACCCACAACTACTCTTCCTGAGCCAACATTTCTGAGAGGAGCAGGGAGACCTTGAAAACTGGGATAGGAACTTATCTCTTCAAGTATTAATCACCCCATAAAACTTGTGTTTATTTACTTGCTGGCAGGTCCTTCTTCCTGGAGGTAGGAAGCTGTTATTCTTGGAGATATCATCCCGGGCTTTGGCCAGGGCACCCATAGGGAAGAGGGTGACCTGCTGTGCATTCCAACATAACAGGGAGCCTGGAAGGCATGAAGCAGGACTGCCGGGGCCATAGTGCAGGCACCAGGGGGCCTAGGTGATGGTTAGGGCAGTGGGGCAGGGATGGGGCCCCACTTGGAGGTGTCAATCAGGGATAGTCATCAGCTCCTGCCTCCACTCTGTTGGGGAAGACAGTCAATCTGTCCATGGCCTGACTTGTAGACCTACTATGTGCCAGGTACCCCAGGATGTCTCTGGTCTGAGGAGCAGATATTGGCTAGGTGGGGAGGGTTTTGGCCACAGGTTCCAGATGAAGACAGGAGGGGACAGGGCAGGTCTGGCAGAAAATCTCTAAAGATGAGACACTGGTTTGGGGGACAATCACCCCAGGAAAGACAGACCCATCCTTAGAGCCACCAAGACAGAGCAACTTCTTCAGAGGAGAAACTCAAAGGCAGCAGCTGAGGTGGGAAAGCAGAAGAGCTGAGGGACCTAGGTGGAGGGAGAGACAGGCCCAGAAAGACACAGGTGCAGTCACGTGGCAAGCAAGGGGATGGGGAGACGGGAAGTGAGGAGGAGAGGAAAGAGAAGGGAGGGTAACTGACCCTGAGACTGTACAGGGCAGCAGGCGTGTCCTGGGGGGAGGGGCAAAAAATGAGAGCACAGAGCAGTGTGCCACCTCTGAAGATGTCTTGGGTGGGTCTCCTTTCTTTCTTTCTTTTTTTAATAAAAAGAACAATCAATTTAAGAAGAATAAAATGAGATATTTTAATCTGCTAATTCACTTTAGGGGCCATAATCAGTGTTTGAAAATGCCCAGGGATTATGGTGATTTACAGCTGTGACAAGAATCAGCTGGGGCTTTGGCCTTATCCGGTGTACAGAGAAGAGCCTTATGGGAAATCCAAATGCAACCAAAAATACTGCCTGAAAACCCATTTATAGTCACAGAAGGGGAATGAGGCCAGGCTAGGAAGGGCCATCTGGGCTCTGCCCCAGGGTAGGGCTCTTCAGATTACTCCCCAGGCCCCTCCCTTGGCCCCTGAAGTTTGGAAGCCCCACCTCACCTGGTATGTCCCCTTCATCCCTACCTCCATCCAGGCCCTCCTGAGACTTGTAGGCCCAGCCTAAGGCTCCTCTGCCAAGAAGTCTTCCTGGACTCCATCCTCCCTCACTGTCCTCAGCTTCCTCTGACTTCCTGCTTAAACCCAACCGGGGGTAAGGCGAAAGGTACTGCTTTTGTTATCAGAAAACCCACTTCAAGTCCCAGCTCTGACACATCCCTACAGAGACAAGCCAGGCTTTCCTTTGGCCTCAATTTTCCCCGTCAAATGGGGACAAAAACCATTCCCTCCAGGTCCGGCTGCTGAGAGGTTAAATGAGACAACTGGATGGAAACCATCTCGGCAGATGGAAGGGATCCTATGACCACAGTGTTCAGCGATTTACTGTCCTCTCTTGGGTTGTGCCCTGATTGTGTCTGGAATGTTTGCTTTGTCTCCCTGATTCCCAGTGAGCTGGGGGCTGTCTGAGCAGAGCTGGGTCTACCTCAGCCCCACCCCCACAACTCTTCCCTTCATCCAACAAGTCATCCATCCACCCCACTGCTCCCCTCCACACCCTGCAAATCTTCCTCAGAGTCCGCCACATGCCAGGCACAAATTCCACTCTGGAGAGGACCCTGGCTAGGTAAGATGTGGACCCCTCCCTCACACAGAAAGGCTTCTGATGATTACTCATTTCTTTGTTTCTTCTTTCACTTTTTCCCCCACTATTTTTTTACTCAAATAAAAGTGTTTTGAAAAGAAGAGCTTCACTGTTTCTAGGCTCTGAAGTCAGAAAGGACAAAAAGGAAAAACATTTCCCCACTACCTCCGTGGCAGTTTTCTCTGCAGGGAGACATGGGAGAGGAATGGGAGCTGGGAAGAGCAAGTGCTGGTACCCAGGACTCTGCTGGGCACTTCACTCACAGCCTCTTTAACTTGAATTTAATCTCCCTACCAACCCATTTTACAGATGGGGAAGCTGAGGTTCATCCAAGCTCCTCCTGGAGACACAGCCAATTTATCAATGGTTTGATCTGTACCCAGTCTGTGTGTACAAGGAAGCCTGGCACTTTTGTAGCCCCAGGATACCTTCTGTGGCTCCTACTCCTCGCTTGCCTGAAGCAGCCTCACTTACTCTGGGAGCCCAGCAGCAGCCAGAAGAGTCTTAGCCCCCCCCAGAGCCTTCTGCTCTCCCCTCTTACCCTTTCACCCACATCCCTGCAAAAAGCACTAGGGTGGGGTTGGACCTCCTGGAAAGCTGCAGAGCCCAAGGTGCTGGGGCTCACCTGGGACTGAGTGCTGGCTCTACTATTCACCTGCGGTGCCTCCTGGGGTTGATGGCAACCTCCCTGAGCTTGAGTCTCATCCATGGGCCCAGTGATGGAGACTGCCCCCCAGGGTGGCTACCAGGCGGCAATACCAAAGTGCCTCACTTAACAAAGTGCCTCATGGCAGGAACACAGCAACTGCTCTAGAGACTACAGTTACAGTGATGACTATTCATTACCCCCGGGGTGGGGTCTTTGAGGCTGCCATACAAGATCATGATGATCGTGAAGGCCACACACTGCTCAAAGGCACAACCTGAGGGGCCATGGAGGGCGGAAATCTCACCAGGCTCCACTTGCCACAGCTGTGGGCCCGGAGGAAGGCAACACTCTGCAGTTCACATGAAAGCTCCCAGAGCTGTCCCCATGCCCGCGCGGACCTGGGGCTGCTGCCAGCAGGGGAGGCGTCCCCATGCCTGATGAAACCAAGCCTCGTCAGAATGCAGCACCCGCAGGTGTGCCCTGCACCTAAGGGGCCAGAGGGAGGGCACTCACCAAGCAGCTGCACACCCCGCGTGAGGCCATAGACGTCCACCAGGGCCCAGAGCGGGTCGGCCGTGCGAACCCCATTGAAGAAGAGCATGGCTGCCGAGTCGTTGATGCGGTAGAAGACACGGCCCTTCTTGTCCACCCAGAAGGCGATGATGTTGCCCTCGTTGGCAAACTCCTCGGGCAGCGCCTTGGCCCAGAAGCCGCTCTGGGACACCAGGTCAGGGCAGGCGTACTTGGGCAGAGAGTCAGGGTGGATGCGCGACGGGTCCTTGCTTGTGAAGCCCAGTCGCAGCGCCCCGCTCCAGCAGCACTGCTTCTTGGTAATCTGGGCGGTAGGGGGTTGGCCTCAGACAACCCCCAGCCCCGCCCAGCCTCTCCCCCACCATCAGTGAGCTCTGCAGACCACCCCAGGCAGACTCCCATGGGGAGTCACACCGCCTGGCTCACCCACCATTTGGGCTCCTTTCCCTCCCCGGGGAGCCTCCCACCAGTCTAGTGAGAGCTAGTCCCCACGGACACTCTTCTCCCCCGTTCCTTCTTTGTCACGCAGGGAAGGTTGAGAAAGGTGTAAGGAGGAGGGAAGAGAAAGAGGAGGAAAGAGGAAGAGGCAGTAGAGAGGAAGGAAAGAAGGTGCAGGGTGTAGTAATGGCCGTTAGCAGGAAGCAGGGACTTGGGGAGAAAGTCCAAAGGTGCCCGGGAGGATGCAGTGATGGGGGCAGGGAGGGAGGTCCCACCTTCAGCCTGACTTGTTCGTAGATGAGGACTGGGCGATTACTGAAGGTAATGGCGTTGCAGAAGCTGGCCTGCCTCTTGACGGCCTTGTGGCTGAGGTCCATAAGGATCTGGGAGCCCTTGGTGTGCGGGTGGAAGAGCAGCGGCGTGGCTGGTAGTCCCCCGCCAGGCAGCAGCGGCGGGCAGTGCTTCTGCTTATGGTGGCATCGGTGAGAAGTGACAGGGAAGGGGCCCCCGATGGAATCTGTAAAGGAACAAGCCACAGTGTCAGAGAACTTGACAGTCCAAGAGTTGGACCAGGGTCCCCTAGGGAAGGGCAGAGGGCTGGGGCATAAGCAGAAGTCACCCACTGCCCAGGATTTCCACCATCATGGCCCCTTTTCACCATTGCCACTTTCTGCCACCATTCTTCTCCTGCTCCCATCTACTGCTATTTCCCACTTCACCATCCACCACCATTTATTATCCTTCCCCCATCACCTCCCACCACCAACTACCCTCAGCCTTCCCCCCCCCACAATGCCACCACCACCAACTACCATCTACTGCTCCTCACTAGTACTTACCACCATTTACTTTACAGCCTCTACCATTGTGATAAACCATCATTCACAACCAATGTCCACCGTCATTCACTGTCACTCACTACCACCATCATTTATTTTATTCAACAAATATTCATTATATATCTGCTGAACACCAAGCCCTGACCTAGGCACTGAAGATAAGGCATGAAACACATACATGGGTCCTATCCTCAAGAAAACAACAGTCCAGGAAGGGAGATAAGACACAGACAGAAATTGCAGTACAAATAGCAGATAGTGATAAGGGCCAAAAGGGTGTACAGGTAGGTCACTTCTCAGGAAGGCCTCCTGGAGCAGGGGAGGAGGAGGAGAAGGCATTGGAGCTAGGCTGACAAGGTTGGGCTGTGGTGAACACATGCCCATGGGGCTGCCACTGGAGACCAGGAATGTGCAGGAAGCCTCTGCAGCATCAGCCTCAAGGCCATGCCCATCTCATTCCTCCTCCACAGCCACCTCCCTCCTCCCCAGGCTGCCTTCCTGCTTTACACTGCCTGTGGCCTGCAACATCTTAGACCCAGGAGGGCCTCTTCACTCAGGCTTCCTAGGAACTTGGATCTGCCTCAAGAACCCCTGGCCAGGAGGCACTGCACTTTCTTCCATAAACAGGGCTTGGTTCAGAAGGCACTTTACAAACATATGAGGTTGGCATCCAGGAGACAGCGCAGAGAGAGGAAAGAACATGGGATGCGGGGCTGGGTGGCTTGTGTCTGTCCCTATCTGGCCATGTGACTTGAAGAAGCCACCTCCCCTCTACAGCACAATAAGAGCCACCCTGTGGTTCAAAGACATGTATTGGCAGCACTAATGCACAGCCTTGGCAGCTGGGGGCTTGGGATGGGGGGTTCATTTCTCCTCTAAGATCTGTGTCCCATCTATCAGGAAGGACAGCCCCCACCCATCCTGTCTTCTTGAGAAAAGACACAGAGGATGGGGATGATGGGGGTGGGGAAGTAGAAAGCCACAGAGTTTAACCAAGGCCTTCCGGGATGTTTCAAACTTTGGTCCCTCCAAGGCAGACACTTAATAAAACAGAAAGCTTGGTCAGCATCAGGCCTGCCCAGAGGCCTTCCCCTCCCTAAAGGGAGAGGAGGGGTTTCCAGAAAGGGGATGGAAGACAGGGAGCGGCGAGAGAAGGAAGGAGGAAGCCTGGGAGCTGAGAAGGCCCAGACTTTGGTCCAGACTATGTTTGCACTGGTTTGCATCACTCTGTTTCACTTTGCATCACTTTGTATTTTTGCTTCCTCCTTCCCAGAGGGCCCCAGACACCAAAATCCACAGTCCAGAGCTAGCCAGACACCCTGACCATTGGCCTCCTGGCCTCTCTGGAGTAGCTTCCTGTATGCCAGGCCCATGAGTTGGGGACAACACAAGCTGAGGCTCACCTTGCTCACTAAGGCATCAACAACAGTGCTCAGGGGCTTTGAAAGCCGCCAAGCGGTAAGAGCTGGAATTGCTTGGAGGAGACCTAGACACCCAAAGAAGCTAAGTGATCCAGTGAATAGTGCAGAGTAGAGGAGGCCATTCCAGCGAAGGGGACAGTTGAGGTGAGAGCAAACAGTGGCACTGGCTACAGGTGTCCTGCCTGGAAGAGATGCCCAGTGGGCTCAAGCCTCAGACACAGCTTGACTCTTGCTTTCAAAATATACTGTTGGTGAAAGGTAACATTACACACTATTAGGGCTGTATATATATGCAGAAATTAAGGCATAAAGGAAGAAATATTTGCTGGGTGAATGGATACCAAATATGGTACATCTATACAATGGAATACTACTCAGTAGTGGAAAAGGAATGAGCTACTGATAGGAGCAGCAACATGGGTGAATTACAAAATCACCACGCTGAGTGAAATAAGCCAGTTTAAGAAAAATGCAGACACAGTCCACTGAACAACTGCAGGGCCTCCCCTCCTTTCAAAACCCTTCCTCTCCCTCTAACCAGCCCCTACAGTACCAATTCTAGGAAATGAAAACTAAGCTAGACTGATAACAAGCAGATTGATGGTCACCTGGGGATGGTCGGGGAAGGGGAGGGATTACCAAGGGGCAAGGGAACACTTGGGGTGACAGATGATGGATGTGTTCACTGTCTTGATGCGATGGCTTCAGGGGTGTGTGCATATGTCAAAACCTATCCAATCATATACCTTAAATACCTGTGGCTTAGCGTTTGTCAATTATATTTCAATAAAGCAATTTTTTAACCTGCTGAGCCCAGCAGCTGATGAGAGCCTCCCCTATGGGGCCCCCACTCCAGCCTCTGCTCAGAACCCATGGACCAACTGCAGGGCTTCAACTTCCTTCAAAACACTTTCTCTCCTTCCCACCTAACCCAGCTGCAGTCCTGGGGCCTGGGGTAAAGATCCAGAAAACACTGGCTCAGGGCAAATATGGTGAAAACACCCAGGGACTAGAGACCCAGGCCCTGGAAGAACTATCCCCCAGGTCCTCCCGTCCACGGGGAGGGTGTTGGGTGGGCGAGGGCAACACAGGCCCAGTCTCCCGGGCCTCCAGGCAGAACAGATGGAGAATGGCAGATGGGGAAACCCTAGTCCCTGGGGGCTGAATGTGCACCCAGACATGTGGCCTCAAAAAGGCACGCTTATGAGCACACACATATACCTGTGAGCACGTGAATGTAACCCAGACCCCAGGAGACGTAGGAGGGAGACAGAGTTATACCTGCCCTGATCCATTAGGCCAGGAATCATACATTTACATATGAACTGTACACACACTCACTCATGTACACATGGAGGTGCAAGATGGTACACACAAAACATACATCTACTACACATGGACCACACACATCTATTAGTAATGGCAGCCATTCATCAAGCGCTAACATGTGCCAGGCTCTGAACTGAGAGTTTTCCATATACTTACTGCTTTCACCGTCACAGCAAACGTATGAAGTAGGAGGGACAGAATAAGCCCATTTTACTGATAATGAATCAGCCTCAGAGAGATTGAGTGGCCTAAGGTCACACAGCCAGCAGGTAATCTAAATGCAGGGCTTGGGTCTTAGCCATTCAGCATTAACAGCCAAGAAAGCATGGGTTTGGTATGCTGGATACAATTTTTAAGATGCATTTTAAAATATGGTCATAACTATATACAAACAGCTCACAAAAGTCAATAACAAAAAACCAAACCAAATAAAAAAATGGGCAGAAGACCTAAATAGACATTTCTTCAAAGACGACATACAGTTGGCTAATGAAAAGATGCTCAATATTGCTAATTATCAGAGAAATGCAAATCAAAAGTATAATGAGGTATCACCTCATACTGTTCAGAATGGCCATCATTAAAGAGTCCACAAACAATAAATGGAGAACAAGGAACCCGCCTGCACTGTTGGTGGGAATATAATTTCTTGCAGCCACTATGGAAAACAGTATGGAGATTCCTTAAAAAACTAAAAATAGACTTACCATATGATCCAGCAATCCCACTCCTGGGCATATATCCAGAGAAAACTCTAATTCAAAAAGATACATGCACCCCAATGTTCACAGCAGCACCATTTATAATAACTAAGATATGGAAGCAACCTAAATGTCCATCAACAGATAACTGGATAAAGAAGTTGTGGTATGTATATTTTATGGAATACTACTCAGCCATAAAAAAGAATAGAATAATGCCATTTGCAGCAACATGGATGGACCTAGAGACCATCATACTAAGTCAGAAAGAGAAAGACAAATATCATATGATATCACTTATATATGGAATCTTAAAAAAAAAGATACAAATGAGCTTATTTACAAAAGAGAAACAGTCTCACAGACAGAAAATAAACTTATGGTTACCAAAGGGGAAAGTGGGGGAGGGATAAATTAGGAGTTTAGGATTAGCAGATAAGACATTACATATATAAAATAAACAACAAGGTTGTAATACATAGCACAGGGAGCAACATTCAATATCTTATAATAACCTATAATAAAAAATTATATGTATATATATAAATGAATCACCATGCTGTACACCTGAAAATAACACAACACTGTAAATCAACTAAATGTCAATTTAAAAATTTTTTAATATGGTCATACTGACAAAATATGAAAAAATATTCATCCACATCCCACCTAAAATCATCTTGTGTAGCACACAGAGGGATGCCTGGCATTCTACTACATTGCCTTCACAATCCACATGTGTAAGCCGCCAGAACACAGAAATGCAAACCGTGTTTTCATACGTTGCCCTCATCCATTACTGACAGGATGGCAAAATGGTGCAGCCAAGGTGGAAAACGGCGTGGCAGTTTCTTATCAGTTACACACCTACCATACGACCCAGCAAATACACTCGTGGGCATGTCCCCAAGAGAAATGAAAACATCTGCACAATGACCCACCCACAAATGTACAGCAGCTTTATCCATAATAACCCAAACCTGGAAACAACTCAAACACCCTCCAGCTGGCGGATGAGTAAAGAACAGAGTGCACCCACACAATCAACACTCCTCTGCAATGAAAAGGAACAGAACTATGACACAATAAGAAGGACCCTCGAAAGCACGTAAGGTGAAAGAAGCCAGACTCGAAAGGCTACATGCAGTCTGATTCCATTTGTACAACATTCTGGAGTTTGGAGACGAGGAGAGATGGCTCCACGGCAGCACAAAGGAAGTTTTTATGGTGACAGACATGTTCTTTATCTTTTGTGGTAGTGGTTACACAGCTTAGACATGTGTTGAAACTCACCAAACTATGCACTTAAAAAGGGTGAATGTTAGCGTCTATAAATTATACCTCAAAAGCAGCAACGACGACTAACCAACCAGGTCTTCATTAAGACACAGGAAAGGGAGGCTGGAATCTGACTACCTCAGCACCTATCACCCCATCGCAGGCAGTGCCGAGGATTTGGACCATCTGACAGAAGACCTCAAAGCCTCGTCAGACCTGCCACTCTCAGCCTTCAGTTCCCTCCACTTCTGTGAAGAAGTGTTGCTGTTCCCTGCCCACTGTGGGTTTGAGGAAGCACTTGGGCATCCCCAAAACACCTTCACTGATTCCTGGGCCTGCCAAGTCTTGTGCCAGCCTCTTCTTCCCACAGTGTGGTCTCTACCCAGCGAGCCACCTCTGTGGGGAACGACATGAAAACCCTGACTTGCTGAGCATCTCCTACCCATGGACCAAGGCCACTTGCTGCTTGGCAGGCCCCAACTGAACTCCTAACCCTAACCTGCCAGCCCCACCACGCTCCCAGGCCACAGTAGAGTTATTGAGCACCCCACCTCCAACTTGCCAGTTCCATCTCAGAAATAAACATCCCTGGGCTCTGGCCCCTCGTGTCCTCCCTGCTTCCATGGCCCTGGCTCAGGCGCCATCACTTCTCTTTGAACAAGAGCCAGGATAACCACATACAGCCACGTAGACTTTGCCCTGTATGCCTCTGGGGCGCCATTCTCATGGACTACAATAAGAATGACGACCCACAGAGGCGTCCAATGTGGCGGCCCCAACCCGGCTGATCACCACCCCTCCAACACCTGCTCTCCCTCCTTCTGCTATCTCCCTCCTCCCTCTCAGCTGGCATTATGATCCCAGGAGAGGAAGGAGAGAAAGTAAAGTGAGAATTAACCCTGAGCACAGCTCAAATGCCAAGGGCCAGAGGGGCAGCTTGCGGGCAGGGATTCTTACCTATACCATCCAGAAGGGCTCCCTCCCTGCAACTTCACATACACTGTGACCCCACAGAATCCCCATTCTATGGATGAATGAGTTGCAATTCAGACTGGTTAACCAACTTGGCTTGAGGTCACATAGAAATTAAGTGGCAGAGCTGGGACCTGAGCCCTGATCTCCCAATGCCATGTCCAGGGTCCTTTACCAGGCTCAGCGTCTAATACCAGAGCTCATTTCCTCCGTGAGTCCAAGATGGCAGGCATGGTGGGGAAAGGCTGCATGGAGAAAGTGTGGACCAATCCTAGTCAGGGGAGCAGCCAAGCAAAGGGCCTAAAGATGCAGGCCTGTGAGCTACACAGCTGCTCGCCCAGTGGCCAATGGTCCTGGGTGGAGTCCCAGTCTCTCCATCAGCTCCCAGCAGAGCTCTCGGGGAGGCTCCCCTTAGAGACAGGTTTACAAGCTTCCTGGGAGCCACAGTGGGGGCACCACTTCAGGCGAGGCTGCTGTTGACACAATGGAAACTCCCCTGAGCTCCCCACCACCCTCCCCTCAGCCCATTCCTTCTGAGCATTTATGAGCTGCCAGACACAAGCCTGGCCAGCCCTCCGGGTGACCTTCAGCCAGCGCCAGACCACATTCCTGCCTCTTGGTGTGGTCCCAGGCAGAGATGCCGAGACAACGTAGCCTCCAGAGTGACCCCCTCCCCACTGCCCCGGCCCAAGCTCTGCCCCAGAACCATTCTGGCAGAGCCCTGGATGCCCAGGCTGGGTTGAGCTGGGCTGCCAAAGAGAGACAGGGAGGGAGCAATACCAATGACAATAACCAACCTCTACATGGCTTAGCAGGCAGTGTTTTCCTTTTGCCCTCAGTGCCACTATGACATTGTGGGCCTCCAAACCCAACTGTGAGACCTCATTTTTCTCATCTGTAAAATGGAGCTCATGGCAGACCTTCATGAGGTTAAAGAGGTGCTATATGTAAAACTAACTCAGTCATTAAAAAGTCCACAAACGATAAATGCTGAGAGGGTATGGAGAAAAAGGAACCCTCCTACACTGTTGCTGGAAAGTAATTTGGTGCAGCCATTTTGGAGGACAGTATGGAGACTTGTTAAAAAACTAAAAATAGAACTACCATATGATCCAGCAATCCCACTCCTGGGCATATATATGGAGAAAAATATAGCTTGAAAAGACAGATGAATTCCAATATTCACAGCAGCACTATTTACAATTGCCAAGACATGGAAACAACTCAAATGTCCCTCGACAGATGACTAGATAAGGAAGTCGTGGTATATACACACAATGGAATACTACTCAGCCATAAAAAAGAATAAAATAATGCCATTTGCAGCAACACTGATGGACCTGGAGATCATCATTCTAAGTAAGCCAGAAAGAGAAAGAAAAATACCTTATGATATAACTTATATGGCAATCTAAAAAAAAATACACAAGTGAATTTATCTACAAAACAGAAACAGACTCATACCTACAGAGAACAAACTTTTGATTACTGGGGGGATAAAGAGAGTGGGAAGGGATGAATTGGGAGTTTGAAGGAAATGTTAGGTATCTTGATTTTGGTGCTTTCATAGGTATATACATCTATCAAAATTCATCAAATTGTACAACTGAAATATGTGTAGTTTACTGTACAGAAAGTATACCACAATAAAGTGATTTAAAGGTTTTTTAAATAAAATAAATAATAAATTAAAAAAACAAACCCAGTAAGTGGCTGTTATAATAATGGTTATTAATGAATCTGTTAATATATATTACTAATTAATCATTGTTAATAATAACTATATTTTTATTGTTGCAACTGACACCCATTTGTGCTCTCTGACACCTCTGCTCAAGCCACTTCTCCTGCCATGTGTATCTTCTCTCCCAGCCCCTCCTACACCTCTCCAAATCCCACCTATATTTCAAGCCCCAGCTGCATTCCACTGTGTTCAGGATCAACTTGCTCTGGGCCCATGGACCTGAATACCAGGGCTGGCATGATCATTTGCATCTCCAAAGAGGCAGGTTTGTCTCCCTTTCTGGATAGTACAGCAGGGCAAAAAGCAAGAGCCCTGGAGGCAGGAGGCCCTGGGTTCAAAACCTGGCCAGGCCACAGACTTGCTGTGTGACTTTGGGCAAGTTGCTTCACCTCTCTGAAACTTAATTTCTTTCTCTGTAAAATGGGGTCATCATAGCTGCCCTGCTCATCTCTCCAGGCAATTGTGGGAACCCAGTGAGTTCATGGGTGTGAAAGAATTTTTCAAAGTTTAACACCTGATCCCAACATAAGGTCTTATTTTTTCTTGTGAAAGCAACAACCACCACCATAGGAAAGATCAGTTCCTTTCAGCCCAGTGGGAGGCTGGACTCTTCCGTTTTAAATTATCCCAAACACCCAAATCCCGGTTTGCCAGGCTTGTACTGATTTGGACAAGTTTATATGCATTCACTGAACAGGGGTTCCTCCAGGGGAAAGACTTGTGAGATGTGGGAGAGCCGGTGGGAAGGGGCCTTAGGTGAGAGAGATGATTGTAAAACTGTGCAGATGTGAACTTCTCTGGGTTCCTCCAAGGGGCCCACCTCCCTCACCAGACTCTTGCCTCAAACCTGGCCCAGGCCCATTTCTCTGCTGGGAACCATTCCTTCCTCCTTCCCAGCTATAAGCCTGCCTTTACCTAACTCATCCTGGGGACCTTGATTTTAAAGCCCACTTTCTCCCAGAAGTCTCTCTGATCCCCAGACAAGTCCAGGGATCCCACATGCCCCGAACAGAGCCTCCATCACCCAGACAGCCTTTCTCAAATCTGGCTCCTCCACAAAATTAAGCCCAAACGCCTCGAGACACCCACTGTATGCAATACACTGACTTGTCTTCTTCACACCCGGAATGGTCCTGGGCACGTGCGATCCTTGATGGAGGAGAGAAAAGAGTCACTCAGATCATCTTCTGTGTTCTCGGTGCAGCTTTATGGCTAGGAAAGGCTGCAGGCTTATTTGTGTGTCTCCCTGATGGACTGTGAGCCTCCTGAGAGCAGAGTGTTGTCCTTTTTACTGCCATCTCCCCAGTGCCTAGCTCAGAGCACACAGCAGGCGCTCAGTGAAAGCAGTTGAATGAACTGCCACTGTTCAGTTCTTCAGTCCACACTGATCAATAACTGGCCATTGTGCAAGGAGCACCTACTTGGTGCCTTGCCCTTTCTGGTGTCCTGTGGAGAAATTAGAGAAAAAGGGGACACTAAAGGGACAACTTCCTTCACTGCCAGCACCAGGATCCCACACTGCAAGCCTGACTACAGCCCTGCCTGCTCAAGAACCTTCAAGAGCTCCCCACTTACCTGAAGGAAGGAGAAAAATCACAAGATTTGAGTCACCAGATGCCTTTCATGTACAACCTCATCTAACCCTTCCAACCCCTGAAAGTTAGGTATCTGTAGTTAGCAGCCTCTCAGATGCCCCAGAGGTCCCCACATCCACCTCCTGGCAGTCATGCCCTTTTTTAATCCTCTCCCCTGGTGTGTGGAGTGGACCTAGCAACCAGCTTCTAACAAATTGTATCCAGTTGAAGTGATGGGATATCACTCCCAAGACTGGGTTATAAAAAGCCTTTGGCCTCCATCTTGGTTACTTTCTTTTGCCTCTCTCAGGTTGCTCCCTCTGGGGAAGCCAGCTGGGGTGTGGTCAGGCAGCCCTGCGGAGAAGCCCACGTGGGAGGGACCAAGGATCACCAGTCACCATGGGACTTGGAGATGGATGTCCCTCCAAACCATGGGACTTGGAGATGGATGTCCCTCCAGACAAGCCCATCAGATGAACCCACAGCCCCAACCAACAGCTTGACTGTAACCTCCCGAGAGACTTTAGGCTGGAGGCACCTAGCTAAACTGTCGAGATTCCTGACCTACAGAAAATGTGACATAATTAAATGTTTGTTTGCTGTTTTCAGCCACCGACTTTTGGGTCATTTGTTACGCAGCAATATAGTATCACTTAGTTCCATTTTATAGATAAGGAAAGAGAGGCTCTGAGAGGCAGTAACTTGCCCAGGGTCACGCAGCTAGTAAGAGGTCTGCAGATCTGTCTGGCTCTGCAGCTGTCCTCACTGGGCCCCAGCTAGTTGGCCAGTATGCTTGGTTCCCTCTGCCCTACATGAACCCTCCACTCCATCCTGGTCAGTTTCTCCATGGCCTCTGCAGCCCCCATGCATTCGGCTTTGTGGTTTAGGGTTAGGGGCCATATTAGCACCTGATCAGGTGCTATGTGTACAGCAGGTCCAGCTGCTCCCTGGAAGACTGAGTGAATCCACAGGGACGAGGTGGGCAAAGGAGAGTGGGCAGGATGGGCACCCTCACTGCCAAGTCCATCTCTACACAGAGCCTCCTGCTCTCATTCACTCTACAACCTCCCAGGCTCAGACATTTCCAACAGCCAGATGTGCAAATGGATGTGTCTCCCAATATCCTCACAGCAGGGAGGGAACCAGCCCTTCTCCTCCCCTCCCCCACCCCACCCCAAGATTCCAGAAGGGAACTCCAGATGGTAACTATTCTGAGTTCAGCTCCCTGTCCTTGCCTTCCCAGTGCCCGCCCCCACCTCAAAGCCGCCATGTCAGGCCTGAGAGAATGAGGGGGAGCATGGCTCAGTCACACACCACACAGACTATCTCTCTTAGTTTCCCTTATACAAATCCACACTCTCTCCTTTGCACGTGTGCATACACAAGCAGCCAGTGTGTGTGCCTAATGTTGGACACAGCACCCAGGGAATGCTCTGTCCTGGGGGCCCACCAGAGCTGGAAGAGGCAGAAGATGCCATCTTGGTCCTTAGAGACAGCCAGACGCATGTGTGTGTACACACCTGAAAGCACACACTGGCCTGGAGGAGCCTCTGTGGAAACCTTCACATCCATTTACAGAGGGCTTACTGTGGACCAGGTGTACTGCCCTTTATGCCTGACCTTATCACCTGCAACTTATGGAAATGGACAGTGAGACTCAGACAAAGGGACTGATCCAAAGTCACACAGCCAGTAAGAGCAAAACAGGATTCAAACCCACCAAGAACACCCGTCCGCTCCCTCTCCAGCCTGGCCTGGCCTGTTGCCCAGCTGAAGGCTCATGTTTTTCATCCCATCTGCACCCCACAGGCCTCCTGCAGCACCAACTGCCATGTGGTCCAGCAGCCCAGGACCCAGACCCCACATACTTCCCTCTTACTCATTGACCAAGTGTCTGCTGGGTGCCACTGGATGCCAGACACCAGGCTGAGTGAAGAGAACACAGAGATGGATCAACCTGATCCCTCCTCCCCAGGGCCCACAGGCACGAGTGGGATGTGGGTGCGTATGTTACATGTGTTCAGACACAGCTGGCAGGTTGTGGTGAGCTCACCTTGGCCTAAGCCTCCAGAGCAGCTGCAAGGAGGCAGGCGGCTCCTTCTGTGCTAATCCCAGGTCTCCTAAGTCCCCATGATGGCCTCCTGGCTGCTGCCTGAGGGAGAATTAAGGAACCCAAGGAAGGGAAGCGGAGAGTCAGCTGTGCAAGGCCTGGCTTCCCTCTGGGCCGCTAGCTCCATGACCTCAGTCGGCCATTTCCCTTTCTGAGCCACAGCATCCGCCTCTGTGAAAGGACAGTGCAGGAATCAATCTCTCAGGTCCCTACACCCAGCATCTGGGGTTTGTTGGTCCAGACACCAACCTGGGGATGACATGTACGTCTGTGTGTGTGTGTGTGTTTGTGTGTGTGTGTGTGACATCCACAACAGGTCTGTTCCTTGCCCTGGGGGGGAGCATTAAAGGAGGCAAAGGAGGTGGGGAAGGGAGGAGATAGGAGAGGAGGGGAGGGGAGGCCTCCCAGTATTTCAGCCACCTCCCTCCATGCTCTCCCCAACCCCCATGCAGCCCTCAAGACAGGGAGCAGCTCTGGAAACCTGCCTGATGAAAGAGATCAAGCGTGTAACTGCCGAAGCCATTTTCCAAATGAGAATTAATTCCTCCCAAGGGTCCCCTGCCAGGCTGGTCCCAGAGGAGCCCAACTCCTCACCAACAGCTCCACCACACACACACACACACACACACACGACTCATGCAGAAACACTAAACACTGATATCTACGGAATAACAGTACTATGAAAGTTGCTGTTCACATATGGAAATACAGAAACAATAACACTCTGTCTCTTAAATACGACACAGATAGGTACACAGTACGTTGGTTCACACCCAGAGCCCTAACACACAGACGCGCGATCCGCAGACACCAGAAACATAAACAGCCAGGACACGTCCACAAACACACAAGCAGATAAGCCCACGCAACCCCTCACCTCTCGCTGCAACCCAGCAATACCACATCTTCAGCTTGAACCAAATCAAAGCCCCAAGGCTCTTCGTGAAAATACAACGGGGAACTATGTAACTATGTCCTCAGGAGTCGGCCTGCAGGACTGAGGGCTCCCCAGGATGAAGCAACCCTCCTGCATCTCTTCCCATTTCTCCCAACTCCCCTCCTAGAAGGGGGTGACACCAGAGGCACAGGTGTTGGGGTGTGTAGGCATGACACGGGTAAGGACATTTGACGACATGCATGCAGGGGTCCTGGCTAAGGGGCTAGGTGGGCACAGACACCCCCTCTCCACAACCCCCAACTCCTGCCACCTATTGGTGTGGATGAGAGGCTGAGGCAGGGGCCAGGGCCAGCTTAGAGGGGGCCCAGCCTTAGGAGGGTGGTTCTGGCAAAGGGGTAGGGGCCAAGGCAGATGGGGCATTGGGTTAACATTCACCAGTGTTCACCCATTTGATTAGCACTCACTCAATGGCTAGAGTTCTTGGGGCACCCCAGGCTATCCTCCTGTCCCCACTGGGAGAGGGAGGAATAGAACCCTGGCCTCAGAATGCCTCTCCAAGCCCTTTTGGCTTCCCCCACATTAAGTCCTTATTCACAGTGTCTCCAGTGATCCTCATGATATTCCTATGAGGAGGCTACTATTATTAGCCCATTGACAGATGAGAAAACCAACGCTCAGAGAGACACTTGCCCTTGCTACCACCCACATCTATCTACTCCAGAGCATCAGCTCTTGACGGCCACATGCCATCTCAGGGAGTCTTGGGGTCCTCACTCCCCTCTGAAGCCTGTGATCCAAGGCAGCTGGAGGACAGTGTGCTGCGTCCTGAGCCTGTGCTGAGGGCCTGTCTTCCCAGGCCACGGGCCTGCCCAAGTCTGACTCCAGTGGAAAATGCCAGTTGACTCTAGACCCTCTGCCAACAGGCCCCACTGGGGCCAATGAGCACAGAGTGGAGCCCCCGCCCCACAGACAGGCGGGGCCAGGCCCAGGTCAGCCTAGTCCGAGTCTCAGGCCAAGGCCCAGGCCACTGGCACTGCCCCTGATCGGCTCCGGATTATGTGTCTTCCAGGGCCTTCCATCTGTCACTTAGCCCTCTGGGCCCAGGACAAAATTCATTTCCTTTTAAGAGAGTCCATGATTTGTTTTTCTCATGTTTCCTTCCCTGCCTTTTTCTTTTTTAATTAGAAATTACTCTCTCAAAAAAAAAAAAGAAAGAAAGAAAGAAAGAAAGAAAGAAAGAAATTACTCTCTCAAAGTCCAGATCCTGGAAAGGGGAAGTCACCTGGTCCCCAGTCCTGGCCAGGGCTTCCCACTCACTCCTGCCACCACCCTCCTTCCTCCCCAGGCCTCTCCCAGTTCCTCGGTGCCCACTAACCCAGCAGATGGAGGCTGCCCCACCTTCTAATGCCCTGTCTGCACACAGGGGATTGTGGAGGGACTCCCCAAGGTCAGCCCACGCTCAGCCAGTTCAGACAGGAACCCCAGCTCCTGGGGCCCAGTGATGACAAAACAAGGCCCTGGGAAGGCTTCCTCTTCTGTGTCTGGTGCCACATCGGCCATGATACTCCCAAGTCCACAGCACTCGAGCCAGGCAGATGAGGGGACAGGAGTAAGTGCAAGCAGGAGCCACCCAGCCCTCCTCCCTCCCACCCCTTCACCTGTCTGCCTGTTCATCTGTCTGAGGTCTGTCTGACCATGGACATGAACCCCAGGGGTCAGAAGTTCATTGACCTTTCCAGTAGAGTACACGCTTTGAGAACCCAGGGCAGGCAATGTGGGGGTGTCACTTGCACCCCTGTGCACTTAGGCACAAGCTGACACAGGTACACACCCACAGACACCTCAACGCATATTCATGAGCACACACACACTCATGCACACACGCATGTGCCCACACATCTCTCCACGGCTCCATCACGGAACACAGCGCTGACCTCCATGGCCGGTATCCCAGGACTCACAAACAGGTCCCCTCAGCTGTCTAACTGGTTTGCCTCAGTTCTAGGAGAGGGGAGTATGAACACCGGGACCTCACATCCCAACTGGGGGCTGGTCAGCGCTCTGGGGAGGTAAGAGGACAAGGAGACTTTGTGGGGAGACTCAGCTGCCTGACCTTCTGCTGGCTGCCAGGGAAAGACCCCTCTTCTTGCTTTTCTAAGCCCTGCCTTGCCTTCCCTCACCCTAGTGCCTGTCACCCAAAGGTACCCTCTCCCACAGCCTCAAAGCCCACCAAGGCGTGAAGGAGCGGGGTGGGGGGGGGGGTTCGTGGCCATGCCCTCAGCCCCAGTGCCCTTCGCACCCAGCCTCCCCAGGTGGTCCCTAGGCTGGAGATGGGCAGACCCTCGGGTATCAACTGGGGCCTTACCGTGGAGGGTGCTCCGGGTGATCTGTCCCCCCATCACCGGCAGCGGGTAGCACAGCCACCTCCGTTTGGCCGGCTGGCCTCGTCACCGAGCCGCCCTGGCGGCCAGCTCCCCTCCTCTTGCCCCCCTTCCTCCTCCGTGGCCAGCAACAGCCGGCATGGCAGGGCCGAGCCCACCCCTCCCGCGCCCCCACACACTCCCTCCCGCACACCCCGCAAAGCCAGCCACACACACACACACACACACACGTACACACACCCCTCTGGCCCTGCTCACAGCGCCTCCCAGCTCCCACCCACTCCTGGAGCCTCCCCCACCTCCCCGTGCTGCTGGTACAGGCGATGGGATCTGTCATGTTTATTTACATAAGGAGGAGGAGACTGGAGGCTTCCTGAAATAGCAGAGCTCCAGAAAGAGCTGGAGATGCCCCAGCCGGAGCAGAAACACACACATGCATACACACACACACACATACACATGTACACATACACTCATACACACACGCATGCACGCACACTGGCGCATTCCCCGTCACACACCTCCTCACAGACACACATGCACACAACCTCACCATTCGCCAGTCACTCACGTACCATTATGCACCCACTACATGCAGACCTCGGGAGAGGTGACGGGACACCATGGTGAGCAAGACAGACATTGTCCCTTCCCTCAAAGGGCTTACAATCTGGCTAGTGCAGCTTAATGACAAAGAGCTGACATCACTCCGATCTTCCAGGGTCTCTTGCAAGTGCTTCATGAGGATTAACTCCTTTGGGCCTCACAGGCTGAATGATGAGGTCAGTATATTGTTATTATCAGTAGGTATCATTGTTGTTATCTTACAGATGAGAAAACTGAGACAAAGAGGTTATCTACCTGGAAGGTGGCAGGCTGGGATGCAAACCCAGGCAATCTGGTACTGGACTCCACACTTTACCGCCACACCAAACCATCCTTTTAATCACAGACATACAAAACACACACCAATATATACAGACCACACTACCCATCTACACCACATCAACATGGGCTCATCAGCACTTGAAAGCGTGCACCATTGTGCACACTTAGCCACTTAACTGCCCACCAGTACACACACCTATACCTACACACCTCGCAATGTACACACACACTCCCAAAGACTCGCTACGTCTCTGGAGAAATCTTAAGGTGAAGAACCTGGCATCCCACACTCGGGTGAGAGGGAAAGGTGCAGACAGAGGGCAGAGGGCGGTGGGAGGGCAGGGCCCTCTAGCCCCAGGCAAGCACATTGGTATCCCAAGGCATCATCAAAAGAGCGGCCACCATGCACTGAGTGTTCTGTGTGCAGCAGGCACTGTGCGGACTCTCTGATTTTTATTCCGAGTGGCAGGGGCTTCTGTTACGTTCTTTGTACAGAAAAGAAAGTGGAGGCTGACATGCTCAGGTTACCCAGCAGGTCAGAGGCAGAGCCAGGACTCAAGCAGGGACAATCTCCCAGACATCACTCCTCAGAGGCTCTCTCAGGACAGGTGTCTCTCCCGGGATAACAAGACAGCTCCCTCCTCCCAGACCCTGGCTCAGCCCCCAGCTCCTGGCCCCAGGGCCAGGGATCCGGGTTCCCAGGGAAGGATCTGGGTGGGGAGGGAAGGTCAGTGGGTAGAGGGGTGGGGGCTGGGGAAGGAGCCTTGGGAAAGGTGAGGGCTGCCCCATAGCAGATAGAACTCAGAGACCTGGACACTGAGGGGCTGTGCTGGGCCCTGTGCTCTCAATCAGGACCCTGTTGCTGCAGTCGTCTGCAGTCTGCAGTGGGTCTAGGGGAGGAGACGAGAGGGTGGCAGGGTGGAGATGGGGGAGGGGCGGGGATGAGAGGGGGCATCCGGCCTGACCTCATGTCACCAGCCAGAGAGCTAGGTAGGCCCAGGGTGGGAAAGCCCACAAGCCCATGGTGCTACACCTCCCCTAGACCAGAGGCCTGCCTGAGACTTCTCCCTGGGAGAAGCTGTGACACCCGATTCCACACAAGGTCACTCCTTTCTACAGGTACATGCTTACTTGTGGCTGTGCATGGCCACAAGTACATGCACACCCTTGCTCCATGGCACATGTACCCAGTTCCTCCAGGAAAGGGAGGCTAAGTCGAAATCTGACCAAGAGAAAATAACCCAAACACCTTTTGTGGGGTAAATAATCACAGAAATAGCAAACACCAGGCCTTACTGTGTGCCAGGCAGTTCTAAGCAGATTACACATATTAACTTGTTCAATCCTCACAGCAATCCTAAGAGATCAGATACATTCTTATGTCCATTTTACAGATGAGGAAACTGAGGCAAAGAGGCTGCTCTGGAGGCTGTTCCTTCAGCAGCAGAGTCAGCCCCCCTCAACCTGCCTGTCTTTAGATGCACCAGCTAGGTGCCTCCCCACCAAATGCCCCCAGTTAGCCAGCCTCATCTTCCCACCTACCCCCAGCACTGGGAACACCTCTTCTGGGAAGGCCTCCTAGGGCCCCAGGTGCACACTGAGTCCCCATTTTTGAAGCCTGTCTCTCTTCTGAGCATGAGCTATGCCTCTCCTAACTCCCTGTCTTACTCTACCCTATACAGAGAAAGCCATGAACTAGCTGTGGCCCCATCTGCTTGCCCCGGCTTCTTGGCTGCATCTCAGCAATTCAACATGGCCAACATTTACTGAGCACCTACTATGTGCCAGACACTAAGCTATGCACTGGGGATGCCACAGTGATCAATAATAGACAGGCCCTGGCTCTCGTGGGCTTACAGTCCAGAGGGAAACATATACCTATCAAGTACTGGAGTAAGAAATAATCACAATCCTAGAAAAGTGTTCTGAAAGAAAGGAACAAGGTTCTGGGGGGCTGGGGCAGGCTTTCCTGAAAACCTACAGTGAAGGATAAGCAGGCATGTCCCTGTGTTGCAGAGGTAGGTTAGGGAGTGCTCCAAGGAGTGAGTATAACATGTGCAAAGGCCCTGTGGCTGGAGGGAGCCTAGCCCATTCAAGAAGCAAAGTTGGTATGGCTGGAGCAGGGACAGCAGGAAGAGCCTGGGGAAATTTTCTGGTGACAAGCCAAGGAGGGCTGGGGACACACCAGAAGGGCCTTGAAGAGCAGGATGAAGAATATAGCCTTTTTCCTGAGAGCAGTAGGAGACCCCTGACAGGTTTCATCAGGGAGGCAACGAGACCAGGCCCACATTGCTAAAAGGTCACTCCGCCGTCTGGTGTGTGGAACGTATGGGAGGAGGCAGAGGCGCGGGATAGGTCGGGGGGAACAGTGGCATCTACGGGGTTGGGCCTGTCCCTGATTCTCCCTTGCTCCTCAGGCCTAGCATCGTGCCCACCCAGAGCTGGCTCTTAGAAAACCTCTCACCCATAGAACTGAATTTGTGTAATTCTCTGGAGACAGGCTCGGGGGAAGGGACCAAGCGGGGATGGGAGGGGTAGGGGCAGGTGAGTCCTTCATGTGGGCGGCAGTCCTCTCTCTGGCCCCTTAAGTGAGACTGCGGAAGGGAACAGGGACATGGACTGGGCAGCCCCTGGGCCTTCATGGCACCAGTGTCTGAGGAGTTTTCCAGCAGACTTTCCTGGGTCCCGTTTCCTACAAATCCACTTCCCCAATTTAAACAGGAAGTGGCAACGCCCTGTGTCTGAGAGTTCCCCCTCATCTCCCCAGGGCAACGTCCAGGCCTTTACAGATGACGTGGCAGCCAGTGTTGCACCCCTTCTCTATTTCATTCTTTGGGGCATCACGTAAAATTTTTTTTGACCAAAGGATTTTATAACTAAAAGGGTAACACTGACCTCCACCATTCATTCATCCACCCAACATTCATTGAGTGCTGTGACCCACTTGTGAGCAAGACCCAATTTCTGCCTTCAGAAGCCAAGCAGGAGCCATGCTGTGATCAAGGGACGAGGTTCCCTTGGCTCTGCCTGAGTGTTGTTTGCAAGGCTTTGTTCTGTAGCCAGAGAGGCTGTGTAAAGGGGAATCTACAAGCAAATCTACAGAAGCAACTACTGAACACCTACTGTGTGCCAGGCACTGCATTTCACATACACAACCACACAGAACCCCCATAACACCCCTGCAGGGTTATAGTTATATAGCCCATCTTGCAGGCTATAACACTGAGGCTCAGAGAGGTTACACTGAAGGCAAGACAAGCCAGAGTTCAAACTCAGATCTGCCCGACATCAAAATTCATGCTCTATCCAGGAAAGGTCAAAGGATTGGGGGTATTCTTACTTGAGGAAGAGAAGACAAGGGGACAGTGAACCTTCTCCTTAAGGAATCAGAGGGGTTCCAAGGTAGAGGCAGAGCCTAGGAATTTTCCAGTGTATAAAGGGTGGCACCCCAGGAATGGCACACAAATGAAGGCAGGGTAGACTGTGGGTTTCCCATCCGCTAACAGGAAACCCCATCCAGGGAATCTTAGAGAAAGCAGACCGTCCATGACCTGGGAGAGGGCTGTGAAACCCCAAAGCGCCCCGGCAGAAGGCAGGGCTGGGTGTGCCTTTGGGGAGCAACTTAGAAATCCTACCTGGGCTTCAGAAGGAACTCCTCTCTTTCTGGCTAGCCTCTGGCTGCATCTGCCTTCTGACCCCATCCAGAACCTCCATCTCCTTGGCTCTCTGAACCCATTTAGCTTCTGCGATCCTCCCCAGACCAAGGCCCTCCTCCTCTCTCTGCCATCTGTCTCCTGACTCCCTTCCACCTGCTCCTCCTCCCTCTTGGGCACCATCTTGGTCTCCATGGTGAGCTCCCCACCTCAATCCTCTCCTCACCACATCCTTTCTCATCCACATCTCCCAAGGCCCAGCACCCACTTAGAACTTAAAGTCTAGGGCAGATCCAGGAACTGCAGAATAAAACTGGAACAAGTTCCCTGGACAACAGAAGCCATGGAAATCACAGGCTCCAAGATCTCTGAGGGGAGGAGCCTCAAGAGAGTGCTGGGTCCAGCCACTGCCTTCAGGTGTAACACAGGAGGCCCGACAAGTCGTAGACTCTCCCACAGTCACACAGCGGGTACAGGATAGGGAGGATCCAAACTCAGGTTTAATGCCTCCTGGTGTTTTACACAGCACACTGGTCAGGGCACCGGGAGACAAGACGGGACCAGGAGAGAGAGTAACTTTCTCTGTCTGAGGTGGGCAGAGGGGGGAACTGGTATCTGGAGAAGTCCGTAAAGAGAGGTCAGGGATGGGAGACATCCCTGATGGGAGGAGCTGGGAGGCCACTCTTGGTTGCTATAGTGTATTTATTTTTTAATCAAAAACAAGGGATAATTTTATTAAGCTGATGACTCACCTGGCATTTGGGGCTTAAGGCCGAACTGCCAGGGCCATCCTCCCTGCCCTAGCAGACTGAGCCTGGTGCTGGAGAATGGGGGTGAGGCAGCAGGGACCCCCCCACCACCAAAGCTTCCTCCCATGCCCAGAACCAGGATGAGAGAGGAGGAAGCTGCCTCGAGTCCAGGAGAGTGAGAACACGTGGAGTTGAGGGCAGAGACGCAGAGACAGACAGCCTGAGCTGTGGCTGCAGGAAAACTGGAGCCAGGGAGCCCACAGGGCGTCCTCGGGGGCTGGGACAGGTGCCCCAGCAGTGACAGCTGCCAGCCGCCCAGGATGATGGGAACACAACAGGTGCAGAGGCGGGGGCGGAGACCAAAAGGGAATCTGAGAAAACAGCCTAGAGTTGGGCGCCCCTCCCAGGCCCCAGGCCCAGCGCCAAGCGGCCCTTTCTCAGACCCTCTGAGACTCAAAACATAACCCCTCTGGCTCCCCAGGTCTGAGCCTCAGGGCCACTGTGGCCAGCCTGGACTAGACAGAGGGGTCACCTTCCATGCCAGGCAGGAAGGACAAAACAAGGAAGAAAAAGGTTTCGCTTCCCAGGACAGAGTATGCCAGACGGAACCCACACCCACAGAGCCCCTGCTGGAAGCCAACATTTGCCTGTGATAAGATCTCTGTCCCTGGCCAGAAAGGGTAGGTGATGTGCCGCCCCACCTGTGTGGAGGTTGGGAGCTCTGGTCTGGAGGTCAGACAGGCAAGCTCTACCGCCATGTGACTGGGCAAGCTACAGAGCTTTTCTGAGGCCCAGTGCTTGGCTCGACAAGTAATAGTAACCACTGCTGTCAATGTTGTTGTTCGAGACCCAGAGAACTCAGGAATCCATGTTGAATCTGGAAGGGCTAAGATCTCAACCCCAGCCTCAGAGAGGAATGACTTAGGATGCAGAACACAGGTACATCACTGAGTATCTGGTTACACCCAGGAGAAGAAAGAGAGGACCCACCTCCACAGGTAATGACCTTCACCATCATCATCACGTACCATTTACCCAGCACCACGCCCCCAGCCCCAGCCACCATTCGAAGCTTTACATGTGTTACTGCACGCATGCCCTTCATGCAAATGCCATCACAGAGTGCTAGGTAACAGTGGGTTCTTCTAAGTAGAATAAACATCAGCCCTTGTCACCTGGTTAGTGCTCGATTTCTGTTCAGGGGTAGAATAAATTTTAAACTTGAAGCCAGCCCTTGTCACAGTGATCACAAGTGATAAATTACCAGGGTCTGAATTCATAAAATTTGCTCCCTAAATTATAACCTTGCTGAGGAAGGTGGGGAAGGGCAGACAGTGAGACACTGAAGGGGGAGGTGAGGCAGAGAGACAGGGAGACCCAAGGTGACGTGGGAGACAGTACACGTGCACTGGAGCAAGACAAGAGCCTCATCCATCGGAGGAGATATGTAAACACACTCAACTGATCCTGCGGGATTACAAGGAAAGCTGGCAGCTGAGAGCAGGAGGTTAAATCCCTCCTCCACAGGCAGAGACCACCCTCCCCCACCCCATCCCTCTCTCTCTCCCTCCCCTACTCCCCCCACCCCCCATCCCCTGCCTGCCACACACACCCCAGGCCCCAGGGCTCAGCCAGGACTCCCAGTGTTGCCCATCTTTCTGGTCCCAGCCCCCAAACAGCTGAAGCCATCTCCAGGCTCAGAGCCCCACCCTCTCCCTGGCCTCCTTCAGCCCACCCTCCTGGCGAAGTCTGAGTCCACTTCCTCGGGCTCTCTCCGGCTTCCTGCCCCTCCCAGATCCAACCTACTGAGGGATGGCAGTGCCCAGGACCAGCTGACTTGGCCCCACCTCTGCTCCTGTGCCTTGACCCTGCCTCCTGACCACCGCTGGGACCTCTCACTCCAACACTCAGGCTTAGCCATTGGGCATCAGGGGACATGAGGGAATGATGGTGCAGGACCCTACAGGAGCCAGGCTCTGGGGCTGGGACACTCCCAGAAGGGTCACTAGCAGCCAGACCCCAAGAGTCTGACAACATCAAACACTAGTCACTGCCACCACTTACAGCATGCCTGTACTAGGTGCTTCAGAGGTGATGGTTAAGAGTGGGCTCTGGACCCAGGTTCAAATCCCTGATCTAACACCTACTTGGCATTCGTTTTCTCAGTTGAAAATGGGGATGACACTAATGGTGCCTACCTCACAGGGTTACTAAGGTATGAAGTGAATTCCTACATGTAGTGTGCTCAGAACAGGGTGGATGCATAGGAGGTGCCCTGGCCATGGAAGTACTGTTGGTGAGACACAGACCTGAAGCCCTATTATGACCCCAACATACAGATGAGAAACATGACACAGAATAGGAAAGGGGAGAGTTGGGATCTGACCTCAGGTCAGTTGGTCTCTGGAGCCCGCACTCAAGCACTGCATGGTGTGCACCTCCCAGGAGAGTGGGCAATGGATACTGGCCAAGTGAATGGTCATGGGTACAGAGTTGGTGAGGACTTAGGCTGGTAACCACATGGGGCCCAGGCCAGATCAAGGTGCAGGGGTGAGGCTGGTACCCAAGAAGCCATTCAGCTCTCAGTAGAGCACAGAGGCTGAGCTATGAGTCCCAGGGGCTGCCTGAGGGCAGGTGGGCTCTGAAGTCCTGGAATCCCCAGCCCAAGAGAGAGGCCCCTGCCCAGAGCTGCTCTGCCCCTCAGAGCTCCTTAGTCCCACTGGGCCTGGCTGCCTCCCCTCCTCACCGTGCTCTCTGACCTGGCTCCCTGTTACACCATCAGTGGGAGACCGAGGAGCTCCTCCTCCTGCAAAAATTAGGCAGAAACTACAACAAATAAGTATCCAGATCAATTAAGAAAATTACATCTGCTGCTGTCATCTTGAAACACCAGCTCTGGGCCCAAATTAGGAGGGGGCAGCACTGAGAGCTGGGCACCTAGATGGGGAAATGGAGGCTCGGGAGAGTGGAATACTGTGTCCAGGTCACATAGCTAATACGCAGCTAAGCTGGGATTTGGACGCACATCTACCAGATATCAGGGTATAAGCACTGGCCTCTCTGCCATGTGGCCTCTTGGAATAACAACCCAGCTCTTAAAAGCTACAGAAGACTTTCACCAAAATCTTACTGGATTTGCAAAAGCTTCCTATTAGGTACCACAGGACAGGTGCTCATCCTCTTCGACAGATTGGAAAAACAGAGGCTCAGGGAGATAGAAATGAATTGCAGAAGCTATAAAGTGCCAGAACCAGGTCCAGAACCCTGATCTCAGACTCAGGAGTCCAGGGGTCCTGGGCTTTGTCTACCACGCAAGAGTCCCCTGAGGAAGGCCATCTTCAATTAAATAAACACAGCATCGCTCAGAGGGGCCCAGGGTTGGAGCAGGCACAAATGTAAAACTTGCTGATCCTGATGTCAGCTAGCTCCGGTTTACCCATAGTCATTGTCCTGCCCCACCTGGGTCGCCGCACCACCCACAGACCTCACCCCAGCTGGGCTCTGGGCCCACTCCCATGCTGGGGGGTGAACAGGGGCTCTGAGTTCCGGGGACCAGAGATTTACACTATGTGTCCAAAAGGGAAGGAAATGGAGATTAATGCAGAGGGGCACCTGCCCGCATAGTCCTGAGACACAAACCTGAAAATGCTCTGTAAAGAGAAAGGGGGCAGCAGGTGAGCAAGGGGCTCAGACTGGCTGTGAAACAGGGGCTTCTGTTCTCACAGAGCCAAAGTGAGTGGCAGACCTGAGGTTCAGGCACTGAACTATGGCAGCTCGGCACCTACCACCCACGGGGCATGGCCTGGAACACAGGGGACTTTGGCCACGCTAGCTGCAGAGCCGAGGGCAGGATGCCCAGGCACAGAGGCATCTGTGAATACTGAGGTCTATTCAGGGCCTGTCAAGAGAGGCCGGTGGCTTTCATGCCCTTTGGGCCCACAAAGGAACTCTATTACCTGCCAACACACCTCCAGCCCTAGAACCTCACCCCAACCCCAGACAACCTCACATTGCAACATCAAACAGGGGATCTTGTCCCTAAAGGCACAGGGATGACCATAAGCACGTGGCTGGCTCAGCGCTGGCTGCCCCTTCCATCTGGAGCCAAAGCCCAGCTGCAGCTGCTAGAAGGCGGCTGTCGGGGCTGCGGTCTTCCTGCCTAAAGGACAGCCCAAGAAGGGCAGCCACCACAGGGTGAATGCAATGACAAAAAACCCATCTTCCTTCCTACAGCTGCCCCATCTCCCAGTTTGCACCTTCATCCATTGCTGTACCTTCCTTTCCGCTCTTTCCAGTAACACACTTCAGGCTCTCCCTTCAAGGTGCCACACCCTCCCTCCAGCTGCTGGAGCCTGGCATCAGACCATCCACCAGCGACTCCAGCAATACTCAGGGTGGATTCTCCAGCATCCAAGTTTAGACGACAAAGCCTCCCTTGGGTTCCAGGACTCCTACAGCCTACGGTAAGCCTTGACCAAGGCTTAGGAAGGTCTGCAGAAGCCTGTTTGGATTTTCCCCCAATCCCAAAGACCTATATTCCATGCACTCGAATCACACATGTCCCAGAACACAGCTGCATCACATACATCTGTGGCTCTCGGAACGCTGCTCCTCTACCTGGAATGCCCAGCACCACTCTGGTCACTCAGAAACTCCTGCCTCACCTTCATCTCTTAGCTCGGAGGGGTCCTCCTCTGAGGTCATCCCAATGCCCAGGGGCAGAGTAGGCCTCCCATCTCCAAGGCATGACCAGCCCTTTGTGTAGCCCCAGCCCTGCAGTGAGGTCAAGGGCCCCCTTCCCATACTAGGAGAAACCTCAGTGTAGACTGGTGTCTTTTTAGTTCGGAATCCCCAGCACCTAACATGTGGGCACTGGGTATGCTCAGCGTATGTCTTAGGAAGGAAGCAAGAAGAAGAGAGGAACTCAGAGGAGAGGAAGAGAGGCCAGGGCTAATGGTGAGTGGTCTTTACTAGGCCCCATCTGACCCTTCCCCAGGCCTCAGCCCTGAGGTCACCCTCCCGGCCACCATGCCCCAGATGGACCCAGTGGTACCTGAAGGTAACAGACTGCCTGACCCATTACCTCACAGCCCCCCCACCCCGAGGTGGCCCTCCTTGTTCCCTCAGTACTATTGGCAGCATGACCGGTGCTCACTTAGGGAGAAACAGCCAAAAGCCAAGCAGCCAGGTGTGACCTAGAACACTGCGGAGCCACAGCCTTATCTGACCATCTTCCCTGGAGGCAGCAGGAGAGCATCCACCAGCCCCTAACCGCCCACTGCAGGACTACAAGGAGAAGACGCTGTAAACCACGCACCTGGCTCCTTCCCAGCCACTCTCGGATTCAGGCAGCAGGGGATGAGCCCCTCCAGCTCGTTTGCATAAACCATTTATAGCAGCGCATTCAAACCCAAACCATCTGAAAGAAAAAAGCCCGCTGCAATTGCCTGTGGCTTCCCGGTCTGCCGTTTTCCCTTCTCTTTTGTTTTCTACTCTAATGGCAGGAAGCTGTGCTCAGGAGAAATCTCAACCCTGGCTGCTCTTGGCAGCAGAAGAGATGAATTTTCCCTTCAAATTAAAGGAGAGTGAGGAGCAAACATCCCTCAGGTGTCGGTGACTTACAGTTCACAAAGTCTACGAGCATCCATGAGCTCATTCAGTCTTCCCAGTAACTGCAGAAAGTGGCTCTTGCTGGCCCCCATTTTATAGATGAGGAAACTAAGGCTCAAACAAGTTGATGTGCCCAAGCCACACAAAACTAGTAAGTGACTGGAACGGACATTATGGCTGCCTCTCCAGCATCTACTCTTCTCCAGGATGACAGAGGTTCTCTACCCTGGCTACACATAACATAACCTAAGGAGGTTATAAAACCACCGCTGCCCAGTTCCCCACTCCAGACCAATAAATACAGAAACTCTGAGGGTGGGACCCAGCAGGGGTGTTTCTAAAAGCTCTCCAGGTGGTTCTAATGTGAAGCCAGGGCTGCAATCCGCTGGTATAAACCAATCACAACGGTTCCGTTCCGCCTGCCAGTGACTGGGTCAAGTGTGGTCATGTGACCCGCTTGTAGCCAATGAAGTATGCTGGGAAATCTGTGAAACCCCTCTAAGAAAGGTCTGCTTGTTCCACAGAAAGAAGCACAAGAGAGGTCGTTCTCCCTCTAGACGTTGCTGTGTCTGGTTTTGATTCCTGGGGCAGCTGTGGTGGTGTTGCTACCAGCCCAGAAGGAAGCCAAGCTGTGGGTGGCAGAGCAGACAGATGGAAAGCACCTCATCTTAGAGCCCTGACTCCACCAACCCCGAAATCCACCCAGCCCTGGTCTTCCTGTGAGCTGAGATGGCACAGCTCCTCATAGTTTAAGCCAGTCCAGGTCTGCATTTGTCACCTGCAACCACAGCCCTGAGACAGCAGCAGTCACCTACCCCCGACCCAGACCTCCTCTCTTAGATCTTCCACCACCAGAAGCCTAAGTGACTAAGGATCCCAGCTCTTGAGCTCTGAAATCCATCCCAGAGTTTGCTCCAAGGCTGTGCTTCCCATAGCGGCTCCCAGCCAATGACTGAGCGGGTCAGAGAAAGTAAGGCAGGCCCACTCCTGGGGGACATGGGATTCCTCTGACCAGTGACTCTGGCTCAGGCTTGATGATTCCCCAGGGCCCTTGCCGAACTTTCCTTAGAAGTACACTGCCGCCTAAAACGCTTCCACCAAACTTCCTTCCTTACCTCCCTCCTTCGCGCAGACCCATTTGCACTGAGGTCTGATGGCTCATCCAGCCTCTCCGCCCATCCTCATTTGTCCTCACACAGGTGTCTCCTCTGATCGTTTTTAAAATTGTTTTTGCAACCTCCCTTGATGACTGCTTAATTCCTGGCCCACCTAACAAATGCCCTTCACCACTTCGTGCCTGGACCACCATGAGAGCCTCCTAAGTGGCCTACCCATCTCCACCCCCTCCCTAATCCTTCCTACACAAACCATGCTACTCCCCTACTCAAGAACCTTCCATCATTTCTCACTTCTTACACCATCAGGTTTAATTTCCTCTCCCTTTCTTTACACGCAACAGCTGACTCAGACCTGCCCCACCAGCCAATCCTGGCAGAAGACAGAAATCCATCTCTGTTGTTTCACCTGGAGGGCTGCCCCATGTGGGAGCAATGCTGGCTATTTGCAGGGCAGAAGTGATTGACATGGCCCATACCCAGTGAACAACGAAGCCGCCCTAGACCTGCATACAAACTCCACCCATTTCTACAGATGTTCCTCAACAGCAAAGCCTCCTTTAGACTCGCTCTCTCATTTACCCCTCCCTCAGTAGAATATTTAACAAGAGAAATACATTTTACGCACAAACAGTCCTCCACCATCAAGAAGCAAATCCTCTCAAAGATTATGACAATAATGAAAATGATTATTATTCACAATAATAGCAATGTGAAGAGGAGGATGATAAAGGTGAAGACGGTTGTGATGATGAAGAAAACAGTAGTAGTGATAAAGTATGAATAGCAGGGAATAAAAAGTATTCTAACAGTATGATCTCAGTAGAACTGACTTCCCTTTGACCCACTGCCATATTAACTAAATTCCTTTAGAAATTAGATTTGGTTGCTAGTAACAAAAACCAGAGATAATATAGATTTTTAAACACATAAGATGTTTCCTCTCACACAGAAGAAGTCTGTACACATGCAGTCTAAGGCAAGTGTGGCAGCTGTGCAGTCATCAGGGACCAGGCTTCTTTTATCTTTCTACCCCACCATTCCACATGACACTCGTGGTCCAAGTTAGTAGCTGAAGCTTCAGCCACCTTGTCCACAGTCTGAGCAGAAAGCAGGAGGAACACAGAAAACCAAAATCAAAGGACCTACACCAGCTACCATATGCCCCTCTTTAAAGGAACTTTACTCGAAGTCTGCCCAACAATTCTAATTTATATTTCATTGACCAGAGTGTAGCCACATGGCAAAAACAAGCTGCAAGGGAAGCTGGAATACGTAGTCTTTTCATTGGACACATTGCCACCCCAAATAAAAACAGGGTCCTTAGCCATAATGATGAGTTCCATTCCCTCTGGGACCCATTATGACTGATGCCCACAGCACATGGACTCTTCAAAACTGGGGCCCTCCCTGGTGTCTCTGTGCCCCTGCTGCTCCCTCCTGCTGAACTGTATGCTCAATGCAAGAAGTTGTGTTGTCCCTGAACTTGTTTATGACAAGTTGGTATGCCAGAAAACTATGCAATTTACTTAAATATTACACAAAATGTATCAAAAGGCTCTGTTAAGAGAATGAAATTATAAGCCACAGGGAGAAAATTAGTACAAAATACATATATAATATAGTATCTAGAATATGTAAAGAAGTCTCAAAACTCAAAAATAAGAAGACAACCCAACAAAAAATAATAGGCAATGAGAAAGAAGGAAATCCTGTTGTTTGTAACAAGTTGGAAGACCCTTAACCCATTATGCTAAGTGAAGTAAGTCAGACAGAGAAAGACAAATACAGTATGATCTCTCTTAAATGTGGAATCTAAAATAGTCAAACTCAGAGAAACAGAGAATAGAGCAGTGGTTACCACGGGTTAGGGGTGGGAGAAATGGGGAGATGTTAGTCAAAGTGTACCTTTACTTAAACTTCCAGTTGTAAGATTAACAAGTTTGGGGATCTAATATACAGCATGGTGATTGTAGCTAAAAATACTGTTATATACTTGAATGTTGCTAAGAGAACAGATCTTAGATGTTCTAACCACAAAGAAGAAATGGCACCTATGTTGACATCACAAAAACAAAATGGTAACTGTATGTTGGGATGGAGGTGGTAGCTAATGCTATGGTGGCAATCATTTTTCAATTCCTAAATGTATCAAATCAACACGTTGAGTATGTTAAATCTACACAACATTATGTCTCAATTATATTTCAGTTAAGCTGGAAAAAAATAATGGACAAAAATTTCAACCGACTCTTCATCAAGGTAGATACACAAATGGCAAATAAGCACATGAAAAAAAGTGTTCAATATTATCAGTCATTAGGGAAATGCAAATTAAAACCATGGTAAGATACCACTGTATGCCTATTAGAATGGCCAAAACTAAAATGACTGAACATACAAGTGTTGTTGAGAATGTGGAGAAATTAGAACTCTCATACTCTGCTGGTGAAAATATAAATGGTACAACCATTTTAGAAAACAGTTTGGCAGTTTCTTTTAAGTTAAACATTCACCTAACATATGATCCATTTATTCTACTTCTAGGTATTTACCCAAGAGAATAGGAAAAAACATGTCCACAAATAGACTTGTACACAAATGTTCTTATTAACAACTTTATTTGGAATTGCATAAAGTTGAAAACAACCCAAGTGCCCATCAACAAGTGAACAGGTAAACAAATTGTACATCCATACCATGGAATACCACTAAGCAATAAAGAGGAATGAACTATTAATACACACCACAACATAAATGAATCTCAAAGTAAGTACACTGAGTGGGAGAAGCCAGAGGAAAAGTGAGTACATTCTATATAATTCCATTTACATAGAACTTTCAAAATTTGGCAGGCATTTCTCTATTGGTGAAGTGGCCTGGGCAGGGTTCAGAGCTCAAGGTCATTTAGTCCTCAGATTGTGTTCCCAAATCTCTGCCAGATGCCAGGTTCACCCAGCACTTGAGTAGCTTCCTGCAGGAGGAAAAGGTGCCAATAGTCCAATCCTTCTCACTGTCAATTTCTCACTGGGATGTAGTAAATTGACTTCTGATTTGACTCATGAGTGTTTGTGGACTTAATTATCTAAGCCAGGAGCCCCCAGTCCTATCAACTCAAGCAAGACAACTTGGAGATGGAAATTTGGGGCCAGCTCAACCAAGAGCCAGATGCTGGGCAGGGGAGTACCCCCCTGGGACTGACCCGTCCATGTGGCCAGCTGCATGTCCTGACCCATTGCTCACCATCTTCAAACTACTAGTAATAAACAAGAAACACCTATTCTTTACTGAGTTCTTACTGTGCACCAGGTCCTTAGCCACATAACCTATGGTTATGACTTCATCTAATTCACACAACAGCCCTGAGAGGTGGGAACCAGCATGCCTACTAACCAATAAAGAAATTGAGGCTTAGAAGATCAAGAGATTTGCCCAAGGTCAAGACCAAAGAGTCAAGATTTGAACCCAGATTTGACCGACCCCCAGACAAGTGTTTCACAATGAGTGCTCCATGGATCCTTCACACCAGTATTTCCTGATATCCCTGTTTTAAGAAGCAGATCCCAGGAACCAGATTTACTAAACCAGATTAACTGGAAGGGGCCCCAGGAACATGCATTTCTTTTCAAGCTTCCAGTCAATTGGCAGGCCTATTAAGGTCTGAAAACCACAGCACTATGCCACATCATGGCCTCTAAACCCTACTGCCTGGCCTCCCTTGGCCTCTCTGGCCCTCTGCCTTTTCTAGGCTCACCCATAATCCTCCCATTGCAGCCATAACCTCCCTCCTGAGCTCCAAGCTCACACATGGAGCAGCTGACTCAACATCCCCCCTACAAATGCCTCAGGCCTCTTCTGACACATTCCCAAATTCAACCCACCATCTTCCCCTCCAACCCTCCTCTCCTGCCTGGCATCCAGTGGAATCACCATCCTCCCCATCACTCAAAAACCTGGGCACCATCTCAGATTCTTCCCTCTTCCTTACCCACCCCCTCATTAATGTACCAGTCCTGCTAAGCAAACCTCCTAAATGTGTCTCAAATGTGTCCCTTCCTCTCTTTCACCAAAACCGCATTCAGGCCTTGGAATCCTTCCCCCAGAAAGCTACACTCCCATCGTAACTGGTCTCCTGCTCTCCCCTTGTCCCTATCCAGAAAGTGAATCTAAAACCTTCAGTGGCTCCCACTGCCCAGAGATGCCCTGAGCCTGTGTGGACATTGGTCCATACATCATCTCCTTTTACTTTTAATGCCGAGTTTAATGTTTCCCTAGGTGATAGTTTACTCTTGGCAACGAGATGATCTCTTGTAAATGAGTGCCTCACTCACCACGCAGAGGCAGATGTTCAACGTAGTAAAGTATGAACAGCCTTGGATACGAGTACTAGCATCACCGCTGAGAGAGTGTTCATAGTAAACAGTGCAAGGTCTCCAGCCCTCGGTTCCCCAGCACCTGGGGCTTCTGCTTAGGATTTCTCAGGCCTGCACTTGATAACATCTCTCTTTCCTCTCCCAGCCTCAGCAACTCCTGCACTGGTCAGTTACAGCTTCCCATGTCCCAGCTGTGTGTTCTCTGTGAGAAGATTAAGTGAATAAATGAGAAGCTCTTTTTAAAGGATGTTAAATGGGAGGCCTCCTCCAGAAAGAATATCTAAACACGCACTTACTGGTTTTGGAGTAGGGGCCTGGGATCAAGCAAAGAAAGCAGAGCCACAGAGTACACAGCCTGGGTACACGGTGCAGGCTGGAGGTCACTGGCCACTCCCCACTCTGGTTCCTGGGCACTTGGGTTCAGACATTTTGGACACACAAGTTCATGTCATCCTTGTAAAGACCCTCACTGCTCCCTCTAGAGCCCTGGATTTTGAAGCCTCTGTCTGTAATCAGTGGCCCAGCTAATAAGTGTCAGAGTCAAGACGGGAATCCAAGTTCTGCCTCTAAAGATCATGTTCTTATAGAGAGATCATGAAGAGGTCACACCCCTCTTAAAAGAAGGGGGACCCGGGCACAGGGAGGGACAGTAACCTGCCGGTGAGCTGGCTCGCACAGCCCACCACAGGTAGTAAGTGCTCCCTGACCCCCGTACATCCAAGACACACCCTGGCAGATGCGCACAAGGCCGAGTCTCCAGGAAAGGTGGGAGCCCAAAGTCACAGCAACAGCAGCAGAATTGAGACTGGAACCCAGCTCTCCTGGACCCCTCAGCCACCCTTCCCTTTCCCCTCACCATCCCCTTCCTTTCTTCCTCTGTTTCTCCTCTTCCCAGGTCCTCTTCCCTTGGCTCACTGTCCAGGCCTCTGTGCTTAGCTGCTTCCCTCAAAGACTTGGGAGATTCCCAGCCTGCAGGCTACTTCCAGATGCATCAGCCCCGGCCCCACCCCACAGCCCCACCCGCACCAGCTCCTAGGCCCAAGGCACCCTGGCACAGCAGAGAGATCTGAGAGCCAGGGATCCAGGAACCCTGCCTTCTAGACCTCCCTCTGCTTCGCTGTGCCCAGTGACTCTGGTCAGGTCCCCTCTCCTCTCTGAGCCTCAGTTTCTCCCCTGTACAGGGCAGGATTGGACAATATCTCAAAAACTCTCTCCATCCCTGAGGCACTGGGTGTGGCTGGCGTCCTAGGGCCAATCTCTGTGTCACAGACACCTTGGTGACCTTTGGAGGGGCTGCTCAAGCCACATCCTGGGGAGGGGGCACAGTGGGGCCTCCCCAAAACCCCCACTGCCTCCCAGTGAAAAACAATGAATTTCATTCCAAATAAGGGAACATACAGCAAAGTTCTCAGCTACGGCCCAGTTCCGGCTGGTTTATGTTAGCTGGACAAGACTAAACAGACCTTCACAGTCTCAGTATTAAGCACTAAAAATGAAAAAATGACTGTTTGTCTCTGGATCACGGGGTGAGGGAGAGGTCGGTGCTCCCCTAAGGCCCCTTGAGAGGCTCAGCAGACCTGGGGGTGGGGCCGGACTTGTGGAGATGGGGTATTTGAGGAGGGGCACTGATGAGGGGAGAAGGGTTTCAATAGGCAGCCATGGGGGGCAGGCACTGAGGCAGGGCACCGAGGGGCCTGGGGCCTGGGCTACAGGGGGCAAGTGGCCCTCTGTGTCTGCAGAGGCGAGACTGTGGAGGGGACCAGATAATGAGAACGTGGAGAGAGGGAGAGAGAAAGAGACATGCAGGGAACGAGTGGCGTGGCCAGCCACCAGAAGACCCTCGAAGACACCTTACCCCCACCTCACCTGTCATGACGGGGCAGTGGGGGGGCAGGGGAAGGGACTCCACCACTTCCTGGATAATACAACACCTGCTCCCAGCTGCCCCACCTGCCTCCTGCAGTGTGGAAACCACAAACCTGAGATAAGAATTTAATTATTTACAAAACAGAGAAGCCTGAAGCAGGATTGCCTTCCTGTTTTCCCATGCAAACTCCCTCCAGACACACCTGCCTTTTACTCTAACTCTGCAGGGCCTGCCCCTCCATCCCTCCATTAACGGGGCCATCTCCTTTTACAGAGTGCTTTGTCACTGTGGTCTGACAACCCCAAGAGGTGGCATCACAGTTCTCATCTTAGAACTAGCACTCGGGGAGTGACATGTCCTGCCCAAGGACTTTGGTCTGTGGATGGCAGAGCTAGGAGCAGTGGTACCCACAGCTTCTAAATTCATCTTTAGCCTGATAGTCAAGGCCCCCTGCACCCACAGGCCACACTGTCATTGGCCAGTCTTGCCTTACTGCCCACACACAGGCAGCTCCGTCTTCTCCATGGGCTCCTTGCCCACCACCCAAGAGGGAGCCTATCTCTATCCAAACTTCCCCACCATTCTTCAAAGCAAATCCCTCCTCCTGGAAAGTCTCCCTGACCCACTCAGTCTAACTGACCACCCTCCTCTCCTGCGACCTACCTTGGCCCCAGTGCTCAGCACCACAAGCACTATGAGGGCAGAGGCCATGGCTGTCCCCAGAGGCTGGCACAAGGCCTGGCGCCTGGGAGGCACCCAAAGAACATCTGTGCCATCAGGCAATGAATGAATGAACCAATGGTTCCATATTGCTTTCACCTTCTCTTGTCTTGACCCACAGCTTCCTATGTAGGAAATGTCATTTCAACAAAGAAAAGAAAGTGGGCTGTAGCAACCTGGAAGGGCCTGCAGAAGAAGAGTTTGAATTCCCCAGAATCAGCCCATTCTTACATTCATTTTGAAGTATTTGTCAAGTGCCTACTGTGTGTGCCAGGCACTGGGGGTAGCGATACAACGGTAAGCAAACCAGACAGTAAAAGTTACTGACAAGTAAACAGGCCCTGACAGCGGGTATGACCAGTGCTATGGGGGGGGGGGGGGGCAGGGCAGCAGTGGGAGGGGACACAGAGGCCATCTAACCTAGCCAGGGTGGCCAGGGAAGGCTTCCTGGTAGAAGTGAGGTCTAAACTGGGCCCTGGTTATTAAGCCTAATGATGACAATAACTAGCATTTATTGTGCATTTATTACTAGTCAAGCATTAACTCCAAAAGAACTGGGATGTGGAGAAATTAAGCATGTGACTCCAGGTGGCTCAGGCTGCAAAGACGAAGTTTGACTTAGAGCCCAAGCCCCAACCACCCTCCCCACCTCCTCCTCGCTCCTCACATCTGAGGCACGACTGACTGGCCCAGGTCCCCCGGATGCCCTTGGGAAACTGCAGAGGCCTGCTGAACTGCACCACAGTACAATGTCTGGGTTGGGATTCCACAGTCCAGAGGGACCCCCCAGGCCTCTCAGCCTTCCACGTGTCTTGGCCAGGCCCAGAGAGCGGGGCTCAGGAGTCCCTGCAGACCCAGACAGAGCCACCCCTACATCCCCAGGACAAATCTGGTGGTGAAGAAAACTACCCCATCTTCTCAGGTTTCCTGAGTTCCCCGGACCACAGGGAAGGGGCTCCTTCCTAAAGGAGAAGTTCTTCTGAAACACTGGAGAAATTGCCACCACGCTAGAAACGCCCTGCGTGGCCTCACACTCACAGCTCTGCACCGTTCACTGCCAGCCCCGATTTGGACAGAAGAGAGGAGGACCTCTGAGACCAGAAAGCCCACCTACAACAGGGGTGGGTGGCGGCTTGGAGGTCATGAGGCAGAGAGGATGCAACAACCCCTCTGCATCCCAGCTACTCCACACGGCGCAAGGGAGGGAGCTAGGCCCCTTCATACCACAGTTACATCAGGTCATGACCCACCGCCTTGGCTACGTGAGAGCTGGCCTACTAGGGAGGGAAGCGTTGGCCCAGCCCAGGCTGGCTCCCGCCTGCCAGAGCCCCGTACTAAGCCCCAGGGACCCAGATTTAACATATCCTACTCCATGTCTGCTCCCTCTCCCCAGAGGCCCCTCAACACAAGTTAAGATCTGACTGGCACTAATTGGACCAAACTGGCAGTGCCCAGGGCAGCTTGAGTGCTGTCATCATGGATTTGACTCACTGAGCAATGGCTGCCAGTACCTATGGAGACCACCATTAGTGTCATTTTGGGAGGATCAAGCAAGCTTGGATGGTGCTCTGTGAGTCAACACCACTTTCTGGCCAAGCTTTCAGCCAGAGGCCTCAAGCTTACAAGTGATTTATTCTTGGTCTCACATCCAGGCAAGGGCGTGAATCCAGCCTCCTGATCATCAGCTCATGAGTCTATGGTCTATTCCTCTGCTGGTGGTCCCAGAAAGTCTTCTCTGAAAGCAAAATTGGTTCCAGTTCTTCACTTTCTTCCAGGACACAAGATCTCCCATCTGATAATCAAACCCCAAACACAAGAATAGAATAGAGTCCCTAAATGGACTCTTGGTCCCTAGACTCAAAGCTCAACTGCAATCATGAATCCTGGACCCTGAAGGGAAAATTCCCTTCCAGGAATGGAACCCTCACCCCAGTATGGAATTCAGACCCCAAAACAGACACCTCAATAATAAGCCAGAATCTTGCCTGTAGAAATGGCACCTTCACCCCAAAACAGAACCTTGCATTCTGAGAATGAAACTTTAGCACCAGACAATAAACCCCCACTTTCAGAACAAGCCTTGAATCTTGGGAAATCCTCTTCTCAAAGCTGATCCAGACTCTTCTTATATTTTATTTCTTTAACACAACCTCAATTTGAGGATCAGATGAGAAAACCCAAACTTCCTAAAACAATTTTCTTCACATTTTGCAGTAGAGGAATCAGAAGAACCTCATGCAACCAGAGCCCCAGTTTCCAGGAAGGCTGCACTCTGATGCAGAAACTCCATGTAAGTGGCATGCTGATCACTCACAGCCTTTTCCCACCATTTCCTCCATTCTCTTGGCTCCATGTCAGGGTCTGGGTGTCTGACGGTCTCCTCAGCCCCAGAGGATCTGCCAGCCCGAGCCGAGGAGAGGGAAAATCCTCTTTGCACCTCTCAGGCAGGGCTAATCTCTCTCTGCCCTGAAAAGAGGGGGCTTCCTTATTTATTATTGGTCTGTTCAGATTTTCTGTTTCTTCATGATTCAACTTGATAGGTTGTCTATTTCTAGAAATTTACCCATTTCTTCTAGGCTATGCAACTTGTTGGCCTATAACTGTTCGTGGTAATCTCTTATGATCCTTTGTATTTATATTGTATCAGTTGCAACGTCTCTTCTTTCATCAATGATTTTATCTATTTGAGTCTTCTCTCTTTTCTTCTTAGTTTAGCTATAGGTTTGTCAATTTTGTTTATCTTTTAAAAAGAACCAACTCTTAGTTTTGTTGGTCTTTCTATTGTCATTCTAGTCTCTGTTTCATTTATTTCTACTCTGATCTTTGCTATTTCCTTCCTTCTACTAACTTGGGACTTAGTTTGTTCTTTCTTAGCTCCTTGAGATATAAAATTAGGTTGTTTATTTGAGATTGTTCTTTTTCCCTTTTTGTTGTTGTTTTTGTTTTTAGTTGAAGTATAATCAGTTACAATATGTCCATTTCTGGTGTACAGCATAATGTCCCAGTCATGCATATACATACATATATTCATTTCCATACTCTTTTTCATTAAAGGCTATTACAAGATATTGAATATAGTTTCCTGTGCTATACCTTTTTTAATGTAAGCATTTATCACTATAAACTTCTCTCTTAGAACAGCTTTTGCTGCATCCCATAACATCTCAATTTTTAAGATTTAAAAAATTTCCTTTTTGATTTCTTTTTTGACCCATCGGTGTTCTTCCATCTCCACATTTTTTCTCCTGTGATTGATTTCTAGTTTCATACCACTGGGGTCAGAAAAGATATTTGAGATGATTTCATTCGTCCTCAATATGTTAAGACTTGTTTTGTAGCTAACATGATCTATCCTGGAGAATGTTCCATGTGTGCTTGAGAAGAATATGTATTTTGTGGAATGTTCTGTATATGTCTGTTAGGTTCCTTGGGTATAAAATGTAGTTTGAGTCTAATATTTCCATATTGATTTTCTGTCTGAATGATCTATTCATTGTTAAAAGTGGAGAACCTAAGTCCTCTACTATTATGGTATTGCTGTCTATTCTTCCCTCAGATCTGTTAATATTTGCTTTATATATTTATGTGCCCTGATGGTGGGTAAACATATATTTACTATAGTTATTTCCATTGATAAATTGATCCATTTATCATTATATAATATATATCAATATATAATGACCTTCTTTGTCTCTCATTACAGTTTTTTACTTAGAGTCTGTATTGTCTGATATAAGTATAACTACTGCTGCTCACTTTGGGTTTCCATTTGCCTGAAATATCTTTTTCTATTCATTCACTTTCAGCTTATGTGTGTCCTTAAAGCTGAAGTCAGTCTCTGATAGTTGGGTAGTTTGTTGGTTTTTTATTTTTTATCCATTCAGCCACTCTAAGTCTTCTGATTGGAGAATTTAGACTATTTATATTTAAAGTAATTACGGATGGGTAAGGACTCACTGTTGCCATTTGGTTACTGTTTTCTGAGTATTTTGTAGATCCTTTGTACCTTTCTTCCTCTCTTACTGTTTTCCTTTGTGTTTGATTTTCTGTAGTGGTATACTTTGATTTTTCTCTTTATCTTTTGTATATTTACTATTGGTTTTTGTTTTGTGGTTACCATGAGGTTTGCATAAAACATCTTAGAGTTATAACAGTCTATTTTAAGCTAACAACTTAACTTTATTCACAAACAAAAGCTCAACAATTTTTTTACTCCCTTACAACATTTTATGTTTTTGATGTAACAAGTCACATCTTTTTAATATTGTATATCCACTAACCAATTATTGTAGTTACAACTATTCTTAGTTCTTTTGTCTTTTAACCTGTATACTAGCATTACAAATTATTTACATACCACCATTACAATATTAGATATCCTGAATTGGACCATATATTTACATCTACCAGGGAGTTTTATACTTTTATAAGTTTTCATATTATTAGCTAGGATCCTTTCTTTTCAGCTGGAAGAACTCCTTTATCATTTCTTGTGAGGCAGGTTTAGTGGTTGTGAACTCCTTCAGCTTTTGTTTTTCTGGGAATGTCCATATCTCTCCAATTATGAAAGGCAGCTTTGCTGGGTAAAGTATTCCTAAATCTCCTACCAAAGAAAAGTCCAGGACAAGATGGCTTCACTGGTGAATTCTACCAAACATTTAAAGAAAAATTAATACCAATCATTCTCAAACTCTTCCCAAAAATGAAGAGGAGAGAATTTTATGAGACCAGCATTACTCTGATACCAAGGCCAGACAAGACAGTACAAGAAAAGAAAATTACAGGCCAATATTCCTGGAGAACACAGATGCAGAAATCCTCAACAAAATAGTAGCAAACCAAACTTAACAGTATATTAAAAGGATCATACATCATGATAAAGTGAGATTTATCAATAAAAGCGATATACCCATATTAACAAAATGAAGGATAAAAATCATCATAAAAATCATCATCTCAATAGACACCTTAAAATATTTGACAGAATTCATTGTGCTTTCATGATAAATACTCTCAACAAATTAGGTATAGATGGAATGTACCTCAACATAATAAAGGCCATATATGACAAGACCACAGCTAACATCAGACTAGTGGTGATCAGGAACAAGACAAGAATGCCCTCTCTTGCCATTTCTATTCAACATAGTATTGGAAGTCCTAGCCAGAGCAACGAGGCAAGAAAAAGAACTAAAAGGCATCCAAATAGGAGAGGAAAAAGTAAAATTGTCTCTGCTTGCAGATGACACAATTTTATATAAAGAAAATAAATTCAGTAAAGTTGTAGGATACAAAATCAATATATAAAAATAAATTGTGTTTCTATACACTAAAAATAAACTATCTGAAAAACAAATTAAGAAATCAAACCCATTTACAATACCGTAAAAAATAAAATATTCAAGAGTAAATTTAACCAAACCTTTTGACCTGTACAGTGAAAACTATAAACCACTGATGAAAGAAGTTGAAGAATATACAAATAAATGTAAAGATATCATGGATGGAAAGAATTAATATTGTTAAAATGTCCATACTACCCAAAGCAATCTACAGATTCAATACAATTCCTATGAAAATTCCAGTGGCATTTTTCGTAAGAATAGAGAAAAAAAAACTCAAAGTTCGTATGGACCACAAAAGACCATGACTAGCTAAAGCAATCTTGAGCAAGAAGAGTAAAGCAAAAGGCATCACACTTCCTGATTTCAAACTATACTACAAAGATACAGTAATCAAAAGAGCATGGTATTGGCATAAAAAATAGACATACAGATCAATGGACTAGAATAGATAGTACAGAAATAAACACACACATAAATGGTCAACTATCAACAAAGGTACCAAAAATATACAATGGGGAAAGAACAGTCTTCAATAAATGTTGTTAGGAAAACTGGATATCCACATGTAAAAGAATTAAACTGGACCCTTATCTCACACCATACACAAAAATCAACTCAAAGTGAATTAAAGAGCTAAATGTAAAACCTGAAGCCATAAAACTCCTAGAAGAAAGCATAAGGAGAAAACTCCTTGACATTGATCTTGGCATGATTTTTTGAACTTGACACTCAAAGCAGAGACAACAAAAGAAAAAAATTAATGAGACTACATCAAACTAAAAAGGTTTTGCCCAGCAAAGGAAACAATCAACAAAATGAAATGGCAGCCTATGAAAATGGGAGAAAACATCTGTAAACTATATCTCTGATCAGGGGTTAACATCCAAAATACACAAGGAATTCTTACAACTCAATAGCAAAAAGTAATAATAACAACTCAATTAAAAATGAGCAAAGGCCCTAAACAGCCATTTAAAAAAAAAAAAAAAAGACGTACAAATGGCCAACAGGTATATGAAAAGATACTCAACATCACTAATCATCAGGGAAATGCAAATCAAAATCACACTGAGATATCACTTCATATCTGTTAGGATGCCTACTATCAAAAAGACAAGAGATAACAAATATTGGCAAGGATATGGAGAAAAGGAACCCTTGTACACTGGTGGTGGGAACGCAAATTGGTACGGTGTGGAGGGTCCTCAAAAAATTTAAAAAATAGAACTACCATATGATCCAGCAGTCCTACTTCTGGGTATATATCCAAAAGAAATGCTATCACTATCTTGAGGAGATATCTGCACTCCCATGTTCATTGCAGCATTATTCACAATAGCCAAGATATGGTAACACCCTAAATGTCTGCTGACTGATGAACGGGTAAAGAAAATATCTATTGTCCGTTTGGGACAACATGGGGAATCTGGAGGGCCTTATACTAAGTGAAGTAAGCCAGAGAAAAGACAGAGAAAGATAAACATCACATGGTATCACTTATATGTAAAATCTTAAAAAAGTTGAACTCCTAGAAACAGAGTAGAATGGTGATTGCCAAGGGCTGGCGGGTGGGATAAACGAATGGGGAAAGGTTGGTCAAATGCACAAACTTTCAGTTATAAGATAAATAAGTTCTGAGGATCTAATTTACAGCATGGTGACCATAGTTAATCATTCTGTATTGTATACTTGAAATTTGCTAAAAGAATAGATCTTAAGCATTCTCATCAGAAAAAAGTAACTATCTGAGGTGATGGATATGTTGATTAACTTGACTGCAGGAATCATTTCACAATATGTACATATACTAAATCATCAAGTTGTATACTTTAAGTGTATTACAATTTTATTTATCAGTTATACCACAATAAAGCTGGGGGGGGGGCGGGGGGAAGAGGCTGTTTCCTGCAAACAACTGGGATGGGGTCCAGGGATAGTCTCTGTTGCAGGGACGGGCACTTTACTGGGTCCAAGCTCTGCCTCCGTGCCTGGAAGCTAAAGCAGAGTCTATGGGGCTCAGAGGCAGGAAGAGGTCATGGCTGTCCTACTGGATCAGGATGGGGTTCTTCACACACCCGAGTCTGTAGCCTAAAAGCAAGGGTCAAAAATGGAGGTCAACCTAATGTTGATTCAAAGAGGCCTAGAAGGAGCCTGGAACAGGACTCAGAAGTATGGACTTGCATAATCCTGTGACAATCTGAACCTCAGCTTCCTCTCTGTAAATTGGAGAGGTCATGGGAACCCAATGGGAGGAGGAAGAAGGAGGGGGCTGTTTGAGGCTATTCCAATGCAAGGGACACAGCCCCGTGAAGTCTCCAAGCTCAGGGCAGAGACAAAGAGCTTTATTCTCTCCTGTCTTCCCCTTTCCCACCTGCTGCCTCATATCTCAGCCATTTTTCCGCATTCTCTTCTACTATATGGCCATCCATCCAGTTCTTCCTGCTTTCCCTTCTCTTGACAGTTTAATAATTTAATAAGTACTGAGCCCCAGGGTGAGGGTCTGGAGCTTTGATCTCAACTCTGGGAAAACCAGAGCAGCCTTGGCCTGTCTGGGCTGATTTATGGCCCACATAAATCTGTGTGCGTGCTGGGGGAATTGGCACCACAGAGGGCGGGGAGCCACCTGCGAAAGGCTGGCTAGGTTGGGACTGAAGGCCCCGGCTCAGAGGCCAGCAGAAATCAGATGCACCCCAGAGCACGGGTGCCAGGGCCCCACCTCTGCCCACCTGGGAGCCACCTGTGACAGGCAGAGGGGATATTAATTATTGATGGTGTCCCACTGGGGAGAGATGGAGCCAGAAGCTCAGGGCCAGTCCTGCTCCGCTCACCTATCTCTCTTCCTGGATCTAAGACCTCAGAGCCTTGAGGTGGGACATAGCTCTCAAGGGACCACTCACACATCAGCATACCCACCCCTGACCTCCCAAGAGGCCCACTTTCCCAGTGTATCCAAACTCTTGTACACCAAGCCACCTGGGTGCTTCACTGACCACTGCCCCAGAAGTCAGAATTCTCAAAGACATGTCAGCACAGTCTACACCTCCCTCTTCACCTCCAAATCTTCAAATTGACCTTCTAAAGGATCTCCCAAATCAAACTACTTGCCTGGCTGCTCACTGCCCTGCCCTGGAGGACTGCAGCAGTCTCCTGCCTGGCCCTCCCCTGCCCCTCTCTGGCCCTAGAGCTTTCAAAGACATCGAAGAGATTTTATCACTCTCCTGTTTAAAGCCCTTCAATAGTTCCTCTCAGGACAGCACACATCACAATTGGCATGAGCATTCATCCTCTTCAGGTGTCCCTCTGGAGATAACTTCTGCCTGCTCCTGAGAGCATCCAACAAGGTCAGAGCCTTGAGACCTCATTGGCACCTGGTCTAATCCAGCTGTATGACCTTGGACAAGTCACTTCCCCTCTCTGGGACTGAGAATTCCAGATCTGGGCTGAGAAAGGAGGTAGGACAAAATGATCTCTAGGGTATATTTGGGTTCTGATGTTCGAAGTCAATGGCCACTGGCCCTTCTACCAGCCTCATGCACATGCCAGACCACCTGCCGGTCCTCTCCCTTCAGGAAGAATGTATTCAAAGGGGCTTTGCTGGGAAAATCAGAGAAAGAAAAGGAAAGGAAAGCAGGTAAGAGGAGGAGAAGGGCTCTAGGACCCTTCTGCCAATACAGACTGATGTCTGAATTAGATGAGGCTGGGCCATGAGTGCCTCAAAGGCAGAGACGATGCCCAGTACTCACCTCCCAATTCTCCACGCCCAGCACAGGCCCAGCGCCGAGAGTACCGACACGTGAAATGAATCAGCTGGAGGATCCTTGCAGTTTCACTTGACTCTGATCAGGAAAACATGCCTCCTCCCCTCGATCTCACTGGTACCTGGACACCCCCACCTGGACACACACACTATCCCATTCCCTGGAGAAGATCAGCCTTTCAGCAGATGCCAGGCAGGGGCTGGGGTGAGCCATGAAGGTGAAAGCTGGGAGCATAAGGAACTGACGCCACCCTCATCACAAGACAGAACTTTCCCGGCAAGGTTCTCCATTTCCTGTCCCCACCCCCACCTCTGGAGCAGCCAGGATGACATTCTGGGGCAACAGAGGCAAAGGAGGCCATCCGGACAAACCAGCAGACATAATTCCCCTGCTTCTCCTATCATCCCAAGAGGGCCCTCTCTCCTCCTCCTTCCCTGCCTGTGCACAGTCAGCCTTTGGGACCAGCAACTTGCTCCCATGGACAGAGAAGCAAGGGAGAGATCGCGTAATGATTTTCTACTGGCAGTTCCTTGGCCCGGAGGGCTGGGATGACACTGCCCTGGACTCAGCCCCTCCATTCTCAGCAGCAGTGGTGAGCCAACACTAAGATCCATCTTCAACAGGGGCTTGTGCCAGACCCTCTTCCAGGAACACCCTTCCCTGCCGCCCTCCACACCCAGCTCAGTGCTCTCAATTGGGAGTGGTACTGCCCCCTCTGGGAGTACTTTTAAAAATATGGGAGAGCTATTTTTTTTTAATGTCGCAATGACATTTTAGGTGGCCAGTGACATTTAGTAGGCAGAGGTCAGGATGCTAAATGAATAATTCCACACCCAACATGCCAGGAGCACCCCGGAGGAGCACGAAGCCAACACCAGGTCAAGTTCCCTGGTCTTTTCTTTCAGCCCTTACCCAAATGTAACTGCTTGGGTAAGGAACTAAAGAAATAGTTGACAGAACAGTTAAAGTAGCGCCCTGGCGTCAAGGAGGTGGAGCATAACTCTCTAGCTCCTACGTGTGGGCCGTGCATAAGGACTTTCTTTCAAAGAGTGCGATAGGGAAAAGAGAAGAAAAATGCACCTTTAACTTTACAAAAGAGAAACCTGACAGGCACTACCTCGGCCACGTGAGGATGGTCTGCATCCACAGTGATGTCATGGTGATAGTACGCACCATTGATACAATGGTACCTAACTCTATGGTCTTTCTTTCCAAAACCTAGAACCACAGTCTAACCTTGAGAAGAGTTATCAGTCACATCCCAGTGAAAGGACCGTCTACAAAATACCTAAGCAACATTCCTCAGAACCACCAAGATCATCAGAAACAAGGGAAGAGGCGCCTAAGAAAACATGACAACTGTATATATATAATGTGATAATTAAAATACAGTGTGGTGTCCTGGATGGGATCCCGGTACAGAGTAAGAACATGAGGGAGGGAAAACTGAGGAGACTGGAGTACAGTATGGATTTTGGTTAATAAACATGTGTCAGCATTGGTTCATTAATTGTCACAAATGTTCCATACTAAGGTAAGATGCTAAAATGGAGGAAACTGGCTATAGGGTATACGGAAACTCTCTACTATTTTGTAATAATTCTGTAAATCTAAAACTGTTCTAAATGAAAAGGTTATTTTTTAAAAAGTGGTAGCACTGAAGTCAGAGGGATCATGGCTACTAGAATCCCAGCTCCAACTCATACCAGCCATGTGACCTAGGGCAAGTTACTCAACCTCTCTAAGCCTCAGTTTATCCATCCATAAATGGGGTTAATAGTCATACTTACATCACATGGTTGTTTTAAAGGTTAAATGAGATAATAGGTGTAAAGAGCTTCGCACAGCCTCTATTTAGCACATAACATGTTAGTAAGTATTACCATATTCTGATTCATTTGTCCATTTGCCAATTTTGTTCCCAGCTGCCTCCCCCAAGGAGAGGAAGCTCTGTGGCCAGGAGCTCTCATCTTTTTGTGTACCACCACTGTACCCCAACACCTAGAACTGCTGGCTCATCACTGATACTTACTATGTGTTTGCTAAACAACGTAATGAGCCCTCCCCACCAGAGCATCCCTGGAACCCCAAATCTCACCCTGGGAGAACTTCAGTTCCAGAGCCCAGCGCGAGCCCAGCCTCCCCCAGAACTGTAGCTAGAGCAGAGAGAAAGCCAAGCCTCCCACATGCCTCCCTGTGACTCTTCCTCCTCTCCTAGCCCTGCTTTTCTCTCCACCCTGCCCCCCCACAGGCATCAGCACCTGCTCATTTCCTAAAGCAGCAGGATCCAGGTAATGACCTCTGATAAACATCTTCTAATAAACCCTGTAGCTGGATCTGTCATCCAGAAGCTATATTCTTCCCCATTCACACCCTCACCTCCATCTCCTCCCACTTCCTGAGCTGGCCCATTAGTGCCCTGGTCTCACCAGGCAGGCCCCCAGGCCCCCAGGACCTCTGGACTCGGGCTTCCTGGGGAATGGCCAACAGGCTGCTCGGACTATTCCATAAACCTGCCCTCCCCACAGGTCTGCAATCTCAGTGGCCCAGCCTGGCTCTGGCTGTGCCACTCAGCCTGACCACTGGCCAGTCCACTTCCCTCCATCCCTGCAGGCAGTTTTCCCACGCGTTACCAAGGAGACAACTCACATCCTGCCCAGTGTTGCCAAAGCAACCGTCTCAGTGCAAAGCAGCCCCTCGGCCTCCAACTCCGAGTGTGCAAGACCAGGAGTGAGAGAGGCAGAGACCAACAGTAAATAGGCCCAGGCAGCTGGCATACTGAGGAGGAAGCATCCCGGCTATTCCCTGGGCAGTGCCCTGCTCCTGTCCTCCTCCCTCCCCTTCCTCCTTCTGTTATTGCCCTTACCCATCCTGCCACCATCTTGGGCTCTGTGATTTAGAGCCAATGCCTGGGCCTCAATGTGCACATCTTGGAAGTGGGCACATGCCATCCCAGAGGGTCAGGGAAAAGAAATCCCCAATATGGAGAAATTCCCCCAAGACCAATTTTCTCCATCATGAGCTTTGATGTCCTGGATAGACATTCCAGTTCTGCCATCTCCCAGCTCAGTGTTTCTGAACAGCATTCTTAATATACATGAGTCTCTGTTTTCTCACCTATAAAACAGTAATAATAATACTTCATATTGCAAGATTAAATGAATTAACCTACATGACTGCACCTAGCAAGTGCCCAGCCTCAGGACTTGCACTTTTTTTTTTAATTCTTTTTTTTTTCTCTGATGAATAATAGCCCTGCTGACCATAGCCACTGGTCAGAAATGCTTCCAGATTCACCCACGTGAAGCCTGGATGAAGTCGCCGGCTTGGCTCTCCCACTCAGCCCTTGCATCTTGGCCTCCATTAACCTCCCAGCAGCTCAAGATGCTTCACTCCCTCCCCACCCACCGCTGCTGCTGCTGCTGCCGCTGCTGCTGCCGCTGCTGCTGCCGCTGCTGCTGCCGCTGCTGCTGCTGCTGCTGCTGCTGCTGCTGCTGCTGCTGCTGCTGCTGCTGCTTAAAGGAAATCACTACACTCCTCTGCTCAAAAGCCACCCATAAGTCCCACTGCTCACAGGGTCACTCTAAACTCATCCTGGCATCCGAGGCCCTGCACGATCTGGCCTCAGTCTACCTTCAAAGGTTGACTCGTTCATCTCCCCACTGCGGGTCTCACTTCCTGGTGGGAGGGACTGCTCACTACCTCTGCCAGCACCGTGCATTTTCCTGCCTCATGCCTTTGCTGCCGTGCCCTCACCGAGATGCCCTTGAGTAGGTCCACTCCAAGTCTTCTCCCTCTAACTTCAGGCTTGCCTCCTCTGTGAAGCCTGATCTCACCTACTCCAAGAGTGCCAGACTGGGTCACTCTGAGGCCCCACAGCCGTGATAGTTCGCAGACCTTGGAGTATATCAGAATGACCTGGGGGTCTTGTTAAACCAGGGGGCCCCAACCCCAAGGTATTCTGAGACAGTAGGTCTGGCATAGGGGCTGGGAACCTGCATTTTAGATGTGTTTTCAGCTGATGCTGATGCAGGCAGTAGAAACCCTCACTTTGAGAAAGCCTTGCCCAAAAGAACAGAAAGTTCCCTTGGAAGTGTCTGATGACTGGCTGATGGGTCTACGTGGCTAAAAACCCTGCAGAGGAGGTATAAGGGGCTGGAGGCCAGGAAGGAGCATCAGGAACCCCATACTACTCCCCTTCCCTCCTCTGAGGTTCTGTCCAGAGACCAGGAGATTGCTCCCCAGTTTCCTTCCTATGATGGAAGACAGAGCCTGCCAAGAGTGAATTCTGTGGGGGCAAGATGTATACTGGTCACAAGAGTGAACTCTAAAGTCAGACAGACCTCGGTTTGAATCCCAGCTCCATCAGTTACTAACTATGTCATCTGGGATTAGTTACCTAACCTCTCTGAGCTTCTCTTTCCCCATCTATAAAACAGTGACAGTGATACTTCCCTCAGTAGGTTGTCAGGAGGATATTAATGGAAGTAACCTACATGGAAGTACTTGGCACACAGTAATCACAGAATACATGGTAGCTACTATAAATATTATTGTTATGATTAACAATACAGGGTTCAAAGGTCAGACTAAACTAAAAACCAACAGGGCATGCATCACTGAAGGCTAGTGATGGGGGTGGGGCAAGATGAAAGGAATATTTCAGGAGGACCACTCTGGCAGCGTCAAAGGAGGAACCAGAGACCAAGAGGACAGCTATTGCAATATCTGGGATGAACACCCAGATCTGGAAAGTAGCAGTGAGGATATGGAGGCTGGAAAATGGCTAGGACCTTGTCCTAGGAGGATACATTCCCCCACCCCACCCCCACCCCCAGAGAGCAGTGAGGAAGCTCAGGGTCCGCAGACAAGTTCCTGTTGCTCACTCTGGCCCACCTCAAAGAATCAAGGCCCCTTGGCTGACCTTAGAAGCTCCTCCCTTGGCTGGCTGGGAGCCTCAGCCACTATGGAAAAGAGACTCTGAATACAACAGGTGTCTGGCTGGTGTCACACCCAGCCAAAGCTGGGGACAATCTCCCTACAGCTGTCACAATCAATGGCTTTGTGAAATGTCCAATTCAAAAGCACCAGCTTTTAAAAGATGGAAGGTTCACTCCAAGGTATATACCCCCCAAAATTGAAAACAGATGTTCAAAAAAAACTCGTACACAAATCTTCATAGCAGCAAAATTCACAATAGCCAAAAGGGGGAAACAATCCAGGTATCCATCAACTGGCAAGTGGATAAACAAAGTGTGGCATATCTATACAATGGAATATTATTCAGCCACAACAAGGAAAGAGGATACAAGTTACAATGTGGATGAACCTTGAAAACATTGTGCTAAATGAAAGAAGAAAGACACAAAAGGACAAATACAGTATGACTTAATGTATATGAAATGTCCAGGCAAATGCAGAGAGACACAGTGTAGACTGGTGGTTGCCAGGGATTCAGGGGAGAGGAAATGAAGAGTGACTGTTTAATGGTATAGGCTTTCCTGTTGGGGTGATGACAATGTTCTGAAACTAGATAGAAGTGGTGGTTGCACAACATTGTGAATGTACTAAATGCCACTTAATTGTACACTTTAAAATGTTAAAGTGGTAAATTGTATGTTATGGGAATTTTATGTGAATAAAAAAATGACAGGAGATGGTTCATGCGATTCTCATCTATGGGTGACCACTGGGACTGAGTAGCACCCTCCCCAAAGGCTTTCCCTTAGCACTTAGCACCAAGCAGGCAGGCACTCAGAAAGAGATGGGGAAGGAGGGGATCTTCATTCCCTGTATCTGTCTTCATGAAGTATGAACCCTCTGCCCCAGTCACCCTATGCCCATCACTGAGAACATATACATACACTTACTCATCCCACCTCCAAGCCTTTGCTGCATGTCCCTAACCATCTCTGCACACCCTAAAACTCCCACTGCACCCCTTGCTGTCCATCTGATTTCTATAGTTCCTCTCACATCCAGGTCAAAGTCTTCCCTGATTCCCCATCTCTGACCTCTGCCCACACATAGCTGGGATTTCAACAGTCCACCTGGGCACTTGATTCCATTTCCTCCCTCAGCCCTGCCTTTTCAAGCAGATCTTCAACCTGTGAATGTACAGGGATGTCATGAGCCCTCACCTCTGAGCCAGGCATATAGCAGGTCCTCATAACTGTCTATTGGTCCTAATCCCAGAGCTATACCTTAGACCTCTCTCCTGAACACTCCTGGATCAACACTGTTCAGACCCCTGTGGGAACCACCAGCAGTAGAGTGAGGTCAATGTGTCTTCAGGAAGATGAAATTACCACGTGACAGATGATGGATGAGCCTCATCTCATAGCCTGATGGCCAGGCCAATCTGAGATCTTCAATGAGTACCAGAGTTCCTATTACACCAGGTCCCTTCCAGTTGTTTTAATTAAAATGGTGAGAAATCAATAGAGATTGTAATTATGGAAGGAGGGGGAAAATAATCAAGAGTTCCCTGCCCTCAGCAAATTGCTGGATGGACACCGATAAGAATCAGAGCTGAATTCTGGGTGAGTACAGAATCTACCCCAGCAGAACTCGGGATGGGCAGTCTTAGAATCACAGCCAGTATCAAGGTTAACACCAATACAACGGGAATGGAATCCTGGATGGTCAGGGCAGACGCCTAGGTCAATGCTGATACAGCTAGAAGGGAATTTGGAGTGAACACTAAAACAGTAGCAGAATAAAGCTGATGGCTCTAATAGGGTGGGGGAAAGTCAGGCTGAGGAGGAGGATCAGTGGACCCTAGATGAAGGGCGGAGGGCATGCATAGGCGGCCTTCATGTGCATGCTCTAATCCTTCATCTCAGGCTTGGAAGGAGCAGAACAAAAACCCTCACGGCCATCCCCATAGGTGTGTGGTGAGGAACAGGCAAGAGTGGAATCTGCTAAATTAAGCCAGAAGGGAGATGGGCAGGGGTAGGGAAACCGCTGGGGGGAGAATTTCTCCACTCTGTACTCCCACCAAAAAAGAACTGATCCCTGTAAACCAGAGTGGCAGTATAAGAGGGTTTTCCCAAGCCAGATAGATGGGGAGTCAGGCAGAGGAGGAGGCTAGGGTAGAGCTGTAGGGAGATGGGAGGGCCTGAGACCTTCTCCTGCCCACCCACTCCCTTGTCAAAGACCCCAGCCCCAGACTCACATCACCACGATCCCAAACTTTAGGTAAAAAGAGGGAAATTCTGCAGACCTTCTCTGGGCTTCCCTAGGGTCATGGATGGAGCATAGCCCTCTCAGAGCAGTTGGGGAGCATTCAAAGACCAAGTCAACTCACTGGCCCAGTGAACCCCTGCCCTTGAACGACTTAGCCTGGCCTCACCACTTTCTCTTGAATGACCCACTGAATAACTGGGCAAATCACTCTCCCTTTTTCCATCATCCTTCTCCCTTGTAAGGGAGGACACTGAATCAGATGACATCTACAGGTTCCTCCATCCTTAGAAATCTGTTTTCAGTGCTCAGAAACAGACTTCGTACATTTAATACAGCATATTTCTGATAATAGAAAATAATACTTGCTTTCTGTAGAAACTTTAGAAAGAGCAAAATATAAAAAAGAAAAGAAAAAAAATCTTAGGTGATCTCATTACCCAGAGGAAACTATTGTTAATCTTTCAGAAACTTCCTTCCCAAGGTTGTCTGATTTTTCTTTTTTTGCATTCATAACATTCTTCTTAGCAATTCAGATCTTACAATTTTGTATCCTGCTTTTTACAACTGCCATTATTCTGCTGTGAGCATTTTCCCAAGTGATCAAATATTTTTCAAAAATACTATTTTAAAGATTGCATAATACTCCACCAAGAGGATCTACCGTGCTTACACGGCATTTAGGTTGTTTTCCTAGTATAAACAACACTGCCATGAGCATCCTAGCCTAGTGCATAAGTATTTGCCTATATCTCCATTTCCTCAGAATCTATTCCTCCAGATGGAATCATAAAGCCAATGAATATATTTTAAAAGGTCTTGGCGTGTACTGCCATATCAATTTCCAGAAAGACACAACAAACCCATTGATTTTCCTGAGCTGAGCGAGAGCTTGAGTTCTGAAAGGACTGGAGTTAGAATGCAGGACAGTGGTCCCGTCTCTCCTCCTCTCCTCCTGTCTTGAAGGTTAACTGTCCAGCAAAAGAGAGGACAGAATTCCAAGTCATAAGGCGCAGTTCTGCAGCCTAGCTCTGCCTCTGTGGCTTTGGGAACCTGAAACAAACATTGGTTCTCCTCAACTGTAAAATGGGTATGATTAGCTCTGAGGACTACCCAGAGCAGTTTCCTCACATGAAAAGGTGTTTGTGAAAGTTCTTTGTAAACTACAATGCTTTGTCAAAGGACATTACTAGTATCTTTCTCATAACCTGAAGGGCTTGAGAAGTGGGTTGTTCTTTGTGAAAACCCGATGGCTTCCCTTCCTAACTCTTAGCCATCAGAATGCCCAGCCAGTACTGGCTGGGTTTGAGGATGATGAAAAACGAGCTTCCTGAAAGGAATCAGTGGGCTCTGAGGGCCTGGGAGGACGCAGGTATATCTTCCAAAGGTCAGAGACAGCACAGAAAGAGGTAAAGCTGAGAACTGGGCCTGGAGCCTCAGGGTGGGTGCCAGGAGGGTGGGAAGACTTAGAGGGCAAAGATCTTCTTAGTAAATATCCCTCTGTCTCAAGGCTCCCAGCACCTCCTTTCTACAGTTCCAACTGGACATCTGGCCTTTGAGGGAACCAGAAACCAAGCTAATTCAGTGGATGCAAAAAGTCAATAGCTTCAGAGGACTCCAGAGGCCATAGGCTCTGGCCCCTTCTTCCAGGCTGTCATAAATCAGTCCTGGAATGTTTAAGCCCCTCTAATCGGAAATGCAACTAGTGCTTCCAGCATCACCTCTCCAGCCACCGGCAGATGAAAAAAGGAGACCACAATGCTTCCCCTGGGAAGCACAGCTGGCCGGCCTGAGCATCCTGCCACACTCCCCTATCCACTAGGCAAACGCCCTCCTTCACCCCTGCACGCTCGCCTAGCATCACAGCCTGAGGGGACTCCAGTGACGTTCTCAGTGCTGGCAGGGAGAACTGCGTAGACCCCACAGAACACCATCCTCCCTGGTTTTTAATCATCACCCTCGGAAGCCCCGCCACCCCTAGCCCACCTTCACGTCCAGAGGTGCATCTCCCATCTCCAAATACGCACAACAGGTGGCACCTGCCCAGCCTCCTGAACCACACCTCTCCACCTCTCCCTGCCCTCCACCTGCGCCCCCGTCCTCCAGCTGCTCCCGGCCCCGGGGGAGCCTTACCTTTGAGGTTTTGGGGGTGGCCCCGTGGCGCCCGGCTCGGGTTTCCTCGGGGCAGAGAGGGGATACTGGAGAAGTTGTTACCCATGGCATCCGGCCCCAGGGGGTTCGGCCCTCTCTGGGGGCAGGCGAGACTGGACAGGAGCGGAGGTACCGTGTGCAAGTGTGCGCGCGCGCGGGCGCGCGCCGCCGGAGGAGGGCCCTGGTGGGGCTGCGGCCGGCGGCGGGCGGGCCGCTCCTCTCCTCCCTCTCTCTGGGCTCCGCGGTCCTCGGCGGGTCCTGCCCGCCGCGGGGGTCCTCGCGCGAGCCGGCTACCTGCCTGCCATTTTCCGCGGCGGGCGCGCCCCTGGGTTGGGGCCGGCGGCGCCCGGGGCTCCCCTCTTCCTCCCGTAGGCGCTCGGGTTCCGGCTGGTGGCGGGCGGCGCAGTGGCTCCGGCGAGCTCCCCCGGGGCCATAGAGTCAGGGCTCCCGGCGCGGGCTCTCAGCGGCTCGGCCTGCCCGGCGGCTCGGTGGCTCGGCGGCCGGCTGGGTCCCCGCCCGCGGGGACGGCCGCGGCGGCGGCGGCGTGCGTGGCGCTCTTCCGCCGGCGGCTCGGCATGGAGCGGGGCCCCGTGGAGCGCAGGGCGTGCTGGGCGCTCCCGCCGTGGTGGGTCTCCTCCGGCCGCCGCGCTCCCGCCCCCGCGAGCCCCTCGCGCGACCGCCGCCCCCGCCCCCAGCCGTCGCCAGGATTCCCTCGCTCCGGTTGTTATGGTGACAGCTGCGCCGGTGAATGAGCGTCTTAGTGACACGCGCGCGCCCGCTCAGCCAGATGTGGCACTGGGCGCGCCGCGTCCCCGGCTGCCACTAGTCCTCTGAGGCGCGGGGGACCCCCAGGCCAGGGTGGGGGTCAAATATCAGGCAGAAATTGAGGCTCCGGGTGTTGGGCTTATTCCTCTCACAGACAATGGAACTTGGTCTTGAAAACAAGAGACGCCGTACAGCAAGAAAGGTCAGCTCCTTGGGCGCCAGGCCCGGAGCGAGACAGCTCTAAGTTACAGTTTCTCTAGCACCAGGCACAGTGCCTGGCACATAGTAAAAGCTCCAGGAAAAAAAAAAAAGTTAAGGCGTGAATGGTTGATTGAGCAAATGAAGAGAGATTAGGAACTCCAGGACTTGACCCTTTGCTCTCAGTTATATCAAAGGGATGCTGCGACAAGGGCTCAGAACAAAAACCCCAGACTGTTCAATTATTGGACACATAGCATTGGGGGGCCTTTGGATGAACACAGACGGGACCCAGGAGACTTCATGGAGGGCCAAACTGGAGGAACATATCTGAGGGACAAACCATCAGAGAACACCAACTCTGAATTGAGTGGTTCTGTCAGCTGTAAGAGGTGGAGGCCTCTGTGGCCTGCAGCAGTCAAAGAAGGCTTCCTGTAGGAAGGGGCCTTCAGAAAGTCACCTGTTCACATGACTCATCCATCCTGTTCAGCACTGCTACTAGGACCTGAGAGAAGAGAAAGGGAGTCATTCTCCTCCTACCTGGACGTGAGGGCATCTCCTTCTCTCTGTCTTATCAGGGCTAGAAGATGAGCCAAGTTCCCCCAGGAGGGAGAATCTGCCCCCCCCATACACACCACCCCACTCCTCTAGATCACCTCTAACTCCCTGACTGGCTCTGATCCAGAATCCAGTGAGGACTTGGGCTGCCATTGGGCATTTCATCCATCCTCTTCCGGAAGGTTCTTTCCTCAAGTCTCCATGTAACTGGCTCCTCATTATTCAGGCACAGTTCATGTGTCACTTCCTGAGCTTCCCTGACTGCCCCAACTAGAGAACCTCCACCACTCTGTCACTTTCCATCTCATTACTCTGTGTTATCTTGACTTAGTTCGAAAGTAGCCATTCCTCCTCGTTTATGTTCTGCCTCCCCCACTAGAATGTAAGCTCTATGAGGGGAAAGAGCCAGTCAACTCTGTTCATCGTGATGTCCCTAGCCCCTGGGAGAGTGCCTGGCACATGATGGATTGTCCAAAAATGCTTGTGGAATGGATGAATCCTCCTGCCTGCCAGCAGAACTCCACCAAGAGCCCTGGGAGGAAAGCCTCTAAACCTCTCTCTTTCCCCTCCCTGGCCCCCCACCCCCACCCCATTGTAGGCGTCACATCTTAAAATGTCTGGGACTCCAGGCGAGCTAGAAATATCCTTGACAGCTGCTCTCTGGGGTCTGGAGGGAAAGACAGCCCCCACCCCCACCCCCACCTCCGACCTCTTAGATGCCCAGGATCACATGCCCTGCCAGCTGCAGAATGGCCAGGACAGGTCAGGGGTGCTGTCTTATTTATGGGAGTAGCTCCCCGAGGCTCACTCTCAACCCATGACTCCACATCAGAAGTCCATGGGCGCTAAGTGGCAGCACACTCACACATTTGCACGCACACCTCTCCACTCTCTCCCACACTCATTGCTACACAAGCACACACTCTCTCACATGCACTCATATAGCCCGCAAAGTCTGCTGGAATGACGTCACTGTGAGCTGCTGCTGGCATCAGAATAAATCTGCAGACTGTGTATAGACGAGACTTATCCTTCAGGAGTGTGTGTAGAGGCAAGGTCCTTGGTAGGATTTGCAGACAGTCGCTGGGGGGAGGTTTGGGCTCTTCGTAAGGTCCCCTCCCTCCCTTCCCCAGGAGGAGGGTCTGCGGCATAGGCCAGGGGATGGGGCGGGGGTTGGGGGTGAAGCCTCAAAGGTAGGATGGTAGGGATGTCACAGGCCCCTTGTGGTCTAAACCTGGGCTGTGGGAAAAGCCAGGGAGAGATGGAGAAGATCAAAGGACAGGGAAAATGAAGGGACCAGACACTGGTGCCTGCCTGAGGAGTCCAGAAGCTCTGCAGCTCAGGGCAGCCTCATCCTGGAAAGCCCTTCAGGAAGGTGAGAGGCATTAGGGACCAAAGCAGGGAACTGAGGGCAAGACAGAAACTTCCCCTGATGCAAGGGACTTGAGTGTATAATGGGAGTGTCAACAGGGCCAGGATTGGGATAAGGCAAGCGAGGCCTCCCTCGTGTGAGCTGTAAAGCGCTCGCTCTCAGGATCGTGCAATGCCAACCCTGAACCTGAGAGTAAGCCTCTGCAATCTTGTACCCGACATCACCTCCCTAGCCTGGTCCTAGCTTTCCTGAGGAGTTCTGTGCTGTGGGAGGGGATGCCACTGTCAAGTGTCAACTCTCTGTGAGTCTCTGGCCAGGCAGGGACCTAATGGAGGTAGGTGTGGCTGCATAGGACCCAGGGAAGCTGAGAGTGACCCCTCTGAGGGGTCACACAGAAACCCTTTCCTGGCAGGGGTGGTAGTTAAACTCAGCTCAGAGGATCAAAGAACCACAGCACCCTTCTCCCTCTGGACATTGGGTAGAATCTCCGACATTCAAGCCATCCTTCACCAAGACAGCTTCCAAGAGGCAGGGAAGTGGCCTGTGCAGCCCCGAGGGCCCTTTCCAGTCCCAATCATGGAGGGAGGGTGGAGAAGGAACCTGCCAGAGAGAACTAAGCTGGATGAAGTCACTGTTTCGGTGGCTTCCATGGAAGCTATTAATACCCATAAGGTGGTGCTCCAGCACCTGTCACCGTGGCAACCCCTCCTCCCCAGCAGTGTAAATTCTGAAAGCGGTTTCCATGGGGGTGGATGTCAGTGCCTGTGTATTTGCCTGCGTGTATACGTGTGTCTGTGTGGGTGGCGTGAGTGCTCACACCAACGCACAGGAGAGGGAGGACCCCAGGCGGGGACCCAGGATGGGACCAGGGCTCCTTCAGCAGCCCCTCTGGCCCCCAGTCTCCCCTTCTCTCTCCTTTGTTTCTCTTCCTTCTGGCTGCTTCCTTTCTGTCTCCCCCTTCCTCACCCCCTCCCTCTATTCCTCCCTCCTTTTGTCTTTCTCTCCTTCTCCCTGTCCTTCTCTGCTTCACTCTCTCTCCTGCTGGCTCTCTGCTCTTTTTGCTCTTCCCCTGTCTCCTCCCACTGGCTCATCTCTCTCCTCCCCTTCTTTCTCACTCTCCACAGCTCCCGGATCAGTTCAAGTCTTGAAGAGTCTCCATGTTAATAAAATAATAAAATATTTGAGTGAGAGCCTCCTTCCTTCCTTCCCTGAGCCCCTGGATGCTGAGCCCAGAACCAGCCCCAGGGATGGTCCCCTACCAGGCAGGCAAGAGGGGCTCGTCCAGACCAAGCCAGAGTCACCAAACTTGAGACCACCTTAGTCAACAGCCAGACACTTCCCTCCCTGCTGAGAAACTAACCTTAAAATGGGAAACGGCCACAGCCACCCCTGGCTAAGATACAGGACTCCTCTACCATCCTCCAGGGCCCAGCCCATAGTCATCAGGCCATCAGAAACATATACAGAAGTTGTCCTGCCTGCACTGTTGGGGGCGGCTTGGACATGTTAGAAGGGGAGATTCCTGAGTGCGTGAAACATAGCAGATTCTCAATAAATATTTATTCAACGAATCAATTAATAATCAAATAAGTGAATTAACCTATCAATACAGCCACCCAGTAAACCCAAGAGCCTTGCTCAGACCAGCCTTTCTGGCCAGTTCCCTTCTCAACAGTACTTTTCCCACAAAATTTTCCCTGAGGCCAGGTCTTTCCCCTGAAGGAGAAAGGTCTGTGCTAACTCTCCTAGCATGGAATGGGCACCTACTGCCCGTTCCCTGGTGCTCTGGGACTCAGCTTCCACTAATTGCCCCAGTGACCGTTTATTGAGCGTTACCTGTATGCCTGGCACTGTGGAAGGTGCACTTCCCTTGCTAGAAACACGGGGGAGCCCGTCCTGTGCTTTTTGTGTACTCCAGTCCAGTTTCCCACCTCCCAGGGCTAAGTTTAGGGCTGAACACGCTAGTAGGTCCCAATAGTGTCAAGATGTCAGTTCTTCCCAACCTGATCCATAGATCCAATGCATCCCAATCAAAATCCCAGCAAGCTGTTTTGTGGATGTTGACAAGCTGGTCTGAAAGTGTACACGGAGAGGTAAAGGAGCCAGAATAACCAGCACAATGTTGAAGGAAAAGAACAAAGTTGGAGGACTGACACTACCTGACTTCAAGATTTACTATAAAGCTACAGTAATCGAGACAATGTGGTATTAGTGAAAGAACAGACAACTAGATCACTGGAACAGAATACTGAGCCCAGAAATGGACTCACATGAACATAGTCAACTGATCTTTGACAAAGGAGCAAAAGCAGTACAATGGAGCTAAGGTAGATGAACAACTGGACATCCACATGCAAAAAAATGAATCTAGACACAAACCTTATATCCGCCCCACAAAAATTAACTCAGAATGGATCACAGACCTAAAGGTAAAATGCAAAACTATAAAACTCCTAGAAGATAACATAGGAGAAAATCTAGATGGCCTTGGGTTTGGGGATGACTTTTTAAATACAACCTAAAGGCATAAACCATGAAAGAAATAACTGATAAGCTGGACTTCATTAAAAGTAAGCCATATGCTCTGCAAAAGACACTGTCAAGAGAATAAAAAGACAAACCACATACTGGGAGAAAATATTTGCAAAAGCCGTGTCTGATACAAGCCTGTTATCCAAAATACATAAAGAACACTTAAAACTCAACAATAAAACAATCCGATTTTTAGAATGCGCCAAAGATCTTAATAGACACTTCACCAAAGAAAATATACAGACAGCAAATAAGCATATGAAAAGATGCTCCATGCTGTATGTCATCAGGGAAATGCAAATCAAAACAATGATGCCACTGCACAACTATTAGAAGGGCCAAAAGCCAGAACACTGACAACACCAAATGCTGGCAAGGATGTGGAGCAATGAGAACTCTTACTCATTGCTGGTAGGAATACAAAACAGTACAGCAACCTTGATAGACACTTTGGTGCTTTCTTACAAAATGAAACAATCTCTTACCATACGATGCAGCAATTGCACTCCTTGGTGTTTACCCAAAGGAGTTGAAAACTTGGGTCCACACAAAAACCTGCACATCGATGTTTATATCAGCTTTATTCATAATTGCCAAAACTTGGAGGCAGCCAAGATGTTCTTCAGTAGGTATTGAATGGATAAATTGTGGTACATCCAGACAGTGGAATATGATTCAGTGCTAAAAAGAAATGAGCTATGTTGCCATGAGAAGACATGAAGGAATCTTAAATGCATATTACTAAGTGGAAGAAGTCAATCTGAAAAGGCCACATATTGTGTGAAAGGTAAAACTATGGAGACAGTAAAAAGATCAGTGGTTGGCAAGTGCTGGGGGAAGGGAAGGACAAATAGGTGGAACACAAAGGATTCTTAAGACTGTGAAAATACTCTGTATGATACCATAATTGGATACATGACATTACACATTTGTCCAAACCCATAGAATGTACACCACCAGGAGCGAACCCTAATGTAAACTCTGCGCTCTGGGGGCATAATGATGGGTCAATGTAGGTTTATCAAATGTACACTCAGGTGGAGGGTATTCATAACGGGGAGACTACACATGTGCGGGGTAAGACAGTACACAGGAAATCTCTATCTTCCACTCAGTTTTGCTGTGAGCCTAAAACTGCTGTAAAAAATAAGGTCTATTTTTTATTTTATTTTTTAATTGAGATACTGAGGATCGAACCCAGGACCTTGTGCATGCTAAGCATGCACTCTACCATTGAGCTATACCCACACCCCCTAAAATCTATGTTTAAAATGGATCATCTTGCCCACCTCCTGGGGTACAAACACACACACATACACACACACTCTGGACTGATGAGTCTCAAGCTGAGCACCCACCAGAATCATCTACAGGGGGAGGGGAAGTGGAAGACAGTCTAATAAAATGAAGATTCCCAGGCCTCACCTCAAGAGATTCTGGCTCAGGAGACTCTGATGCAGGTCATTAATTGATCACACTTTGGGAAACTGTGGGCATGGACAGGTAAGAGGCTAATGTTTTGAGAATGCCCGCAGGTTTTCCTGGGGAAAGCTGGACACTACATACGGCCAGGCCAGTGCAAGCTGCCATCCAGGCAGGGCCAGTCACATTGGAAGGTGGGGGAGGAGGTGGCTGTGCAGGGACGGGGAAGCTCTGCTCCTCAGACAGACTTGCCCTCTGGGAGGCAGCCCCTAGGCCCAGGACCAACTGTAGGATCTCCACAGACCTCCAAACTCTCGTCTTTGGAGCCCAACCCTACAAGCTCAAACATGCTAAAATATACTACATTCCACATTAAACAGTTTTCCTGTCTTAAACTTTTTGAAAGGATTTTTTATAAATTTGGCTCTGAAATCATTGGACTACAAGGAATGCATTGCATTTACAGTTGGTTGTATTTTTAAACAATCATGCATGTTTGGATTTCTTGCCAAGTGAAAAAAAAAACCTATAATTGTGTTCAAATATAATGAAATATTTATGAGTACTCATTTAAAGATTAATGAAGTTGGCGCAACATAAAGTTTTATAGACAATTAATAAACATTTATGAATTTTGGTTTCGAAATTTTCCTTTCATACTTTGGAGCCAGTTATGTTTTTTTTCCAGTCATAAGCAGACCCTTAGGAAGTCCATAGACCTAAATCCTGGGCCAGTAGTGCCCATGGTTAAAATCCGGGCCTGAGGTCAAGCATTCTTAAGGCTGCATCTAAAAGGACAGGTGGAGTGGGGGAGGGTATAGCTCAGTGGTAGAGCACATGCTTAGCATACACAAGGTCCTGGGGTTCAATCCCCAGTGCATCCATTTAAAAAAATTCAATAAATAAACCTAATTACCTCCCCCCTCCAAAAAAAATAAATAAAAGGACAGGTGGATATCATTGCAAAAAAACAGAACCAAAATGTCCAATGCCGGAAAGAGGACCATGTGTATCGCATGTATCCCTGTCTGGGAAACTTGATTAGTGATTTCAAAGGAGTCTAGCATCCCTTGACCCATCCCAGCACTCTGGTTCAGGTAATTCTGACAGGTGATATTTATGGAGCACAAAGTCATGTGTACCATGCCATGGTCTAAGTACTTTATCTGTATTAATTCATTTAAGCCTGGTAGCAATGCTGTGAAGTAGGTATTACTACTACTACTACTACTACTACTACTATTAGCAGCAGCAGCCACCCCATTTTACAAATGAAAATCCTGAGGCTCAAGAAAGCTAAGATACTTGCCTAGAAGCTGATAGGTGAAGCACTGAGGTTCAGCCCTAGGATAGCCTGAGTCCCAATCCCTGCAATATTACGCCTGCCCAGGATGGGATTCCTTCAGGTGCCAGCCTGAGGAAGACACCAGGGGAGATGTCCTCACTGAGTTCCTGAACCAACTCCCTTCTACTGTAGAGACACTTAACACTCACGGGGGGCTTTGGCTCAGCTCTCTGAAAGTCAGCCAGGAAGCACATAGCCACTAATGAACATGAAATAGATTTAAATACAACAAAACTGAAATCAAAGAAAAATGCTCAAAGTGGATGTTACCCCAGCATCTTCTTTCTCTCATTTTAAATGACCTTTACTTGGCAGGAAATCTTTTCTAAGAATGCCACAAAGATCAGAGACTCATAAAAGAAAAGTATGATAAATATGGCTACATAAAAATTTAAAACCCCTTGACGGTAAAAGGTGAAGGACAAACAGGAGTTAGGAGACACATTTCCAATAAGTCAACAGGCTTCAATCCGTTCAAATGCCCTTCATCCCTAGACCCAGAATACAAAACAGACGTTTCTCCCTTATTGCTGCCAGTCTAGCCTCTCACTTCTATCCTCCTTTCCCAAGAGAGGTCCCAGAGGCACTCGCCTGTCTGGACCTACACCCAAAGGTGCCTCAGGGGGCCTCTCATTTCAATGAGAATAGCCTGTGGAACATCTCCTCTCAGAAAGAGCAACCTTGTGTGTCCCACCATCTCCTCCCGCCCCATCCTCTTAAGTTCTCTCTCCAGCCACCACTAGGTAGCGCTAGAACTTCATTAGAATTCTTGTCTGGCAAACTTTTGGGGAGAAAGCCCTCAAATCAATCAAAATAACTTTGAAATATTTACAGGTCGCTCTTTCCCTCTTTCAAAATGTGAAGAAGGTTTTAGGGGCAAAATGTATCCTTATTGCTTCCATTAACTACTTCGTTATGAAGAAAATATGCCCATGAGGTAATTAGCCTTACTCTTCAGCCACCCAGATGTTACTCTCCGGGCATGTTTGCTTCATTGAGGTCACTTTCTCACCTTTCACCCAGAGATTGGCTCTTTGGCTGATAAGCCCTCCCCACCACGGTGGCTCGACCAAAGAAGGTCTAACCCACCAACAGACATTCTCCCAGGACCAAGAGACTGTCCCCAAACTTAAGACAAGTTAAGGTCCTCTTCAGAGCACCCCAGCTCACGTTGAGCTGCCCCTCTGGCTGCGTCTGGTACCTGATGTGGGCACCTGTGTATGCCCAGCACCAGTAGAGCACCTGGCTGTGGGCACTGCAGATGCCCAGTAAATAGCTGTTGCTTAGTGGCCAGAGTGTGAGGGGGTGTGGCCAGTATCAGCAGCACTTCCCAGCTTGGCCCTCAAGTACCCGATTACCCTCAGAGCTGGGACTTGCCACTTCTGGCCCAGGGCCCTCCCTATGTGTCTCAGGAGTCCCATGAGTTTGTGGGTGTAGGCAACAAGGAAAAGGAGACCCCCCAGAATCACTCTAACATTGATGTTAGATCCCAGCTGGATGGATGCCCCTCTCCCCAGAGCAACCCACCTGTTTTTGTCCTCAAGCCTCTGCATTTGGCTTAACATCTAGTGTCTGATGCCACTGCTGGCAGGATCTCCACACTGGAAAACCACCTCACAGGGTCTGCAAACAACTTCAGTTTGGTCAGAAAATCCATTTTATAGACTGTTAGTCCTGTGTTTTAAAAAGGTGAAAATATATATTATAAAATCAGACTTAACCTTTTTTTTTTCTTCTGAGAAAAGGAGTTTGAAATGCAGTGTGAACTAAGGAAATTGTTCCACATTCTGTAACCTGTGGGGCAAAGAACAAAAATTAAAGTGTGGAAGAATGTTAAGGTTTGAATTCGGTTATTTTATTTTGTGTCAGCCATATATTTCAATCCTATTTTTTAAAAATAACATTTATCTGTCTACATATGGAAACATATTTTAAAAATCCATCAGTCTACTGCCCAGAATTCTTCTGCTGATCTGTTGAAAATTAAATTCATACATACTCATTGTTTGAAAAGTCAAACATCACAGAAAGGTATCAAATGAAAAGAAAATAAAAGTTCCCCTTCCACGACAACCAATGGTAGTAACTGTCTACATTTCTTGTGTATCCTTCCAGCAAAAAGTATATGCACAATACCAAAATTACACCATTTTTACTTAGAAAGGATTATACTATGCATAGTACACTAAACTTCTTTTTAAAAAATTTATCAGAATCTATTAGAAGTCTTTTCATATGAACACACAGATCTGCTTCATTCTTTCAGTGGCTGCATAGATAACATTTTATGGCTGGGCCATAATTTATTTCAACACAAATTATTAAACATCCCCTGTTAATGAAATTTAGGTTCTTTCCAGTTTTATTGCCATTAAAACAAAGCTATAATGAACATCTTTTTCACTTATATTTCTGCAAAAAATCTATCCATAGGGCAAATACAAAGCTAGGTGTTAGGTCAAAGGGCGTGTATATTTAAATTTTTGCTTTAAATACGTTTTGCCAAATTGTTCTAGGAAAATCCATACAAATTTGTACTCCAACCATCAGCGTATAAAAGTGGCTGTTTCCCCAAACCCGCATTGGATATTGTCAATCTTTTAGTTTCTAACAACTTGGTAATTTTAAAAAGGCACCTGGTTGTTCAGATTCATATTTAATTATAACGAGGACTAGAATCTTTGCAGGATTGTTGGCCACTTGTCTTTCCTTTCCTGTGATTAGCCTGTTGACATCTTTTGCCCACTGTTCATCTTTTTTACTGACATGTATGATTCCTCTGCATATTAAGGAAAATGGGCCTTTGTGTGACATGTGCGTGGCAAATGCCTTTTTTCAGTCTGTTATTTTTACTTCGCTTATTGGTATTTTGCCCACAGAAGATACGAGGCTCACTTTATCCATCCTCTCCTTCACAGCTAATGAATTCTGTACTCTGTTCACAAAGCTCTTCCCTAGCCTCTGATTATGAATAAATTCACCTATATTTTCTTGTAGAGTTTTTATGGTTTTGATTTTTATATTTAAATCTTTGAGCGATTGGGGTGAATTTTGATCTCAAGAATGAGGTAGAGATTCACGTTAAGGTTTTTTTTTCCCCAATGGTTAAGCAATTGTTCCAAAGCCACTGTCGGAGTCCCCCTTTCTTTTTCATTCCCTTTGCAGGCCCTCAGGGGCCACGTGGTTCGACATAGTCACCAGAGAGGAGCCCACAGAAATGCCACATTGCTTTCATCCAGGTCTGCCTGAGACAGACCAGAAAGGCCTGTGACCCTGATCCTGTGGTGGCCTCTGGCACCGGGGTAGAAGAGAACCAGGTCTCACAAGGACAGGGCACCGCTGCTCTGCTGGACACAGGGAACAAGAGCCTTCCAGGCCTGAGGGAGAAGTGGGACATGCATCCAATATCTTCCTTTCAAAGGAAACCTCGGGGGAGAGCGTGCTCCCAACACAGAAAGAAGAAATACAGCCACACCTGTATTTCTGAAGACACACACACATGTACACACACCCCACACATGTCATGCATACATCAGACACCCCGACTCCACCAGTAGGGGGCCACCTGGCCCCAAGAGCCCTCTCCATCACTGACACGTCAAGAATAGTCAAACCAATGTTTCTCAAATAATACCCAGATTCCTTTTGAAGGAAATAATCCAGAAGGCCCCCAAGATTTGAAAAGAAAAGAAACCAAAGGCTTGTCCTATAAAGATCTTTCAACTGCAAGTGAACACATGTTTAAAACTGCTAAACAGATTTGTCATCATTAAAATGAAAATCTAACTTTTAAAAAATTTCCCAGAATTAAAAGATCTTGAAGAACTCTTCTGAAGAGCCTTGGGGTGGGGTAGAGAGTTGAGAAAATCTAGTCTAAGACCTTATCCTGTTGCAGATCTACAAGTTAATATCTTTTCACACACATGAGTAAAACCAGTCTTTCTCCTATTTTTGCTGCATTTCTGCCTCTCCTAGTTCAGCAGACCTGGGCTCCAAGGTAACAAAAGATGATCCCGGGCCCTTTTGCCTTGTCCTTTAATCCCTTTGAGTTTTCCCAGTAATATATTTTATGATTTTTATTGGGAAATTTAGAAAATCATTATTATGAAGTAGACAATTTAGAAAATACAGACTTTTTTAATGTCAAGCTCACCCTGAGAGGTAATATCCCTTTAAGTTGTGACTACCTTCTTGCCTTTTTCTTTTCTTGAGCGTTTTCCAGTCAATACCTAGCAAGGGCCAGTGCAGTCCCACAGCAAGCGGCTCCCCTGTGGGGCCTGGCCCAGGCAGACCTGGGAGCTCTGTCTTGCCTCTCAGAGGTTGGAGCTGTGAGCAGGCTGGCCTGGGAGAGACCTTGTCCCAGTTTCCTGCAGTGTTCACCCAGAAACTCTGTTCATTCTTTTTTGGAAACTCCCAAGAAGAGGCAGCTGGGGGCCTGATGGCCGCCCTCCCCTCCCTGAGACTAGAATGGGAGAGAGGGGTGCTCAGACACTTCCAGCCCAACACCCTCCCCTCCCTGCTCAGGGCTCAGCCCTGTGGTTCAGGTCTGAGAAGCTTGGCCGTGGCCGGGACAGTTCCCTTTTCTGTCAGCGGCCTAGAGTGTGACCAGGGCTAGAAGGCACAGGAGGATCCGGCTTCCTGGCTCTGTCCCCACCAGGCCGTGTGACCTGGAACATGACACTCAGCCTCTCCAGGAGCTGCATTTGGTGGCAGTTGTCTGCTAGTCTGGAGCCCAGGATGCTGTAGGGGCTTGGCCGCCCCACGCTCTCCTCCTCAGAGTCACACTCGCTGCCTCTGACGGCTCTCCCGCCCTGTCCCAGTCCCTCCCCGTTTCCCCTACTCAGGTCATCCTGTCTCACAGGGCCTGGACTACCATACAAATGAGGTAAAACACACATAATAATGAAGACTGGGGCTTCTGTTCCTTGCTGCCTCGTTGGAGGTACAGATTGCACAGACACTTGTGAAGTTTGCAGGACACATTGGAGATGGTCTGACTTAAAATACAGGCTAAGTGAACTACACAAAATTCATTTTGCAGGTCCCATGGGTCCTTTGAGCTGCTGGGCTGTCGTCCTCCAGAGAAGCTGAAATCAAGACACAGTGAGCCCTCTGTCAGGAGGGTTAAGAGAAGAAAGAGACCCGCCTCAGAGGGGAAGTCTCATGGGCAGCCTGGTGCTCCTGGCTAGCGGCACCCAGAGCTTCACTCGCGGTGCTTCCCGGGAATCTCCCAAGGGGTCCCAGGTGGGCCAGCCCGCACGTGTCCATGCTGGGCTGCAACAAGTCTGGAAGGTCACACACAGATGCAGTGACAGGGAGACTGGTAGTGGGGATGGCTTGCAGTGATGGGGACACTTTCTTGGTCTGTTTTTAAAATTTTCATGATGGTGTGTTTAATCAGAAAAAAATGGAGATATTCCCATTTTCTAAAAGTTGTTTGATAATATGGGAGGAAGGGTGGTGAGTGCAGCTGCCGCAGCCCCGGCGGGCTACGCGGAGACGGAAGGCGGTGCTGGGCCTCCCGGGACGGAGTCAGGAGGATGCTTACTCACGTGCTGCAGGGGGCTGGCGGGAAGCTGCACTCATGGCCATGAGGACCCAGGGGCTGAGGAAGGGCTGATTAGGAATTTAACTAAAGGCATCCTTGGGAGATCCAGATGCCCACTGGTGCAGGCTGGGTGGAGCAGGGGTCAGTGGGTTCAAGGCCATCCCAGTTCCTGAGGTTCTTCTTTACTCAGGGGTAGCCGGGTGCTGGGAGCGAGGGAGCCTGAGGGGTGAAGACCGAGGAAGAGCCCGAGTAGTTGGGGTCTGGATGCCTCACCCCCAGCGCATACTCCAGGCCAAGGCCCATGGATCTGTGACTCCAGGAATACAGCCCTGGGCTCCTGTAGCTGCCTCTACTCCTCTCTCCAAGTCAGGCTGCCAGTGTCAGGACTAGGGGCCAGTAATAAGACAGGGGTGCTACTAGATGGGCAGCAGGCGAGGAAGAGGGAAAGACAGACAGGAAGAGGCCACAGCACAGAGAGAGGGACAGAGACAGAGAAACACACAGAAAGACATGCTGAGGGTCACAGAGAGCTGCACACACAGAGAAAGGTAGAGTTGGAGACAGAGGGAGGGACAGATGAGTGAGAGACATGGAGAGATAAGAGCCGGAACTACATCCCGTTTGCTTGCTAGGAACAGACAGGGAGGCAGGTGCAGGTCAAGAAGTAGGGCAGAGAGGACAGAGCTAGAGATGAAAAAAGGGGGTCTGAGCATCAACGTCACAGAGAACAAACATCTGCCAACCTTGTGGCGTGCTTAGCACCCAGCTAGAGGTTGCAGGAACCAGCAGGTGCAGGTCCCGTCCCAGCTGGGAGACCCACTCCCACAGCTGGGAGAGAGGAGCAGCAAACTCAGGCAGCCTTTCCAAGGGCCAAGTGGGAGGTAGATGAGCTGAGGTCACCAGGGGTGGCTTGGTGCAAGGGCAGCACCTGAGTTGCCTCTGGAAGGGCAGGGGGTTGGACGGGGTTCTCCAAGGAGGATGGTGTCAGCAAAGTCATGGAGGTGGGAGGACACATCTGGGTACAGTTAGGAGGGCCTTGAATGCTGAGGTAAGGAGGCTGAGGGGGCCCCGGTCACACTTGAGCAGAGGAGTGGTATAGTGGGAGCTGTGTTTTAGGGAGCCCTGGGCCAGTTAGTGGTCAGAACTGGAGGGCAGCTGAGTAAAATGGAGAAGGTTGCAGGCACCCGCTGAGCCCTCCTGACCCCTTCGACATGCCCTAACACCACATTCAAGCAACCCCAAACTGCTGACCCACACCTGGCTGCTCCTCACCTTCATGCCCTTGCCCACGTGGTACCCTTTGTCTGGAAGGCCTTCCCTTCCTCAACCCTGGCAAATACTGAAACATGGTTTAAATGCTCTGCAAGAGGCCTCTCCTCCAGGAAGCCTTCAGGCAGGGTAAGGTGCCCCTCCTGGTTCCTTCCAGCGTGAAAGCCCCCATGAAATCTTCCTGGGCTCAGCTGAGTCAAGTCATGTTTTTAACCAAGACCAAAAAATAAAATTGGCTCCACCAGCACCATGGCCTCACCACACCCAGTTTGCTTGTCCCCCACGGGAAGCCTCACCAGCTGTCTGGCCCCAGTGTCCAAACCCTGAAGAGAAAAGGGAATGGACTGGGGAGGGATGGAGGGACAGGGTGGGGCCCATTTGCCTAGAGGTGCTTTGAGCTGGCTGGTCACAGAGCCGTGACTCATTCCCCCAGAGAGGAGGGGAGTGGCACTGGGGACAGTCCTTCGTGGTGAGAGTCTGCCTTTGCCTGACATCCTTGGCTGGACCACGGGAGGCTGGGCTGGGAGCTGGACATCACCTTCTCCTTGTCCCCTCAGGCTCTTGGAAGAGAAGGAAGAACCTCTTACAGCCCCGGGCTTGCCCCAGAGTGCCCTGGCATTGACCTGGAGAGCAGCTGAAACCTCAGTGTCTCCCACCCACAGCTGCCCCCAACCCGGGCTGCAGCCATGGATAAATTCCGCATGCTGTTCCAGCACGTCCAGTCCAGCTCCGAGTCCGTGATGAACGGCATCTGCCTGCTGCTGGCCGCAGTCACTGTCAAGCTGTACTCCTCCTTCGACTTCAACTGCCCCTGCCTGGCGCGCTACAATGCCCTCTACGGCCTGGGCCTGCTGCTCACACCCCCGCTCGCCCTTTTCCTCTGCGGCCTCCTGGCCAACCGGCAGTCCGTGGTGATGGTTGAGGAGTGGCGCCGGCCCACCGGGCGCCGGAGGAAGGACCCGGGCATCATCAGGTGCGATCCCACCCTACCCAGCTACCCGAGGGCACTGTCAAGGGCTTCCCCAACCACAGAGGCAATGCCAGGGGCACCCCAAACCCGTGACCCCCACGAGTATTGTCAGGGCTCCCCCCCACTCCCACAGGCACTATCAGGTATGTCCCCTGCTTTCCCCTGGGAAGTGATACCAAAGCATCATTGGTTCACAGAGACCAATTTGCCAGTTTCCACTCTGGAAACATATTTCTATTCCTGTCTGCGATCTTTCTGCAGCCAGTACTGGAGCCGCATGAATGACACAGGATTCCCAAGAATTATCCAGATCACATCTGACGGGCTGGTCATGGATTATAACTCCCCATGAGCATGAAGGCCCATCCTATGACGTGCATAGCCACACTGTATGTATGAAAGGCACCACTGGTTTGGAGGCTGTATCCCCTCTCCTGCAAGCTCCTCAAGGGCCAGGACCCGATCTGCTGTATCACTGTGTCGTCAGAGCCTTGTACCTGGTCGGTGCCCCGTATCAAGATCAGCTGATGGAGTTTAATAATTCACAATGTTCCCCGGCCAACTCAGTGCCAAGCTCTGTGCCAACTGCTGCGTGTGCATGGCCTCTGAATTCCCACCTCGGTCTGCTTCTGTATTAGACCCATTTTTAAGGAGCAGAGAGGTTAAGTAACTTGGCTGAGCTTCCACAGCTAGGAAGAGGCTCAGATTCAAAGTCAGCCCAAGCCAGAACCACTGCTCTGAGTGTTTTAGGCAAAATACCGAAATGCTCTAGCTCCATGGGCAGTGGCAGGAGGGGGTGGTGGGTTTTAGCTCACCCAGTCTCCCCCTCTCCACTATTCTTTGATATGGACAATTGAGGTGTTCTCAAGGGCACGTAATGTGACTTCATAACAAGTCCTCGGTTCCACCTTTTAACTATATTGCCCCACATAGAAAACGTTGGAGCCGCCCCTGCCCACAGTGTATTTATAATTCACCACCGGCTAGGCCATGCACAGACACACCCACTCCCACCCAGCACACACCACCTTATGTTCTGTATATAATCCAAGCTAAAAACGTCTGCATTCTGTGCACAGCCTCTTTTGGTGTTCCCGGGGAGTTCTGTGCTCGCTGTGATTCAGCCACGCAGGGAGGGTCACACGCACTCAGCGTGCCACTTACCTCTTCCCCTGGGATCTGGTGGGTACAGCTCCGCTGGGCTCCTGCCCTGTGACCAACACCCAATCTGGGCCACTAGGCAGGTGGAGCAGGTCAAGAGAGGCACCGAGGGACAGTCATAGGGTGGGCTCCCCAGACACTGGAGGGAGGTGTTTAAGGTGCTGCCTCTGGGAGGGTCACCCAGCAGGGATGTCTGAGTTTAGGCTCCCCCGGGGGCAGGCTCTGGGAAGAATGTGATAATAAGTAGGCAGCGGGGACTCAGTCCTTCTGGGGACCCTCTGAGAGACTGGGTAGAGCACACCTCAGAATTGTCCCACTGAGGGTCCAGGAAGCCAGGGTATTTATCCACCAGGCTCTGCCCTCTCGGGCTGAAGGTTGATCTGGGGGTTGTGACCCCTCCAGCGCTTCCAGCCTACCACTCTGGGAGCCGAGACGCCTCTACCTCCGAAGCCCTAGGCAGGGCCATGCCGAAGTCAGGGGCCCTCAGGCCCTCCACATGAATAGGAGCAAAGCTCTAGATGCTTCTGGCCTGGGCAGGGCACCACCAACAGCCTCTACTCCAAAGCCTAGAGCAGGAAGAACACCAGCTCCCCAGTGTTCCAGTCCTGGGACTCCTGGGGCCCCCAGCCCTGCTTCTTCCTGGCTCTCTGCTGCTGGGACCTCTGCCATGGGAGCTGTAGCCCTTCCTTCGATGTAACTGTGCCCAGGATTTCCAAGCCCACCAGGGAAGTCCGTCCTTGTAGCTCCCCTGTAGCCTTCCTGCTGCAGCTGAATTCTGGTGGCACTTTGTGAGCCCTCCCTTCCTCTCCTCCCAGGTATATGTGCTCCTCTGTGCTGCAGAGAGCTCTGGCCGCCCCCCTTGTCTGGATCCTGCTGGCCCTCCTCGATGGGAAGTGCTTTGTGTGTGCCTTCAGCTGCTCCGTGGACCCCGAGAAGTTTCTAGACTTTGCCAACATGACCCCCAGCCAGGTGCAGCTTTTTCTGGCCAAGGTGCCCTGCAAGGAGGATGAGCTGGTCAGGGACAGCCCTGCTCGGAAGGCAGTGTCTCGCTACCTGCGGTGCCTGTCACAGGTAATTTGGGCACCTCTTTCCCAGCCCTGGAAAATATCCTGTACTCGTTCTGAGCGGCCTGGGTGAGAAGGTGCAAATGGTTTCCTGAGCCCCTCCCCACTTCTAGAGACACAATCACAGGGCAGATGGGCCCTGGGAGGAGCAAGAACGTGATCCACACACAGGACAGCGTTGGGCCTTAGGAAGTGGGCACTTTGCCATCAACACTAACTCACCCCAGAGTGGAGACCAGGTGCCCATACCCTCTGGAAGTCAGCTAGGCCCATCTCCGGGCTGGATGACAGGAAAATGCTGGAGATATACTGCCCTGCCCTGCCCCCGACCCCATACAAACATTCTTCCCGCCCCTCAGAAATACTAATTACCATTTATTGAGCACTTATGTGTCAGGCATGGTGCTAAGCACTTCATATGCATTACTTCATTTAACCCTCAAAACAGCCCTATGAGGTGGATGCAATCACCTCATTTTGCAGATGAGAAAACTGAGGCTTTGAGAGTTTAGTTCACAAGGTCGAAGTCACATCGTTCATAAGGCCAGGCAGGGATCTGAAGTGCCATTCCTCCAAACTCTCTTAATCATCTCCCTACAATGCAGGCCCTCCCCTAGAGGCCTGGCCCCCACAGAGCGCAGAATCCATTATCCTGGAGACAAACCCCAGCCCCTCCCCCAGCCCAGACTCCAGATTGCATCCCCACCACTCCCAGAGCCCAGCTTGGACTGTGTCCCCCAGAAAGTATTTACAAGAATTCACTATATGCAGAGCATCACTGGAGCTACAACCCAGCCCTTTGGGGGTGCAGGACGGGCTCGTGGCAAATGTAGACTGTGGTGTGGTAGAAAAAGTACTAGTGCTCAGGACACACTTGATTCTGGTTCAGACATGACCTTGGCCATGTCACTTCCCCTCTAGGCCTCAGTTTCTCCTGCAAAATAAATGGAGGTTTTGTCCCCTCACATGAATGGTCTCTGTGGACAGAAACACTGTAAGCTCTCACTAGTTCCTTGGAAAGAGCTTCGAATTCTCAGACCAGGGTTGAGTCCTGACTCAGCTATAAAAGATCAGTCATATTAACGCTCCTCGTGAGTCAAATACTCACACAAGTATTTTAAATTGGGGTGGGGGATGGGGGAGAGGATCCTGTGAGAGGCCAAGCAAGAGGGCTTTGTGAATCATATCTACAAATAAGGATTCTGATATGTCTTTGTGGTTTAGAGGTCCACACAGTTGCTCTGGTCTTAAGCAAAGCCCCAAAGAGACAGTACCTTTGGATGGGCAGAGGGGAGGGAGAGGAGTCGGCCAGGTGTGGGCTCCAGCCTCAGAGAAATATTTCCACTTTTCCTCACTCTTGGCCTGGAACACTGTTCCCTGTTCAGATCCTGCATAACTGTTACTCACCTCTCAGGTCTCAGCCTCAACCTCACTGTTCTCTAAGCCCTCAAGTTCAGGTTGAGTGTCCCGCCTCTGAATTCCCATGACCCTCTATACATCCCTCAAGATGACACTTAGCCAGTCCTCACCTATTTTGTTGTTTCTTCCACTAAAATATGAGCTCTGAGAGAGCAAAGACTGAGTCCCCAGTGTCTCCCTCAAGATATAGGACGGATGGATGGATGCATAGATGGGATGGATAAACATATGTAAGCACAGATGAGAACTGGATTAAAAAGATGAAAGGATGATGGATGGATGGGAGTGTAAGGGGAGGCAAAACTTGACCTCTACCCATCTTAATTTTCGGCTGAGACTCTAACAAAGAAAGATTAACAGGAGGAAAACAGTTTGTTAATGTGGGCAGTGCTCATCATGCAGGAGAAACCTAAAATAAAGAAAGAGTATCACAAAGCAGTGGCTTAGAACTGTGGCTTATATAGCATCTTCAACAAAGAGCAGTACCTTTGTAGAGAAACAACAGGACAAAGGAAGAAGGAAAGCAGTTTTATGTTTCCAAGGCTGGAAACTGTGGGAAAGTAAATAAATATATGGGAGGAAACTAATGGAGTAAGGTTTGTTTGCAGAGTCCTCTGGTGCTGTCTCTGGGCTGATAAGAGCCTGTCCCCAGTAAGAGGGGAATTTACATCCTGTCTTCAAGCAGAAAAGGGGACAGTGGAAATAGCTGTTTCTATGGTTGCAACTTCTTAATTGTCTTCAGTTCAAAATAATTTTCATGTCAAAGAGGCATGTTTTGGGATGACATATTTTGGTTCCCTTCAGGAGAAAGGTTGGGGGAATGAATGGCGGGTGGATGGATGGCTGAATAAATGGAAGAAAGGATGAGAGTATGGGAACATAAATGTATGGGAGGACAGATGGCTGATAGGATGATGGATGATGGACAGATGGAAGGTTGGTTGATAGGAAGGCAATAGATATTTAGTCAGATAAGAGGATGGCTGGCTGGATGGGTGGAGAAGTAGTTGGACAGATGAAATGGATGCAAGGATGGAACAGTGAATGGGGGGCAGGATAGACAGAGGTGGTTAGTAGGATGGATGACTAAATAGGAAGATGGATATATGTGAGGAAGGATGGGAGGGGTAAGTGAAGAGAGACTTTAGATCAGCCTCGCCACATTGTACAGTACCTGTGCCCCGCCCACCCTTCAGGCGATCGGCTGGAGTATCACCCTGCTGCTGATCATCATGGCCTTCCTGGCCCGCTGCTTGAGGCCCTGCTTTGACCAGACAGTCTTCCTGCAGCGCAGATACTGGAGCAACTACGTGGACCTGGAGCAGAAGCTCTTCGACGAGACGTGCTGTGAGCATGCGCGGGACTTCGCGCACCGCTGCGTGCTGCACTTCTTCGCCAGCATGCAGAGCGAGATGCGGGCGCGTGGGCTGCGCCGGGACTCCGCGGGCAGGAGCCCCGAGCTCCCCCAGATGCCCGCGCCCCTCGAGGACGTGGACGGCGAAAGCAGGAAGACCCACCTGCGCGCAGTCTCCAGTGGGGAGCAGGTGGACCACCTCCTGAGCTCCTGGTATTCCAGCAAACCACCACTTGACCTCCTGGCACCCCCAGGGTCCTGGAGGGGTGGCCTCAGCCACCGCTCCCCCACGGTGGCCCTGGACACCAGGCTGTCCCAGCACACTGATGTGTAGGGACCCTGGCAGTGTAAAACACCCATGCTGACAAGGCTCTGGGGGCTTTCCAGGCTGTGAGGACCCCCAATGCAGGGCAGCCTAACCCTTGTTGGCCTCCTTCCCCAAATTAGCCCAATCTCTGGCCAAGTTTCTGATGGGTCTCCTGTGTGCTCTAAAGCAGTGCTTCATAAACTTCAGTGAGCTCACTGTTCACCTGGGGCTCTTGTTAAATGCAGGTTCTGATTCAGTGCGTTCAGGGCTGGGTCTGAGACTGCGTTTCTAACCAGCTCCCAGGTAATACTGATGCTTCCGGTCAGTGGACCAAACTTTGAGTAGCAAGAGTCTAAATAGATTTGCCATGGGTTCTGGGTCCTCTATGTCCAGATTCTACTTTCAAAATAACAATAATGACAACAGCACATGCTTACATGGGGCTTACTATGTGCCAGGCATTGTTCTAATTTCTTTCCATATATAACTCATTTAATCTTCATGATTTAACCTAATCAAGTAGGATGATTATTAGCCCCGTTTTTTAGAAGAGAAAACTGAGGCATAAAAAGTTAAGTTGCCCGAGGTCACGCATGTAAGAACTGGAATTTGAGCCCAGGAGGCCTGGCTCTAGAGTCTGCCCTGAGCTACTACATTAGTCTCCCCTTGAGATTGTCTGGTTCTCTGAGTGAGCTCTAGCAAGCTCTGCTTGTTGAGTTCCTCTTGAAAGTATTGATTAGTACCTCCTCTGATTACTGCAGATGAACAGAAAAATCCCCTCAAGGAAAATATAAAGCTGCTTATCTGCAGGCCTGATGCTTCCAGCTCCCAGCTTCCCAAGTCCCACTGATTCTATTGCTAGCCGACCAAGACTGAGCAGCCCTGCCTAGTGCAGCTTCCTTCAAGACGCAGCCTTCTGCTCACCTCCAGCCAGCAGGTGCTTCCTCCCCACCTCTCCACTCACCACTCTCCCCACCACCTGCAGCTTGACCCCTGAGCTCAGCATCTCTTTCTAAGGCTGCCTCCTTCCCCAGGCATTCAGGAGTCTCTGCCTGCCACTGCCCTTGGCAAGAAGCTGGCACCCTGATGAGGATTTCCCCAGGTGTGTGGTGTATGAAGCAGATCTGCAAACTAGGGTGCAGGCAGCCCTAGACATCTCCACACTGAACAAGCAGCCCAGGTGATTCTGTCAATTTCAGTGTGTTAGAACCTCTGGTCCAAGTGTGGTTGTGAGGTCCGGCTCAGGAACAAAGACCTTTGAAACACCAGGGTTACATCTTGCTGAAAAAGCTGCCGCTCAGTCTCTGGCAGCCCAAACAGGAAGAGCGGGGGAGGATCTAGCCTGTGAGTTCCTCTGGGCCTCTGCCCTTCTTTGATGACTCACTTACCACACACACACACACACACACACACACACACACACACACACACACACACACACACACACACACACACACACACACACATCCTGCTATCACCTCCATCAGCACAGATGGAGGTCACAAACATGCACAGACTGGGGTTCACCCCATGCTTTCTGGTCCTCAGGGAGTGGGGGACAGTACAGGGGCCCCTGGATGCTCCCCTGCAGCCCAGCCCCCTCCGTATCAGGCAATCTCTGCTCCCCTGGATGCTTGCCAAGAAATCTTGTAAGACCAGACAATCCCTGCAGCTCAGCCTCCCCTCTCCTGCCTTGCTGCGATCAGGCCATGCAAATGTCGGAAATGTTACTGGGATAGGTCAAGCTTTAGGCAAAGTGTTAGCAGGGATTGGGGAGGGAGGGAGGAGGGAGATTTTGGAATGGCCCAGTTAGCAAGGGTGAAGTCCCAGCCCAGGGAAAGGAGGCTCAGAGACCCCACCTTGGGCTGCAGGGAAGCAGCATCTGTACCAGTAAAAAGCCAACTGCAATCACTATTCTTGCCTTCTTATACTGAGCACTTATAGAGCATCTCCTTCATAGAAAGCACTGTGCCAGGGAGTAGGGAAGAGACAATGCACAGATGATACACCCCGTCCTCGAGGAGCTCACTATCTATTGGAGGGACAGAGGTTGGTACAGAAATCATTATAATCCAAAGCATATGGTGTAAGTGACATGATAGAGGCAAACCATGTGCTGCAGAGATTCCGCACAGAGAGTAATGGATCCAAGCTGGGGGGTCGGGGAAGGTTTCATTAGAATGGGTCTCAAAGGATGGAGAGGGTTTTCACAAGTGGAGAGAGAGATGGAGCAGGGGGAGCAGAGCACCTACAGGGAGGAAACAGAAAGAACAAAGGCAAAGAGCTGGGAAGGGGCAGTGTATGTTTCGTTTTCTTTCTCAACAAACATTGATGGAATGCCTAGAATGCATGAGAGCAGGACAGATACCGTCCTATCTTAGTGGAGCTTCCAGTCTGGAGGGGAGATAAGAGGAGCTGGTGAACAAATAACCAAGTGCAGGGTGTGCAGTCTAGCCTGGCAAAAGTGAAGGACCTTGGCCAGAGAGCTGAGGAGCCTCCTCCAAATGAGTCCACCGAGAGATGCTCCCTGAGCCCTGCATCCAGTGACATGTTCTTGATCCGCAGCCTTTGACAGTCCTCAAATGCATCCCTACCCTCTTCAGTCCCCAAATGATGTGATTTCAAACTGAAAACCTCTTTGCCATCATCCATTCACAGGACCATTCATTTGTATTTTGTGAGAGCGATGCCTGGTACGGTGCATGCCACCCCACTCAGGGAGAGGGACACGGGTGGGAGGCTTCCACCTGCTCCCCTCCCAGGAGACCAGCCATCATGGGTACCCAGGCTTATTGCCCAAGCCTCATCCAACTCTGGGTGATAGTCCTCCTGACTACATTCTCCTTGCTTCTGCTTGATCAGCTTTCACTGAGGGAGGGCAGAGGGGGCTATAGGAAGGGAAGAGCATCCCTGAGGGTCTAGAAAAGAGCAATGGGAGTGGCCTAGGTTGGCCAGTGGTGGCAGAGTGGAGGTGACATTGGTCTGCCGATGGCTGTTGCCATGGCAGTGAGCTTTGAATGTACACCAGCCCTTCCTGCCCACCACTCCCACCCCATCCACCCACCCTTCACAGAAAGGAGGAACTGCCCTTCAGCCCTCCCAACACTGCTCACAGACGCTAACACTGACAGCAAGTCTAGAACCAGAGTGGTGAGGACTGTCTCCTATTTGTGCCCAAATTCCTGCCTCCTCACAAGTTTATCTTAGTCCAAGGCTCACTCCTCTCCTTCATCCACTGACTCATGTATTCATTCATTCAACACTTATTAACTGAGCATCTACTAAACCAGGCACTCTGTGCTGAGCAGTGAAACAAAACAGGGGAGGGAGGTGAGGAGGAGGGAGGCTCCCCTGCTCACTTGGGGACCCAGCTGAAGGAGGCTCTGCCATCTTAGGATGCCGCCATCAAGACACATGGTACATGGTATTCCCCAGATCCGGAGACAAAGAAGTGTGTGCAAGTTATTTATGTGAAAGTTGCTCTCAAGACACCAGGAAGGAACAGAGGAAGTGATACAGGAAAGGGAAGAAAGCCAATAATGGATGTGGAGCTAGTCAGTCACCACTGGGGGCAATTCTAGGAGCCCCATTGTCATCTCCACCCAGGAGGGAGGAAGGTGGTGAGTTTATCACCAATCTCTGACTGTCATTATTGGGGGCCCTAACTGCAGTACCTTCAGCTTGCCTTGGGGTAAATGTCTCAGATGTGCCTTGAGCAGCCTTCAAAAGTAGAGGCGAAGGGGGAGGGTATAGCTCAGTGGCAGAGTGAGTGCTTGGCATGCACAAGTTCTTGGGTTCAATCCGCAGTACCTCCATTAAAAAATACATAAATAAACCTAATCACCTCTGCTCTCCCCTCAAAACCTATTAAAGAAAGTAGAGGTGAGTGCTGACAAGAATGGGTGGGACACAAATAAACAAAGGGACTGCATCAAACGAAAAAGCTTTTGCACAAACTATCAACAAAATGGAAAGGCTATGTACTGAATGCGAGATAGTTGCAAATGATACATTTGATAAGGGCTTAATATGCAAAAGATACAAAGAACACATATGACTCAATACCAAAAAAGCAAACAACCTGATTAAAAACTGGACAGAAAATCTGTATAGACATTTTTCCAAAGAAGACATATAGATGGCCAACAGGCACATGAAAGTTCAACGTTGCCAGTCATCAGGGAAATGCAAATCAAACCCACAATGAGTATCACTCCCCACTTGTCAGAATGGCTGTCATCAAAAAGACAACACATAAGTGTTGAGGAGGATGTGGAGAAAAGGGGACCCTCCAATACTGTTGGTGGGAATGTATATTGGTGTGGCCACTATGGAAAACAGTATGGAGAGTGCTCCAGAAATTAAAAATAGAACTGCCATACATTCCAGCAATTCCACTCTTGGGTGTTTATCAAAAACAAAAACAAAAACAAAAAAGCCCCACTAATTAGAAAAGATACATGTGCCCCTATAGTCATTGTAGCATTATTTGCAATAGCCAAGATATGGAAGCAACCTAAGTGTCCATCAACAGATGAATGGATAAAGAAGATGTGATATACATACACAATGGAATACTACTCAGTCACAAAGAAGTATGAAATCTTCCCATTTGGGACAACATGGATGGACCTAGAGGGTATTATGCTAAGTGAAATAAGTCAGATACAGAAAGACAAATATGGTATGACATGTGAAATCTGAAAAACAAAACAAGTGAACAAACATAACAAAACAGAAACAGAGTCATAAACACTGAGAACAAACAGGTGGTTGCCAGGGGGGAGGCAGGCGGGGGGAGGAGAGGGATAGGTAAGAAAGATTAAGAGACACAAAATTTCAATTGCAAAATAAATATCATTGGTATGAAATGTACAGTGTGGGAATATAGTCAATAATCATGTAATATTTCTGTATGGTGACGGATGGTAACAACTTGTGGTGATCATTTTGAAATGTATAGAAATAGCAAATCACTATGTTGTGTATGAGGAACTAACATAGTGTTGTAGGTCAATTATACTTCAAAAACAAAGAATGGGTAGGGCATAGAGGCACCTGTGACATTGGTGTCCAGGGTCCGAGAGACAGGGACGAGAAAGAGTAGGGACAATGGTGGGAGGTGGGGGCATTCTACGCCAGAACTCAATCACATGGCCCCAATCTACATGGAACAGGGGCTGGGAATTGTAAGGAAGCACATGAAATATTTGGTAAGCACTACCATTTTTTGCCACAATATACAACCTCCAATACAGTTCAGCTGATGCAGAAGAGACGAGCACTGTATCCTTCTCAGTTAAAGACCTCATACCTTTGATAACACAGCCTGACAGTACTTGAGCTGCCCCGGCAGCCCCATGGGGCTCATGGCTCCTGCCTCCTCCCTGTTCTCTGGGTGCTCCCACAGTTGCTGGCTGAGAGCAGTGCCCACTTAAGCACCACACACTCATGCTATCCTACGCAAATTGGGCATTTTCCTAAAGGCACAGCATCCGCTCTCCAGAGGCCCCTTTGCATGCTGCTTTTCATGACACTTATCTCCTCCAAGGTGGAGAGGACTCACCAGCACTGGGGTGGGTGCTGGGACAACACTCCTGAAGGCAGGAGATGAAGGGGGCGGTGCACATCCCACATCAGTGGCTGTGGTTGGGTTCGCTGCCAATGCATCGAAAATCTGAGCAGGGTCGTGATATCTTGTTTTCCATTTCCACCCAGTCGTGCTCTAGGAGCTACAGGGGAGAGGTGGAGAAGACACAAAGCACCTCTAAGTGCACTGCAAACACCCCTACCACCATAGGCAGAATAACGGGCCCCAAGGGCCACCAAGGGCCCCTAATTTCCCAAACCTGTAGAAGTGACTTTGCAGATGTGAAAATCTGTTAAATCTGAAAAAATCTGAAAATCTGAAAAGTCTGAAAATCTGTTAAAAATCTTGAGATGGGGAGACTATCCTGGGTTAGCCAGGTGGGAGGTTCCTAACATTTTTTACACACCGGTGCCTGAGGCATCGGTCACATTGGTACATGACACTGGGGCAAACTGAGATTTGGGAATACCTATAGAGAGCCTGTTGGGAAAGATGATTACATTTTCTATATCTTACGTGATTATGAAAATGAAAAGGAAGATGTAATATGAAGTATTAGGAAAGATATTCAATACTGAATTGGTATAAAACATCCAAACTGGAATCTCCCAGACTTCTGAATGTGAGAAACTTGAGCTTGCTTTGGTGAGCACAACTTTTTAACATCAGATGTTTTACATGAAATGACCACAGGTTAATTCCCATTCAAGGGTCTTTATCTTACTTTAAATTTATTTATTTTTTAAGCTTTTTTTTTTTTTTTTTTTTGCAGGGAGAGGAAATTAGGTTTATTTATTTATTTATTTAAAAAAATTTTAATGTTGGTACTGAGGCTTGAACCCAGGACCTTGTGCGTGCTAAGTACATGCTCTACCACTGAGCTATACCCTCCCCGCCAACAAGGGTATTTTTTAAATTGACATAGCATTATATTGGTTTCAGATGCACAATACAATGATTAGCTATTTGAGTATATTGCTTTAATTATCCCCACAATAACTCTAGTTAACATCCATTACCATACATGGTCACAATCTTTTTTCTTGTGATGAGAATTTTTAAGATCTATTGTTTTAGAACCTTTCAAATATACAATACAGTATTATTAACTATAGTCACCATGCTGTGCTTTAGCTCCCCAGGACTTATTTTATAACTGACAGTCTGTACCTTTTGATCCCCTTCACAGATTTCACCCACTCCCTTCCCCTCAAGGCTCTTTAACGATGATCTTTTCAAGTACTTGATCAACACCACCCACAAAAATCTTGACCCAAGGAGATGATCAATTTAAAACTAAATTTTACAGCCATTTGAAAATTTACAACAGTTTGAATGGTATGTAAAGACTCTAATTTATTTACTTTCAATAACTCTAAACAAAATTCTTGTGATAATCAGAATAATAAGCTTAGAATCCAATCAAGCTGTTTTATTTCAAGTATTTTAAAATAATGTTGAGGTTGGAATGTGCAGAGAGGAGGCACCATGCAGCCAATGTGGGCTTCCCAAAAAGGGCACATCAGCTACCGACAGGGAGCCATGTCCACTATAGATCAAAGAGAGAGGTTCCAGACATCCTCTTGGAACCACATTCCTCCTGGGCCCCTGGCCTCCTGGACTACCCCAACCCCACCGTTCCTCACCTGGGGCTGGGTGCCAGGCTCTGACTTTCTGTCAACCATCTGCGTCAGCATCGACATGGCAGTACGTGTCCAGGGACAGACACTCTTTTTGCTGGGTTTCCCTCATCCTGCTCTCCATCTGTGGCTGTGCCCTCAAGAGCCCCAAACAGGATCCTCCAGGGGCCACCAGCCTAGGTGCCCCAGTTGCCCCAGGCCAGCTTGAGCGCTGAGGGGACCCATATCCTTCCCCACCTGTATTCTACTTGTGACACGCCAGCACCTCCACACAGACTAGCAGAAGAGGAGAATCCATTCAGCCAGAGGAGAAAGGCAAAAACACACTTCCCTGCCGCCTCCTCCACCCCTATTTCCCTCTGGGCTGAGTCCACATTTCACTCCTCCACCTACAAGCTGTGTAAACTTTAGCTAGTGTTGGGGAGGGAGGGAACGTTCCTCTCCCCTTCTAGGTTCTTCTGGTTGGTCTAAAAATTAGATTGACATGAGACAGAGTAAGAGGTGAAGATCTAATTGCATGGGAATCCCACATACATGAGAGGGTCAGAGACAGAAAGGTAAAGTAGGAATTTATGCCATCCTGAACTAAGGAATGGGACAGGGGCCAGGGGCTTCCAAGGACAGGAAGGTCATTCACAGGATGGGAAGTATTACCAAACCAGGTCTGTGTGCCCAACACTCATGCAGCAAGTTTACCTTTGAGGTGCCAAGGTGTGAAGCAGAGTTTATTCACAAGGAAGCCAACTGAGACAAAGAAAAGCCTCAGATCCGCCTCCTGAAGGCGAGAGGGTTGGGAAATTGATGAAATTAGCAGGTGGTCTTAGGCGTGGGGAAAGGTGATTGGAGGCAGGGAGGAACACGAGGGCATTGGCGTTCTGCACAGGTGCATCCGGATTACGTGCTTCTGCATATTGAAAAATAGAGGCATTGGCGTGATCTGAGGGTGGAGTTTTCTGGCACTGATGTCAAAAGGCCGTTCATCCAGTACCTGCTCAGGCCCAGTTTTAGGGTCCCAACCAGCCTTAGCCAGCTTGCACTGGGCAAGAGGTGACTCCAAGTTCCTGCAAAACAACTGGGCTATGTGAAGCTGGGAAGGTATGCAGTTAAAGAAGAAAAAAAGGAAAGAAAGAAAAAAAATAACTAAAGCAAGGTTAATCAGTGAAGGCAGTTTACAAGCAGAGGGGTTTTTACAAGCTGCTCCCCATCTGTTGCTCTGCAAGACAAGCTCAAAAATTCCTGTTAGCATCAGCTTCTGTTAACTCTATGGAGTATGGTTTCATAGGAAGAAGAGCAGATGTTTGGTAATTAGATGTTTGCCCTGCCATGTAGATGCAGCCATTTAGATAAAATTTATCTCCGGTAATAACTTTCTTTGGGAAAAATCCCCATTTAATTTCCTCTAGTTAGTTAAGGGAGGAGCAGTAGTTTCTCTTGAACCCACAGGATCTCCACTGCCTTTAGCTCAAAATAACCCACATGCCAAAGTAGCACATCTTGGGGAAGCCTGTTCTGAATCCTACATTCGTAACTTAACCTCTCTGAGCCCCAGTCCAGACCTCTGCAAAATGGGGGCAATAGCACCTGTCCCAGACTGATGTGAGATGATCACATGAGGTGATGTGTGTGGAGTGCTGGCATGGGGCCTGACCCAGGGGAAGCCCTGGTCGGTGCCAGGTCTTCTGTCAGTCACACAGAGACACACAGACACAGAGACCATTCATGGTAAGGTACAGAATGAGGCCAGTACCAGTCCCAAGGTTGGCTGCTTGCTGCTTGAAAGGCTAATACTCTAGAGACAAGCATTAGTGGAAAAGCAAAAGTTGCTTTATTTGGGAGGCCAGCAACCTAAGAAGATGGTGGACTAATGTCCTAAGACCATCTCCAAGTTGCTGGTCAGAGGATTTAAAGGTGGTACGAGGGAGAGGGGCTACCAGGTGGGTGATGAGCTCGTGCACAATTCTCAGATTGGTTGGTATCAAGGTGAAGTTTCAACTGGTGTAGACACTATAGAAAATAGTATAGAGGTTCCTTAAAAAAATAAAAATAGAGTTGCCATATGATCTGGCAATCCCACTCCTGCAATTCGAAAAGATACACGCACCCCCAATGTTCACAGCAGCACTATTTACAATAGCCAAGAAGCAACCTAAATGTCTATCAACAGATAACTGGATAAAGAAGTTGTGGGGGGTGTGTGTATGTGTGTATATATATGTATATGTATATGTATATATATATATGTATATACAATGGAATATTATTCAGCTATAAAAAGGAATGAAATAATGTCATTTGCAGCAACATGGATGGACCTAGAGATTATCATACTAAGTGAAGTGAGTTGGAAAGAGAAAGACAAACTTCATGTGATATCACCTATATGTGGACTCTAAAAAAAATGACACAAATGAACTTATTTTCAAAACAGAAACAGACTCACAGACACAGAAAATAAATTTATGGTTACCGGGGGGCAGGCTACAGTGGGGAGGGATAAATTGGGAGTTCAGGATTTGCAGATACTAACTACTATATGTAAAACAGATAAACAACAGGGTCCTGCTCTATAACACAGAGAACTGTATTCAACACCTTGTAATAGTCTATAATGAAAAGAATATGAAAATGAATATATATATGTATAACTGAATCACTATGCTGTATACCAGAAATTAACACAATATTGTAAACTGACTATACCTCAATTAAAAAAAAAACATGATACACATGAACTTATTTACAAAAAAGAAACAGACTCACAGACATAGAAAATAAATTCATGGTTACCAAAGTGTGGGAGACGGACAAATTAGGAGTTTGAGATTAACAGATACAAACCACTATATATAAAATAGATAAACAAGGCCCTACTGCATAGCACAGGGAATTATATACAATATCCTGTAATAAACCATAATGGAAAAGAATATGAAAAGAAATATGTATATATGTATATCTGAATCACTTTGCTGTACGCTAGAAACTAACACAACAGTGCAAATCAACTATATACCAATAAGAAAAAAAAAGGTGAAGTTTCAAATATCAGCCATCTTCTGGTTTCAACTGGTCTGGAGTCTACGTGACTCTGGTCAGAAGTTTTCATCTGGTGGGGGTCTACTTACTGTAAAAAAAAAACTACTTAGGAATATGTGTCAGAACTTTATCTGTGTCTTTCAGGGAACTGGGAATTCCGTGACTCTGCTGTGTGGCTGGTTTATAGTCTGAATTGTTACCAGTTTCCTGACCCAACAGCTATTCTTTGCTTCTACATCTTCACATTTCCTAAGCTTTAGCTCTTGAGCCAGACTTTTGAGACTCGGGGAGTCCTGGGAGACTAAAGCTTTTCTACAAACAAGAGGCAGTGGGAGGACCTGGGTCAGGGATCTGGGAAGGCCCCATAGGGTCCTGCATGGTAACAGTGATAGGCACACTGCAGACCTACAGACACTGAGGCCCGAAGACACAGCAAGTTCACACACGGACACATGCAGGGTCACACAGATCTGAAGCTGCCCTGTCCAGCCCTACCCTTTCACCCTAGACGGGAGCCATCTGGTTGAAGCTGGATCTGACCTACCCTTCTGGGAGAGCTGGTGGCATCAAAGGGAGCCCTTTAAGCTCCTTTCCACTTTGATATGCTGATGGAGAGGGCCCTGGCCTGATTCCCACAGACACTCTGGAGACACCAGCCCCAGACCTGAAACCCCACCGCCCACCCTTTTATTTTTTGATCTGGTGGAGCTGAAGGAGGAGTAGAGCCAAGAAAGGATTTTTCATCCTTAATCCACAAACACACAGACACACCCACAGAGACACAAGCAGACAGGACAGAAAAGCACCTGCATTATGCTTACAGGCCGCAGCTCCCTGCCTGGGAGGGAGGGGACCCAGCAAGCTCTCAGATCCAAATCCTCTGACTCCAAATTCAGGGCTTTTTACTCTATGTATTTAGCACTATCTCCACCCCGACTACCACCACCGCCGTCCCCACTGTGACCACTATCACATCATCATCACTATTATTACTGCTGTCACCACTACCACCAGCAACAACAGCATTGCTATCACCATCCCCATCATAACTGCCATCATCACCGCTATCACCGGCATCAGCACCATCCCCACCACCACCATCATCACCTCACTGCAGCCACCACCACTGCCATCACTACATCATCACACCATCACTGTCTGAACTGATGCAGGAGCCCTCTTGGACCCTGATAGAACATGGAGGAAGGCCCCAACGGAAAAGGAAGAAGGAGAGTGACATGCTTCCTAGGAGCCCAGGGGACGAGGTGAGGTCCAGAAGCTCCGGCATCTGCAGCAGCCCTGGATTCTCCCAATCTTCAACCTGGCTGGAGACAGTGTCTTCCCAGCCAAGTCTGAGCCTCCTCCCCACCAGCTTCCTGCACCCACAGATAACTGGCCCCATAGGGTGTGGCCCTTGTGGCTTACCAGTGCCAGAGCCAGCTTGGAGAGAGAGCCCAGGAGGGATGAGGCGGGGAGGGGCAGAGCCTTGTCTGCACCCACAGGATTGGCCAACCTGCGTCCCTCTCAGCCAGCACCTGACTAGAAGATGCCTCAAAGTGGCCTCAGCCTCTGCCCTAAGCTCTGCCGGTCTCAGCCATGATGTGGGCACCCAGTGGGCAGAGCCGGCCTCAGGGGCCATCCTGGAGGCAGAGGTGAGGAGGGAGGGGGTCAGCAGGCCCCAGTAGGGGGGGCACAATGGACAAGTTCCGGATGATTTTCCAGTTCTTGCAGTCCAACCAGGAGTCCTTCATGAACGGCATCTGCGGCATCATGGCCCTGGCCAGTGCCCAGATGTACTCCGCCTTCGACTTCAACTGCCCCTGCCTGCCGGGCTACAACGCTGCCTACAGCGCCGGCATTCTGCTGGCGCCACCACTGGTGCTCTTTCTCCTCGGTCTGGTCATGAATAACAACGTGTCCATGCTGGCCGAAGAGTGGAAAAGGCCGCCGGGCCGCAGGGCCAAGGACCCCGCGGTGCTGCGCTACATGTTCTGCTCCATGGCCCAGCGCGCCCTCATTGCGCCCGTCGTCTGGGTGGCTGTCACGCTGCTCGATGGCAAGTGCTTCCTCTGTGCCTTCTGCACGGCCGTGCCCGTGACTGTGCTAGGCAACGGCAGCCTGGCGCCTGGCCTGTCCCCGCCCGAGCTCGCCCGCCTGCTGGCCCGAGTGCCCTGCCCCGAGATCTACGATGGCGACTGGCTGCTGGCCCGCGAGGCGGCCGTGCGCTACCTGCGCTGCATCTCACAGGTGAGGGCCCAGATGGCCTTGGGCTGGGTCTCCCTCACGGACCCGGTCGCTCAGAAAGGGCCCAATCCCCTACCTCCAGAAATGGGGCTTCCTCAGGGTATGGTCATGTTTCCCCAAAACATTGGGGTTCCCCAGCCAGGGCTGGGTCTCCCCCTTAGATGGAGCTCCGTAGAGCAGGGACATGTCCCAATAGAGTTCCAGGGCTTTGAAAGGCAGAGCCACGTTGTCTCCCCACTCAAGGCAGTGCCACCTGGGGAAAGTGCTTTGACTGCCTGGGTCCAGAGGCCTGTGCCCTGTCCTGAGGTCCCCAGAGTGGACCCAGCTGCTTAGCCAGCCCCACATTCTCTATCCTGAGCTCCAGCTTAGAAGCCTGTAGGAATTTGCATCCTTTCCCTCTTCTAGGCCAGGGCAGTGGCGAGGCCTGTGGGTGGCTGGGCCATTTGGGTACATTTCCCTGGCAAATACCCCCAGCTGGCAGGGAGTGGGAGCGGGAGCTGAGGGTCTGGTGCCCTGGGGGAGGGAGGGCTTGGGTGAGGGGATACACTATAGGGATGTGCTCTAACTGCAGGGTTGGAGGGCCCACTGATGGGGAAATCCAGAGCTCAAGCCCTCCCCAGCCCCACTCTCTCATGTCCTCTGCCCCTCTAGACCCTCACCCATCTAAACCCTTCACCACAGCACCCCCAACCTCCACAGTCATTGTATGTGGGGAGGAAGACCCCAGCAGGGACATGGGCTGTCAGAGTTGGGGCAGGAGGCAGGGGGCTGGATACTGCATACTCTGTTCTGGCAAGTCCAGACACCCCAGCTTCCCCTTCAGCCAGAACTCTCCCCTGTGGGGCTTGCATCACCACCAGGTGCCCCATGTGAACCTCATACTCTGAGTGCACAGTTTGGACTACGATGCCCTCCCAACCTGCACCTCTGCTCCTGCGGGCACTTGTTCATCGTCCCAGGCCTCAGGGCCTGGGCAGCTCTCCCTCCTCCTGACCTTTAAACCATCACCTCACGAACTAAAAGGGCCCCCTGACAGCAGGCTGTCTGGCCTACAGACATGCGTCATTTGGCCTTCAGGTATTGAATTCGAAATTGAACTTTAAAACAGTTGGCATTATCTAAAAACCAGAAATTTTCACATAAAAATATGATTTCCACCTTTACTCAGAACATCAGGCAATCCAGCCCCACAGGGCCCACGTTTTCCATCAGCCCCCATCTGATGTCAGCTCGGCCGCAACCCATTGACTCCTACTATAGGCATTGAGGTTTACCCTGCCTCGCCCGTCCTGATCTAGCCAAGTGCTTCTGTGTGGAACTGGGGGTTCCACAACTGAAGCTCAAGTTGTGGGGAGCAACCTACCCCACAGCGAGTTATTGACAGAACAGAGCTAGAACCCAAGCGTCCAGTGCCCTTCAGCACAGAGGCTGAATGATCATCCAATCCATCTCTGTGACCTTGGGGGCCCAGCTTAGAGCCTACACAGAGGAGGTGCTCGCTGAGTGCTGGCAACTGAAAGGGGACAGACAATACCAGGAGCCAATGGAGAGGTACAGAACTCAGAGGAGGAAGTGTCACTACGGCCCTGGGAGGTCCAGGAAGGCTTCCTGAAGGAAGAGGCATGGTTAGCAAATTCCCGTTGGCCTCCTAATAGTGGCTACAGTTACTGAGCACTAACTGGTACCAGGCACTGTGTTAAAGTTTATTATCACATTTAGTCCTCACAACCCTGTGGGATAGGTACAATCGACAGCCCCATTTTGTAGGTGGGGAAAATGAGGCACGGCAAAGTCACTTTGTGCCCAAGCAACCATTAAGGACAGGCATACCTCTTTCATTGTGCTTTGATTTATGATGTTTGCAGATACTGCTTTTTCTTTCTTTCTTTCTTTTTTTTTTTTTTACAAATTGAAGGTTTGTGGCAGCCTGCATTGAGCAAATTTATTGGCACTATTTTTCCAAGAGTATGTTCTCACTTCATGTCTCTGTGTCACATTTTGGTAATTCTTGCAATATTTCAAACTTTTTTCATTATCATTATATTCGCTATAGTGATCTGTGATCAGTGATCTTTGATGTTACTAGTACAACTTACTGAAGGTTCAAATCATGGTAAGCATTTTTTAGCAAAAAAGTATTTTTTAGTCAAGGTACGTATATTGGGTTTTTTGTTTATTTTTGTTGGGGGAGGCAATTAGGTTTATTTTTATTTATTTATTTGTTTGTTTGTTTGTGGTACTAGGTATGGTGGTACTAGGGATTGAACCCAGGACCTCATGCATGCTAAGCATGCACTCTACCACCGAGCTATATCCTCCCCTCTTATATTGTTTTTTAAGATATAATGCTATTGCATATTAATAGACTACAGTATAGTGTAAACACGACTTTTACATGCATTGGGCAACCATGTGACTCACTGTATTGTGATATTCTCTTTATTGTGACTGTCTGGACCTGAACCCACAATCTCTCGCGCAGTGTGAAAGCATGCCTGTCCCGGAAACAGGCAAACCCAGGCAGCCTAATTCTGAGGTCTGCCCAGCTAACTGCTGCATATTGAGGGCCAGGCCTACATGCAGGGCAGTTTATTCACATGATCTTGTTTCCATGAGATGGGCATATCTCTGCCCATTTTACAGAAGAGGAAATGAAGGCCATGAGGTGCAGTCACTTGCCCTTGCAGTCGGTGCTCTCTTCCCTAAAGGCCCTGACACAGAGTGTGCTTTAGAGGGTTGGACAGGCTCGGGAGGCTGAAGGGCAATGCCTGGCTGACTCTCTCTGCAGGCCCTGGGCTGGTCCTTCGTGCTGCTGACCACACTGCTGGCGTTCATTGTGCGCTCTGTGCGGCCCTGTTTCACTCAGGCCGCCTTCCTCAAAAGCAAGTACTGGTCCCACTACATCGACATCGAGCGCAAGCTCTTCGACGAGACGTGCACGGAGCACGCCAAAGCCTTTGCCAAGGTCTGTATCCAGCAGTTCTTCGAGGCCATGAACCATGACCTGGAGCTGGGTCACAGCCACGGGGCCCTGGCCACAGCCCCTGCTAGCTCAGCTGCTCCCCCTGTCACAGACGTCGGTGCCGACGAGGAGAGGGAGAAGCTACGCGGCATCACCGATCAAGGTACCATGAACAGGCTGCTCACAAGCTGGCACAAGTGCAAGCCGCCCCTGCAGCTGGGCCAGGAGGAGCCGCTGGTGGGCAACGGCTGGGCTGGGGGCGGGCCTCGGCCTTTACGCAAGGAGGTGGCCACCTACTTCAGCAAAGTGTGAGCCGTGGCCAGGTTAAGAGGCAGAAATGGGGGCCTGAGCCCACAGCATCTCAGACCCCCAAGCCAAATGGAAAAATGAAAGCTGTAGGTGCTGGCAGCAGGCCCCAGAGCAGAGCCACATGTCCAGGCTTCCACCTGCCCACCTGAGGTAGGAAGCTTGGAGCTGGAAGGGAACCTCACTCCTCCAGCTTTGACATCATCCTGGATGGCCCTGGGGCAGCAGGGCCATGAGCAGTATTAGTCTGAAGGGTTTAGAACTGGCTTGGTGGGGACAAGCTCCCACCTGCCCAGCCCCGCCCAGCCCACTCCACCCACTGGTTCACTATCTCCTCTCAGGTCCTATGAGCATCCTGGCCCCAGCATCCACGTATCTGTTTTTCCAGGATCTCTGTTTCCTTATGCTCAAGGCTCAGGGAGCAGGAGGGTGTCCAGCCATCTCATGAAGTAGGAATCCTCTGATTTTGGCCCATCTCCTGAGTGAGGCTGAACCGGCCAATGTGGGCCATAAAGATGTGACCCAGAGCCTCACCTGGTGGGACACATCTGGGGTGACAGGTGATAAGACAAGACGCCAGAAGCTAGGCCCACTCAGGAGAAGCCAGAGTGTGGCTCACCATGGAGGTCATCAAGGTGGACTGCACATTTATTTATCACTGGGCATGAAGGGCCTCCTGTCTTAGTCATTTGAGTTACTATAACAAAATGTCGCAGGCTGGGTGGTTTATAAACAACGAAAAGTTCTCTCTCACAGTTCTGGAGACGAAGTCCAAGATCACGGCCCCGCCAAGGTCAGGTTCTGAGGGAGGCCCTTTCTGGTTCGAAGCCGGCACCTTCTCACTGTGTCCTCACCTGGTGGAAGAGGCTAGGGAGGTCTCTGAGACCTCTTTTATAAGGCTTGAAGCCCATGCCTTTGGCACCTCCCAAAGGCCCTGCTCCTTAATACCACCACCTTTGGGGGTTAAGATTCAACATACAGCTTCTGGAGGGACATATTCAGGTCCTAGCACATCCTATGGCGGGGTCCTTGGAGACATCGTGACACCTTCCTCACATCCAGGTCTCAGAAGGAAATCAGACCATTCCCAGAGCCTGAGCATTTAGAAAAAGAAGCTGATGTCTTCCCATTTTCTCAGAGCCCCTGTACCCTGAGGAGGGGCCTCTAAAAGCTGAGAGGCTCTGCCCTGATGTCAGAATGAGGGTGGACAGGTGGGAGAGGAGCTGTATAGAGTGGAAACAGATCAGACTCCAGAGTTAGAAAGAACTGGGCCAAATAAACTGTGTCCCTTGGGCCACTTGTTTCATTTCCTGTGCCTCAGTTTCCTCATATGTATAATGGGCATGAGGCACCTACCTCATGGGGTTGTGTGAGCATTTGATGGGTGAAGCGTGTAAAGTACATGGCACATGGTAGGCACTCAGTACCTGGCGGATAATGTGCATATTGATTTCCAGAACCTAAGGGCTTACCCTCCACCTCCCCCTGGACATAAGGGGAGGGGACATAAGGAACTGGAGTTACCCTGGTCAGGGGGAGGCTGAAGGCCAAGTAGATGGGGTTCTTGCCTTTCCCCAGACACTCACCTAAGAACTCATATTGATCTTGATCCTTACAACACTGTGTTAATAATTTCCATTCTTCTTTGGGCATCCTTCCCTCTATTTCCACTTCTGAGACCCAGTCTCCCTCCCTTTAATTATTTGGGCAGAGGGCAAGCCTTCGAAGCCAAGGGGGCTGGAGGGCTCTTCCAGGAGTGGGACTTGCTCTAGGGGAGGATTCAGATAAGTAAAGACCAAGGGTGTATTGGGGTGGAGGGGCTGTTTTCAGTGGGAAAAGCCAGCCTAGACACATTGGGAGGTACAAAATGTGAAGGAAAGAGTAAAGCTTTGGGTCAGGGAGACTTGGGTTCAAATATTAAAGCCGTAGAACCCAGGGCAAATCAACAAATCCCTCTAAACCGCAGTGTGTCTATCTGTAAAAAGGACGTTAAAAAGATCTGCTTTTCAGGATTATAGTGAAGTTAAAGGAGGATAACTTCTGAGAAGGAATCTGGAGCTGCGTGCGTTTGGCATATGGCAAGCTATGAAAAAATAAACACCAGTCCTTTTCCCTTCATTCATGCAAGTGGACAAGCCCAGCTCAGGGAGGCCAGCATGTCACTCAGCAGTTCCATGGTCGCAGACCATAAGCACTGCAGAGCAGACAGGGGTCCGGGGTCTCTCCCTTGATCCTAGGGGTCATCTAGATTGTCCTTGGATAGACCTCTCCCCTTCAGCACTCCTGATCCATGACTTTAGCCTCAGCTTGCACACTCCCACAGACGGGGAGCTCATGACCACTTTCTGGGACAGGCTGGGCAGCACTGATTGTTACAAAGGGCTTCCTTCACAAACCTGTCTCCTTGTAATTTCCACCCACCAGTCAGAGCTATGCCCACAGGGCCTCAGAGAATCCCGAGTCCGGAATTTACTCATCAGTGCTCCCAAGATTTGAAGCAGCGCCTGGGGAGTGAGTTGAAGGATGGACAGAAGAGCCAATGGGGGAGGGCTTGCCAAGTGTGGTGGGCTCTGAGGGAGCAGGGCTGGAATAGGGGATGGGGGCTACTGGCTTTGTGGATCCTGCGAGGAGGAGTCAGCGTCAGTCTGATGGCATCTCTCCCCTAACCCTGCCCAGAGCTGTGTCTGGCAGCTTCTGTCCAATGGGGATCAGGCAGCGAGTGCTCTGGAAACCAGCCTGGAGGGCAGGCCCAGGCCAGATCTCCCGGAAGACCCCCCGCCTGGCCCCTGAACTGGTCCCACTGGTGTGGAGCCTCAGAAGCAGGCAGGGCCAGGCTGAGCCACTGCTCAACAGGCACCACCACTTCCTCTCTGCTCTGCTCCTCACTCCGCCCACCCCCTCTCCCCTCTGTCTGGCGCCAACACTGTTTTTCCACTGGCTGGCTCGCTCCATCCATCCGGCAGATTCTGCCTCCTTTCTGGAGTTAAACTTTTGTGAAGACACCACCAGCCCCCAGCCCTGCTGCTCTCTCCCCAAAGCAGCAAAGCAGGAGGGAGCCTGCTGGGGGATAGGGCCCCGCAGCGGCTGCCCTGGTAGGCTGCCCGCCCCGGAGGCCCACGCCCCGGGAGCTCCGATGTCGATGTCATCGCGTCACTTGGAGAGCCCAGCTTGGCAGAGGCCAGGGCCACCGGTGCCCGCAGCTGACCCCAGGTAAGGAAGGGGCACAGCAGGGCCATGCCAAGGCTGCACAGAGGGATTGTCCTGGGGAATGAGGCTCCTCGCTGAGGCACCCCACTCCCCAGCCGCCTGTTTCCTGTCCTAACTATTGTTGATGGAGGTCCTGCATGGGCTTGGGTGTGACCCATCCTGGGCCTGGGGGCCAGGGGCAGTAGTCTCAGGAGATGGCCTAGTTCCTCCTCTGCCCACCACCCACCCATGTTCAGGCATCTTGTACCCCACTTTGGGCAGTTTATGAACACAGGGGAGCATATTAGGAGACTTGAAGCCAAGAGAAAAGGAAGACGGTGAGGGGACTGCCTTTAACGCATTCATTCCCAGCAATATTACAAACTCCTGTTCCCAGAGAGTTAGACTGGAGCCCCTGGAACCCCCAGGCAGTGAGTTGGGGCGCTCCTCCTGGCAACCCATGTGGCCACCCAGCTCTGCACCAGCCCATCTGGCAGCGTTGGCAGTAACCAGGAGGGGTGGTGATCTAGAAAGGAGGCACAGAAAGAAATATAGGCAGGTCTCTCCAGCTCTGTTTGCTGCCCACCCCAACCCTCCACTCCCCAGCAGTCTCTGGCCAGAGGACTTTTGTTTTTCATCCCCAGGACGGGGAGGACAGGGGGCCACACCCTGGCCTGTGTGGGTGGGGCCTGGGAAGGGAGTTGGGGCTGAACATGGCTGGAGCCCAAGGCCATGGCCACTTCCTGGCAGGCTGCCAGCCCCGCTGCTGCCCAGATCAAGGCAGAGCAGGCTCGAGAGAAGATGGTGGGCATGGCCGAGCCTTAACCTTCATCAAGACTTCCTGCTGTTGGTAGGCTCGGCGGCCCGTAGGCCCAAGGACCTGGGTGGAACAGGGCTGCTGGATAGGGAAGGGGTAGCGGGTGGGAAAGGGGAGGTTTGCCAGGGCTCTCGTAAACAGGCACAGAGCAGGGTCAGTAGGAGACCAAGAAAATAGAGGGCTCACTTGGCTTGACCCACCCTTGTTCACGTCCCAGGCCTCCTTAGGCCATACTCAAAAGTCCTGTCCAGGCACTTCCATATCTGAACAGCCTTGAGCAAGGAACTCTGTTCTCTTTAGGCCTTAGTTTCCTGATCTTTGCAGGAAGGAGAATCATCTCCCCTACCCCTACCCCACCACCTCACCTCTGGGAGGCACCCTCAGGACTGGATAGGGTGAGATGGAGAGTTTCACACACAGGACAATTATCAGGCACCGTTTACTCCCTTTCTTTTCCCTGCAGCATCCCTAAGAGAGCAAGGACCAGAATGGTTTATCCTCTTTTCACAGATGAGGATGCTGAGGTCGAGAAAGGTTGTAAAGTATGTTGAGAGCCAGGATCTCCTAAACCAGGCCAGAGCCTGGGGTCTCGAAAGTGAAAAGGTTCTTATGAACTCCAGGGATGCTGCGCCAGACTCACCTGTGATTGGAGACCCCTTCTTCCACCCAACTCACATCACAGGGTCAAATCCAAGTCCCTTATTCACCAGGACCCTCACTCCAGCTTTTATACCCACAGGCTAGAGGCCCCGAGGACACATCCTGTAAATAGTGCTACCCTCCTCAGCACATTAGCAGTACCTGGAATCCCAAAGGGAAAGCCAGTCAACATCCCAGATTCCCCAGTGCCACAGGGCCAGTCCTAATCCCTACCTCAAGGGAAGCTTGTCGTAATGAGGCAGACAGACCTGTGCTTGAATCTCAGCTCTGCCACTCACATGAGCCTGGCAAGGCCCCCACCCTCGGGAAGCCTCCACCTTCTCTGCGCACACGGGTATGTCACAGCTCAGTGCGGGATCATGAGGATGGGCAGTGAGGGATGTGAGCACCTGACAGAGTGGGAGCTCAGTGAATAGAGGCTATCATTCCACCCAGGCCCTGGGGCTTCCGAAGTTTCCTTCCTTTCTCACCAGCCTGGCTACACAAGCTCCCCTCAGCTCCTGTTTTCAGAGGCAAACAATGGATCAGTCATCTACTGTCCCACAGGGAGCACCAGGCTGGCCACTGCAGGGGTAACATGGCAAGACCATGCCCTGCCTTCAGGTACCCACCAGCCTGCGCGCTTCCCTAGTCCCACCAGGAACCATCAGTCCCTGTTGCCTTTGGCCTCCACCCTTGCTGTTGGTCCCGCAGCTGACCTGTCACCATGGCAGCCCTGATCGCTGAGAACTTCCGCTTCCTGTCACTCTTCTTCAAGAGCAAGGATGTGATGATTTTCAATGGGCTGGTGGCACTGGGCACAGTGGGCAGCCAGGAGCTGTTCACTGTGGTGGCTTTCCACTGCCCTTGCTCACCAGCCCGGAACTACCTGTACGGGCTAACGGCCATCGGTGTGCCCGCCCTGGCGCTCTTCCTCATTGGCGTCATCCTCAACAACCACACCTGGAACCTGGTTGCCGAGTGCCAGTACCGGAGGACCAAGAACTGCTCAGCTGCCCCCAACTTCCTCCTTCTGAGCTCCATCGTGGGTCGCGCAGCTGTGGCCCCTGTCACCTGGTCTGTCATCTCCCTGCTGCGCGGTGAGGCTTATGTCTGTGCTCTCAGCGAGTTCGTGGACCCCTCCTCACTCACAGCAGGGGAAGAGAGCCTCCCACAGGCCCATGCCACAGAAATCCTGGCCAGGTTCCCATGCGGGGAGGGCCCTGCCAACCTGTCAGGATTCCGGGAGGAGGTCAGCCGCAGGCTCAAGTACGAGTCCCAGGTAAGGCTGCGCAAAGCGGAGAGAGAGCCTCTTCCTTCCCTACACGGTGGCTGGTGGGGAGGTCCCGCGATGGCCCCGTGTTAACGCTGCAGCTGAGGTCTCTAGGAAAGCACTAGATTGTCAGTGTCAGGTATCAGAGCTGGGTAACTGTGGGTTAGCACTTGGTGGGGCAAGGGTCAATTCCATCCCAAGTAAGAGAATTTTAAACATTAAAGGGATGTTCTTCTGGCTCAGACTGAGCCTTGAGCCCAGTCACAGGTTAAGCCCTTTGTTCCAGCCAGACTAAGCAGGAACCCCTAACATCTTATGAAACATTTTCTGTCGGCTGTGAACTGATAGCGCAGAGTAGCTGGCTTGGGGGACAAGCATGTTCCTATCCCGGGAAAGGCCCCTGCCCAGTACCAAGTCAGCCTCAGGCACTGCTGACATAAGAGGAGTCTTGAGGCAGGAAGGGGTGTCAAGTCAGGTGGCAGCAGTTGCCGCCCTGATCCTAGCCTCAGCCAGGGGTGTAGTTCCAAAGGAGTGGAGTTCTCAAGGAGTTGGTCAGGGAGAGAGGGCAGGGGCAGAGACCTGGGCAGAAGCAGAAAAACAGCTGAAGTCTTAAGAGAAGCAGGGCGTGAGGGAAGGACAGGAACGAGTACAAGATTACTCTAAAGATTACTCTTAGGTCCGTAAGAAGCACACGTAGAGAAGCAGGGCTGGAGATAGTACTGACGGAGATGGAAGATGGTAGGCAGAGAAACAAAATCTACTTGATGATAGTCAAATGCCCACAGATCTCTGTACAGGCTTAAATGGGGGAATAAAGATAACCTTGACTGTTCCAGCCCTCAGTAAGCCCACAGCCAAGCAAGCACATGGGTGATTTCAAAACAAGGCAGAGTGACAACTGAGGAGGAACTGGGCCATGGGGGACCCAGGGAAGGCAAGATTGCTCCCAGAGGGGCTCTGGAAGGCTTCCTGGAGGTGGCACCTGGGCTGAGCTTAGCAGTTTGAGCTGGGTTTTGGTGGGCTGAAATGATGTGGATGGGAGCCCTTGGGGCTGAAGGAGTGGCAGCTGTAATTACAGGAGGCTAAGTCTAAGAACAAAGGTGTGAGCTCAAGGGAGTGAGGGCAAAGAGGAGGAATCACAGTCAGGAGGGTCTCCTGCCCTTACAGGAGCAGAATCTTTGGCCAGGGAAGTGACAGAGCCAGCTCTCGGGGGTCCTGCTGCCAGGTTCAGCCCAGCCCATCTGCTCTGACCAGCTCCTTCTACTTCTTCCTGGGGTGGGTGGGGGTCCAGGCAGCTCCTTGTCCATCCTCAACCCTGTCCCTTCTCTGGCCAGCTCTTTGGGTGGCTGCTCATTGGTGTGGTGGCCATTCTGGTGTTCCTGACCAAGTGCCTCAAGCATTACTGCTCCCCACTCAGCTACCACCAGGAGGCCTACTGGGCGCAGTACCGCGCCAATGAGGACCAGCTCTTCCAGCGCACGGCCGAGGTGCACTCGCGGGTGCTGGCTGCCAACAATGTGCGCCGCTTCTTCGGCTTTGTGGCGCTCAACAAGGATGACGAGGAGCTGGTTGCCAAGTTCCCAGTGGAAGGCACACAGCCGCGGCCACAGTGGAACGCCATCACTGGCGTCTATCTGTACCGCGAGAACCAGGGCCTCCCACTCTACAGCCGCCTGCACAAGTGGGCCCAGGGTCTGGTGGGCAACGGCACAGCCCCAGACAACATAGAGATGGCTCTGCTCTCTTCCTAAGGGTCCTGTTCCCACACTCTCTGCCAGTGAAACCACTTGGTCCCAAACTGAATCCCACTGCCTGCTCACATCACCATCAGAGGGGATTCTGTTTCTCAACCACAGCTTTTGGAGGAAACAAGCCAGGAGGAAGGAACACAACAAGCTGGGGTACAGATGTGAGAGCCAGGAGACAACGTGGTCAGGTCTGGCAGGAAAGCTCTCAGACCTGAAGAAATTCCCTCTCCTGTCGCCACCAGCCACTTGGTCAACAGCTTTGGATAAAAGACCCTTTCTCAGAACTGGTCCTTGCCCTGGCCAGCTGAGCCAGGTGACAATGAAACTCACCAGCAGGCTCCTTGTACAGAACACTGTGCAGTTAATTTGCATGTAACTACATATGGACACCTGGCTCAGCTGGGAAATAGCCCTCCAATGTATGCCTCCAGCTTTATTTTATATACATTTTTGATAAAGCTTTTCTTAGTATAAAGGACTGGCTTGGTGTCTGCATGACTGGATGGATCATGTCACAGCAAGCTGGAGTTCATGGGGACAGGCCCAAATCCCATTCCTGGGGAGGAAAGACGATAGAGACTCTGAGCAAGACTAAAATGGGAGGAATGGAGGGTTGGGGTGCAGGGAGAGCCAGGTGTCCCCACATGTGGGGAAGCCCTGGGGCTGATGATGTCTTAACTGGATTCAGTTATCTAATTTGATCTGGGGAACAGATGGAATCAGGCCTTTCTCAGAGGAAAGCCCAGTACAGGTCAGCAGACCCTGCACTCAGCAGGGCAGTCTAGCTCTTGTAACCTTGAGATAATGACCAAGAACCAGGCCAGCCCTGCTTCACCTCCCTCCCATACCCACCCTTGCCCAAGCACCTCCACTATCTCTAAAACCTCTGATGCTCTCTCCCTTGTCCTTGTCCCGCTTTCTGGCAAATGACTCATCACTTCCCTTGGAAAAGCTCTCCAGCTCGCAAGATATTTAAAGCTCTACCCAAGAAAACTTTTAATTCCCATAAGATCGAGCCAAAAATGAACTGGCTTCAACTTCTTGCTGCGTCCATGCTGGCCTCTAAGAACTTGGGAACATACAGGATTACTACTTATCAAAGGAGGTGGAGAGTCAGTCTTTCTGGGAATCTTATAGGGAACTGTGTGTGTAGTGGGCCTGTCTCAAGGACTCAAGAAACAACCATCAGGTCAATCAATGCCCTCTTTCCAGGAACCTCTCCCCAGAGGAGCTACAAGGAGATGGAGAAACTGTGCGATTCTCCTCAAAGCCACACGACACATCAGTCTAGGTCCCCACCCAGCCTCCCACTTGCAAGGCCCCCTGGCAGCACCCAGCACACACACACCCATTTCATCCATAAAACCCTTCGAGGTAGGACGTGTTAACTTCATTTCACAAATGAGGCACCCGATTCAGAGAGGTTGGGTAATCTGGCCCCAGTGGCCCTGGGAGGAGACATCACCAGATGTTTTGAGCCCAGGCAGCCAGATTCCCTAGTTCTCCCTGCTGGGCTCTGCTTTTGTCCTCCCGCCCCAGCCTCATGGCCTTCACAAAAGGGTGTAAGGTACTAGCTATGCTGAGGCTGGATGCCCAGAGACCCCACGATCTACTCCCTGGACCCTACTGACCTCTTCTGGCTGGACCGGGGCCTGCCAGGGCCAAAGGGGGATCCTGACCACAGGGTCATCGGGAGTCAGCCCTCCATCCTGCTCCCTGGGGACCTCCCACTAAGGAGAGACTCTCAGCTTTTCTGGAAGCCCAGAACCCTGTTGCCTGCAACCACTGAGCAGCCCTAGAAAAATGATGACATAAACTGGTTCTTAAAACAAGCAAAAAGGAATTATAAGAAATCTTAGATTCTTTTTTTCTGGACAGGGTTACCCCAAGGGCACTGCAGAAAAAGCAGCACTTAAATAGAATCCTCAGGCAGCACAGTTTTTCAACTGCTCAGGAGCCTGAGGGTCGGCTGGGCAAGCCCACTGCTGCCCGTGGCCCTGGGAGCCAGCCGGGCACTAGTCCTCCAACACGGAGCTCTTAGCCTCCACATATTCCAGGGCCTTAGCCTTTACTGCCTGCACGTCCTTCTCGGTGCCGTGTTGCTTCTCGTAGTCCAGGTAGCGCTTGAAGAAGAATTTCATTCGCTTGGGGGCCAGGCTCAGGTGAATGACCCGCTCAAAGATGTCCCTGGGAGAGAGAGCAGGGCAGCGTTTGCCTCTTGGTCCCTGGCCACACAATTCCTGGCCAGCCTTCATCCACTTGCTCTCAGGTCCCAGAGCCAGGCCTCCTGTTATCCAGCACTCTCACTTCTACTTTTATTTTTATTCCTGTTATAAACTCCCATCACATCCACAGACAGAGAATATCACCCTCACTTTCTAGAGAAGCAGATGCCCAGAGCTGTTAAAGGACTTAACGGCCTGAAGTCACATAGTGAATCAGGACAAAGCTAGCAGGAGGGACCGGGGCCTGCCAGGGCCAAAGGGGGATCCTGACCACAGGGTCATCGGGAGTCAGCCCTCCATCCTGCTCCCTGGGGACCTCCCACTAAGGAGAGACTCTCAGCTTTTCTGGAAGCCCAGAACCCTGTTGCCCTGTGTGTGTATGGATCCATAAGAAAAGACCTGATAGGCTTGGGCAAGGCACTGGTTCTTTAGGGACCTCAGTCCACCCGCCTCTAATCCTCCCTGCTTCGGGGGCACTGAAGGACAACAGTGAGCTCATGCCTGTGAACGCTGTCTACAGTGACAGCCAGGCTCAGTGCTAATTAGGAGTCTCCTGACTCCCAGGCCAGGGGCCAGCCTACCTCCACCCAAAGTTCCATATACAGACTTGAGGCTGGCCCCTGAGGCAGCAAAAGAAGTGGAAAAGTGACTGCCATTGGACTTGTTGTATCATGTCAAAGCTGTTTTCCCAGACAGAGTAAGATAACTGGGGTGCTGGGAGCTGCCGTGGAGCTAAAACTCCTCCTTGTGGGTGATGCCCCAACGCACCCCCCAACCCCCCAACAAGGAATTCAGCCTCAGCCCGCCCTCCCCTCTCACCGGACTTCCTTCTGGCTGCCATGCTTGATGATCATGTCAATGTAGACCGACCAGACATCCGTGCGCTTTGGGTAGGTGCTCAGCGTATTCTCGAAAATGGCTTTGGCCCGCTCTGCATCCCCCAGCTGGAACTCAAGCTGGGCAAACTTGGCAATCACATCCACGTCTGCGGGGAGAGGACAGCTCAGACACGCACAGACAGCCTTATCACAACACACTGCAGGGACAGGGTCTGACCCCGGACTCCCTGCCCTTGGGTCCTAAGACCTAAGTGATGACAGGAGGCACATTAGGGCCAAATACACAGACAGGCATTGATCTATGACTCCCATGGCAGACATTCTACTCTCTGAGTCCAGAAGAGGAATAGGGGGTGGGCCGCAGGGCAGGCAGGGGCAACAGAATCAGTGTTAATTATCTTTCATTCCTCTATCTTCAAAGTTTAGCATTTGAAATGCAACACGTGCTGTGTCTATGAGCGTATAATGAACAGAGAGATAGCTGTACCCTCCACAAGGCTTTCCCGACCCCTCTGCCCGGATCCGAGAGCCCACAGTGTGCAGGCCTGGACGGGCGTGTGGGCACGAGCACTCACGCTCTTTCTTGGGCAGGCACTCGAGGGCTCGCTGCATCACACGGTGACTGGCTCCAGCTTGGCCTCTCCGCAGAAGAAAGGCGCCGTATTTGATCCAGACAGCTTTCTCCTGCCGGAAACGCTTCAGCATCCGGTTGTAGAGTTCACCAGCTTCCTGTGGGAAAGACGGGGCAAGCTGAGGAGAGGGTGGTATGACAGAGGAGGCAGTGGGCACCTATGCTCGTCAGAAGCTAGACCTGGGCTCACAGACGCCAGTCACTCTCTGGGCCCAATTCCAGATATGTGAGGGGAGAAGGCAGGCTCTCAGAGGTGAGGAGAACTCACGAGGAGGCCTAACAGGACGGGGAGCCTCCCTCCTAATCCTGCACCTTGAGAAGGTGAGAGTGACGAGGGCATGGAGGAGAGGCGGAGAGGGGCTAAGGGGCTATGTGGCCTGCTATCTACGACACCCATCAGCAGCCGAGCGATACACACAGGGGTCACTGCCCCTTCAGTCGGCCCCATGTCCCTAACACAGAGGCGGGGGACACGACTTCTCCTACTTGGAAGATAAGCTCGTTGGGCCCAGACGTCATGGAGCCAGCCTGGGGCAAGCCTGGACCCAGGGGCCGGGGTTCTCCCCAGAGACTTCCCTGCTGCCCCCGGGACGCCCAGGAGCTAGTTTCTGAGAGGCTGAGGACTGTCTGGTGGCGGGCCACCTGGCCCAGCCTCCTACCTGGAATTTCTCTGACTTGGTGTAGATGTCAGCCAGGTGGAGAAAGACCTTCAGCGGCTCATTGTACTGCACGGCCCGCTCGAAGACCTTGGTCAGGGACTCCTGGGAGCCGTACATGTTCTCCAGGTTCAGCAGTGCCACCCACACGTTCAGCTTCTCCTGCTCCTCTCTGGAGGGAGAGTAGTCAGCACCATCACCTCAGCCATGCGAGCCCCCTACTCCCATCCCTCCTCCCCAGGCTCCACCCATGTCCTCAGCTCCCACCCCCAAGTGCTGGCACTGAGGGGCCCTGTCCCCACTGCAGCTCACACAGAAGCAGGACCCCCAACTGTGGGTCTAGGGCACCCCTAGTTTCTGCCTCCACTCCCAGGAAGGAAGCTGACCAAATCTCAGACTGGCCTGAGCTCTGGGCTGGACAGAGCAGAATCTGCGGTCTGAGTCTCTGAACTAAGGGAATGATGTAGAGGGAAGCCATGGCTGTTCTCTAGTCTTCAGGAAACCTGCTCTACCCAAGCCTGGAAAATGGCCACTGGCAGGGTTTTTGCCCAGGTACATGGAGAGCTGTTTCCTCTCTTCTACTTCTGCTCCAAGTGGGGCACCTAACTGAGGTGCAGGGACTCGTGTAACTGTCAACCTTGGCTATTTCAGTGAAGAGAACTATAAAATATAAATGAGCAGATCTATTTCACAGACGGCACTCCTCTGAGAGAAAGCCAGTGAACCCAAGGGGCCCCAGTGGCAGAAACCTAAACCGCCGCGAGCCTGCCAAGGAGAAAATGGCCGAGAGGCGGCAGGGCAGACTCAGCCCAGAGCAGGGGAGTGAAGCAGGAACCTGAAGGAGATGGTCTTGAGTGCCCTCTCGGCCACAGCCCGGGCCTTCTCAATCTCCGTGGCCTGCAGGTGGAAGGCCATGTACTGCACCCACAGGATGGAGCTGTTGGGGGAGCTTAGTACGAGTCGGTCAAAGTCATCCGCCGACTCCGGCTGTCGCCCAGGGTCCATCAGCGCCTCCTCTATGCGGGCCAGCTCTTTCTCCGCCTTCTGCTTCTCCAGCTCCCTTTCCTTCTTGCTTTTCTTCTGCTATGGAAGGCACAACAGTGAGTGAGTGACCTGATCCTTAGACCCCGGGCAGGTCAGCGGTGAAAGCTAAGAACTGGCAGGGAAGTCCACGAGTCTATAAACACTCCCAGCCCAAGATGGCCCCAACGTGCCCCACCCAGGCCAGGACAGAGCACAGGAGACTGGTGTCAAGGGTCCCTGAAAAAAGGACAGGGCCCTGGAAAATATGATACCGTGGCTTGCTCTGGCTTCTCTTCCTCCTCGCTGTCTGAGCTCTCCCTGTGAGGTGGCAAGGCCGGGGTCAGAGAGTCCAGCCTCACGTCCCAAACGAAGCCAGAGGACAGCTGCAGCCGGGGTGCTTCTGCTGGCCTGGGGTGCTTCTTCTGGAGGGTCACAGGTACACGTCAGGAAAGCACTGGGTTCATGCCGCCCCCTGCTCCCCAGACACTCCCCCGCCACGGCCAGGCTAGGCTTCTTTATAATAATGACATAAAAGCTTTTTTTGTAAATAAGTAAACTTAAGTAATAATTGTTCAAAATTTTATGTGCACATATATACTTATGTCCATGTATAAAGCAGCAGCAGAGCTAAGACAGAGGTATGATGTGATCTGAGGGTGGCAGGGAGGTTACACCTAAAGTCTGGGAAGCCCTTCCACACTGTCCTCAGTTCCAGCAGTACTGTCCTCATGTCTCAGGGGACATAGGCTCAGAAAAGCTAAGCTGCCTTTTCTCTGCCCGCCCCACTAACTGAATTCAGCTCCACCCAATACACGTTGAATAGAACTGACTTTGGCAGCCCACCTAATAAGTCAAACAGGGGCCCTGTCCTCGGGAGCCTGAGGACTAGCTGAGGAAGCTCGTCACCCCATCTTTTCACACTGCACAGAAAATGAAGACAAGAGACAGTGCTAAAGACAGCTCGGCCCTCGAGCAACAGACCTAGGATGTCCCTCCCAGAGCGGCCCTTACTCCCCAGCTCAGCGCCGACCCTCACCCTGGGCGGCACACTCGGCTCCTCCATCTCCTCTTCCCCTTCCCGGTAATACACTTCGACACCACTGTCATCCTCCTCAGATGGAGCAGCTTTCTTTTGCTTCTTGTTCACGTGTTCCTAGGGTGACAGGCGGGGAGAGCCATGCTTCTTGCCCCTGAGAGCGCCCTCCAAGCCCCAGGGCAGCGCCCTCCCGCACCTCCTGGCAGCACCCAGCGCCCAGCAGCAGCTCACGCCGCCCTCAGTCCCAGAGGCTGAGGTCAGGCAACTGCCTGCCGGCTTCTGAGAGGCTCTCCCTTCCAGGTGAGGGGAGGCCACCTCCCAAGGGACGCACCTGCTCACTTCCAGACTCCGGGTGTGGCCGCTTGCCCGGCTTCTTTGCCTGCGGTTTCTGGGGCACCTTCTTCTCCTTGCTGGGCAGCTGCACCTCCTCCGGGCCCTGACCATTACTCTTCTCCTTCCTCTTCTGACTCTTCCTTTTCCCCTTCTTTTCTTCTCCTCTGTGGTCTCTCTCCTCTGCCCCTGTTTCCCTCTCGTCCTGCTTTCGGAGGGGCAGTCCTAGGGAGGCAGGAAACACGTCCGGCTTCCCAGTGTCGCGGGGGAGAAATGACAGCTCTACCAGGTCCCCCCGGTGGTTCACGCTATGAAGGGGAGATGGGGGCGGGGAGTGGACAATGAAGACAACGTAACAGGACAACAGGCACAGCAAGCAGCCTAGTTTTCTGCCTTGGAATCCATTCCGTTGCACACTGTACCGTGCTTAGTAGAAACATGCACAGGGTAGCTGTGCTGCCCCTTCCCCCCTCCATCCCCAACGACAGGTGCCTGTGCAGAGAAAAGCCTCCACATCTGTCTTTAGGAGCTGAGGGATTTATCTGATTACTGTACTCACCAGTACCTAAGCCATTATGTTTAAAATTTACCTCTAAATCTCCTCCCAGGGCTCCCAGACAAAGGGGAGGGAGAAGGAGGGTAGACATCTACCTTAGGACCTTGGCTGTGAGCAGCTTCCCTTCGGGGAGGTGTTTGTCATACAGGGTACTCTTGGCTGGGCTGTACTGGGACACGTGCGGGTACTGGGCCAAACCCATAACTGAGGGACCAAGGCTGACAGGAGACAGAGACAAGGGTCCTGTGGTTATAAATACAAAAACAGAGTCCCAGCCAAGCCGAGCACCTCCCCTCTCCCAGAGACCCAAAGTGTGACAGATTTACGACAGATGCAAGGTTCCTGGCATTCAATAAAATAAAGAGGGCTTTGTAAACTGGAAAAATTATTGAGCATAATGAAGATGTGACCAACAGTATTTTTCACCCCGTATCAGAGCATCACAATGTACAAATCACAAGCTGCGAGAAAGACAAGAAGAAAATGCGGATGCACAATTACAGCAGGGAAGGGTGGGACAGCTGGTGGCTGTGAACACTGTGATTTCACGGAACGTGTACAAATCCTGACCATGGACGTGCTACGTTTTTTGTCCAAAATACCAAACAAGAATAGTTCAAAACTTTTTTTAAAGTATACAGAAACTTGGAACATAAAACACTGGTGGGAACTCAGCCGCTCCTCCCGTCACATTTCCTCCAGAGACAATGAGGGGGGAAGCAAGGGCCACAGACCAGGACAGGCCCCAGGAGGCCCTCGGCACTGGCCCACTCCTGGGGCTCCACCTCACACACCTGAGGAGCACACCGGACGGCTGGACGGCCTTCACGTAGCCCCTCAGGAGCTGCCCTTTCTCAATGTCCTGGATGGAGTTAATCTCGGGGTCTGCTATTTTGCTTTTCGTCTCCGGGTTCGTCCTAAAGGAATAAGAGACTTATACACGTACCTCTAACCCCTTTTCCTCACCCTCACCCCCAACTCATCTGTGATCATCACGGTTGGCAAGAATATGACTCTGGACCTGTCAGAAGGGCATCACCTTCAGAGCCCAGCCCTGCTCTCTCCTGAAGTCCTATCAGCCAGGGATGTGTCAGTGCACTGGCTTTAACGGTAATAGCAAGCAGCTGAGCAAACCAGAGGGAGGTCAGACCTAAAGCTCTGGTCTCATAAACATCCGTTTCAAATCAGGACCTTGGGCCAGTCCTCTTCTCGGCACACTCACCCCTACTGCGGAACTGGGAGACTAAATCACCTCCCCTTAGCAGGGCCGCCATCTGGCAACCTCGAACTCCACTCTGGATGTCTGAACCTTTCCCTGGGAAACAAGAGCCTGAGCAGACAGGCTCGTCTACAATCTGAGTGTCCTCAGCTTTTCTGGTAACAACAGAGCAGGGCATAAGGTGTGAGCAGAGAAGCAAGCTGGGAGGCCCAAAGCTCTGTGTCAGGTCCACGTAGCCCCTCCTCAGTCCTGGGCTTCTCCCCCTAATTCTTGTCCCAATGACAGACACCCACCTGGACGATCGCAGCGACAAAGTCAACTCAGGATCCGTGGTGGACAGGACGTAACACCTGGAATAAGAGCAGAAGAGAAGGAAACGCTGAGCCAGCACCTTGGGAGAAGGGAGAGAGCCTCGGCTTCTTCTCCACAAGGCTGAGTGACAGGCAGAAGGAAGTGAGGGCTCTGTTCTTCATCCTGCTGAACCCTGCCGAGGCACTCGGGACAAGTTCCCTCTCTGGGCCTGAGTTTACTAATCTGTTTAGTCAAAACAACACTACCTGCTCTTCTTACCCAAGGAAGGTGCCGGGAGGACAAAAGGAGACATAAGCCCTCTGGAGGCCCATACAGCCTTGGGGTGAGTACTTAGGAGACGGGACCAGCTTGTGTCAGCGGCTGGGAGGGTCCGATCTCAGTGGAGACAGACTCACCATAGGAAACTGTGACAGGGGACAGCCTGGTACCACTGCAGACTCACAGCAGCAGTTCAGAGGAGGCCAATCAGTGAGGCCTGAGTACAGGAGGCTTTGGGTTTACTCTTTGGGTGGGTTTCCAAACTCATTTCATCTAACACGGCAAGTAGCAGCCCGAAGTGGTAAAGTATAGAATCTTATCAGCAGAAGGGATCTCAGCAGCAATATAGTCCAAACTCTCCCCGTGACAGGCATCTGCCTTTTCTACCAGGGTATCACAGCCCTTAAAGTAGGAAAGCACCTGGAGGGACTGCCTACCTTTAGGCAATTAACTTATTATCCACATTTGACAGATGAAGGAACTACAAATGAATGTTACTCATACGTTTAACTATAATAAATATATTTTTAAAAATATTTTGCTACAAAATCACACTTGCATTTTGTAAGCCTCCAGGAGACAAAGGGGAGATGATCCTGGATTTCTCTCTGACTCATTCTTTTTCCCCTCCTAGGCCCTGGGCATTTTTGTGCAGGTTAGCTCTGACAAGTCGTTGAGAATTTAGGCAGGTGCTGGTGACTGGGACACTCGAGATGGGAAAGAGAGATGACTACTCTCCAGTCACTGCCTCCTGAAGGCATCTGCTCCACTGCTGGCTAACTCTGATTCTCAGAAAGGCTGTATTGTACCATGCTGAAATCTACCCTTTCAATGTTAGTTTATTCAGGCTATCAAATGGTTTTAAAACTCTGACGTAGGTTCATTTGTGTGCATCTGAAATAGTTCATAAACAAAGCAACCCCAACTGCGAAAGATTACTGCTACCCTTTTATAGACAACACCTACAGATCAATTTTTTTTAATTAAGAAGATGGACGCTTCAATATAAAAATGAGGAAGCAACTTGGCCAAGCAAAGCTCAGAACAAATATAAAGAGCCGATAAACTTGAAAAATGACCAGTATGAGAAATGCAACTCAAAATGAGAGATCAATTTTAGCCTATTCAATGGCAAAGATAAAAATGAAGACTATCCAGTGTTGATAGGGGTGAGAGAAATGAACAGTCACATTTGCTAATTGTTAATGGAGATAAAAATCAGCACAGTCCTTTTGGAAGGTACTTTGGCAAAATGTGTAACACTGTTTAACCCATCACTTTTACTTCTAGGAATTTATTTCACAGATATACTTGCACTAGTATCTAAACATATATGCGAAGATATTTACTTCAACATTATTATCCATCAACAGAATTGTTTAAATAAACTGTGATTAAAAAAAACAAAACATACTGACTAGCATATATAAAATAGATAAACAAGTTTATTCTGTATAGCACATGGAAATATATTCAATATCTTGTAGTAGCTTATGGTGAAAAAGAATATGAAAACGAATATATGTATATTCATGTGTGACTGAAGAATTGTGCTGTACACCAGAAACTGACACATTGTAAACTGACTATACCTCAATAAAAAATAAACCAAAAAAACCCAAAACACATGATAGAATACTAAAAAAAAATGTAAAAAATAAGGTAAAAGAACAAGGTTGATGTAAACAGACTAGCATGGGAAAAGAAACAGCCCACGACAAACTGCTCTGAGAAAAAAAGCAAGCTGCAAAACAGCATATAAAACAAAATTCTATTCTTACACAAGGAAAACTTACCTATGTATGTTAAAGTCTTGAAAGCAGAGATCAAAGTATACAATGGCAAAAAGTAGTGGAGAAAGAGAGGAGTAAGAGAAATTTTCATTTTCTATTTATTTTATATACAATTGCTTTCTGGTAGAAAATCACATATTACATCGTAAAAACAAAAAATACACCAATCCCACAGACAGCTGAAAAGAAGAAGAAAACTCAGCCTACCTGACAATCTTCTGTGGGGTAAAGTCTTCCAGGGGCGTCTCTGAGTAGGAGTCACTCACGTGAAATATGCTGACTCTTCCGATCTTCCCGAAGGGGAAGGAGACTGTCAGCCCCTCCTTGGGAGTCACCTTCACTACTCGGCCCATGGCCACTTCCCCTTTCTCAAGCTTGTGAGGACCTGGCAGGAGAATGAACCAGATTCATGGAAGGGGAAATGAGCCAAGAAAGAGGCTGGGATGCTGGCCAACCACAGGCCAGGGCAGGTGGGAGCACCAGACTTGGGGTGTCTGGGCTGAGTGGACCAGAAGGATCGCACAGACCCAGATCACCATGTCACGTGATCAGGAATCCCAGGGCCATGTGGTGGACAACCCGTTCTGAGACCTAAGAAGATCAACTATGTAGGTAAAGAGGACTCAGACACAGGCCACAGAGCAAAGCCCCGAGGGAAAAACTGTTCCAAGAACACACCCACCCACCACACTAGGCTTTCTGAGGACTCGACTCCAATACTGCAGGCATCCTTCACCCTGGGCAATGGCCGAAGAGCCCTTCCCGCTCCTTTCTACCCACTCCCTTCCTCGACCAGGTCCCATTTCAGTACCACACCTATGAGTGAGAGACACAAGAAGGCCTTGGAGGAATCTGGGCCAACCACAGTGGCCTTCAGGGCCTGGCCAATCCGGAACTTCTTATCTGGATGTTTCAGAACCTGAAAGGACAAAATTCCTCTAATGTTTGAGGAAAGGTCACAACCACAGCATTTAAGTCTGCATACTGAAGTATCTCCCAAACCAGTCCCTGAACAAGCACACGGTTCCCTGTAACCACTGTAAGCACACACCAGACACTGAATCAAGCTCAGGGAGCTGGCGTTTCCTCTCCAGGGATCTCAGGCACACTGACCTTGAAGCTAAGAGAAGTGAGCAACAACGGAATTCTCCCTCGGATGTCTGGAGCAATCTCCACCTCAAGCCATTTCTTAACCACATTGTACTGGGGGAAAAAAATAGGGGGAGAAATGGAAAAGGGCAGATACAAGCATCTTTTCTTTTCTCTTCATTAGAAGACTCTCCTAAAATCATAGGGCTGAAAGGGCCCTAATCCTACATTTTCCCAAGAAACAGGAGCCCACTCCTACATCCCATTGCCCCTGCCCAACCTCAGTTCTTGCAGGCTTCACTCAGAGTCTAGCTCAGATCCTTTGTGAGCCCAGCAGAACATGTATTCCTCCCAGTGCCTCAGCTGATTAGGAGCAAAAAGGACCTCAGAGATGTCCTCAAGCAGTAGGACCAATCCCACTGACCTCTGTTGCCTCCTCCAAGTTCAGTTGTGCCCAGTGATTGTTAACCATATTCAAGGACTAATATCTTATTTCTAAATCAATTTTGATTTCACTGTTGACACAGTGTTCTGCCCTAAATATATACCCCAATTTTCAAGTCAACTCAACAAAACATTTATCAAGCAGCCGCTACGCATATGGCATGACAGGGATAAATAAAAGCCAGGCCCTGCCTTCAAAGAGATTACAGTCTGCAAAGAATAAGTCAAATACACATAACTAGAGAAGCAAGCAGCATGCAGGAGTACAATACACTCGGGGACTATACGGGAAAACTAGTAAGGAGGGAGGGTTTTCTGTGCTGGTCCTTGAAGGGCTGTAGGCATAGGAATAGAGGGCACCCAAGTGTAGAAATAAAGACAAGAAGGGAAAAAGATAGAGGAGGGTTTCAGCGTGACTGGTACACCAGATTCGTGAGGTCAGATTATAAAGAGCCTTAAATCCACTCTAAGGCATCTTGGGTTTATGAATGTCTCTAGACAATAGGTAAGTAAACAGATCAAGCACCACGGACATAGACAGATGCTTATGGAGGAAGAATCTGGCAGTAGTGAAGAGAATTTATCCCTCAAGATCAAGCCCAGACCAACCTTCTCTCTGATTTGTATTCCATCTCGTACAGTTCTTATGGTCTCTTTCCCTTTAGTCAACTCCTGCCCACTTGGGGTTAGAACATACAATCTGGCACCAAATTACATACTGTTTTGCACTGTACCTGAACTTTACAAAAGGCAAGAATCTAAACTCCAATACTTTATTATAAATAAAATATTTCTGTTTTTATTGTGTGTGTGAATGTGTGTGTGTGTGTGTTCCGATAAAACTTTACTTGTGGACACTGAAATTTGAATCTTACATTAGTTAAAATAAAGTACTAGATTTAACATCTTGCTGTATAATCTTTCCATTTTGTACAATTAATGTATAAGCATGTGGAAATGTGAATTGCTTGCCAGCTGTTTTGTAAGCCATCAATTTAGCTCCTTGACAAGACTCGGAGTTTTCTAGGAGTGGAGGCTTTCTATTGTCTCCCACAAACCATCGTGGTAACAAACAGAATCAAAGCCTAGAGCTAACAGTCATTGACAGTTTCACCCCTTTTCTTCTGTAAGAAGGATGGCATCGCATTGCAGAGCATGCACTACTCACCTTCTTTAAGAAGCAAGTCACGGTCTGACCAGCCTGGTACTGTTTAATCTTCTCCAAGGGGCTAACAGAGTGAGTGTTGAGAGCAGTGTGGCCATCCTTCTCCAGCTCACTGTGCACAGAAAGATGATGGAAACAGTAAACCAACCTTTGGGTCAGCTTCCAGCTTGAAACCATCTCCCCTAAGCAGCCATGGATTAGTTGTACAGGATGCCCCTAACACAAGCACAACCACGCACACATCCATTTCTTTCCTTAAAGGGGAATGAATGAATGTTCACAATACCTGCATGAACGCTAATCCTTTCCAACTCACTCATTCAGGTATGAACAAGTCGTAAAGTAGGTAGCCAACAATAATCTTCATAAGTTTTCGGAATAAAATTGTTCTACTTCTTTCTTTCAGTATTTTAGCTACTGCTTTACAGTTCGCAGAACTGCTTTCACAAATCATCTCTCATTGAATGTGACAACACTCCCATGTTTGAAAATAGGGTTAGGTAAAATAGGTGTTATTAAACTCATTTTATGCTACTGGCCCAGGAGCTGAAGTCAGAGTTCTGACTCAAAAATCTAGGGCTCGGTCCCCTAGGCTACCGTGTCATTATCACTTGATTCTCTTTTTCTTCTCAGAAGAGCAACAAGGGATGTGGTCTAAGAGTTATCAGTCCACAAATCACTTCAAAGGAATCAAAGAATTTCCATCATTCCAACCCAGCCCTGCTTACCAATTCAAATTTCTAAAACAAAACAGAACTCACCAATAAAATGGTACAAGTAATACTAGTAAAACTGTAACATATAATAATAGCAAGTACTGGTGAATATAGAAACACAGGATTCTCACTAGTGAAGTTGAAATACACATGTTTTATGACCCAGTAATTCCACCCTAGAGAAATCCTCACATGGATGCACAATGGAACAAGTTGAAGGATGTTCACTGTGGCATTGTTTATAAAAGAAAAAAATTGGAAACAATCCTAAATGTCCTCCATCAGTTTGAGAATACACAGTTTGGCACATTCACAGGATGGATTACTATTTTAACTCAAGGCACAAAAATGAATGATCTTAAAACAAAATTTTGAGTGAAAAAAACAAGTTGCAGACTTGCAGAAAGTTACTATTTCTGTAAAATTTGAAAAAAGCACATAGTAATTTTTGTAGAGATGCATATATGTAAAAGTTCATATATATGTGTATATATAATTAAAGTATAGAAGCCAGAGCTAGATACACGTCGGATAATGGAGAATTCATCCTTTGGGGGCAGAGGGAGAAGCCTGGGAAGGGAACACTTCTCTGCCTGGCAGTCTAATAGACAATTTACATTCATTATCTACAATGCTTACATAGTTAGGATAAAAAAATTTATTGATTCAATAGCTGATACCAGAATGCCTCTGTGATGGGCTGAACTGTGTCCCCCACCCACCCTCCAATGTTGAAGTGAATAACCCCTAATACCTCAGAATGTGACTATTTGGAGATATGGAATTTAAAGAGGCAATTAAATTAAAATGAGGTCATTAGGGTGGGCCTTAATCCAGACTGACTGGTGGCCTTATAAGGAATTAGGCTACAACTCAATAACAAAAAAACAAATAACCCGATGGAAAAACAGAACTTGAGCAGACATTTCTCCAAAGAAGACACACAAATGTCTAAGAAGCACAGGAAAAGGTGCACAACATCACTAATGATCAGGGAAACACAAATCAAAACCACAGTGAGATATTAAACTCATATCTGTAAGGATGGCCCTTATCAAACAGAAAATAAGTTTTGGTGAGGATGTGGGAAAAAGTGAACCTTCCTTGTACACTGTTGGTAGTACTGTAAAATGAGTGTAGCTACTATGGAGAACATTAGGGAAGTTCCTCAAAAAACTACCATATGATTCAATACTCCCACTTCTGGGAATATATCAAAAATAATTGAAGGGGGAGGGTACAGCTCGGTGGTAGAGCACATGCTTAGCATGCACGAGGTCCTGGGTTCAATTCCCAGTATCTCCTATAAAAACTAATAAGTAAACCTAATTACCCCCTCAATAAAAAATAAAAATAATAATAATAATAATTGTAAATAGGATATCAAAAAGCTATCTGTATACCCACATTCAGTGCAGCACTAATCACAGTAGCCAAGATGTGGAAGCAACCTAAATGTCCATGATGGATGAATGGATAAAGACACTGCACATACATACAATGGAATACTACTCAGCCTTAAAAAAGAAGGAAATCCTGCCACATGCTACCACATGGATGCACCTTGAGGACATTATACTAAGTGAAATAAGCCTGTCACAGAAGGACTGTGCATGACTCCACTTATATGAGGTATCTAAAGTAACCAAACTCAAAGAAACAGAAAGCAGAATGATGACTGCCAGAGGCTCAGTCAGGGGAGGGGAAACAAAGAGTCACTCAGTGGGTCTAGATAGAGTTCCAGTCAAGCAAGATGAAAAAGTTCTAGAGATTTATTACATAACAACATGGATATAGGTAACAATACCATAATGTATGCTTAAAAACTGTTAAAAGGGCAAATCTATGTTGTGCTTTTACCACGATAAATTTTTTTTTAAAAGAGGAGATCAGAACACAGATACTTCCAAAGGGAAGAGCACTGGAAGACACTGGGAGAAAACAGCCATGTGCAAGCCAAGGAGAGAGGCCTCAGCAGAACAAACCCTGCTGGTACCCTGGAGCTCAGACTGACAGCCTCCAAAACAGTGAAAAAATAGACATCTGTTGTTTAAGCTAAAAAAGATAAAACTAAAACACACACACACATCGAGTATGTGTCATCCTTTTTTTTTTTCCTCAAAATGACTTTAAACTGCCTCTCTAAAGAGAATAGCCACAAGAAAAAGAAGGGTGAGCATAACTGATCAATGCTAAGAAAAAACTCATTGACCAGAAGGAATCCCAGAGATCCACCTAAAGACTCCTGAACTGCTCTGCTCTCCTAACTCCTGCCCGTCCAAAGGAGGAACTGATGAGGGAGTATCTTATCTAGCTTGGGTGACCTCATCAACCCTGAACTGATCTCTAGGACACACAACATGCTCTCTGGGCACAAGGTCTCCATATACAAAGGGAGAACAAAAATAGGACTACATCTCCTCAGTGAGTCAACACCATCGATTGATTAAATATTTTTTCTCTTGACTTCAAAGTACGTTATTTTAAAACACAAAGCATTTGAAAAATATGGCATAATACGACTGTATGTTTGTACTGTTTCTCAGGGGCTTTGATTAAAAGAATAATTAACAATACAACACAGGTGCATGGAAGAGGTGGAAGATGTGCCATCACTTTACTTGTCCATCTGTCTGTCTGTTGTTACAACTCTCCATCTCTCATCTATGAATGTACTCGTTTCCTGGCGTGGCCCACACTGCCACAGTCAGGTATCACCACTCTGGCTCACATCAGTCTCCCAAGACAGGAGGGTGAGCCAAAAGCAGGGGTAGTTAATGAGGATCGCAGGGAGTTGTCACACAATGTTCACCGACTCACCCTTGCAGTATTCATTAATGTGAGATACCCACCCTTAGCGTGAATAAACGACTTGACCTCAACCATAAGTTAAACAAGACCTCACACCTCAGAGGTGAGGACACTGCAGACTAAAACAAGGAATACGAGGAGGTGCCTTGTTTTGATAACAAAGGGACACAATCATATCTACAAGAATACGGAAACCACAGATTAAATAAATAAGAATGTGTGCATCCACCAAATCTCATTATTCTGGAACTAACAGGCTCTCTGTGAAGTCCCAAGAGTGCAGTTAGCATTTAGAATCAAGCTTCCAGGAGTATTGCCAGACCTCAGACACAAGCCTTCTCAAATATTCCACTTGTATCCTGACCCTTTCAGGACACTGACCAAACTTTATCCTCAGAAAGGTCCTTAAGACATAATTACAAGGTCCTTCCGTAACAGCCCTCGGCACAGAAGACCTACAACCTGGGTCGGTCCCGGGGCTGACCGTGCAGAGACACGTGCACAGTCATGTGTATCCAGCTTCATTCACTGATGGCCTAACAACTCTTGAGAGGCTGGGGTTTCTTTTGTTTGTTTTTTGTTTATAAATGGGGGAAGTAGAAGCAGATAAGCCCATGGGTCAAAATGCTTAAGATCCTCTGAAAAAAATGATCCCAGACAAGTTGGACTCACTGCTACATGGAACTATCAGTTCTACTAGTCCACACAGAACCGCTTGTGGAACACCCCTCTGCAGAATTCACTAGAATATGGCCTAAAACTTCAGTCAGCAAGCAGTAATCTTCATTCAAGCAGGCATCCTTGGCTACACGGTGTTAGAAAAATACTGAGTTCTAGAAAACTGGGTTGAAAGCAAAAATGTTTCTTTTTGTTACGTGCCAACAAACAGAACTACAATCAGCCTTTAAATTGATACTTAAACCCTGAATACAGATCTTACGTTAATTTCCATATAATCCCTCTAAGTAGCCCCATGAGAGCCAAACATCCCTACTAGAGAAATAAGACAACCTGGACAGACAGAGGCAAAGCAAGTCACCATCACCGTGCTGACAACTCAGCTCCTGACTCCAAAGCCCACTGTCCTCGCCACGAGAACGTGCTGCTGGAGTTCTCACCTTGGCCGGACACTCAGCTCCGGGATGGTTCGAATAAATCTGGGATGACTTATTGGGAGAAACCTGGAAAGACAAATAGGGTTCAAACCACTTCTCTTATTCTCTGTAACACTGTAACTTGGAGACCAAAATTTCTAACTCCCCACCAAACCAAGCCACACCACCCACCGGTAATGTGTCAGGCCCAAGTGTTTCCATTCTCATCCTCTGCAGTAAATATTAAGAAGCTGGCTCATTTGATCTTTTTAGGCTCACTGATCATATTAAACCCTGAAAAGAATTTTCTTTACAGACTACATACTCCAAGTCTTCCACTCTAAAAATAAGAAAACTGAGGTCCAAGGAGAATAAGTGACTTAAGTGAAGATCCCACAGTTACTGAAATGAATATGCAAATTATTGGCTAGGCTTTGAATTCTGTTTTTGCTTTTCTTACAGCAAGTATTTTTACTCCAATAACGTAACTAGATTTAAACTAAATGAGTGTAACTAAAGTATGCAGTGGAGGATGAATTACAGTAACTGCTGATACATACTAAGCAATAACTATGTGTCAGACACCCCACTAGGCACATTACATGCTAGATATTCTTTCTTTCAATCTTTACAATGGCCCGGCGAGCTAGTCACTATCATTACTCTCACTTTACAAACTAGGAAAATAAAATTCAGAGAGTTGAGTAACTACTTAACTCAGTCACATAATTTTGAGTCCAAAATTCAAATCCGGAATCCAAACCCAGGTCTGACTCTAAATCATTGCTCTTAACCACTACATTATACACTATTAAAAAGCAAAGACACACAAAAGGATTTTCTGAATGTTTTGGTTAACTAAAAGAAAGTCTCATTTGTTCCAATTCCTTCCTTCATGATTACAGCAACCTCCCCTCAAAGGCAGTCCACCCCCAAAGCCTCCATACTTGAATGTCTTCATGTCTCTCCCGCCAATCACTCGGGCAGTGATCTTTTTCCCAACTTTCAGCTTGGAGGTAGGAGCTGTCCCCACTGGAACATCATCGAGAATGTGGGAGGCGTGGATACAGCCAATGATGCCATCTTCCAGGGTCACAACCACATGGGCGGGCTTAATGGACTTGACAGTCCCTGTGACCACGTCCCCAATGGACAGGGTGTGCTTCTTTATAGTCCCTACAACCAGAGCCGGATCCACTTCCTCATCCTCGTCGACTGTTTCAGAGTCCTTCCGGGTCTTTCTCATGGTCCTCTTAGCAGCTGGCCCCTCAACGGCCAAAAGAAGACCGGTCACCCCCGGTTCTGTGGTCTCGAGGGTTAAAGAGACACCCTGTCCCACCTGCAACTTTTCTGAGTCAAAGTGGAAGGTGTCATTGAGGTGAGAGGTCAGGGAGAAAGCTGCTAGGTGGCCAGTCTCTACCAAGGAGGCAACAGCAAAGGACTCCTCCAAGTGCTGCACGATCGCCTGGTGCTCACTGCCTTTCTTCAGCTGGAAAACAGAAAACCCACTGTCCCTGCTTCTTACAGAGCACAAGCACTCGTTTGTCACCCACTAGGCAGGGTGAGACCAGGGAAACCCTCTGAGTCCCAGGGACCCAAGGCTAACCCGAGCTGTAACAAACTAGCCTTCACTCCCTCGACCCAGCTTTCCCCTCCTGTACACTGAGGTGACTTGGCTACACTCAGGGCACCACATCAGAATCTCCTGGAGTTAACTTCTGTTTTGAATTCAGATTCCTAGGTCCTATCCTAGAACTAGTGAAATGAGAACATTAAAAGTTATTTTAGTGACTGATGTAAAGTCAGGCGACCTCTAATGGTTCTCCAACTTTAAGACACTATGGCTCCTGATCCTCTTAGTCCTACAAGCAGTTCACACAATTTATTCATCCTCAGTCATTCAGCAGAGTCATTACTGGGAGCTTACTGGGCACAAGGCATTTAGCCTGTCTTTCCCCAACATCCAGACTGTGCTCACGGCCCTACATGCACCAGCTTCACCTGGATGATAAAATGGAATAGGGACCTGCTAGAAAGCTTAGTGAGGGGTAAATACTGTTCTCTATTTCTGTTGTCTCTCAAAGCCTTAAAACTATAAGCAACCAGAGGTTAAGGATTACACCTATATAATTCTCTGTAGCATACCTTATGCAATTAGGAGCTTAATAATTACTTTAAACAATGACAAAATACGTACTTTACCCAAAGAAAAATTCCACTCATTATTTTGAGATTTCCCTTGAACCCATTCCCTTCCCACACAAAGTGAATAGGACACAGATGAGCAGCCCGGAGGTCAGAACTACACATACACATGCTTTTTTTTTTTTTTAAATCATAGTTTCTAACATTTCCCACCTTCATTTCCGATTCAAAAAATTCAAATTCTGCCTGCTCTTAAAAACCAAAGACTTAACAACACTACACCCAGATGTTCTGATGTGGCAACAGTCAGATGGAGTGAAGTCTTTGCTCCTCCGGGGCAGGGAGGGCAGCCCGCAGTCCAGCGGCATCCTGCTGCCACCGCTCCCTAGCCGCCCCGCCCGCTTCTCTCAACTACAGTCCCTGCTTGGCCCTAATGACCGCATGCACACGATTTACCCCTGAACCAGAGTGAAAGTCACCACTATTAACAACCACCCCAGGACGAGAGGTGTACCCTGGAATAAGCCGGATAAATCCAGGCCTACAGTCAGTTACCCTATCTGCAGGCCTCTACAGAGGATGTGGGGTTGAAGGGGTGTATGATGCCTTTGAAATCATGGGAATAGAAGTCATCAATTAGCGAGCTTACCTTTTTAGCTTTTCTATTCACCAAATCATGGCAGAGAGAAACATGTACTTCCAACTTCAACATGTCAATGCTTAAGATTACAACCTTCTTTTTCTGCCCAGATTCCACCTCCTGCCCTGCAGTGCAGAACCAAACACAATGTGATCACCCTCCTGGAGCAGGAGGGAAGGGAAATAGTATCTCTCCAACAGCCCTGCACCCCTTAGATAGAAAAAAGAAAAGAGGACAACCTGTGTCCTGGGTCTATGTGGGTCAAACGTCTAGCTCCATAAGTCAAGGTCAGGTATGCAGTAATTTATGCAACCCGATACATAAAAATCTAGATTTACCCAATTATAACAATAAAGAGATGCATACCTAAACCGTCTTTAGTATGCTGTTGTCTTGATTTGAGTCCACACAAGAAAAGCATGCCAAAACTTTCTGCTAAATCAGCTTATCTAGCCTATGTATTTGGAAATTCTGTACCCAAGAGAGGAAGCAATGGGCAAAGGGTTCCCCCACCAACCACGATGGGTGAGACAGAAGCACTCACCTGCCCGATGGTACCTGCTGGCCCTCAGCACCAGGCCAGGCACTGGGCCCTCACTGAACAGCACACAGCCATCTTCCAACACCTCCTGCACCTCTAGGTCAAGGAGCATCCCTGGAGTCATCTCGGCCAGCGTCTGGATCAGCACAGAGTCTGCCAGAGACCACAGGAAACAGGGATTAGCAAGATGAGACAATACTCACCACTCTTTCCCTTTGGAAACATGCTGCTACGTGGAGGACATTTCCAATGCGGAGTGTTGGAACCACTGTGGAAGTAAAATCGCTTTTGGTAAAAATGTGTGGTATCCATTAAAACTCCTACCACAAGCAGAGACTTATGCCTTTTGCTAATCCCACCTGGCCATAATTCATGAAAATAGTCAACAAACGCCAGAAACACATGCTTCCTCTTGGTTTCAGAATTTTTGTTCTTTCTGTTTGGAATCTACCCTCCCAAGCTTCTGACTCCCAAATGCCATCAGCGTTCTAACAATCCCACACAATGGTTCAAATCTCAGGAGGGTCAGACTAATCACCCCTCAGGAAATCTAGCAGGTCCCTGTTTCATTTTCTCATCCACTCCATAGTTGATGAATACAGGAACAAAAAGTGAAGAGGTGAATGGATTCACAACAAATGCAAACCTGAAGCCAAAGAACTTAGGAAAATTTTCATTCTGGACTGGGAGGGAGCACAAGGGACCTTCTGGGATACTGGTAATGATCTTTTATCTCAATCTGGGTGGGAGTTTAACAGGGAGGTTCATTTTATAAACATTTACTGAGCTGCACCCTAAAAGATGTGTGCCCTTTATAAAAGTCATACTCCCATTAAAAAAAAGTTTAACAATTTTTTTTAATGTTCAGGAAGCCCCAAAACTCATTGGAACAGACAGGCATAACTGAGGATGCACACTCCCCACCCCCGACCCTCATCCTCTGCCCTCCTGCCCCTACCTCGGTTGCTCATGAGGCTACGGATGCCCTGCCGCTCCTCCAGGCACTGCGTCAGGAGGAGGAGGCTGGTGGTGGCCAGGTCCCCCAGGGTGCAGTCTGACAGCCGCAGTGACAGCAGCATCCGCTGCTTCTCCTCGTCCACATTGGTTACCTTTGCCACCACCGTCTGCCCCTCGACAAAGTGGTCACTTGTGGAGGTCACAAACTTGTCACTCATGATCTAAAGGAAAGAGTGAACAAAAATAAAAAAAAGAAAGAACGTCTCTGTAAGACAATGCACTTAACACACCCAGAAAGAGGTGTAGGCCGAGGGGGATGGAACCTATGAAGTTCCCCGAGCCCTCTCTGAGCACAGCTCAGCTCCCCTCCCATAAAAACACAGGAGAGACCCTGGCTGCCAACACCACCGCCTTCGAAGGCCACCCAGCCGAGAAGACACAATAGTTGCAAGCCAGAGGGCCACGGAGCTGTCGAGCACCCAATGGCAACCCTCTGCTCCTCACTATGCATGTTTCTGGGGCCCTGCCCCCTGCACCCATTTTAAAAACTATTCTGGCAGGGGATGCAAATGAGATTTGTGCAGGCGAAACATTAGGGGAACACACCTTCAGAAGGGAAAACATATTTATGAATTGTGTGGCAGGAATGAGTGATGAGCCCTTTGCTCACCACTGTTGTACGCTGGCTTTGGTGAGACTCCTCCCCACTATGGGTCTCAGCTGATTCAGCAGGCCTGGGAGGGGGTTCAACTATGAGATTGCTAGGATCTTTTCTGGTCGAAAAGCCTGCCATCCAATGACCTACCCAAAGCTGTAGCGTGACATAGAAAAGGCGCCCTTTCCTCCAGGGCACAGCTCTGAGCCAGGACACAAGGCTGGGCAAGAGGGTGGACTGAATCTCAGCTCTACTCCCTGCCAGTCAGGTGCCTTTATGTCACATCCCTGGAAATCTTTCAAGAGATTAAAGTATCCTGCTCTTTCCCACCAACCCTCAGGTTCTGTGGCCCTGCTGTCTCCCCTCAAAGGCCCTTGTGCAGGGAGCTGAACTTACAGCCTTGGGGGCCAGTCCACTAAGACCTGAGGGGAATTGGACGAACACACCGTAGTCCTTGATGCTCTTCACAAAACCAATGAGCAGCATTCCGGGATGGATTTCTGAGAAGCTCTTGGGATCCTGGCCACCCTCTACTGCAGAGACCAAAGCTGGCTTCCTGCAAAGGAGCTAGTGACACTTCATCAAGGAATGTTCCAGAAAGCGCAAATGAACTGTCCATCTCTCCTGTCCCCTTTCTCCACTCTACATCCTCTTTACAGTGATTCTAAATGGGCCAACCAGCAGCAGCATCACCTGGAACCAGCTAGTGCAGCATATCCTTCAGCACCACCCAGACCTACTGAATCAGACACTGGGGTGGGGCCGGGCCAGCTGTGCTGCCCAAGCCCTCCAGGTGATTCTGACGCACACTGAAGTATGGGAATCACTGTTTTACTCTGTTCCTCATTAGCTCATCTCCAGATTACTACAGAGAATGGCTCATCCCTGCGGTGTGGCAGCTGCCTTGGCCATGATACAGTTGTGTATCACTGCCTCCATCTTCACACTAACCAATCCTGCCTCCTCTCCTATCTTCTCTGAGATTTTATTTTACACTCTGTGAGAAAGGAGGCAGTGTCTTCCTTCTAAGTGCCCACACTAAGACCAAAGGGAATATTCTGAGACCTGTACACCAGTGGGGAAGGGGAGGGGAGAAAGGAGGACAGCAGGTACCTTCCTAACTGTTCTAACTCAAGGGGTGAGCACTGAGCACCCCGAGACAGACGGATGCACCGCTGGGAGTGTCCTGCGGGCCCTGGCGTGCCACAGGGCCTCTCCCCAACACCCTGGACTCCTACTCTGCCCTGACCGCCAGCATCTGCCTGCAGGGCCGTGACCCTGCTCTGCTTCCCCACCCAGGGGAACAGAGGCAAAGTGCAGGCATGGCCACTGGACTGGTACTACGGAGGTATTTCTGAAGTCAGACGGCCAGTTTCCTCTCCATGGAGTTTCCAACTAAGAGCAGAGCCTGACCTGAAGTTCCCTATCCCCCTAGGGCCCACGGTTCCCCAAATTCCATGACTCCCAGATCCCAGGAAAGGATACAACATGTTCGTCATGCTCGCTCAGACACAGGACTCTGTGAAGGGTGTCGCCTGCCTGGAGCCAGTGATACAACAGTGGGCCATTGGCAACGTGGTCTGACAGATGAGGCGTAGGGAGGAAGGCAGGGATGTTGTGGGGCAGGACAGCCACCTTCAGCCCATCTTTGGCCTTCTCTAAAACCTTCACATCCACCAACTATCCAGGAAAGAGAAAGACAAAAAACAGTACTTGTCTTCAGCAGAGAGCAACCTCTTATAGGTCAGGTAGAGATCAGAGGCATCAAATTCCAGCACCAGGGAAGACTGAGAGGTCACTATCAGAGAAGCAGCTTCCTTCCACCCACCACCCCACCACCCCCAAAGACCCAGCAGGCACACATACCCACAAGCACAGCAGGACCCATCTGTGGGCTCACATCACTCCTCTCCCAAGTCCCTTCGCTGGGTCCCAAAGGAAAGACAACCTTACATTCTGGCCCTAGGGACCAGAGAGGACAGAGGGCAGCAGTACACCGCTGACACGCCACATTGTAACAGAACCTCTCTTTCCTTCCATTTGCTCTGACACACAGCCATATCCAGCTCCTTTGATCTTTCCACTCCATGGGTTCCAGGACCCACTGTGTCAGGGGCACCCTATGTGTTTAGTGACAAGTAACTAAAATAACTCGTCTGGAGAAGTCCAGGTACCTGCCCGGCGTTAATGACTCTTCTTTTTTTCTGACTGTGTCCCGCACACTCTTTCTTTGGATCACTCGACAGCTTAAATGACAAGAGCATCCTCTCTTTGGATGGCTCACAGCTCAGCACCACAACCTTCACCACCTGGTGAGAAACCACACCTGCTTGGCCAACTGCCCCCAGCAGGCCTTCCAGGCCCTGGAGAGAGCTGCCCCCAACAAGTGCCTCAGAGGCCCTGGGCGATCCACCAAGACCCCAGATCAGATCAGAAGGCAGTGAAAAGAAACGTACTGAGGGCTACATAGAACCCCCACAAGTCAGTTTTTAGGGTGAAAAAAAAAGACATGAATAAATTTTTTTTGGTACAACCCCCAGTTTTAAAAAATTGTTATTCCTAGACAGACCCAGACTCACTAGTTTTATGGCAGCGCCCCCTTGTGGTGACAGTGGCCTCAGAATAATTTGTGATAGGACAGACACCAGCGCATTGTAGGTAAAGACTAATTTCTTCCAGGTTGAGGGCCTGATGTCTGTTGTTTCCAGCTTCCACTGAACCCTGTTGAGGGTTTCTCTCTGTTCTGTTCCCACCTCCTCCATTTAGCTGGCTCAGGTCCACTAGGCCACACGCTCTCTCTTTCCACATCCCTTAAAAAGTAGACCCCCTACTCCAAATCTGTGTTCATGGGGTCTCCATGGGTAGGAGCCTGTCTAGGGAAAGGGTTACCTGGCCAGTGTAAAAGACACTCTCTGGGTCAGGGACATACTCGGCACTGAGCTCATGCTTGGGCACCAATCCCTGCACATCATTGTAGAATTTCACAATGCAGCCATAGTCCTTGACCCTGAGGATAAAGCCATGTGTCTGTAGCCCAGGCTTGGCATCAGCATAGCAGGTAATGGCAGGCAGTTTGGATTCAACCAGGGTCTTCTTCAGGGTCATTATCAGCTTCTTGGCTTCTGGGTTACAAAGTAAAACCTAGGGAAGGATATTGGCCATCATCAAGTTATCCGCTATCAAGAGAGCCCCTGACCCCCTCAAGACCAAAGGCCATAGTCAGTCCCTAAGAACCTGCTATCTCGTCCCCTCTGAGAATAATCTCAGCCACAGAGCCTCCCTGCTTCCTGCTGAGTGACAATCTAGACAGAATTCATCTCTATCTCAAATGTACTTCCTCCCCTAAGTTCCCTCCTGGGTCTAGGGCAACACTCATTATCCCACGCACCCTCAGAGTCCTGTGTTGGCTACTTCTGCTCTGCCTTAGCGCTCTCCCCACCGCATCTTGTCTAACAGAATGAATGACTGAGCCAATTTCCACCTCCATACTGTTGTGTGCTAGCTATAAACTAATACTGAGAGATCCAACCACCTCTCATTCCTCAGGTCATTCCCTTGAGGGCAGAGAAGTTCCTCTATTTCCAACCTCCTGATCCCACTAACATGAAATTTTGTACCAATAAGTAATCAATACCTTTGCTGACTCAATAATGAAATAAAATGAAAATAAGAAAATTCTAACATTCTGAGTGCCTGCACATACCCAGCCTTAACTACTATGTACTATCGCATTTAATCTTCACAACTTCAGGAAGCTTCTCTGAAGATCCAAGTCTTTGTCATGACACACTCAAGTTTTCGTAGCTTTTTGGGGGCTATTTCTGTGCCTGACAAATCCATTCCTCCTCCTCAACCTTCCAAATCCTACCCACCCTCCTTTCCAGTTCATGTCCCACCTCTGTCAGAAATCTAGAAGACATTATTGTCATATAGAGATCAATTTGAAAACTGGTTCTGCCATTTATTAGCTGTGTGAGCTTGGGCAAGATACTTGGCTTTCCTAAGCTTTAATTTCCCCACCTACAACATGAGGGTAACAGTATTCCCTTTACAGAGCTGTTTTAAAGATTAAATGAAATAATGCATGTTACGTGCCTAGCATAGCAACTGGCACATGATACCTGATAGCTGCTACTGATCATCATTATCAACGATTCTTAACGCCCCAGCTTACCCTCACCTCCCCTTTGTGAAATATGACCACAGCGTACAGCCTGCGCCAAACTATGTGGGCCTGCTCTCTTCGTGTATGATTATTTTAACTCTCAATTATACTACACAATTATAAAGGGCAGGAACCTGGTTTTCTCTTTCCAATGCCAGGCACAGCCCTGCAGACGTTATGTGGCCATTTTGTGGAAAGATGCAGAAACTCCAGCTGAGAAGCACTGCTCTCTTCCCATCTGGCCAAAACCCCAACAAAGACCCTTCAGGAGGCTCACCCGGCACTTGACTTCATCCCCAATGTGGTACTTCTTCTCTGGATTCTTCATAAGGATGTCAGCCAGGTGCATAGGGGGTACCAGGCCTCTGACTTGCTTGCTCACCTTCACCAGTATCCCGTATGGCTTTATGGTCAGCACCGTGCCCTAGAGAGTGCAAGGAAAAGATGCCATGATGCCTTAAGAATGGTCTTTCCTACACTACTTACAACACAGCATCTCACACCTCTCTTTCGAATGACACCTTCCTGGGCTAACTGGGCCTGCTATTCCAGATTTCATGGGGGCAAAGCACCCACCCCACACTGATCCGGAGGCAGTAGGGTTTATTTATGAGAACCTTCACATCTTTATGTATGAGCATGTTCTTTCTGCCTGCCTTACAAGTACATTCTCCAATGGAAGGGACTGGGTCTCCTAAGGAATGAACTCCATATAAAGAGGAGATTTCCACTGGGGCTAAGTGGCTGGACAGGAGAGGCAACTGGAACTGGCTTTTTACTAACATCCCAGGTAACTCAAGTATCATAGAACTTTGACCTGGACTAATAAACACCACCGAATCCCAAAATTGATGACCTACTGTCTCTGTGTAGTTGGGTGGTGCTAGCAAGACTTTACCTTAAAATTAATTACAAGTTACCCAAGGGAAGAAAAACAAATTCCAGTTAGCAGGCAGAAGCAAGGAGCATGACTTTAATGAGGACTAATAAGCTGACAGTTAACCTGTGAACTAAAGACTGTCTGAAAGTGGGGCAGTATCTAATTATACACCTGAGGTCTTACCTTTACCAAGACCCCAGGTTTGATGTCATGATACCAAAGGAACTGAGCTTCAATAATAGACCTAGAACAAAAGGCAAATACAAGATTTAAAAACTAGGGTAGAGGCTGCCTAAAATTCAGAGCTACCAAAATCATGCTGGCAAGAAAGGAAACCGTCACCAAGCAAGGCCAGGAGACACTGTGACCATGCACCCACACAGGGGCACACCTCTACACCTCATGTGAGTTAATGACAGACTTACGTCCGCAGAGAGAGCAAAGCGAGTTCATCCATTTGGCTGTAGTCAATGATTCTACACTTGTGAGTGTTTCCTGGCTTGAAGGTCTCAGGTTTGAAGAGTTTCTTAGAATTGGAGAGATGGCTGAGCTACAAAGTACGAAGTGATTAAGGACAAAACAGAGACAACATTCTGGGGCAATCAGACATTAAATCAGACATAGAGATGACTCAATACCTTTATCACCTACCCTGAAAACAGTACTCTGATTACCTGTTAAAATAATTGCTCTAACTAAAGGACCCCAAAAGTCCTTCTGGGTAACATCTCAATGAAGCAAAGAGCCTCCTTACCCAGGCATAGGCCAGAGCCCCATCCTTCAGCCTGAAGGTGGCCCCAATGTTGGGGAAAAAGTCCTGGACAGGAACATCATCCAGCACAGCTCCCAGCTGCTGGCAAGAGAGTCGAGGGAGTGGGCGCCCAGGATGCAGGAAGATGGGGCGCAGGCTCAGCCGTACAGCTCTGGTCTGAGGATGGACACAGAGGACACAGGCCTTTACCTAAACGAGGAAAAGGGCATAATGAGCAGGACAAAGCACACTGGAGATAAGACACTCTGGAGAGGACTTTTTGGGAGGGTCAAGATTCTCCATACGCTGGCCAAGCTATAGACAGAAGTACTAAAATCACCTTGTGTTGGGGGATGGAAATAGCTCAGTAGCAGAGCACATGCTCAGCATGCACGAGGTCCTGGGTTCAATCCCTGGTACCTCCATTAAAAAAAGAAAAAAAGTAGAAAGAAAAATTTAAGTAAAAATAAAATCAGCTCATGCAATCATGCAGCATGCGGAAAGTTCAAATGATATCCCAGAGGAACTATGTCCGACTGAATCAATGCTTATTCAAGGCCAGGAAAATATATACCAGGTCTCCTCAACACCATGAGGCTAATAATATACAAGCAACAGAAGCCATGTACTGGCGTCACTACGTCAGAAGCTCCTCTGAAACACAGCAGAAACAGTCTACTCTGATCATAAGGTCATTGCATGTAAAATGTCTCAACTCTGTACACAAATATGACCATAAGGAAAAAAATTACTAGAATGAGGTTCACCAGAAAGTTAACAATACTATCACTAGGTGTTGGGAAAACCTACTTTTACTGAAAAAAAACCATACACACAACAAAGCTTCTACAGCTTCCACTAGCATGTGTTACTGTTAAAAAATAAATTATTTGGGGATTTTTAATAAAACTCTGATTAACATATATTGAGATTTTCTTCTCAAATATCCATGTTCATTGTAGAAAATTTGAATATTTAAATAAGGGTAGAAAAATCACCCAGACTTAATCACTAATGCCTGACCGCACAATTGTCCAGTATTTTAACCAGATGCACTCTTTTTAAGAATTTTTTTAAAAAAAACTAAATCTATGTTACAGTTTTTTTAAACTATATATTTCTATTTAAACATTTATCTTGTTCTCTTATGTTAAATACTCTTCCAAAACACTTTACATTATATAAGCAAAAGATTCACTACCAAAGAAAAGACAAGAAGTCAAACCATATGGAAGAACATGAAATAAAAACGGCAAGTTGCCTTCTTCTCCATATGCTCCTTCTCTAATCGCAGGCCCCAGAAGTAACCACTGGTGGTCTCTCATGGCCCCTCCACAACACTTCACTCCCCTCTCCTCCTCTCTGACACCTGTCCACACGCAGTCCCAGGACCTGACCATAGCTCACTGTTGATACTCGACAGCTGACTGGGACACAACTGAAATCAAGAAAAGGTAAGTGCAACATTTCTTACTGGCTGATTTGAGAAATATGTTCCAGCTTTCTTGGGATCCAGGTGCATAAAGTCAACCAGGCCAGTGAAGAATGAGAGAAATTTCAGCGTAAGGCCAAGTGGAGTCACCTAGAAATAAACAGAACCAGTTATAAAAAAAATCTCTGTGAAAGAACCAAGAATGTTCAAGATATCATTCATACTAAGCACTCAGTGCCACACTTTCCATGATAACTGTGTGTCTCTCCTCCCCCTGCTAACCTGTATCATCTCTCTTCCTATAAAATCAAGTGGCAAGGCAACTCCTGGCACAGGGTGTCCCTCTATTCAGGAGGCTCATCTCCCTTCCAGCCTGGGAGGACAGCAGTCTTCCACTCGGGATTTCCCAGTGGGATGGAAGGTGCCTTGTAACAAGGATCCCCAAGGAACTGCCAGCCTGACAACGTGGACAAATTGTCACTAACTTGGTGATGTGCCCAGACAAAGAAGGTAAAACCCAAATGCTTACAGAAGGGAGATACTGACCATGACCAAATCACCCTATAGAGCCTCTCAAAGCTAAGAAACTAGAGGTAACAAACACATCAAAACAGAGCAGTGAAGTTGATTGAAATCAGGGAAACTAAGTCAGATTCCCCAGGTCCTCTCCTCAAACTGCACGGTCCACCTCTCTCCCATCACCACAGAAAATGCACCAGACTCAAAACACAGAATAGGGCAAACCATGAAAACATGGATTAAGAAAAATTCTGAATATCATATAGATTATTAGATATACAGACATACCACCTTTCTCCCATCTAGCTCTTAACAGCCAGACTTGCACCCTCCTGAGTCAGAAGAGATCTTTTCTAGAGAAATCTAATATGCCAGAGAAGACTTTTAACAATGACACCTGGAAGTTGCTCAAAAAAAGTCAGCTAGTCTCCTGATTCTGAGAGTGAAGTCAGCCAGTCAAGAAGTCCCACCCAGGCACACAGACCTCTTAGCAGTTTTTTAGTGCCTTACTCATACTATGGTGGTCAAAACAAAAACTCAATGGAGAATGGAAAAGTTTAAGTTGGGAGACTCTCCCAGAAGGCAGGACATACATAAATGCATGCATGTATCAAACCAAAGAGAAGAAAAAGTAAGAAAATAAGAAAACTGATTCATTAAGGCTAACATCATACTAATAGGAGTTCCAGAAAAAGAAAATTCTGGGGGAGGGTAAAGCTCAAGTGGTAGAGTGTGTGCTTAGGTATGCATGAGGTCCAGGGTTCAATCCTCAGTACCAGTACCTATACCACTCCAAAAAAAATTCAGAAAAAGAAAATTATTAAAATTTGTAAAAGATCTGATAAGGGGCTAGGATCTAGAATATACATAGAATATATAAATGTTCGCGAGAATGGAGAGAAACTGGAACCCTTGTACTGCTGGTGGGGATGGAAAACATTGCAGCCACTTAGGCTGTTCCTCAAAAAGTTAAACACTGAGTTACCATATGACCCAACAATTCCATTCCTAGATCTATACCCAAGAGAAATGAAGGCATACGCCCTCACAAAAATTTGTACACAAATTCCATAGCAGCATTATTCACAATAGCCAAAAGTGGGAACAATCCAAACGTCTACTGACTCCATACGATGGCATATTATTCAGCCCTAAAAGGAATAAATCACTGACACCTGCTACAACATAGATGAACTTTGAAAATATGCTAAGTGCAAGAAACTAGACACAAAAGGCCACATACTGTATGGTTCAATTTATATGAAATATCCAGGATAGGCAAATTCAGAGATAGAACTAGATTAGTAGTTGCCAGAGGCTCAACAGAGGGATGAATGTAGAGTGACAACCAATGGGTACCAGGTTTCTTACTGGAGTGATGAAAATGTTCTGGAATTAAACAGTGGTGATACCTGCACACCCTTGTGAATGCACTAAAAAACCATTAAACCATACACTTTAAAAGGGTGAATTTACTATATGTAAACTATATCTTGATTTAAAATTAAAAAAAAAACACCCAACAATACAAAAAACTTTTGCAGAACTGAAGGATCTGCATTTCTGGATTATAGGTCTGCAGCACAAATAAATGGGACAGAGAGCCATACCAAAGCACATCATTGTGAACTTTAAAATAAAAGGGATAAAGACAAGATCTTTGAACATACAAAGGAAGGGAAATCAAAATAACATCAGCACCAGAGAGCAAGTGACAATGGGAACAATGACTTCAAAATTCTGAGTTATTTTTGACCTAGAATTCTAAACCCAGCTTAATGATCCATCACATGTTAGAGCAGAATAAAGATGTTTTCAGATATACCAGGTGTGCAGAAAAGAGTTAAATTAGCAGGCCTTAGACTGTGATCCTTAGAAAAGCCTGCCCTGGGCTGGCGTCTGGGAACTTAGATTTCGGGAGGGTTCCCACTGCTCCTAGAACTAAGTGGCTCACTGTACCTAAACTATTTGTGCAAACAATAAGGTTTATGCTAAACACTCGAATTCCTTACAGGAGTTTGAATTTTGGTACATGCAAGGCAGAGGGTGCCTATGTGACCAGCCCCAATAAAAACTCTTGAATGAACTTTGCTGGTAGACAATATTCACATGTGTTGTCGTAACTTGCTGCTGGAGGAATTAAACACAGCATTTGTGACTCCACTGGGAGAGGACTCTAGGAAGCTTGCAGCTGGTTTCTTTGGGACTTTGCTCCATGGGCCTTTTCCCTTTGCTGATTCTGTTTTGCCTCCTTTCACTGTAATAAATCATAGCCGTGAGCACCACTCAATGCTGAGTCCTGTTGAGTCCTCCCAGTGAATCATCGAACCTGGGAGTGGTCTCGGGAATTCCAAAATACATTAGGTCAAGAAAGTAACCTCCCATGTGCTTTTCTGAGAGTGCGTCTGGAGAATGTGACACATTAAAATAAACCAAAAAAGAGGAATACACGGAATCAAAGAAGGCTCTATCCCAGCATTAGAGCGATGCAGCTACGTGCCAAAGAATGCCAGCAAACCACCAGAAGCCAGAAAGAGGGAAGCAATGGTTCCCCCGCCGGTGTTGGAGGGCACATAGCCTGCCAAAACCTTGATTCCAGGCTTCTACCTTCCAGGAACTGTGAGACAATAAGTTTCTGTTGCTTTAATCCACCTAGTTTGTGGTCCTTTGTTAAGGCAACCCCACGAAACTGGTAAAATACACGTACAACCAAAAATATAAAAAAATCCCACTGGAAAAGAAAAAGAAGGCTCTATCCAATATAGCGGAGTGAGTTGGGAAGGGTACAGCTCAGCGGTGGAACACATGCTTAGCATGCACGAGGTCCTGGTTCAATTCCCAGTACCTCCATTAAAGAAATAAATTTAAAAAACTCCTAATTACCTCCCTTCCCCTCAAAAAAAAAACCAATACAGGGGAGTGGGGAAGGATCCAGCATGACAGAGAAGGGAAGTCCTTGGGCATCAACTATGCAGAAGCCCTATAGAGCAACCAGTCCAGATTAGAGCAGGATGACAGTAAAAGGATCTCCAGGTTGGGGGAAAAAAAGTAACAAGGATTATTTAAAAGGCCTGAAGATACAGAAAATAGAAACAGTGAAAGGTATAGGAAGAGAATTCAGCAAATAACAAAAACAAAGCTGATTACCAACTTCAGGAAAAAAAGCTGTTCAAGAAAGAGTCAAATACTACCCAGCTCAACAAGTAAATATATTTATGTAGTCATAATAATTTAAACACCGAATAATGATTTAATCAAAATTTTTCTAGACCTCTGTTGAAAGGCTGGGGGAAGGGAAGGGAAGCATAAGAGAGCCAAAACTTCACCTACCTTGATAAGAAGTTAAAACTCAATGCCTAAAAGTGATAAACCATGAGATACAGCAGAAGCTTATTACTTAGAAATGTGGAGGTAAATTTCAAAAGATAAGCTAAAAGAATTAAAGACGGGGATTAGATGGGATGAGACAGTTCTTCATTATAAGCCTTTCAATACCATTTGATCTTTTAGATCAGCACTGTCCCACAGAAATAAAAGCCACATATGTAATTTCAAGTTACCTAACAGTCACATTATAAAAATTGCAAAGAAACAGATGAAATTTATTTTAGTAGTTTATTTAACCCAATATATCCAAAATATTATTTCAACATGTGCTACTGGCTACATTTCAAGTGCTTGATGGCCACATGGGACCAGTGCCACCCTACTGGACAGCACAGTTTAGGCTGTGTGCACACACTACTTCAATAAAAATGATTTTTACCTTAGAAAATAGCAGTAACAATGAATGGCTTACCTTCTGTACCTGGGCTTTGACCACCAATCCTGGTAGCAGGTTATTGTGGGTCCAGTTTTGCTCCTCAGTGGCAATGGCAGCAGAAACTTCTGAATGACCAATAGACAGACTAACAACTCCCCCGTTGCCTTTCACCTCCTCAATGGTGCAGTTCAGGTACTGGCCCACCTTCAATTTAGCACCTGCAAGTCCAATCCCCAAAAGGAAAATACCTCTATGAGAAGGACTCCTAACTTGAGCTCAAGCAATACCGGAAGGATCCATGGCACACCTGCCTGGTTACCGTGCAACACTCCCCATGTGCCCAGGCTCTCAGAGACCAACTACAAGAAGGGAGCAAAGTGACGCAAAAATATGGAAACCTCAACAAGGCAAGAGAGTGCTGCTTCAGAGGCTTTGAGGACCCAAATTCCAGTGGAATCTTCTAAGTGAGCAAAAGTGAAACTGGTCCATCAGATCTTAGTGAGACTGCCATTCCTGACCCTTGACACCTCTTCCCTTTTCTACCAGCTAAGATTAACAGCTGATTTTAGCAAAGCCAAGCAGCCTTTAAGGTCATCATTCCATCATTTTACTTACCAAAGTGGCATCTAAGTATAATCCCCACACAACCATGTACTGGCCCCTCTTCATCCCCTCACCTTTGTTCTTCTGTCGGATGTACTCCTGGGCTTTCTGCAGTGGCAGAAAAGCTCTGGCCCCACCAACACCAATGTCCACTAGGTAACCATGGTCTTCCAGGCTGGACACAGTGCCTGTGAGCAGCTGGAGGAAGAAAAAGCATTCTCCAAAGTTCAAAAGTCAAAGGTCAAAGGATATATGAACAAACATCCATTACCAAACATGACTGCTCCCACCATCAATCTCCATACATCATCCCATAATCCCACGCAGCCTCCCACTTTAACTTCAAATCTCAATCCAGGGAGTAGGGGTAGATATAGCTCAGTGGTAGAGCGTGCTCTTAGCATGCAAGAGGTCCTGGGTTCAGTCACCAGTCTTTACTTAAAAAAAAACAAAAACAAACCCAAAAAACCTCAATCCCTACAACACAGGGAATATCGTCATATTTTATTACAACTATACATGGGGTATAACCTGTAAAAACTGTGTCACTATATTGTACACCTGTAACATGTATAATATTGTGCCTCAATTATACTTCAATTTTAAAAAAAATTTTTTTAAACAAAAGGAAAAAACCCCTCAATCCCACTAGAGAATAGAAGAGTAAAAGACATCTTAATTCTCCCAGGATTTGGAGGATCTTATGGTTTCCAGACAGTGAAGAGTTGAATAATGGTATGACAGAGGTGGAGGTCTCTCCACTGGAGGATTTTCAAAAGACAGGAAAGGCTTTCATGTTATACAAAGAGAGATAAACCAGACAGCCTTGCAAGGTCACTCCCAGTGCCATCACTAATGAGAATTCAGAACTACTACTCTTCTGTCATCATGACTTTTCTAAACACCTCCAAGACATTAAAAAAAAAATCTTGCCAACCTCCTTTATATTTCATGGGAGGCACTGTGGCATTCAAATCTGACTCTGACACTTATGAGCTATTTGGTCTTTGGCCACTTAAACCTTTTTCAGTTTATTTTCTCAGACGTACAAGAAAGATCTCTATCAGCCTCACAGGGTTGCTATAAAAATTTCTTTGGAACAGCACCTGTCAAACAGCAGCTTCTCAGCACCTGTCAATTTCCTACAACTTGGCTTACTTTTATTTCCCTTTTTACTCAACTTTTAGGGCCTGTCCCAAACTCCACTGCTTCTAACCAAATGTTACAAAATCATATTGATCTCCTTTCTCTCAAGTGAGTATAGTTCATGTGAGTGTGTTTTGTACCTACTTAACTTGGAGGTGCTGAGCGAGGATGAATTTCCCCTGAATCTCTACAGGACTGGGAGGTTCAGTGGCAGACTGCCTGTTAGTACAACTGACAGACTCACTGCCCTGTCTACCCTGTCTCTTGTTCTCAGAGAGCAGTCCTCAAGTATACACCCCAAATGCCAATGGCTTAAGGCTTATCTGTGAAGAAGTCTTGGTAAGATAAGGTACTTCAAGGAACTCCTTCTCACTCTTACTAAGATTTCCTTGGAGGCATTTTTTTTTTCCTACCAGCACATCTTGGACTTGCTTTCCCTGTCTACCCTCCAAAGTAATGTGATTAGGTTCAAGCCTTCAATTTCCATCAAGAGCCCAAAACACTCTGGAGAACCCCCACCCCCAGGGAAAGACCTACCCCATTGTAATAGTTAAGCTGAAAGTGAAAGGCAGTCTACACACACCTAAGGAGGCAGGACAGGGAGAAGGCACGTCGCCTGCTCCTCTTCCCTGGCCCCAGATACGTACCATGCCGGATTTCAGGGCTTCAGCACTCAGCACTTTGTTGACATTTTTGGGGTTCAGAGATAGCTTGATATTCTTTTTGCCCCTCTGAGTGATGCTCAGACTGCTCACCACACATCTCACCAGCATTCCAGGTGAGAAGAGCTCAGGCAAGCCGACCAGGTCCTGCATAATACAAATGAGGAAGACCTGATACGCACCCTTCCCCTGAACTGAGAATTCATTGCACGGCCCTGGCTCAATGGTTTTTTATCCTCAGATCCCAAAAAGCCCAAAAGGTGGATGAAGATAGTAACTGCTCGCCCACAAAGGAAGATGGGTCTGTGGCCAAGTCACAGTCTTAAATTACAGCAAAAGGCCTCCAAACATCTCCACACAACGGGTAGAAGAGAGATGACTTGTCAAAAGAATCCTCTACGATTTCTGGCTCTACTTCCTCACCTCCTACTCATTCACCTCCTACTCACTCTTCAGCTCCCGGCAGTCTGCATTCCACCCCCTCACTCCATACTTCATCCCCCAAGAAAATCATCAATGACTTCCATGTTGCTAAATCCAGCAGTCCATCTTACACTCCTTCTCTTACATGACCTTTACAAAGCATTTAACATCGGTGCTCTTTCTCTCTTTAAACATTTCCTCTCATCTTCTAAAACCCTTTAATCACTGATTTTCTTCTTTACCTCTCTGGCCCCATGTTCCTCCTTTTATCCAGCAATTAAAATACAGGATTTACTCTTGGCTCAGTCTTTCAGTCTCCTCTCATTCTGAGCAACTTTCTCCCCCTTTACAGCTTCAACTACCACCTATACAAAGAAGTCTCACACACTCATATTTCTACCCCAGACTCCCTTGAGCTTCAGGATCACCTATCTACTGGTTGTCTCAACTGCACCTCAAACTCAACATAACAAAAAAATCAAATTATGATCATCTCTCCCAATCCAGGTCCCCTTTCAGGGTTTCACATCTCAGGATAGCATGACTGTCAAGTCATGCTGAACAGAAATCTAGGACTCATTTTTGACACTTCTCACAGCCTCACCACCCTTATCAACTCCACCACTAGGCACTGACTTTACCTCCTCAGCCCTCTGTAAATCCTGAACGCAAGCTGCCATCAATCTCAGAGACTGGACTATGGCAATAACCTCATAACTAGTCTCTAAGCAATATTCGTGCCTCTTCAATTTATTCTCTATGCTGTCTACATGTCACCTAACCCAATGAGAACATTTTAAGGGTTTCCCATTGATTCTAGAAAAACCAGTCTTTAACACGGTCTGCCCTCCACCCAGCTCTCTAGCCTCCCACACACCACCGGTCCCTGCTCTCTCTGCTCCAGCCGCACTGGCCTTCTCTCTGCTACACATCAGGCTCCTTCTGCCTCAACTCCCTCCCTTCTTTCTCTAGCATAACCTCATCCTTCCATCTCAACTCAGGCTTCCTTTCCTCAGGTACCTTGTACCTTTCCTTCTTAACACTTAGCAAAGGTGTAATTTTACATCTCTTTGTGTACTGCTTATTTCCAGTTACAGATTTCATCCAGGTTTCCCTTACCTGCAGAGGTTCCTCTTGTGCCACCTGCTCATTCAGCTTTTCAGTGTAAGCATCACAGATTTCAGTCACTTGCACAACCCCCTGGAGGCCATTGGGGAGGCTAATCACCAGGTCCAGTTCATTTACCTCTTTCACGCAACCCAGAATCCGCATTCCCTCACATAGGGACTAGAAGAGAAAGAGTGAAATATGTACAACAGGGAGGAGAACAATGATTGGGGAGGTTGGGGGTGGGGTGGGGTGTCAGGCTTCTGGTCCCAACGTCCCAACTCTGACATATAAAAGCCACAGGAGATTCACATGTGTATATGTCAGTACACTCATCAAGCATCTGACTGAGCACCACGAAAAGCTTAAATTATACAACAGCGTTTACAGCCCGAGGATGCTGCTGGGCACTCTCGCCTTTTCCTTTATTCCAAGCAACCTAAATTCAAATGCCTGGCAGGCATCACGATACAGGGCGCAGGCCAGCAGAGACAGTGGCAGTCTGGAGTGTGCATGCCATGTCTAAACGGTGCAATCACTATTCTACTCCATGTGGCTACAAACATGAGGGAGTGTGAGCTTGTATGGTCAGCACTTTCAAATTTTAACAAGCCAGAAAATTTTATACAAAATTTTTTAGTTTTCTAATGTTGGCACCAAGTTAAACATTTTTTTTTAAGTAGCACACAGGACAAATAAAATATTTCTGTAGGCTGAATCTGAATCTATCCCTTCAGAATCATTTGACTTTTTTTCCTTTTTTACAACTAACATGGATCAGACTTATCTAAAAATTTAAGGAACATAATAAGACTGCTTCACTTCTCTGAGATAGTTCCCACATCTATAAAACAAAAGGGCAGAATAAGAGTGACTGCTAACTTGATTCATTGTTCTAACTTATGAATCTACTAAAATACAAGTTCCCTGAGGACATTGGAATGAGGGACTCAGCAATTAAAAAGAATAACAAACAAAACAAACTACAACAAAAACATGATCACAGGCACTGATTAATAACTGAGGAAAATGATGCTCAATTCTGAACAAAAAAATGGAAGAATCTCTACAGACACAAGTTATATACACATGAAAAGAATGAAGGAAAAATAAGGAAGGAAGAAGAACATATACAGACTTAATTACGCAACCCAGAGAGTTTGCTTAAAACAAAATCAAGCTTTAACACACCTCCTTATTAAGGATTTCAAACTTCTCTCTTACAAACTTGCTGCTTTCTCTCTTTTCAATTTTCAACTTTTTTGTTTGTGCTGGTCCTTTCTGGTTCTTTTTCCTTTTGGTGGATTCTTCTTCAGTAGAAATCTAAAGGGGGAAAAAGATCCAAAAGAATGAAAAGAGCAATCCTGGCCCTTCCCTCTAGTCTCAGGTCTTCTGTGATCTTGCTTGTTACTCCTCCACTCCACTCCACTCCCAACTATTCCTTTAATTCCTGTCTCCATTCCAATGCTCCCATTCTATCACCAATGCTCCCTTTGCCTAAAATATGAGCTCCGTTTTCAAAATCTGTTCTCAAAAGCCCCTTCTCTCCTGTGTTCTTCCTCCCTTAACTGGGATAGACATGGGGGTGCCACTAGAAGCAATTTGGAACAATGTCCGAAAATAAAAGGTGGGGTCACAAAGACCCAAGTTAAACTGTCATCTCCACCATAACAAGCTGTGGGGTTTCAGCAAAATTATATAACCTCTCTGGGCCTCAGCTCCTCACCATGCAATGGTGATCTCTACTTCCCAGTACAGCTGGAAAGATTACATAAAATAGACATAAGGGCCATACAATCAAATGTTAGTTCCCTTCCCCCTTGCATTTGGAGCACAGCCTACTCTAGGTGAAGATTTCAAATTTTAAAGCAAATTATGATCATTTTATATACAAGAACCTCATTTTAAAATGCAATGATCAAACTGCTGCTTCTCCATCCTTAACCAACATGGAACAAAATTCCTAAGAATAAGAAACAACAGCACTGCAAACTCAAATACTAAATGCCATGTTTCAAAAGATATAGCCTTGTGGTGGTATGGACTCTCTAACAAGTTCAGTTTATAAAAGTGGATTTCAAAAATAAGCCAGTCTGGAAAATAATACATTCTCAGACAAGGCACATTCTTCATAAGGACACCAGAGAGAAAGTGTTCAGTGAGTCTTACCAAAAAAAGCACACCACTTACATCAAATAAGTTGTCATGTTCAACTGAGTACTGGAAAGCTTTCTCTGATTTGTGGGTCTTTCTTGTACCCCCTCGGGGGAAGCTTTCTTCCATGGTTGCCATGTTTGGGCCTCCTAAAAACAATGCAAAGAGTTGGTGAGATGTAACCTTGGCATCAGATTTCCTAAAGGCTGTGATCCACAGGCAAGATATAGAGCCTTCTAGCACCAGTGTGCTAGACAGCATTCACGACTAAAAAATAGATGGCTTGATGCCAGGCAACAGATAATCCATAATTTATCTTTCCAAAGGTCTTTGATTCAACACCACAAGTCCACACATTTTCCTCCAGAAAAATAAGTTATAGAGTCAATGTAGTAAATATCATTAAGCAGCTTCAGTTAAGTCACAGATACACAAACAAACATATAACCCCCTACCTTCAAAGAATATGTATATTTAAAAAAAATTTTTTTTAAATGGAGGTACTAGGGAAGGAACCCAGGAGCTTATGCATGCTAAGCACCTGCTTTACCACTGAGCTATTCCCCACCCCAGAACATGCATACTTTTAAGAGGATAATACAATTATGCAAATAAGTTAAAGTATAAATCAGATTATAAACTACTGATAAAAACATAGAAAATAATGAGGCTTCAGTAAAGGAGGCAAACTTCCTAAAGAAGATGCCTTTGAGCTGAATGTTAAAAGATGAACAGGATTTGGACAGGTGGAAAGGGAAAAGCAGAAGGAATGTGAGGAAAAGGATGGAATAGGAAAAGCCAATTTCAATAAGCACCAGCAATATGTCTGTCAAACAACTGCTCAAAAGCCTGCTTTTGCCTTTGAAGAACTGTTCAACTAGACCACAAGGTGAATAAAGCTTAAAAAGGAGCTTAGGCTTTTGTGTGGAAGATCTTTAATTAGATATGAGTAAATTAACGTTTACTTTGGCAAGTCAGAGCCTTAAGTAGGGTAAAAGATAGAACAGTAGTCAAAAAATATGTGTACTGTAGATTGGACAGGAAGAGAAAGAACTGAAGGAAGGTACGCTGGGTAGAAGGATTCAATTACAGTACAACAGAGAACCATGAGACCAGAACTGGGTATAAGTAAGAACGGAATATAAGAGGGGTTGGTTCTGAGAGACACTTGGGAGTAAGAATCTAGAAAGGCTTGAGACTGTGTAAGAGGTGGGGAACTCAAAGCAGTTTCGGAGTTGGAATCAGGAGTGGATGTGTGTTTCTGAGAAACAGGAAAATGCAGTTGGGTCCAGTTTGCTGGGAATTTGACCCTAAATCTCATTTCAGACAAGGGGAAACTGAAGCTTCAAAGAGTAAAGCGACCCAGGGGCAGAGACTTAAGCTATGCCCCGGGGACAGATCCTGACGTTACAGGAGCCACTCGAGCAGAGTCGGCTTCTGAGCGGGGGCTGGCACTGCAGGTACATGGCAGGGACCCGGAGGACCTAGTCCTGGGACAGATCTGGAAGCCACAACGTTTCCTCCTTTGTCGCCTTTGCCCGTACTCACCAGCCCCGGGACGCCAGCACTTCTACTTCGGAGGCCGCGCCACTATAATCACGCACGCGGAGTCTACTACACCGGAAGCCCAACGCTCCTCTTCCGGAAGCGTGGGCGGGCTCAACGCCCTACTTCCGTTACTACACAGTACTAAGTCCTAAAGGGCGGGGGGAGGAGATTGAGAGACCGGAAGCGGAAGGGCGGGACTTCGAACCGTAGCCAATCGACGCAGAAGGCCGAATAGGTAAGGCCTGTTGAACGCGTGCGGGGGAGGTGGCTTCTTCCGGGTGGGCCGAGGGGCAGCTGCGTACGCTGAAGGACACAGGCTGCGGAGTTGGTGTCTTTTGGAAGGTAGGTGGGGAGGGAGCCCGGGTTTGGACCTCGCGCGTCCGCTTTGCGAGGCTTGCTTAGAATCGACTTGTTCCTGGTCCGGGCACACCGCGAGTTTTTTGCTTTGGTGGGGTGAGAGTGGTGATGAGTCGAAAAAAATTAGGGAAAATTAGGGCCGGGCGAGAGGGTTCGGACAGTGACCCGGAAGCCTCGGTGCGAGGTAAAGGCCTCCCCACCCCCAGCTCCTAAAAGCCCTTAGGATACATTTTCCAGTGGAGAAAAATGAGGCGCCCAGCGAGGGGAGTCCCCCAAGGTCACCCAGTGACGTAACATTGGACGAGAACTCAGGCTTCTGACCCTACCTTCGGTTAAATGACCCTCTTCTCTGTATGCCCAAAGCAGTTTGTTTCCACTGAGCTGTGCTTAGAAAGCTGGCCAGCCAGGCCTCCTTTAGCCGGGCTGTGCTACCGTCTTTGTCAAGCGGGCCTGCACTTCGCCAGGCCCGCGATAAGCGGGTTAGATTTCAGTCTGTGTTTGGTCAGCGGGAAGGCATTTTCTAGGAGGTAGCGAGAACAGAGAGCTGTAAACTTGAAGTGCAGGAGGCTGCTTCTGGTACCTGAGCGGCTCTCACTCGTTTTTGCCTCCTTCACTTAATGATCTCAGCATTCCAGGTAGGTGTCCATACAGGAAAACAGCAGTATCAAGAAACAGAAAATGGGTTGGATAGGTGTAGCTCAAGTGGTAGAGCACAGTCTTAGCATACACAAGTTCCTGGATTCAATCTCCACTACTGCCTCTAAAAATAAATAAATAAATAAACCTAACTACCACCCCCTGCAAAAAAAAAAAAAAAAAACAGAAAATGGAAAAGGCAGTTGGTCAAAACTTTGGGCCTTTTCTGGAATGCCCATTTCACTGGTGAAGAGAGGCATGAAAAATTAATTGTATTGAATAGTGGGTTCGCTTCTTAATTAGAAACAAAAGGGAAGATCCTATTGCTTAGATTTTGCCATAGGCTTCCGTTTAACAATTAGTATGGTTATTTTTAGCCTTAGGTAATTTTCTCCTTCATTAATGTCTTCTTAACTTAAGTATGACTTAAAAGCAAGTATCAGTTCAATTATTCCACAAAGGACACTAACACAAAGATTCCTGATCTTTGCCCAAAAGTACCTGCAGTTTGCTGACGGTACAAATCAATAGTTTGCAGGCTTTGGTCCAGTTGTTTATCAGCAACATTCCACTTCCTCCTCCATCTCAGCGTTTGAAGAGTCTTCCTTTAAGACCTAGACTAAATTGCAATTCCTATACCATGCCCTTCGCTGCAGTCAGAATTAGTTCTCTATGACACCAGCCTTCCTTCTATATTATGTAGAGATAAATTAAAACACCTTAATATTCTTTCAGTTGGACACCACATTCTCCTGAAATTTTTTGTTAGACACAAGGTAGTGGGGATTGTTAGTTAATAATTTGACAAAGTTAAGCCCTTGTTTTCTGTAGAGTTTCTCCTAGAAACCCACTTGATGCTGTAAGAATCCAAAAATCTATCCTGAAGATAATAGAAAAGCATGTTTTTAGTAAATTGGCTGAAATGAGATAATATAAAAGCTACATCATAAAGATTTCTTTTAATGGAGATTTTCCTCCTTGGACTGGACTGGCCAAGGCTCCTGAGGAGGCCTAAGGAAGTTTGGAATCCTTCATTGCTCCATGAACCTTGAAACCGTTCACGATTAAGATCACTTGTCCACATTTTCATTGCCAACTCTTTGCACGTGAATGCCTCTGGAGGCCTTTGAATGGTAAAGAGAAAAGTGCCAGTTTCCATAGCAACAGCTTCCTCAGAGGTGTCTCCCACTCTTTCATCAAGAGCCAGCTGAGTCACTGCCACTGCCTACCAATCTCGACCGGACCTCGACCGGCTCGTCTATGTTGCCAATCGACTCGGCGTGGCGTCGGTCGTGGTAGATAGGCGGTCATACAGACGAATTTTCGAGTGTTGTTCTGATGACCTTTGAATATGCCTTTACTATCTTTTTAATTTTGAAAGAAATACATGCTGTTGTAAAATACATACGTTCTATAGGTGTAGCCCGTCTTAAAAGTTTGCTATATGTTCTTACAGGGTTTTGTTTTGTTTTTTTAATATGTAATTACTAATAAGCATTTGGTTTTCTACTTCTGTTACTGCAATGTTTTTCGAACTTTAACATGTATTAGAATCACCCAGAGGGCATATTACAACAGATGCTGGGCGCCAGTTTCTGATTCAATAGGCCTGAGAAATTGGGTTTCTAAGACATTTTCACTGATGCTGACAGTCTAGGAACCAGACTTTGAGAATCATTGATGTGCTCTATAATGTCCAGAAATAGGATTTTTTTAATGTTTAACATTACATAGGGACATCTTTCTGTGTCAGTACGTAAAGATCTATGTGCATGGGAATATCTTTCCCTGTCTATATATAAAGATCTACATGCATTTTATTTCCTCCAATGGAAACTCATTTATGTCTCTTGTAGGTGGATTTTTGGTTCTTCCAGTTTTTTATTTTCATAAACTATATTTCAGTTACCATCCTTGAACCATTAGCATCGTTCCACTTTGTAACATTTCTAAAAGGATAAATTCCTAGAGAACAAATGAGCCAGCTAGATGAAGGGGTATACGAATTTTATAATTTGATAGATATTGCAAAATTGCACATTAAGAGCATTACACCAGTTTACACTCCCTTCTGGCAACAGAGGGACTGTTTATTTTCCCACATTCTCACTACTACTGCTTACTATAAACTTATCTTTGCTACTCTGATAGTTAGATTTTAGTCTCATTTTACATTTCTTTGATCATGAGTTTATCTTTCTATGTTTCACATTTTTACTTTGGCCACCTTTGTATTTTCTCTTGCCTAAGATGATTAAAATATTTACCCATGTATTTTTCAGCATTTTTGGTTTCAGCTTCCTCATCACCAGCAGTATGTATCAACTCAATCTAGTAAATGATCCCTTCTCTCCCTTCACATGGAGGTCCTAAAATATTTATAGGAAAAATTGTAAAAAGAAGGATTGCAAGGTGAGCTGTTTAGTTGCTGGCTACCTCTATGAGAAACTTTGAAAAGTATCACAAGTTCCACTAGCTTTCAACTAGTCTTAAAACTGACTAATTCCATGTACAGTACACTATGGCATAGATAGAGCCAGCAATGAAAGCAGGTTACACTGGGTTGGACGATGGACTTAAGAGACTACTGTGTTCTCCTCCTATGCTGAGTGATTTGATGTATATTCTGGAGTGTTGAGTAATAGCAACCAAGATAAAGTCCTTCTTTCCAAAAATTTCTTATCAGCAAGATTTTTTTCCACCACTTTGCTGCTTTGTTGGGTGAGGCATATATAAAATTTGCAATATTTATATGCAGTGACTTTTTGAATTTTTTAATTAAAAATTTTTCTTTTAAATTGCATCCAAACCAATGTATTCCTTTCTTTCTTTTTTTAAAAGACTGAAATCATGGCAGGTCCAGAAACTGATGCCCAATTCCATTTCACTGGCATCAAAAAATATTTCAACTCTTACACTCTCACAGGGAGAATGAATGTAAGTATTAATGATACCTTTAAGCAGTTATGTTTTAGAGTAATACAGGTGTGACAACAGCCTTGTTTACTTTTTCCTTTCTTTTTCAGTGTGTTCTGGCCACGTATGGAAGCATTGCTTTGTTAGTCTTATACTTCAAGTTAAGGTCTAAAAAAACTCCAGCTGTGAAAGCAACATAAATGGTAAGGAGTTAACATTTAAAAGTTTATAACTAAGCCTTTTGATGTTAGGGTTCCCCCCCACCATAAAAGTGTCTTGTCATTGTGCAAAATTCATTAAAGAAAAAAATAGAAAAATATTGCCCATGTCCCATTACCCTGAAAACTTGTGTTAACTTTTTTTTATGTATTTGGTTTCCAATGGCTATGATTCATATCTGTAATTTTGCCTTACAACATGTATGTTTTCTGTAATTTGAATGCATGAGTGCTCATGGATATATGCTTTATTTTACAGAGGAAATGTCTCCTATTAGAATTTTTTTAAATACAAATAACATTACAGTGAACGCTTTAGAGCATGAAGTTTTTGTATCTGTGATTGTTCTCTTAGGCTAAAGTGTTTTCCCAAAGCGTTGTGGGGCACCCAGCTTTGTGCCCCAGGTGATGTTGAATAATGTCAGTTTCTGATTTTTGTTAATTTGATGAGTGAAAAATTTTTTTGATGAAGTTGTGTATTTTTGTTTACCATTTATATTTTTAACAAACATTCTCTGTGTGTGGCAATGTTGAATAATGTCAGTTTCTGATTTTTGTTCACTTGATGAGTAAAAATAATTTTTTTGATGAAGTTGTATATTTTTGTTTGCCATTTGTATTTTTAACATTTTCTTCATGTGTTTTTCTCGTGTAACAATGGGGACTTTCTTTTTGTGAAGACCTTTCTCGATATGCTCTTTTTGTAGTAATTAATCAACCTTTTAAATCAGTTGCAAATGTTTGTACTAGTTCGCTTGCTAGTTTCAAATTTTTATGTAAGTAATTCTGTCTTTTCCTTAAATCCCTCAGATTTCGTTCTCTTATAGTGCCATCCAGTCTCCATTTGCCCTTGCTTGAGTGAATAAATATTTGGTGTGTTAGCAGATGATGTGCAAAAAACCCAAAACCCAGATCTAATGTAGTTATCTATAACAGAAAAATTTTCTTCCACTCTTAAAAGCTTTTCCAATCCCAAAACTGTTGACTTAGGGGACTGCATATCCTAGAATGCTGTGTGGTCCGTTACTTATTCTTGACAAACAGGTGGTTTTTTGCCCCATTTTTCTTATTAGGTACCTCCTAATTTTGTTTTTCTAATGAGGATACTACCACCTTCTCTGTTTTCTAGTGTTTACAATGTTACTTTATGTACTAGGCTTTTCCAGTGGTATATGATTAGGATCATTCTGAATTATTGGCAGCTTTTTGTTCAAGTGGAGTGTAGGTTAAACTGTGTTAAGCTGAGAGACACCTAAATTTTGAGGAGTAACTGACTCCTTTGAGATTCTAATTAATTTGCATTAATTTCAGGGGAGGTTCCTGGATAGTCCTGTACGAGTAATTACTAAGTCTTAAAGGTAGAGTTGAACACATTTGTGTCTAAACTATTTTTACTTTGTTTATAGGATCCTAAACTGTACCTCATCTGTTAAGTTCCCACGCCTGAAGAAACTAATGTCAGCTCATCATGTGATACTCAATTTGTACAATAAATTATGAACCTGGAAAAGCTGGTTGTCTTTATTTACAAGATATCAAAAATATAAAAATTGTACAAAATGCAACAAAGGCAAAAAAACTGGCAGTGACTTGGTCTAAATCTCTTAGTTTCCGAAAGCAAGGCTCAGTACTGGAGGTAAGCAACTGAAATGTCTGTCTGACTTCAAGTGTCCTAGGTTGTATGTAGCCATTTTAGCTGAAGTAGAACATGGAAGTTAATTTCTTCACCTGGTTTATAGAATGTTTGGGTGCACTCAAAATCCAAAAGGTATAAATTCAGATGTCAGTGGATGGTTGTACTTCATCTATTTCTCAGAAAGGAACTGTAGTTCACCTAACCAGTTATATACATTCCACTAATCATGAGCCAAGCAAAAATGTTAGTGGATCATTTAACATAGTACTTGAGTGCCATACAGTAACTACATTTTTACAGCAGAAACATACATGCTCATAGAATTCTTCAGCTAAAATTCAAGATGGTATTATTATTACTCAATTTGAATCTTGAAGCAAGATGAATTATTGAAATCACTTGATTTTTTTCTAGACATAATAAATTAAAATAGCATTTGAACAGAAAATGCATAGTTTCCACACAATCCAAAGCACCATAAATGTCCCCTCCACGAACATAATACCTCTTATTCAACTAACGGAAATTAGTTAAATGTGGTTGCTATAGAAACGTGGAACTGTCCTGTTCAGATTTTCCAAGCAGCATACTTCCAGATCCATAAAGACAAAACATTCTTTGTAGCTTAAATATTAATCACTGAGGTATTTGCTTTTAGTCTCCCTTTTTAAAACAGTAGCTTCCAGAGGTCTTTAATACCGATGGTTTATTGTGGACTATAAGCTCCTGCAGCTAGAACCAAGTTTCTTCGAGTAAAATGGAGGTGTACAACTGGTGTTGATTTGGTCATATATGTTCCCAACAATAACTCCTGTGAATTCTCAGGTAAATTTATATGCCCGGTGGCTGTAGTAAAGTCATCAGTCTCTAAATCTTCAAATGCTTTAACAGCATCCCATAACCGGACTGTATTATCCATTGAACCTAAGAGGAAATCAAAGGAAATCATTTAGTAGCATCTACCATATTTAGATGCTGACATTCTGTCAAGTAATTTATGCATTTACTGTATATTTCTGATGAAGAAATCTGAACTTGATTAACAACTCTTTTCCCTCTAAAGAAGCATTTCAAGCAGTAGTTTAACCTGAGAAGTCAATATACATGTAGGTGACACTCTGGAATCATTGCTAAGGAGAAGCAAAACCTAAAACAGCAGGACTTAATTTTGCAATTGTCAATATTGTGTTTCCTTTAAATGTACCATTGACCCATTACCGCAAAGCCATTTCTAGTCACTTACCTGATGCCAAAATTTCACCATCTCTACTAAATCTTAGTGAACAGACTGTATCAGTGTGACCTTTTAATTCTCCAACCATCAAACCATGTCCAATATCCCAAAGGAGTACTCTGCCATCTGTTGCTCCTGTAGCCAGGAATCTCCCATTGGGAGAAAATGTTAAGGAGTGAATTGGTCCCTAGAAAAGTTGGAAAAAAGGTTATCAGAAGTAGGGTTAAAAATACCTAAGAAAGTAAGGCAAAAGTTAGAATTACAAAGTTCAGTGGTATGAACAGTATCTTTAATGTGTATGTCTCACTGGTTATTTTTTAAACTTATCTCAAAAAGAACCTTGAGTGCTGGAATAATAAAGGTGTAAAATACCTTGTGTCCAGTGAAGATCCTTACACAGTTCCCATTCAGGACATCCCAGAGCCTCACAGTTCTGTCTGCAGAGCCCGTAGCAACATAATTAGAATTTGGATGGAATCTGGTACAATTCACATCAGCAAGATGGCCAGCAAATATCCTTAAAGGCTGGTAGTGGTCTGTAGCCCAGAGCCTTCAAAAAAAAAAAAAATTGAAAACAAAAGATAATTAGCAATTAACTGTGAAATACCAAAATCCTATCCAGAATAAATACAGAAACATCCAAGTGAAATGTTGGCTCCAAATGGGTCCCCCTCATTAGTTACCTGAGCAAAGAAAGATGGAATGTCTGAGACTAAACATTCTTAAGAAGAACTAAACTGATCTGGTACAAAAGTTTTTTAATCCTATAATACTTTAGTTCTCTGTATGTACACCCCCGTACCTCACTCAACTCTTAGTCTAACCCGCAGAAAAGTATTTTTCCCTAGTTCTGATCACCACATGGTTTATAACCCATGCTACCTCAATTCTGAACTTTTAAGGAGATGACAGAGAAACAAAGGTGCTACAGTGGTTGTGAAAGACCGTTTTGCATCTGGTGGTGGGCAGGGGAAGAGCATGGACTCTATAGACATGACTGCAGACAAGGTAAGAGTCCTATCCCAAATTCATTTTCAAATAAGGACCTATAAATGCTGACATTCTCAAAAAGTTGTTACTGAATAAAAGTGAAAATGAGTTTGGCTGGAGTTTGCAATTACTACAAGAAAAATTCTGTTTGTTCCTTGAACAGGCCCAGTCACAAGATCACAACATTCTTACCGAGCTACTCGGTCGTGGCCCCCTGACACAAAATAGTATCCGTATGGAGAAAACTGTGTGTCCCACACTGGATAGTTGTGTCCTTTATATCCCACCAAGCAAGTAAATGTTTGAAGACTCCACAATCTAACAGTTCCATCCTCTGAAGAGGAAAGCAGATAGTTCCTGAGAGAAGAGAAAGTAATATATTTGATTCCTAAAATAACTTAGTTACCTGTCCATCTTTTGCATATATTTGAATGTATTAAATGTAGCTAACTGACATGCTACTTATCTCACTTTTAATTTATACATGAAATCCACAGTAGATAACAAGAGTTGAAAGTACTAACTAGTGTTAGTCGTAACACTGTATCTACTGAGTACCTACTAAATGAGGTTAGATTATTTTAAAAACATATCTCTTAAAAGGAAAATCACAATTCTTTAGGAGAAAAAAAAATACCAACAGGTAATGACAAAAAGTATGGTCAGATTGGTAAACTGAGAAGGGCTTCTAAGAAATGTGATATGTCACTTAAAACTCAGTAAATTTTTTACTTTAAAATGGAGATGCAATTTTCATATCCTGTACAAGTTGTGTAAGAATTTTAAAGTAAACATCTTTTGGACAAAAAAAAAAAAAAGCAAAAACAACACTACAGACATGCCATTAATACTCTACCTTCATCAGGGCTAAACACAAAAGCTGAGCTACTCAGAAAGTAATAAGGTTTTCACTGAAATCAGAAGTTTCCCTTGAGTAAAAATGTACTATCTGGCTAAACCCTGTAAAACAACAAAAATCCTCATTCTCAGTTTCATAAAGATGAAAATCTTGATGGATTGAAAGCTATTATCTATCCAATAAGATATAGGTAGTATTATGAAAACAAAATACCCTCCCCCCTTTCTACAGAATATTAGAGATCATGAAAAATAGGCAAACACCTTTTGTGGGTTTTAAATTCCCTTTACACTATTCCCCTAGTTCTTCTGATTATACAAAGATAAGTCAATTGATAGCAGTAGCCACAAAACCCAAAGCAGGAACCCAAAGAAGCAATTCAACCCTTACTGGAGTTACAAAACTGAAGCTAATTTTTATAACTGGCAAACACTGAAGCTATTCATCTTGATTCTGTAAATCTGGGTATCGTATATCAGTACCCCAAGATGAATTAGCAGATGGCAAGATTCTCAAAGATAATGAATGATAGGCAACCATGAGATTTTTCTAACAGATTTTTTCCCCAACATTTGCATAATGTTTCCAGTAGTTAACACTCATATAGTCCCAACGTAAGACTGCAGTATTTAATATTTATTGTTTGGTATTTTACCTATCTGGACTGAAGCTGGCTCCATAGACAGGCCCACTGTGACCATACAAAATCTTCAATTCACTTGCTGTTTTCTCATCCATGATTCTTTCTAAGACATCATCTGATTCTTTATCTATGAGGCTAAGATCTAAAATAGTCCAGAAATATTAATTTTTAAAAGGACATTAATTAAAACATTTTAAGACAATTACATCACAGTTTAAGAGAACAACTAACATTTGAACAGTTTCTCCTACATACCAACCACTGTGCAAATGCCTCTAAATTAGCTATCATCCCAGTGGATAAGAGAAAAAAATGAGGTTCAGAACAGTTAAATTATATGCCAGAGTGCACACAGCTTAGTGTTGAAACTAGAACTGAAACTCAAATTTGTCAACCATATCACAATGTTTCAAAAATTTATAAAACTACAGAAATACTAAATTATCAAAAATGTATTATCTTGTTTAAACAACACAATTAGCAAGAAACTTTCTTTAAAATGAAATCCTAACCTTATTAGTTCATTTTAGCCATTTTTATGGCTAAAACAGAAAGTACTCTCCCCACTATTTACTTAAAGGTTTTTTTTTAATTCACAAAAAAAACAACCAAAATAGGACAGTTTTAACCTTAGGGAGTTTTCTAGCCTTATCCCCTCATTCTACAGATGAGAAAACTGAGGCTCAAAAAAGTTAAACCAGTGTAGCACCCCAGTCTCCTGATTGCCACTCCAATGCACTTTTCACTGTTGGGAATGTTGTTAGCCATTTTGACTTAAAAGTAAAATCAAGTGAAAGTCTGCTGAGATTACAATGTCTTATGTATATTCCATGGGATCAAGATTGGTGTAAACTAATGATGAATTTACATCCTGACAAGTCATCTCAGTTACCTGCTGCTTGTTTGACACTACGAAGCTTTTTGGGTGTCACAGACCACACTCTGACAGTTGAATCTGCAAAACCTCCAGCTATCAAACTAGAATCATCAGTGACATCCACCGCAGTGAGACCCTGCCAATAAAAATGTTAAAAAAATTTTTTAATTAGAAAAAAGCCTTATACTGTTTTTTGGGGAAAAATTACAATCACATCTTACAGAATACATAAGGATAGGCATTTTTCTCATATAAAAGATTATTTGAGATTTCATTCTCCTATGAAATCCATCGTTTGAAAGCATGTACTTTGAGAACATACAATCATTTACCCGCTTTTTGCCCTCCAAGTTTGGAGTGCAGATGTTAGTCATGTTTGTACTTCACTAAATATATCCTCGCACCCTATTATATATAGAGTCTATAAAGATAATGAAGAATTATTAAGTTTACAGTAAGTACTTAAAGTCAAGTTCAAGAGAGATGAACCACACAGCTTCCTTCTTCTAAAGGCTAGCAGAATTCTGATCAGTGAAACAAAGGCCACAAATAAGCAAGATTTTAGGACCTACAAGTTGTTAAAGGTCTTTCAAACATTACCTTCTATCTGTTCTGAGCAGTATCTAATTCTCCTTCCCTAACTGCTTTAAGCCATATTTACATCAAGAGTTTAAATAAGAAAACTCCATTTTAGTTAACACATCTAAGTTTCTTTTAATGGTAATCACCATTCTAACATGACTCTCCAGGCAGACACTGCCCAACTGTTTTACCAACCTGGTAAGCATTGAGGAATGTATAGAAACAAATGGAGGGTAAACAATCTGGCCCGAGGCGCACTCGTTTGGTGGTTTCTTTCATATTCATTATCTTATCCAGCTTATCTGAATCTTTCAACTCAGGAAGAGGGATTCTGTGAAAGAAAAACAGACTAGAAATTACTCTGAGTATTAAGAAACTTGAACCATCTATAATGTATCGCCTTATACCTCTACACATGTTCGTGAGGTTTTTTTCCCTCACCTGTTTTGAGGTGGAGCATTGGGATCTTGTTTTTTGCTTTTGGATCCAATACTATCTTTTTTAGGCTTCTTCTTTTTAGGTTTCCCTTCTTCATTTTCTCCTTCTTCATCCTCATCATCCAAAGGCACCTCAATTTCTGGCTCTTTTAATAAACCAAAAAATACCTACGAGTAAAAAGAGCCAATTTTTTAAAATGACCTTTTTGTTCATTAATACATCCTTTTCCTATCTTGATAGGAGGAATCACAATTACAGTATGGTCATTATTATCCTGAAGCAGATTCTGTACTTGTCTACCCAATAGCCAATCTCCCCTTCTTCCTTACAAACAGAACCCTGATTTAGTTGGAGCAGCACTATGCTCAGTTAAAATCATTTCTGTTCCAAGTTCCTTGCAGCTAGGAATGGCCATATAATATCATTCTGGTCAATAGATGTACACACAAATATACTGGGCAGTGCTTTAGAAAACAATACTGTTTTCCTGATAAAACGAGAGAGATTCAGCAGGTATATGTCTCTCATCCTCCCCCTTCTGCCTTCCTGGAACACAGTTGTAAAGCTCCAGCTGCAATAGCCATTTGTGAGCACAAGGAAGAAAGTCACATTCTGAAGATGGCAGAGCAGAAAGTAGAAGGAGCCAGAGTCCTTGAGGGCACTGTGGAGCCCTCACACCAGTCTAGGAAGGTCTTCCTCTTTAATTCGTTTTACTTGTTTCAGCCATTGCAGTCAGGGTTCTGTTAAAGGCAGCCATTCCCAAATTCTTACTAATATATACATCATCCTTAGAACATGAAACTTAGTATACAGTGTAAAATTATTCCCAAACTAGCTATAAGAAAAATGTGTAAATTATGTAGATGGAAATGCTACAGTTTTTCATAATCTGCATTATATAGTTCTTAGGTTTATTCCCATACCTTTGATTTGTTTGCCTCTCGTTTAGCCTCTCCTGCCAAACTTCCCACCATCGCATCTATCTGTTGCTTACTACGCGGCATCCCATCAAAGATGTCAATGTAGAGGTGCTCCTGAACTATGTTCCATATCTGATTGTTCTGTTTCTCCTGAAGATGCCTCTTCAAGAGTTGGTACGAGTCTCGGGAAATACGCAGAACAAATTTACTTGTTCGAAAATCCAACATGGTCTCATTCCCTTTCATGTGTTCCTTTTTGGTAAGACTAGATAATACTCGTAGGTCATCCTGGTAATAACATTCCTGATCTCCATGGAACCTGTTTCAGTGATTTTAAAAAGTCATTTTTCAATGTAATCATTAAGGGATCTGCCTCTCCCCCATATATTTATAAACATCCTAGAATATTTTCAACGTAGTAGTCTGAATAATCCTGGACTAAGCTGTAGGATCAGAAGTAACACATTTCAAAATGATCACAATTCATTTCTGAATTCATCCTAAAAATGACCAATCTAATTCTCTAATGAAATGCATTAGAAACATTTTAAGAGAATTTGAAATAAATACCATAAGTGAATGAACGATAAGATACGCATCATTGGTAGACAGTCTAATTTGAATGCCACCATTGGTAGACATTTGAAAACGTTAGAATCTTTGCTCTACTAAATTTTATGTTCTCTCAAAACCCACTTTTTAAAACTTTTTATTATGGGATATTTCAAACATATACAAAAGTAGAAACTAGTATAATGACTCAACATACCAATCACCCAGCCTCTCACCCATAATTAATGCATGACATGCTCATAAAACCAACCATTAGTAATAATTTCTTATCTTAATACCAGATGTAAATATTAAACATCACTATTTTAATAACATGACTTAAGAACAAACATGTTGATATCAAAGAGTAAGCAATCCCATTTACTCATCATTCCCATCATTACCAAAGGCAATTAAGTAAAGCTTTCAGCCTTGGTGACAATTAGTAAATTTAAATGTACTTTTATTTCTACAAATCTTAACGCCTAATAAAGTCAAATGTAAAGATCATATATTGACATTCACTAAGAACAGTAAACAATGCAAAAACATTTAGAAAATAATGATTAAATATAAGATACTAGGACTCTAGCACTGACAAGACACATAGCCAATGGATTCCTAAACTGTTACCTGTGTTACTCTATTATGACTCATCAAGACACAAGTTTCTGTCCAAGATTTGAATAAAATTAGAAATCTCAGCCTCTTGGTGTTTATATTAGTCACTGCTCATAACCTCACTGAGCATGGGGTCCTGGCAAGGGCTGAGACTGTCCATGACAAGGAGACAGAATCCCCTAGGAGATTCCAGCTTCCTATGTAAGGAGATGACTGCACCATGACACTGGAAGAGGAAGAGGTTTTTCAATAACAGTAAGAAAAATTAGCTTACAAATTCTGTCACCATCAGCCTTAATTTTTTTTTCCAAATACACTGAGCTACAGAACATTTGCTTTATATACCTTCTATTAGGCATTGTAGAATGATGAATGAATATAATGGCACAGAAGCAGGAGTCCTGAGTTCTATTATTCCTCTATTACCACAACCTTCATTACCTGACAGGTCCTAGCTTCTGGGTCTAATGCTTGTATTAAAGAGCTCGCATTCAAACTGTTAAGCACCGTCTCCTTCTTAAACACTCCTTTTCTTTGGCTTCTTTAACTCAACACTTTCCTAGTTTTCTTCCTGCTTTACTAGCTTCTCCTTTTATCTCTCTTCTACTTGGCCATCTCTTCTACTCCAAATGGCGGAATTCCTCAAGGTTCGGGCCTAGCCCACTCACTGATTTATTTCATACTGCCTCCTAGACGAGCCCATCCCTATCCATCAATACTGCACACAACTCCAATTCATGGCTCCATCTCTACTTCTCCTCTGAGGTCCAGAGCCTAATATATCATCCATCTATCAACTTGACATCTCTTAAACGAGTCAAAGGCATATTCAAATCTGAACTCCAGATTATTCCAAACCCTGACAAACCCAGTACTCTTCTAGGGCTTTCTATCTCAGTGAAGAGCACCCCTATTCAGTTAGGGTAGCCAGAAACCTAGGGGTAATCAATTACACTTTAATCTCCCTTACCTCCACAGCCAATCCTTCACCAAGTGCCTCACAAATATGTCTACTTCCCTTCACCAACACTATCACACCCTAGTTCACTGTCTCTCAACAGGGGTGCTAATAGAATTTGAGGCAGAACAATTCTTTCCTAAGGACTACCTGCACATACTGGAACTTTTGGTATCCCTAAGCCACCTGATCCTCCAGCCTAGTCATTATGACAACCAAAAACATCTCCACTTTCAAATAGCCTAGGGGAGAGAGGAATAATATTACCCCCAGTTGAGAACCACAACAATAACCTCCAAAATGGTCAATCTATAATTACTTTATAGTTCCCCCACCATCTGTTTTCCTCACTGCACAAAGATCCTTTCAAAATGGAAATCTAATAAGGACATGGTTCTTCAATGACTTCTGTAGCAGAGATGTCTCACTGTTTCCAAATACCCATTTTTTCTTTCTTCCTCCACACCAGAACACCTGAATATTAGCTGAGCACACAGACACCTACATAAAGACCACATTTCCTACCTCCAGTGGCAGGTGTGGCCACTGACTAATGACATAAAAAAGGGAAAAGTATATGCAACTTCCAGGAAGGATGTATGCCCTCCAGTGTTACAGCAGACTGTAACACTGATGTGAGTGCTTAGGGCTGGAGAGTCACCTTGTACCAAGGTGGAACTGCATGACAAGGATGTTAAAGCAACAAGATCGAGAGAGTCTAAGTCCTTGATAATCAAGGACTCCATACCAGTTCTGGACTGCCTACCTTCAAGAGAGAGGGAAACAAATTTTTATCGTATTTAAGCCTCTATTGTTTGTGTTTCCAGTCATTCTCAGTCTAATTTAACACAGCTTCATATTGCTCTTAGGATAAAAGCAAAAATAAACTTTTATTTATGTCAGTATTGTTTGAATTTTCAGCGAATCTCAGCCAAATCTAATCCTATCCAATATAACCCCCTACTGCTACTGCTATTAAGATAAACAAGGACCCTTAGCATGGCTCAAGAACTTGCCTGTTCCAGCCCCTAACCAACTGTCCAGCTTCATGTTATACCACACCCCCCACCCCTATACTCTCCTCCAGCCACACTGGTCTTCTTTCGTCTCTGTACCTACTATGATCCATCCTGCCATAAAGCTGTCACACGTGCTTTTCCTTTTTCTATTTCTCTGGTTAACTCCTACCCAATCTTCAGACCTTATATCAATCATCAATTTTCTGGGAGCCTTCTCTGACTTCAACTAGATCAAAGCCCTCACTGTAGTTCTCATAATACCAGGTACCTCTTCTTCATAAAGTACTTTTTGAGTTGCAATCTTACATTTGTGTAGTTACAGATGCGTATATACATTATATATATGTGCTATATATACATATTTTATATATATATAAATTCACATACTTCTCAAAGAATGATTTTGCTTCATTCTCATGTTGATTGTAGACGAGTTCCAAGTACATGTGTACAAATAGGGGATAAAAGAGTTGGGATAACTCTGCCCGATGGCAGTCCAAGGAACATTCAATGAAGTGTTTCAGTCCACTATAGTATTCTTCATACATTGTGGGGTCTCCTTGTTGGTTGTAGGCTGACAGCACGGCACTGACATCCGGCTGGTCCTCCACAGCTACACTTCCAACTGTTTAAAAAACAAAAAACAGCTTTCAAGAAAATGACCTGACACGTACCAAGAGACTAAGGCTGTTTTGCTAAGGTCCAGAGGTGAACTGTTTCTCACATGTTTGTCCCTCTCCTTTCAAACTCTCTTCCCCAACACGATCACATAATCTTTTAATGGGATTCACTTTGTTTCTGTCACCCATTCAAAACTCCCTCGGTATGTCCGTATCATAAAATAAAATTTTCAAATCAGTAACAAAAAGATTCAATATTTTTCCTGGAGCTACTTATTTTAAAGACAAATTTTATAAAACATGGTATGTGCAAGTCAAAAAAGTGTATTAATCTTCTCTCAAGGCTCAGTTGCAAATGGCACCCACTACCACCAAGCCAAGCCAAGCCCTGGCTTAACACTCCTAGCTCTCTTAGCTACATAAGTACTTTGTAACTTTCCCGTAACACATCCCATACTGTGTTACCTTCACATATGTACATCTATCATTCCATATAAAATATAAACATGTTAATGGTGAGGAGAATTTGCCTTATTTATATTTCTAAAAGATAAATCTATTTTATATGCTTAAAACATTTCTATAACCACCATTTGAAGCAGAAAACATGAATACTTATTTCTAATATAGCAATAACAAACTATGACACATCTGTCAATTGAATCACAGTTTGTTGGAAATTTTAAAGTTGCAATTACACTACTGTTATGCTCTTTACTGCACAAATTTTATAAGTACTTTTGGTTATTCTGATGACCTCTTTTCCTCCTTACTGGTTTCTGAGATACAATATAAAAAATAGGTCAAGTTTCTGAAGAGATGAAAGATTATAGCAAAATAACCAACAACATAATTCATCCATCTTATAGTTCATTCACAAAACTCTGCATTTAGGAAAGATTTCTCTCAATCACATTTGCACACATTTCTACTTATGGCTTACAATGCTATGTATTCATTCGCTTCTGGCAATGCTGCAAAGATTAGGTCTCATAAATACAGATTAATTTGGCTAGAGGCTCTACATCTCTTATTGGTTCAGGATCACCTTTGAGACTTTATAGTGTTTTGTGTTGTTTTGCTGGGGAAAGGGGGGAAGGGGGAGCCTCAGGTGTCAGTAATGGATACTAGGTATAAACTTATTAGTGTCAGACACTTTACATATATTATAACTAAATTTCACAATAACCCATTTAACAGAGGGAAATAAAAAAAAAAGCTCAAGCTTTGGATGAATAATAATCAGCACCACACAAGCAAAAGCAACACAGACACTGAACTCCGGTCTGTCCAACCAAAGCTTGTTCCTAAATGAATGGTTTCAAACTTCGCCATACATCAATACCCGCTTGGAAGAATTTATTTAAAAATGCAGATTCCCAAGCCGTAGTCATGGCCAAGAGGTTAAGGCGATGGACTAGAAAAATGCAGATTCCCAGACTCCACCTGCACAGGGTCTGACTCACTAAGTCTGAAGTGACGCCCAGAAACTGCATTCCCTTAAAAGATTTAAACTAACGATAGTCAGCCTACGTTTTGAGAAATACTGGCTACACTATGTTCCATCACTCCCTGGCTGTGTGGTCCAAAGCAAGTCCCTTGGCCTTTCTCAGTCTGTGTTCTCATCTCTAAAATAGAGGTACGGTCTACCTCATAGTGGAACTCTGAGAATTAAGGTGTATAACTTGAAATATTTATAGTAAAATGACAGTAGTACAGGGCTGTACAAATATCGTTAATGTACCCCTGCCCCAGGCTCAAAAGCCCAAATAAGAGGAAAGGGACCGAAAGCCTGAAGGTCTCTGCCTCTCCGAGCCCACCGTCCTCATACATCCCTAGGCTCAAGAGCTCTCCACAGCCTCTCGCTGGAACTGACAGCTCGGAAGAGGGTTTGACTGCGCAGCCGGCGCACTAGGGAAAGGGGCGGGCATGTGGCCCTAGAGGCGGGCCCAGGAAATTCAAAACAAGCCCGCAGAGGTGCAGGCCTGCCAGCCTCTGCCTTCCCGGCTAGCTCGCCTCCGTGCCGGTCCTGCCTCTCCGGGACCCCGCGGCTCACCTTTCCCCGGAGCTGCAGGACCTGTTGCTAAGACCGGGACGGCGGCGGCCCCCGAAGCGCCGCTGCCCGGAGGGTCGGGGGCCGCAGGACCAGGAGCCGAGGCGGTGACCCGGCTGAGAAGCGTGCTAGCCGCCTCAGCGCTGGCGCCGTCCGCCTCTCCCGGGGCTCCGGAGCCCGCCACTGCCTCCTCCAATAGCCGGGCCTCACGGCGCAGCGCCTCTTCGGCCTCGCGGAGGTTGCTCTGCCGTAGAAACTGCAGCACGGCCAGCAGAGTCTGCCGGTCGTGAGGAGCGCCAGCCTCTGGAGCAGCGGCGGACACCGGGGCCGCCCCCGCCGGGGCAACGGCGGAGACAGCCACCGTGGGTTTGGGGGTCCCACCATCCCCGCCGGCCGACGACGACGCCGCAATGTTCCCGCCGCCGCCGTTCGGGCCGTTGTTGGTTGTGCCGCCGCCACCCTCGCCAGCGCCGTCCCCCGCCTGTGGAGGTAGCAGCGCCGGCGGTCCTTCAGGCTCTAACTTGACCGCCACCTCCGTCTGCTCCTCCGCCAGCGCCGCCATCTTGCGGCTTAGCCACCTCGCGCCGTCAAGCGTGATTGCGTTTTCGCCACATGGAGGGCGGGGAGGAGCGTTTTACGACAGCTCTGGGAGGCAATTTACGGCAGTAGGAGGGGCGAGAAAGAAGAAGAAGAAGGAATAGGAGCGGGAGCAACTTTCAAAAGTGAGTGACAAAAAGGCAGGAAGTGGGAGTTGAGTACGGCCTGTTGCATTTGCCCAATAATTACCGTTTATTGCACGCAAGCTATATTCAGGCACTACGATAAAAGTTTTACATATGACCTCCTTTAATTTAACAATCTTATAAGGTACTGTTATCATCACGTTACAGGATGGTTCAACAAAGACCCAAAGAGGTTTAAAAAAAAAAATCACGGAAAAAGAAAGTGAAAGTATCAAGATTCCAGTCCAGGCCTTTAACTTAAAAGCGTATACCATTTACCAAAGGGAAGATTCTGAGATACTGGTAATGTTTTATATTTTGATCTCGGTAATGTTTAATTTTTTTTTTGCAATTTATACTTTTGTAAAAATTGAGCGGCATGCTTAAGTTTTATGAACTTTACAAGATATATATTATTTTTCAATAAAAAGTTTTTAAGGACCTGAATTTTGTGATTGTAAGATAGCTATATTCTGTATTTGTGCTACGTTATCCATCATTACAAATAGACTATTTTAATTGTATATTTTAAGATTGTATGTGCCCATTTGCAATATGCTTCATAGGTTATAAAACCCTGCTGCATATTTTATCTCGTTTGAATCTCACAACTCTGTAGGTTAGGTGCAGACAAGAAAAGTGAGCCTGGGATATGGGGAAGTTATGCAAGTTGTTGATTTTGAGGTCTTACTGGCTTTCTTTGACCCTGCTTACTAGCTGAATGACCTGGAAAAGTTACTTAACTCACACAACCCCAGTTGCCCAATTTTTAAAATAGGGATAGTAATAGTACCTACTTCACAGAGTTGTTTGAGGATTAAATGAGATAATGTATATATGATACTTAACACATAATAAATGACTATTGGTTATTTTTACTTAACCTTAAGAGGTGTTCTGTAAATGTTTGGTAAGAAAGTCCAATCATGATGTTTAGGGTGATCTCAAGACTGAAATACAAAACTAATCTAATTGGACATCTAAAGAAGGAAAATGAAAGCTGGGAGGTGGGAGGTGAGCAAGAACTGGTTAGCATTTAATCAGCACTGGCCAAGAGAGAGACAAAAATCAGATGCTAACCTTATTAGATGGGCAGAATTCATCCTTTTCCTCAGGATCATTTAACTAACTTTTCTGATACAGTATTCACTAATTGGTATATAATTAGCTGGTAATTAATTGAGCACTTAGATAGATGAAAGATGCCACAAATAGCAAGCCCAGGTGTGTCTACTGTTCCATGGAAAGATGTTTTACCGCATTAGAAAGAGTAAATTAACATTCTGATGCATATGTCAGTCTCATGAATCAAGTCCTAGGAACTGGATCCACCTGTACAGCTGAAGCCCAAATACTGAGACTCACAAAAATACAGCCACCCCCTTTCCTTCTATGGGGTCTGACCTTTCTCCTGGCTTTGTCTCAAGTTCCAAAGAATTTGGGTTGGGACTTCAGCCAAGGTTATTTACCCCAAGTAGAGTGGTTTTTTTGTTATACCACGATAGAGATAAGTTTATGCAGAATGCCTACAAAGCCCACTTTTAATTTTTGTTTTTGTTTTCCCCTTCCTTTCTGATCCCTACTCCCATTCTCCTACTGTCTTCTTGGACTACTTTCTGAAGTCTGGTGTCAGTCTGGATCTTGTTCCTTTATAGGAGAGCTGCTCTTTCTCTTTGGATGTTTCTCTTTCTCTTTGATGGTCTTTCATTTCACTCTAACATATCTAGGAGTAGATGTTTCCTGTCTATCCTGATTAGCCATTTATGTACCCATTCAATCTGAGATTTTTTTTTTTAATTCTGGGAATTTAGCAAGCATTGTATCTACAAATATTTCCTCCCTTCTATTTTTCCCCTTATTCTTATATTCTTTTTTTAATTGAAATATAACTGATTTATGATATTGTGTTAGTTTCAGGTATATAGCAAAGTGATTCAGTTATAACATATATGCACATATCTATGTTCTTTTATTTTAATTCTTTTTCATTATAGTTTATTATAAGATATTGAACACAATTCCCTGGGCTATACAGTGAATCCTTGTTTATCTGTTTTATAGTAGTGTGCATCTGTTAATCCCATGCTCCCAATTTATCCTTCCTCCCCTTCTTATATTCTTATGATGTCGATATTAATACTTATAATTCTATCCTCTAGATTCCTTAACTTTCATATTTTTATGTTTACCCCTTCCTGATCTCTCCTAGAAGACTTCCTTACCGGATTTTTCAGTGCAGTAATTCATTCTTGGCCTAGATCCATATTGCTGCATAACCCATTTATTGAGTTATTTACTTCAACCATATTTTTCACAGTTTTTTGAATTGGTTCCTCATGATTCATTGTTCCTACTTCATGTAACCCAGTTGAGTGTTTGCCCTCACCCCCTGCCCAGGACATTTAGCAATATCTGGAGACATTTTGGTTGTCACAACTTGAGGTGGTGCTACTGGCATCTAGTGGGTAGAAGTCAGAGACTGCTGAACGTCCCATAATGTCCCATAAACAGAACAGCCCCACCCGCACCACAACAAAGAATTATCTGGCCCCAAATATCAATAGTGCCAAGGTTGAGAAACCCCAATGTAACCAACATGAACTCTTTTCACTTTGAGTATATGATATCTTTCTGTTCGACGCATTGAATGTTTCCTCCTGTCTAGGTTCTTCAGTTTCTTGCTTTAATGGGAATTGCACCTCCTTCAACGTCTTGTTCTCTTCTCCCTGAATTTGCATTTCCCTGGAGGGCTACTGACTGATACGTATACCCAGAGGGAGAGACTGAAGCCCAGCATAGGGAAAAGGTGAGGGCTGCACCCGAAGCAGGAAAGCCTGTGATATCACTGGGCTCTACTACTCCCTGTTTATCAACACACACACACATGCACACACACATATCCTCAGGATTTTCACATTTTTCACAAATCTATCCATTTTGATGCCATCTCTAGTGTTGGGTGTGATGGGGGAGCTAGCCACTGGTGTGAGTTTACCATCTTGTTTAGTTCCTAGGTGTAAACTCACACCAGTGGCTGGCTTCCCCATCATACCCAGCCCTAGAGATGGCACTGAAATTGATCTGTGAAAACTATGAAAATCCTGAGGATGTTTGTGCGTGCACATGTGTGTGTGTTTAATAGCAGCTCAAAATGGAAGGGGGCAGGGGACCACAAACATGAGTTAGTCTGGGAAACAGCTTTTTATTTGCATTTGTCTCATCCTCACCTCACTCTGGGAAGAGGAATGTCTAGGGTAGCTACTGACCACAGGGAAGTTACTGAGGAGTTTTTATGTCTATCTGCCTGTCTGTCTGTGCTTACACATATGCACGTATGTTGGCAAACAGAGAGTGATGGATCCCAGTCAGTAACAGTGTTTACCATGCTAGATAGAAACCTTGAGGCAGAGGGCTGTGGGAGCGGGTGCGGGTGGGATGTGCAAAGGACCAGAGGTGAGAGAGCTGGGAGCATATTTAAGAAATGGAACAATACTCTATGGCTGGAGCATCAAGCATGAGAAAGGAGAAGAGATGAGACTAGAAAGATAAATTGGGTCCTGACATAAATCATCAATCCTGTTCAAGAGTTTTGACTCCATCCCAAAGGTAATAAGAAGCCATTGGAACATTTTAAGCAGAGGAAGGGGATAAACAGATTTATATGTTTATATGTCTCAGGCTAAATTGAAAGAATGGATTGGAAGGAAGCAAGGCTAGAGTTAGCAAGTTCAATTAGGAGGTGGTTGCAAAACCTGACCTTACTATCTGCTTCAGTAGCCACCAATGTGGCTATTCTGAACTGAGATGCTTTGTAAATGTGAAATACACACTAGATTTCAAAGACTTAGTACAAAAACAATGTAAAATAGCTCAATAATTTTTATATTGATAACATGTTGAAAGGATAGTATTCTTGATATAAGTATTTTCCTAAAATTAATTACCTGTTTGTTTTTGCTTTTTTAATGTGGCTTCTGGGAAATTTCAATTACATATCTAGCTCATCTTATATTTCTATTGGACAGCACTGATCTAGACCAATATCTTTGAGGCATTTTTGGCCATGATTCACAGTAAGAAATATATTTAACATCATAACCCAAAACTCACATATGTGGGTAGATATTTATAAGATATTTTTAAAGTTTTCTGAAACAATAATATGTATAATTACCACATGAAATGCATTCTGATATTTTATATTCTATTCTTCAAATAAAACGTTGAGTGTGACTCATTAAATTGATTTTAGTTTAATTAATTTTAAATTGATCTGCTGTTTGAAAACCCCAGACTAGACTATTATTAGAGGTATTATTAGAGGAGGACATGTTAATAAATCCACAGAATATGTACGTTTTGGAGACAAAGGACTTCATAGTTGGATTTGAGAGATGAGGGCAGAGATTGTATCAAGAATAACTTTCAGGGGGGTGAGAAGGGATAGACTGGGATTTCAAAATGTAGAATAGATAAACAAGATTATACTGTATAGTACAGGGAAATATATACAAGATCTTATGGTAGCTCACAGAGAATAAAAATGTGACAATGAATATATATATGTTCATATATAACTGAAAAGTTGTGCTCTACACTGGAATTTGATACAACATTTATATTTTTATTGATTATAAATCAATAAAAATTATTTGAAAAAAAAAGAATAACTTTCGGGCATTTGGTTCAGGTGTCTGAAAGAATGGTGGTATAATTCCATCCTGGTTGGAACCTGGTTAGGGAGAAAAATTATAAATTCAGTTTGACATGTTGAGTTTGAGATTCTTGTCTTGGGAGGTGTGCAAGACAGCTAGGCAGTAGACAGAAGCACATATGGTTTAGGAGTAAGGGGGAAAATCTGGACAAGATACAGATTTGGAAATTAGTGTGTCAGTGGTAATTAAAGTCATATGAGTGAATAAGATTACTCCACGTAGTGTACAGGGCAAGAAATGAAGAAGGTCTAGAACAGAGTTCTGAGGAGCATCCATATTTAAAGACAAATCCAAGCACCACTCAGATGATCTTGAACTTATCTTTTCCTTTCAATTTTGGTACCGAAACCTTTCCTCGTTTTCCTGCTTCTTCTGGCCACTCCTTGACTCTTCCCTTGCCACTCCCTCTTCCTCCACCTCACTTTTTTTTCCCCCCAGATTTAATTCATTTTTAAAACTTTTAAAATTGACAACTTTGGATTTACAGGAAAGTTGCAAGGGTTGTACAAAGAATTCCTAATTACCCTTCACCCATATTCCCCAAATGTTAACATTTCCTCCATATACTTTATCCCTCTCTAGAGAGAGAGAGATCGCTCTTTATATAGATACAGAGTTCAGACTAGTGGTTCAGTTCAGTTCAAATTACTCTTTGTAGTTCAGGAAAAAAAAAATATATATATATACTTTTTCTGATTTATGAAAATTTGTAGGCATTTTATCCCTTTGCCCCTAAATACTTTTGTGTATATTTCCTCAAAACAAAGCATTCTCTTACATAACCACAGGACAGTTACCAAAGTCAATAAATAAACATTTACAACACTACTGTCTACACACTTCATTTAGATTGTTCCAGTTGTCCAAATAGCATTCTTAATAGCAAAAGAAAATCCAGGATTATCCATTGCATGCAGTTTTCATATCTCTATCCTTTAATTTGAGTCTTTTGTTGCATTTCATAACTCTGACATTTTTGAAGAGTATGGGCCAGTTAATTTGTAGAATGATATTCAATTAAAGATTGTATTAAGTTTCCTTATGGATCGATTCAGGTTATGTATCTTTGGCAGGCATATTACAGAAGTGATGCTAAGTTCTTCCTAGTGCATGGTATCAGGAAGCATATGCTGTGGATTACTGCCATTACTGTCAATGCTAACTTTAATAATTTGGTAAAAGTGGCAACTGCCAGATTTCTCCATTGTAACCATATTATAGGGAGATACTTTGAAACTATATAAATATTCTGTTACCTGTCAAACTTTCACTCACTAGTTTTAGCATCCATTGATGATTCTTGCCTACATAAATTATTAATGTAGTTACCAAATGGTGATTTTCTAATCCATCATTTCTTCTACATTTATCAGTTGGCTTTCTAATGTAAGAAAGAGCTTTCTCTTTTCCTATTTATTTTTTCAGTTAGTTATTATCAATGTGGACTAATAGATTCTTAGTATATTCAATACGTTATCATCTATTACTATCATCATTTTTATTTTGATGTTCATGTTGTCCCAGATTTAGCATTTAGAAGCTCCTTCAAACTGGCTCCTTTGTCCTTTTGACCTACGCCATCATTCTTTGAGCACTTTCTTCCTTTTTAGCACAATAAGAGGTTCTAGGTTCCCCTTGGAGTATTTTCCCTGCTCCAGACCTGGAATCAGCCATTTCTCCAAGGAAACTTGGTTCCTTTTAGTGGTATTAGAAACCAAGAACAAGATGCTAGGTATGTCATTGCTTCTATGCTCTCTCAGTTGACAAAGCTGAGAAGTACACATATGTATGTACGTATACACATACACACATCTATATCCATTTCTATATGTCTCTGAGTTCACCTTGAATATATCCAGTTCCAATCCAACAAAGTTGAGTTCATTCTATCCTTTTCCTTTTCCATATTTTTTAGAAGTTTTATTGAAGTGTGGTTGATTTACAATGTTAGTTTCAGGTGTATAGCAAAGCAATTCAGTTATACATGTGCATACACATATATATTTTCAGATTCTTTTCCATTATAGCTTATTACATTACAGCTTATTATAAGCAATTTGATATAGTTCCCTGTACTATACAGTAAATCCTTGTTGCTTATCTATCTTATATACAGTAGTATGTATCTGCTAATCCCAAACTCCTAATTTATCCTTCCTCCTCCTTTTCCATATTTTTTAACACTCTGTTCTTATAGTGAAAAATCTGACTTTCATCATTCACAATACATTTACTTATTTGCTCAACCCTAGGATGTATAGAAAACAGCTTCAGAACTGCTAACCTACATTTCTACAAAAAAGAAGTCTACTGATTAAGAGTTCAATAATTATTAGAGTGCTGGCGGTTCTCACTTTGCATAAGTAGTGTGTGGGTACAAAAATAATTATGCATGTTGAAACCATGCAAAATGATCTTAATAATTAATGGAAAACATTACAATTTTTCCATTACCTTTAAAATTTTGCCTCAAAAAATTTAAACACTGTGTTACTGTTGGCTATAAATGTATAGAGAAATGAAAACATAATAAAACTAATAGTTATTTGATACACTGTCATTTAAAACTTTAGAAATAGTGAAGATTAAAGTGCTTTATTTCTTTATTTAAAAAAAAACCTTTAGTTTGAGTAGTGTTTGCTTTCTCTCATGTAACTTACAATACAGAACGTCTTTTCTATGCCTTGGCAAATTGTCATACTCCTTTCTAAGTCTGGATCAACTTCCAGCATTTTATCTTTTGTATTTTCAATGTTGTGAAATGTCTTGAGAATTCCTTTAGTGTAAAAATGTATGCTGGTGACGTCCTCTGGGACATCATATTTTTCTTTTTTATTAAAATATTTTTTATTGAGTTATAGTCATTTTACAATGTTGTGTCAAATTCCAGTGTAGAGCACAAATTTTCAGTTATACATGAATTGTCACTTTCTCTTTCACTGTGAGCCACCGCAAGATCCTATATATATATACTTCCCTGTGCTATACAGTACAATCTTGTTTATCTATTCTACATTTTGAAATCCCAGTGGGACATCATATTTTTCGTCACAACCATTTTCCTCCTCTCTGTCTGTAAGTTTGCTTTCACTGATTTTATTTGTGGTTGATTGGAATTTCCCTTCCAGCATTATTACTTTGCCTTTTTTGCTATGCTTTCATCTTTGTTGCCCAATTTCTTCTTTCAATTATCCATTTTTGTAAACTTTTAAGTGAGTATATCACTGGTAGATAAGGAGACAAGACAACTACAACTGATAATAAAACTGCAGTGACCAATCGCAGCCAATTAAAAAAAAATTTTTTTTATTGAAGTGTAGTTGATTTACAATGTTAGTTTCAGGTGTACAGCAAAGCGATTCAGTTATATATATATATTTTTTTCAAATTCTTTTCCATTATAGATTATTACAAGAAATTGAATATAGTTCCCTATGCGATACACTAGGTCCTTGTTGTTTATCTATTTTACATATAGTAATGTGAATCTGTTAATCCTAAGCTCCTAATTTATTCCTTCCCCTTTGGTAACCATAGTTTATTTTCTATGTCTGTGAGTCTATTTCTGGTTTGTAAATAAAATTTGTGTTTTTAATAGATTTTTTTATAGAGATGCTGGGGATTGAACCCAGAACCTTGCACATGCTAAGCACACACTCCACCACTGAGCTATACTCCCACCCTCCCAAAATTTGTATCTTTTTTTTTAGATTCCACATATAAGTGATAGCATATGATATTTGTCTTTCTCTGTCTGACTTACTTCACTTAATATGACAATCTCGATGTCCATCCATGTTGCTGCAAATGACATTATTTCATTCTTTTTTGTGGCTGAGTAATATTCCATTGTGTATCTATACTACATCTTTATCCATTCATCTGTCAGTGGACACTTAGGTTGTTTCCATGAATTGGCTATTGTAAATAGTGCTGCTGTGAACATTGGGATGCATGTGTCTTTTCGAATTATAGTTTTATCCAGATATATGCCCAGGAGTGGGATTGCTGGATCATATGTTAAGTCTATTTTTAGTTTTTTTAAGAAACTTCTGTACTGTCCTCCATAGTGGCTGCACCAGTTTACATTCCCAACAGTGTAGGAGGGTTTCTTTTTCTTCACACCCTTTCCAGCATTTATTGTTTGTAGACTTATTAATGATGGCCATTCTGACTCACCAGCCAATTTTGAAAGTAGTGAGGTATCACTGATCACAATGTGCCTCTGCTGTTTACTTAGAAATTTATGAAGTGAAGCAGTGGTGGCAAAGCTTATACAATCATTCATGGTGCTTATATGATGGTAACTTGAAACTTGAGTGTTGTTAATTAGGGGGTTGGTCTTATTTGACTAACCTGTGGAAAGTGAAATTCATGCATGTTAGAACTGAGCAAAGTGAGGACTTTCTATGCTTTTTGTCTTTAGCCTAAGGGCATGTAGCCCAAAACCTGTGCTCAAAAGTAATTTGGGTTAGTTCTTCCCCCTCCACACCCTTCATAGTGGTTATCTTTTTCATTGGAAATATGGCTTGATTCATTTCTCTCTCTTTCTATTCAGTTTTAAAAGGTTCCCCCATCCTTGTTGATTTCTTTTTTTTTTTAAATGTGAAAGTCAGGACTATGTAAAAAGGTATATTCAGAGAAGTATCATATCCATTCCCTCTATTCTTTCCACCCCATTCTAACCACACCCAGAGGTTCCAACCACACTCTGAGTGTGGTGGTGGTTACACAAGTTTTAAATAGTATCTGGCTTATCTTTCTTGTGTTAATTGTTGCTCAGATATGCAGGTACATGTATATTTTCTTCTTTCTCCTTCCTTGAACAAAGGATGGCATGCTGTGTGTACTCTTTTGTACGGTTTTTTTCATTTAACAATGTGTCCTGGAAATCACTCCACAAAGGTTTTTAGAGAACTTTGTCGTTTTTAAGAGCTGCATAGTACTCCATCTGGTGGATGTTCAGTCATTTATTCAGCAACTCTTCAGTGTATGGGCGTATTTGCTGGTTTCCAAAATTGTGCAATTACAAGCAAAGCTGCAGTGAATAACCTTTTGTATGTGTATTTTCGTATTGTTGAATTACATGTCAGAATAAATTCCTAGAAGAGCAATTGTTAGGTCAGGAGACAAATGCACATGTTGTTTTCCTAGACTTTGCCAAATTTTCTTCCATGTGGTTTTGTACTAATTAACAAACACATCAGCAATGTACAAGAATGACTGTTTCCTTACAGTCTCATGAATAGAATGTGTTGTTATTTTTTAATTTGTGCCATTCTGATTGGTGAGAGTAGTATCTCAATGTGGTTTTATTATCACCAACATCATTAACATTGTCATTTAATTTACATATAATTAAATTGGGCTCTTTTTTGGCATGCAGTTCTGTGAATTTCGACACATCTTGTAGATTTGTGTCATTACCTCCACACTCAGGATACAGAACAATTATGTCACTCTGAAAAACTCCCTCTTGCTGGCTCTTTGGAGTCAAATCCTTCCCCAACTTCTAACCCCTGGCAACCACTGATCTCTTTTCTGCCCCTATAGTTTAACCCTTTCCAGAATGTCGTATAAATGGAATCATGCAGTATGTAGCTTCTTGATACCAGCTTCTTTCACTCAGCAAAATGCCTTTGAGATTCATTCGTGTTATTTCATGTTTCAGTGTTTCATTTTTTTTATTGTTAAATTCCATTGTATGGACTACCAGTTTATCATTTCACCGTTCTGTATTGGCTTCCTAGGTGGCATAACAAAATACCAAATTACTAGTATATAGAAATATGTTCTTTGCTAGTATATAGGAATAATCATGATTTTTGCATGTTGACCTGGTATCCTGTGACCTTATTTAAATCACTTAATTGTTATAGAAGTTTTGTGTATGTGACAATCATGTCCTCTATGAATAGGGACAATAAAAGGGAAAACACAGTTTCTTTTCTATTCTCAAGACTTCTGACACCAGATGTGTGGGGTTTTTTTTTTTTCCCACACTGACCAATTATCTGACACTAGCTGAGTATCCTACAATTCAATTCTGATACTATCTATCTGTAGTTAGTGTCAGATCCCATAGGTTAAGGGCTCAGTCCCACAAGACGGTCCCCACTTCAGATGCCAATCACAAGTTTAGGTGTTCCATATTTCTGACCAACCAGCTATAAATTTGGGTCCCCATAATCTCCTCCTCCTCTTTGATAATTTGCTAGGACAGTTCACAGAGCTTAGAGAAATAGTTCACTTACTAGATTACCAGTTTATTATAAACAACTATGACTCAGGAACATCCAGATGGAAGAGATGCATAGGGCAAGGTATGGGGGAAGGTATGTGGAGCTTCCATGCCCTCTGCAGGTGCACCACCCTCTAGCACCTCCATGTGTTCACCAACCCAGAAGCTCTCTGAACCCTTTCAGTTAGGATTTTTAATGGAGGCTTCATTATGTTGGCATGATTGATTAAATCATGATCATTAGTGATTAATTTAGCCTCCAGCTCCTATCCCCTCCCAGAGATCAGGAGGGTGGAGCTGAAAGTCCCAATCTTCTAACCAAATGTTTGGTTCCCTTGGCAACTAGACCATCCTGAGGCTATCCAGGAGTCCTCAGCCACCAGTTATGTTGTTGGCATACAAAAAGACACTTATTATTTCAGAGATTCCTAAGGCTTTAGGAGTTGTATGCCAAGGAATAAGTCAGGGGAGGGGGCAGAAACAAAATATATCTTTCTAATTATGTTAGTTTTTATTATATCCTTTTCAATCTGTATGCCTTTTATTTTTCTTGCCTTATTGCACTGGCTAAAACTTGCAATATGGTGTTGAAGTGGTGGAGTGCTTGCTTGCTCTGTTCCTTATCTTAGGGAGAAGGCATTTAGTTTTTTACTATTAAGTATAATGTTTACTGTAGGGTTATAAATGCCCTTTATCCAATTAAGGAAATTCCTGGGCAGTGATATACCTTGTATCTTAGTTCTCAAAACCTGTGGAACATTGATTAGATTCAGGTCTATGCACATGCAACTTGAAGATGAGCCCAGAAGTTCATACACAACTCCATGGGGCCATTTTATTGATCTCTTTAATCTCCCCAACACTTACCTTTCTGGTCCTCTAGCTAGGAAAGGGAGTAGGGTTTAGTTTCCTTGCTGGGCCATGCATTCCTTGCAAATGCAACTGCCTTGGGACCAAGCAAGATGGTAAACAGTGAAAACATCACTGGGGATGCCCCCTCGCTCTTGGGATCAGAGTTCTCTCAGTTTTAGGTACCGGCCTGGCCTCCACATCATCCCCTCCATTGCCAATGTGGATTTGCGTATGGACTGGTGTGGGAGAGAATGGGAAAGCAAAAACAAAGGAAACTTTGGATTTCCCTCACTTTCTATGACCTAAAGAGGCCCCCTTTCCTGACCCTCAGACTGTAATAGAGGATTTCTCCTGGAATTCTGTCTGATGCGCAGTTCTGGATTTCAGCTTGTTTTTGAGTCCAAGCCAGGAGATATCAGAGGAAAAACAAAATGGAGAACACAGTTCCATTTTGGTTCAGTAGTACTCTGAGTTCTGGTTTCCTTCCCCAACCTGCCTGTTAACATTTGTATTCTACAGTCTTCAGGTACCTGTTCCATGCATTCTGTCCAGAGTTTTTACCTGTATTCAGTGGGAAGTACAAAGTAAATAAAGTGCTTATTATCTGGACCAGAACCCAGTGTCATTTTAATTTATATTTTCTCTTATTGTTAGAGAGTTTGAACATCTTTTTATATTTGGGAGCTGTTTTTTATATTACTTTGGGAAATCAAGTTTTGTCTTTTTTTCCTCTAATTTAAAATTTGTTTAATCTATTAGGTCTATTAGTTCTTTATTCAAGATAATTGTTGCAAATATTTTCTCCCAGTTTCGCCACTGTGTTTTGATACTGTTTATATTTTGAGGGCTATGCAGAAGGTTTTTTTTTAGTAAGTCAAACTTACCAATCTTTATTTTTATCTGGATTTAAAATCTAGATAGAAATCCTTTTCTTTCACCCAAGTTAAGGAACTCACTCCTGTTTTCCTTTAGAGCCTGTATAGTTTCCAGTTAGCTTTCTGCTCAGTTTGGGACAGAATCTTGTATATGGTGTGAGGTATGGATCTAACTTTAGCTTTTTCAAAACTGTTTTAGAAGTCACATAACCTCTTCAAGTTCTGCAAAAAAAAAAAAAAAAGTATTCACCAGATTCAATTGAGGGTTAAACTCAAGGCTAACGTTTATGACAGCAAAAAATGCAGAGCAAAAGCAGCAGGGAAAAGATATACATTAGCAGAGTCAGAGAGGACAAACACAGGCTTCTGCATCTTTCCCATCCAGGGCCACATGGGATGTGCTCTCTCTAGCATCAAACTGCAAGCATATGTGCTATGCCTCTGCCCAAGGAATCTTGTTTGAGATTTAGGGTCTGAGTCTTTTATGGGAGGGAGCTGGTCATGTGGGAGTCATATCCTGCTACACAGCCAACTATGGCAACAGACTGGACACCAGCAATGAAATCAGGTGCATGCAAATCATCAGTCTTGATGTTTGTGCAAAGCAATCTAACAAGCTGTTACAGCATGGTCCATTGCTCCAGGTGTACACAGCAAAATCATCAATCAGTGACATGAAAAAACAATCTGAGGGTCATATTCCAAAAGGTTAGTTGTGGTTCTAGGTTCCCTTGAAGATAGGGAAGAATAAGCAACCAGACCTGCTATTTTAACTCTTTCCTTGTGAAATGGCCAACCAATTTTTTCTAAGCATCTTTCTAAAAACCTAACATCGTTTTAGCATCTATTTCAGTGCTCTGCGCATCAGTCGATGCAAACAGAATATTGTCTGAAAGTACCAGTTCTGTCGTTTTTAGCAGGCAGTGAAGAGAGCGTCAGCGTTTCAAAGGGAAAAAAAAAAGGTGCGATTCCTCTAAAATGCGGCCCGCAAACCCCGCCCCATATACCTGAGCGGCTCCGCCTACTCCCCGACTTAGGTGAGAGGCGGTGAACCACACTTCCCAGCGGGCCCCGCAGGTCTCCCGCGCCTGCGCACTGGTAGCTCAGGCAGGCGGGCGGAACTCCCGCGCTATCCAGCCACCCGGTCTCGCCTCGCCTAATCTCTACCCCGGGCATGGAGGGGGTCCCGGCTGTAACGGCAGGGAACGCGGGCGCGGCCAAGGCCGAGGGAGCCGCAGCCATGCCACCCCCATCTCCTGCCTCCCCGCCTGCCCTCACCCCAGCGCCCGCAGCGGGTGAGGAGGGCCCGCGGTCTCTGCCTGAGGCAGGGGCTCCTGGCTGCTCGGGCTCCCGGCCCCCTGAGCTGGAGCCGGAGCGCAGCCTGGGCCGCTTGAGGGGCCGCTTCGAGGACGAGGACGAGGAGTTGGAAGAGGATGAGGAACTGGAGGAGGAAGAGGAGGAAGAGGAGGAGGAAGAGATGAGCCACTTCTCGCTGAGGCTGGAGGGGGGCCGGCCGGAGTCCGAGGACGAGGAGGAGGTATTGGGATAGCCCCTGTGCGACCACGCCGGGCCTCCTCAGTCAGGGCCCGGCCGGATCCCCAGCTCTCCGCTGCAGCCCTTGGCACTTTCGTGGACCCCCACCTCTCCCTCGCTTGTGGCGCGGAGTGGCTTTCTGTCCCAGCCGGATTCCCTAACGACTCATTTTGTGAGGTTCCTGTAGTCATTTAGGTTCTCTGGGTCCAAGTCATTATTGAAGCTACTGCGTACCAGGGTGGGTAGGTGCCGAGGGTACCGTCCTCTCGCCTTCCAGGAGCTTTCAGTGGGACGAGAGGAACAGCCCATTTCTAAGGATGTTGAGAGGATGGTCAACCCTTCCCCACCTAGATTTCTAATTGGAAAGATTTCCTTTTTTTAATGGGCATTGCATACTTCATCAAGTTAGGCAATAATCCTAGCCAGCAGGAATTAATATTTTAAACACCAGTATCCCGAAAGTTTGTCCATTTTGCAATAATTCCTAAAGTAAGATGCCCGTCATGAAAAGATCTGGCAAGATACAGTATATCCAAAAGAATGAGATCTTTTTGAAACATTGGTTTATATTGTGTAACTTTGAGCAGTATTTTGAAGGGTTGGCGGTACTGTAACATGTATCCATGTTGCAAAGTAAGCTATACATTGTTGATAATATAATTTGGGGATTATGGCTTAAGAATTTGAGAAGGCAAGGACTTGTGTTTTAAAACTGTTTCCATTGCATTTGCAGCGCCTGATTAATCTCTCTGAGCTGACCCCATACATCTTGTGTTCCATTTGCAAAGGTTACTTAATAGATGCAACTACCATTACAGAATGTCTTCATACATGTAAGCAAATAGTTCATCACATTTTCGAATAATGTATTCAATTTATGAAATGTCTTGAAGGCATCCTAATTTAAACATTTTTTTCCAACAGTTTGTAAAAGCTGCATTGTAAGACACTTTTACTATAGCAACAGATGTCCAAAATGCAACATAGTGGTACATCAGACACAACCTCTTTATAACATAAGGTAAGAAAACTATATAAGTAAAATTTATATTCTAAGTATACTTTTTCTGAAAGCTTGAAGTTGTGTAGTTGGTAATAAAATCTTGACCAATCTCAAAATGACGAGAAAGGGAACTACACATTCTTTAAAGAAATACAAATAGAGTACTTACTGTGTACCAGGCACTGTGATATCTGCTGGGGACTTAAAAAAAAGAGGCACAGGCCTCTTCTTGAGAATTTTAATTCTATCACTCAAGTTAATGAGGCTTACTTAGGCTTGTCATTTTCTGTATATCTGGAATTCTATTTTTAAAACTAATACTTGAAATAACTGGCCTCTTTAGAAAAACCTGACTATCATAGGTCATTGTGGCTTATTAATCAAATTTTCAGTTCATGTTCAGTTTCCTCAGGGAAGAAAAATATTAAAGTAGATTACTTTCATTTGTTTAGCAAATGCTATTATGTTTTTACTACCTTGTTAGAAGAGTGCTTTGCAGTTGACAGAATTTCAAAACACAGTCTCTGCCCTCAAGCTCACATTCTTATCAAGGGAATAGGACTAGTACACATGGAACAATTTAGCAAACTGCTCAAGAGTTATAATTACTTGAGGTTCTCAGAGATGAGAACCATGAGTGCTACCTAAAAGCAACTCATCTCTGAGAAAGGAGACATCCACTTCTAAGAGAAAACAGTTACTTACAAAGAACATCATTCACTCTGTACCAAGTGCATTTTTTCTGAATTCTGAGGCATTCTCCATCCTTTCCTTTTATTAGGTTGGACCGACAGTTACAAGACATAGTGTACAAATTAGTGATCAATCTAGAGGAAAGTAAGTTTATTTTATTACATAGTTGTGAATCCCAGAATCAATGCTGACTCTATGAGTTACATTTTAAGTGTAATTTAGTCTGTGTTTTATCATTTTTTAGGAGAAAAAAAGCAAATGCATGATTTCTATAAAGAAAGAGGTCTAGAAGTACCTAAACCTGGTAAGTTTGGGTGTATACCATAATGTATTTATAGATTAAAGAATACTAACTTAATAAAATTTACTCCCTTTGAGGTTCTTTTTGCTGGTAGCTGGTTATTTTATGATCAAAGAGAGAAAGATTTTGAAGCTAATAATTTACTGTAATCCAATTTAATTACTTGCAAGCATTAAAGAATGCAGGCTCTGGAGCAGAATTGTCTGAGTGTGACCCTGGCTCTGCAACTTGACTAGCTGTATGACTGGCAAATTACTCAACATCTCAGTTTCCTCTTCTATAAGGCAGGGATAATGATAGCACTTTATAAAATTGTTGTAAGGTAACATTGAGTAATACAAAGCACTTAAAACAGTGCCTGGAACATAGTAACTGCTCAAATATTAGTTTTTATGATGATGGTAATGCTGTAGTATGGAAGTTAAATAGATTGGATTTAAATCCTCGTTCTTCCACTTACTAAAGGTGTGACTTCAGGCAAATTGCCTGATCTCACTAAACAGTAATCTCATTTTCTTTACAGTTAAAAAAAAAATAGCAATAGAACCTATGTCATGGAATTATAATAAAGGTTAAAAGAGATGGTGCATGTAAACTCATGAGCATGAGCCCTGGCACATAGTAGTGCTTCTACAATTGATGTTGGTGTTGTGCTGAGCTCTGTGGCCCCAATAAACCAGCCACACATGTCTGCACAGCGGTCCCCAGGCTTGTCTCTAAATTCACTGAATTTGACAGATTAGCTGATGTTACTAAAGAAAGGGAGACTGAGTGCTTTATGATCTTTTAAATAGTCAACATAGTTAAATCTGTGTAATTATTTTTCAAAGATCTCAATTCATGGAACTTTTATTCTAACTCAGCTTTTTTGTTTGGCTATCAAATAGCTGTTCCACAGCCAGTCCCTTCGAGCAAAGGAAGATCTAAGAAAGTCTTAGAATCAGTGTTTCGTATTCCACCTGAACTTGACATGTCTTTATTACTAGAGTTCATTGGGTGAGTACCCTAAATCTCTACCTCTAAACTTTAAAAAAAAATTTAAGTTCCAACAGTTATGAAATTAACTTGAACTCAGGTAACGTCAAGTTTTTCTGATATCCTTTAAAAAAATTAATATATTTAAGACTTAGGAAAAGGTCTAAAGAGTAGTACAATAACCATTTATACCTCTTATCACCTGGCTTTCGAAATAAACCATGCTAATATGGCATAAGGCACTTGGCTACCTCTTCCTGTTCATTCTCCCTTCCCTTAAAGGTTAATAACTACTCTCCTAAAAGTAATAATTATCATTCCCATGCATTTTTTTATATGTTTACCACATGTGTATTTATTCCTAAACAGTATGTAGAATTGCTTTTGCCCACTTAAAAACTTTAAATGGTATCATACTGTGTTTTCCCACTTGCTTTTTCACTCAGCATTGTGTGATTCATCATGTTGATATGTGTAGCTCTAGTTCACTCATTTTCACCATTCCCTGGTATTCCCTTAAAATAAATATACCATAATTTATCTTTTCTTGTACTGTAGAACTCTTATTTCCAGTTTTTTTGCTATTGTGAACAGTGTTGCTTTAAACATTGTGTACATATCTCCTTGTGTATATGTGAGATAGTTCTCTGAGAGTGTAGATTTGCTAAGTCTTGGGATATGTTCCTCTTCAACTTTACTTGGTTTTACCAAATTGTTCTGTAAAGTAGTTGGACATCTCCCTAATTTATGTAAATTGCTTCTTTCAAACACTGTAGCATATATTGTATTCCATTATACTGCTGCATTGTTAAGCAGACTGTTATCATGGAGTTGGCCTGTATCAAGCTGTAGTTTTCAAAATAATTACATAGTTTGCAGAATAAAATAAAATGCCTTTCTTGGAAAATCTAGATTTTCTATTTTATGTCACCGATGACTATTTGACTTCTCAGTCACTTCCTTCTTGTAGCTCTAGGTTACTTGTATCATTTATTTAGTACCTATCTTGTACTGTGTTGTATTTATCTTTATGTATTTATCCTGTGTTCTTAACTGATATTAAAGACCCCGAAAGGGAGAGAAATCTTTCTAAATTGGGGATTATAATAGCAACTCACAGGACTGTTGTAAGAATGAACATATAGTATTCCTAACATGTCTAAACTATTACCAAACTAGGACCAATAGGAATAAGTTACAGGGAGAAACATATTTGATTTAGTGCAAGCAAGCAATTTATAAATAAAGTTGCCCACAAATGGAATGTTCTGGCTTGTCAGTTAAACTATCTCTTTAGGTATTCAAGCAGAAACCAGATACCCATACATGATGGATTCTATAGAGACAATTCTTGCAATAAAGAATAGGATATTTTATTTTATAACTCTCTAAGTTTATATTATAATCTTAGATTTACATTTATACATAATATGTATATATAAATTTGTTTCATAAATATGTTTATTATATATTCTGTAAATACATGTTTATAATATAACATATTATAGTTTAGTGTACTCTTCTATTATGTTTGTATTATAAGAATACTCTGTAGATGATGCAGTTGTAGGTTTTTTTAACTTTTGTTATTGAAGTACAGTCAGTTTACAGTGTTGCATCAATTTCTGGTGTACAGCATAATGTTTCAGTCCATATACATACATATATTCCTTTGCATATTCTTTCTCATTATAGGTTACTACAAGATACTGAATATACTCCCCTCTCTTTTTTTTTTTAATTGTGGTCTTGTGTATTCTTCACAGCATGAAAGGGAAGAAAGAGGGCTTTGATTTGTACAGCTTTATTACTTGCTAGCTCTGTGACCTTAAGCAAGTTATTCACCCTGTCTGAGACTGATTTTCCTCATCTGTTGAATGGGGACTAAAACCTGATTTACAGGGCTACTGTGAGGACTGAATGAAAAACATGCATAATATGTAAAGACCTAATATAATGCCTGGTACTTAGTAGATGTTCAACAAAGTTTGTTCCTTGTCTTCTCATGATATAAAAGTAATTGATTTAATCAAAATCTGCACTTCTAGGGGGAAGGCAAATTGAGTAAATCATGCCCAGGTGATTTTGCTGCAAGTAAAACAACCGGAAATATAGGAGCTTGCTTGCAGGAACTCTATCTTGTAAAGGTTACTATAGAGGAAAAACCACATTAATTATGATATAAAAAAGAAGTTTTACTTTAAGCTGGAAAATGTTAGAATGCTAGATGTGGAGAAATCTAATTAGTAAGAATATACTTTTAACTGCTGTAGGTAAGTACTCAAAACAATACAAAATACTTGGTAAAACTGCCTTTGCTTTACCACTAGGTGGCAGATATGAGAATTAACTGCATCTGTTTATTTCATAAAGGGTTAGGTGACCCTGTTTTAAATTAAAATGATGTTCCTCAAGTGTTTATATTTATGTTATTTCTCTGATATATAATTAAACATATAGTCTAAAATATTGATTAATTTTGCTTTCTTTTTTCAGTGCTAATGAAGGCACGGGACATTTTAAGGTATTTTACTTTTATTTTTCATTTGCTTCACAAGAGGACCCTATAGTGCACAAATTTAAGTCACGTTAGCAGTCATGAAGACTTTCATCAATTACAGTAAAAAGTGTTTTATAAATAAAACTTTTTGAAATATGAAGTACATTCAATAGTGCTCTCTTATAATAGCTTTATAAAAAAGTTATTAAGTAGGGATTTGTTATTGATTCAGAACTGTGGTCTAATGAAAAATAAATGAATGATTTTTAATACTAAAACCAAATACTGTGTTATTTTGGTGGTTAAAAAAAAATTTTCAAAGCATTTTTTGCATAGTTGGCATTTAGAGTTAAATACGAGCTTAAAATTTTATTTGCATGTAACATTTTTGGTTCAAGTTAACCTGCCCTAAGTTGTTACTTCAATCATTTACTGAAACTTTAGAGGTAAGAATGAACTCCTTTGTAACATACTTAAGTTCAGAGTTGTCTTAAAGTCCTCAGTATCACAGGTGCCATTGTACACAGTGTTGCTCCTATAGAATGAGTCACTCAGGAAAAGGTGACTTTTAAAAAAAAAAAGAAAATTGGGGGGAAGGTAATTAGGTTTGTTTGTTTGTTTGTTTTTATCTTCGTGGAGGTACTGGGGATTGAACCCAGGACTTTGTGCATGCTAAGCACACGCTGTACCACTGAGTTACACCCTCCCCAACAAAAGTGACTTTTTAAAAAGGGGCAAATCAAGCCTTATTGTTACCTGGGATTGTAAATACATAAGGAAATAGTTGACTTTGATCTGTTTAGATTTTCAGTGACTTTGTCAAAGTCTATTCTAAAATTAGGGTGAATTATACCCGGTTGGGCATAGTGTTTTGTGACAACAGTGGCTTAGGACTTGAGTTGAAGCACAGGAACAGATGGATACTTCTCTGGGTGAAGTATATTATAGGTTTCTCCCAGAGATCAGTGTGATGGAGGGAATGCAGTGTTAGATTTGGTAACTTTTAACCTCTTCCAAGTTGTAAAATACCAAATTTATGGTGATTAATTTAAAAAGTATTGTATACCCATACAATGGAATACTATTTGGCAATTAAAAGAAATAAAGTACTGATACATGTACAACATGGATAAACCTTGAAAACATGTTAAGTGAAAGAAGCCAGGCACAAAAGATCACATATTGTATGATTCTGTTTATATGAAATGTCCAATATAGGCAAATGCATAGAAGCAGAATATAGATTAGTGATTGCCAGATGCTTGGGGGAGAGGAGAAATTAGGAGTGACTGCTAATTGGTACAGGTTTCTTTTTGGGTGATGAAAATGTTCTGAAATTAGATAATGGTGGTAGTTGCACAACTCTCTAAATATACTAAAAACCATTGGATTGTACACTTTAAAATGGTGAATTTAATGATATGTAAATTATACCTCAATAAAGCTGTTACATTAAAAAAAAAAAGCCAAGATCCAATAGAAACTTTGAATAGAAGCGTTGTTTATAATATATTTTGAGAATATAAAAATATATCTGATAAAAATAATATATGCATAAATTAGAATTTTAGCTTGAGTCTATCAATAGTTATTATATTTTTTGTATGTGGAATCTTTGTTTTATTTTTATTCTCTCTGTAATGACAGCCCTAAAAGCAAAATCACTTCTACTAGGTAAGAAAATTGAGACAATTGGTGAAATTTGTACATTTACTATGTATTTTTGATATCAAGAAATTTCTTTTCTTCTTCTTCTTCTTTTTTTTTTTTTTTTAGTGGACGTGCTGGGGATTGAACCTAGGACCTCATGCATGCTAAGCATGTGCTCTACCACTGAGTTATACTCACTCCTCACCCCCCATATCAAATTTTAATATATGATAATATATTATGTTTTTAAAAAGAGTTCTTATCTTTTAGAGATGCATACTGAAGTATTTACAAATGAAATTTGGTGTGTCTTGGGTTTGCTTCAAAACAAATCTGGAGAATGGGAACCAGGAAGTAGTTGGAGTAGGAAATGTGTGAAGTATATTTAAAACAAGTTTGGCTTTGAGTTGATAAAGCTGGATGATAGGTATATAGGAGTTTATTATACTGTTTTCATAGTTTTGAGGCATTAAGTTTTCATTGTTAACCAATGATACAGATGTTAATTTGCAGGCTTTGTGTCTGTGAGAGGTAATGAGTGTATTGTTTCAGAAACATCCTATTCTGCATTTTGAGACTATTTTTACTTTTCGGAAACAGTCTTTTGTACTTTCTTGGCTAGCAAGTTGGCAATCTTACCATTTTTCTTTTAATTCTGTGTTTATAATGGAGTTGTAGTTATAACTTTTCATATTATATCTCAGTATTAAGAAACCAAACTACAGATAAGAGAGCTGAGTGCTGTTATATGGAACAACCTCCTCAGTAGCAATTCTGGGTTCCCTCTCTGATAGTGCTAGAAACATATGGTTCAAGTTTTTCTAAAAATTACCCTTTTAGTTCTCATTTCTGCAGCTTTTCATTTGTGTTAATACTAGTATCCTTAAAATTACCTCAGAGAGAGTGGCTGAATAAGCATTGGTTTCTACTTTAAAATCCTATTATCTCTCTACCTGTCATCTCAGACCATTGAATCAGATTCCAGCCATATACATCTAGATGTTAATCTTTTTATTTTCCACTTAAAAAAAAAGAAGACCTTTTATTATGGAAATTTTCAAACTCATACTAAAGTAGGCTAGTAAGATGAATGCCCATGTACACATCAGTTAACTTCAATAATTATAAAACCATGTCCAATCTCATTTTGTCTATGTCTTCATCATTTCTCCTCCTATATAATACTGAAGCAAATCTCAGACTGTGTCATTTTATCAGCAGATAATTCAGTTTGTTTCTAAAAGATAAGGAGTTTTTATAAAAACATAATAATGATAGTATAATTTAAAAAATTAACAGTAATTTCCTTAACCAAATATCCATATACTATTGACTGTTTAAATTTCCTAGATTGTCTCATGAAAATTGTTTCTTAAGTGTTTTAAAAATTGGGATCCACATAAGATATATATATTGATTGATACATGTCTTATCTATAGCCCTTCTATCTTTTTTAGTCTTTTTTTTTTTTTTTTGCAGTTTTTTGTTGAAGAAAGCAGATTGCTTTAGACATTTAATCATGGGTATTCTGTCAATAAGTTTAACTCTAAGTTTTATTTTTAACGAGGTATTAAAACAAATCAGTAAGCTTTTCTATTAAATTGGTGACACTTCAGAGAGGGGAAACTGAGCAGAAATTCTTTTTTTTTTCCTTTGATAGGTAAATTAACTCAAATTTCTTAGTAACTTTTCTGTAATAAATCTGTTGAATCATCTTTGCTATAAAATTTTCTTTAAGGTTTATACATTTTATGTATATTTAATCTGAAAATAGATTTTTTTGTTGTTGTTCACTTTTGTAGCCATTGGAAAAGAAGTTTGTCCGAGTTTCGGGAGAAGCAACTATTGGGCATGTAGAAAAATTCCTCAGAAGAAAAATGGGTCTTGATCCAGCTTGTCAGGTAGAGTCCATGTGTGTAAAAAGACGGGGGAAGTTGTGGGATTACCTTTAGCATACTGAAGAAAGAACTGTCTCTAGGATTTCTTGCAATCATGTTTGTTTTATGATGTTGTGGATATTATGAATGCTAACTGAATATGGGTACACAGTGATTCCAACCCCCCAGTTTAATCACATTTGACTTACTGTTTCTTACTGCCATTGATGACCATCTGTGGGTGTCAGAGAGAAGCTGAGGCTATGAAAACTGTTAAAGAGCTTCAAGAGCCCCAGTTCTGGCTCCTTCCTTTTTATAGTGGAGTTTCCTATGGTGTAGCCCTACCATTCATTTATTATGCATTGATACTAAATGGAGCATCTTTGTACCAGACCTTAGTACAAAGATGAGACAAAAAATTCATCCCTTCAGGGGACTCAGAGTTGTGTGAGGAAGATATAGAAGTAAACAACTGACTGACAAAAGGATATGATGGCACAAGAGCATAAGGGTAAATGATTTTACTTCGGACGGTCAAAGAATGGATCTGAAGAATGGATTTTTTTTTTTTCGCCAGACAGACAAAGAAAAAGGAACTTTCTATCAAAAACAGAAACAAAAAAACCAGAGTATGAACAAAGAGGAGTGAGTGTGGCGGCACTGGCTCATTCAGTGAAAAACCCTTTCTTGGAAGCTTTAGTGTGATCTTGCTTTTAAAAATATAAGGGTTTTTCTTCCCTTAAGACTACCTTCACATTCTGATTTTTGCTCTGAGATTCAGAAATTTTGTATATCTAAGACTTGATACTCCAGAGGGAAGAAAGTTTATGCAGAAAAGAGTTAACAAAGCAGACCTGAGGCTGCTGCCTTTAGAAGGGCCGGCTTACAAGGTTGACCCTTGCCTAGCAGCTGGGAACTTGACTTGCAAAAAGTTTCCTGCACTAATGTGAAAATCCCCTAACTATTGAGTGTTTCACTGTGCCTAGACTGTACAAACAATGGATCTATGATGAATACCTGCTTTGCTTCTGGGAGTCTTGAATTTGGTGGTTGCTTGGTAGAGAATGCCAACATGACCAGCCCTCAGTAAAAACCCTAAACTCTGAGCTTCAAAGGGACTTCCCTGGGCACAAACTTTGCACAAGCTGGCTACATTCCCACTGCTAGAGAAGGGAATATTGTGGGTGTATTGCCTACTGGATTGGGAGGGAAGAGCATAGAAAGCCTGTGCATGGATTTCTCCAAATTCCACCTTCATCTTTTTACCTTACTGATCTGACTGTGTATCATTGCTCTGTTGCTGTAATAAATTGTAGCTGTGATCATGGTGAGTCCTGTGAGTCCTTCTAGCAAATTACCAAATATGTGGGTCATGTTTGCAGCACCCTCAGAGATGTGACTCTGAATGAACTAATTAAGTGAACTAATTTATGAAATATTTGCAGTCAAATGACTTAAAAATAAGCATGTTAAAATCAGACACAATTTAAATGTTTATCAGGGGAATGGCTGTATAATTTATGATATATTCATAAAATGGGACAGTACGTAGCTATTAAAGAGAGCTTACTATGTGCTGTAAAAAATGTCCATGGTCTATTAAGGGTTTTTTTTGTTTGTTTTTTTTAAGAAGTTGCAGAACAAAATATGTAGCATAATGCCGTTTTAATGAAAACAAAAACCCTACATGCACAAAGAGCACCTAGGAACATACACATTAAATTGTTAGTAAATGGTTAACTTCTAGGGGTTAAGATTAAGTTGAAAAAAAAATGTAGTAACCAAATCATAAATGTTTACCATGTGGTGAAGCCTACTAAGAGTGATGGTCTCTGGGTTGTTGAATATTTAATAAAAACAGTGTTAGTTTCCAAATTCTTTAATTTTTCATGGAGGTAATTTCTGTATGAAAGATCTGCTTTCAAGTCATTTTGCAAACAAGTATTGCTCTGCCAGCTTTAAAACCGTTAAGCATAAAGTACAAAAGTTGTTACTAATTAAAGGTTATGCATCATGAGATAACGCAGGGCTTGACAAACTATAACCCATGGGCCAAATCTAGCCTGCCATCTGTTTTTATAAATGAGATGTTTTATTGGAACAGCCATACTGTGACTGCTTTCATGCTACAGTGGCAGAATTGAGCACATGTGACAGTGATCCTATGACCCTCAAAGCCTAAAATGTTTATTATCTCACCCTTTACAGAAAGTTTGCCAACTCCTGACACACTTATGTTCAGGGAAAGATAGACCTGGGGACAGATCTGAGTTCAGATCTGGGCTTTGCTACTTACTTGCTTTGTGACCTTAGGAACATTTATTGTCTTTACCTTTTAGTATCCCTAGCTGTAAAATGGGAATTATAATACCTAGTTCACAGGAATGTGAAAGTTAGATAACATATGTCAATTACATAGTGGAACATGTGGTATACATAGTGGCAGCTCAGTTAAATGCAATTGCTTTTACTATTCTTACTCAACCATGCTAAAGGCTTTAGGGAGATTAACATGTTGGCAGTGTTTTGAGTAAAACAGAATTTGAAACGAGTTCTGGTTAGGAGGTGGTTTCAGTGATTTAAGCCTAAGGGCAGCAATTAAAAGAGTGATACGAATTTAAGAGAGATTATGAAGAAAGAAGCAACAGGACTTGGTAACTGATTGGTTGTGAGAAGAAAGGAAAAGGAGAAATAGGAGTTAGCGGTGATACTCTTATTTAGAGTAAGGATAAATTTCATGCTATAAACGAAATAGGGACGTTAGGAGATGGAGCCAGTTAAGTGATATATATTAATAAGATGTTGAGGACCTGATCCCATTTTAAGGTAATGGAAAAGGAGTATTCAGTGAAAGAGAAGAAATAAGGATTTGCATTACTATCTTAGCAAGTAAGTATTCTAGAATCATATTACTAAAGTATATAACTATACTACCATATCATTCTTTCTAGAGAATCTTACATAAAAGTAGATTTATCTTAGAGCTTTGACATTCCTAAAGGGCTGAAAAGACCTTGTTAAGGTTGTTCCATCCATAAAACAGTTCCCTTACTGTGTAATTTATGTCAGTGTTAGACTTTCCACTGTTGGAAAATGAGATATTCCTTGATAAGAAAAATTATTCACATAACTAAAGATTGCCTTTTTAAGCATTATATACCCTTTTAATCATTATATCATGGAACTTTAAAATATATATACTTTCCTTTTCTTCTTATGATGAATATATCAAATGTAATTTAACTTGTTCTCACAGATTCAAGGAAATCATTTTTTGAATATCTGCTTTAGTGTTTTGTTTTTCTGCAATGTCCTCTAATGCTCTTTTTATTTTACTTAAGTTTCTAAAATCTTTCTTGAGAATGTTTAATCAGTCTAAAAAGCAAAATCTAGTCTAGAAATAATTATGTTGATTTTTCTTAATTTCTTCATACGGTTTTTTTGAAGCGGGAAAGCAATCTTATACTGTTGTTTGCCTGTAGGTAGATATCATCTGTGGTGATCACCTGTTGGAGCGATATCAAACTCTAAGGGAAATTCGACGTGCAATAGGTGATGCAGCAATGCAGGTAGGTCTTAGACTTCAGGATATCTATGCCTAACAGGTACGTTATTCAGTGAAAGAAAGAAGTTCCATGTTATCAATAAATTTTTAATAAATATTCTATAACTTTCTTAAAATTACCTGAACTATAAGTAATAAAGTTAATATTTATTGAATGACTACTGTGTGTCAGGCACTTTTCTAAGTGATTTGTGTGGATTAGCTCTCTTACTTCTTACAATTCTATGAGGTAGATATTCTTTTTTTTTTTTTTTTTTAGGATTATTGGGATTTTTTTTTAAACATTTTTTATTGATTTATAATCATTTTACAGTGTTGTGTGAGGTAGATATTCTTTTATCCTCCTTTTTAAAGATATGGAAACCAAGGTCCAGAAAAGACACATAACTTACCCATGGTGAGTTAGTGGGTGAATCAGGGCTCAAATGCCAGGCAGTTTGATTCTGGAGGCCTTGCTCTTTTTCCTCTGTCCAGTACTGTAGTGGAGCTTTGAAGATTCCTGGACAAATATGTCTGCTAGGACATTTCTTTAAGAAAAATTTGCAGATACTCATTAGGCTGTAGAGATTTACATACCATTTCTTGTGCAATAGGTAAGAAGCCATGGTAACTGTTTTGATACTTTAATTAGCCTATAATGTGAAGTCTAGTTAGGATAAATGAAAAGCAAGATGGGATATACTATTTTAATGAAGAGAAAAGCAAGATCCACATATTCTAACATATCACTGAACCTAGAGTGAGAAATTGTTTTAAGAGCTGTATGTCTCTGAGAAGCTTATAAAGTTACTAATAAAGATTTGATGAGCAGCTCTCAGCTTAACAATTTTTTAACTTGTTAGAAATATTAATCTTTGTTTTGCCATAATTGCCTATGCTCAATGAACAACTACACAGAAACACACACACTCTTATCTGCATACATACATATGTGTTTTAATTGACATATAATGAAATGCCTGAGTTTTGACAAATGCATATACCTATTTAATTCAGAACCCTTCTTGAAATTTAGAACATTACCATCACCCTCAGAGTTCTCCCATGCCCCTTCCCAGTCAATCACTCTTCCCAAGACTGAGGCAAACACTGTTCTGGTTTTTTTCTCATCATAGATAAATGTTTTCCTGTTTTTGTTTGTTTTATTTTGTTTTTAAGTAACATACCATACAACTTACCCATTTAAAGTATACAATTCAGTGGTTTTTGTTGTATTTACAAAGAGTTCTGAAACTATCACCACGATCAATTTTAGAACATTATCATAGCAAAAAGAAACTCCATACTCGGTGCTCACTCCCCATATAACCCCAGTTACCCAGCCTTTGTCAACCACTGTGCTATTTTTTGTCTCTGTGGATTTATCTGCTTGGGACATTTCATAGAAATGGAATCATACATTGTACGGTATTTTGTGACTGGCTTCTTTTACTTAGCATAATGTTTTCAAGGTTCATCTGTATTGTAGTATGTATCAGTACTTTGTTTCTTTTCATGTCTGTATAATATACCATTATATGGATGTACAATATTTTACTTAAGCATTGATCAGTTGATGGGTATTTGGGTTGTTTCCATTTTTTGGTTAATATGATTGGTGCTGCTGTGAATATAAATCTACAGCTTTTTGTATGGACATGTTTTTATTTCCATTGAATATAAACCTAGGAACAGAACTGCTAGGTCATATGGTAACTATATTTAACTATTTGAGGAACCACTAGATTGATTCCAGTGCAACTTTGCCATTTTATATTCCCACCAGCAGTGTAAAGGGTTCCAATTTCTCTACATCCTTGCCAACACTTATTTATTATCTATCTTTTGGTGATGGCCATTCTACTGGGTGTTCATTGGTATCTCATTGTGGTTTTGATTTCATTTCCCTGATGACTAATCACATTGAGCATCTTTTCATGTGTTTATTGGCCATTTGTATATCTTTTAGAGAAATAGCTATTCAGATCCTCTCTCCATTTTTAAAAATTAGATTTTTTTTGGCCTTTTATTATTGAGTTGTAGGAGTTCTTCATATATTCTAGATACTAGTCCCTTATCAGACATATAATTTATAAAAGTTTTCTCCCATTCAGTGGGTTGTCTTTTCACTTTCTTCATGGTGATCTTTGAAACACAAGTTTTTAATTTTAATTAAGTCCAATTTATCTGTTTTTCCTTTTGTTCCCTTTTGTGCTTTTGGTGTCATATCTAAGAAACCATTGCCTAACCCAAGGTTATAAATATTTATACCTATGTTTACCACAGATTAGTTTTGTTTATTCTTGAATGTCATATAAATATGGAACCAAAGAACATGTACTCTTTTTGTGTCTGGCATCTTTCACTTAGCATACATTTTGAAATTCATCCATGTAGTTGCATGTAGCAGTAGTTGTTCCTTTTTATTGCTGCATAGTATCTCATTATACAATATGCCATATTGAATCCATTCTGCCATCCATGGACACTTCAGCTCTTCCCAGTTTGAGGCTAATATAATTAAAGCAGCTACGAACATTCTTTTATTTTCTAAAAATTAGTGGATTTTTAATTTTTTTATTAAAGTATAGTTATTTACAGTGTTGTGTCAGTTTCTGGTGTACAGCATAGTGACTCAGTTGTGCATAGATACATTGTTTTTCATATTCTTTTTTCATTATGGTTTAGCTGTGAACATTCTTACACAAGTTTTTTCCTCCTCTTCCCTCTCATTTTCTTTTATAAACAGTTTTTTTTTTTTGAGAACATATGTTTTCATTTATTTTGGATAAATGTCTAGGAGTGGAATTACTGGATCATAGGGAGGACTTATGTTTAGTTTGACAGGAAACAAAGAATCACTGTATTTTCCTGTGATTTTTGTGGCACTGCTTTACCAACAATCTATAAAGAACTATGGCTGAAATTTCTGCAGCCTTATTGACTATAGTTTATTGTGGAGAATTTTATTTCATTTTTTTGTTTGATTTTCTTTTTGCTAGTTTGCTACAGATATCCTTGTACCCACCAGTCAGATTTAATGAGTGACAACATTTTGCTGTTATAGATAAGAAGATGTTAAATTTTTATCATTCTAAAAAGAGATTTGAAACAAACAAGGCAAAATGTTAATACTCAATAAAACTAAGTACTGGTTACAGAGGTATTTGTTAATGTAATCTTTGTACTTTCAAAAATTTTAAACCTGCAGGAAAGTCATAAGAATAGTACAGTAAACATCCATCTACTCTTTCCCTGGACTCACAAGTTTTAACTACTAGGATTCCGTCTGGGAAATATAACCAATATGAATGTTATGGAATAAGGGATTACCCCTTAAATAATTGTAGGGATTGGTAAAGAAGTGTATGGAAAGATAATTGCCTGCATCTGGTGGTAGTTACAGTAGTCATTGTAAACCAGAAGGGCAGCAGTTGGAAGAAAAGATGGACATAAAGTGGGGAAGAGTGAGAATAAACTGGAAACTAGAAGGAGAAACTGGAATCTGTGTCTCATCACCTCTGTCCTCAATGATGTGGGTGATCTGTAGACAAAGCTAGCAGTCTTTGCCATGGTGCTGGCCTGGAACTCAGAGAAGCTGAAGATGGAGCTCTGATGGGGCAGGAGGAGTTGCAGGCCTGGCTGCTGCCCTATGCCAACAATGTGAGCCACAGCAACAATGCATAAGCTAGAGGGGCAAGTGGTACCCTATACGGACCTTCTGAGAGTAATGGCTTCTGCTTCCTTCCACTTTCCAAGTCTTGTGCAAATCTCTATTGGCTAAATAATTGACTAACCCAAGAGAGAAGAGAATTCCCGGAAATATAGTTTCAATTTGGCTAAGATGACCCAGCAAAATGCAAAAGAATTGGCCAAAATTAAGACTCACAATGTAAGTGCTTATGAGAATGTGGAGCAACTAGAATTTATATACATTGGTAGTGGAAGTGCGAACTGATTCAATTACTGTGGAACTCAGGTGTTAGCATCAACTAAAACCATGTGTATATATACTCTATAACCCAGCAATTCTATTCCTTCATATACACCCAATAGAAATGAATGATATGTCTGCTATAAGACATGTACAAGAAGGGTTATAGTAATTTTATTCATAATAGCCACAAACTGGAAGCAACTCGAAATCCAACGAAGAATGAGTGAAAAATTGTGGCATGTGCATGCAATTAAATACAGCTATCATATGCAGCAACATGGATGAATCTCACAGGCATAACAGCAAAAGCATCAAGGCCCAAAAGAATATACAGCTGATCCTCATTATTTGAGGATTCCATACTTAAATATTCACTTACTCATTAACATTTTATTGGAACCCAAATTAATACTAGTAGTGCTTTCACAGTCATTTACAGTTTTTCATAACTGTTTTTTAATGATATTTAGAGTTTTTAAAGAAATCACAAGTTTTGATTATTTTGTTAATAAAACATATCTAATTGAGTATTGGAAGAATGCTCTAAGACTAATTATTTTACTGTGATATTATAGGTTATAATTATCTTTCAGTTATAGGCATACTTACGTTGTGATAATAGTTTGTCCAGGATAGTAAAGATAATTGGCAATAAAATGATTAGACCATCATTTTTTTTAAATGGCTATTATTACTAACTTGTATTTTATGTGTGTTTTTAAAAAGAAGAGAGGGGACTTAGTCACCTTTTTGTTTCTTTGTAAAAGAGACTGGCTTTTCCATTGAGAAACATCTCTCTTATTTCCAAAAATGACATGAAGAAGCCTGAAATATAAACTGTCTTTGCAATACAGCCAACTTAGTGATAGAATAAGATGATGTTAGAACTTACTGAAAAAAAGTCTTCGGAAGTGAGGGGATAGCTCAATGGTAGAGTGCATGCTTAGCATGCACATGGTCGTGAATTCAATCCCCAGTACATCCATTAAAAAAAAAAGTCTTCAAGCTATTTCGGTTGGAAAGTGAAAAGAAAAAGGGAAATCCATTGATAAGCCTGCCAGGTTAACTGAGAAACAACACATATATGAAATTTCTTGGAGCTAGAAGAAAGACAGTGTAATAATAATTAACATTTCTTGAGCTCTAACTGTATCCAACATACTATATTCTAGGTGTAGAAGAACATATGTTACTTATGTAAGGCTCACAGCAATCTTAAAAGATAAGAACAATTATCCCCTTTTTTCTTTTCTAAGTATTATTTTGAAATAATTTAAGACTTAAGGGAAAACTTACAAAAATAGTGCTGAGAGTTCCTATATAAATATTACCCAACATCCTTTAATATCAACTTCTTTCGTAACCATAGTGCAAGCATCAAAACTAAGAAATTAGCATTACTGTAATACTGTTAATAAAAACTGCAGACATTTGGATTTTGCCAGTTTTCCCACTTTTGTCTTTTTTCTGTCCCAGGATCCAAATCTGGGATTCCACGTTGTATTTACTTGTCATGTCTCCGTGTCTTCTCCCTCTACCCTCGTCCTTCCTTGTTTTTCATGACTTTGATACTTTTGAAGAGCACCCTCAGTGTGGGTTTGTCAGATGTTTTCTTATGACTAGATTGAGGTTATGCATTTTTGCCAAGAATGCCACAAAAGTGATGTGCCCTTCTCAGAGTATCATATCAGAGGATACATGTTGTCAATATGTCTTCCTACTGGTATATGTTTCTCTTTGTAATTAGTAAATATCTTGTGGGAAAGAGATACTTTAAAACTATGCAGACATCCTGTTTCTCCTGAAACTTTGCCCTTTAATTCTAAAATCCATTGGTGGATCTTATAGATGAGGAAACTGGTATATAGGGATTAAGTAATTTGCCCAAGATCACTTGGCTAGTTAGTAGTAGAATCAAGATTCACCTATTGAAAAAATTGAACTTAAAGCTCAGGCTCTTAATAGAGGGGTAGCTGAATACTTTTTCAGGTGATTATTTGATTTTCTTACATGTTTTTAGAAATATAGCACCATACCAATTGTCTACATTTTAGTAATAAATAATTCAAAAGATTCTTCATAAAACATTAAAGCAAAACTATTTCTTAGCTAAGTAAAGTGTATTTAGAGGCATATGAAATATTTCCTAAAATTTTTGCAAAATCAAACTTCAGAAATCTTAGAAAATGATTGCCTTTTTAAAAATTAAGCTTCATTAAGCACAGTAATGTGTGTTTCATTCAGCATTATTAGGCAAACACCCGCTGGTTAGGATGGTTTGTTTTAGGATAGGATATGAAATTGCCTCTCAGTGAGAGGAATAACCCAAGCCTGCTTCCTATTTCGATTTTCTTTTTTTTAAATTGATGGGTGGTGCAGCAGGTCTACATGGTTGTTTGTGCTATTTATATGTGTGGTTTTGATTCAGCTTGAAAAATAATCTTACTACATGTAGCAGTACATTTTATGCACATTGTATGTAATGTTAGTATTTCTGCTTTGAATTCTTGATATTGCAATGGGATTCCAACTTTGTTAAATGTATTTGATATGCTAGTTATTGTGTGCATTTTAAACTTTTTTTGCTTTCTCCCTTTTCTGGTTGTGCGCCTCCTTTTACAACAAGCCTCTAGAAACAGTTTCTGAGAATTACTGAGCTATGTTTGTAATGCAGATGTACTTAGGGAGTATGTAAAATAATCATTTTAACAAAAGAAATAGATATCTAAAACTTAATACTAACTAGGGGAAAAGGGTCCATTGTGTAAAACATAGTTTATCTTTGGATTCAATATTTGTCTTTGGTTTTACAAAGTAGCTTGTATTTTCAGTATTTTCTACATAATATGGTAAAATGTAGAGCAATAGCAATGCATCAATAAAATGGGTAAGTTTTCCGGAAAAAGCTTGATTAGAAATGTAAAAATCTAGGAGTAAAACTCCAAAGTTAGTGGAGTGGGTAGAAATATGACTTCAATTCAAAAAATATTTACAGAGCACTATTCTAGACAGATGGGGAGATTCAGAGATGAGCAAGTCCCAGAACTTAAATAGCCTATAATACAATTAAAGTCCTCATTGATAACAATTTTAAGTGTCATGGAATCTCAGGACCTCTTAGCTAAATGAATAACATTATCTCCGCAGTGGGAAGACTACGATGTGGCAAGTGAGGGAGAGATTGGTAGGAGCTGAGATCTGAGCAGTTGGAATAAAACTATGTAGGACTTTAAAGGCCAAAGTATGAATTTTGGATTTTAATAGAGTAAAGTGGAAAACTATTGATTGGAGAGATTTGAGCCAGGGACAGAAGTGACATAATCTGACTTACCTTTTAGAAAACTCACTCTGGTGGATAGTTTAAGAAGACCATAAATAGAGACATCTAAATATAAAATATATATAATAGTTATATATTCCTATATTTTTATATAGAATATAAACATAATAGACATGTAGATATAAATTTGAATTACAAAGTATTATTTCATAGAATATGATTTTATGCATGTATTGAAGTTGCTTTGAGATTTTGAAACAGCTTGTAATTCTGAAACATAACTATATGCAAAAAATTCACATTATGTAAAATGTATTTTGTATTCATGTTAAAATGTTAATAGAATCTTTCTATTTGTGTTAGAATACAAATTCATTTACATTGATTAGACTAATTAGTCTAGATCAGATCTTATGGTCCATGGGCCAAACATGGTATGGGATTCTGCTTTATTTGACTTATTCTGTGTTTTAAATATTTTTAAGTTTAAGTTCCTTTAGCTAAGCATCTGCTCTCTGGTTTACCACTGGTCTCAACATTCCCTATTGACTCACATACCTAACTCATATATTCATTTATATTACTTTTCTAGCCTTTGTGGGCATTTGAATTTGTGAACCCCTTCCTAGAATTCTGGTGAGTTTCTGCTGCAGTTGACAGTAACAGAAGCCAGATTGCAATGAGTTGAGTAGTGAATGAGGAATGAGGAAGTGGAGCCATGAAAAAGCTTAGGAAAGATGAAAGAGTAATAGCTAGAGCAGGGTTGTAAATGGAAGGCATGCATTGCCACCACTCTCTCTGTATGTTGCTCCAGGTAGGCCCATTGCCCATGGCACACTTCCCAATGAGTCTTCCTTTTAAGTTAGTGTTCCGGTTTATGGTAGATTAGAAATAGCACCTTAAAAGGGTAGATTGCATGCTAGATGCAGCCTCGGTGAGAGCACAAAGAATTAAGACCTGATATCAAGAGAGGAGACATAAAAAGACTCAGAAACATGGTATCTGGAGTCATTTAGTCTAAAGTCTAATGGTTAAGTTGCCCAACAACCCCAGAGGCCATCACTGTGTTACAGCACGGTATAGTTACTGTTCATGATGATGACTCTGGATATCAAAGAAAGGGTAAATTGTATTGAACAGTCTTCGCGGAGGAAGTAAAATATATGACATTAGATGGGTAAGAGTTCCAACATTTTCTCACTTATTTTAGTAGTGAGCTGTATTTATGTAGGAAATAAGCATTTGATTTCTTAGCAGATCCATTTACTTTATGATAATTGAATCTTTTTTTAGAGAAGCCCAATGCTTGGATGATACATTAAGTAGTCTGTGCAGAAGGAATGGTGTATCTTTTTTAGTTCTTTTTGGAGAACTGTTTAGCTGTAACAGTCCTGGCTAACTATGGATACCTGGTAGTTTCAGAATTTTCTTCTGAGGGTCATTAAAAAGGCACATTGACAGCGAGTGATTGGTGATGAGGTGAGTAAATAGGCAAGTTTATTTATCTGAGACCTTTTATTCTCTTTAAATCAAAGAGTTTCACGTTTGTGTTGGGTTATAAAAAATAAACTATCTTTGACTTGATCATTTACATGGGTTTTCAAATAACTGCGAAACACTCTTTTTTGTTTTACTTTTCAGGATGGTCTGCTGGTTCTTCATTATGGTCTTGTGGTTTCTCCTTTGAAAATTACTTGAAGATTCTAGGATTATGATGGGAGGGAAACAAAACAAGGAGGCTTCTGCAGGACTGCATCTCACCAAAGATTTCCGCGAAACGTGTAATTGCTATCCCTTTGTGCTGTTCAAGACATAACTTATCTATTTTCAGCACCAAGAATCATAGCATTTATAAGTACAACTTGGAATGATAGAATGCATCTGTTTTACTAGAGACTATCTATAAAAAGCATCTGCAGCTCAGGGGGAAAATTTTAAAGCATTGAATTTTTAAATTCTCTGTGATTTTAAATACTTTGACATTGATTTTGTTTCCTAATCTTTGAGGTTAATTGGTTACTGTTTTTGTCTTCATTGAGCCATACCCCTTTCAAGTTCCTGGGTAGGAGTATGCTCTCTGGAATGGCACCAGTTGGGCAGTCATCCTTTTGGTAAAGAAATGAGCTTTTGAATTGAAGATTTAAAACCAGTCTTTGTTAAATTACAGAATGTACCTCTGAGACCAAGACCAAAACTATGGGCCACTTTTGTATGTCGCCATCATATTTTGAAATTGTTTTTTTTTTTGTTTGTTTGGTTTGGTTTGGTTTTTCAACCAGCAACACTACTAAAGAGTTGTTATTCACTTCTAAAAGGGATGAATTATAATTTTTCTGTGTGAAGAGACTGTCTCCTGTGGGGTTTATGGCCCGTACCATAAGCCTTCAATGTAGTAAAAGACTTCTTTAACATATCTTACAATGAAGGGTGCCTCTTTGCAACAATATTTGATTCTTTGACTGTTAATTAACATTCATTTTAAGTACATAGTGTTTGTCAGTAACTTGTAATGGCACTGCTTTTGAAAGTAATTTAAAACTTTGAGAAGTTTACAGAATACTTGTTCTATGTTCATTGTTTTCTCCGTAAGTCAGCTTAATGATTATTTTCCCATTACTTTGTCACTGGGATAAAGAATACGGGTGTTTGAGAGCTCACTCACTTGCATGCAAAGATTTCACTTTTAAACATTATTTGCCTAAAATTAGCGTTGTGATGCTTTCTAAAAGAAATATTTTATAGACCTTATTTCACTGCAAAATTTTCAAGTCTGCATAAAAGCAATTACAATTGGATAAAGATTGGCAATTGTTTTATAAAGAATTTGTGGAGTATAAATCTCTTCTAACATTTAATACAATTTTTTAATAAAAATTTAACCTATTTTGGAAAAATGTTCGTGTTTATGATAGATTTTTTAAAAGTAACCAAAACTCTTTAAGAGACAAGGTATCAGAATCAGTGTTTAACTGTGCCATCAGATATGTTATAAACATCTTTACCTTCACTGACTATACTAGATGCCTTTATTTGACAATGGACAGAATAGCAACTATGGAGTTCATTGCCTCTTCAATGTTTCTTGCACAAATTACTTACTACTTTTATTCTTGTCTCATGTTAACATACCAGGGATCTTCAAGACAACCCTCAGTTTTAATGGTTCAGAAGAAGGACTCATGGGATCCAGAAATCTATTATACTTGTGGTTACAGTTTATTACCATGACAAGATACAAATTAAAATCAGCAGTGGGAAGAGATGAATAGGGTAGGGTCCAGGAGACACCAGCCAGGAGCTTCCATTTGTCTTCTCCCCATAGAGATGCAGGAACAGTGTTTAATTCTCCCAGCAATGGCATGTGGCATATGTGAAGTGTTGCCAACCGGGGAAGCACACCTGAGTGCTAGTGTCCAGAGTTTTTACTGGGAATCAGTCACATGGGCACTGCGTGCCCATGTGTTTGACTCAGCTATTGAGACCCCAGCACCTACTCAGCAGTCAAACTGATATAACATGTCCCTGAGCCCCAGGGGTACAAAAATGGGCCTTTACCATAAATCACATTGTCAGCATGAACAATTTGCTGCAGCGCAAGGACTCAGGCATACAAAGACAGGATATTCCAAGGGCTTAAAATTTATGATTTATAGTAATATGGGAAAGCACTTATTTTTTTAAAGTAGAATATTAACTAATTATTTGGTAAACATTTCTGCAGTGAACAAGTCAAAAGAACATCCCTTGTTACACATTGTGTGGACAACAAGATTAAAATTAAAGGAGGGTGATCTACCTTCAAGGAAATCACAGCCTGTGGGTTACATATGTCTCTCAGAATCTTAACAAAGGGCAGATACTGGCAAATACTGTAAGAGTCACAAAGAACGTCACCCTTCCTTTTTTTTTCCTTCCCTCCTGGGCTTGACCCCCAAGAACCCCAAGAATGAATTTGTATCTGGTTATTTCTATTTGGCCTTTTGTTACCACCAGGCAGTAAACTAAGTAAGAATGCTGATTGACTGGTTTACAAATCTGTGCTTCCAAAACCAGTGTGACCTTGGGCTACATCAAAAGAAATAGTTTCAGATCAAGATAGTTAATACTTCTAATCTCTAATGCATCTTGTGGTCAGTTCTGGGTAGCATACCTCAAAGATACTGACAGAAGGGAAGGCAGTGGGATAGGGAACAGACAGGGAGAGACAGAACAAGAGTAAGCATCGAGCAACTGCTTCTGTCTATCTTGGAGAAGCAAAAAGCAGCGGTGAGAGGCAATGGTAGCTATCTTCAGATAACCAGAGGGTCAAAGACTTAGACGCGGCAAGAACAAACAAATGCCCTGTCTTGTTGCCTTGAGTTAGCCTTACTGCCCCCACCAGCCCCATGTATTTAGTTTAGCTGAGATAGGGTCAAATGTTTTCCAAGAGGAATTTTTGCTAGGAACATAAGCAGAAATAAAACTAAATGCCCAAATCTCCACAAATAGGACTATATGAAGTACAGATTCCAGAGCCTAACATCAATGGCTAGAGAAAGATTTGTTTGATTGGCACAGCTTTGCAGATCCCTTTGTTTTTGCTTAAGTCCTCTCTGAGCAAAGATGCCCAGAGGGCTGCTAGTCTGTGGTAGTTGTAGTTTGGCAGAACGTGTGCTTGGCCAATATCTCAGTTCCTCCCCAGATGCCATCCCAATCTTTTCTCTCTAGTATTGACCCAAGTCATTTCCTCTGACCTTGGGCTTCACTGAGCTTCCCCACTGCTTCCACTCATTGCTCTTCCCTTCTGATTGAGTCAGATACATTCTTATCCATGATGATCCCTCCTCTGGACTCCAAGTTAACACAGACCTTGCACACACTCACATAGTGACTCTCCTACAGCAGCTCTGACTTTGGATTCTTGAAAGTAATGCTACTCACGAGTTTACATGTCCTATTCAGCCTGCCCAAAGTATATACTTGGTGGTTTGATCGAGGATGAATATTCTTGAAGGATGACCAGGTCATAATTGCTTATTAGACGTGTGACTAATTTAAAAAATGTTTCCCCTTTAAAGTTTTAATAGTTGCAACCTCTGTGGTGTGTTTTATCTTGGAAAGCCCTAGCAACAGAAAATTCAACAGATACTGGTTCCTAGTGTTAACCTTTGCTGTCTTCAGTAGATCATAACCAAAGGGTAAGTACTCATTTTTGACCTTTAATATGTTGTTGTGTATGTGAGTTTGATTATTGGCCTCTCTTCAAAACTGGGCTGATGAAATCTAAAGTTAATACCTATTGAGATTAATAGTCCATACACAAATGAAACGCCATATTGATCTTCTGAAAGGTTGCCAAGTATTTACTTACATGGAATGGATATTGTGGTTTGATCTTTACCTTATTTTGATTTCCTTTTGATGGTGTCTGTGGTTTTACAGAGGTTATTATTATGATACTATATTCATTTAAGTGAGAAAAGTTTTTTGTCTTCCAGTATTTCTAAGAAAATGTTTTCTCAAGAGAAAAGCTGGTTGAATAAAACTTTAAATTAAAAGATAAAGAAGACAAAGTTTACCAGGAACAGATCTTTTTTTTCCCCAAAAAAAGACACAGGGGCAGTATGCACAGTGGTTAAGGATATGAATTGTGAAGTCAGACTGCATAGCTTTGACTTTCAGCTTTGCTATTTGCAAACTATATGATCTTGAACATGTTATGTAACTTCTCTGAGCTTTAGTTTTCTTTAACTGTAAATGGGGACAATGGTACTCAAAGACTTGTTATAAGAATTACTGACTATGTAAAGCATTCAGCACAGTGTCTGGCTTTAGCCTGTTTTCAAATTCATATATGGTCCTTATGTGGTCACTTCTTACTTTGCAGAGTTAGTTTCTAATGAATAAGTAGGTCTGTTAATATTAAAAGATTGATTTTAAACCATCTGTTTTTTTCCTTCTTTGTTACATATTTTCTCTATCCACCTCCTATTAATAACTGAGAAAAGGGTGGGGATATAGACTCTGGAGTCAGATCTGAATTCTGCTTTCACCCTACATCTAATCTTAGCTCTGGTATTTCTACTTCTCAGACTAGGTTAGTCCATGGAAAGTTTCAGTTACCAGAAAGGAGTTCCTTTTGTTAAGCTCATGTCTGGCTTAAGATAAAAAGATTATCTAGCCCTAAGGACATCAGGAAATCTATATGTCATGTATGAATCCTTATGCCAGGAAATCATGGGGGATGCAAGTTACCCCTCTCATTTATTCATACTTACGGCATAGCAGATGAACCTGAGTTAAATTTGTTTTAATAAGCACTTTTAGGGAAAAATGTTTTTTTGTCCTGTGCAATAATCAGCAGTTAACTAGACCTGCTACTGATTGTATACGAAAATTCCCACCCTTATGCTAATGATTTTGGTTACACTCTGCTGAGCATTCTATAACCCCTAGGAGCGTATGATAGAACCAGAATGAAATATCTCAGCACAGAGACCTCATCAGGGGAGAGAGTAGCCATGTGGTGACCTACAGTAATTAATCAATGAGAAAGTGAGGCTGGAGACCCTTCCAAGGTCAATCTTCATTATTCTTTGTAGCCTGAGCTTTTTCTATTTTGTTTTATTCAGAATTACTGAAGCATTGAAGAAACATAAATCTTTAAATATCTGTGGTGTGACTCACTCCATTTTATTACAGTCCTGGTGTGTGTGTGTGTATGTGTGTGTGTGTGTTTCAAGGGACTGTAAGAAAGAATTTATAAATTTTAGCAATTTCCCTCCCCTCACCTAGTAAGCTTGTGAAATAGCATAAAATGTGAGGGCAATCAAATCATCTAGGAAATTGATAGAGGAGGACAGAAGCCCTTGATCTACACAGTAACCATTCTTTTCACCCTTTAAGTGCATGCAGCAGGGGTTGGTAATGTAATAAAAACAGTCCTTTGTTTGGCTGGATTCAGGAGCACTCACCCCATTTGCAAATGGCGTACCCATGTGAGATATTTGAAAATAACAAAGACATCAGTCTAACCTGTACATGAAATTTGAACATGCAGCAAAGCCAGTAACATATATTCTATAAGGAAAAATAAAATTGCACATTGGAGCTCTATTTTAAGATCCTGCAAAGCTCCTCCCCTCCCCCTCAGTTATTTCCATTTTAAATTAGTACTGTGCTTTCAGGTATACCAACTTATTTGGCTTTAAAAAAAAATGTATTCTTATGATTTAGATGCTTTTAAGGACCTTAGAGATTTCTGATAATAATAAAAATAAAGTTAGCTGGAAATCAGTGATTGTTGCTTATAAGCAAGCAACATTTCTAGCTATTCTTTCTTTTGCTTATATCCGAGGAGATTTCTGGCTTTTTCTCCAGACTCTGTTTTGAAATCAATACTACTCTTATTAGATCTGGCTAATGTTGTCCTAATGGAATTCCTTCTAACTGGGTTGACCCAGGTGGCTGTACATAATGGTCTCAGCTGGAGCAGAAGGTATGGGAGACTTTGTAATTTTATTTTTCTGATAGTTTCATAAATTCTCTATCAATGGATTTTTTAAATTGAGGTGAGATTTATGTGACATAAGATTAATCATTTTAAAGTAAACAATTCAGTGGCATTTAGTACATTCACAATGTTGTGTAGCTACCACCTCTATCTACTTCCAAAACATTTCCATCATTCCACAATAAAATCCTATCCCCATGGCCCTTTTCTCTAGCCCTGGCAACTACCAATCTACTTTCTGTTCCAATGAACTTTAAATACATTTTTAAACCTGTTTCATGTTTTCCTTTAGAGTCATGATTGGTGGTTCTGGGCTCCCTGCTTATGTTCACAGGTAAGTTCTAGAAGTTTATCCCCAGGACTATATGTAACTTGCATTATCTCTGGAGCTAAAATTTAGACATTAGTTTCCAGACAATTGCTCAAATCTCACCCCTGTCTTTAGCCAGTCCAGTAAAATGAATTATAAGTATCCTGGACTTATTACCTCTTGAGAAATTGTCCCTTCTGTAATATTCCCTTAATTCCAGGCCCTTTGATACTGAACTACAGAATTTCTTTGCAAAATTATATTTTGAAACCCCTTTTTAAAAAATAGTTAAATACCACCCAATTCTTATAACTGTTAACAGCAGCAGAGATGACTCCTGGCTGGATAGGCCCAGAGCCCAGTACGGGGCTGCTACCACCTCACTGCAGTGCAGAAGGGCAGTAGGCTCAGGAAGTCTGCAAAATTTAGCAGTTTCCCTTTGGGATTTGATTTTGCCAAGGATTTCTGGGGCAGAGAAACCTTAAGTGAAACCTGGTGAGGAAGGGGTGAAAAAGGAGATAGAAAGATTTCTGTTCCCTCGAATGAGGGGATGCTCTTTTACGTAGAGAGGTAACACAGGAAAGAAAAGCAAGCACAGCAGAGTTAGGAGACCAACGCTCAACTCCTGGCTGTGTTCCTCGCTGTGTGGCATCAGACGAGGGTTTTAACCTTGTTCTTCCAAGGCTCTAGTGCTTCATTTGTCAAATAGGTATACAAACACTACAGCTAACAGGGGTCGTGAGGTTTAAATGAGATCATCTATGTTTACCGCCTAGTACAGTGCCTGACACGCAGTACATAGGTACTGAATAAGTCACAGCTGTTGTTAATAAGGCCCAGGATGCAGGGGATCTCGTTACCGAGTGCTTCTGAAACTCATATTGGGTATCACTCATGTGTTTTGTGGACAGGAAAGCTTCCCTTTGTTGTCCTGTTCCGTCATAACAGTTGATGTTGCTGCTTCCCTTTCCTCCTCCTCCCTGCTTTATGATTTTGAACACTGTGCTTCCCTGTTACTATAATTGTTCTGATTTAATAATTTATCAACTCCATAAAATGCTTTTAATGTCTTTCTTTTATAAATGAGCTCATGGCAATTAGTGGCGACTCACTGAAAATAGGAGACACAAATTAGTCAGAGCCAGAAATTATGTAAATTAATGAAAAGCTCTCTGGTTTTGCATAGAGAAGGATCCATTAACCATATAGTACTACTCTTAGAAGTGGCAACCAGTGTCTATATTGCAAATGTATTGATGAGATTGTTGTTTCTTAAGAGGCCCTAAAAGATACTTTGATTATAATAAATTGCTCATGGTTAGTGTGTGACTTACTCTTTTCACTAGCAGTACCATTGACTATGCAAGTGCCCTTAGGCAGACGGACTGAGAATGATGCTACTGTTTAGGATTCAGCAAGCTCCATCTTCAACCATCAGCATCAGCTGTGAATTGCATCTATCCCCTCACTTCTGGTCTCCATCCTGGATCCTGGCACAGCATTAGGCAGCCTCAACTTGATGTCCACATTCTAGATACCAGAAGTAGATAGTCCTAGAGATGTCACAAGCCCCTTGATGGGTACAATTTTGTGTGTGTACTTTTTTGGGAAAATGGTTCACAGCTTTCTCCAAGAGCTGTTTAATCCCAAAAAAGTTTAAGAATCATTATAGTAGAGGCAAATTCCATTACTGCTGCCCATGTTCTGCCTAAACATCTGGGTTCTGCAGAAGTATAACCTCATCTTCAAAGAAGGAAAAGATTCGTATTATTTTGAAGAACTTTTTATCATGTGCTTTCTGCCAGTTCATTCCCAGAAATTTTCACCAAGCTAATTAAATCATTATCCAGGCACAGAATGCATTATTATCTTTCATCATCTGATTGATCTGATTTCCTGCTTCCTGCCATGAACTGTCCACTTAGTGCATTATGTGTTTCAGACCAGACAGTCTGCAGACTATAGCCCCAAGGCTTCGGCAGAGGGAAAAAAAACACTAAACAAAACTAAATGTGGATGCATGGAACAGAGAACATGATTTCTCAGTTATCTGGGATACAGCTGTCTCCCTGAAGCAAAACAGCGCTTCTCTGTTGAAGCAGCAGAAACCACAGAACACAAGTTATGTTGGTGGGATTCGTGTGACTTTTAATTCTTATTTTACTATTGTTTTACAGTTAAGTGTGGGGAGTAAAGACAGGGATAGAGTAAGGGAAAGGGAGAAAAATATTCTTTTAAGTTTCCTTGAATAATTGAAGCAGGTGCTAGGATAAGAAAGTTCAGTAAAAGCATCACGTCCTCATCACCACAGAGCTCTTAATGGAGAGATGTGACAGAGACATAGCAACTCTTTAGATGTGGTGGAAGTGACTCCAACAGAGAACTAATCCTGCATCAAACTGGGCAAACGTGGAAGGCTGGGCAATGCAGCTGCTACACAGTAGGGCAGATGAAAACCTGACCCTGTGGAATCTACTTCCTTGCATGTGAGCAGGAGCACGTGTGCCCTTCTCTGGTCTGAGTGTCTCTTCCTCTCCAACAGTGAAGGGAGACCCTACCAACCGTGTATCAGTGGGAAAACTGTTGGGTAAGACTCTTTTAGAAAAGAGAAATATTTCTTTTTTATACTTGCTGGTAGTATTGATTGACCAGAAGTGACTTCTTTTACTTTGGGGCAGTAGCACTGTGTCCTAGTGATAACATGATCTACACTTAACACTCTTAAAAGGCATAGGAGTGAAAATGAGGCCTCTTTAGGACCTGGACTAGTGGGAAGGGGAATATGTGGATTCTGTCTAAGGGTAAGGGCATGAAACAGCTAATTCTTTACCACCACAAATGAACTGACACAGATAAATGAGACCTTGGCTTTTCCCCTTTATACAAATACCTCTTCCAGCTTATACTGCTAAATCTAAGGTCAGCTTAATCACAGTTTGGAATTAACTATGACTGTGCTTCTAAAGGTGAAAAGCTACGTTCTTAATAAAGTATTCATTTTTCCTAATTAAATGGATTTGAATAAGCTGAGAGCCTAAAATCTAGGAACAGTTTTCATTATTTTATTTGTCGGGGGCAACCCTTACAACTTATCACTGCCATTTTTTTTTAAACTACAGAATTAGAAGGATATGAAATGGGCAGGGAGAAGTCGTTACACGAATCATAGAAATGGTCAACATGCATCTAATCCTACCTATTGAGCAAAGAGAGCTAAACGGGGCAAGTTCTTTTGAGAAGAATCTAAATGTGTTTAAATGGGACAAATACTACACTAGCCTTTTTTCCCCCCCATATGGAAGAAAAGGATATATGGACTTGAGGGGGGTGGGAGAGAAAGTGTCCATTACACAAACACCTATCATGTGTGAAACAATTCTGTCAGTGGTGTTGGGTGTGAACCGTGGGTTTATCTTTGGCAGTGATTTTATGTTTTAGATATCTAGAGTGAGATTATATAGCTGGATAATGGCTGGGTATAGTGAGTGAATATAGGTTTTAATTTCAACTCACAGCAAAATGATGATGATCACAGATTTAGCACCTCAGTTTGTACTTCCTCTGTACCTGAATCATCTATCGCTGTGAAGCCTGAGCTTTAGGTGAGAAAGCTGTACACTTAGATAACTCCTCTGTGATTGCTCTAGAACTGCGGTTTGCTTCAATCTAAGGTGTGGTTTTCTTATTAGAGAAAGAAAGTATTTAATGCTAAATATGAGACTGAAGCCTTGAAGACATTGTATCATGGTGACAGGTGTTTTGGATCAGGAATAGGCTGCTTAGCAAGTTAAATGCATATTATCCCTTCTTAAGCATTAACTTTTTTTTAAGCAACAGAATTATATTTTTTGGCTTGAAATGGTGCTTTCTTCTATATTTGATTTCTCGGTTTTCTTAGTAGATATTATTGTTTCCTCCAATATTTCTTCAAAACTTTCCCCTATCTGGGAGGTTTTCTTAGAGGCTACCTTAGAAGCCTCCTCTTCCTCCTCCTCTTTCTTAAGAGACAGCCCAGTGGATGAGATTTTGGAGGTGGTGGAGCTGAGGATTCTAGGTGGGAGCAGATAACTTGGATTGGGAAGTGGATTCAGCCCGGAAATGCTTAATCCACTGGTGCTAAAACGTGTCTCTTCGCCTTCCAGCAGTTTCCTGTAAATCCGACAGAGAAAAACTCTTAGGAAATCAGCTTGTAATTTTTTTTTTAAAGAACTTAAACCTCCAGCCCCTATTCATTCCAGATTAGAGAGATTTCACAGTTTCTTCATGAGATTGAGACCAATAAATATTGAATTCTAAGGCTAAAGACTTGGACTTTATCCAAAATGTGTGCACACACACACACACATATTTCTCACATACATCACTCACATATCTTTAGCACCAGCTGCATTTAAACCACTGTCAACGGGAAACCTATCTATTCGTAGACACATTTGAGAAAAAAAAATCTACAACTCCTCTTGGCCTCATCACACCCATTTTTGGCACTTAGAGTCTACAAAGCTCTAAGGAGAAGTAATTTTATTAATTAACACCTTAAGTGCAACAGGGATAAGATAAGAGGTCCATAAAGGAACTGCCCAATTCAGCCTGAACTTGAGATTTGTATTCTTCCAACGTGTTAGGGTGCAAAGGAAATGGAATCAACAATAACAGAAACCAGTGAACACAGCTGTTTCAGATTCCAGACTTTCCCCCAGCCTGGCCTAAACAGCATCATAAAAGAATGGCCCCCAATACCTTTTTTCTCATGACCCTAGTAATTTTTATCATCCTTTTTTTTTAAATCAGAAATTCAAAACACTATCAAATCCTCTTGGAGCTTTGTTTTAAAGCAGTACACATAGTGTAAGGAAAAAAAAGAAAAAAATTCTCCCATTTGGGGTTGAGTCTGAGCTCCTCCATCTACCTGCACTGTGACTTTGAGTAAGTTACACAGTCAGTCTGTGGTTCAAGTTTCCTCACCTGCAAAAAGGGTATATGACCTGATACCTAGATAATTTATATGCACTATAATTCTCAGCACACAGTAGTCATTCAAAAAATAGTACCTGCTGTTTTTTACCTTTCATAAAGGTAAATGTGGAATCCAGGGGGATACCTCACCTATTGGGACTTTCTATGTTGTATGAACCCTATTTTTACGGTCTGATGGGTTTTAGTTTAACCTCTGTGTACTCACATTATCTCCTTAAGCCCTAGCAGAGGTAGGTAGACTACTCCAGGACCAGTAAGGTGGAGCTGGGATATAACCAAGTTGAGGGCAGAGAGAGACTAAAACCACTTATTCGGCTAGCATTGCCCAGGTGACTGGATCTGCCTGGGTGAGTATGCCCTTTGAGTACCTGTAAGCTGCTATCTCAATGTCAAGAGCCATTTTGACATTGAGCAGGTCCTGGTATTCCCGAAGGTGGCGTGCCATCTCACTCTTGGTGTTCCTCAGATCATTCTCCAGCTGCCCAATGTTATCCTGAAAAGCAACATGTTCAACATATTTAGGCCAAACCAGCTGAAATGCATTGTGGTTGAGATTGAGAAAGCACAGATTCTCAACCCTGACTGCATATGAAAAATCCAGACCTTTCCCCCAGCCCAGATTCTGACTCATTTGTTCTGGGGTGAGGTCCCGGCATCTGCATTTTTTTCATAAAGGTCCCCAGAACACATGTGGACACATGGTGAGGGTTAGGAACTTCTACCACGGGGCACGTGGGTCTCAACTGAACACCAGGGAGATATTTATTTTTTACTTACTTACCATCCCTCCCTTGCTTGTTGTATTACTGCTGAGTCACTCAGTTGGTCCATGTCCTTTCCAAAACCAAAGCCTCAGGTTAGGAGCTTAGATTCAGAAAATTCCAACTGTGGAAAGCACAGAGAGGACGGGAAGTCTTCTCTGCCTCCATTCGTTTTGATGGTTTCCCGGAAATCTGCTACTCAATCACTTTACTGAAAGCGTTTCACATGACAGATAGGGAGGAAGCATAAATACTCCAAGGAATTTTTTTTTAATCCAAATGGCAGACTGAAATTATAATATTATTTAAAAAGAAACTAAATTTATATAATACTTTTGCTTTAAGTTCCTATAGGTGCAAACCCAGGCATAGAAGAAAAATAGCTTTAAATCTGTGATCCTTGGGCAGCCAGAGGATGTTTTAAAAACACAGAAGATTCTGTTGCTCATCTGGTTAAAACCCTCCAACTGCTCAGCCTGGCCTATACTCTTGCTCTTGCTCAGTGTGTTTCAGCTACCCTGGCCTTCTCTTTTGCTGCTTAAACATACCAAGTTCATTGCTATCCCAGGCCCTTTAGGCTGGCTATTCCCTCTGTTTGGAATGCTCTGGGGTGGGTCTTCACATGGCTGACTTCCCGTCATATTGAGATTCAGTTCAAATGTCCTCACCAGTTAGAAAAAAGCCCCCGTTTGAAAGTAGCCACTCTGCTCTTAGCTCTTACCATTATCTGAAATTACCTTATTCACTTACTTTCTGTTACCTCCTTCTATAACAGGGTTTTTCAACCAGGGCACTACTGACATTTGGGGCTGGATAATTCTTTATTGTAGAGGTCTGTCCTGTGAATTATAGGATTTTTAGCAGCATCCCTGACCTCCAGCCACTAGATGCCAGTAGCACCTGCTCTCCCTCTCGATTGAGATAACCAACAATGTCTCCAGACATTGCTAAACATCCCGGAGCAGGCAAATCGGTCCTGTTAGGAAACTACTACACTAGAGTGTAAGTTACATGGAAACAGGGACCTTTTCTATCTAGTTCACCCCTGGAAATCCACAGCCTAGCAAAATGCATACTGCAGATGCTCAGTGAATAACTGTTGAATGAATGATTGAATGATGCTACATAAACACTTCTTTTCTTATGACTTGAAAAAGTATGAGCAAATAACTTATATAGTTCAGTTGCAACTCTTATCAACATGAAGAGCAAAGTGATTGACAGTTATTTTCATGAAACAGTGATGCAGATAAACATATCAGAAACCTCAAGAAAGCAAGTGCTAAGAGACCCTTGTGTGGAGGTGATAAAGTGATGGTGAAAGGCAGGGCTGATACATCAGAAGGTGCAAACTTACAAATCAAGGGTATCTGCAGAAGGAATTAAAATTCATCCCACCTATCTGTTCTGTAAATATTGACAGGAATACTGCAATGAAGAGACTCAACTGATAGGTACAGAGCAAGGGATGATAAGCAGTGGGGAAAATACATGATACGCTGGACAGTGATGGAAATATTCCAAAATGTTTAAAAGGAATTTCACCAAGAAATTTTACTTGATGGTTGTTATATTTGAGGTTAAACTAACTTACAGGCAAGTCTACTAGTGATATATTAGGGGTAAGAGAATCAGTATTACTTTGCTAAGAGGGGAAAGAGCCTAGGGTAAAAGAAAAAGGAAGTGCTCTCATTCTACAGAGGAGCAAGAGAAATGTTATATGAAGAAAAGAAGAGGATTTCAGGAAGATCTTTGGGTTGCATTTCTTGCCCCTTGCATTTCTGCCACAAACATCTAACACACCTCAGTCAGTTTTCTATATTTTACTTTCTTCAAAACTTTCAGTTTTGTATATGGGAAATTATAATGTTTATTCTTTTCTGAGGTGTTCTGAGATCTTCAAGTTAGGATTCCACTTTAATGTTCCTCACATTATTATATGATGAGTCCATTATCCATTAAATTAGATATTGTGCATTAGAACAGCACTTGGCACGTAGGAACTGCTCAAAAAATGTTACTGATTTTTATTATTGTTAATATCATACCAGGTGACTCTCTACCCTTTTCATGATATGGAAAAACTAATCCTGAGCCCTCCCTACAACCCCTTAGATAACTAAAGAAAGCAATGTATAATAAAACTTAAATATCGGCAAGTTGGAGGCATATCCCTTAAAGCATCGGATATTTATTTTCTAATTTTTCACAAAGATGTACATCTTCATAACACATTTTTAAAAAATAACAATTTGAGGGGCTTATCTTAGTGGTAGAGTGTGTGCTTAGCATGCATGAGGTCCTGGGTTCAATCCCCAGTACCTCCATTAAAAATAAATAAGTAAATAAATAAGCCTAAATACTCCCTCCCCCCCAAAATAATTTAAAAATAATTTTTAATAAAAATTTAAAATAAAAACCTTTCTAAAGTGGTTTGTACTATTCTTACTTAGGATATTAAACATAATGCAAACTTTCTCAGCGACTAAGGGTTATGATAATGATCAATTATTTTTCTATAATCCTGTGATGTCTTTTATCTTTTAGGTCAACTAAGGTATATTAGGCTGTTCATTTCTACCCTAAATGGTCCTTTAGAGCAGTGTTTGAATTACTGTTTGCTACTTATTGGTTTTTTTTTTTGTCCTGAAAGTTGAACTAATCTGCTGCTACTCATTCCTGATGATGCCTGACTCCAGTGGTTCCTCTTCTGTGTCTTGTTGCAGGCTTGAAATCCAAAGAACAAAGTGCTTTAGAATCATGTAAAGTGACAATAAGCTGGGGCACCAGAAGGGCCAACTCCTGATATGTGATTTAGAGACAGATGACGTTTTGTCTCATCAGTAGGTTAATTAGGCCCTTTAAAAAAAAAAAACTATTTTGTCTCATACCTGTGTTTTCTGCAAAAGAGGTTGTTGGGGGCATGAGTTCTAGAGTGATGAAATTTTCTTGAACTTTTTCTGGTACACATTTCACATGTCTATTTTATGGATCAGAGTAGACAAAAAGCACGACTTTGCTCCTTTCAGAAGGAATTGTGCTGACTGCTGACCACTGCTCTTCAACGTCTAGTCTCTTTGTTTGCGTTCTCCTCCCCACACGAGGCTGTCTTGCATTGCCCTTCAAAAGCCCTGCCAAAGATGGCCTCCAGCTCGAAATCTGAGCAGAGCACTGCAGTCTGCCCCCTCCCCCAACCACGCAGCTGCTGCTGGCTTAGCCTGAGGGAATGGGAGAGAGGCACTCCCAGCTCCAGCGGGGGTCTCTCCTGGAGTAGCTGATATAAGTGCTGAGCATCTTCCTCAGGGCTGGAAGGATGTGGGAGTAAGAGAACTGGCCACACTAGCATCTGCAGTGGAGACTGGGAACAGCAAACAGTGCTGTGGGTCCCCTCACTTTTAGGGGCCTTCAGCCAGGTGAGCAGTAGTGTGCAGCACAATCTGATTGAAAGAGGCCATTCAGAATTACTGCTCTGACTGATAAACGATGGTGGGGAGAGAGGATTTCTATACGTGGTACACCTGCAGGTCACCTTATTCTCACTCTTGTCTTTGCTTCATCCCATCTTTGGTTGTTTGGGTTTTTTTTTTCCTACCATACTTTAAAATTTTGCATTATATGTATTTCTATAGGTTGATTTACATTGGAAAATGTGATTTAAATCAGTACACCCCAAAAATCAGTCTGAGGAATGACAGGACACAGTGCTTTTGTTGCATCTCTCTGGGCACCACCTGCGAACTACTGAATCCGTATCTTTGGGAGTGGGCCTGAGAATCTTTTTGTTAAGCCCCTAAGTAACCTTGGTTGGTCAATGGGTTTATTAGGAACCACTAGTTTCTTTGAGATTTTTGTTTTGTTTTGTTTTTCTGTTAAGGAGCTATCAGGGTGGCTCAAGTGACAATAATACAGTGAGGTAGAAGGGGCAAAAACAGAACAACACAAAGCAAAAAGCACATGGAAGAGTTGGAGCGAAAAAAAAAGGAGAGATAGGGACCAAAGGAAGGTTTTTTCCCCTTGAATTCTCATTTCAGAAATGGATCTATCAACCTATAGATTTATACGCAGCCACTGCCACCCCTAATCTCCAAGGGGCCAACCCCTTCTTGCTATTTAATTAGGCTGCATTCCAATCTCATACTGAGAGAAGAGGGCATACTTGGCTCATCTCCCTGGAGAGCATTAACTAATAGTGATCTTGATTGTTCATCAAGGTCTTTCAAGGAAAGCTGAAGCTTTCCAAGACTGACCATAGTGAAGGGCCAGGGCCCCCAGATGTCCTTCAAAGATGTCCTTAGACATCTCTGGCAGAACAGGCACTCTAATGGTGGTGAAGCAGCTATGACCCTGAACCAGAATCACCCTATGTCAGAAATGAAAAAGCCTTCAGCTAAAGAGGGTGGCTGCATTTGGCTTCTGAAGACAACCCCCCTAGCGCCTCAAAATTTCTCCTGTTGCCTGATTCAGTCTCTCTCATACATCATTGTATGCTTATTAAGACACCCTGAACCATTCTTTACCCTTTCAAAAGTGTAATAAGCTTTCTTTCCTCAAGTAGGCTGTCAGCTCTCTGGGGCAGGAAAAATGTGACTTTAATGGGGCCTTCTTCTGCCTCTAAGAGGGTGGGAAACTTGCAAAGGAAAATGGGCCTACCACTAATCTCTGAAGCAGAAGAAAGAGAACAGCCTCCCATTGCTGCAGTGAAAGGGGAGGGGGAGGGGTGAGAGGGCAAGAAAACAATGGCTGAATCTCACTGTGGGAAAAGACGCTTCTCATCTCGGTCAGCACTGCTAAGATTGTTAGAGAGAATAGCCAGATGACACCCTTGTGACTTCAGGCCTTCAGGATCCGCACGTGACGATGTGAGCCCCTCCTCAGCCTTAGGTCCCAAAGGGTAAGATATTTCTATATATCTATAAAGATATATCTGTCGTCTGATCTCCTCTTCCACTCATAGCAGGTCCACTGAGGCTCTGAGGCTAAAGCTGATGGGGGCAGCACTGCAGAGCTGCAGATGCCGCAGTTTGTTTTTTGTTTCCTGCAGATTAGGTCTGGATGACCCTACTATTGTCTAACATTGAAAGCCCTTAAAGCAAACAAGACAAGCCAGACAATACTATCACTAGCTCTTAGAATGTAGGAGCTCTAACAAGCAAACAGAGGACATGGCAAAGTCCAGTTCAGATGGTAGTTGATGGATAAATTATCCTTTTTGTAGAAATACTGGGCTAGCCCTTCAGAAGACCACCTAGCTCATCCTTTGAGCTTCTAGAAGAAAACATGAAGTCTCAATTAACTAAATGTGATTAATTCAAGCCATCCAGAAGCTAGGCCGCATAGTGAAAAGTTCAAGTTACAGATTTTTGAAGCAGAATAGAAGTATTTATTTGAGTATGACTGTAATCCCCAACACCAAAACAAATGGTCCAAGCCAGCTTTCTTCCTTTATCAAAGGGAGTCATGTATAATGAACAGCAAATACTGCACACCACTAATTCTTTAGCTCCAGACTAAAATAGTATGGAGGTTTCACTCCTTTCTTGATTATATTTTATTAATGTTCTCAAATCTTATTAATTTCATCAAATGTAAACTTTGATCTTGGCTAGAATGGATTACTGCAAGTTTCCAAATTATTAGCATTCTATCCAATGAAGCTTTTATTGCACCTTGAAACTGAACCACACTATTTAGATTCTTTTCTACACATTTCACCTGCCTCTGTGCCCTTTGTGGTCATAAGCCCAGAATGTTCTATATAGTAAAACCGAAGATGCAGTGGCCTTTGTTTGGAGAGAAAAGGAGGAAAGAACCAATCAATACCTTCACAGGAGCTTAGAGGACAGGCAAAGATGGAAAAAAAAAGTGACCTATAACAAAGATGAACCTATCTCTGTGATTTATTATATGCACTTAGGATGGAAAAATGTTAAGGAAATGGGCATTTTCAAGTGGGACGTCACTGCTGCTGAGCAGATTAAGTGGTTTTTGTTAAGTGTTAAGCCATCCATGAAAGTGCAAATTGATGCTGTCCACGAGGTGACCTTTGATTGCAGGTAACCAAGACTGATGAGTTGGTGTTGCAGAAGAAAAAAAAAGTTAAAGCAGTTAATTGCCTAGAGAGTAGTAACTGGGACATGAGACAGGAGGTAAATTTCTGAGCCGCCGAACTCGAGATCAGCACCGAGGACAGCGCCCGACCATTCTCGTTTGCTAATGGGTGTAAAGCTTTCTTTAGGAAGAAATATCATCAGTCGGGCGACAAGGGAACCGTTTGTATGCTGGGGGAGGACAGAGCAGGGTGGTTATTACTAGCCCAGTCACCCATCTCGTTCACTCCAAATCTCTACTCCTTTGAGGGCACAACTCAAGACAATGGGATAGGACCCTTCCCAGTTCAGTCCAGCATTCTTCCCCCAACCCAAGGGCAGACCTACTCCATAAATATTTCCAGAGCACACCGAAAGCCTTTCGAAGTCAACCAAATAAGCCAGACAGCGGAAACAGCAACGCCAACCATGGAGAGGAGGCTGTGACCCACCCCGGTTGGGCTCACTCATACTTTGGGGTGGGGTCGCCAGTGTGTTCATGCCCATTTGCTGACAGGGAGGCGTGAGTTAGATTTCCAGACTCCAAAGAACAGAAGCTGATGGCTTCTTTGTTAGAAGGGCTCGGACAGGGACGTAAGTGAGGGGCAAGGAAAGAGGGCGTCCAGGCCCCTAAAATTAGCGGGAGAGACTCCAGGGCTTTTTGCTTGCCAACGCCTCCAGGCGGGACTCTTTCTCTCCCCTCCCTTATCCTCCCCCTGGTTCCTAGGGCCCCAACTGTGCGGGAAATATGCGCAGGGGAGAACAGGGTGCCCCGCCCTACACAGCACTCCAGCCTTTACCTGGTAGCTAGCCACCTCGGCACTGTGCCGCTCTTCCAGCTCCAGGATCTGTCTCTCCAAGGACTCGTTGGCCCCACGCAGCCCCTCGATCTCGATGGTGCGTGCCTGAAGCTGGCGCCGGTACTCGTGAATCTCCTCGCGGCTGGCCCGGATGGCCTCGGTGCTGCGCGCTGCCTGCTCGTTCAGGTTGGCAAACTTAGACTTGTACCACTCCTCGGCTGACTGCAGGTTCTTGGCGGCCAGGGACTCATATTGAGCGCGGATCTCTCTCAGCGCCGAACTCAGGTCTGGTTTAGCCACAGCCACGTCCACCTCGGCCGCGGCCTGCGACGACGCCTGCAGCGTGGCCAGCAGCTCAGCTACCTCCTCGTCATGCACCTGGCGCACAAAGGCCAGCTCGTCCAGCAGCGACTCCACCTTCTTCTCCAGGTCCAGGCGGGCCAGCGTGGCGCCGTCCACGTCGCGCTGCTGCGCCTTCAGGGCGCGCTCCGCGCCTTCGCGCCCGCGGCTCTCCTCCTCGCAGCGCGCCCGAAGCCGCTGCACCTCCTCGGCCAGCCCGTCGCGCTCCAGCAGGGCCTGCGCGCGCGCCGAGCTCGCTTCCTCCAGCTGCGCGCGCAGATCGCGCAGCTCGCGCTGGAAGAGCTCGCCGACGCGCGACGGCTCGGCGTGGCGCTGCCGCAGCGCGGCCAGCTCGGCTTCGAGCGCACGGTTTTGCGTCTCCAGCTGGTGCACCTTCTCGATGAACACGGCGAAGCGGTCATTGAGGCCCTGCAGCTGCTCCTTCTCGTTGGTGCGGATGATCTTGTACTCGTTGGTGCGCGCCGCCGCCTGACTCAGGTCCAGCCCGTCGGACGCCGGAGACCGGCGGTAGGCCAGGCCCAGGCCAAGAGACGAGACCGAGGAGCAGGCGGCCGAGGAGGCCACATTGCCGCGGGACAGCGACTGCGAACGGAAGCTACCCGGGCCGCCAGCCCCAGAGAGGCGCGAAGACAGGCGCGAGCCGTCTCCAAACACCTTGCGGTAGGAGGAGCCGGCGCACAGATAGTGTTCGGAGCTGAAACTCATGGTGCCGGGTCCAGGGCCGGGAGAGCGGCTGCAGCTGGAGCTGGAGAGAAGAAGAGAGGTGCGCCGGGCAGGGCGCGCTGGGGCGGTGTGCACTGGGTTTTAAGGCGTGGCGGGGGAGGGGGACTGGGGCGGTGCGTTGGGGGCGGAGCTCCTGCTCTGGGTCTGGCGGAGCGAGGGAAGGGGGGCATCCTGGTGCGGGGGCGGGGAAGCGCAGTGACTACCGCAGCGCCCGAGGACAGAGCCATTTGCGTAGCGCCCCCCACCCCCGCTGTCCGAAACGCCCCTCCCCAAGAATCACCTGCTTTGGAAGCGACTTGAGCGGAGGGGTGCCTAAACGATGTGCGTTTCCCATCCAGAAACCACAAGGCTCTGTCGCGTCCCTTGACCCTACCCCCCTTGTCCCCTTTAAGCCACCGGGAGGTTAGTGTTTTCTGGGAGGTGTGCTGTTCGCTCATGCTCACCCCAGAGCTCTCAAGCTTGAGGCCCTGTTTTCCCAGATAGAGTGGGGACCCTCAGGGCGCGGCTTTGTCCCCTCCCTCGGCCTGCTCGGGGTTCCCAGGGGAAAAGTGGGTCTACGTCAGAGCAGCTCATCAGCTGTTCCTCTGCAGCTCTCAAGAGCGCCCGGGGCTGGTGGTTGCGCTGAAAGCCTGCGACGCCCCTGGAAGAGAAGGGAGGTAGGTAAAGAGCGTGGGCCTGAGTTGCAGAGAGTGGAGAGAAGTGGAGGAAAGAGCTGGATGGCTGCAGTGGGCAGAGCTGAGATTCCCCTGCCACTTGTATAAGTGTGCTCTCTTGTTCACCACAGTCTGCAGCACTCTGCACTGAATAACGTCCGCCTTCTTAAGTCGTCTACTTTACCTGCCTGGCCCTGTACGCATTTGAGATTTCAGTCTGTGTAAATCTCCATCTGGCTCAGGAGGACCCCTTCTTGTGGAGGTCTGTCTTTGAACAAAAGAGGTCCCTGCAAACAGATTAAACTCCAAAAGTGGGGAATAGTGCTGGTGATTAAGCTGGCCTCCATCATCATCACACAGTGGTGGGAATCATAGAATGCGACCTGTAGAGATGAAGGCTGGGAGGAGTTAGTGTGGGGTCTGCGGTATGCACTCACTTTCAAATTTATAATCTCTCAGGATGTGGCTAAGGCTTTGGAGAGGGAGAAGGAAGAATTTTTAGTAGATTCCAGAATTCCAAACTGAAAGCCCTTCTTGAATTTGGAATCTGAAGGATATAGCTCTAGGATAAGTTTTACCTTCATGGGGGAAATGTTACCTGAGACAGACCACTAAAGGAAGGGGGGGTGAAGTCCTATGGGACTTTGGAGCATATTCTTGGCTTTGTGCTTTATGTTGTATAAGATGGTCAGGCCCTGCCACAGCCTGTCCCCATGGTTCCTTATCAGAGACCAAGACCTAAGCTAGAGGGACTCAATTGTGAGTTTGTGAGAGCTCTCAGTTGTGTGGGCTCTGAAATACCTGGTGCTTTGAAGAATGGAAGAGTGCTAGTGCTAACATTGCTGAATGAATGTTCTCTGCCAGCCATTGTGCCAGGAATTTTGCATAGGTTTACCTCCTTTGGCCACTCTTAAAGGTGGCCCTTACCCCCATTCTACAGATAAGAAACCAAGGCTTAGCTGCAGCACTCTGCATGAGATCACTAGCAAACAAACATATAATTTTCCCTCACTGCATAATTCTCCTTCTTAGAGCAATGAGACTCTTAATGTCTCTTTAATTTCCATGCAGCCAGAATAAGGCTATGTGGGCTTCAGAAAAGTTTTGACCAATAACAAAGTAGCAGGCTGGTTTGTAATTTAAAGAATCAGAGGTGATAGGTTTGAATTGTGGCTCCTGCCACTCACTAAGTGTGGGGATAACAATACCTATCTCCCCAAGGTCATGAATGATTGAGTTGATGCATGTGAAGGTGCTTTGTACAGGTATAAGGGGTTATTGTCATCATTGCCCTTTTTCAAATAACACATATTGCTTTGTATCTACCATCAACAGCATATGAGTTGGGTTTAGTGATGGCGTTATCACCCACCATATCCTTGCACAGGTCTCCAGGCTGCCCTTTGAGAGAGAGAATACTGCCAACCTTGAATGTTTATAGTACCAGGGGCCAACATGAGTGTGGCTATGTGGAAACAGATAATTAGAAGGTCTTACTTCTGAGTTATCATTCTAGTTTCATTTCAACCATGGTATTCAGGACTACCAAAAATCAGCAAAGTGTCCTAGTTGGAGTTTCAACCTTCTTCTTCCTTCCATCCTCCAATAGAAGCAGTAATCCAAAGGCAAAACACACATAGAGGAGAAGAAAGTGAGGCAAGGCCTGAATAATCCAGCAAAGGAGTAGTGGCCCTGGAAAATCTGAAGTGGGCTGCATTTTGCAGTTTCTGAATAGCTTACTTGAGATTCCAAATTGAAATTCCCCCATGAGACTTAAGCCTCCCTGCCCCTCCTTTCTTGGCATACCACTCCACAGGCCCAGATATTTGACTTTAATAATTTTAGCACAAAGCTTTACTACCAAGGAGTGATCTTGGCTGAGCCTCAAACCACAGCTCCTTCCAGCTGGCCAGGTCTCCAGAGGGAGTGCCCTGCCCTATATGAGCTGTGTCTTCATCTTCCTGTAATGTCAGACTCAGGCATTGCAGACACTCTGGTTGGTCGTCCCCAGGTTCTCCCTGATACCACATCCTCTGTGACCTCTCTGTGGCATTTGGCAGTGCTCACTACTCTCCTTGGTTTCAAGGACTCCCTCTTTGGCCTTCTGCTCTTTCCTCATAAACTCTTTTTTTTTTTTTTTTTACCACAGGGAGGCTTGTGGTAAAATTCTCTCCAAGAGATCTAGTTTTGCATCATGGTTCTTCCTAGCCATGAGACTTTGAACAAGTCACTATTATTTGCTGAACCCTAGTCTCATCATCTGTAAAATTTCAATAAAACCATCCACCTGAGTGGTCTCCAAACCTGACTGCTCTTTAGAAGTACCTGGGAACTTAAATTCAGATTCCCAGGAGTTACCCTAGACCCACTGAATTTAGGTTTGAGAACCCTTGACCCCCATCTCATGAAATTACTGTGGGGTTTAAGTGAGATTACGTATATGAAATGGTTATCACAGTGCCTACTGTGCATGCTCAATAAATGGTGGCTCTTGGAAGTAGCAAGTTTTTTCATTCATCCATTCAGCAGTATTTACTGAGTACAAGGCACTGGACTAGGTGCTAGGACTCTGCTTCCATTGAACTGGAATTCTAGCAGGAGAGACAGATTAAACAATTACACAGTTAATTGTTAATTGTAATTGTGACAAGTGCTCTGAAGGAGAGTACACGTTGCTGTGGGGCATATAACAAAAGGCCTGACTGATGATGATGATTCTAAAATCCGTTTCCAATTTCCAACTCCATTATACTCTTCTGTTTTTGTTTTGTTTTGTTTTGTTTTATTTGTCTTTTTTTTTTAATGGAGTTATTGGGGGTTGAACCCAGGACCTCGTACATGCTAATCATGCACTCTACCACTGAGCTATTTCCCTTCTCCCTCAAATTTCCAACCCCAAACCCACATATCCAACTGCCTGTTGGACATCTCCTCATAAATGCTGGCTGCTCTTCAAGTGCTATTATCTAAAAGTGAACATATCATCTCCCTCTAGCCTCTCCATCTCAGCCCACTTCTTGATCTTAACTTTTCTGTCTCATCTGTTCCTCTGCTTACTGTGTGACTCAGCAACCTCACTTCTGAATATTTAGCCTAGAAAACTGAAAACTTACATCCACAGAAAAATTTCTATATGAATGTTCACAGCAGCTTTCCTTATAATAGACAAAAACAAAACCAGCCCAAATGCCCTTCAATAGGTGAATGGATAAACAAACCATGATAGAGCCATTCAGTGGAAACGACTCAGTATTGAAAAGAATCAACTATTGATGAATAATTCTTAGCAGTTTGGATGAATCACAAGGGCATTATGCTGGGTGAAAAAAATATTACATATTATATGACTTCATTTATGTGGCATTATGGAAATGACAGAATGATTGAGGACAGATCAGTGGTTGATGGGTTAAGGCTGGGGGAGGATGTGATGATAAAGGGGTAACATGAAGGTTGTTTTGTGGTGACAGAACAGTTTTGTTACTCAGATCTATACACGTGATAAAAATGCATAGAATGAAAGAAGACAGAGAAAGAGAGAGAGAAACCAAGAAACCTAGTGAAATCCAAGATCTGTAGTTGAATTAATTTGTTGTGTCAGTGTCATTTTCTGGTCTTGATATTGTACTAAGATTATGTAAGATGTTATCATGGAGAACAAGCTGAGTGAATGGTACTGGGAACTTTCTGTACTATTTTTGCAACTTCTTGTGGGTCTTAAAATATTTCAAAGCAAGAAATACTTCTTTGAAAATCATATACATGGAAAAAATAGGCAAATGTTCTTTGGAGATACATGCTGAAGTATCTAGGTTTGCAATGTCATGATTTATATAACTTACTGTCAGGTAGTTTGGCAGAAACAGTACACACACACACACAGATGGGCAAGATAAAGCAAATGTGGCAAAAAGTTAACAGTTGGTGAATACAGATGTCCATTGTGTTAGCCTTGCAACTTTTCTATAGGTTTGAAATTTTTCAGAATAAAAAGTTATGAAAATTGATTAATACGTATATAGATAGATATCTAGATAGATAAAGTAAGCAAAAAAGAATATATCAGTCAAATCTGGGATTGAACCAATGACCTTCAATCTAAGGTTCTACCAACTTTGTCTAATTATGAAGTCCTCTCCCCACTTCCTGGCCAACGATAGGAAAATCCTGCTTGTTCGAGAGTCATAGAAAAAGGTCAGAATTTGTTGGAAGTATTTTAAGTGCTATTCTGAGTCCTTGATGTTACCATAGCCATTTAACAATTATTTACTGAACCCTGGCTATGTGCCTGCTGCTGGAATTATAACAATAAGTATAGCTAGAAGTGTCACTTTTCTTAGATTAATTAAATTTTTAGTAAATATAGAATCATATGCATTTTATATACTGTTCTACAACATTCATTTTTTTACTTCATAAGTTATAGCCATTTCCCCACATCAGTTATATAGATCTATTTACTTCTTTTTACAGTTCAGTGTGGTGTTCAGTTATGTGGATGTGATATAAGTTATTTAATCAGTCTCTTGGACTTTTATATTATTTTTTAGTTTTTCTCTATTAAAAATACCCTGATTTTTCAAAAAGAAAGAATAAGATAATACATTACCTGAGTGAAATACAGCCTCCAGCTCTAATTTGCTTTAACTAGTCAACCAACCAACACTTATTGAACACCTACTGTGTGCCCAGGTACATGTTTATGCTGTTTGTGTAGGAGAAGACATGAGACATGGTCACTGCCTCTAAGGAGCTTATGATTAGTTGAAGAGTTATGGTTAATTTGAAGTCCTAACTTACGGACTACATAAAGCTGTATGTATTTGACTGCAGACCATATGTGCTAAATACTTAGAGGGAAGTCCGCCCCTTTTCTGTGTCTGGTTTTACACTCGTGATATTTGTTCAGCAAAGTTTCTTCAGTCCCCATGAAAAGATGCTTGCATGAGTATATCAGTAATGCAATTGGGGAGGATAATGCCCCAGACTTTCTGGAGAAGGGAGAATTTTTTTTAACAAAGACATGTGAAAGAACATGACATCAAGCTACGTCATACTCCTGTTTGTCCTCTGTCCATAAAAATTAAACTGTTTTTATCTACAAGAAAAGATAAAAGAGCTGTGAGTCCTTTGGTGTGGCTCAGTTGATGTGGTTGTAGTTTTGCTCACAGATTGGTGCTTACACAATTTTGTGTTGCATTGTTTGATGCACAGCCTTTTGTCCCCTTTCACTTGTTCCATATGTTTGCTTAGGGATTCCTTGGTGACCATTCTTACTTAAAAATAAAATAAAAGTGAAAGTTTCTATGTTTTGCCTTTAGCAATCTCTCTATGCTTGGGCTGATCCAGAAAGCTGTGTGTTTGTATACTTCTCTCTCTCTCATCCTTTCCCCTTTCCCAGAATTAGCTCTTCGTTTACCTATTCTAAATCTGAGTTTAGGCAGACTCGGAGTTGCCGGGCCCCAGGAATAGGAGAAACAGGGAAGCTCGCCCACTCTTACACTTCAGGACCTAGGACAGCTCCCCAGCCTTCCTGGTCTGGGTGCCTACTTTTTAGTCCTTAAAGAAAGTCAGAATGGAATCAAACTTGAGAAACCATTTGATCCACCCCTCCTTCCCCACTCCACCCCCTGCCTCCGCCTTTCGATGATGCCTAGAGAAAGGATCCCACTCAGCAAATATTTCAGGATTATAAACTACCTGGCTGTGGGAGACACAAAGGACTTGGAGGGCTCCCTCTCCCCCAGCATTTTCTATGCGTCTGTCTGCTGATGCCTAAAAAATTCCTTCAGTTCAATTCAGCAGACTTCTATGGATCAGGCTTTTTCCTACCTAGAAAGAGATGTGGCCTAAATACAGATATGCTGTGGGAAGGGAAACAAGGTGACTCCAGTTTGAATGAGAAAATAATGCCTCCTAAGGGACTAGAGGAAAAGAGAGCACAAAGCGTTGGGAGCCCAAGAGCAGCTGGAGAGGAAATGGCAGGGTGAAGTGGAGAAAAGGGGCATTCAGAGAAGTCTGGGGTCTTTGAAGTCAGGCGTGGAGAGCTTCACGCTGCTCACACCAGTATACCCTGAACAGAGAGTCCAAGGAGAAGCCTTGCATTTTCTTAAAATGAGAAAACAGAAGCTTGTTGTCTCTTCTTCCAAATACACATAGCAAGACTCACTAGACTCATTTTCAAAATATAGTTATGTAATGATTTACTGCATTTTGTCTTCATTGTTCCTCAACAAACTTAGAAAGGGTTTTATTTCATACATTTTCCAAGTGAATAAACCAAGACATTGAGAGTTGACACAGCTGGAAAATGACAGAGCTGGGTCTTGAACCCAGTTTCCCTGACTTCAAGCTGGTATTCTTTCCATCACAATGTATCCCTAATAGGGTCTTTGTGTGTGTGTGGTACATGAATTTTACTGTTTTAACCATTTTAAAGTATACAATTCAGTGGCATTAAGTACGTTCACAGTGCTGTGTAATCATCACAACTATTTATTTTTAGAACTTTTTCATCACTCGAAACAGAGACTCTGACCCATTAAATAATAACTCCCCCTGTCCCAATTCCCTGAGCCCCCAGCCTCTGGTAACTTCTATTCTATGTTCTGTCTCTTTGATTTTGACTATTCTAGGTACCTCATATAAGTGGAATGATACAATATTTGTTCTTTTGTGTCTGGCTTATTTTATTTAGCATAATGTTTTCAGGGTTCATCAAGTTGTAATGGGTACCAGAACTTCATTTCTTTTTATGACCTGATGGGGTCCTGTGGTTGCAAAGGACAAATTCACTCAGGCCACGAGAAGTAACGAGGGGTTATTGTAAGCAACCTTATAGAATTAAGGAAGACAGAAATCTCAGCCACGAGGCTAGAAGTTCAGGAGTAGCCATATGGCTGGGCTTACTGGGGATTATAAATATAGTTTGGAATCTGATCAGCACAGCTCTAGGGACCAAAATATCTCATTGCTTCTGTAGTGGCAGGAATTTGCTGTTTCCTGATGCTTAGCCCGTTTGCCATCTTAGTAGTCTGCTTCCCCAGCTTCTGTATGGTCTGGCACTACCTACTTCTTACTCTATGAAAAGCAAAGCTCAGGCTCTTGCTGACTCCAGGGTTCTACCACTTCAGCGATATGCTGTCTTTTCTCCCTCTGTGCCCTTCATCTCTGGTGACTGTTGCCAGTTGACAAACCTTATCCCATGATCTGATTCTCTTTTTTGGTTGGCCTAGTTAGTCTCCAGTTGTCTCATACCATACCACCAAGCCACCTGCCTGCCCAGAAATTAGCTGCCTTCGAGTCAAGCATCTTTCTCTGCCCTGATCACTTGTGGCCAGGGTGCTAAGTCCAATGCTATTAAATATGGCTCTTAGTGGTAAAGACCTGCCTCTCTCAGGAGGAAGTTGAAAGCCCAGCAGGCAGTCACCCAGAGAAGACTTCATTCTTCTTCATCAGTTCCCCCACCTCTTTTATGGGGATGTCTTTGCACTTTAACCCTATGGCCTGCATCTACTTCTGTGACTTCTCAAGTCATGGAGCAGAGGTGTAAATGTTTGGGTTGATGTGTACTATGCAGATATTTCTGTACTTATTTTTAGATTATACAGGCATACCTTGGAGATATTGGGGGTTTGGTTCCAAAACACTACAATTAAGTGAATATCACAATAAAACAAAAAACACAAGAAAGTGAGTCACATGAATTTTTTTATTTCCCTATGCATATAAAAGTCACTTTTACACTCTACTGTAGTCTATTAAGTATACAATAGCATTATATCTTAAAAACGTACATACCTGAATTAAAAAATACTTTGTTGCCATCATCTGAACCTTCAGCAAGTGACAATTTTTTTTTTTTGCTGGTGAGAGGTTAGAAATATTGTGAGAATTACCAAAATATGATGCAGAGACATGAAGTGAGCAAATGCTGTTGGAAAAATGGCACCAATAGGCTTGCTCGATGCAGGGTTGCTACAAACCTTAAATTTGTTTAAAAAAAAGAAGAAGGAGAAGACGAGGAGGAGGAAGAAGAAGAGGAAGAAAAAAGAAAGGAAGGAGGAAAAAGAAAAAGGAAAAAACCAAAACACAGTATCTACAAAGCACAATAAAGTGAAGCACAATAAAACAAGGTATGCCTGTACAAATAATTGCCATATGGTAATACATAGTTTGGAGTTGCTTGAAATATCCCTAGCTTATGTCAAGCTGCCCACTTACAGTTTCTGAATGGGGTTGTTTCTCTTAAGACTGACAATCTGTTTTCAGTTCTCTTGCCAAATCTGCAGTAACAGGAAGATACTCAGAACACAGGGTACACTGAGGTGTTAGCAAATCCATGAAGTGGATTCCACTTCCTATAAACTGTGGGGAAAATGCCCAGATCACAGGAATCAGGCCGGTCCTAGTTCTGTGACTGTGATGGAGAATGCAGTGCTCATGAAACAGCACATGGATAGCTCTCTTTCCTCTACAATTCCTTATAGCTAGGCTGGGGCATGAGACTAATCCTGCCAAAGGTCTGTGAGAGGAAGGGATACATGTTCTCCATAATTTCTCTTCCTAGAAGGTATAAGTTGGGTTGGCATAATGCACAATAGCAGACTAGATCCCTGAGTCATCATCTAGAATGGGGTGCTGCCCTAAGGGGGAGGTCTCCTGGCCTGCAGAGGACTTTTTGTGAGTCGGAAAAAAAGCTCTATGGGTTAGGCCCTGGAGACTGAGGTTTGACTGTTACTGCAGCATAGCCTTGTGTCCCCTTGACTGGTACATTCACTAACCAACAGTGTGAGCTTGGGAAGGTAACAGGGTCCTCAGATCTCATCTTCTTCTTCTTCTGAAACCTAAGACTTGCCCCAGAGAGTCTCAAAGGTCACCTTCTAAGATTCTCTGATTCCTAATTGACCCGTTTCCTGTTGACTTTTCCTAGGCAAGGTTTCTGTCCACTTCTTTCCATTCTTACTGTCATTGGGATATATTTTTTCTCACTTGAGCCATTCCAAAAGCCTTCTAATTGCACCCCTCAGTGTCTCCAGGCTCTTGCATTTCAGCCTTCCTACTTTCTCAATAGGTATTGAATCACTTTTGTTCTCAAAAGCCTTCACTAGCTTCCCACTGCCTATTGAACAAAGTCCATGTGATATCTGGCATTTGAAGTCCTTGATTGTCTACAGCCATACCACCCTGCACACCCCCAGTCTCATCTGAAGTCCTTGATAATCTGTGGTTGGTTATTTGTGCAGAATTCTCTCACCCTAACTGTACTGTGGGCTCATGAGATTCAGTACCATGCAGGTCTGACTCAGTTTATAGCCTCCCACATAGCTAATGACTGTTGATATGAAATGTCTAATATCTCCAAACTAGGAATGAAACTCCAGGAAAATGATAGAAACCACCAAATGAATTTCAGTGGTGATGTTTGCCAGCAGTAGCATGCCTATGTTTTGCATTATGGAAACATGCAGAATATGTGTATGTTAAAATGCAGAATACGTGTATGTTAAAATCCACATCCCAGGTTGATTGAAGACTATCTGAAAGGCATTGTGCAGTAAGGGAGGAAAGGGAATTACAAAAGATGTGTAAGGCAAGGTCTCTGCCTCCCAGGGGATGAGGGGTACGAAGGACATGTGTGCAGGAAGCAGTCTGCTTAGAACAGCAAAGGAGTCCTTGAAGTGGCTTCCTGGGGACTGCAGCAAAGGGAAGCTGGTTATTTGGGCTGGCCCTGGTGAAGCCCTCCTTCAAAGAAGTACTGTGACTCAGACCCCACTGGCTTCACCCCTAGGGCACAGGGGACCCCTGTTGGGTGCAACATAGGCAGAGGGGAAAAAAGGAGGAATTAGAAAAGAGGAAGGAAAGGGGGAGAGAAGGAAAGTGAAGAAGAAAATGGGAGTAATGGAAGTACATTACCAAAGAATCTAACATTTACATCCTGTCTCCTAGTTCAAATGGCATTTTCACAAGAATCCTGTGAGGTGGCTATTAATATTTTTATCTTGCTGATGATAAATAGAAGGAGAGGTCAAGGGACTTGCCTAAAATTTACAAATTCAGGCTTCTAACATATAACCTTGTACTGTGTTCTCCATTGTACCAGGTGTCTCTCCAACTAGAGAAAGTACCTCAACTCCTGTACCATGAAATAAATTGTGACAGTAATGGATTATGACCCAAAGACTGAAATAAATATCTGTGAGCCCATACTGAGGTAATTAAAAGTCTGAATAAGTAAATAAGTGGGGAAGAAGGAAAGAGGAACAAACCTCCCTTACAGAAGAATTCTAATTAATACATGTGAAAGGAATGAGAGAAACAGAAAATCATGATTAGAGCACCACAGTAATAACTGATTCAGGCAAGATCTACTGATGAAGCTAACAGTGGTGAGCAAAGCTTTAAGGAGAAACATGATATTTGCACAGCCTCAAAGTATAGACCCCACAATATTTAATTATCTTGATGTTAACATTTGTCCAAAAATGCTTTGATACTTCTCCCTGTACAAGGTAAACTTTCATTCTCCTCCCCTTAAATGTGGGCTAGATTTAGTGATAGATTTCTAATGCATACAGCAGGAGCCAGCAAAGAACCAGGGAGGAATTATATTGGTCTCTGTGAGCCATACAGTCTCTTTCACAACAACTTACCTCTGCTGTTGTAACATGAAAGCACCCACAGAAAATATGTTTAAAAAAATTGAGTGTGGCTGTGTACCAATAAAATTTATTTACAAAACAGGCAGTGGGCTGGATTTGGCCTTCTAGCCATAGTTTGCTGACTTCTGGAAGAGCATACAGAAAGGAAAAAGAGTAACTTCGCAGTGGAGAAACACACGCACTACCTCAACTGACTGAAGAAGAAATGGAAAATCTGAATATACCTGTAAGTAATGAGATTGAATTAGTAATCCAAAAAATCTCTTAACAACAAAACCTAGGACCAGATGCTTCACTGGTGAGTTCTACCAAGTGTTTAAAGAAGAATCAACACTAATCTTTCTCTTGCAGAAAATAGAAGAGAGAACACTTCCTAACTCATTATATGAGGCCAGGATTGTCCTGATACCAAAGCCAAAAATAATACATAAAAAGAAAACTACAGACCAATATCCCTTATGAATACACATGCAAAAATCCTCAATGCAATACTAGCAAACTGAATGAAGCAGTACATGAAGATTACACTTCATGACCAAGTGAGCTTTATCCCAGCAATGCAGTGGTGGCTCAACATATGAAGATCAAACAATGCAATACACCACATTAGTGGGATATAGGACAAAATCTACACATGATCATTTTAGTAGATGTAGATGCAGAAAAAGTATTTGTCAAAATCTAACACCCTTACATGATAAAAAACACTCAACAAACTAGAAATAGAAAGGAACTTTCTCAGCCTCACTAAAGGCATCTACAGAAACTCATAGCTCACATCATAATGGTGAAAGACTGAAAGACCAAAGATCAGGTAGAAGACAAGGACATTCACTCTTTCCATGTTTATCCAACATGTACTGGAAATTCTAGCTAAGGAATTAGGCAAGAAAATGTAATTTAAAAGCCTTTAGATTAGAAAGGAAGAAGTAAAACTACCATTCACAGATGGCATGATTTTATACATGGAAAATCCTAAAGAATCCACAAAAAAACTATTAAAGTTACTAAGCAAGTTCTCTGAGGCTGCAGGATGTAAGATTAATGTACGAGAATCAGTTGTATTTCTATGAACCAGCAATGAACAATCTGAAAATTAAAAATTTAAAACTCCCCTTACAGTAGCATTAAAAAGAATAAATACAGTTGATCTTTGAACAATGTGGGGGTTAGGGGTGCTAACAGTTGAAAATCCTCATGTAACATTATAGATGGCCCTCTGGAGTTTTTACATCCACAAATTCAACCAACTGTGGATCATGTAGTACTATAGTATTTATTGGAAAAAAATCCGTATACAAATGGATCCATGCAGTTCAAATCCATGTTGTCAACTGTGCTTAGAAATACATTTAACAAAAGAAATTCAAGACTTACACACTGAAAGCTATAAAACATTATTGAAAGAAATTAAAGAGGAGCTAAATAAATGGAAAGATATCCCATATTCATGCATTGGAAGACTTAATATTGTTATGATTGTTATACTCCCTAAACTGATCTACAGATTTAATGCAATCCTTATCAAAATCCCAGCTGCCTTTTTTGCAGCTCAACATGGCCAAACTGATTCTAAAATTTACATGGAATTGCAAGGGACCCTGAATAGCCAAACCAATCTGAAAAAGAACAAAGTTGGAGAACTCATGGTTCCTGATTTCAAAACTTATACAAAACTGTGGTAACCAGAACAATGTGGTACTGGCATAGGATAGACATATAAGTCAATGGAATAGAATTAAGTGTCCAGAAAGAATCCCGTTAAAAAAAAAAAAAGAATCCCATATATCTAAGGTCACTTGATTTTTTTTTTATTGAATTACACTTGATTTACAATGTGTCATTTTCTGGTATACTGCAGTGATTCAGGTGTGTGTGTGTGTGTGTGTGTGTGTACTTCTTCAGTCTTGAATCTCAAGACTGTTAATCCCAAACTTCTAATTTATCCCTCCCCTTCTTTACCCTTTAGTAGCCATAAGTTTGTTTTCTATGTCTGTGAGTCTGTTTCTATTTTGTAAATAAATTTATTTGTGTCACTGTTTTAGATTCTACATATAAATGATATTACATGATATTTGTTTTTCTCTGTCAGACTTACTTCACTTAGTATGATAATCTCTAGGTCCAACCATGTTGCTGCAAATGGCATTATTTCATTCTTTTTTATGGATGAGTAATATTCCATTGTTTATCTATACCACATCTTTTTCATCCATTCATCTGTCGTTGATGATATTTAGATTGCTTTCATGTTTTGGCTATTGTAAATAGTGCTGCTATGAAAATTGGGGTGCATATATCTTTTCAAATTAGAGTTTTCTCCAGATACATACTCAGGAGTGGGATTGTAGGATCATATGGTAAGTCTATTTTTAGCTTTTTAAGGAACCTCCCTACTGTTTTCCATGGTGGCTGCACCAATGTACATTCCCACCAACAGTACAGGAGGGTTCCTATTTCTCCACACCCTCTCCAGCACTTATTATTTGTAGATTTTTTGATGATGGCCATTCTGAATGGTGTGAGATGATACCTCATTGTAGTTTTGATTTGCAGTTCTCTAACAATTAGCAACATTGAACATCTTTTCATGTATGGTCACTTGATTTTTGACAAGACCGTTCAATGGGGAAAGAATAGTCTTTTCAACAAGTGATTTTGGGACAACACTATAGATGCATACATAGGAACAAAGCTGACCTACATTCATTTGCTAGCGTTGCCCTAACAAATTCGATAGACTAGATGGCTTCACACAACAGAAATATATTTTCTCATAATTCTAGAAGCTGGAAGTCTAAGATGAAGGTGTTCGCAGAGTTGATTTCATCTGAGGCCCCTCCCCATGGCTTGTAGATAGACATCTTCTCCCTCTGTTTCCATCTGGTCTTTCACTGTGTGTACCTATGTTCTTATCTCCTCTCCTTACAAGACCAGTCATACTGGATTAGGGTCCACAGCAATGATGTGATTTAACCTTAGTAACTTCTTTAAAGATCCTATCTCCAAATACAGTCACATTGTAAGGTACTGGGGGGTAGGACTTCAACACATGAATTGGGGTGGGGGGCGCACACTTCAGCATGTGGGGGTGACCTTGGGAGCCCAGCACAGAGCACCACAGAGATTCAAAGCAACCAGCTCCTTGCAGGAAGAAGCGGAGATGTGTTTTCCAGAGGGTTTTCATCAGCCACACATGTGGCAGTGACAGAGGCGGCAGCTCCCCAAAACAGGTTTTCTGGTGAATGGAAACGTGTCTTCCATTCTCTGTCCTTAAGGCAATTAGAAACAACACCGGCCCCTTTGGTTTGTGTGAAACCAGGGATGCTGGACAACTCAAGGGAAGAAAGGGATATTGGACTTTTTGTTCATCTGGCATGAGGGTGAGCAAGCTGGTTTTCTTTTGAAAAGTAGAAGAGATGTGACCTTATCTGTCTCCTGGGCTGGAGATCCTGGTTGTTTCTGGTCACACTGGTTACTAACAAATTAAAACTGGGCTTCTGAGAAACAATTGCCTTATATCTTTTGTCATTATTTCTTTCCCTGTTTCTTTGGAGAGCAGGGCTAGGATAGTGGAGAATTGGAATCCTAAAGTGAACAGAAGGGCCCTCAAACTTCAGAGAGGACTGCCCCTGTGTATCTTAGTATCCTATAAAATGTGACCATGTGCCCTTCCCGCTCACCACAGATAAGTGATTTTCTCATCATTTGAGACAGTTTTCTTCCCAGCCTTTCCATCCTTGTTGCTTTTTTTCAGTCCCTATATTTGGACATATGCTGAGTGTTCTGTAATTAATGTTTAGTGATCCATCATTTCTATTGCTCAAATAAATTAATTAGGATGGATTATTCCTGCTCTAGGAGCTCATGATTAATGACTTGGTGCATTTAAAGTGTTTCCTGGACACGCAGGCAGTGTCAGGACCTAGGCATTCAAAGGCATTTTCCTCTTTTGTTTCTTCATTTAGAAGGATGTATTCCCTCTTTCTCATAAAAATAGGTTCAAAGTCTTAGGTAGACCATAGCTACTCCTTCAGAGATTCTCTCAGAATTCGGGCTTTTGTGATAAGGACAGAAATCAGTCTTAAACTGAGCTTCCACCCAGGCTTGTAAAAAGAACAAAGGTTTATTTTTCCTCCCACTTCTTTGTTCTAATTCTCTATTCTGCTTTTGTAAAATTTAACTTTTTCATTTTTCCCAATCTTCAAATATTTTAAAAATTATTATTCACAATTTTCACTTTTAATAGCTGCATTATAATCCATCAAGTTGATACAATTTAGTCATTCCTCAGTAGCTAGACATTTAGGGTTATTGTTCTCCAATATTTACCACTGTAAAAAACATTGCACTGAATATTTTTTCCATTTTTTTCCCTTCATTTCAGTTATTGACTTAAGGCAAACTCCCAGAAGCAGAATCACTGTGTTAAAGTGTACAGACATGTGTTATGAAATTGTCTTCTAAAGTAGTTGTGCCAGTTTATCATTTGGAATTTATTAGTATATTCATTTTACCATACCCTCACCAACATGGAGCATTATAATTTTAAAACTTTGCTAACTAGAATATATATATTTTTATTTTTGACTTTTTATTTTGAAATATTTCAAATCTTCAGAAAAGTTACGAGTAATACAATGAACACTGGATGTCCTTTCCTTAGATTGCATTGTTAACATTTTGCCATATTTGCCTTTTTTTGAAATTTTTATATGCATTAACATTTTTTTCCTTGTATATTTTTTTTTATTGAAGTATAGTCAGTTTACAATGTTGTATCAATTTCTGGTGTACAGCACAATGCTTCAGTCTTTCATGAACATACATATATTCATTTTCATATTCTTTTTCACCCCAAGTTACTACATGATATTGAATATAGTTCCCTGCGCTTACTGCATGAATTTGTTGTTTATTGCCATATGTGCTTTAACTCTTTATACAAACATATATACATACATACACCTTTTCCTAAACCACTGAGTTAGTTGTAGGCATCCTGATACTTCACTTCTAAATCCTTCAGCAAACCTCTCCCAAGAACTTGGATGTTCTTCCACATAGCCACAACATAATTATCATTCTTGGGAGATTTATCATTGATATAAAGCTACATTTGATATTTATCCATATTTTAATTCCCCTGCTTGTCCTTTGTAGCTGTTTTTGTTTTTTGTTTTTAGATCATACATAGCACTTGCTGACGCATCTCTTCTAATTTCTTTATTCTGGAACAGTTTTCCGTTTTTTTTGGTATTTTTTACATTGATTTTTTTTTCAGCCTCCAGGCCAATTGTTTTGTCTTTGATTCTTTCCTCATGTTTAGATTCAAGTTAGAAACTTAGGAGAGGAATATCACATAGACAGTATTGTCCCTCCTGGTTTCTCACATTTGGTTTCATCATGTTAAAGCCTTATATTTGTGATAATTTTGATGTACAGTTATTATTTCCTAAGAAAGACAGTACCCTCCAAACTAGTGCATGAGATGAATCAGGCTCTGTCTAATAGGAAGGGAGAGGGAAGTAACACCAGTTGAGCACTTACTCGTTCCAAACACCATGCCAAGGGTGTTTATGGAATTAATCCCATTAAACCCCCATAACAACCCAGGGTGAATGAGAATGAACCCTCATAACAACCCATGTGTGAATTATACACATTTCATACATATGGAATCTAAGGCTTAAAGAAAGGACCAAGTCACATTTCCAAGTTCCAGAAACTGATGGGGCTTAATTTTAACACAGGTCAGTCTTACTTTAAAGCTCATGTTTATTTAACATATTATGTATGCCTTCTTAAAACCATGTTCAGAATAAGATGGAATATCCCCCCATGGACCTGTCCAGCATGAGGTAATCGAAGGACGTCAAGTACAAGGCTCATACATCACCACTCACCATTCCTCACTCACGGCAGACATTGCTAATCAAACCCACCACAGAGCTCTCTAAGTCCAGGTGTTTTCAATTCTTTCCCAAGTCGCTGTTCCAGGCAGGTGCTAACGATTGAGAGGAGTCAGTATGGGAGATGAAATATAATCTGTGGATTTGTAAGCAGGCACACATGGGTTCAAACCCATACTCTACCACTTAACTAGCTGTATGACTTTCTGAAGCTCAGTTTTGTTACCTATAAATTGAAATATATGTATTTTGCCATAGAGTTGCATTAGAATTATCACGAGGGTTGAAGGCATGTTTGTAAAAGAACCCAGAGTTCTACCTGGTCCATATTAGGCACTCAAAAATGTATAGCTTTTGATGATCAACTTTGCTAATCATAAGAGAAATGCAAATCTAAACCACAATGACATATCACCTCACACCTGTCAGGATGGCTATCATCAAAAAGACAATAAATAACAAATGTTGTCAAGGATGCAGGAGAAAGGGAACCCTCGTTCACTCTTGTTGGGGGTGTGAATTGGTACAGCCACTATGGAAAACAGTATGGAGGTTCCTCCCTCCTTGGTTCAGTTTATTTCTAGGTATTTTGTTGTTTTTGATGCAATGGAAATGTTTATGCCAGTTATAAAATTCTGGTTTTTGAAGTAAAAAAAAAGTGAATGAAGGGCTACAAATGGCAAAATATCCTTCTTTCTTATGGGTGAGTTGTATTCCATTACATATGTATGCTGCATCTTCTTTATCCATTCATCTATTGATGTGCACGTAGGACACTTCCATAGCTTGGCAATTATAAATAATGTTGCTGTTAAAAAAAAAACAGTATGGAGGTTCCTCAAAAAACTAAAGATAGAACTACCATGTAATCCAGCAATTCCACTCCTAGGTATATATCCAAAGGAAATAAAAACAGTAATTCAAAAAGAGACATGCAACCCAGTGTTCATAGCAGCATCATTTATAGTAGCCAAGATATGGAAGCAACCCAAGTGTCCATCAACAGGTGAATGGATAAAGATCACACACACACGATGAAATACTACTCAGCCGTAAAAAAGAATAAAAATTTGAGCACCTAAATATATAAAACAAATACTAACAGACATAAAAGGAGAAATTGATGGGAACACAATAATAGTAAGAGACTTTAACACCCAACTAACATCATTGGACAGATCTTCCAGACAGAAAATCAACAAGGCAACAGAGATATTAAATGACACAGTAAAACAGTTGGACTTAGTTGATATTTTTAGGACATTACATTCCCCTCAAAACAGAATATACATTCTCTTCAAGTGTGCATGGACCATTCTCTAGGATAGGCCACATATACGGATACAAAAGAAGCCTCAACAAATTTAAGAAGATAGAAGTTATTTCAAACATCTTTTCTGACCACAATGGCGTGAAACTAGAAACCAACCACAGGAGAAAAAAAAAGAGAGGAGAAAAAAAAGAGAGAGAGAAGAACGACTGCATGGAGACTAAACATGCTACTAAAAAAACAGTGGGTCAACGATGAAATCAAAGAAGAAATGAAAAAATACCTGAGACAAATGACAATGAAAACACAACCACACAAAATCTATAGGATACAGCAAAAGCAGTCCTAAGAGGAAAGTTCATAGTGATATAGGCCTTCCTAAAAAAATTAGAACAATCTCAACTAATCAACCTAGGGGGAGGTAGAGCTCAAATGGCAGAGCACATGCTTAGCATGCACAAGGTCCTGGGTTCAATTCCCAGTACCTTCTCTTAAAAGTAAATAAATAAGTAGACCTAGTTACCCCTCCTCCCCCCAAAAATTGAATAAACAACCTAACCTACCACCTAAAAGAATTAGAAAAAGAAGAACAAACAAAACCTAAAGTCAGCAAAAGGAAAGAAATAATAAAGAAGAGGGAGGGAATAAGTAAAATAGAGATTAAAAAAATAGAAAAAAATCTATGAAACCAAGAGCTGGGTTTTTGGAGAAAAAAAAAAGAAGAAGAATGAAATGTTGCCATTTAAAACAACATGAAGGGCCCTGGAGGGTATCATGAAATAAGTTAGACAGAGAAAGACAAATACTGTATGTTATCATGGATATGTGGAATCTGAAATATAAAACAAATGAATGAATATAGCAAAACAGAAATAGACTCACAGATATAGAGAACAAACTAGTGGTTGGAGCAGTCAGAGGGAAGAGGGGAGGGCCAGGTAGGGGTAGAGGATTAAGAGGTACAAACTACCATGTATAAAATAAGTAAGCTATGAGGATATATATTGTACAGCACAGAGCATATAAAATATAGCCAATATTATATAATAATTTTAAATGGAGTATAATCTATAAACATTTTCAATCACTGTGTCATACAGCTGAAACTAGTATAATATTGCAAATCAACTATTTACAAAAAAAACAAAACAAAACAACGGCAACTTTTAAGGAGCCCGTCCATAACTTCAGTTCATGCTCTGGAGACCCTGGGAAACATTAAGAAAACCAGGAAATAATATCAAGGAATCAAAGTTGGGAGAGAACTACACACAGAGATAATTAAGTACAAGTTCTGTAGTGGTTAAAAAAAAGTATTGTGCTGTACACCAGAAATTGACACAACATTGTAAACTAACTGTACTTTAATAAAAACAAATTTTTTTTAAAGGTTGGGGTAGGGGGTGGAGGAGAGCTTGGAGGAGTGTTCGCAGGTGGCCTTCTGGAGGTGGCAGGATCTGAACAGGTCTGATGGAGTTTTAGAGTTTGAATAAGCCGCGGGCGGGGAGGTGGTGCAAGTGAGCAAACGCAGTGAGAGAAAGTTAACAGTGCAGAAAGGAGACCTACCCGTTTGGAGCGTGGAGTTGAGCCTGGCGAACATCTCAGGATAAGGAGTCTTCAGTTGAGAAGGAAAAGCCCGCCCAGGCAGAAACCCTTGGTTTCCCTTGGGTTGCCTGTAGGCCCCGGTCTTACCCAATCAGCCCCAAAAAGCACCCGGGAGATTAGGGACGCTGCACGGTTTTGGGTTACCACCAGGGGGCAGTATGGCCAAACGGCTCAGAACTCCGGTTCATTTAGAACTTTTTCTGAATTCCTACTTTGTACGAAGAGCTGAGGTAGGAGCTTAAAAGTATCTACCTACCAATCTAGGGGTCTAACGTTTGTGGAGCGTTTTGCATGGAGATTGCAATGTACTTTTCCCTCGGTGATCTCATCTAATACTAACCACAACCCTGTGTGGTCTCCTTCTCCATGGAGGAGCTAACGGTGAGGGTTTTAAGTGCAAATAGACTATGAGGGACTCCGAATTTGAACTCAGGGCTATCATCTCCAACCCGTGTCCTCTGCTACAGCCTACAGCCTTTTGTCAAGGAGATAGAAGCATACAAATATTTAGCATAACAATGAGTTATATTAATACTTATTAAAAACCAATGGCTGAATTTCAGGTTGAGAAGGTGGAAAAGTTCTGGAGATGGATAGTGGTGATGGTTGCACAACAGTGTGTATGTGCTTTTGCCACTAAACTGTACACTTAAAAATGGGTTAAATGGTAAATTTTATGTCATGTATATGTTACCACAACTTAAAAATGGCAATTACTACCAATGTATATATAAAACATGCATTAGTAATAATACTTAATGTTAATATTAGTAGCTGTCTTTCTAAAGTGTTTGTGAATGTATTAATCATTTAATTTTCACAACCACCAACTGAGTAGGTACTATTATGATTCCCATTAACAAATAATTTCATCATTTGATCTGTTCTTCCTCCTTCTCTTCCTCACCACAACTTCCAGAATAGGCTATGCCCTGCACCTGACTAATCCAGGGTTGACCAGCATTGTAAAGCGTGGTGGGGTGGAACGGCCATGGTCTTTGGAGCTGACCGACCTGGAGCTCACACAGGCTCTGCTGCCTTACCAGCTGAATGTTCTGGGGGAAGACACTTCATCTCTCTGAGCCTCAGTTTTTTCATTTGTGAAATAAAGATAATAATAGTACCTACTTCATAGCGTGTTGTGATGAGCAAATAAGCTATATAAGTGTAAAATACTTAGCATAGTGCCACTACATGGTAAGTACTTGAGAATTATGGCCATTCTTATTTGCACATAGTAGAGTGTTCAGGAAATAATAAGTAAACAGAAGGGTGTGCCTTGAGAGTGCGTCAGCCAGCTCCTGGCCCTCCTGGGGACATTGGAGGGAGGATTCTCAGTCCCAATCAGTTCAGTGCAATCAGTCCAGGAGTCACAGGACTGGATAAGTTTCTTTGAGCCCATCTCCATCATTTTACAAAAGAAACCAAAGCCCAAGAAAGGGAGTGGTTTTGTGCAAGGTCACCCTTTGTGCCAAGCAGCCAGGAAGTTGCTCTGAGAAGCAGTCTGGTGTGGTGGGAGCAAGGCCTGGGTGGTGACGGGAGCTGCACATTAGCCAGCCTGGAGCCCCACCTAGAATACAGGTTATCATCAAGTCCCTCCCCAACACCGCTGTTTTCCAAGAGGTATTCACCTCTGCCCTTTCTCTGAAGGAGCGACCCAGAGGATCACAAAACTGGGAAGTCAGCAGTTTGTCCTAGCTTCCAGGGTGGGGAGCAAGGGGAGAGCGGCAAAGGGAGGGGCCCTGGGCACCCAGCCCTAGCAATACCTTTGGTTAATATTTCTTCTTTCTCCTTCCTTGGCCTGGAAACCAAGGGGAAGCCAAGCAGCAGCATGTGAAGCAAGATCCAGTGAGAGATGACTCAGCATCAGCACAGGCCTCAGAACCCCAGGGAGCCCCCCAGCCTGGATTCCGTGCAGGCTGGTGCACGCTGTGCGGGCCACCGTGGCTGCTCTGTTTGTCTCCTCAGGGGAGATTCTGTCTCCTAGGAGCCCAAGGACATCCTGGCAGCCCCCAGCCAATGAGTGGGTGGTAAAATCAGAGTCCTTGTTGTGGTTTGATCCCGGAATAATGTACTTTCCCTTGAACAAGCCCCTCATGTCCCGCCTGGATGCAGCTACCCACCCTCTCTGCAGGCTCTTGTCCTCACCACCTCCAGACTGGAATTTCCAGAACAGATGTCATCAGGGCACTCCCAAAAGGTGCATGACTGACTTAGAAATTGACCTTCAAACTCCTTAGCATGATGTGGTCCTGACAAAAATTTCTACCTCACCCCAACCCCAACTCTTTCCTCCCACCGGGTACCCTCAACTCTAGCCCAAGGATTCTCGGTATGAACTATGGACCACCTTCTTCAGAAACATTGAGGACACTTGTTTTAAAATGCAGGTTCCCAGGCCTACCGGATCCTTTGCAGCTGGGGCCTGGGAACCTGCATTTTGATGATACTGAGACTGATTCATGTGCCAGCTGCCGTTTAAGAACTACTGCTCTGCCCAACCAGATTGTTAAGTTTCATGACTCTCTGGGCCCTCGATGCCCTTTCTCATGCTGTGCCTCTTCCTAGGATACCCTTCCTACACATCCCAGGCTGGTGCACTCTCCTCCTTCTTTAAGGTTCATCTGGAGTTTGCTCTTTCTGTGCTGCTTCCCCCAAATCTAGGTTCTTTTCTTTGTTGTCATGCAACCCCACTGCACTTTCTACCTACCTCTGCTCTAGAATTTTCATATTGCCAGGGTGTGGCTCCTTGTGCTTGTTTGTGAGCTCCGCAAAGACTATGATATGATAATTCATTTTTGAATACCCCAGGCTTAGCAGAGTACCTGGCGGAAAGAAGGCATGTTTGCTGAGTGCATGAATGAGACTAAGCCCCAGTCTAACTCAGAAAGGTAGATTTAACCCATTTTGTAGCGGATGGAGCCAGGTTCATCGTGCAGGTTTCCTGCTTCACAGTTTCGGTCTGCTATTTGATCTAAATATTTGGTCTACTCTGGGGGAGGCTACGATTAACGTTTTGGTGAGAGGTATTTAGACTGGCTATGAGTTAGGACTTAGAATTATTTTTTAAAATCTCAAAATGTGATTCTGTTTTAGGCCAAAGAACTGTTTTCTCTTGATCTGTTTGAGGATAGACCCACCAGACTTTTTCTCCACCTCAGAGTTGTTCCTAGGGATCATCCATCTCATAATTGCTGACCTTTTAACGAGTGCCATAACTGCCACCTCAGCCAGGCACACCCTGGACCTTGTCATGACTGCTTCAGCTCAGGCCAGAATTCCCTTGCCTTCAGCTTGCTCACTTCCCCCTCTCCCAGTTCACTTGCTTTCTGACATCATAACTCCCTGAGCTCTTTTCTGAGTCCCAGCCCACAGGTGGCCTCTTTTCTTCTTCCCCTTCCGCAGGGAGGTGCCCCTCCTCCTGTCCCAGGCAGTCCCTCACTTGGGCCCTGGACTCCATCCCTCCTGACTCCTCAGCACATCCTCATCTCCCCTCTTTCCTCCATTTTCAGTCTCTCCTCTGACTGTTGCCCTACCACACATAAACATAGTCAAGCTTCTCTCACCTTTGTGGCTTCCTTCCTCTAGCTATTAATTGGTCCCAGTTAAGGTCTGGAGCCAATTCCAATGTGTGGGGATTTATTTCCTCACACCTCCAGGCAATTCTTCAATACCAGCTGAGGCTCCTGCAATTCAACTCAGTTCTGACACTGTCTACCCAGAGGCAGCATCAGATCCCACAGGTGAAGGGCTCAGTCTCACAAACAAGACTGCCCAGCCACCTTCAGATGCCAGTCGAAAGCCCAGGTTGTTACCTGTGCTTCTGACCAGTTGGCTATAAACAGAGGTTCCCACATCCTCCTCCTTCCCTGTGTTTGATTAATTTTCCAGGATGACTTACAGAACTCAGAGACTCATTTTCCTTACTAGATCAGCAGTGTATTATGAAAGGATATATACCTCAGGGGCAGCCAAATGGAAAGAGATGCAGGGGGCAAGGTGTAGGGAAGGGGTGAAGAGCTTCCATGCCCTCTCCTAACACCCCACTCTCCCCAAACTTCCACGTGTTCACCAACTGGGAGGCATTCTGAACCTTGTTTTTGTGGGATTTTATGGAGGCTTCATTATATAGATGCAATTGATTGAATCATTGGCAACTGGTGGTTGATTCAACCTCCAGCCCCCCACCCCTGGGGTTAGAGGGTGGGAAAGTTCCACCCCTCTAACACATGATTGGTTCTCCTGGCAGCCAGTCCCCATCCTTAGTCATGGTCCAAGAGTCACCTCATTAATAAAAGACACTTCTATTTCTTTCATTACTAGAGAATTCCAAGGGTTTTAGAAGCTCTGTGCCAGAAACAGATGAGAACCAAATATGTATTTCTTATTATAAATCACAATATCACACCAGTCTTTCAAGTTCCCTTCACAGCATAGCTTATCAGAAGAGCAGGCCCAGTTTGTTACCCACTCACTCCTAACCCCGTTTCTGTCTGCCCACCGCCCCCTCAACCCCCAGTGGTTCTTCCCAAGAGCACAGCAACCTCCTAATGGCAAAATCCAATGAACAGTTTTTAGTTGCTACTTTGCCTACACTTTGTGTGGCATTTAACCATTCCTTTCTTCCTGAATCTCTGTTCTTCCTTGGTTTGCAAATCACTCTACCAGCCGCCTTCTTTCTGGGGTCCTTTTTCTATGCTCAAATGTCAGGAGTCCATACTTTCCCTTGTTTAGCCCTTTTATCTTCTTGTTTTATCTGCTCCCTCTGATATAGCTCATATAATCTAAAGCTGGCCACTTGTTATGCAAACCGTCCATCTGCGAACTTTAGTAAAGTGAGAGTTGTCGTGAAAATTACAATGGATGCTCATAAAAGGCCCAGCAAAGTGCCTCCTACAGAGACTCCCTAAATGGTAGCACTTTGTATTATTAATAATAAAACAGTGTCTTTATCTCTGACCTGTAGGTTTACACCTCTCTTTGTTATTGCTTTTAAAACTTTTCATTATGGTGATTTTTGACCAGTCCCCAGAGTAGGCAGAATTGGATAATGAATCTACATGTACCCAAGCCTGAGCCCTAACAACCATCACCCCATAGCTAGCCCTGCCCCATTCACCCCTATTCCCTACCAAAGATACAAACTTAAAAAAATAACCACAGTACTATTAACATACTTGAACAAATATCCAATCTTCTGAGATCAATTTGTAGTATATCTGATTCCTTTAAGATATTGACACCTAGATATTCTCCAGGTACTTCAAACTTGGCTCATCCAGAGCTGAACTCACTACCCTCTTGGACACCTGTCCCTCTGCCACCAGCTGTGCAGGCCCTGTCCAGATGATGGACACCACTGTTCGTCAGTCCCTCAGGTCAGGACTGTGGGAGTAGACTTTTGGCTCCTCATTCTTCCTCATACCCCAGCCAGCCACTGCCTTCCTAGAAATCTCTAGTAGCTGTCCCCTGCATGTCCTCCTGCCCCTGGCTTACATTATCAGGCTCTTTTTGGTTCTTTGCCCCTAGGCATTAGCTTTCTTTTTGCTGGTCTCCTCATGGAGTTCTCACCCCACTAATCTACTAATGCTATTGCCAATAATTTTTTCCCAGTAACTTTTCTGTGGTAAAATCCACATAACGTAAAATTTACCATTTTAGCCTGGAGAGTTAAGTGGCATCAAGTATATTCACATTGTTGTGCAATCATCACCACCATCTATCTCTAGAACTTTTTCATCTTCCCAGACTGAAACTCTGTACCCATTAAACAGTAATTCTCCATTACCAGTCCCCCGGCTCCTGGCGACCATCATTCTGCTTTGTCTCTGAGACTTTGACTACTCCAGGCACCTCATACAGTATTTGTCCTTTTGTGACTGGTTTATTTCACCTAGCATAGTAAGGTTCAAGATTCACTCATGTTGGGACAGCAGCATGTAAAACAATGAAGCTAGAACACACCCTTACACCATATACAAAAATCAACTCAAAATGGATTAAAGACTTAAACATAAGACAAGATGCAATAAACCTCCTAGAGGAAAACATAGGCAAAACATTATCTGACATACATTTCAAAAATTTTCTCCTAGAAGAAATAAAAGCAAGAATAAACAAATGGGACCTAATGAAACTTACAAGCTTCTGCAGAGCAAAGGAAACCAGAAAGAAAACAAGAAGAAAACCTACGGAATGGGAGAAAATTTTTGCAAGGGAAACCGACAAAGGCTTGATCTCCAGAATATATAAGCAGCTCATACGACTCAGTAAGAAAAAAATAAACAACCCAATCCAAAAATGGGCAGAAGACCTAAACAAGCAATTCTCCAAGGAAGACATACAAATGATCAAAAAACACATGAAAAAATGTTCAATATCACTAATTATCAGAGAAATGCAAATCAAAACTACAATGAGGTATCACCTCACACCAGTCAGAATGGCCGTCATTCAAAAATCCAAAAATGACAAATGCTGGAGAGGCTGTGGAGAAAGGGGAACCCTCCTACACTGCTGGTGGGAATGCAGTTTGGTGCAGCCACTATGGAAAACAGTGTGGAGATTCCTCAAAAGACTAGGAATAGACTTACCATATGACCCAGGAATCCCACTCCTGGGCTTGTACCCAGAAGGAAATCTACTTCAGGATGACACGTGCACCCCAATGTTCATAGCAGCACTATTTACAATAGCCAAAACATGGAGAGAACCTAAATGTCCATCAACAGGTGACTGGATAAAGAAGATGTGGTATATTTATACAATGGAATACTACTCAGCCATAAAAACTGACAACATAATGCCATTTGCAGCAACATGGATGCTCCTAGAGAATGTCATTCTAAGTAAAGTAAGCCAGAAAGAGAAAGAAAAATACCATATGAGATCGCTCATATGTGGAATCTAAAAAACAAAAACAAACAAACAAACAAAAACAAAGCATAAATACAGGACAGAAATAGACTCATGGACAGAGAATACAGACTTGTGGTTACCGGGGGGGGGGGGTAGAGGGTGGGAAGGGATAGACTGGGATTTCAAAATTGTAGAATAGATAAACAAGATTACACTGTATAGCACAGGGAAATATACACAAAATGTTATGATAAATCACAGAGAAAAAAAATGTGACAATGAGTGTGTATATGTCCATGAATGACTGAAAAATTGTGCTGAACACTGGAATTTGACACAACACTGTAAAATGATTATGAATCAATAAAAAATGTAAAAAAAAAAAGATTCACTCATGTTGTAGCATGTCCCAGAATTTCATTCCTTTTCAAGGCTGAATAATGTTCCACTGCATATATATACCACATTTTATTTATTTATTCATCTGTCACTCAGATTGTTTTTACCTTTTGGGTATTATGAATAATGTTGCTGAGAACATGAGTGGACAAATATCTCTCTGAAACCTTGATTTCAGTTCCTTTGGGTACATGCCAAGAAGTGGAATTGCTGGACCATATGGTAATTCTATTTTTAATTTTTTGAGGAACTGCCCTACTGTTTTCTACCGCACTGCACCATTTTACATTCCCACCAGCAATACACAAGGGTTTCATTTTTCCGCGTTCTCACCAGCACTCTTTTTTTTTCATTATATCCATCCTACTGGCTGTAAGGTGGTATCTCATTGTGGTTTTGATTTGAATGTCCCTAATGATTAGTGATATTGAACATTTTTTCATGTGGTTATGACCATGTGTGTATCTTCTTTGGAGAGATGTCTATTCAAGTCCTTTGTCCATTTATGAATCAAGCTGGATTTTTTAAATCATTTTTTAATGGGGGGGAGGTAATTAGGTATTTGTTTGTTTGTTTGTTTTAATGGAGACGCCTGGAATTGAACCCAGGACCTCCTGCATGCTAAGCACGTACTCTTACACTGAACTATACCCTCCCCACCATTTGTTTTTTTGTTGTCCCATTCCATGAATCCCCCTTTTTCTCTGTTAAGAGTATACTTTGATGCATAAAAGTTTTTGAAGTAGTTCTCTTTATCTATTTTTCCTTTTGTTTCCTGTGCTTTTGATGTCATATACTCCAATAATCTTTTAAACACATAAATTTATATTTTTCCTGTGTCTATTTATAATCCTGCTATGTTTCCCTCTTTCAAACTCCTTAATGATCTAGCCTCTGTACTCCTTCAGTCCCACCTCTTGGTAATAGCTCCACCCAAATGTACGTGTCAAGTCATTATGAATTACTGTATACCTCTGAGCATTCATCCTGTCTACTCCCTGCCTCACTCCCGCTTCCTCTTCCTCGTGGCTTTTCATTAAACTACCTTTCATTCACATTTTAAGTCTTCAAGTACTTCCTCCTCTGGGAAGACTTCTTTGACTTTTTCCAGAATTAGGTTCCTTCTTTGTCCTTCCGTTGTTTATTTTTACTATAACATTTAGCAGACTGTGTTTTAAGTGTTGGCTCATCTGTGTCCTGTCCCCTCAGGTAGACTATAGACTCCTTAAGAGCAGGGGCCCTGTCTTTTTCTTGTCATCTGCATGCTGCTCAAACTTGGTTGAACAGTTGAACTGGGGTCTCTGCCCCTGTTCAGTTGCTTTGACCTTGAGAAAACTAGCTAAACTCCCTAGGCCTTGGTTTTTCATAAAATTATTGTGATGATGTATTGAGATCATGTTTGTAAAGTGCTTGGTGTTCACTCTAGCCCAGAGTAAATGCTCAACAAAAATGAGCTATTATTACCACAAACTTGTTGAACTGATATCTCAAACTCTAATCAGTTTTCTGAGTTTGGACAAAATTCTTAAAACTCCCAGGCCCTCAGTTTTTCCTTCTGTAAAGTGAGATTTTTGACCTGAATCATCTGTAGCAGTGGTTCTCAAACTAGGCTGCACATTGCAGCTACCTGGGGAGCTTTAGAAATACTGATATTTAGGTCCTTCCCCCAAAGATTCTCACTTAATTGATGTGAAATGCAGCCAGGCTAAGGTATTTTTTAAAAGCTCCCTTGATGATTCTAATGTTCAGCCAGACTTAAAAACCACTGATCTAAAGTTTCCTCCAGATAGGACACGTTGGTGTAACCAGCTGAGCGGCCAGGGTTCCTCGGAGGCCGGGGGATGGAATGTCTCTCAGCATTCTTCTGCTATCACCCTTTGTTAGTTTAGCAGGAAGCATTATCAGACAAGCTCTCTAAGCTGGAATTCCAAGAGTATCTGTGGATTCCTGAGTGTTTAATACTTAACAGCTTGCTTCGTCCCAGAGAGACCTGAGGGATCAGGGCTCTGATACCAAAAAAAAATGGCTTCTCCCTACCCCACTGCTCTAACCCAAGGCCTAGGAGTCTCCCGAGGACTGTGGAGTCCTAGTCAGGCTGAAGGAGAAGAGGAGGGAAGGATTCTTAGTGTAAACTCAGTAAGGAAACTTGGGGCCCTTATTAGAAGGTGGTGGGGTCTGAGAGTCACAAATGTACATTCCTTTATGGTACTTTCACATGTCACAGCTGTTATTTATTTGACTCCCAAATGACCTTGAGAAATACAGAGCAGGCATTGCTGCCTCCATTTTGTAGAAGAGAAATACACATCTCTGAATGGTTGAGGCCCTCACCAGAAACTGCAGAGTGGGTTAGCAGCAGGGTCAGCATGACAGCCCCCAGTCCTGACCCGCTGTCGTGGCCTCTCACTGTGTCTGGGAAGAAACCTTCTGCCCACCCAGTGTGAGATACAGAAAACATATATTGGCCTCTTTCCTGGTTCCTGGCACAGAGGCCTTGAAACCCTTGTAGTTTCCTGGGTGACAGAAATATCTTTTGTTCTAACAAGGTGACTCTGGGTGGGCTCCTGCATGGCTCCTGGATGAGCACTGGTCACTGGAAAGGCCAAGCCATGATTAGAAGCTTGGAATCTTCAGCCCTGCCCCCCTTCTCTTAAGAAAGGAGAAGGGCTGGATATGGAATTAGTGACCAATCAAGCCTATGTGATGAAGCCTTCATAAAAATCCCGAAAGTATGGGGTTTAGGGAGCTTCCAGGTTGGCGAGCACATCCACATACCAGGAGGCTGTGATGCACCCTGACGTCACTGAGACGGAAGCTTCGGTGTTCAGACTCTCCCAGGCCTCACCCTGTGTATTTCTTCATCGGGCTGCTCATCTGTATCCTTTATTGTGTCCTTTAGTAAACTGGTAAATGTAGGTGAATGTGTCTCTGAGTTCTGTGAGCTGCCCTAGCAAATAATCAAATCCAAGGGAGAGGAGGTTATGGGAACCTCCAATTTGTAGCCAAGTCAGACAGAAGTTGTCGGTAACCCAGGGGCCAAATACTTGTGATTGGCATCTGAACCTGGTGGGGGTGGGGGCAGCCTCCTGGGACTGAGCCCTTAACCCATGGGATCTGATGCTATAGCGTCAGAATCGAGTTCAGTTGTGGAACACTCCACTGTGTCACAGAGAATTGCTTGATGTGGGGAAAAACCCCACACATCTGGTGTCAGATGTGTCCTGAGTGTGGCAGTGGTGTGAGAATAAGGGAGAAACACAGGTGGAAATTGGAGGTTTTTTCCTACAACACCAGGTAGCTGAATCTTTCTTGGCTCCTTGGAATTGGAGCCATGGTTCTAAATGACCCCATCAAATGCTATTTAAACAACTAAAATAACTTTTCCCCATTTCCCTGTGTCCCATCGCCTCTGAGCACAGCAGTGCTCTCTGGGATCACTAGCAAATGCCTTCAGTTTTGCAAAGTTTGGGATGTTCAGTCCTGGCTTTGAGGCTTGGACATTCAGGGAGGTGGTTCGCTATGATGGCCTGTGTGTCTAGGAACATTCACAAGGGCCTGTAAAGCGCTGTCAGCCAAATGCTGAGTCACAGACCAGGGCTGGCTCTCGGCCACTGACTCAAGATGAAGTGGAAAAACCAGAAAAGGGTAGTGTTGTTTTCTTTTACTAAGCTCAATTTAATTTAAAGTCCTGTCTTTTATTCTGAGATTATGTCTTTTCTACTTTTTCTTTTTCTTTTTTTTTTTTTTTGGTGTTACAATTGTCTTTCAGGAAATAGCAATGCTATTAGATGGCAGTTTATTTTAATGTCCCGAATGACATAGTTAAAATGGCCACCCTGTGTGAATTCCCAAAACTGCTTTTGAAATGTTATTGATCCACAGAATCCTAAGTCTGGTAACACATGATTTTGGAGGGCCATGTGAGTCCAGCTCCTCAGGGGTGTGGGAGGCAACAGAGAGAGCCTTACCTTGAGAGTGGCAGTAAAACCTTGAACAGTAAAATAATCAAAATGCCTGGAATTGGACTCTGCCTTCCATAGTTCATGTGGTAAGAAAAGCGCCATTGCCATTTTGGTTTTATTTAACTGACGTTTATGCAGTGCTTGCCAGCTGCCCAGCCCTGTCTCAAATGCTGTACAAATATGATCTCATTTAATCCTCATGAAGCCTGTGAGGTAGAAACTATTATTATCTTCACCTCCATTTTAAAGATGAGGAAACTAAGACATGAGGGTATTGAGAAACTTGCCCAAGGTCACAGCTAGTTAGCAGCAGAGCCAGAAGTGGAAGCCAGGGACTCTGGCTCTGGAGTCCACGCTCTTAATCCCCACACGATGCTGCCTGGCTAGAAGCAATTTAAGACTTGTGTGTCATGTAATGATCTATTTTCAGCCTCTGATTCCATAGACAGAAGCTGCCTGTGGACTGAGCTGCCTGATCTGTATTGAGCAGCTGTCAATGATCTCTTTTGAGCCCGTTCCACAACACCAGTGGGAGAATTAGTGGGTGGGTGGCCCTTGGACAGGGCCTGGCAAGACAACAGTGGCAAAAGCAGTGGCCATAGGAGAAGGTCAGAAAGTCCTTGTAGCTTGGAACCTGAGTCTGTGCAGCGGCCTTCTGAGAGGTCCTCTAGAGCCAGATGTGTAGTTTTCAAACACTGGGTTTTTTTTTTTTCATTTTTATTTTTTCCAAGCACATTTAAAAAAGCAACCAAACCCTTTAAAAAATCTTAGACATATGGGTAGTTAATACATACATATATACATACATACATACATATATATGCCTACCTATGTGAAATCCCTTTTTAAAACAGGTACAAGTGGAGGGTGTATTGAAGTAGAAGTGGTGGAAAAGTCAACTCCGAATAGACCTGGATGCCCAAGATGGCAGGAGACAGACTACGGGCCGTCTAGGAAGGCAAGAGAAAGAGAGTAACCACAAGGCGCAATGTTGCCAGTTTTTACATGCTAATAAGTGAGAGGATTATCCCAACTACTTTAGGGAAGGGGCTGGGAGTCCCAGGAATTGGGCCACTGTCCACTCTTCGACCTTTCATGGTTAGCTTCAGAACTATCATGACATCTGTGGGTGAGTCATTCAGCATGCTAGGACATTACAGTGTAAAATGGAGCTCAAGGTCCACTGGCAGTCGAATCTCCTGCCATCTTGGGCCTCCAGGTCTATTGGGAGTTGACTTTTCCACCATCTTGGTGCTGATTGCTGTGTAATTTCTTTAATGGCTGTGTCCTGCCCTCTTCCATCCTGTCTCATTCCCTCCTCAGAGATTTTACTCCCATAATCTTATGGGGTTGCAGAAGGGTGGTAGCAAAATATCGATATTGAAGGGACCAAAAAAGAAATGTACATGAATTTAGCTCATCAAAATATAATCTTTTTTTTTTTAATACTTCAGGTTTTCTGAGCCAGATTATCTGGTTCAAAGGCAAGGCTCCTGGAAAATTCATAGGATAAGGGTTTCCCCTGGACCACCAGTAGAGAAAAGGGAGTGTGCACTGAGCCGAGAGGCCCACATTTGTTTGACTCTCTAGTCTGTATCTGTTTCTGGCCTTCTTTCCTAATCTCCTGTGTATTAGTTTCCTATTGCTGGTGTAACTAATTATCACAAATTTCATGGCTTAAACACACAAAAGCCTTAGCTTACAGTTCTAGGGATCAGAAGTCTCAAATGGGTTTCAGTGGATTAAAATCAAGGTATTACGGGACTACAGTCCTACGTTATTTCCGGAAGCTCTAGGAGAAAATCCGTTCCCTTGCCTTTTCCATTGGCACATGGCATCCTTACATCTTCAGAGCTAGCAATGGCCAGTCAAGTCTTTGTCACATCTCATCACTCTGACACTGATTCTTATCCTTCCCTCTTTTCCGTTTAAGGAGCCCTGTGATTACATTGAATCCACCTGGAAAATTCAGGCTTCGTGCCCTATTTAAGGTCAGCTGATTAGCAAATTTAATTTCATCTGCTACCTTAATTCTGCTTTGCCCTCTAATTGCAACATAGTCACCGTTTCTGGGGATTCGGCCATTATTCTGTTTGCCACACAGAATGCTAGTACTTAACCTATTCTCTCTCCAATTAGCATGGATTTCCTTTCAGATAGTATCTGAGCAAAAAAATAGTTGAAAAGAATTATTTTGGGTTTGCTGAAAGTAAAAGTAATAAGCTCAACTGTCCATCACTCAATGAGAGAAGATTTATTTACTTTTAACCCAACAGGACACTTGCTACAAGAGTGCTATAGATCCTAGGTAAGGGAGGACCCCAGATTGTGACAGGCTTGGAAAACTGCCTGGTGTCGGGGACTGCACCCTATTCATGCCAATGAAATGCAATCACTGAGGGCTCGTATCTGACATTTGAAGAGGAGCCAAAAAAGGGGATTAAAAGACTGGTGCTCTGAAGGTGAGGTGACGTAGTTTATAATCCCCGATCCTACAACCATGAGTCAGTTTCTTTGTTTGAGTCAATTGAATAGTTTCCGCAGTATTAAAAGACTGTTGTTCGCAATGGCTCCTTGGACTAGCAAACCAGGAAGAGACCCAAAAAGTCAGTTGTTGCCCGGGCAGCAGGCAGCAGGCAGCAGGCAGCAGGAGGTGGCTCAGATTGGCTGCTGCCATGGCAACATTGATTACCGTCACAAGCAGGCATGCAGTAGATGGTTAGCACTGTCAGAGAACACATGGACCACCTGCATCAAAATTACCTGGGGAGTTGGTTTAAATTTAATTTCCCAGGCCACACAGCCAGAGACTGGAATAGGGTCTGGAATCTGCCTTTTAGAAAGTTTCCCTGGCAACCCTTATTCCTCCCCAAATTTGAGAACCACTAATTGAAGAAAATAATGCATCCTCTTACAAAATCATATACAAATCCTCGCGTATCCTTGGATGAGGGCTCACCTCCTTGGCGGGACAACCAGAGCCACTTTCTTGTTTACAAAGGCCCACTCTTAAAGAGACAAAGTAAGTATGCTGTGCCAGGAATTTATGATGACAAATGCCCAAGTTTTGCAAGTGTAAAGAGTTTAAACAGGCCTTTCATGATTTCTGCAAGAATGGAACTTTTTCCCCAAGGAATAGCTATTAAATCTCACAGAACTAGTCATTCCAAAATATACTTTGGGACTCCCAAAATAAATTTCCCAAATGGGGAAATGCTGTGCAGTGTCATTGGGAAGGACTAGGGTGAGACCCAAGCAGGGTTCAGCTTGATCCAGGACTGGAGACGATGGGGAAAATGCAGGACTGAGCCTCTGATAAGACCAAGAGAGACAATTCTCTCTAGGAAGGTGGGACTGCAGCACATACATAAAGAACACCATCAAGAACACAAACTTCCTGATTTTCCTAAGAATCACTACTGTCATGAGCCACTGTTGCTGATAAGAATGTGTTCTTATCCTTTATGTGGGCTAAGAACAAGTGGATTAGTGGATGTGTGAAATTCAAAGTGTTTTGTACTTCTCTAATTGTGCTCATAACTCAAGGTCAGACAGATTCCAGTTTGCTAATTGTAGTGACTGCTTGCCTAGTTTCCATTCTTCCTGTCAAAAATCCCGGTTTTGCTCGGATATCCTCTCCATCCCTAAACCCCAGGGACAAAATCTGATTCCTCAGTGTATGATCCTTCCTTGGCGATGATCATTGGTCCTGGAGGTCTGCATGTGTCCTAATTCTTCCCATTTAGGTTGAAGGGAGGGACTTAGAATCTGTGGTGGAGGAGAGGTGTCTGTCTTTCGCTGCCATAAAGGAAACTTGTACCACCCTACAAGCATGTTCCCCACACGTTTTAGGGTGAAGGCAGCGCTGCAGGCTGCATGGCAGAGAAATGAAACCTGTTCTTGAAGCAGTGTCAATGACTGAATCACATACCCTGGAGTCTATCAGACTTCTGGATTTCTTATTGTTTAAGCCTGTTTTTACTGGGTTTCCTGTTACTTGTGGTCAAAAGTCTCCCAATGTCTACAGTTACTGATTTGCTTTGTGCTCCCTGGTTTATGCATTTTATATGTAAAATGTAAAAGAGTAAAAACAGAGATTGATTTGTGAGCTGAGAGGATAATGGTCTGTGAGACAAAATTTGTTTATATAAAAGCTGTTGTGAGTTGTGTGTTTATTCCTGTGTTGTCATGCCTTTCAGTTCCCACAAGGGTCCACATCCAGAAGATAAATTCATTAAATCCATTTCTAGTTGTACTTCTTGTCTCAAAAACAATCACATATTTGTTTAGCTTCCTTTTAGCGCAGAGAAAGCTGTTTACTGAGGTTGATGTGGAATGCCAAAATGGGAACATTCAGTCAGTTAGGAAATGCTTTTACTGACTAATGCTAGAAAGCCCAAACCTACCTGTGCTTATGAAAGGATTGGCTTTCCCAGTAAATGCTCTTCCTCATTCTGACATTTGTCTTTAGTTCTAATATGGATGCTGCTTAACCTGATCATGTGAAATGCTCGAGCAGGTGGCACTGCTCTACAAGGGGCTGGCAGTTCACACAGTGAAGAGGTGTTTCATTCTAAGTCCAATAACCTATCACTTATTTAGATGGACAGACACCAAGGTTGGAATAGTTGGTGATGCAGCAGATCCACATGGAAACAAATTGTGTCTCGCTCAGGCTCCTGCTCTAAGAGATTGCTGATGGCTTCACAAGGTAGAGCCCAGGGATGCAAGAGTGAGAGCCCTGATATGCTTCCCTTAAAAAAAAAAAAAAAAAGAAAAAAAATATATATATGTAGGAGGGTATAGCTCAGTGGTACAGTGTGTGCTGCTTAGCATGCATGAGGTCCTGCATTCAATCCCCAGTATCTCCCTTAAAATAAGTAAATTAATATATAAACCTAATTATCCCCCCAAAACACCCCCAAAAATGAAAAATAAAATAAAATTTAAAAAATAATAATTTAATTAAACTTACAGAATTGTTAATTGGCATTAAAATAAAATCCAATCACCACCCTATCACATTCACTCAGTTATCAATTAATTTATTTTAAAATATACACGGAATCCCCAGTGTGCCAGACCCTGGGCTAGGTGCTGTATCCCCTCTCGGTGGTCAAGACTGTCCCTGCCCTCCCGGAGCTTATTCACGTGAGGAGGCAGATATTACAGACATAATCACACAAATATTTATTTAATTGCAGTTGTGGGAAGGGAAGGTATGGACAGCATGCAAGAAAATACTAGCGTAGGGAGATTGGGAAGGCTTCTCTGAATAACCCTTAAGCTAAGACTGAAAGGATGAATACAGTTCAAAGGTAAAAAGAGCTTTTCAAGCAGCGGAAACAGTGTATGCAGGGACATGGGGATCAGGAACTGGAAAGTGGCAATTTGGAAGGAGCCCAGAGAACATGGAGGAAATGGTCCTATTTATGTATTTGATTTTTTTTAAGTGTTTTTGGATTTTTTACTATGGCATAATTTATATAACATAAAATTTGGCATGTTAACCATTTTTAAGTGTATAATTCAGTGGTATAAATACATTCACAGTGTTACGCAACCATCACTACTGTCTGTTTTCAACACGTTTTCATCATCCCTAACAGAAACCCAGGATCCTTAAGCAATAACTCCTCATTCTTCCGCCTACCGCCCCAGCCCCTGGTAACGTCTAATCTACTTTCTGTCTCTATGAGTTTGCCTTTTTTAGATATTTCACATAAGTGAAATCATATAACAGTTGTCCTTGTGTCTGGCTCATTTTACTTAGCATAATGTTTTCAACATTCATCCATGTTGTAGCAGGTACGAGGACTTCGTTCATTTTTGTGGCTGAATAATGTTCCATCGTACGGATGTAACGTATTTTGTTTATCCATTCATGTGGTGATGGACATTTGGATTGATTCCATTTTTTGACTACTATGAATGATGTTACTGTGAGCATTGGTTCACAAATATCCATTTGCATCTGTTTTCAATTCTTTGGGTATACACCCAGAAGAAGGATTGCTGGGTCATATGGTAATTTAGCTTTTTGAGGAACCGCCACAGAGGCTGCATCATTTGCATTCCTATATGCAATGCAGGAAGGTTCCAATTTCTCCAATTTCTCTACATCCTTGCCAACACTTGTTATTTTCCTTTTTTGTTGTTGTTGTTTTTATTTTTGGTTTTTTTTTTTTTTTGGCCTTCATGTATAGCTATCTTGGTAGGCATGAAGTAGTATCTCTTTGCATTTGATTTTAACTCTTCTGTCAGGAATCCATCTCTCCAGAAACTCTGAAGCTCTTTCGGGTCACTAATCTGGCATGGGGCTTATATGATCTGCCTTTGTGTTTTACTCAAGTGTCTTATTTCCTCAATAGATATAGAGCAACATCTGTAAAGTGTGGGTAGGGGATCAATTTAGATCTTCAGTATTTACCATCTTGACCCTATTCAGTAAATAAAACAATTGTGATAAAGGTTGCAGATCTTGTCTCTCATGTTGTAAACACCCAGTGGAAGTTTCCAACAGGCACCTAGGAGATTTTTGCTTGATTCGAATGAATCAAATCAAACTCAAATAAATTAATTTTCATGAACATATGAGGCAATTGATTGATTGGTTACATTCCAGTCATTAAAAAATTTTTTTTAAACTTTTATCACCCAGATTCTATTTTTATTTCCTGGGAATTGTTTGTTTTTGGGGGGTGGAAGGTAATTAGGTTTATTTATTTATTTTTAATGGAGGTACTGGGGATTGAACCCAAGACCTTGTTCATGTTAGGCATGCACTCTACCACTGAGCTATACCTTCCCCCTCCAAATTTATTTTATTTATTTTCAATGGAGGTACTGGGAATTGAACCTAGGACCTCATGCATCAAAGCTATCCCCACCCCCTCCACTCATTTAAACTGCAAACCTGATCCCTCCCACTCCTCTGCTTTATGCCCTCAGTTACTCTCCATTGCGCTATGGTAAGGCTGTGGATCATGTATATGGTCTATAGTACCCTGCAAAGTCTGGCCCTGCCTCCTTCCAGGGCCTTGGGGGGTGGGGGCACTTTCTCCCTTTCTCTCTAGGCTGCTGATTATTCTGCAGATACACAAGGCTCATCCTACTTCAGGGCCTTTGTGCCTACTGGTCCTACTCTCAGGAATTCTCTACTCCTCCAAGTAAGTCTGTCTCTCCCTTTTTTACTTAAAAAAAGTCCTATTCATCCTTTGAGTTTCAACTGAGATGTTATTTCCTCAGGGAAATGTTTCTTGACCCTCTCCCTACCCCAAAGCCTAGCTCCTATTTTGTTCTCCCTCATAGCATCTTTTACTTTTCCTGCAGAGCACTTACCAAATTGTAGTAAAATAATTGTGTATTTAAAGTCCATCTTTCCAAGCAGCCAGAAAACTGCATGAGGGCAGAAACTCACGTCTCTATTGAGAAATGTTAGGCACGTGGTAGGAGCTCAGTGCGTATTTTTGAAGAGATGTTGGTGCTCCTAAGTCTTACACGGATGGCCTGTCTCTCAACTTGGACTAGATGTTTCTAGCTAGCCTAAACGTTTTCTGATTGTCTCCTTACATAGTGCCTGACTGGCCTTATCACAGTAAGTGCTGACCCTGTATTGTTAGAGGGATGAAGAAGAGAGGAGACTTCCAAGGTGGCTGATTGCATCTATGACTGAATACTTCCTGGAAGAATGATTTGGGGGCAGGCATTTCTAGGCCCCAGGCCAGGGAGTAGAGCAGAGCTTTCACTTCTCTGAGAGGTTGTGCCAGGAAGCAGAAAACTGATGAGTGACCTGTGAATGCTGTGCATATTCTGGGTGACTCAGAGTTAAAGTATTCTGGGGGAAATTGTGTTAATCAGAGAGGTAGGGCAGTCATGTGGATGCTTGGTCAGGAAGTTCAGCGAGGGGCCATCCAAGGCCACAGTGGGATGGCCTCTCTTGCCAAGCACTGCCAGGGCCCTTCAGTCAGTGTTAAGTTAGAGACCCAAGGCAAGCTGCTTAAGACTCTTCATTGCTTCCACAGGCTCCCCAACCCTCTGTTGGAAGGTTCAGCATGGCTTGTCTTATTCCTGAAAGTCATGAGGCCAAGTACCTTGTCCTTTTGCATTTTTAAAAATTAATTTTTGACTAAGAAAGCAACACATGAGTACATTCATCTTCTAAAACATTGAAACTAAAGCTAATATTCCCTTTGAATATTACCTACAATCTTGGTCTTTACCCCTATCTTTATAGGTAATCTCTGATAAAAGTTTGGTAGGTAGCCTTACATTCTGTTTTAAAAATTTTAGAGACTTAATGTGCTTAGTTCAGGCTGCTATAACAGAATCCCAGAGATTGGGTGGTCTATAAACAAATAAGATTTACTTCTTGCAGAAGAGCAAGTTATCAGCAGGTTCAGTGGTGGGTAAAGGCCCACTTCCTGATTCAGACACCGCTATCTTCTTGCTGTGTGTCCTCACAGGGCAGAAGCGGGTAGGAAGCCCTCTGGGATCTCTTTTATGAGGGCACTAATTCCACATTTGACCCTAAACACCTCCCAAAGGATGACTTCTAGATACCATCACACTGGGGATTAGGTTTCAACATACGAATTTAGAGGAGGGGCATGGATATTATCTATAGCAGTAATGATAGGAAACAATGGTATTTGTGTCTCTGTTTTGTATTAACTTATTTTGAAATAATTTTAGATTTACAGAAGAGTCAAAAAGATAGTCCAGAAAGTTTCAGTATACCCTTTAATCAGCCTGTCCTAATGTTAACAGCTTACATACCTTCCATTCAATGATCAAAGCCAAGAAGTTAACATTAGTACATTACAATTAACTAAACTGTAGGCTTTATTAGAACTTCACCAGTTTTTCCTCTAATTTTTTTTTAAAGTGTTCCAGGATCCAATCCAGCATCCCACGTTGCATTTAGTTGGCTTGTCTCCTTAGTCTCCTATAATCTCTGACAATTCTCAGTCTTTTCTTAGCTTTCATACCTTAACACTTTTGAAGAGTCCAGGTCAGATATTTTGTAGAATATCCCTCAGTTTGGGTTTGTCTGGTGATTTTTCATGATTAGGTGGAAGTTATGCATTTAGGTAAGAAGTTTTAAAAAATATCAAATCAATCAATTTTATGCTGCAACTTGCTGTTTTCATTCAACAATATGATTTTTAAAAATTTATTTATTTATTTAGGCAGGGGGAGGTAATTAGTTTCATTTGTTTTTAGAGGTGGGACTGGGGGTTGAACACTCTACCCTGTGCATGATAATCTTGCACTTTACTGCTTGAGCTACAACCTCCCCCCAACAATATGATTTTAAGATAGATCTATATTAACAGATAGATCAAGGTAAATTCTTTTAAATTCTCTACAAAATTCCATTTATATGAGTATTCTACATTTTACTTAGCTTCCCCGATTGGTGGGCTTTTTGGCCGATTCCGAAATTTCCCTCTTAGCAATATCATAGTAATAATTATCCTTGTACATACCTCCATCTGCACATGGAGTTATGACAGGTAACTAGAAGTGGCATTGCTAAGACATGGATTTAATAGATATTGTCCAATTGCCCTTTAAAGTGGCTATGGCAGTTTACACTCTTTTGATATCATGAAGCTTGAAAATTGTGGCCAATTTCAGTTTTAATTTCATTTCTCTGATTACTACTGAAGTTGGGAAATTGTTGGCAATTTACATTTTCTTTTCTGGGAACTGCCTATTTATATTCTTTGTCCATTTTCCTAGTGCATTTTATTGTTTTAGTGATTTGTTAAGATTCCTTTATATGTTCCAGATACATATGTTTTGTATATTACAAATGTTTTATTCTAGTCTCTTATCGCTTAACTTTGTTTCCCATTTTTTTTCTTTCTCTGATTTTTAAATTTTTTTCTGACTTTTTCTTTTGAAAACAAAGTTCTTGATTATAAAAGTAATATAAACAATGTAGAAAATTTGGGAAATTTATGAAAAAGTATAAAGAAGAAAATAAACCACCCCAAGTTTTATCACTGAGATAAAACCGCTGTGAACATACATATTTCCTTCTAGTCTTGTGTGTGTGTGTATGTGTGTGTGCGTGCACTGTACATTTTTTTGCTCAGTTGAGATCATACTGCATATATGTATGTGTGTGTATGTGTATGTATATATATATGTATTTTTTTGCTCAGTGCCATGGTCTTTAGACATAAACTCTGGCCTTTTTCCATGTGTACTTGTTTAAAGATGGTGTTAGACTACCATCCAAGTCCTATTTTTTCCCCTGCATATCCTGAAAAATCTAGTAGGTAAGAGGCCCAAGGACTGTCCTCAACCAACCTTATCTGAAGTTGGCTCAAGAATACAAAAGGAAACAGAAATGCTCCAGCAGAGTATTTATTAAAAAGTTCTGGAGGTTTCAATTGAATGCAAGCTCAATGAGTCAATAGTGCAGGTGCCAGTAACTGTACTGCGTGACTGCAAGGCAGTAAGTCCTACAAGTAGGAAGCTTTGGTCCTGCTTTGCTCTGATGGTACTGCAAATATTTGGTTCAGTCTTGGGTGACATACTCTAAAGGAGACACAATCAAACTCAGTAGGTGCAGAAGAATGAGGACAAAGATCCTCAAAATTAGGGCAAAGGAGGAACAAAGGAAGGAATGGGAGATACAGGTCAGGAATAAGAGAAAACCTTGGGTAGAAGTCTTCAAGTATCTGAAAAGTAGAAGGTGGAAGAAAGAGTAGACCTGTTTGTTTTCTGAGGCTTCAAGGGATAGGACTTGACAAAGAGAGTGGATGCTTCAGAAACACTTTCTAGCTAGTCAGAGCTGCAGAGACCAAGGAATGCATTGTTCTGGAAACAGTGGCTTTCTGTGATTGAGGAGTTTTCTTTCAGACTCAAGTTGATGGTAAATAACCAACATTTATTGAGTGCTAAGTGCCAGGACTGTGCCAAGGACCTTCCATTATCTTATTTCATCCTGGCAACACCCTATGATGTAGGAACTATTATTCTCTACCCAAGTATCAAATATGAGGGAACTGGGTATGATGAGGTCAGGTAACTCTCCCTGACACAAGATGACACAATTTGTAAGTGGTGAACTGGGATTCGAACCCTTTTTGAAAAACTCCAAAGCCGACACTTTTAGTCATCATTGGGATTCAAGCGTGGGGATTCAAGCGTGGTATGGGTGTCTGGATAAGAGGGTTTTTGAGGTCCATTCTACTGGAAGACTTTGTGACTGGGAAAATGGATGTTCCCACCCGCCTAAGGGAAATCGTTGGAGTGTTAGCGAGGTAGTCCAGGGCCCTGCAGAAGGCCCAGAGCTGGAGACTTTAAGGACATGTAAGAGTTGTCAGCGTGCATCACCTCACAGCTCAGCAGCAAGCGATGCTCTGTCGTTTGAAGATTCCCAGACCTGCACAAGAGACCAGGGCTCAGGTTCTCATGATGCTCCACTCCAGCAGCGCGGCCAGGGAGCGTCGTGGCGGCCGGATTCTGCGGCGGAGCCGGGGGTCGGAACAGCGCTCCGGTCCCTGGCCGGGCGTGAGCCGGGGGGCGGTGCCAGGGAGGCGGGGGCGGAGAGGGCGCGCGCCTAGGCGGCTGCGGCAGTTGCGCGCTGGGGTTGCTGCGGAGCGGTGAGGCTGGTGAGTGTGGCGGGACCTGGGGGCAGGAGGGAAGGAGCAGGAGGGAAGGAGCGGGAAGGCGAGGGATGAAGGGAGGGTGCGCGGCCGAGCGCGCGACCTGGGCTTGGGGACCTTGCCCCGGCCTCTGCGCCCCTCAGGCCCCTCTCGGTCCGAACGCCCGCCTGCGCGCCGGCGACCCCCGCACCAGCGTCTCTGCAGGCCCCCAGCCCCAGGTCGCCCCCTCCTCGGAGTAGCCCCTTCCTCCGCGCGGCGGTGACACTCCCAGCCCCACGTCACGCTCGCGCCATTGTTTCCCGGTCGTCGGCTCCCTGGGACCCGCCTGACCCTCGGAGCGCGGCCCTTGGCCTTCGCAGCCAGCCTCGCCGCGTTCCGGCCGGTTGCCCTCACGCTCCCGGCTTTTCTCTCACACTGGTGGCAGCCCCCATCCCGCCTCTGGCGGGCACCCCTTTAGTCAGTTCTTATTTTTTCCGGCCGACGCCGGGCTCCTCCCGTCCACACCTTAAGCCTGCCTTTCCGCCTTTATGAGCTTCCCGCCCCCTGCGTGTTCCCGGTGGACCCCGACGAACTCGTGGGCAGCTGTGGTAGGATGCGAGGTTGACGGTGTTGTCGCAAGAACGGCAGGAAATTGCCAACTGATTGCCTCCATGCCAGTTTTGTCGTTTGCAGCACTTCCTGGAAGGCTTACATCGAATTGCAAGGCGCCGCAAAAAACAAAAAACTGGCCATTTTCCAATGGCTCCCAAGTCAGGGGCCAACTGTCCAGTGGCATTCTGTTTTTCTCCCTTTCCTGGGGATCCCTGAAGCTGGCGAGAGCCGAGGTTGATTGCAGATCTGAGGCCTAAACCATTAGTTGTCAGCGTGACGTGTAAGGGGGTTTGACTCCGGTAGGCCCCAGTTTTTACAGGCAGTGGGTAGAGCTGGGTGTAAGATGCAGTTTCCCTTGCTGTCAGCTTTGGGCTGTTATTTTGAGGATGCATTATATGTGCGGCGCTCTGCAGTGACTAGTCACCATTATAGGTTTGTGTCTGTGTGTGCCTGCGCGCGTGTGCGTGTCCGGGTGCGGGCAGGTTCTTGGTTGAACTGGACTTGTCTCACAATGTCTACACACTGTTCCTTTTGCCTCTTAAGGTAGCGGATGCAAACTCTGCTAACTGTAATGTGAAACTGTGCCGTTTACTGTGGAAACAATGTTATTGAGATTTTTTTAGATATTTACCATGACACTTTTCAACAATGGTTAGAACTTACCCAGATAGACATCCAGGTCGGAAGAGATTAAATTCAAGTAGGCACAGCTAGTTAGTAATTAAAAGCAGAACTCCACATGCTGGGCTGATGCAAAGGCACACAGACTTTATTTCTGAAATGCATTTCTACTGCAATATAAGCCACTGCATTTCAGTAGTATAGATTGCTGCATTACTCTCATCAACCCAGAATTTAGACTTAAGAATTTAATGATCAAGTAATCTGTAAAGTAAGAAGGCAGAAAGAGATGTTCTGCAAGGGGTCATTCAGTTCTAAGATTTGATTCCATCGTATGAAAATTTACAATCAGCTACAAGTTTCCAAAAGTTTATAATTGTAGGAAGATTTACATAGAAATTTACTTACGGTATCTGCAAGCCTTCCAAATATCAGGTATATTTTCCTAAAGAAAGTCACATTACAGTGGAATGTTAGGAGGAATGTTCATCTGTCTCTAGGCTATTTCTGCTGTTTAATGGGGGATAGAAAGGAGCACACAAAACGTGTTTTTTAAAGTACACCTTTTTATCGCTTACTTCTCTTACCAGAAGGCTTAAATTCAATAGTAAAAAAAAAAAAAAAAACAAAACCAACTTTATCGTGTTATTTAATTTAATTTTTTTTTTTGTCTCTGACATGCCTTTATTGTGGAGGAGTACACAGGAGATAATGGCGGCCTATCATGTTATTTATGATTATGCTCTTTTCGAGTTCTTACGTAAATATAATTTTTATGTGGTAATAATTGCTGTGTACGTATTTAAAATTTTGAACTTACCCATATTTCGGGGATGCCCATGTATCGAGAGAATGCATCTACTTTTCATATGTCGAGGCTCTGTAACATGTTTTTATGCCCAGTAGTCAACAGTGCCTGGCATACAGGCTCTCAGTAGTTTTTTGTTGAGTGAATGTAGTATTTTGAGTTGCTTAGACAACATCTCCAAACACAAAATGTTAACTATCACAGGGCATATGTTAAGTGACATGTAAGCAGTCAATACAAAGATATGTGATTCAGGAGACGGCACCACTTACGTTTAAGGGCCTGAGTTCTAAAGTTTTGAGTTTGAGACCTGACTTGCCACTTAACCGTCCATGCAGCCTTGGAGAACTCAGCCTTAGAGAGCCTCACTCAGTTTCTCTCACCATGAAAAAGGGAAAAATAGAACAAATTTCACAGTTGTGTGGGCAGAATGGGATAATTCCATTGAAGCAATACTGGCACACATTAAATTCTGTATAAATATAAGCTATCTTTTTGGTTCATAGTGGAGAGATTACTGTAGGTTGGTGCTATCAGGGAAAGTCTTATAGAGAAGGTGACTTGAGTGAGAGTATGGAGAAGATACAAAAGTGGATATATTAAGAGTTTAGTGAGTAGATTGTTCTCACTAAAAGGGTTTGGTAGAGTGATAGTAAGAGATAAAGCTGGAGAGAGAAATTCTGGTAAGCTGTTTACAAGATATGCTGCATGCATAGAGCAGAATTAAGAGCCCTTTTTTATGAGTAGCTGATGTTCGTTTTGTTTGCTTTTTAGGTTCAGACCTGAAAAGTTATTAATTTTAAGGAAATTGGTACCAAATTGTTATGCAGTGTTTAGGTCCTTGTCATTTGGCACAGTACATCTTATATGACTTTTAACCGTTTGAAATTTGATTGTGTTGTATGATTTGTTACCAAAGTTTGCACTGGCTGTTTTTTCTTTCCTTTTTTTGTGGAAAACAACTTTAGCAGCAAACAAACAAACAAAAACAGCAAAATTGCCAGCAGAGCAGCAAAGCTGCTCCCTTATTAGGCAGAATACACAGAGAAATAAATTTGATTTGGAGAGTCTTGAACTATTTGTTCCTACCTTTTGTGTGTTTCTTTTGGTTGGGTAGCATTATCAATAGTGTGAGGTAGAAACGTCTGGTATGTTGCTTGGAAAGGGAAGACTGAAATCTGGTGCCTGAAGTTTAATGGCTAAAAATAAATAAGTAAAAAATACAATACAGAACATACGTATCAGTAAGTTTGTTGAGTACAGTAAGTCCTATCCCGTATGCGGATGCAGAACCGGGGGGAAGAACGTGGGGGTGACTGTAGGGCGCCATTTTACCCACTGGACTTGAGCATCCGGGGATTTCGGTATCTGCGAGGGCAGTGGGGTGGTGCTTCCGGGACCAACCCCGGCGGATACCGAGGGACCGCTGCTGTATCCATACGTTTCCGTCTAAAATGGCCAGTAATGTTTTTGTTTTAATGGTCCTTGGTTCAGTTTAATGGGATTTCTTTAATGTTTTAGTTTAAATTTATTTAAAAACATGAAATGTTTCAAGCACACAGAAAATACAGTAATGGTCACCTTAGTTATAGACAATAATATTTACTTTTGTGGGTTTTCTTTTTCTTTTTTTTTTCCATTTCCTAGTTGTGTAGTGCCTTTCTCTTTTCACTAGGTTATATTTTTCAAAGAGATACAATTACAGATACAGTTGAGACCTATATAAATCCTTGCTGGTCCTATTCCCCTCTCTTGCCCGCTCATGAATTCAGTAGTTATTATATACTGTAGTAAAGATATAATGGGAATGATAATCCATATAAGTGCATATACTCTTGTTTAATATATTATGCGCATGATTCTGCAGCTTGTCTTTTTATTCAACATTGTTTTTATTTTTTAAGATATGATGGTTTTATGATAAAGCATCGATTAAAGAAGCTCATAGGAAGATTTTGGGGGGAGTACATTTAACTTCTTGTCTTGCCTGTGTTTCTAAATCTATCCCAATATAGGGTCTATTTTTTTAAATCGAGGTAACATTTATTTATAACATGATACAAGTTTCACGGGTACAACATAACATTTCTACTTCTGTATACCCTCTGCTCACCATCAATAGTTTGATTTCCACCCATCACCATACAGTTGATCCTCTTTACCCATTTTGCCGTCACCCCACCACTCCCCTTCTGGTCACTACTACTCTGTTTTCTCTGCAGTTTTATTTGGTTTGGTTTGTTCATTTATTTATTGTCTGCTTTTTATCGTCCACAGATGAGTGAAATCATATCGTTTTTGTCTTTCTTTGACTTATTTCCCTTATCTTAATATTCTTAACGTCCATCCATGTAGTTGCAAATGGCAGGATTTCATCTTTTTTATTGCTTAGTAATATTCCGTTGTGTGTATGTCTACACACCGCCCCCCCCACATCTTTTTACCTGTTGATGGGCACTTAGGTTGTTTCCATTCTTGGCTATTGTAAATAATGCTGGGATGAACATAGGGTTGCATGTGACTTTTTTAAGATTAGTGTTTTAATGTTATTTGGATAAATATCCAGAATTGGGATAGCTGGATCATATGATAGTTCTGTTCTTAATTTTTTGAGGAATGTCCGTGCTCTCTTTCATAGTGGGTCTAATTTATAGTCCCACCAACAGTGTATTAGGGTTCCCTTCTCTTCACATCCTCACCAACATTTGTTATTTCTGGTTTTTTGTTGTTGGTGTTTTTTAAAACAAAATAGCCATTTTGTCAGGTGAGAGGTGATATCTCATTGTGGTTTTGATTTGCATTTCCCTTTAAGTAGTGATGCTTACCATTTTTATATGTATCCATGTTAGATATATCTTTAGTTCATTTATTTTAATTGGTCTGTACTATTGATTTATATGAATAAACCAGTTTGTTTATGAATATTTAGGTGTTTCTGACTTTTTTGCTCTTTCTGACTTTTTTGCAATCAACAGTGCTGTAATAAACATTTTTGTCATCTTGTTTACATTTGTGAGAGAGAATTCTAAGCCTAGGGAATTCTTACATTGTAGGCTATGAGATTCTTTACCTTTATTAGATAAATCTGAATTATTTTCCAAAATACTAAATACAAAGTACCCATCAGCAGGTTGTGAGAGTCCCCATTTTGCCATATCCTTAACCACATTGATATTGTCAGACTTTTAAATTTTAAAATCAAATTAAATTTCATTTTAATTTGCTTTTCCATTTATTGTAAGGATTACTCCGTTTACATCCATTTATTGTAAGGTTTTCTTTTCTGTAAATTGCTATTTATATCCTTCATTCTTTTTTCCTGTTGGCTTATTTGCTTTTCCGTCATTAGTTTGCAGCTTTCTTTATCTCTGTACAAATTCTCTCTTAGTTTTGCTGTTGCAAATATTTTTTCAGTGTTTGGTTCTCTTTACTTTTTGCTGTGCATAAATTTTACATTTTTATTCCAACTTTTTATTTGAAAAATTTCAGTCCTACAGAAAAGTGCATTGATAGTTTGATGAAAACACTTACATCTTCATCTGGATTCACCAGTATTTAACATTTTGCCACATTTACTTTTTTATTTCATAAATACATGTTTTTCTTGAACTATTTAAAAGTAAGTTGCAGACATCATGACACTTCACCTATCAAAAGATACTTGAATGTTCTAATTACAAGGATGTCCTACAAAACTGCAGTAGTCATCACATTTAATATGAATGTAACATTATTATCTAATATACAATACATATTAAACAAATTTCTCACTTGTCCCAATAATGATGTATATAGTTATTCTCCAACCCTACACCTTGTCCAGTATCTAGTTAAAGATTATGAATTACATTTAGTTGCCTTGTCTCTTTAGTTACTTTTAATCCATAGCAGGTCCCCAGATTTTTGTTTGTTTTCATAATATTGATAAATTTGAAGAGTCCAGGTCAGTTGTTTTGTCAAATGTCCTTCAGTTTGGACTTGTCCGATCATTTCCTTGTGTTTAAATTCAGACTAAATGTTTTTTGGCAGGAATGAGATTTAAATTTTAGCATAGTCAAATTTGCCTCTTTTTTGTAGTTTGTGTTATGTGGTTTTGCTTTTTTTTTTTCTAAAAGTTATGTGGTTTTGCTTTTTTTTCATATATTTAGTTTATAGATACTGTTTATTTTTCCTGCTTAGTCCGCCTTTAATATGGTGTTCACTTATCATTTTTGCCACACTTTTTTTTTCTACCATCATATTTTTCATAAAATTACTTGGACAGCTTTTGTTATGTTCTAAATTTGGGCCAGAATATCAAAGAAGGTGAAAATTTTGAGTTATCTAAACAAGCTAAACGTGTAGAGGTTGAAACAGCTCAGGAATTCTGTATCAAAATTGTAAAAATTTTAAGGTAATTTGTAAGAATTTAACTGGTATCATGCTGTGAATAAGACCAAAATATAACTTAGAGAATAAACATTGGAATCTTTCACAAATTTGAAATCGCTAAATGCCATATTTTTAGCCTTGAATTGTTTACTTTTGCAGTAGGTTTGATGAGATAATCCTATGTGGAACTAAAAGAAACCTATAGATAGTATATTAGGATACATAGATTGATAAGAGAAAGGTGTGTGAAATTGTGTAGCCTTTGGCACTTAATGGCATTCTGAAGTTTTGACTGTAAAAGTAGAAACCTATTATAACGTTCCTCCAAACACAGAGTACTGCATTGTGCAGAGGCCACTGCATTGTGTAGAGGCCACAAGTATTAAACACTGTGGGCTCTAATATTATGAATAGTAATTTATTAAGCACTGTGTCAGCCCCTGTTCTTAGCACTTTGCATTTATTAATGCATTAAATACTTGTTCCAATTGTGGCCATTTTGGAGTAGAAGAAATTGAAGTGATTGTATAATTTGCTCAGTCATACACCTAATTCATTTTGGAACCAGGTTTTGAACTTTCTGTGGCTCCCAATTCTGCACTCTTCAGTACAAGTATAATTCTGTGACCTTGATCAGATTATTTAACTTCTCTATGCTGTTTTCTTCTTCATATAATGAAGATAACAGTACCTGTTTCATATGATTGTTGTGAGAAGTCAAGTAGATAAAATGTGTATAGAGCTTAGAATAATACATGAAAGAAGAGTGAGCTCTCAATAACTGTTAGCTATTATGTTAGCATTATTAAGGCACTGACTTACTCATATCTCTGAATTTTTACCAAGTAGGAAGACTAAGCCATGAATACGAATTTTTATACAAAAAATTAGAAATATCATGGTGATTATTTCTGCCTTCCTGATTTTTATCTCTTTATTATTTTGGAAGAGAAAGGTAACAGCTAAAACAAAGTTGAATGGTGAGCCAGGAGCTTATTGATAAGAGAATGAGTTCTTTTTGAAATAAAGCAGAACTTTTTACCTGCCTTTTAATAGAATATTCAAGAATTATTACTAAAGGTGCAAAGTATTATATATTAGCTGAATGTAAAAATCGTTCGGCTCTGTTACCTTTATGCTTTTGAAAGACCTTAGAGGGAGTGTATAGCTAAAGTGGTAGAGTACATGCTGAGATCCTGGGTTCAATCCCCAGTACCTCATCTCAAAATAAATAAGCCTAATTACCTCCCCCTCCACCAAAATAAAATAATTAAATAATATGATAAATGAAAGACTTTTTAATTATAAGACCTACTTAATTATAGCAATGTTTTGAAGAAATGTAAGTCATACAGTGTTTCTCCCCTTATTCACAGTTTCACTTACCTGTAGTCAACCATGGTCTGAAAATATTAAATGGAAGATTCCAGAAGCAAACAATTGATAAGTTTTAGATTGTGTGCTATTCTGAGTAGCGTTATGAAATCTTACAGTGTCCTGCCTGGGACCTCCAGCCATTGGCATTGTCATGTCTCAGTGATCCTGGATCTCCCAAAGCAGATTATGCTCCCTCTGACATATCGTCAGGTCAGTAGTAGCCTAGCACTACGTCACAGTGTCTACGTCATTCACCTTACTTCATCGCAGTACGCAGGCATTTTTCCATCTCATATGGTCAGAAAAAGAAGGGTAAATGTAGTAGAGTAAGATGTTTTGAGAGAGACCGCATTCACATAACTACTCTTACAGTGTGTTATTGTTTTATTATTAGTTATTGTTGTTAAGCTCATATGTGCCTAATTTATAAATTAAACTGTATCAAAGGTATGTATGTAAAAGAAAAAAATAGTATATATCGGGTTCGGTACTACTTGCAGTTTCAGGCATCTACTGGGGGGGTCTTCGAATGTATCCCCCTGGGATGAGGGGGACCTCTTTACTACGTATTATCAAGCCCAATTATTTAAAATGTTTTCTTTACATGCTCTCTTGTTCCTTTGTGTCAATAACTGTGTTATTTTTGAAGATCTAGTATTACTCAAAACATTGAGTTGGAAGCAGCTTTGCAGATGTAGAACAAATACAGCATTCTGTGTGATATGGCAGAGGTAATGGAATTCTAGGAGTAGCAGCAGCAAAATGTTCAGGAGAATGTAATAAAATTCAAGTCTTTTTTGTATATTTTTGGAACTTGAGGAACATATGAGATAAATTCATATTTTCCAGTTACAGTTTCAGACTAGAGAATAGAGCATGCTGTTGCTTGAAGAAGAAAAACAAACTGTCCAGGCAACAGGTACTACATTTCTTATCTGACAAGATCTCTTCTCGGTTTTGTTATTTTCTATCAGAGAACAAGGAACCTTTTGTTCCGAGGCCTGGTGTTGAAAGAGCAAAATATTACGTTAATCAGGCCAAGAATCTTTTGCGTTTCTGAACCAAGAGTAATATTCCATGAAGATTTATTTAGAGCCGTAAAGGAAACTAGTGCAGTAATATTCTTGCATTTTCAGGGTTACAGAAAAATTAGCTTCGGAAAAGCAAAGAGCTGCAAGTGTAGAGGTTTAGGAGTTTATTTCTGCCTGTATGTGTCAAGACTGCTGTTCAGGGAACGGGGGATACAGCAGCGAACAAAACAAGTCTCACCCTTATGGAACTTACATTTTAGAGAAGAGGACTTGACAGTATGAAAACTGTCAAATAGTTTATGTCTGCAAGTGTAAATGTGCAAAAAAGAAAAATAAGGCAGGGTAAGAGGATAGCAAGTGATATGTGTGGATAGATAAGTGTAATTTTAGTAGTTGGAATTTGTTAGCCATCTGTATCTCTTGGTGTGCAAACTATGAATGTTGGCCTTTTACACAAAATTGGTAGTACAACTTGGGGCAAATGATATGAAGAACTCTGAATGAAAATAAATGAAAAATGAACAAAAAGCTATTCCTCATGAATAATTTAAAAGATAAAAGTTAATGAAACATTTAACACAATTTACACATAACACACTTTTAAGGAGTCTTATTTTTTGGGAAAATTGATATTCCTTCATCTTAAAATATTTTATTTATTATTACCTTCCACATATTACTTTTATGATTAGAAGGAACAAAGGTTACAAAAATACTTGTAAAGCTATATTTATTTCAAAGTGCTGTTCTTTGAGTTGGGGTGACACTGCTAACGTAAATCACAGTGTCTATAGTTTTCAACACTATTATTAGATGAATTAATCTAAATTTGTATTTGACTTCCCTTGTTTTCCAGGGAATGTATTTGTAAGTAGGTTGGTTTGTGGTCTTGTTACAGGCGGTACACTTGACCGCAACATAACAATCTAACCAGCTAACTTACCACTATGCTTTTTTGGTTTTACTTGCTCATCTGTCAAGGATTAGGGTTATCAGGGGCTGTGTGTAAAATGTGCTTACTTAGTATGATACCAGGCATACAGATGGACGATACAGCTTTATGTTTTCTTTTTCCCTAAAATAAACTAGTTTAATATGTGTAATATGCAGTTAAAGTTGTATTTATGAAAATAAATTTCAGGCTGGTGAGAAAATTTGAAGAAACCATTCAAAATTATTGTTTCCATTCAGGTTTCAGAGCAGTGTTCATTAGAATGAGAATGGTTGATTATAAAACTTATGAATTCCTAGTTTTGTATTTCAAACACAAAATAAATTTCAATGAAGTTTAGTAAAACAGTGTGTTCATACTTAGTTACAGTTATCGTTACCCTGTTACCTATATTGACACACTTACTCCATTGAAAAATGAATATTTGGTTCAAACTGCCATGTGTATTAAACACTTTGCCTAATAGACCTGAGCTGCATACTGTGTTTAAGTGCTACTCATTTCTTTCCGAGTGAGCTACTGATTTGACCTGAAACAGACATTTAAAATGGCCTTGCTACCTAGGCTGCAGGTTGCTCACCAGGCTTATCCTGCAGCTTCAGTTACTCTTTACTTCCTGTTTTCAGCCGTTGCCTGGAGCTGTTGGGGCAGCTGGTTTCCCTTTCTTTGGGGGAGGGTGATGTTAGTGGTGAAGGGAATTATGCATGATTTGCCTATGAAATATTTTTAACATGTGAAACTAAAGTATTTTAGATGCTTAAGGGTTCATTTGGTGCTCTTCAGATACAACTACTTTGCAGGCTGGATATTTTATATTGAGACAAAGAACCGTTTCAATATAAACTGTACTATTAATGTTTGAAAGGAATTAAAATTAGAGCATTTTACTCAGTATTAGTCACTGCTTTACCTTACTGAAAAAACTGCTCTTAAGCTGGACACTAAACAGGTGACAAATGAAATGTTTACCTACTTATTGGGAACACTATCTGTTTCTCTCTCTCTCTTTTTTTTTTTTTTGCCAGATAATAACAATCTATAATTTTATTGTCACTATGAAAAATAGTTAAGCATTAGATAGACTTACTCTGTGGATAGAGTCCGAAAGTCTCATAGTAATACTAAGGTGTGTTAGATAAGATCACAGGAAAACTGTCAAATAAGGAACTTTTTGAAGATAATGATTTAAGAAAATGTCACCTCACTCCTTTACCTCACGTAACTATATAGACTTCCTAGCAGATTTTATTTGATATTAGTGATAATATAGTTACTTAATCATTTATGTTTACATTTTTAGTTGAATAAAGTTTTGTGTTACCTTTGCTGAGCCTCTGTTAACTTGAATTTTTAAAATAAAATGTATTTTGTTTAATCCATGTGTGATCCAAGAAAGTGCTTTGAAGTTTTCCTGCAGCTTCTAGAAAGTAATTTTAAAAAATTAAAATATGTAGGGGAAATCTTTTCTTACTCTAATTACTACCTCTAAGTTGTAAGGAAAGAGGGAAAAAAGCCCAAGTTTTTAAAAACAGCTTTATTGAGGTATAAATACATCTAACACAGTGTACATATTTAGAAGGTATAGTCAGTTTTACCATATACAACTGTGAAACAGTCACCTTAATCAGAGTAATGAACCTCCTCCCCTCGCCCCCCTAGTTTTCTTGGGCCCTTCCCCACCTTACTCCTCCATTTTAGACAACCACTGATCTGCTTTCTGTCACTGTAGATTAGTTGGCATTTTCTAGGATTTTATATAAATGGAATTATATAGTGTGCATTTTTTTGGTCTGCTTTCACTCAGTCTAATTTTAAGATTTATTCGTGTTGTATATCAATAGTTCATTCCTTTCTATTGGTTAATAAATTCTGTTGTACGGATGTACCACAGTATGTATCCATTCACCTGTTCGTAGGCATTTGGTATATTTTCAGTTTCTGGCTATTGCAAAGTTGCTATGAATATTCATGTACAAGTCTTCATATGGATATATGCTTTCATTTCTCTTGGGTAATTACTTGGGAGTAGAAAGATTGGGACACAGAATAAATAAGTGTTTAACTTTTAAAGAAATAACAAAGTTTTCCTATTGTGTTTCTGCCATTTTTATATTCTCACCAGCAGTGCGTTAGAGTTCTGGTTGCTCTATACCCTCACCAAATTTGGCATGGTCAGTCTTCTTTTTAACTTTTTATTTATTTATTTTTTTTTAGGGGAGGCGAGGTCATTAGGTCTATTTATTTATTATAAGTTTTTTTTTTTTTTTTAATGGAGGTACCAGGGATTGAACCCAGGATCTCATGCAGACTAAGCATGTGCTCTACCCCTTGAGCTATCCCCTCCCCTGGCATGGTCAGTCTTAATTTTAAACATTCTATCTAATAGGCATATAGTGGAATTTCATTATGGTTGTAATTTGCATTTTCCTGATGATAACTGATGCTGAGCATCATGTCATGTGCTTATTTGCCATCTGTGTATCTTTCTGTTTTGTGTTTTGCCATCTATGTATCTTTTCTGATGAAGCGTCTGTTCAAATATTTTGCCTGTATTTTAGTATTTGGATTGTTTGTCTTATTGCATTTTGAGAGCTCTTTATATGTTTTGTATACAAGTTCCTCTATCAAATGTGTGATTTGCAGGTATTTTCCCCTAGGCTATAGCTTATCTCTGCCTTTTCCCCCAAGAGAGAGAAAACATTTTAATGGAAAGACAATATGAAAATACAATTTTGTTTTGTTTTTTTATAGTCCTGTGTTAGCCATGAAAAGGGACCTTCAATAAGTTGAGTATGCAAACAAGACTGAAGAGACAATATTTAAACTTCCTAAGAGAATAAAATATTTTAAAATATTTTGCATCATTCATATATATGTAAACCATAATGTGCAAAACAGGTTAACATGGCTTGTAATGCTAACCTAGTAGTAAGTTGATTGTTCTGTTTTATATAACATCCCCTCACTTTACTGAGGTCTCTGAACAAATAATATCTTCTTATAGAGACATTCTAAGGTTTTCCTGTCTACAGTATGACCATTGTCATTCTTTATTTCTTCATCTTATTTATTTTACTTGTACCACATACTGCTTATCAGCACCTGACACAGTATTTTATATTTGGTTACTGTCTGACTCCTCCACTGAGATGTAAGCTCCACAAGGTTGAAAGTTTTTCTCTTTTGGTGTAGCTTGTCTTTTCTTTTCCTTAATGGTGTCTTTTGAAGAGCAAAAGTTTTAAACTTTGGTAGAATCTAATTTCAACTTTTTTTCTTTTATCCATTGTGCTTTAGGTTTTGAAACTAGGAAATTTTGACTAACCAAAGCTCACAAAGATTTTCTCTTATGTTTTCTTCTAGAAGTTTTATAGTCTTAGATTTTACATTTAGGTCGATGGTTCATTTTGAATTAATTTTTGTATATGCTGAAAGATGCCTGATTGTACTGACTAGGATAGAACCTCCAGTACAATATTGAGTAGAAGTGGTGAGAGCACTGATCTTAGGGGGAAAACATTCAGACTTTCACCTTTTTAGTTTAATGTTAGCTGTAAGTTTTTGGTAGGTGCACTCTATCACTAATGTGTTTTAGTTTGGATAGTTTCTGTTGTAATGTCTTCAAGTTTGCTAATGTTTTCCTTAATGTCTAATCTGCTGTTAATCCTATCCAGCATATTATTCATCTCAGATATGATAGTTGTCATTTCTAGATGTTTGATTTGGGTTTTCTTTTTTAGTTTTTTGTGCCTGTGCTTAACATTTTCAGCCTTCTAGTTTTCTGAACATATGAAATATATTCAATTATAAATTATGTATTGAATGATGTATTATTGAATTACATACTATATATTGAATTTTGTGCAGTTATAACTTTAGAGCTTTTGAGTATTAATTCCACCATCTACGTCATTTATGAGGTTTGCTTCAGTTGATTTTCTCCTCATTAGGGATCATATTTTCCTGTTTCTTGGCTGCTAATTTTTTATTGGATGCCAGACATCATAAATCTTACTTAGTTGGGTACTGGTTATTTTTCTTTTACTATGTATATCTATCTTTCTTTCTTTCTTTCTTTCTTTCTTTCTTTCTTTCTTTCTTTCTTTCTTTCTTTCTTTCTTTCGTTTGTTTCTTTCTTTCTTTCGTTTCTTTCTTCCTTCCTTCCTTCCTTCCTTTCCTTTTTGTTTTTTTTTTTTTTTTTTTTTGCTTTCTTTTTTTTTGATATGGTTAAGTTACTTGGAAGCAGTTTTATCCTTTCAGGTCTTTCTTTTGACTGCTGGGCAGGACCAAAGCAATATTCAGTCTAGATAATTTTGCCTTACTGCAGACACAAAACCCTTCTAACTGCTCTACTTAATACGTAGTGTAAATTACCGTGTTTTCCATTCTGGCTAATTGGGGCAGCAACCATTCCCAGCCTGTGTGAGCTTCAGAGATTGTTCCCTCAAAACCCTTTGGCTAGTTCTTTTTCAGGCCTCTGCTGGTTTCCTCGCTCAGCCTCTTCTGTGCTAATCAACATGCAGATGAAAATTAGAGGTTTCACCTTCCACAGATCTTAATTTCCTAAAATAAAAAGAAATGCTTTTGTGAATACTGTTAGAGATTTTTAAAAGTTGGAATTCACTTAAGGCCTTAACAATAAATTTTATTTCCTTTGTTTTACTATGTGGACTATAAATATAAACTGTGGAACATGTGGAACTCAAGTTGAAGTCTTTCTTTAATGGCATGACTATTCTGATTTTCTTAATTCATTATAGAGTACAAATTCATTTTTGAGTCTTAAACTTATGTAAGATATATTCATGATCCTTCCTCCAGCCCCCATTTTCCCTCCAAAATCCTTGAAGTTCCATTGTAATTCTCTACTTTCAAATTTTCTCCCTTTTTTGGTCCATAAAATAGTCTGGATTTGCTACATGATTTTTTTTTTAAATTAAAAACTCTCATAGTATATGTAGATTCAGTTATAATTGTCTAGCAGATAATATCTCTGAAGTTAATTTTACGTTTTAGTAAGATTTTCACTTGAGTTTTTTGCCAGTATTTTGGTTCTATAAACAGTCTTTGGAAATCTTGATTACTTCAAAAACATTACAGATCTAAATATATATCCAAAACAATTGAAAACTGGTACTCAAGTAAATACATTGTTCAAATATGTTTATAGCAGCACTATGCATGGTAGCCAAAAGGTGGAAATAGTCCAAATGTCCATCAATGGATGAGTGGATAAACAAACCAGTACATACATACAGTAGAATATTTATTACTCAGCTGTAAAAAGGAAGGAAGTATATGAAGCATAGTACAACATGGATTAAACTAGAAAACGTGTTAAATGAAAGAAGCCCATCAAAGAAAGTCACATGTTACATGATTCTATTTATATGAAATATCCAGAGTAGATAAACCCAAAGAGACAGAATTAGAATTGGTGGTTGCCAGGGGGCGGGGGAAAGGGGGAGAAACTGCTTAACGAATAAGGGGTTTTACTTTTTTTTTTTTTATTGAGTTATAGTCAGTTTATAATGTTGTGTCAATTTCCAGTGTAGAGCACAATTTTTCAGTTATACATGAACATATATATATTCATTGTCGCATTCTTTTTCACTGTGAGCTACCACAAGATCTTATGTATATTTCCCTATGATACACAGTATAATCTTGTTTATCTATTCTACATATGCCTGTCAGTATCTACAAATTTAAGGGGTTTTACTTTGAAGTGATGGAAGTATTTCAGAACTAGATAGAGGTAGTGGTTACACAATGTTATGAATGTACTAAATGCCACTGACTTATTTGTTTTAAAATGTTTACTATTCTTCTGTAAATTTTACCTCAAATTATTTAAAAAGCTACAACTATGGTTTATTTAAAAATTGACTTAATGTCATAAACAATGTTAACATTTTCAAAATTGGACAGAAGTTAGAATGTAGATGTTTGGTGGTATTGGTATTTTAATAAAATGTTAAAAAACTTGACTCTAAAAGGTTATTTTTCATCCTTATTTAAAACTGTTTGCAGATGAAAACTTCAAAAATTGAAGTGAAACCTAGAACAGTGCCTATAGTTACTTTCAGTAAAGACACTTAGCTGCTCATCTTGTTTTAGTTGTTTAATGAGGTGAAATGTTTTAGTTTATTTCTTCTTTAGTTTAATACCAGCTGAAAGATAATTTATCATAGAAATATATAAAAGCATGATATAATTAGAAATCAGACATTCATTACATACATTTGTATTAACATTGACTGAGCTTAGTATGTTTATTAGAATTAAAATGTTGCTTACTTAACATATTTTGGAATATATATTAACTGAAAATTGTATGTTTTTACAAGTCTATGGTCTCAGCCCCTTTCTTAGAATTTAGGATTAAGGTTAGTTATAATTAGCAGTCATGCTTAATTATTTGGAAGTGGTATGTATGATCTTTCTGGATAAAAATTGCTATATGAAATTACTTTCCTAAATTTACATAGTTTAGAAGTATTGGTATAATTTTTCAATACTTCCGTATTCAGTATATTTAAATAGATAATTTTATCAGGCAATTTGCAAACTAGAGTTTTACTAATATAAAAAAATCTGATATAAATATATAGATGCCAGCATTAATCTGTTAAATTACTTATTTTCTTTTCTAGAATTGAGCATACAATTAAAATAAAATGACAACCTCCTGGAGTGATCGGTTACAAAATGCAGCAGATATGCCTGCTAACATGGATAAACATGCCCTGAAAAAGTATCGGCGAGAAGCCTATCATCGGTAAGTGTTTTGCCTGTTTAATCCTCAAAACAACTGTGTAAAGTGAGCACATATCTTCATTTTACACGTGATAAAATTAATGTACAGAGCAGTTACATAATTTACTTTAGATCACATAGCTAGTTCAGGCTTCAAACCCCATTCCGAAGTCCAGACTTTTAATTGCTAGTTCCACACTCCTGCTGCTGCTTTTTAAAGAAGATATCTTAGTGCTTCTTATGTCTTCTAATAAAAATCCTTAAGAGCAGAAAGTCTTCAGCTGCTTGAAAATTGTGCCTTAGTTATTAAGAATGCAGTTCTAATTGCCATTTACCACAAACTGATTATAGTTTTTAAATAGATTTTTAGGATTGTGCCTACTGATTACTGTGTTAGATTGAATGTTGGTAACTCTGGGTATTAACAGTGTTTTCTCATATTGATTTAAGACTTTAAAATTTTCTCGAAATCATTTCTCCATTAAAAGTTTTAAATGTACGTTTTTTCAATTTATTTGGTACTTTTAATGGATTCAATTAAATGGCTCCTTCTACCTAAATTTTAAGTAGCTGAGATGCTTGGAAATAGGTGCTGCATTTAGGAATCATTTGTTTTTAGACAAATCAGAAATTTCTATTTATAGGAAAGGAAGGTCTGGGCCCTGCTAGAACTCTCTCTGCCTCCATCCTGGGAAAGCCAGGAGTAAGTAGAAATGCTGATATACTGGTACTGCTAAAAAGTTGCATGGGAACTCCAGGAAGTCTACCACAACTCATAATTACTCATCTGTTTCTGGGATTGTAAAACTAGTTTATACAGATAAATTTTTATAAGCAAACAAAGAAAATTCTGATTCTATTTTTCTCTGTGTAAGAAAGCTAGGTCAGAATTGAGTAACATTTTAGTGATTTAGTAAGCATGATATTTTGAAGAAAATAGTTACTTGATATTAAAATGTTTTGAAAGTTAATTATTGTATCAGTAGTTTTTAAAGTAGGTTGGTGATTTTTGCCTGATGGCAGGTTACTAGATAGCATTTTCCCCAATTTGTTATTGTTTATGTTATAAAATTAACATAAGAACAAATATTATTATAAATACTACTTGTACTATAGAATAATATTTTGGGAACTATTATATCAAGAGAGAGTTCAAGATGAAAAATTAAAAACTGACTTCTAAAAGCAAAAAGCTTTATATTTAAATCATTTAATTCATAATACATACAAACTTTTGTCACTTTTAGGTGAAAACCACACCTTGCTGCTAACCTCTGTCACATACTTAGAAGGATGCAAAGGATGAACTCTGAATCTCACAAATTGTGCTAATTTTTGTACTCTGAGTTTAAAACATGAGTACTGTCTTTTCTAAAATACAGATCTTTTATTCTGCTTTTTCTTTTTGCTTGTTATGTTCACTAGGAACACTTGTTACTTCTACATTCTCGATTCAGTTTGGTCAGTTTGGTTTTATGTTCTCTTACCATCCAGAACAATTTCAAGTGTTTGTTGAATGGGTTGATCAACAGATTCATATAGTGCAAACCATCCTTTCTCCTCAGTTTTCATTTAACACATATTTATATTTCACATAGTCCTGGAACTCAAAAATATGACCTTAATTAAACACGTGGGCTTACAACAAATCTTTATCTTGGCTAAGTGGAATCTCCAAACTGTCCCACTATAAATGGTATACCCATTTACCTTGTTTTTGGCCTTCATAGATTTTGTTTGGTCGTTTAGTGGTACAGATCTATCAGAGAAAGAAAAATAAGCCATATTTATACTGGTAGTATACTTCAAGGAACTGAAACATTTATATTGAACATTTGTACATAATTTTAATAAAGTCAAAAATGCATATAACTGATCGACTTTAAAAATGAAAATGTCTAAGTTAGATATATTGTATGTTTATGATGTCTAAGTTAGATATATTGTATGTTTATGATGCAAACCCAGGAACATGGTGAGGATGACAAAATACAAGATTATAACACTGTCTCTGCCATTAGTTCTAAGCAGTGGAAAAGGAGTAAACAGTTAGAGTCGGAAGAGCTGGGTTCAGGTTTTGTGATACTGAGATCCTGGGGAGGCCAGTTGGCCTCGTTGTGTGATGGTTTATCTTTAAAATGATGAGATTAATGCAGAAGATTTCTAAGATCTCTTCTTCCAATTTTAAAAATTCTGTGCTCAAGGAATATTTGTTGCTTGGAACTTAGTAATTGCCAATCAGTAATTGCCTACTTGAGAGCTTAGGAGCCACACTACATGTTAGCGTTTTTAATCAACAATCCTCAAGTGAAAACAAGTTAAGCGTTTACAGGATAAACTCCCAATCACTGACCCAGCAGGTCATGATTTCAACCTTCATGGGAATTCTCTGGTGAATGTGTTTATTTGAAGGAAACAAAGTATTTCATAACAAATTGATTTATTTCTATTAAGCAGAAAAATCTGCTGACTATGTAGCATTTCTAGATTTTAGGTTGCTGCTATTCCTTAAACTTTGGAAAAGTAAAAACATATCAGGTTCCGATCAAGATATGAAGACTCAAAATCAGTGGGTACTAGTGATCCTCTGCAGTGTGTGAAACATGTTGCTAGTTGTGAAATGGAAATTAAAATGTAAAACAAGAATTTTTATGCTTATCTGTATAAATAAAACATATAGCATATGCATTTGGAGGAGATGAAATATATAGAGGTGTTTTATACTTTTCTGTTCAGTTATTTGCATAGTCTTTATGTTCATAAAGTATACATTTGGTTATAATGTAACATTTATCAGTGGAAACAAGGGCTAAAATTATGCAATGCAGAGAGATCATCTAAGGAAACATCAAGTGTCCTAATTGTACCTGGTATATCACAGCCTGAGCACACTCTGACTCATTTGGAATGGTATTTCCTGGAAGATTTTAGACGGGCTGGGCTCCTTACATTCTTCATATAGTAGAGTGTCATCTGAAATGAAACAAAAGAAAAAGCGTCTTAAGGTTTTGAATTTTTAGATCATTTAAAACTTTCTTTCCCTTTTTTCTATTGTGATAAAGTACACATGATATAAAATTTGCCATCTTAACTGTTTTCAAGTATACAGTTCAGTGATATTAAATACATTTACATTGTTGATAGTGGTTCATTTACCACTATCCACCCCATAATTCTTTTCATCTTGAAAAGTTGAAACCTTATACCTGTTGAGCAATAACTCCATTCTCCTCTCACCCCAGCCCTTGGCAACCAGTCACCATTATCTTTGTCTTGATGATTTTGACTACTCTAAATACCTCATTTAAATGGAATCATACAGTGTTTGTCTTTTTGTGAATGGCTTATTTCACTTAGCATGATGTCTTCAAGGTTCATCCATGTTGTAGCATATTGCAGGATTTCCTCCTAATATTAAAAAATAGGTTTTTGATTTCTTGCAGGTGTCTGTGTTAATTAAATTTTTAAATAGAAACCATTTAGAGGAAACTTATTTTAGTTTCCTAGTTAAGGCAGTTTGTAGAGTATTCTGTTTCCAAGGCTTTTTATAAAAGACATTTATTGGAGTTGATAATTTATTATTGGTTAAGTTAGGCAGACTATGTTAATCATCTATGATAACTTTACATTTTATATGATACTTTAGAATTCCCTTTTAGAAGCTAAATATTTTTAATTAAATAATATTTAACTTCCAGCTTTTTTTTTTTTTTGGCTTAATATTAGGCTTCTAAATTTCAATATGGTCATGTGTCATTATTAAGAAACTGGGCTTCAGAATGTATGATTTGTCTTCTATTTCCTTGTTATGGTTGTTGAGTCTCCTAGGTGGGGCTAATTATCAGGCCAAACCCTTCATTGGAATATGTGTAGCTATATGTTCAGAAGATAGGCTGAGCTGCTCAGATGTTATCGTGCCTTGAAGGAAGCAGTTTAGACGATTACCTCTGGAATAGTACCTTGTTTATCACCTAGAATCTGATAGTGATGAACACAGATCGGAATTTATATCTACCAGATCCAGGAATGGAGCAGTTAGAATTTTCATCTCCTCTCCCCATTGACAGTGCTCAGGATGCCGAAGTCAGGTATTTGCTTTTATCCTTTTAAAGTTTCAATGATTGTAGTATGAAGAATTTTTGTAGGTGAATTGGCTCTTTCTTTATGAACACAGCTTATGAATTCATTAGTGGTTTTTATCATGTTGAACTGAAATTTGATAAGTAATTGGGATTGTGAATTTTTGGTTATCCAATCTTTATTTTTAATTTAATTTTTTATTTATCTTTAAAATTTTGTTTGGGGAGGGTAATTAGGTTCATTTATTTATATATTTTTTTAATGGAGGTACTGGGGATTGAACTCAGGACCTCGTGTATGGTAGGCATGCACTCTTGCCACTGAACTGTACCCTCCCTCCTTGGTTATCCAATCTTTTTCCTTATTTTGAAAGACATTGCAATCACTTTGTCTTTAAAGTTTTTTGTATATTTATCTGAATTTTTTAATTGAAATTTTGGCCAAAATCAAAGTTATACCAGTGTTTATTTAAATCTGTTGAATAATAATTTACTCTCTAATCAAAATAAATTTATTATATATGTTTGAGTAGAAACTTTTGTGTATATATAGAACATTATTTTGTAGTCCCTGTAGCTTGTCACTCTAGTAGAATTAGAAATGTTTTTGATTTTTTTAACCTCAAATTGAAAGAGGTATCAGGTTTTATGCAGACAAAGACTACAGGTTGATAAATTTTAATTTCTTTGTCACTTAGCCACTATGGATAACACATGAATGTTATTCAGGTTTTTAGTTGTATTACCAGTCAAGTTAAGTTAACCTGTCATTTTGGTAAGGGTTAAAATATTCAGATGGATAAGTTGTTAAAATTTCTGTGTCCATATTATAAATTGAAAATCACATAGAAGTTATAGGTCCTTAGGAATGCCAAGGAGCCATCCCTTTAAAAAAATTATTTATTTAATTGAAGTAGAGTTGATTCACAATGTTGTGTTAGTTTTAGGTATACAGCAAAGTGATTCATTTATACAAATATATATCTATTCTTTTTCAGGTTCTTTTCCATTATAGGTTATTACAAGATATTGAATATAATTCCCTGTACTAGTAGGTCCTTGTTGTTTATTTGTTTTGTGTGTGGTAGTGTGTATCCATTAATCCCAAATTCCTAATTTATCCCTTCCTTTTTCCCTTTGGTAACCATGAGTTTGTTTTCTATGTCTGTGAGTCTATTTCTATTTTGTAAATAGTTCATTTGTATCATTGTTTTAGATCACACATGTAAGTGATACCGTATGGTCTTTGATTATTTTACTTAGTGTGGTAATCTCTAGGTTCATCCATGTTGTTGCAGATGGCATTATTTCATTCTTTTTTAATAGTTGAGTAATATTACATTGTATCTGTATATGTGTATGTATATATATATCACATCTTCTTTATCCATTCATCTGTTGATGGACTTTTAGATTGCTTCCTTTTCTTGGCTATTGTAAATAGTGCTGCTATAAACATTGGGGTGCATGTATTTTTTTGAATTAGAGTTTTCTCTGGATATATACTGAGGAGAGGGGTTGCAGGATCATATGGTAAGTCTGTTTTTATTTTTTTTAAGGAACCTCCATACTGTTCTCCATAGTGGCTGCACCAGTTTATATTCCCACTAACAGTGTTGGAGGGTTCCTTTTTCTCCACATCCTCTCCAGTATTTATTACTTTTTGATGATAGCCATTCTGACTGATGTGAGGTGGTAACCTCATTATAGTTTTGATTTGTGTTTCTCTAATAATTAGCGATATTGAGCATCACTCCATGTGCCTGTTGGCCATCTGTGTGTCTTCTTTGGATAAATGTCTGTTTGGGTCTTCTGCCCATCTTTTGACTGGGTTGTTTGTTTTTTTGATACTGAGCTTTATGAGCTGTTCGTATATTGTGGAAATTAATCCCTTGTTGGTCTCACGGTTTTCAAATATTTTGTCTCATTCTGTAGGTTGTGTTTTCATTTTGTTTATGGTTTCCTTTGCTGTGCAGAAGCTTTTAAATTTAATTAGGTCCCATTTGTTTGTTTTTGTTTTTATTTCCATTACTCTAGGAGACAGATCTAAAAAAACACTGCTGTGATTTATGTCAAAGAGTATACTACCTCTGTTTTTCTCTAGGAGTTTTAGAGTATCCGGTCTTACATTTAGATCTTTAATTCATTTTGAGTTTATTTTTGTATATGGTGTTAGACAGTGTTCTAATTTCATTCTTTTATATGTAACTGTCCAGTTTTCCCAGCACCACTTATTGAAGAGACTTATCTTCTCCATTGTATATTCTTGCCACCTTTGTTATAGATTAGTTGACCGTAAGTGCATAGGTTTATTTCTAGGAGGAACCATCCTTAAATAATGTACAGATGGCATATATCTTACTAGAATAAGAAGAGTGAGGTGGAATATCAGAACTGTGTTAAAAATTTTTTTGTTAGTATATCATTCTAACGCTTTGATTAGTTTTCATATTCCTAAGGAGTGACAGATGAGGATTCAGGGATTGGCAAAGTTTTTTTAGCCTATTTATTTTGACCCAAAACATTTGATAAGTGGAATACTATTCAGCAATGAAAAGAAATGAACTATTGATACACATAGCTTTGATATGTCTCAAGAAAATTATGCTGTTAATAAAGCCATCTCAAAAGGTTACATACTGTATGATTCCATATCTATAACATTTTTCAGATGACAAAATTATGGAAATTGAGAACAGAGGGAGTAGTGGTTGCCAGGGTTTAGGGATTGGCATAGGTGGAGGGAGGGAGGTGTAGCTATAAAGCAGTAGCACAAAGAATCCTTGTGTTTGAACTGTTTTGTATCTTGACTCTAGTGGTGATTACAGGGATCTACACACACACAAATGAGTGCATATAAAACTGGTAAAATCTAAATAAGGTTGGCAAATTCTATCAGTGTCAGTTTGCTGGTTGTGATATTGTCCTGTATGTATGTAAGATGTTCACATTGAGGGAAACTGGATGAAGAATACAGGGGATCTTTCTGCATTATTTCTTACTACTGTATGTGAATCTACAATTTATCAACATAATAAGTTTAATTTTAAAAATTCTGTCAGTGACATACCTTTTTTTAACATCATAGGTGTTGTGTGTTCCAGTTACAAATGCTGTTTATAATATGTAGTTAAACTACTTGATGGAATACAAATTCTCTGAACTTTATTCTTCAAAAGAAGATACTGGATCCCAAAACATTCTGTTTGTCTCCCTGCCACCATTCCCCTGTGCTTCTTCCCAAAAGAACATACCTAAAAGTAAAATAAAAAAGGAAAGTGGTGGTGGTGGCAGCAAGGAAGAGAAAGAATAAAAGATAGCACATCTTTGATTTAATGAAATTCTATAATAAGAAACTTAGGTTGAAATGTTATTCATATTTAGATAGTATAGTTCACCTTCAAGGATTCTTTTGGGTATGGCTTCTTTTATTAAGTGTAGTGTCTGAGAGAGAGATTCATCCATATTTTTGTGTATATCAGTAATTTGTTCTTTTATGTTACTCTGTGACATTCCATCATATCAGCATACCATAGTTCATTTATTCATTTTCTGATGATGGACCTTTGAGCTATTTTTGCTTTTTAGCTATTAAGCATAAAGTGCTACAGACTGAGAAAATATTTGTAAGTCACACATCTTATAAAGGGCTTGTATCCAGAATATATAAACAACTTTTAAAATTCAACAATACGAAAACCCAATGAAGAAATGGGCAGAAGACTGGCCATGTCACTACAGAAAATATACGGATGGCATAAAAGCACATTTGTAACATCGGGCATTAGGAAAGTACAAATTAAAACCACATTGTATATACTAATTACAGTGACTAAAGTAAAAAATACTGGCAATACCAAGTGTTGTCAAAATTAGGAGCAATTGAAACAATGAGGAGTAATTCTCATACATTGCTGGTAGTAAGGCAAAATGCTACAGCTGCCCTGCAATACAGGTAGTTTCTTATAAAATTAAAGATGCTTAGCCAATGATCCAGAGATCTTACTCTTGGATATTTGCCCTAGATACATGAAAACTTATCCTGACATGAAAAGCTATGCATGAATAATGTTTATAGTGTGTCAATCTATAATTGCCTCAAACAAGAGACACCCCAAATATCCTTCAATGGGTGAATGCATAAATAAAATGTAGTACATCCTTACAATGAAATATAACTCGGGAAAAAGGAAAAAAAAACTGTTGATTAGATGCAGCAGCTTGGATGACTTTTAAAGACAGAATGCTGAGTCAAAGAAGCCAATCTAAAGAGGTTTCATACTGTATGAGTCTATTTCTCTAGCATTCTGAAAGGCAAAACTGTAGTGCTGGAGAACTTATCAGTGGGTTCTAGAAGTTGTCAGAAGAGGGCAATTGTGACTATAAAAGGATAGCAGGGGGATTTTGGGGGGTGATGGAACCATTTTGATTCCAGATTGTGGTGGTTATTATGAAAATCTAAAAATGTATTAAAATTCATAGACATGTACATCCCAAAAGTTTAATTTTACTGTATTTTAATTTTGAAAAAGTAAGAATAAACTGCTGCTATAAACGTTCTTGAATATGCCCTTTGGTGGATGTATGCACTCATTTCTTTTGGTTTCTACCAAGGAGTAGAATTGCTGGGCCATAGGGTAAAGCATATGTTTAGTTTTAGTAGATATAGCAAAAATAATTTTCTTAAGTAGTTGCTCTGAGTTACAATTTTATGTGCAATGTATGAAAGCAACACAACCAACACTTTAATATTAATCTCTTGAATAGTATTTTTAACTTAAAAGTTATTTTGGTGGATATGTGGTGGTATCTCATTTGGTTTTAATTTGTGATTTTCTGGTGAATAATTAGGTTGAACACCTCTTCATGTATTAACTGGCCATTTGGATATCCTCTTTTGTGACTTGCCTGTTCAAGTCATTTGTTCATTGGGTTGTCTCTTCCTTTTGATTTGACTTTATATATTCTTTAAAAAACAGCTTTATTGAGATATAATTCATATAACATAAAACCATAGTATACAATTCACTAGGTTTTAGTATATTGAGAGCTGTATAACCATCACCATTATTTAATTCCAGAACATTTTCATCACCCTAAAAAGAAACCCCATACCTGTTAGTAGTTACTCCCCATTCCCTTCTCTCCCCAACTGGTGACAGCCACTAATCTACTTTCTGTCTTTATGGACTTGCTTATTCTGGACATCTTATATAACTAGAATAATAAAATATGTGACTTTTTTTGTCTGACTCTTTCACTTAATGTTTTTGGGATTTATCTATATTGTAGCATGAGTCAGTACTTAATTACTTTAATAGCTGAATAATATTCCATTGTATGAATGTACCACATTTTGTTTACCTTTTTACCTGTTGTTTAATATTTGGATTGTTTCCACATTTTGGCTGTTATGAATAATGCCACAAAAAATTGTACATATATATGTTTTATGTGGTCTTGTTTTCAATTTGGGGTGTATATATATATGGATATATGGATATATACATATATACATACGTGTGTGTGTGTATATATATATACACATATACACATACTTCAGTGGAATTTGCTGGGTCATATGGACTTTATGTTTTCCAATGCAAATGCGTCTTTGTACATTCTCTACAGCAACGTATAAGGCTTCCAATTTCTCTGCATCCTCTCAGTATCACTTGTTATTGTTAATGGGTTAAAAATGGCTACAGGCATCCTAGTGTTTGTATAGTGATAACTCATTGTGGTTTTGATTTGCATTCCCCTTATAATTACTGATGTTGAACATCTTTTTATGTTCTTATTGGCTATTTGTTTATCTTCTTTTGAGAAATACCCTTTTAGGTCCTTTGCCCATTTCTTAATTGAGTTGTCTTTATTGTTGAGTTGTATAAGTTCTTGATATATTGTAGATACTAAACCTTTGTCTGATACATGATCTTCAGATGTTTTTTTCTAGTCTTTGGGTTGTCTTTTCATCTTCTTGGCATTGTCATTTGAAGGACAAATGTTTTTTAGTACTGGTGAAGTCCAATTTACCTATGATTTTTGTTGCTTGTGCTTTTGATGTCATGTTTAAGAAATCATTGCTTAATCGAGGGGCACAAAGATTTACACCTTAATTTTCTTCTGAGAGTTTTATAGTTTTATATTTAGGTTTTGGATACATTTTGAGTTAATTTTTGTATATGGTTCAAGACGGGTTTAAGTTCATTCTTTTGTATGTGGATATCTAGTTGTCCTAGCACTGTTTGTTGAAAAATGAGTATTCTTTCCACATTAAATTATCTTGATACTCTTGTCAAAAATCAGTTGGCCATAGATGTTTGTGTTTGTTTCTGGACTCTCAGTTGTATTCCATTGATCTTTTTGTCTGTCTTTATGTCAGTACTAACACAGTCTTAATTGCTGCAGCTTTTAAGTTTTGAAAACTAACTTTAAGTTTTGAAATTGTGATGTGAGTCCTCTAGTTAGTTTTTTCTTGCTTTTCAAGATTGTTTTAACTATTCTGGGGACCTCCTATATGCACAAGAATTTTAGAATCAGCTTGTCAATTTCTGTTAAAAAAAAAGCCAGCTAAGATTTCGGTAGGGATTGCATTCAATCTATATAACAATTTAAGAAGTATTGTCATCTCAACAGTATCAAGTGTCCTGATTGATGTATATGGGATGTCTTTACATTTATTTAAATCTTTACTTTCAACAGTTTTTGTGGTTATTGGTATATAGGCCTTACACTTCTTTTGTTAAATTTATTTCTAATTGTTTTAGAATCTGATGCTATATTAAATGGAATTGTTTTCTTAATTTTATTTTTGTATTGTTCATTGTTAGTTTATGGAAGTACAACTGGTTTTTATATACTGATCTTGTATTCTGCAACTTTGCTGAATTTATTAGCTCTAATAGTTTTGTGTGTGTTTGGATTCTTCACAGATTTCTAAATATAAGATCACGTCATCTACAAATAAGGATAGTTTTACTTTTTCTTTCCCAATTTGAAGACCTTTTTTCTTGCCTGATTGCCTTGGCTAGAATGTCTAGTACCATGCTGAATAGAACTTGTGAGAGCGGACATCCTTTTCTTTTACCTTACCTTAGGAAGAAAGCTTTCAGTCTTTCATCATTAGGTATGATGATAGCCCATCTCTGACTATGACTACCATAGATCAAAGAAGGAGAGTATAATACAATTATTGATCTCAAATTTTAATCTCTTAATTATTTTTTGAAAAGTGTTTAAAATTATTTAAATAATATACAAGTAAATTCTTACTGTACAATATTCAGGAATACAGAAATATATAGAATAAATGTGAAAGTTCCTCTTCATTTACCCTTTCACTCCCACTTCTCTTTCTCATAGGTAAACATTGTCAGTACTTTGGAGATCATCCTTCTAGTCCTCTTTCAGTACATTTAAACACACAAGCACACATGTGCACTTTATTTTTTAAATTTTCTAAATGGAGGTACTGGGGATTGAACCCAGGACCTCATACATGTTAGCCATGCGCTCTACCACAGAGCTATACCAAGCCCCTATATGTGCACTTTTAATACAAACCTAATTTTTCTGGATTCTGGACTTTTTTCTTCCTGATAATGCTAGTCCAGTCTCCCTGCCCTTCATCCTTGTCCTCTTCAGATCTATTTTGTGAATCATGTTTATCACAAAACCTTCAGTGGCATCGCATCCAGCCTGCTTTAGGATAAATTCTAAGCCCAGTAACATAGCATTTAAGGCTCTGTAAGGACTGATCCTTTCCTTTCCACTTTCATCTGAAGTAGCTCCCTTCCTCAAACTGTGTGTTCCATCAATTCTAAACAGCGTCTAGGTTTTTTCCACACATCATGGTATCTGTGTCACTCTGCTTTTCATTTATAGTTTCTCTTCAGTTGGAATATTCTGTACCCTTTCTTTTCCTCTTAGCCTGATTAACACCTGCTAATCCTTTTATTGTGGTAGTTAGAAGCCTGAGCCTTGAGTTAACATTTTGGATTATTCCATATAATTTCTTTAGAATCATGATATTTAACTGCTATAAACTTTGTTTTGTCATCTATGAAATTGGAATAATTTCTACCTCATAGAGTTATTTGAGGATTAAATGTGCTAATAAATGTATAAAGTGCTTAGCATAGTGTCAGTTTAAGAACAATGTGGGCATCCTGTCCTTCACTAAGACTCAGCCAGGAGAATATAGATACACCTCTGTTGTGCATATCTCTAATACTACAGCTACACATGACTTTTTAAACTGGGAGTGGGCCTCCTCCAGTAGACTCTCAACTCCTTAAAATCAGGGACTGTCGCGTTTGTCTTTGTATCACTGGTACCAGGCACGGGCATGTAGAGTCAGTAAGTACTTCTTGAATATGTGAACAGAGTTTGAAAGCGCTAATCATCTTTAGATGGTGCAGTCTCCTTCGGCACAGGAAGCTTATATAAGTGTGTATACCCTCTGTTCAAGTGAGTTGTTTTCCTTTCTCTTTATAAGTAGTAAAGTCTTAAAATAGTAATTACATTTATTTCCACCACACTGAGCTGTGATGCCACAAGCTGAAAATCCAAGGAAGCCATGGGAAATTGGCGCTCTTAAGGATTAGATCATTTTCCATATTTAGTTTGTATTCTTGTATTTATGGAATTTGGTTTGAGGATAGTGAAAGTCCTTCATAGTCAGGTATAATTGAGAATTGGATTTTTAAAAGGTGTTTCTCAAGAGGTATTTTGTCAAGATAATGCTTGACATTCCAGTTGCTTTTCCTGAACCCCAACCCTCCAAGTTACAATAGTTCTTTGAGTGCTTACAAATGACAGACAACAGCCCTACCAGATGTTATCTGTCTTCTGTAGATAAAAAGCTCAGGCTTAGGTTAATCAACTTATTCAAGGCCCCAAAGCCAGAAAGTGGAGAAGTGGGATTTAAACCTAGTTGCACTGGTGCTCATTCTCTTTCCATACTGCTTTTCTAAATAAACTGAAAATTATTTTAGTTTGAATTTGTAGTATTTAGTAGTGCTTTTAGTTACTTGATGACTGTTTAAACATTTTAATAACTAATAGAAACCGTTATGGTAGGTAATTTAGGTAATATTTAAAGAAAAAAATTTTTAATTGAAATTTTAACTCATGTAGTATTTCTTTCAGGTATATATACTTTATCTTGAATCACCCCTGGGAGGATTTATTTGCCATCTCAGTGTTCTTAGACTTTAGCACACTTGTTTATTTCTCCCCCTGTTGCATAATCCCTATGCATTACATTGGCCAGGAGGCAGGAATGTTGCAGATGTTTTTCTTTCAAACTTCAATTTGCTCTGAGATTTGGAATTAACCTTTAGAATGTTCTGGGTTTATCGCCCATATGCCAAAGATCTGTGGATTTCTTTTTACATCAGCTGAAATTTTCAGGCAATTGAGTGAAATGTTTGTGAACACAGATGCTTTCCTTAAAAGCAGTTAATGATCAGAAAAAAGACCTCAGTGTGGAAATACTTTAGGTTCCTCATTTAATATGATCGGCACATAAATATTTCCTTCTCTTATAGTTCACATTGCTCATTTTCTAAGGAAGGAAATAACTAAACTGATAATTAAAACATAGTGTTTTTTTAATCTTGTTGATTTTTTTTTTCCTCCCAGAGCAAACTAAACATGATTTGGACTGACTAGGACCGCTCCATTCTGTGAAACTCACATTGTTTGCGTACTGTTGGCGGGCCTCATTAGGGGGTAAATTTGCTTTTTCTGTGTGTTTGCCAGTAACGATTCCTGTCTCTTACGGGAACTTGCCATTTGGATTGTCTCCTTCCTAAACTGGCTAGTCTTACACAGTTCAGACTATTAGTTACTTTTCCTGCTCTCCAATTTTTTCTGTTATCTTAGGTTTTTCAAGTATTTAAAGCTGAGAATATTGGTCTCTGAGATACTGCTTGGTTAGGGTTCGGCATTGTGCCCGAATTTGTTGGGCCTCTCAGGGCCTGAGTTCTCTGTGCTTTAACAAATGAGCTACAGTTCTCAAGAGATCAGTGAAGCTTGTTTGTTGATCCTGTATTCTCTTCCAGAGGAAGTAGATCTTTGAGAATGTCTAAGGAAGGGTAAGTGAGTTTATTATTCTTTTCTCCTCATTTTTCTCAGTGAAGAGGTGTTATAGTCATCTGAGTGAATTAGAAGATTAATAAGCAGTGCTACTAGTCTGAAAGTAGAGATAGAGGGAGAGATTGAAAGAAATTCAGCTGAAAGCTTACATTGTTAGTGTTTCACATGTAATCTACTGTAAAGTTACTGTTGCTGTTTTGAAAGACCACATTGAGAATGGATAATCTTAATAGGAATTTAGTGAGATATAAGCACCCTGTGGTAAACTCATTTTGTTTTTCAATAGAAAGTGTTTAAGATTGGAAGAAGCAAACAGTGATGTTTTACCAAAGAATTTTACATAGAATAAATGAAGTTTAAAAATTTAAATGCATTTTAAAATAATTTGTACCTTTAGAAAATGATATGAAGATTGAAAAGCATCCTGTGTTTTTGTTTCTTTCTGGGCAGTATAGACAAAAAAATAATTTCAAGTAGAATCCCCTATTCCTCTTTATTTTGCAGTGTAAAATAGTTCTCTGTTTTTTGTTGTTTATATTATTTTCTCTTATGCCTCAGAGTCTGAATTGTTACTGATACTCTTTTTGTGACCACTGTAATAGGTGATAAGTAAGTTTATAGCTGCATACTGTTAATTATCTCATTTCTAGTTTTCAAGCATAACTAGACCTGGTTGAGAGAGACAGTCCCTTTGATCAAACAGAACATAGATCTCAAAAAAAAGTCTTTAAAAATAAGTACAATTTAAAATTTTATTTTAATTTGAAAGCTCTTGATTCTTTTCCTAATTTTTTCTAGTAGAAATTTTGAAGTAGTTTCAGAGTCTCACATAATTTATTTTTACCTAATCATGTGTTGACTATGAGCAAAATAAAATTGGCCCACTTTACTGCTATTTTAAAACCTCATTACTGAATAAAGAGAATAACCATGTGTATAAATAATTCTGTATTATTTTTAGATCTCTCATGACATCACTAGAATTTTGAGGTTTATTTAAATGTGAAAATTATGAGAGGACTGCCTCTTCAGGTTTGTAGGTTTTTCTTTCCGTCCAGCACTGGCGACAAATTTACAGTTTTTGTTAAACAATTTTTATGATGAAGATTATCTCAGATGCTGGTAATAGTTGTCAGTCTTGTACAAGTAAGTGGTTGTTTATAAAGCTCGTTTATAGATTTAAGAACTATACTTCTAGATGCAGTCTGAATTCTTGGGAAGTAATTACTACTACCTTTCCCCCTATGGTAAAGCATATGTTAGAATTGGTTAGTTAAAAAGATCTCTGTGTAAGTTAGCACTCTAAGACCTGAGGTATTCTTTTCGATTCCTTTCAAGGGGTCCCTGGGAGGAATTCCTATACTGTCTGAGTAGGTAATGAACAAGTGCATTTGAAATGCATGAATCCTATAAGTGAAGTTTATTTTATTAGCTTTTATTCTCATTTGCTATCTCTACAGACAAATGGATGAACTTCTACTTTGGGATGAAAAGAATTCTTATATTCACAATTTTTAAATGTATGATGTTTTGATATCTATAAAATATTTCCCTAATAGTAATAGGAAAGGATTGTTAAGAGTTAAATCATCAAAAATTATACTTGAGTGTTGTTATAAACCTGTGGTAATTGAGACGTGTGGTATTAGTGTAAGGATAGACATATGTAGATGATGAAACCTAGTAGAGAGTTTGTGGACCCACACGTAAATTGTCAATTGATTTTCAGCAGTGAAGCCATGGTAATTCAATGGCAAAAGGTTAGTCTTTTTAACAGATGTGCTGAAACAACTGAACATTCATATAGAAAAAAAAAATGAACCTCGACCTTTGCCTTAAACTTATATTTAAAAAAAAAAACACAAAAAAGAATCGTAGACCTAAATATAAAAGTTAAAAATAAAGTGTAGTTGAAAATCTTTCTGACCTTGAATTAGGTAAAGATTCCTTAGATAAAACACATTAAAAACATGAAAGACAAAATTGACAAATTGGGCTTCATCAGAATTTTTTTTAAAATCCTCTACTTTTTGAAAGACAGCATTAAGAAAATGAAAATGCAAGCCACAGACTAGGAGAAAATATTCTCTCTGAATATGTATCTGATAAAGTACTTATATCCAAAATATATGAAGAATTCTTTATAACACAATAATACAAACAACCCAGTTTAAAAATGATTCTTCACACAAAAAAGACATGGCCAATAAGAATCTGAAAAGATATGCTACATCATTAGTCATTAGAGAAATACAAATTAAAACCACAGTGAGATAGCACTGCTACCCACTAGAATGACTAAAATTAAAAACACTGACAGTGTGGAGCAACTGGAACTCTCATGTTGCTGATGAGAGTGCAAAATTAAAAAAAAATTCGGGCAGTGTCTTTTAAAGTTAAACATACACTTACTAAATGAACTAGTAAATGAACTCCACTATTAGGTATTTACTCCAAGAGAAATGAAAGCATATACCCACACAGATTTGTATGTGACTGTTCATAGCAGCATTATTTATATATAATAGCCAAAAACTGGGAACAACTCAATATCCATAAGTGAATGGATAAACGAATTGTGGTATATCCATAAAATGGAATACTACTCAGGAATAAAAGAACAAGTTTTTGATACATATACAACATGAATGAATCGCTAAAGTATTGTGCTGAGAAAAAGAAGCCAGATGCAAACTACATGATGTTTGATTCCATTTGTATGAAAACTGTAGTGACTGAAAGCATAGATCAATGGTAGCTTGGGGCCAAAGGTTGGCTAGGGTATTGCAAAAGGACATGAAAGAATATGTTGTGGTAGTTGTTACATGAGTGTGTACAATTGCCAAAACTCACTGAACTTTACACTTAAAGTGGGTGAATTTTATTTTAGGTAAATTATACCTCAGTAAATTTGGTAGGGGGTGAGACTTGAGAAGCTCCTCAACTTGCTTATTTAAAATTTTGTAAATAAAAATGTTATTGTTTATGCATTTTCAAGGGAATATATTTGGGAAGATACAGGTGCTCGAGGATGTGTAATGCAGGAAACAATGCATTCTCCTTTTAGTGTCATTGTCATGATTGAACCCTAATCCTCTAGAGCTGTTAGAATGCCTTTTATTACCAGAGCTGATGTTTTTTAGGTTAGAGGTCAAAATCAACTTTATCATTTGCTTTTATTTTAAATTCTAGATTTTGACCTCTCTTTTCCATTATAGGCATAGTCAGTACACTTGTTAATTTGGCCTATCAATAACATGGGTAGTATTTTCTTCTCTAATTTTTATCCCACAGAATTCAACCTTAATATGTTGCTACATTTTGTAAATTATCCTGTATACATTGGCCTTTACTTTTAAAAATTGGGGCAAAATAGTAAAAAGGAATTGAAGGGAAAATAGGAAAAAAAAAAGATAGGGAAAACCTATGTTTAATTAAACTGAGGCTTTAGAACAGTAGGTTTATTTTCAGGAGTATTAATATTGTTTCTGGTTTTTCCCTTAATTAATGTATTCTTCATTTGTTAGTCCTCTTTTTTATTCCCCACCATCCTTGCTCTCATTACTGCAATTTCTTCACTTGAGAATGAAGGTGAAAGGAATTTTAATCTCTTCTTAAAGAGAATCTCCTTAAAGTGTGCTCTGAAATCTTTGGTGGAAAGACAGCATGATCACTACTGTTAGTCTTTTATTACTTTCAAGATACACATTTTTTCACATTTAGACGTCTCTGAACTTGGTCTATATCTATCAATCTACCACCTAGAATAAAGCTGAGTTCTTCTAGAGAGGACATCATTTCTTTGAGTCACCTAGGGGCAGTATTAACCACTTTAGTAGTGTAACTTCAGACGACAAACCTACCTGACTTGGTTGTTCAGATTCTCAGGGGGAGATTTTTCCCCTTTCCCAGACTCAGTGTCAAGGCTGAGATGTACGAATTTCTTTGTGTGTTCTTTCTGTGTGCAGATTTATTTCTCTTTTTCCCTTGTATTATGGGTATAGGCCTTTGATAATCCTAGCTTTATGAGGCTCTGACTTTTCTTGTGCATCTCCTCCCCCTTTCCTTAGTAGTATATGATATGAGTGAGCTTTATGATTGATAGCATCTTGAATTTTAATTGTCTTTAATTTTGTTGTATGCATGCCTCCATATTCACTTCTTTTCACTAGAACTTTTTCATAAATTGAATATTTGAATGAGAAAAGTTCATATTTTAATTAATTCATGTATTATTTTAGAAATGATAATATGCTTGTTCAGATTTTTAAAACACAGGGAGCTGTTCTCCTGGCATAATCTGATAAACAAAAAGTATCCCACCTGAGGATATTCCTCAGAGAAAATAATCAGACAAATTAGTAAGAACTTATTGGCTAAAAATGTGTGAAAATGAGATCTAATGCTATCAAATGACTCTTCCTCTTATGATCTAGTCCAAAATTTCTTGTTGTGTCTACATATCCATGGTATTTGAAGTTTCAATTTTTAAGAATCCATTTCATAAATTAGAAAGTTTTTACCTATTTTTTAGATCACTAGCATACTTTTACTGAAAAATGGAGACATGTAGGCAGTCTGAGGTCTTGCCATTATGTTTTTTAAGTAACAGCTTTATTGAGATATAGTTCACATACCATTCAATTCTTCCTTTTAAAAGGTACAGTTTGGGGGGAGACTGTATGTATAGCTCAGTGGTAGAGTATGTGCTTAGTGTGCACAAAGTCCTGGGTTGAATCCCCAATACCTCTATTAAAAATAAATAAAAACCTAATTATCCCCCCCAAACAAAACAGCAAAAAAAAAAGTGTAGAATTCATTTAGTATATTTATAAGAGTTGTGCAACTGATAATACTATCTAATTTTAGAATATTTTTATTAGTCCCAAAAGAAACTCCCCAGTCCTTCTTCCCCACAGCCTCTGGCAACCACTAATTGCTATTAAGTTTTTAGTTTAGTTTAATTTTTAGTTTTGTTAAATGTTGTGTCTGCTTTTTACAAGGCCCTATGCTAGTTGTTGGGAAGGCAATACATCTTGGTCTCAACGTTTATAGTAAAGAATAAGAGAACTAGCCACATATTTTATGTATATGATAAAATATAGTAGGTGCCAAATAAAGGATTTTGAATATTCATACTTCTAACATGGATCACAACTTTATAGAATTTTAGTTGTTAGTGAAATCTCTTTCATTAACTGAGAAACTAATCTGAGACCCAGAGACATCGCTGTTACATAGTTCTTTGGCACAGCCAGAATAGTTTCTTAAAGAAATCATTTGAGATTACTGGGTCCTGAGAAATAAGATAGAGATAATTAAGCAGGACATTTCAGGTATGGGGGACAGTATAAACAAAGCCTCAGGGCACCTTTAGGAAATAACAAGTAGTTATTTTGTTTATTTTGTAAATTAACAAAACATTTTGTTTATTAGAGTAAAAAGTGCATGATGTGGAGAAATATGAAATAAAACTGATTTTGGAAAGATGGTGAAAGACTTTGAACTCCTTCAAGACACACAAATTTGTAATACATTTATTTGGGTAGGTAGTGAGGGATACCTAAGGTTATTAACAGGAGAGAAAAATGATTAGAAATAGGGATTAGGACAGTGCTCATCTATGTTGGAGAACTAGTTTTTTTTTTTTAATTGCATCGTTTCAAATTGATACACTTACAAAATATAATAAAAATGAATTACTAGAAAAATGAAGAGACATAAAATGTAAATCTACATTTTTTATGATGTTAAACAAACAAAATTTTTTTGTCAAATTGCTATAAAATTTTCTAACTATTTGCAATTTCTGTACATTTCATATCATGAATTAGTAACAACTATTCCCAAACCACCACTGGGCTGTGGACCACACTTTGAGTAGCACTACTTTAAAGCAATTAATCTGACATTAGTGTGCAGGCAGAGCAGTTGAGAGATGGTTGCTGAAGAGTTAATGAGAACCTAGATAAATTGTTAGCAGTGTGAAGATCTGGATTAGAGACATTTGGAAATTTAAATGAAGGCAAATAAGATGATGTAGATTTGAGGGAGAGGAAAGAAATGAAAGATATTAACTAGATTTTAGGCTTGAGGGGAAGAGAGTGCCAATAGCAGAAATAGAAACTAGCTTGAGGAGAAAGATACTAAATTAGGTTATCAACAAAAATCCACATTATCACATTTTTCTATTAAGTAAAGACACAATACATCATTTGGTTGATAATCTCAATTTGCACTCTCAAAAAAAAGCACATGTAACTTTTTCTTTTCTTTGATTGTAACAAACTTAGAGTCTATAATTACACAAACCCATAACCAAAACATGTCCAAGAAGATTTTAAACTTGTATCCTTGATCTCATTTGTTGTTGCAGTAACTGTTGTTGGGCCTTTGGCCAGGAAATTGTGACTCCTAGGCAGGGGGAGGAGCTAGGGATAAAGTTCACCATTGCCAAAGAAATTCTATTCCAAATGAATTTGTGTGGAGCAACAGTGATATCCAATGACAAGTTAAATTAGACACAGAGGTGTTTTCTCCAACACTGTCTCAGAAGATACATGCTGTTGAGGGGCCTGGTTCAGACTAAAACAGTCTTTCTGAAGTTAGGTTAAAGTCACACACAAAAAGTTATACTAGGGACTTGAAGAAGATTTTTGTTATGTGACTTCAAGAACTAGTTGACTCAGATAGTTTCACACTTTGCAGAACGGCAACCAGTGACAGATGAGGTAATGCTGCTTTGAATTATGAGTTAAATCTCCAAACCATTAAGAGTTTGCTATTTACAAAATTCCAAATTTAGCAAATTGCATGTTCATGTTCCTTAAGTGTGAGAATATTATATCCCTGTTCTTAGAGCTCATTATATTAATAGTCTTATTTCTTTTGGTTAATATCTGTATTTATTTTGATAGCATTTCTTCAAGTTTCATGCCTTACTACAGTGGGATATAATAGTAAAAGCTGTTACATTTGTCTTTCTGTTGAAGTCTGTGCCTGATTTTTTAGTGTTCCTTGATTTGTCTCCTAAAGATTGTCTCTTGTTTTTAATGCTCAGATCTGTATCTTGCAAATGACTTAGCATATAGGAATTTCTGGCTGACAATTGTGTTTTAAGATTAGGTGCTTAATTAGTTCAATCATGCTTTCTAGGTTGGCGACTTTGTGCTTTATTTAAAGCAAGCTATAGAGGTAGAGTATGTTCCACTGGTTAATAATTTAGAAAAGCGACACAAGTTAACTGGCATTGACAAAGATACAGTGAAGGTCCTGGGACCAAAAGAAATTTTTGGATTCCCTGAGGAGATATGATCTTTTTGTTTTAAATGTCTGATGAAACAGTGAGCCAGGCTTTTAATTGATACAGTACCTAATACTTTCTTTTGTTGTAACAGTAAAGAATAGTCATTAGTTTGAGGCCAAGAAATTAGTTTCTCTTTAAGACTGTGTTCTGGAGACGTGGTATTTCTGGCTCAAGGCTGCCTCTCTGCTGAAGTCAGTGCATACTTTCAGCATTTGGATGTTTATTATCTTGTAAGTCAGCATGTACATTACTGCAGTTCTCTAAAATGCAGCTGTTCCATTTCGTCATCATAGCTTTGCTTATGCACTTTAGATATTCACACATGAATTAGATTTAATTCCCTATTGCCCCCTTCTCCCATGTTTTGTAGCATAAATTAGGTAAAGAAAAGGAGAGATGAGAATATATGTGAGGTTTCTTTTTGTTTCATAATGAATTAGACAGGGAGACAAGAGTAATTGTTTCTCTTTTAAGTTGAGGGATTCCTTCTGTGAGTAGGGGTACCTATTTTAAATGAAAATGAAAAGATAAAGGGTATTTGGTTTCATAGGAAAATGTCCTTTTTTCTAATTTTAGACATCTAGAAAGTCTTTTTAATAGTTTTGGCTACTTCCTAAAAGACAGCTTCTAGAATATATGTCAGAAATGGTACCTGCTTTGTAATAATAAGCATTTGACAAATACTTTGATTGAATAAAGTGACTAGTCAAAGAGGAAAGCATGTGATTTGATGGATATTTAGCAACAGTTATTTTCGCAGAAACAATAGATTTTCTTATTCCTGAAATATGTCGTTCCCAGAGTTTGTATGGATGATACCCAAGGTACATTAAAATCTCTATATCCTTAAAAACATAAGGAGTACAGGCTTAACCTCTCTTCTGGATGAGAAAGAAGAGGGTAAACTCTCTAGGTGGGTCTGTTGATAGTTTCTTTCTCCATTTAGCAGTGATTGATAAAAGCAAAGTATCTTTTTCCCTGTGATTTTAGCCGTGCCTGAAACCAGCTTGCATCATTCTTCTATCAGAATCAAAGCTGTTTCTTTTATTATGTGGTCCCATATATATCTCTCCTGGATTGTATCATAGAAAGAAAATCTTCCCAGTCTGTTCCTGCCTGAATTCCCATAGAATATTTTAGGCATGTCAGCTGTTTGGGCTCTGATCAAGGATTTGATCCAGTTGGCCCCCTAGCCTGAATTCAGAGTGTGTTTGAAAAGCCTAAGCTTCAGTGGTAACATTTGGTTTCCAGAGTTAAAACCATTACTAACTAATATATATGTAAAATAGATAAACAACAAGTTCATACTCTATAGCACAGGGAGCTATATTCAATATCTTGTAGTAACTTAGGGTGAAAAAGAATATGAAAATGAATGTATGTATGTTCATGTATAGCTGACAGCATTATGCTGTATACCAGAAATTGACACAACATTGTAAACTGACTATACTTCAGTGAAAATATATATACAGAGTTAAAACCATTACTTGATGTCTTTTCCCTCTCTTGTGCCTTCATAAGGATTTATATAAATGGGAAAAGGTGATAGTAAAGTAGATGCTCTTATCAGTAAAAATAGAGTGAAGTTGATGAAGTGGTAGAAGAGTCATGGTGATATGTTTGGAGTTGTGGGGTATTTTAAAAAATTTTGGGTGGATGTCATTTATCCTCTAGTTCTTTGTGTCTTTCAGCCATCCACTATTCTTCCCCAACCCTCCCCCCCCATCCATTATTAACCCAATCAAAGTAAATGTTGATTTTTCCAGAAGACTAGGTTTTTTTAGGGAAAGAAAGTATAAATATTTTATATAATACCTCTCTCAGGACCTAAGAGTTTTATTCAACTAATCTAGTCTGCATAGCACACTATGAGACGAGTAATGATTTTCATGTTTTTCTGAAAATGACAGTTCTAATGCAAGGGCCTATTGATTTTAAGTCCCCAGCTAAAGTATTTTTAAGCAAATATTTGATTATTTGTCTGTTTAAAATTGGTGCATACATTCTGAGATGAGAGGGGTGAAGAGTTAAAAAAAAATCATTACCTAGATTTAATGGTTTCTAAACTCTTTAAGTTAAAATATGGAATATTCATCCCTGTGTGTGCTTATTTATACATTATACTACGCTATTCTTACTTGTGCATAATAGAAAATGTACACAAATTAGACATTTTTAAATGATGAAATAGTATCAGTGTAAGATCTAATACTTTCTTCTGTATCCCAGTGGAGTCTTCTGTATCCCCAGGTACAGTCACTCTTCTTTGGAGACTGCTGACGTAGATCGTTAATGGGGGAAGCCCAGCTTAGACATCTTTATTTTTAACAAGTTTCCTGGGTGATTTTTGAAGCATTCTCATTTCTCAGAGTTACTTATGAAATGAAGTCAAAGAAAAGGTTTGGTAATAAGAGGATGAACATTGGATAAAAGTAACCAAACCTGGGGATCAGATGGAAAGGATATCCTTATTTTCAGAGATGATTAAGACTTACCTGCAAACAGCATCATGGTGATGATCCACCATACTATTATATGTTTAGTTTTCCGTGTGTCTTCATAGTCGTCATTCTGAAATTTGAATCTGATTATTTTATTTCATCAAAATCTGATCATTTGTTCTTGCCTGCAGGATAAAGTCCAAACTCTCTAATGTGGCATACAGTCTTCATGATTTTGACCCTTGCTATCCTTCTTAGCTTCATAACCGTTTTTGCCTCTTTCCCTGTTCCTCTGGAAAAACCTCTGTTTGCAAAAACAAACAGAAAAGCAAAACTAAAGAAAACTTAGCTCCAGCCACAATAAATGTTTTATAGTTCACTACAAACCTTGTCTTTGCTTGGTTATTCTGTCTGGAATGCCTTTGTTGCTTTGTCCTAACTGGAAAACTTCTACTGATTAAGGTCAGCTCAAGCATCTCTTCTGGTCTCTAAACAACTTGTGTTCCCTCCTCCATGTTATTTTATAGCATTTATTGAATTGTTATAATTATTTGCTTATAAGTCTCTTCCCTGTTAGGCTGAATTCCTCAAGGATCGAGATTGTATGTTAAAATGTAAGTTCTATGAGGGCACATACTTATTTTTCTCTGCCATATCACAGTACCTGGCATATTATAGGCATTTAATAAGTATTTGTTGAGTGAATCTGTTTATATTTATGTCTTAAGTGTCTGGCATATGGTAGGCTTTAAATGAACCTCTGTTTATTAAATAAATTACAAATGAATGAGTGAATGAATTATAAAATCTCAGAAATAAGCTTATTTTATGGGGTTAGACTTAGAAAAGAAGAGCTGATTTTCTGAAATCTTGAGTACATGGCATTAAAACTAAGTCACAATAAGAAAATTCATGTATTTTCATATGATATCTGATGTTACTTATGGTATAATAAGGACTTGAGTTGTTTTTATTTTGAATCTTAATACTGATATTTAAATGAGATTAGAAAGATAGATAATTCCATTGAATTTAATTTTTTTATTGTTATTTCAGTGTTAATATCATTTTTACTCCTTTTTTTAGGGTGTTTGTGAACCGAAGTTTAGCCATGGAAAAAATTAAGTGTTTTGGTTTTGATATGGATTATACACTTGCTGGTGAGTAGCGCTTTCTGATTGCTTAAGAACTACTGCTTTAGATAAAACACAGTAAGCCATTCAATAAACACTTGTTCATTTAGTCATATGTCTAGCTGCCAGAAGCTCTTGTCTTCAGGCTGCTTCCATTGAGATTTGTGAATATTGAAATTATCAGATATCCTTGAGATTTAGATTGTACAGATAGGTAGAACAAGTGCTAAATTACTTTTGAGACCCTGGTAAGAAATGAAATGATGAAATTATACCTTACTGTGTATAGTTGGGCTTTTTTGGCTTTTACTTTATTAAACTGTTCTTCAAAGATAGAATTTTGTATCTACCACAGGTAAACTTTTTTCAGTTAAGAATCTTAATGTTATTCTTAAGACAAATGGAACATGTGTTCATTTTCTATTGAAATGATTTCACACATACTATGTAAAGACTTTTTAAAAACTAGAGCTGTTAGCTTTGTTCATTGTCAGATGGACCTTAAACACCAGCACTGAGCTGTTTTTCCGTTCCTGTCTCTGAGATATATTTGAAATAATCAGTGTAGTAGCCAACAGTTGCAACATCTTTTCAGAACTTAAGTTTTTATTAAAATATTTACAGTCTGGAGAAAGTGTCATTTAAGAGGTAGTAGGAATGAAGGACTGAGTTGAGCACATGTGCATGTATAATGCACATATCTATAGCTGTGACACTCAGAAAAGAATCTTTCAGAAATTTTCTCTAAAAAATACTGTCTTTAAGTACACAAAACCTTAAAATGTGTAGGTTCACTCATCTTCAGAAACCTTTTATATAATAGCATTAAAAATTGACTTCCATTTCAAATTAGACAAATTTCATTTGATGTTCAATTTAGACCACAAATATAAATGAATAATAAATGTACAAAAATGAACACATGTAGTTATAGGTACTTGCTACATAGATATGGGCATATTTACCAAACAAGTTATATATTAAAAAATGTACACTGACTTGATTTGAATTTCTCTTTCTTCCTTCCATATTCTTTGTTATTTATTTGGTTTTCTGTTGCCTTAAAGGTGTTTTTGCAGCATTTAGATTCTTTTATATTTTCCTAACTGGATGCAGACTCTTTCAGGTATACTTGTCAGAAATCAGGTGGAAGCACTGTACTCTCTCAGTGTAGATCGTGCTGTCCAAATTGGGAGAAAATCCTAGTCTCTCTCCTTTGTAGAATTCTAGCTCCCCAGGGAAAAGAATGGTGAGGTAGTTTGGCAGCTAAAAGGGATGTTATCTAAAGCAGAAATAGAAGTAAATGGGGTCAAAAAGTGACAGTCTTTTTTTCTTAGTTACTAAGACATCTCACTGTATTGAAATAGCTCAATGCAGTATTTGTTGAAAACCTGTAATGTGCTTGGCACATTTTTTTTTTACTGAGCATTGAGATAACTATATCCCAATGAATAATTTAAAAAAGAATTCTCTTGTTTCACAAAAAGGCCACTGAATCTTAGTTTCTAAATTTTAAAGCTAAATTATGATTTTTGTTTTTTGTAATCCCATTTTATATTTTAATGTTTGCTCTTAGTCTAGACACTAATATACTTCATTTATATAGAAGTATAATAGTAATTATTAACATTTATTAAGTGTTTATTATATGCCAAGCCCTATTTTAAGTGTTTTACTTAGGTTCTTTCATTTAATATGTAGATTATCTCATTCACATCACTTACTTAATTTTTACAAAATCCCCATGTGGCAGATAGTACTATTACTGTTTTCCTTTTACAGATAATGCCAAGATTTTTAGGACTTTGTCTAAAGACGTTGGCTATGATATAGCTGAACTAAGATTCAAGTGTAAGCACACATGTATATCTGTGTTATACAATATATATGTATATAATGTTTAAGTTATCATTTTGAATAATGACAGTTTATAGTGAGGTTTAATTTCAAACCAGGCACCCCAAGAAACAAATCAAGACTTCAGCACTCCAAAGGACAAAGCTCTTTAAAGTAGTCCTCTTGAGAGACTATACATTATTTCAAGAAGTCTATGTTGGATGAAAAACGTTGTTACTATCCTTGTGGTATTGCCTTCAGTTCATAAAAGCACATAGGAAAAGAAGTTTATTGACTTTATACTTGCACCTGTTTTCCAGAATGGTATTCATTAAATTTATCTGTGACTAACTTTTGGTTATTTAAACAAACCAACCACACCCTTAAAGTGCTAAGGACTTTTCATCAGAAAAAGTGCCATGAAGTACAGAGACAAGACTAAAAGAAATGTTTTTTTTAAAGCTTTGAGTATTTGGGATAAATATTCCTAAAATAAGTGTAATAGCTTCTCAGGGTAAGTTCTTGGAAAGGGCCTGTATTCTTCCTCAAGCCTTCTCTGAGACTACCTTCTCTGTAAAATCCTGACACCTTGGCATATCATTTATCAGAGCGCCTTGTATGTCAAGGCAGCTTTTGTTCACTTGCCTGTCTTCCTGTTGACCTGTGAGTTCCTCAAGGGTAAGGGTTTCTTTTTCACATTTATATCCTATGTGTTGCCTGAACCTCACATATAGTAGGTGCCCAGTAAATATTTACTGAATGAACAATTTGAGTGTATCAGCTTTAATATATCAGTTTAAAAGTTAATCATGGTACTTTAGTTTACCCAGTACAAAATGTACACTATCAGTGAAATATTTTTAAATACAAACTTATTTTTAAAATTTTAATAAACTTTATTGAAGAATAAGTTACATATTAATAAAACAGATGCATTTTAAGTATATAGATTGAATTTGACAAAATGTATGCACCTGTCTAACCACCACCACAATATTTCCATCACTCCAAAAAGTTCCCTCATTCCCTTTTTGAAGTCAGGTTTTTCTTCTGCACCCCCCTCTGCCTCAGTGCTTTTTGTCATTACAGATTAATTTTACTTTTTCCAGAACTTCATATAAATGGAGTCATACACTTAAAGCATTCTTGTGTCTGGCTTCTTTTTCTCAGTGAATCGTTTTTGTAATTCATTCATGTTGTGTCTGTCAGTAGGTAGTTCATTCTTTTTTTTTTTACCTCCAACATTAAAAAAAATTTTTATTTTGAAATATTTTTAGACCTATGGAAAAGCTGCAAAAATAATAGTTTGCCTTTACTCTCTCCTAATGGTAACATCTTACTTGACCATGGTAGACTATAGTACAGTTATAAAAACTAAGAAATTAACATTAGTACAATACTATTAATTGAACTACAGACTTTATTCAGTTTTTACACTAAAGTCCTTTATTCCAATCCCAAGATCCAATCCAGAATCCCACAGTACATTTAGTTCCTATATTTCTTTTTTTAACTTCCTTTCTTTTTCTTTTTCTTTTTTATTTATTGAATTAGGTCAGTTTACAATGTTGTACCAATTAGTTGTTATATTTCTCTAGTGTCTTCTGTGACACTTCCTAAATATTTCATTGCTTTGACACCTTTGAAGAGTATTGGATAGGTAGGTATTTTTGTAGACTGTTCTACAATTTGGGTTTGTCTGATGTTTTTTCATGAATAGATTGAAGTATTTTTTATATTTGGGAAGAATACCATAGAAGTGATGTCCCCTTCTTAGAGCATGATATAAGGTGTACATAATGTTATTAGGTCTTATTACTAGTGATGTTAGCCAGTCAACATTATGAAACTCTCCTTTCTTTTTCTGGAGAGGAGACCAAGTAGTAGTCCTTTGTTTGTATACTGCAATTTGTTTTCCCCTCAATTAGACCTGCTGAGTGCTCTGGTTTCCTATTTTTTTAAGGTGCCCTAATGTAGGTCCATTCTAGACTCCAGATTTTGTGTTTGTGCTTTTTATCTGAGAGTAATCTCCAGCCTTTTCGTGCTTATGTGAGACAGACAGATGGATCAGACTTGTAAGTGCATTCTCCAGGACAAATCAAGCCAAAAATCACCTTGAAAATCAACCTAAGATTAGGTCCTTGGGCTTGTGAGAGAACAAAAAAGTTTTTAATCCAGTTATTCCTTCTCCGCAGAGTGAAGAGACCACTGTATACTCTTTGTGAATTTTGTTTATTTGGTTTAATTTGCATAAGGGACTCCTAAAAATGTTATGCTGCCGAACTTGTTGTTACTAACAGTGGACAAAAAAATGAAAATAGAAAACAAAAGAATTGAAGTTTTTAAGGTTTAGTGCTTGTTAATTTTTCAAGTTGTATTTGCAGAAACAGATGCTCTGGTTTCCATTACTCTTAGTATTCTGTTACTTAATTTTATCATATTCTACCCAGAAATTTATTGCTGAGGTTTCAAATGAGAAATTCGTTTCTGATTAAATGAGTGACATAATGTACTTATATCACCTCCTCAAGGTTATAGATCACTTCCTGATAGACTGCTACTCTACAAAATGTGGTTTCTTTATCAAGCAAAATGTTAGTCGGTAGCTGCTAAGTGAGAGTAATCTGGGTATAAAAAAGTGATTTTTAAAAAAGCCAGGATAACCTTTCTGTTTTGAAGGATAAGCCCCATACATTCTGACTTTGGACCCAGTCTTGCTTTTATCCTTACCTTTAGATGCTAATGTGGTTGGAGGAAAAGGAGAAACCTCAGAGGATGATAGACCTAGGTTTGGATCCCAGCTCTACCTCTTGGCCACCAGCATGTTATTTAACCTCCCTGAGTCTCAGTTTCTTCATTTAATCCAAAAAGATGGGTAGGGCATGGGGATAAACTGTTGGTATAAGGTTTAAGTGAGATGATGTATATAAAATAATTAATGCAGTGAAAGTAGTTTTTATTAATTACTTATTTATTAATTACTATACTGAACTTGAGCTGTAAGAGAAGTGCTGAGGAGAAAAATATCAATATTAAACTCATTTGCACTCGTGTATATTGTGGGAAAACCTGGAATGCTAAACGGATGGCTGTGGAATATTGAATCACTCTTTTGTTTTTTAATTTTCTAAGTATTGCGTATGATCATGAACTTAATAGAAAGTTAAAGTTTTCTGAGTAGATTTTTAATGACAAGATATTTAACATCAGATTCTCCATAGAAATTAAGCAGTGTTTCCGGTAAAGGGTTATTTTTTTAGCAGGATCATGCTGAAGAATAGATTTCTGAGACAAGGTCCTTATTTAAATTAAAATTTTTTTACTTTATGACAGAAGTATCACTGATACACTTCTAATAAGTGCAAGGGGAGTTATTTGCTTTTTTGATACAGTAAGACTCTTTTAAGTAGAAAAAAGTAGTTGACCTTTGCAGTTCCATGGAAGACTTAAATGTGCAGAAGTTCTATAGAGTTAACATCACAATTATATATGTAGAATTGTTATGTTTTCAAAAGTCCTTACCCCACGGGAGAGTAGAGCAGCATTTTTTGACTGGGGAGAAAGTTTGTTAGTATATTTATTACTTAATGCCCTTCACACATGTAGAGTGAGTGACTTTTACTTTAGGATTATGAAAATGTATTACTATTTCTAACTTGGTTCATTTAGGAAATCATCTTGATTTTTCTTTTTTTCAATTAAAAAGTCTGGTGGGTTTTTTTTGACCCTCCTGGGCTCAGAGATCCAAAAGAGATACGTTCTAATATTTTACCAGCTCCGACACCTTTAGGTTTTGAGCCACTTCAATAAGTCCAACAGTAAGTTCCTTATTTCTGTTTCCATTTCAGAAGTAGTGGATGTATGGACAGTGTCTAATCTCTCCCATTTTTTTCTGAGAAATTATCAGGAGGAAGAGAAACATTTAATAAGCACATACTGTTACGAGCTAGAAAATGTACTTTGTGTATAGTATACTTTTTAATCCTCAGTGATCTGAAGTAAGGATTACTAGCTGCATTTTTCAAATAAGGCCACCATGTCAAGAGATAAAATGACTTGTACATAGCTTGTATATTGACTTAAGACTCAAAGCTAGAATTTAAACCCGGGTCAGTTTTTATTTCTCATGCTGCTCCCAGCTCTCACAGGTATAGAAATTATTTACCAACCTTTAGACAAGAACTCAGTAAAGAAAAAAGCTCATAGACATAAAAGATTATCCTTCATTTTCCCCAAAATGGGAATTCTTCCTAGGGCAGACTGCATCTTGTTCTTGCATTTGAATGTAATCCTCATCCTTAGAATACAGATACTATAGTCCCCTCTTACCCTCAGTTTCACTTCCCATGGTTTGATTTACCCACAGTCAACCATGGTCCAAAAATATAAATGGAAAATTCCAGAAATCAGTGATTCTTAAGTTCTTAATTGCATGCTGTTCTGAGCAGCATGATGAAATTTCACACCTTCCTGCTCCATCCCACCCAGGGTATGAATCATCCTTTTGTCCAGTGTATCCTGGTCTGTTAGTCACTTGGTAGCCCTTTCAGTTATTAGATTGACTGTCATGACATTGTACTGCTTGTTCAAGGAACCTTTTTTTTTTTTTAAATAGTGGCTCCAAAGAGCAAGAGTAGCAATGCTGGCAGTTCATATATGCTGAAGAGAAGCCTAAAAGTGCTTCCTTTAAGTGAAAAAGTGAAAGTTCTCACGTTAATAAGGGAAGAAAACAATCATATGCTGAGGTTACTAAGATCTACAATAAGAACGGATCTTCTATTTGTGTAATTGTGAAGGAAACAGAAATTCTTGCTAGTTTTGCTGTTGCACCTCAAACTTCAAAAGTCATGGCCACTGGGTGTATGAGTGCTTAGTTAAGATGGAGAAGGCATTAAATTTGTATGGTAAGATATTTTGAGAGACCACACATAACTTTATTATAGTATATTGTTTTAATTGTTCTGTTTTATTGTAAGTTGTTATTGTTTATCTCTTACTGTGCCTAATTTATAAAGTAAACTATCATAGTTGTGTATGTATGGGAACAAATGTGGTGTAAGGTTCGGTACTATCTGTGGTTTCAAGCATCCACTGACAAGGAGAGGAGACTACCATAGTTTTACACAATTTTTCTTTTGTTTAATTTTTAGAAACAACCTTAAGGGGATGAAGCCTTAAGGGTACAGTATAAATACTCTGTTCCAAGTATTGTTAGAATTCTAGAGGGCTTGAAAGTATACTTTGGACCCTTTCTTTTTGAATTTTTTTTGTCCTCCCCTTTCTAGGCCATGTCATTGGCCACCGGGGGTGAAATTTAATTATCCTAACCTAAGCACTTTGCATCAACAAGCCTAAAGTGGGAAGGGAAGATAGAGTAAAGCTACTATATGAGTATCAGGGAAGAAATAAGAGAAACTAGTTCTTCCTACTGCTTAATCAGAGTTATCCTGCTACTAGCAGAAGCATCTCAGGACTTTTGATCTCTCATCCTATCCTCCCAGGTGTAGTAGGTGCACTCTGATCTTGTTTTATTATTGTTGGAATTGACTCAACTCACTTGACATTTAAATGAACATTTTTTTGCATGCTGTATTTACTTGGACCAAAGTACAAGGCACTCAGATCATGTTTCTGTCAGTGACTGTATATTCTTACCAAATTTATTGGCATTAGAGGCATTTAAAGGGATGAGGAAAAACAATCTAAAGTAAGAAGTATTACACAGTATTAGCATACTATCACTGAAGACATCTCAAACAAGGTAGAGAACCTTTTTTCTCCCTTTTAAAAATTGTGGTAAAACGTACATAACATAAAGTTGACTACTTTCTCCATTTTTAAGCATATAATTGAGTGGCATTAAATACATCCACAATGTTGTGCAACCTTCACCTCTGTCCATTTCCGGAACTTTTTCATCATCCCAAACAGAAACTCTGTACCCATTAAGCAATAACTTCCCGGGCCCTCATCCCCTCAATCCCTATAACCTCTGATTTTTCTGTCTCTGTGAATTTACCTATTCTAGATATTTTATATAAATGGCAGAATCATAGAATATTTGTCTTTTTATGTCTGGCTTATGTCTCTTAGCATGTTTTTAAATTTTATCCATGTTGTAGCATGTCTCAGAATTTCATACCTTTTTAAGGCTGAATAGTATTCCATTTTATGTGTATACCACATTCTGTTTATCCATCATCTGTCAGTGGACACTTTGGCTGCCTTTTGGCAACTGTTAGTAATGCCGCTGTGAACATTGATGTACACGTATCTGCTGAGTCCTTGCTTTCAGTTATTCTGGGTCTATACCCTGGAATGGAATTCCTGGATCATATGGTAATTTTATGCTTAATTTTTGGGGAACTGCCACACAGTTTTCCACAGTAGCTGCACCATTTTATAGTCTCACCAGCAATGCAAGAGGTTCCAGTTTTTCCACATCCTTGCCAACCCTTGTTATTTGGGTTTTGTTGTTGTTGTTGTTGTTGTTGTTGTTGTTTTGATAATAGTTATCCTAATAGGTGTGAGGTGGTATCTTACTGTAGTTTTGATTTACATTTTTCTAATGGCTAGTGATGTTGAACATTTTTCATATTCTTATTAGCCATTTGTATACCTTATTTGGAGAAATAATCTATTCAAAATCCTTTGTCCATTTTAAAATTTGCATTTTTTTTTTAGGGGGAGGTAATTAGGTTGGTTTGTTTATAATGGAGATACTGAGTATTGAACCCAGGACCTTGTGTGTGCTAAGCATGCATTCTACCACAGAGCTACCCCCTCCCCCCGTGCATCCTTTTTTATTTAAGTATAGTCAGTTTGCAGTGTTGTGTCAATTTCTGGTGTACAGCATAATGTTTCAGTCATACCTATACATATGTATCTTCATTTTCGTATTCTTTTTCATTATAGGTTACTACAAGATACTGAATATAGTTCCCTGTGCTATTCATTGTTGTTTATCTGTTTTATATATAGTAGTTAGTATCTGCAAATCTTGAACTCCCAGTTTATCTCTTCTCATCCCCTTTACCCCCTGGTAACCGTAAGTTTGTTCTCTATGTCTGTGAGTCTGTTTTGTAAATAAGCTTGTGTCCTTTTTTTTCTTTTTTTAAAAAAATTCCACATATAAATCATATCATAAAGTGTTTTTCTTTCTCTTTCTGGCTTAATTCACTTAGAATGACAGTCTCCAGGTCTATCCATGTTGCTGCAAGTGTCGTTATTCTTTTTATGGCTGAGTAGTATTCCACGTGTGTGTGTGTGTGTGTGTGTGTGTGTGTGTGTGTTTGTACACACCACATCTTTATCTGTTCATCTGTTGATGGACATATAAGTTATTTCCATGTCTTGGCTGTTGTAAGTAGTGCTGCTACAAACATTGGGGTGCAACTGTCTTTTCAAGTTAAAATTTTCTCCAGATACATGCCCAGGAGTGGGATTACTGGATCATTTGGTAACTCAATTTTCAGTTTTTTAAGGAACCTCCATACTGCCTTCCATAGTGACTGTACCAATTTATATTCTCACCAACAGTGTAGGCGGGTTCTTTTTTCTCTACACCCTCTCCAGCATTTATTATTTGTAGACTTCTTCATGATGGCCATTCTGACTGGTGTGCAGTGAGACCTCACTCTAGTTTTGATTTGTGTTTCTCTAATAATTAGCAGTATTGAGCATCTCTTCTTGTGCCTGTTGGCCATCTGTATGGTTTTTTTGGGGGAGGAATGCTGTTTAAATCTTCTGTACATTTTTGATTGGGTTGCTTTTTTTTTTATAATTAAGCTGTATGAGCTGTTTGTATATTTTGGAAATTAGTCTCTTGTTGGTTGCATCATATGCAAATATTTTCTCCCATTCTGTAGGTTGTCTTTTCATTTTGTTGATGGTATCCTTAGCTGTGCAAAGCTTTTAAGTTTAATTAGGTCCCGTTTGTTTATTTTTGCTTTTATTTCCATTACTGTAGGAGCTGGTTCCAAAAAATATTGCTGTGATTAATGTCAAAGAGTGTTCTGCCTGTTTTCCTCTAGTTTTATAGTATCTGGTCTTACATTCAGGTCTTTAATCCATTTTGAGTTTATTTTTGTGTATGATGTTAGAGAATGTTCAAATTTTATTCTGTTACATGTCCAGCTTTCCCAGCACCACTTATTGAAGAGACTGTCTTTCTCCATTTTATATTTTTGCCTCCTTTATTGTAGACTAATTCACCATAAGTACATGGGTTAATTTCTAGCCTTTCTATCCTGTTGCATCGATCTGTGTGTCTGTTTTTGTGCCAGAACCATACTGTTTTCATTACTATAGCTTTGTAGTATAGTCTGAAGTCAGGGAGCATAATTCCTTCAGTTCTGTTCCACTTTCTCAAGATTGTTTTGGCTATTTGGGGGTCTTTTGTGTTTCCATACAAATTTTAAATTTTTTTTGTTAAAACAGGGTCTCTTAAAGGAACACATTTCTTGAAAAGTTTTTTGTACAAACCAAGGAAGATGACCTTCATCAGAAAGGCCAGAGAAATTCTCATTGTTCTAGGTCATGAGACAGTGGTCAGAGCATCCTTCTCACAACTTGGAAAATGTCGAACTTGGACATTACTCCACAATCCTCCAAACAGATGGTATGCAAGAGAATTTTGTGTTAGAGAATGAGCACCTCCAAGTCAGTGAAAGGTTTTAACCTGTATATGTCCTCTGACTTATTCTTGAGGGATTTATCAGTTTGTGAATGGATTGAATTATAAATTGAAATTAAAGGAATATAAAAATAGGTGTAGTTTGGTAAGTGAAATGCAGTCATTATCCTTAGTGATCTTTTTTCTTTTTTTAATTTTATTTTTTAATGAAGTGTAGTTGATTTACAGTGTTAGTTTCAGGTGAACAGCAAAGTGATTCAGTTATATATATACACATATATTTTCGGATTCTTTTCCGTTATAGCTTATTACAAGAAATTGAATATAGTTCCCTGTGCTATACAAGTGATCTTTTTTTCTTAAAAGAACTTTTGAACTGGATTTTTTTGTTTCTTATTTTTCTGAGATAGATTATGGGGATAAGCTGAGTGTTTGAACAGAGAAACTACAGTAACAGATAAAAAGGGGCGGGGGGGAGGGGAACCTGTGTCCAAAAAGAGATTTCCAAAAAAGAAAAAAAACAAAGGTTATGGTTCATAAAATTACCAATAAAAATAAATTGGAAAACACCCTCATAATACCAAGCAAAATAAAAATCTTGTTGGAATGTATTATGAGGACTCAACCCAAAAAGGAGAACTGTGAAGGTGAAAAGTGATAATTTAATTCTAGAGTCCAGTCAGTGATGTGTATCAAGGATCCAGCTAGAGTAAGCTGTACTTGACAGGGCCTATGGTTTAATGAGTTTACATAGCTGGAAGTTTTGTTACCTATAAAGCAATAAAATTTACTTTTATGTAAATCCCCAAAAGAGATTTGAGGTAGCTTATAAAATTAAACACATATAAAATTGGTCAAAAGACTGATTTTTATAAAAGAAAGTCCATAAGAAAATATGCTTCCAAATAGATATTATCCTTCATAAAGTCACCTTATTAGGGAAAACTTATTGCAGTTATCTTAGAATTTCTTAGAATTTTAGGAATTCTTTTGAAATTGTTTTCATAACCAGTTCATAAACCCACAAGAAAACCTGCTTCATTGCTTCAAGTAGTCACATCTGTTTTTTAACCCAGCTTGAATTCCTCTTTTTGTTGCTAGTTGTTCTGAATAACTGCCCCCCCAACCCTTAATTAAATTCATCATCTTTTGATGAAAATATGCCACCAGGAAGGATATATTTCTAGAACAATGTGCTATAGACCCTGAAATAGTTTTGAAAGAAGAATTTCAGATATGTTTTGAGTGATGATTTGCATTATTGGAATAAATGTATATTGCCTTGGGAGTGATTGTTTTGAGTGGGAAAGGCTCCTTTGGATGAGTAAGTTTTATTAAGTTTGCTTTTAAAAGATGTTACTGGGGTGGGGGAAAAAATAAAAGGCACTATTTTATGTCACAACTCATAATACAATTTGTTTTCGTTTCAGATTTTTGTTTGTTTCTGTTGTTTTGAGGTACCTGTCTTTTAGAGCAGGAGAACTTACTTGAATAAATTCAGTGATCCTTATATAAAGATATTTGTCGTCTTTATTATTTTGTTTCTATGACTGAACTAAGCTTTTTTAAACTAAGCTATTGTTGATGGCATTCCTAATTTAAAGTTTTTCTCGCATGTTTACACTGTTTAGTTTTCTTTGACCCAACATATCACCTTATGTGTTAACTCTGATTTCCTAAGAGTATTAATGCATGGTAACACTAAGCCAGTACTGTCATACGAAAATATGAGTGCTTTTGGTAGAACTGATTTTCTCATCAAGACTGTAAAATTGATAACCGTAGTATAGTTAAAATATTTCTGAGCAATTCTTAATTTGGAATGCTCTTATTATAACTTATTGCTGATAAAAGACTGTTCTAGTATTGTGTTGGCCTCTAAATGGGAAGGATTTTTAAGCAGTAACTAAATGATCATCTGACCTAGTTAATGAAGTAATTCTGTAGTTGCATATATATGATACTTATGTACGTTTGTGGTACTTAAATATTCTTTGTAAGATAAGTTTAAAAACGTTTCATCTGATAAAAGTTTTTCAGTTGGGGAGAATAAATTAGGTAGGGTAAGTGAAACAAGAATCCAAAATAGTGATGATTATTAAAGCTTGGGTGATAGGTTTAAAGCAGCTCATTTAATATTTTCTGTACTTTTGTGTGTGATTAAAAATATCCTTAATAAAATTAAATTTAAAAATCAGGTGAAGGAAACTGACAAAATACCAATGAAGTGATTTTTTTTAAAGGATATTTAAATTTAAAGGTCTTTTCTAATCTTTTCCACTTGAGAATGTAATCTTTATTTTAGCTCTTCTTACTGCTTTTTCTTAAACTTGAGGATTTCTCACACTACCTCCCTCAGGAAATGAAACACTGTTTCTTCAGCCAAGCATATTTTTGAGGTGGTCTCTGTATGTTAAGAAAGAATTTAAAAAGAAGTAATATCTTTCTTGTGGATTAAAGTTCTTTGTATTAGTTGAGATAAATACCCTCAAGACTATTATTATTTTTAGATATATATTTATATTACATATATATATCACCTATTTTAGATACATAAATTACTTTCAGGCAGCCCTATTTATATACATATGTATGAGTCTATGCTTAGTTTCCAAGCTTTGATTCCCTTTATGTCATTTCTCTATCCCAGTTAGGGTTTTAAATAATTTTAGATTCATCTCTCTGAATTGCAGTAATATATGGTTTGTTCTTAGATCATTAAGAGATTTAAAAGATTGCTTAATAAAACCTAATTCCATCTTCTCTGTATTTTGTGATGAGTGACAGAAATAATCCATTGCCAGTATTTATGATCTTTACTTCCCATTGCCAGTCATAAAAAGTATTCAAAGGTAAGCTAAATACGTTTTTATAAATAAATATCATGTAGTATTAGTTGCATCAGTGAAGTTACTAAAATGAAACTTTTAAAAAATATCCCATGCCATTTTCAACATGGATAAACTTATTTTCAGAGTAGTCCCAATATAATAGCTATCTTTGATTAATTATCTCTTTTTTTGGTTACATATTCTCTGAATGTTTATCATGGGGATAATGGCCACTGAGAAAAGGACGAATAATGGAGTTAAGCTGTGTAGGGAAGATTCAGGTTAAACCTTATGGATAAAACCTGCTGAGTCAGGGAACCCAGGCAGATCATTAAATGATTGTGATTCTTTCAGTCACTGTGAACATTTGTTTGATTTCACAGTTATGAGAAGGAATCAGATTCAGATTAATTACACTTGTTATGGCATAATTGTTACGGCGTCATGGTAGGGGACCAAACTAAGTGACTACATAAAACTTCCTTCATTTCCTACATTTTAAAATCCACCCCTCAATTTTTCCTTCAGATGAATAGAATAAGCAACATTGTCTTGGGTACTCTGTGGTTATTGAAGAATGAATTTAGTTACACCTGGATTTCCAACTCATTAATTACCTAAATTCTATTTACTTTTTTAAGGCTCTTTAAAAAGGATAGTCAGAACATTTCAGTTAGATGGGAGAACTTACGTGGAAGTATCTGATCTAAAGTATATGCTAGAGGTTGCACAACTGTGACCTATGGACCCAGCTCAGACCACAGACCATAGTTTGGCTCAAATAGAGTTTGTTGGTTTTTAAAATTGAGTCAGTAGTTAAAAATTGGAAGATACCAAGTAAAAATCTAGGCTGGCTGTTACCACATAAATGGCAACTTTTGGTTCTCATTCCCACAGGAAAGTCAGCTACAGCTGACAGCTACTTCTCCCTTTAGGTAAGACATGTACCAACATTTGGACCATTTCTCACATTAATTGACCTACCTGACCCTAGTATAGGTATTTGGAACATATTACCTGAATTTGAATCTCCGAAACTTTGGCAAACTATAGTACCTTGAAATACTGGTTATGAAAGTGAATTATAAAAAAAAAATTATCTGTGTAAACCTGAGTGAATCATACACATTTTTAAAGACTTCCTGGGCTGGGTTAATTGGCCCCGTTTCTGTCCCTCTATACCTCCTTAGTCATGTTGTGCTATGGATCTTCCAAAATTTGTCGTAAATATCTAGTTGTATATCCCTGTAATGCACTGTGTACTCCTTCATGCCAAAGACCATGAATTGTTTTGTTTTTTTCCCTCAGCATCTAGTACCTGTACACAGTAGGCATCTAAGTTACATTCTTCTAACTTTAATACAGGCATTTGAGTGTAATGATGTGTTCTTATTTTGAGGGGAAATATATATACTAGCTAGTTTTTTTTAAAGTACAAGCAGCTCCTTTGGTTAAAGAGGAGTTTTAAAGTTTTATTTCAATAATTTTCAGTTTTCCTGTTTCAATTTAAAAACAATACTCTAAATATACATTTCTAGTAAGTGTGCAGGTTCTCAGAGGGAAAAAATTGAATTAGGTAATTGTTTTTCATTTTACTTTAAAATAAATAGTCTCTTAATTCTCTTGGTAATTTTTTAAACAAATCTCCCATTTAGTTTTGCTTTTGCAATAAATTGAAATAGGCAGTCTTTCAGACCACTTGTTTACTTATTTACATATCTAGTCTTTTGGGAGTTGGCTTTCTTTTATATTACTAAAAATGTTACATGGTATCTAGCTTTTGTATTTTAGGTAAATTAAAATTGAGATCATTTTTAGAATTTTTCAGTAACTTTAAAGATCATTTGTGGTCTCTTGGATTAGAGATAAAAATTTTGACTATATGTATGTTACTGTGTTGGGGTTTTCAAATAGTTGTGAAAAGTGCAAAAAAGTCTCCTGGTATCTGTTTATATGAGAATGGAAAAGATTTTTTTAAGTTTTCTTATTGATAATGTGAATTATTGCTTTTTCTAGTTAACAGTCTCAGAGAGCTAACAAATCATGTAGCCTAAATAGAGAATGTGGATGTTCTCATTTACAGCATAAAAATCAGTAACTATTTTTGGGTGGTTGGGTAGGATTTTGTTTTTCATAGTGATTGGTCATATTGGTTTCCCCTAGTTGTAATGTTTTTAGGACTTTTAGACATTATATTTGGTTATTTTTGCTGTTCAACTTAGGACCGTCTCCCTTTCACAAAAACATCCATAAGTTGGATGAATCTAACCATATGTTTTCAAAAACCTTAATGTCTCTGGGGAAAATGACTCCCTATAAAGTTTAAAATAATTCATATCTTAGAAGTGTCAATATCTTGGAAGGATTCATGTATCTTTAAGTCAGTTATTTTACTAGACCAGGTAGTTCCTTTAATTTTATGACAGTAGAATAATATGACCCTATTTACCAAGGGCAAATATCTACTCACAGAATCAAAATAAAATTTTTTCCTCCCTTCCACATTTAGACATCTGGTTAGGTTTTTTCAGTAGGGTGAAGTAGGTTCTTATCTATATTAAGATCACAAATTTAGGTGTTGGAAGGGTAGAAAAGTAGGTAGATAGGTACAGGTAGACTTAGTTTAAATGGGTATGTAAAACCAAGATGAGACTGCTCTGGTTTATTCTTGTGTCCTTTATCAATCTGTTTCACTTACTAAAGTTTTAAATGCTGTTTACCAGTTGCATTCAGTTTCTATCATATAAACCTGAAATGTGCTAGAGAAACTAAGACAAAATAAATTTATTTTTGTCTTTCGACTTAACATTTCAGGATCAGACTCGATTTGTATTCTAGGCTCAAAGTACCAGAAAAGTTAAATTATGCATAATACTTAGGCTTATCTTAAATACCCTTGTTTTGTTATGGCCAATTAGATGAATTTTAGTGATGGTCAATGGCTTCTAAATAGGAGGGCAGTAACTCCTGTAAATACCAGTTTCCAAATGGTATCTCTCTGTTCCAGCCCATCGCAACAGCTTTAAAACCAGTTTTTGTTTTTGTTTTTGTTTTGTTTTGTTGCTTTGTTTTGTTTTTTAACAGGCGAGCCAGTGTAACTCCTTCAAGACTGGAGTGACACACTCTGCATCTGCATCTGCCTCATGTGAGTTCTCATTTTGGCAGCAGCATTCTGCTAGGCTGGAACCTCTGTAGAGGTTTGCCCTTCCTTTTTCTAAAATCTATAAGCTATTACACAGTGTATCTTGGTGGCAGAGTTAAAAAGTGCATGAGAATTCCAGACTTCCCTTGCAGAAAGTTTTCAGCTCATTCCAAAGGGGCTGCCTCCTCCAACGTAGGTTCTATCTTGTATGAACAAAACATACTCAAAACAGAGCCCACAGCTTTCATCTCCACAGCATGCAACTGATATTTTTTGAAGAGCTGTTTTTTCTTTGCAGATTATGAAGTAACGAATATCTTAAATGCTCTCAGTAGCTTCAGCTTTCAAAGCTTCGCTTGTTCTCTTTATAGTCTGGTTACGTAACCTGAGAACACTGTGTGCTGCCCTAGTGCCTGAAGCAGTCCTCTTTTTTGGACTCTAGCCCTTAAAATAACTTCTTCCTTTGTCTTTGGATATTGGGTAAATTAGGGTAGGCCTGAGGACTTTCTCAAAGAAGAAATAAGCAGTGAATGTGTGAGGTTATGTTGACTCTTGAAGCTTGGCTGTGTTTTGGAAAGTCAGTTGCAAGAACTGAGCTAGAAGCTATGCATCATCTAGTTGCCAGTTTTGCCAGAGAAATTGAAATTAGAGCCTTTGCAGCTGTGGAGAGGCATATAGAGCCTTAAGTCTAAGGTTGTACATATGGTTCCCCACAGATGTCAAGGCTGGCTTTGAAGAGCCTGGCTGATTAAAGAAGGAATTTTGCTTTTTATTTGTCCATTTAAGGAATGATGGTACTTTATAGGCTGCAGGAATAGTCGTTTTTGCCACCAGGTCAGAACAAATTGTGATTATTCCCAAGGGACACTTAGAACAAAACATCTAAACTCATGCTCTGTGCAGCTACAGTTCTGCTTCTGCAGCCCTAGTTGAACTGTATAGTTCTCTAGCAGATGGTTTAATGACCTGGGAGTTAGTGTTACTGAAATGATTATCTGGGAAGCTTATGAGAGAATGTCAATAGCTTGTAGGTCTTGCTGATTAATATAGAGCTTAGTGAAATAGATAATGTTGTCAAAGTCGAACTTGGACTCTTCTTTGCTAAATCCATTCCCACCTGTGACTAGAGTAGTTTATTTTGAACTAGTTGAAAGAAATTGGAGGGAGAGTAGTGTGTTTCAATACCCAAGCTTAAGTTTTGCTGTCCTGTGTAATCTAGAAATTACATATACCTATAATTACACTGTACCCCCACCCCACCCCAAAAGGCTTCAGATGAGACTTGGGGATTAGATTCTGGCTTCAGCTGATGTTTATACTTGCTATGTAACTTCACGTCAGCAAAGGGGAAAATACATTGTATTTTTGGGAAGTACCCTAAACTCACTGAGAGAAAGGAAATTTAAAGTATTTATTTCTATAGGTGGAATTTCTAGAAAGTCACCTCAGTTGAACACTTGGAAATTCTTCCCTGGATTCAACACAATGTGGCAAGAGTATAGTGTTGTATTTTCTGCTATTCTATGTTTTTTGGTGACAAAATGGGGAATTGAGACACCACCACCCCACCTCACCCACATTTTTTTCACTAAAAATTCTGAATAAATTAATTTGGATATTAATCTACATTGCCTCATAGAAATAGATTTTAACCACTTATTCTATCACTTCTCTAACTAGGGAAAATTGTTTATTTAGGAGTGAGCCTGGGTGGGGTCGTGATTAAGGTTTCTTTCTGTCTCCCATTCTTAAGACATATCCAACAAATTATCATTCTGAAAAATTAATAATTGAAAACGTTTTATATGAGCCAAGTCCTGTGAGAACAAATGTCAGTGAATTATCCAAATTACTTAGCTGTACTGGTATTTTGTTCCATTAAATATTGTTTGAAATAAGTGGGACTTTGTTAGGATTGAGAAGTAATCTTTGTTTTATGGAAATTTTGTTAAAATGAGATTTATTTTCAATTGAAGTGGAAGTAAGGGGTGGGATAAGATGTTATTGTATATGTCTCAAAATAATTCAATTTGACATCATTGGATAGCATGCTTTCCTGGTTTTATAATAATACACCAGCTCTTATTCTGGTAGTGTGTATGAATATATAACACTTTCTTTACCACAGTATACGTCATCTACTTTTAAGAATTCCACACCTGATGCTTCAAAAAGTTTTGGGGGGCGGGAGGGTTGAGGATGGGGCTGGAATTGAGGGGAAGAAAAAAATATAGCCAGTTTTGAAAATGTTAGCCAGGGTTAGCATTAGTATTAAATTATTATTACCCCTGAGGCAACAAAAGAAATGACAGCTTCTTTAGGCACTGTTCTGGTGAGATGAGACTTAATCATCTCCTAAAGGACCTTAAAATTTTTAGGCTTTTTAAATGTGACAGTTGTTTATTAAAGGATTTTTAAAAACTCACCCTGCTTTTTAAAAATTTCAATTTAATTAAAAGAATGTGTAAATATATGAGTATGTTACAGTTTCAGAGGTACTTAAGAAGGTACATGAAAGTCTCCTTCCTTCCCCATCTCTTAGCCGCTCAATTCCCTTCTATGAAGGCAACCAACCAGTATTACCGGTTTCTTATATCTGCTTCCAGAAATATTCTAAAGGATTGTTTTTGGAAAGAGAAAGTTGAGTCATATTCATTAAAATATTAGCACTAACTTGGATAGGCAGACTGATTGTAATGAAAAATCAGTTTGAGCTGTTAATCATAGCTACAACTATAATATAATAATAACAGTTGCATTATTATGAGACGTAAGAATAGAATTTTCTTTTTTCCTCATTTGGCATTTAGCAAGATTGTAGGTCATTTTATTTTTATTTTTAATATGGCTTACCCACTCCTGGAGATTGATGGAAGGTTGCTTACTTAAATATTTCATTTGGAAGAAATCTGTTTAAAGGAGCAACATTTTCTTTATACTGAACCGCAGTGATTCTAAAAAGTTTTTTCATTATAGAAAACTTCAGACATACATATTAAAGAGGAAACCCCCACATTCCAAAATCTATTTTATTTTACCTGTAACGTACTCAGTATTCTCTTTGGCAGATAAAGAGGTATATATATTTTATGTGTGTGTGTGTGTGGTGTGTGTATTTGCACATACCCATTCTTCCATAATCAGGTCTATAAAATGAGTTATAATTCTTCAAAGTCTAATTGCCAGTTCACATCCAGATTTCCCTGTCTCAGATATGTCTTTTTATGATTGTTTTAGTAGTGATAATTTGTAAAATGCAGTTTTGATGACTATGACATTGTTAGGGCTGATAAAGAAAACAAATAAATCCTAACAAATAGAATTATGCTCATTGGAGAAGGAGTATAAAGCAATTACCAAGCCAGACAGGATTTCTAAAAAATAGATTGATTTTTTAAAAAAACCTAATGTTGAAGGATTCTTACACAAGTTATGCATATCAGTGAGGACTTTAACATATTTATTTAGTTTTATGTTAATTCTAGTCTCATGGCTAATATCACAGCTGTGCATATTACTTGTTTTTCCTGCCTTTAGATCTTGGGCGTGAAAGAATAGGTAAAGGGGAAAAAATGTTGGATTAGGTTTCCTAAGAATCAAAGAGCTGTTCTGAAATGCCTGATAATACATCTTGTTGCTGCTCCTCTTACTATAATATGACCTGTTTCCACAGATTAGCAATTGAGTTCTGTGATTACTCGGAGCAGTACAAAACATGGAGTTTGAAAGAAAAGAAGAATGGCAGATTTAGGACGAGAGCGGAATTGGGAAAGAGTAGAAATTCACTCATTTGCCTTCTTTTTTAATTGGCTATTCTTTTAATGAGAACCTCCTCTTTATGCAGTGTACAAGTCCCCGGAGTATGAGTCCCTTGGCTTTGAGCTTACTGTGGAGAGATTAGTTTCTATTGGTTATCCTCAGGAGCTGCTCAGCTTTGCTTATGATTCTACATTCCCTACCAGGTAATTTTTCAAGATTTTTTTGGATTAAAACCCTTCCTTCTATCCCCCAAATTAATAATTCCAAATGCATCCGTAACCAAAACAACAACAAAACATCAAAAGGTTCTTTTTTTGTTTTGTTTTTAGTTGGTGTTGATTCTGAAATTACCATGAACCTTTCATGTACACCATGTGTTTTGTGTTCTTGACTTGAACTTTGAACTTTATTGTTATTAAAGAACAATAAGAGAGATTATTTATGGGAAAGAAGAGAGATTATTAAAACTGATGGGCAGTAATCGCAAATGCTCCTACCTGACACTGTTGGAGAGCAGTTACATGTTTTGCTAATGTATTTAACTTGGTAATCAGGAGCCTTCTTGGCAGTTTGCATTTCTGGATTTGATAGGAAAGATATGAGGTTCAGAAAGATGATGCTTATTTTGAGATATCATCAAATATGTCCCATATACAACATCTAATAGAGGAAAATACAAGCCAGCTCAGTTGTCCAAGGAAATTAAAAGAGATACTACTCTAGAATAGAACTAGCTGTAGTATTTTTTACACCTTGTTTGATTAAGCTCTTACTCCTCACATAAAACAGTTGTGGTTATTTATCTGGACAGAGAAAATATTTGTTAGTTGCTCTGGGATTCGTTTTTAAGATTTTATTTACTCACTTTAGCCTCTCAGGTTATATTGTTTTGAACATACTTGAGTTGCCATAAAACTTGAATAAGATAAGGGTTGGTTTGTCGTGATTGAGTAATTACTGCATTAGATTACTGCCTGTGTTACTCTGCATTATTGATGATGTCTTCATTTTCACATAGGGGACTTGTCTTTGACACACTTTATGGAAATCTTTTGAAAGTTGATGCCTATGGAAACCTCTTGGTCTGTGCACATGGATTTAACTTCATAAGGGGGTGAGTGCAAAGAACCTTTGGCCTCTTTCTAGTGTATTTTATATTCAAACAATATGAAGATGATACTGTCTCCCCAAATGTAATGTATTTTCCTATTCTCTTGATATTAAAGAGCAATTCCTTTACATCGGGATACTTCACAATTATTTATTAGGCAGTTAGGACCCAAACTGGCTTACATAGTGAGCAGTTACATTTTGTTTAAATTACATGCCTTCTAATTATATAGAATTTGACAAAGCTGATCTTGCAGTTGGCCCAAAAAGAACTGTAGTGGCTTTGACTTTTTTGAATTTCTAAGACTTTTATTTTCTCCTTTTTAAGGCAGTTCTTAGGTAGCTGCTCAGAAGAGGTATGCACATAAAAGTGCTTTGAAAAATTTAAAACTACAGCAATGTAAATGACTAAGATTTTTAACAGCTAATACATTATTTTTTGTATTCTGATGAATAGCTTCAAATGTTTGATCATGTGGTTAAAATTTTTTAAAACATGAGGTTAGAGAGCAGCCAAGATGGTGGAGTAGAAGGAGGACCCTCAGCTTACTTCCTCTCATGAGCACACTAGAGTCACAACTAACTGCAGAACAACCATTGATGAAAAAGACTGGAACCTACCAGAAAAGATCTTCTACAGCTAATGACATAAAGAACCACAATGAAACGGTTAAAGTGGCGCACATGCGATATAATCAGATCCCATACCCCCATCCCCAGTGGGTGACCCACAGACTGGAGAATAATTACATTGTAGAAGTTCTCCCACAGGAGTGAGAGTTCTGAGCCCTACGTCAGGCTGCCCAGCCCAGGAGTGCGGCACCAGGAAGAGGAGCCCCCAGAGCATTTGACTTTGAAAGCTAGCAGGGCTTTATTGCAGGACGTCCACAGGACTGAGGGAAATAGAGACTTCACTCTTAAGGGACACATACAAAATCTCAAGCACATGGGGACCAAGGGCAAAAGCAGTAATTTCATAGGAGCCTGAGCCAGACCTACCTGCTGGTCTTAGAGAGTCTCCTGGGGAGGCATGGGATGGCTGTGGCTCAACCTGGGGACACAGACACAGACTGATGGTGGACATAGCAAGGAGTATTCATTTGCATGCACTCTCCTAGAGGCTGACATCTTGGGTCATTAGTACCAAGACCTGGCTCCCCTCAACAGCCTGTAGGCTCCAGTGCTGGGATGCCTCAGGCCAGACAACTAATTGGGTGGGGACACAACCCTACACATCAGCAGATAGGCTACCTAAAGACTTCCTGAGCCAACAGCCACCTCTAGACACAGCGCTACCCTCAAAGAGCCAAGACCTAGCTCCACCCACCAGTGGGCAGGCATTGGCCCCTCCTGCCAGGAAGCCTGCATAGGGCCTCTAGATCAGCCTCACCCGCCGGGGGAAGACACCAGAAGCAGGAAAACTATGATCCCACACCCTGCTGAATGAATCCACAAATGCAGGCTAGTCCCTACCCTGGGACAGCTGGCCCCTGATCCTTCGGTGATGAGCAGAGAATGCATGGCTGGGATGCATAGGATGCCTCCTACAGAGGGCCACTTCTCCAGGGTTGAGAAATGTTACTAACCTACCACATACATAAAAATACAAATAATAATTTAAACAAAATGAGGTGGCAGAGGAATGTGTTCCAGATGAAGGAACAAGGTAAAATCCCAGAAGAAGAGCTAAATGACGGGGAGATACACAGTCTTCCTAAGAAAGAGTTCAGAGTAATGATCATAAAGGTGATCAAAGAACTCGGGAGGAGAATGGATGCACAGAGTGAGAAGTTAGAAGTTTTTAACAGAGAATTAGAAAATATAAGGAACAGCCAAAGTTGAAGAATATAGTACCCAAAATGAAGAATATACTAGAAGGAATAAATAGTAGACTAAAGGATATGAAGAGCAGATCAGTGAGTTGGAAGACAGAGTAGTGGAAATCAGTATGCAGAGCAGAAAAAGGAATGAAGAGATATGAGAACCGTTTAAGAGACTTATAGGGTACATCAAGTGCACTAATATTCACATTATAGGGGTCCCAGAAGGAGAAGAGAGAAAGGGCCTGAGAAATTATTTGAAGAAATAATGGCTGAAAACTTCCCTAACCTGGGAAAGGAAACAGTCACCCAAGTCTGGGAAGCACAGAGTCCCACACAGCATTAACTCAAAGAGGAGCACACCAAGACACATTGTAATCAGAATGACAAAAATCAAAAAGAATATTAAAAGCAACAAGGGAAAAGCAGCAAGGAACATACAAGGGAACTCCCATAAGACTATCAGCTGATTTTTCAGCAGAAACTCTGCAGGCCAGAAGAGAGTGGCACGATATATTTAAAATGATGAAAGAGAAAAACCTACAGTCAGGAACAATACTCTACCCAGCAAAGCTCTCATTCAGATTTGCTGAAGAAATCAAAAGCTTTACAGACATTCAGATTTGCTGAGGAAATCAAAAGCTTTACAGACAAGCAAAACTAAAAGAATTCAGCACCACCAAACCAGCTTTACAACAAATGCTAAAGGAACTTTTCTAGGCAGAAACAAAAAGGCCACAACTAGAAACAAGGAAATTATGAAATGGAAAAGCTCACCAGTGAAGGCAACCAACCATACAGTAAAGGTAGGAAATCATCTATACACAAACTAGTAGGTTGAAAGACAGAGGTAGCAAAATCATCTGTATTCACAATCTGCTAAAGAATACACAAAACAATTAGATGTAAGTAAAGTATGTTATCAAAAACAATAGTCATGAGGGGAGAAGAGTACAAATGCTAGGTATTTAAAATCCATTTGAAATTAAGAGATCAGCAACTTAAAGCAGTCATACATACAAAATGTATATATATATTTATATATATTCATATACACACACACAGATACACAAAAACCTCATGCTAACTGCAAACCAGAAATCCATAATAGATATACACACACAAAAAGAGAAAAAGGAATCCAGACATAACACTAAAGATAGTCATCAAATCACAAGAGAACAAAAGAAAAGAGAAAAAGGACCTACAAAGTCAAATCCCAAAACAAAATGACAATAAGAACATACATAACGATAATTACCTTAAATGTAAATAGACTAAATGCTCCAACAAAAGATGTAGACTGGCTGAATGGACACAAAAACAAGACCCATATATATGCTCCCTGCAAGAGACTCACATCAGATCTAGAAAGACATACAGGCTCAAAGTGAGGGGCTGGAAAAAAGTATTTCACACAAATGGAAATCAAAGGAAAGCTGGAGTAGCAATATTTGTATCAGACAAAATAGACTTCAAAATAAAAACTGTTACAAGAGACAAAAGATGTATTTCCCAGTGTTCATAGCAACACGATTTACAATAGCCCCAACACGGAAGCAACGTAAGTGTCCTTCGACAGATGAATAGATAAAGAAGGTGTGGTGTATGTGTGTCTCACACACACACACACACACACACTCTCTTGACTGGGATATTATGCTATACACCAGAAATTGACACATTATAACTGACTATTTCAATTAAAAAAAAAAGAAGTAAGTCATTTATGAATAAATGTAGAATCATTCAAACAACACTTACCTCTGTAGTCTTTAGAGTCTAAAAAAAAGCCCATGGAGAAGGAGAGAATGAAGATGGAGGGAAAGGGAGATAGTTATTGAAGTCTAGAGGTAGACAAGGTTAAAGGGAAGTTAGGGCTCCACCAGGTGTCGCCTTACATGCCTTGCCAATGAGGTAGAGCTTCTTTTCAGACAGTGGTAAAGGCTTTTAAAGTTTCAGACTAGGATAATACCAAGATCAAATTTTTATTCTATGGGTCACAGAAAGTTAGCAGTACTGTACTGTAATTGTTTTATTCCCAGCTCCAAGTCTAGTATCCCTGCTTTTATGATACATTAACTCCCCATTAATTTTTATTTTAAATGTATACTAGCATGATTTGACACTTAAATACAGTTAGCAGTTACATTCTGTTTAAATTATGTAATTTTGGGGTTCTAATTGGCTAATAAATAACTGTTAACTATCCTTATATAAAGGAATTACTCTTCAATGATGAAGGAAATAAGACAGTATGTTATATGTAAGGGGACAGTGTCATCTAAACCTGGCTAAGGAAAGCATATCATTATTCTCTTCAGCCTTAATTTTCATTACTGTAAATCTTGGGAGGCTAGAAGATGTGATATTCTACAAAATTATTCTTTATTGGAAACTCTTATTTCAGAAGGATGACTAAGATAGGGAGCTGATGTGACTTTATATTCCTAACTAGAGTTTATGCCATTTGTGGTTAACAAACTCAAACGGAATTTGCCCAAGTTATTCTGAGTATGAACTTTAAATTTGGTGTCCTTTATTTAAATTAATTAATCTCCATATATTCACTGTGAGGATTGTGCATTTTTGTATTTTAGTTTTTCTCCCTTTTGGTTTCTCTGTAATACTTTTTATTAATACTAACTCTTCTTCTTGTACTGTTTTATTTCACTCTCCAAGGTTCTCATGCATCTGTGACAACTTCTGTTTGTTTCACTGACTTTTTCTTTTAAACTCTAAATATTCTTTGTGGATCTGTTCCCAGTCTTCTCTTTTTTCTCTTCACTCTCAGCGGTCTCATATATAAATAGTCTTCATGACTTCACCTGTTACCTGTGCATTAGATGATCCCAGCTATCTCTCAAGTTTAAATCTCTGTTTTAAGTTCTTGACCTTTGCTTCTAATTGCCTGTAAAAATGTTTACTTAGAGCTTAATGTATTCAAAATAAAACTCTTATATCTACTTTTTATCTAGTTTTCATGTTTCAGTTAATGGTACCCCAACTGTCTCAGAGATACCTTAGTGTGAGCATCATCATCTTTGAATCTTATGTCCCTCATCTGCCACATTTGATCAATTGTCTGGTCTTACTCATTTTATCTTGGTAATCTCTCTTAAATAATTCTACCTTTTAATTTCCTTTGCCCTTAGTCTGGGACATGTCCCCACTCTTCTCATCTGGACTAACTGTGGTAACCACCTGATTTCTCAGTCCTTTGTCTCTGTGTCGGTTAGTTTTTGCTGCATAATAAATTACTTCAAAACTTAGTGGCTTAAAACAATGACCAGCTGGGCATTTCTAGGATTACTCAGCTGATCTAGAATGGCCTCACTCACATGTCTGACAGTTGGCAGCCTGTTGGCTGGGGCACCTCATTTCTGCACACAGCCTTTTATCCTCCGGTGGGTTATTTCACTTTCATTCACATCGCAGTCTCAGAGTTCCAAGTGCTGCAAGAATAAGCAAGCCCCAATACACAAGTGTTTTCTAAATCTCTGCTTGGATCCCATTTGCTGCTATGTAAGCCTGTATTCAAGGATGGAGAAATAGACTGAACCTTTTAATTAGAAGAACTGCAAATTCACATAACAAAGAGATAGGAAGAATTTGTAGCCATCTTTTCAACACATCACATTTTTTCCTCTATTTTATCCTAATATTGCTACTAATTTAGTATTTTTTACAGTTCAGCTCTGACGGTTTTAAAAACTATCAGTGACACTCTGTTGCCCCTGAATGAAGTATAAGAACAACAGCATGATCTGACTCAATTCATCTTTCTAGCTTTATTTTTCTCTGTTCTCCTTCCTATGCTCAAATTGGACTAGTTTCTGAATTGTTCTACCTGGCCTTTAAGGACCATCTCAGATGCCACCACTTTCATGAATCCTTCCTAGATTTTCCTTGCCACATTCCCACATTCACTTCTCTCCTTAAGTTGAAATGGTCTCCCCTTCCTCAGTTTTCTCATGGCTCTTCACACCTTTCTTGTGGTAGTTGTGACTTTTTACCTTGTTATAATTGTGTATGTGACTCACCTCCATGACCAGACAGATCTTTTTAAGGGCTAGAACCAAGCTTGTTCATCTTCAGAGCTACCCACATACATCATTTGAACCTTGCCTTGCACATAGCCACCAAAATATTTGAATGAATTTTTGAATGATGAATATTTCTCACTTATTATGTTAATTTTTTATTGATAATTTAAAACTTTTTCTTTCAGACCAGAAACTAGAGAGCAGTATCCAAATAAATTTATCCAACGAGATGACACTGAAAGATTTTACATTCTGAACACACTATTCAACCTACCAGGTAGACTTACTCTGTGCTTGTATGTACTAACGCTTTCCCGTCTTTCCATGATCATTTGCCTTTGTTCAGGGGAGATAATGAAACAAGTTTGAATTATCTCACTTACAGCTTATGAGTATCTATTCTTCATTTTTCAGAGACCTACCTGTTGGCCTGCCTAGTAGATTTTTTTACTAATTGTCCCAGATATACCAGGTATGTGTATACTATAATTTTCTTTTCCCAATTGATTTTTTTAAAAAAATTAATGTACAGGGTTTTAGAGAACTGGCCATTGTAGGTCTTTTCTGCTTTTCTGAAGTGAATTTAGTGCTAGTGAGAGATGCCACATTGCCAGCCTGAGAGATGGGACAGCACCAGCAGCTCCATGCAGGCTCTCACCTCCCACACGGCCCCTCTCCTTGCCAGTGTGCTGCAGCCATGTTTGGAAGGGACCACTTCTGATTGGCTTCTCCTGGGAATGAAGACGGCCAGCAGAGGTGCTAATTGTGACAACTGAGTGGGAGGTTTGTGTGATGATTATCTGTCCAAGCAGAATTGCACTAAAACCCCCCAACTCATTTCACAGCAGCTACCCAGGAGCCTTTCAGGGATGGTAATTTAGTTTCATTCCCAGGCCCAACAAGATTTGGTTGAGGAAGAAATATTGTTTATCCTCCCTGAAGTAAAATGTTGCTTAAGTCTTAAACAAGTTATCCTTCCTTTCTAGGGGGAATTGTAAGTTCAGCCATATGTGCCAGAGTTTGCTAACTTCTTATCTTCTGTAGGCCTTATCCACTTTAAGGCACTAAATTTGGTGGAGCACTAACTCACTAAGATAAATAGAAAATAGGCAATGCCTTTGTACCTAGACACTGTCAGAAAAGTCAGGGTGGAGAGCACCTGAATTACTCATTTTAAATGTTTCTTTGATGGGAACCTGTTTCTTAAAAGTGATAAATAAAAGAACCTGATATTTTTGGAACTGGTCTTTTAGCTTCCATTCAGTATATTATTCTACCATTTTGTATCTGTTCACAATTATTGTATTCAGTTGAACACTATAGTCATCTCTGGTGGTCAAAGTGGATTTTCATTAGGGAGTAATTATTTTCTGAATTAGCCACACAGCCTCTATCCATGTGACAGTGGAACCTGTGGGTCCCCTGGGCAGTGTTTGATATTCATTTTGTTTACCCTCCTTTGGATTCCCTGTCATGTTCTTTTCATCTTTCTGTAGCTGTGAAACAGGATTTAAAGATGGAGACCTCTTCATGTCTTACCGGAGTATGTTCCAGGATGTAAGAGATGCAGTTGACTGGGTTCATTACAAGGTACTAGATGCTGCTGCTTCACCTGCTCTCTGTCTGGCATGTGTTTTTATGGTCTAACGTTAACTTTCCAAGTGTAAATAGAGCAGGATTTTTCATCTGTTTAGAAAAGTTAAAAAGGATTTGTCCCTATTGATAGCTCTCTAGAATTCTTTTGTCCTTATCTTTAGCTGTCCTGCTTACAGAGGTAATGCTGACTTTTCTCAGTGGTGGTGCCTGGCTTCTGGATCTTTTTTCATTTTGCATTTCCCAAACTTACTAGAAGAGATTTTAGTGTTAAGATGATACTTACCATCCATATCTTTGAGGAGGATTATGGTCCATTTATTTTTTGCAAATACCTCCCACTTGCCCAATAACATTGACTAATTAATATTACTATGTTTACATTTATTATAAATTGTACCAAATAAAATATGAAATGCCTTTTGATTTTTAGTTTAAAATAAAAATAATTTTTATTTTAAAAACATTTTGGAGGCATAATTGCAGCAAATCATGTCTACCACTTTATCCTGGCCTTCTTTATCTTACTTACTTTTCCATTCTGGAAATACTCAAAAAATGCATTTAGGTTGATAATAGACACAGTTGTTCTTGTAAACTGTTAAAAATTTTGTTCTTTATTTTCTTTTTTTCTTCCTCTAGGGTTCCCTTAAGGAAAAGACAGTTGAAAATCTTGAGAAGTATGTAGTCAAAGATGTAAGTAATAAAGAGAAAAATAGATCTGCGTGGTAGCTTCTTTTACCTATTAGGGAAATTAATAACAAGCCTGTTTATAATGAAATGGACAAGAGAAGATATTTCTTTGTCTTGGCAATTTAACACATGCCAAGTATAATCACAGAATTTTCAGCTGGAGCATAGGTCTTAGTTTTTCCTGTTTGTTGATAGGCAAGAAGACCCAGTATTTCATTTGTCCTTTTAGCTCTAATTATAGCAATAGCAGCTAGCGTGGTTACTGTGTGCACATCACTGTACCAACTGATCACACATAATACCCCATTAATCTTCCATATAACCCTGAGTTACCTCTGCCTTACAGACAAAGAAAGTGGGGCTGGGAGGATTAAATAACTTGCTCAACTTCATACAGTTAGCAAGTAGTAAAGCCAAGAGTCACAGCTGAATATAACCTGAATCATAACCACAGTGCTAGGTCGTCTCAAAAATGTACGTATGTGTGACTTACTTAAACTGTCTTTAAGCTATCAACAGAGAATAATGAGGAAATATTTAAAATACTTTAAAAGATATTAGTGGCAAATCTAGTAAAATTTTAAAATATCTATAATTTAGTTAATAACATTGTGCCAATCTTAATTTCTTACTTTTGATCATTGTACTGGGGTTAAGATATTAATATTAAGGGAAGCTGAATGAAGAATATATGGGAACCCTGTGTACTAATTTCACGACTTTTGTGTAAGTCAAATTGTTTCAAAATAAAAAGCGTGTGCGCACACACACACACACACAGCACTGAGATGAGATATGTCTTCCTTATTTCATATAGGAATGCAATATTTTCTCAAAGTACTTTGGTAAAGATTTCTTATTATTTTCAGCCTTTGTACCTCCTGTTTTTCCTCCATTCCCACCCCCATGATTGTTGTTTCAAGAAAGAACATTGAAGGGTTCAGGAGAGATCCAGGAGAATTTGAGTGAAGGGAACCTATTTACTGTGAGAGAAGGAAAGGCTGTTTTTCTTTCTGGTCACATCAGGAGTTAGAATTTCCTCATGTATCCGCAGGTGGGTCTGGGCATTCCTAGCTTGCATCCTACACACATCATTTCGTTCTGCAAGGTGTTTCATGAAATGAAAGTATACACAGTGAAGCCATAGCTAACACTCTCCATAGGGTACTTAGCTGATGTTTAAAATTGGCTTCTCCTAGTCTCTGACACACTTCACTCACTTTAAGAGAACAAAGTAATTTAAGCCCTTTCTTGAGGCAGACATAATGAGGAAGTTAGAAATATATTTTTAATAAGCATATAATTTATATATCATTTTATATATATTATATATAAATCTGTTATACAGCCATGTATGTTATGTATATAATTCATGCATAGTGATAATGTGGACTTCTAAATGCAAAATTCTGAAACCAACCAACCATCCCTTAAAGGATGTCCCCTATTCCTGTTTCAGGGAACAAAAGTCCAGTGTATGGCTACTCCACAGTGCAAATGAATATATGTAGATGGTCCCTGACTTAAATTTTTTGACTTTACGATGGTGTGAAAGCAGTACACATTTGGTAGAAACTGTATATCGAATTTTGAATTTTGGTCTTTTCCTGGGCTAGCAGTATGCCCTTCGGTACTCCCAAGATGCTGGGCAGCAGCAGCAAGCTACAGCTCCCAGTCAGCCCCACCGTCACGAAGGTAAACAGCTGATACGTTCGTTCAGCTTTTCACTTTCAGTACAGAAATAATTTAATGAACTAATTTAAAAAATTTAATAAAGAGATATTCAACACTTTATTATAAAGTAGGCTTTGTGTTAGATGATTTTGCCCAACTGTAGGCTAATGTATGTTCTTAGCATGTTTAAGGTTGGTGAGGCTAGCTATCATATTCGGTATATTATTGGGACATAACCCCATCTTAAGTGGAGGAAAATCTTTGTTTGCATTGTTTCACTCATCACCATGATTACATTTCAGGGAAAACTGCCTTTGCTTCTGAGCCGGATGAAAGAAGTAGGGAAGGTATTTCTTGCCACCAACAGTGACTATAAATATACAGATGTAAGTACTTAATACTCACATTTGTTGATTTATACAAAGGAATTATTTTGGACTAAAGAACTGTGAAGATGATTAGGAAGATAGTAGTTTATTAAGTGAGGGTAGTTTTTTTGCCATTTCATTTTGAAAGCAGAATGAAAAAAGTGAAAATATATAGCATACATTAGAGCGGTTCTCAAATTTTTCTAAATATTTCTTTTGATTATTTTCCCTGATTACAATTGGCTACTTGAAGGTTTTCATTTTGGGGTTATTGAAAACATTTGTGCTGATTAAATGTCTTCTCTGTCTCTTTGTTCATCATTTCTATAAACTTGAGAAGTCATACCCTTTATTGCACATGTGTGCATACGTGCCCTCCCTACTGTTGGGAGCCAGACAGCAATAGATGGTGCAAAGATGTTTTGATTCTTAGCCTTCAAAATTTACTGTCTCTTAACTTAAAAAAAATTTTGCCACAAGGAAAGCATATAGAATAGTCTGTTTAACTCTTTAACCTCATGGTATTTTTGCTGACAGTTACAAGTTCATAGTACTAGCAAGAAGCTCAGCGCTCCCCAATTCTCTTTATTAAAATCTTGATCTAGAAATCTGGTGATTTGGAGTAAGCAAGTAAGTTGGCTTGGTTGGCCTAGGAACAGTAGTAAGGAGGTCAAGTATGTTGTTTTCATGTGAGTCATTATTTTTCTCTACGGCCTTATCTCGGATGCCCCTTACCTCTACATATGTGTTCCAGTCCACTAGAATTGGATAGGAGTACATGGATAAATCTGTATAAAAATGTCTCCCAGAAGAAGCCTGTGTCCTCCTGAGAATGTCAGAAGCTTGTGTTTGTTTGTTATAATGAAGCATTAATTTCTGGCTTCCACTGCCATGATTTCATAAATCTTTAGCAGAAACAGGAATGTGATGAATCCTATATTGAAAAAGACATGTCTTATGAAAAGCTTGTGTGTGATTTTTTTAGGTACATATCTTTTGCAGAAGTAGTATTGGACCTTATGTTGGATTTTTTTTTTCCAGAAAATTATGACTTACCTGTTTGATTTCCCACATGGCCCCAAGGTACTCTATGTAACTTAATAGACCATTGCTTTAATAATAATGAATGCATTTAATCATCCTGGAATACTGAGGGTAAGGAATTGGTCAGGAGCCATACAGAAATCTTCATTATTAGAAGTAATGCAAGAGCTAGTATAATTTAAAGTCACTAGCAGTTTGAAAACTTACTAGACAGAAATAAGAGATTTATGTGGTGTTTTGTAGGATGGGATCAGAATAACTTTATGCCCAAGAAGTTTATACAGAATTGTTAAATTTTGTGTGGCAAAGAAAGGAATTTTCAGGCTGAGGAAGATAACTTGATTAAAAGAAACAGAGAAAGTGTGTATATTCTTGACAGCGTCTAGATTCTGCTGTTAATTATTGCTGAGTTTTGTGCCAAGAGAACAGGTAACCTTGATGCTTAGCAGAGAAGTTTTCATTCCTGCAGTTTGGCTGTACCTAGATTTGAGGAATACTTATTGCAACTTAGTCACTAGGTTTCTTTGAATTTGAGATGACCCAAAAGCACAGTATGCAGTGCTCTTCAGCTTGACTTTAAAAGGTTAATGCCATGGTTCCAGTTGAGGTTGGAAATAATGTTGATAGGCATACTTTCTGTATTAGTGCTATGATTAGCCTGCAATATGAGCTAAAGGCCAGTGTGCACCTGGAGCCATCATTGTGAGAACATAACCCATGAAATTTACTAATAATAGTTCCATGTTAGTTTGTATACTTCAGTTCTGATGCTAATCTGCCTCTTTCTTAATCTTTCTTAAGTATTTGTTTTACATCTCCCTTAGCCCCTTTGAGCCTCTTAAGCCCATTTTAGGGTGTGAGCACACTTTCTTTTGTACATTAAACTTCATGAAATAAATTAATAAGTAGGTGAAACGATTTAAAATACAGAGATTACTAGAGTCATTACTTATATTTTCACTTTGCCTGCCTCCAAAAGGATGTTGGCTTATAATATGCCACATTGTGTTTTCAATAAAATAGTGGGCTCTTCTGGTTATACTTAGTATTTCTACATTTCCTCACATCTGAGTGAGATCAAATATTAGTGCCTTAAGGTTAGGATGTTAGTGATGTTTTGGCTTTTGCTGTTTCTCCCTTATCAGCCTGGGAGCTCCCATCGACCATGGCAGTCCTACTTTGACCTGATCTTGGTGGATGCACGGAAACCACTCTTTTTTGGAGAAGGCACCGTACTGCGTCAGGTGGATACTGTAAGTTGAGAGGATGATCTATCTGCGAGCACATTATGCTTCATGTTTCTCCTTTCCTCACTCCTACTCTCCCTAAGGAAACAGGTATTTTTCACTTATTAGCCATATCTCTCTTTCGAAATTAATCTAAGAGTTTTGGTATTAATTGAGATGGCTGAGTAATTTAAATGTAGCATTCATCTGGCTGCCTAGCCATGTAGCATTTTGGGTGGCGATGGTGATAGAATGATAAAGCATTACAAAGTCCATATTCTCTTCTCACAGAAAACTGGCAAGCTGAAAATTGGTACCTACACAGGCCCCTTACAGCATGGCATCGTCTACTCAGGGGGTGAGTCACAGACTTCCCTTTATCTAGTGTAAGTCTGCTCAGTTCCCACTGTGGAAGCTTCAGCGTCCTCCTGGCACAGTGCCACCTATGCTTTCTAGTATTCCAAAGATACCATCTACTGAAGGGAAACACTTCAGTCACTAATATGACAGGAGTCAGGGAAAATGGGCTTAAGAAGTTGTTAGTATGTACTAATGAATCTTTGTTTTTTCACTAAAAGGATCAGTTTTTCCCCATCTTCCTTTACCCATCTGAGGCATTTCCTGTGTCTGGAATCATTTGGGGTGGTTCCCAAGGAATCCTCAGGGGGGTTTTAGGAGCCCCTGTGGACACAGATGCATATTTTGTTGGAGTGAGCAACAGTTCAGCAAAGTCAACTCATGGCAGATCCGTGATGAGAAATGGCAGTGTTGCTTTTGAGAGTTATAATCCCTAGAGCTGAGACATGTAGTTTTGTTGCTCTTGAATTTGGTGATCAAGAGCTTTGATCAGCACAGTGGAGCTGAAGGCCTTGTCTTAGAGGCAATAAAAAGACTGATGAAAAAAGACCTAGTAAGTCTTTGTCTTTAAGAAAGGCAAGCCCTTTTTCTAGACTGTTCCTCACACAATTAAAAGAGTAAAATTAATCTGCACAGTATTTAATGGTTAGGATACTTGGCATGCTGGTTTTTAATATGAAGACATTTTTGTTTTCTCATTGTTCATTCTGTTATTTCAGGCTCATCTGATACAATCTGTGATCTGTTGGGAGCCAAGGGCAAAGACATTTTATATATTGGAGATCATATTTTTGGGGACATTTTAAAATCAAAGAAACGGCAAGGGTGGCGAACCTTCTTGGTGATTCCTGAGCTTGCACAGGAACTGCATGTCTGGACTGATAAGAGTTGTAAGGAGCCATTACTCTTTTATAAATTGTTGATATAGCTACTTTATATCTGAATGGTCAGCTGTGAATCAGTTCTCTTTGATGAACCATTACTTTATATGTAGAAGGTCAGAGGTAGTCAAAAGATGGGCCCTCGTATTTGGACACCTTCTCATATAGCCAGATACTTCATAGATCTCCAAAATTTTGAGATGAGAGGTTATCTTGTTCAGCCTTCTTGAATCTTTCAGTTACGTATAGAATGTTACTGTTCTGAGTTCTGTTCCAGTAGTACCTAAACCATGAACTCTACTTTCCTTTGTAGTCCCGTATTTGTCCCATCATACGTACTAGTCCCAACCTCTCTGTTCCCAGCCCTTATCTGTGACTCTGAGTGCTAGTCAGCTCCTGGAGAAGTAGAGAATGAGGCGTTCTCTGAAGTGAGCTATACTCACTGAACTGAACTTATGGATCTAGTTGTGTAAAGATGTTTGACACACACACAGGTTCTCCAGCCAGTCCTCGCTACTGTCACTCAGTGTGGTGGAAGGCACTGCCTCTGGTATTACCTTGGCTCCACCACGTGCCCTTAGGCAAATTACTGAGATACCCTGTGCCTTAGTTTCCTCAAATGTGAAAATGAGGATAATGCCTACCCTCATAAGCTGCTGAGATTTAACTGAAGCAGTATGTTTGAAAGGAGATAGGCTCAACCTAGGCACAGAACAGAGAAAATGATTTGAGTGAGTCTCAGTTCTCTCAAAGATGGTAGATAGAGAATTTGTTACATACAGTGAGTACGTTATAGCTTAATCCTCTTTGGGGAGCCCAGGTTGAGAGAGGCTGGAACACACACAACACGCACCTGGTGTGGCTGTTGCTATTGGTCATACTTCTCGGTGGGGCTTCTATCTGGTTTTTCGCCTACATTTTTAGCTTTCCACCTATGGAATTTTAGAAATCTAGTCACTTTGGTTCTGTTTTTTTGGACTTGTGACTGATTCTTTCCTCTAAAAGTGGAACTGTTAACACTTTGCTGACACACCTGAGATAGGGTATGTAGTGGCACTTAGTAAGCTCAGCATCAGCATGATGGGAGAGCTGTATCCAGTTGGTGGTTTTAAGTAGGTAGGAGGAAAGGCAGTTAAAGAGGAAAATTCTGTTATCATCTGCTGCCACATTCCAAGCAGAGTGTCAGTGGGTTTTCCGGAAGGCAGTAGTTCAAAACAAGGTGCTTTTTGAATTACTTAAGACATTTTCATTTTTCTTCCAAACTCTAGCACTTTTTGAAGAGCTTCAGAGCTTGGATATTTTCTTGGCTGAACTCTACAAGTAAGTTTCCTACTTCTAAAATTTTCCTCCCTAAAACCATCTACTTCTTCAGGAGTCACCTAGATGTAAGAGACATCCTTTCTAGAGGTGTTCACTGGATTTTTCTTGTCTCCAGGCACCTTGACAGCAGCAGCAATGAGCGCCCAGACATTAGCTCCATCCAGAGACGTATCAAGGTATCCAGATGGGATTTGGAAGAAACCTGGGAAAATAAAGTTTAAGTAACTATACAGGGAGTGGCACATAGCCCATGTTCAGTAAATATTTGTCGAATGAGCTGGGCCTCATCTTTTTTTTTTTTCCCTTCTAGTTTACTTACTGTTTTTTTTTGTTTTGGGAGAGGAAACTAGGTTTATTTATTTACTTATTTTAATGAAGATACTGGAGATCAAATCCAGGACCTCGTGCATGTTTAAGCAAGCACCCTATCACTGAGCTATACCCTCCCCACAAGCTTTAATCTTGTTCTTTTAGAAAGTAACTCATGACATGGACATGTGCTACGGGATGATGGGAAGTCTGTTTCGCAGTGGCTCTCGGCAGACCCTCTTCGCCAGTCAGGTGATGCGTTATGCTGATCTCTATGCAGCATCTTTCATCAATCTGCTGTATTACCCATTCAGCTACCTCTTCAGAGCTGCCCATGTCCTGGTAAGTTAATACAGGCTGAAGCTGCTATTTGCAGTTAAAATACTAAGGCCAAGATCTGCAAGTAGATCTGTGGCACGGCTCAGGAGAGTTCAGATCATTTCTTTCTAATGTGCATAGCCCACAGCCAGGCCACATGGTTGCCCAAAAAGGAGTCTTTGAGGAAGTATGATTAAGGCAGAAATGTTACAGAATGTAACTTTACTCTGAAATGTACTCTCAAAAGTTGTTTGAACAGTGAAGACATTCCTCTATTGTTGGTGCTAAATGAGAGAAATGTAGTTTTATCTTCTTTTCATTCTAATACTGATGTATGTTTCAAAACTTTTTTGCTATGAAATAGGAACTAATAATCTTCTCTCCCATCTTATCCAATTTCAGGATACAGTTTTGAGAGAGTTTGGGGAGAGAAAATAGAATAGGTAATTTTAGGAATTTCTAGGAAGATACAGTGTCTGAATTGACTTGGCCTCTGGTCCATTATAGGTGCTTTTGTACGGCCATCTAATAAAGGGAGAGGGATTAGGATCTGGGAAACAGCTGCTTTGCTCTGCCTGCTTTCTGAACCTCTGACTTCATTCTAGATGCCTCATGAATCAACAGTAGAACACACACACGTAGATATCAATGAGATGGAGTCGCCCCTTGCCACCCGGAACCGCACATCAGTGGATTTCAAAGATACCGACTACAAGCGGCACCAGTTGACACGGTCAATTAGTGAGATTAAACCCCCTAACCTCTTCCCACTGGCCCCCCAGGAAATTACACACTGCCATGATGAAGATGATGATGAGGAGGAGGAGGAGGAAGAGGAAGAGGAAGAATAAGGAGGAAAACCAAAACTCTGAGCACCCACTAAACAAGTTCTGGCAGGACTCACAGGAGGAAAAGCTGTCCCTTTGTGGGTTCTAGGTGGGGGTGGGGGGCTTCATCAGAGGTACATCTGGCAAGTTTCTGAAGACTTTAAAATATTCTAATAAGGAGATACTTGTTTTAGTTGTGTGTCTGCACTCTGCAGATGGCTCACAATTGTAATGGAATCTGTACTGGAGGAAAGTCATCATAAAGCTGGGCTGAACTGCATGCAGCTGCTCCATCGTGGCTTGTAACACTGTTTCCTTGTCTTGTTTCAGCATCAGTATGTCAGTGCATCCAGTACACTAAGGGTGGTGCAGGGTCTCAGAGTGGAGCAAGGAGGACAGTGGGAAAAGCTGATCCAAAAATGTTAATGGTACAAATTGGGCTCTTACTCCAAATCCATCTTTTTCAATGCATTACCTAAGTATTATGTGTCAATGGAGAAATATGTTTCCCTTATCAAATGTAGGCTTCTGTTCAGGTCAGGGTTCCTTTTACAAGCTTTCAAGTGTCCTCAGTGACTCTGGTAAGGCTGCTGTCAGTGGCTTTGCAGAAGTGTTCTCTACTTGCTGTATGGCCAGTCTGGAATGAACTACAGTGATTTCATTTTGAGGCAGAAGTCTCCATCCCTTTCTACATTTTTTTGATTGATTGATAGCAAAAATGCTTATGATCCAAAAACAGTCTTTTTCTCATCTCAGATAAGTCTATAGAATTTAGCTGAATGAGGACAAAAGAGCAGGCTGCCCCAAAAGAACCTCCTTCTTGTATTACAGCATAACTGAGTAAAATTCACTAGTGTGGGTTGTACAGCGTAGCCCATGTCACCCATTCCAGCCTTCTTGATCCTCATGCTGTATTTCAAATTAGAGTGTGGGAAGAGGGCTCTGTAAGCCAGAACTTTACTAAAGCAGAGGGCACAATCTGTGTGAGTAAGTTCACTTCAGAATCCCAAGTGAAATCATTTCTTGTTGTTTTGAACAAGAATGGATCATTACTGTAAACTTTAAGGAATTATAACTGCCTCACACTAGAACAGTGAAAGTTGTTACAACATTTTTCACAGTGGTGTAGATTCTTACCTTAACCTTCATGTTTCTTCTGTTGTTACTGTCATTTGTCAACACGGGAAGATAGATTAGATGCTCTAGAATTCAATAAAGTATAATATTTCTAATACTGACTTTGACCCCTTCCTGTAGCACAACTATAGCAACTGCTGGTTTTCAAGTGGGTTTAGGTTTAGGTTAGTGCTGTCAACTTGGCTTTCTCTTCCCTTAAAGGAAATACAGTCTAACCATTAGTTGTGCTCAATACATAGCACTTAAATAGGCTTCAGTTTTTTCATGGAAAGGTTTTTGGTACAGGACTGTGAGATAAGGCCTTTTTTTTTTTTTTTAAATCATTTTGTAGGTAGGGAACACAGCTCAGTAACTTAGCCATATTACCTCACCACTTTCAATTTATATGGCTTTATATAAGTCACATCAAGAAATATACATTCTAACTGGTATCTATTAGGAACATATATTACTTTTCAAGTATTAGGTTAGAAATGTTATTGCAAGTAGCAATTAGATACTGCTCCTATTTTAAATTTTAGAGAATGTGTTTGTGGTCACCCCCAGCTATTAATTATTCTCATTCAAGATGGAGATGCTGCCCAGTTTGACATGGTCTTCAATTTTCTCAAAGCCAAAAAATGTCTAAGTGACCAATAACAACTACAGCACTAACTTATTTCACAGCACCTTCACACATTCCTCCTGTTAGAGCAAGGACCAACGCGATCATGTTGCTTTAATTTACCACACTTTTTGTATTACGTTATTCACGTAAGACCTTATCTAAGTTTCTTTTCAGCCAGATGTGTCTCTGGCATTGGGTCCAAAGATTGAGAAGCGAAAAGCACAGAACTGAAGAATTCCACTACTGGTTATAGCTTTCTTCAGGACCACCAAAATACATTTTAAAGAGCTAGGATTCCGCACGCGTCTAAGACTCAGCAGAGCTGTTGCTTCTCTATAAGTTATTCCTGGTAGAAGAGTGTGCTGGGAGTAAGTGGTCCATGGGGAGCTACTCAGAGCAGCTGTAATTGGACTTGTTAATACATGGATGTGAGTTTCTCTCTGTTGCTAATAGCTAAGGAAGCTAAACTTTAAAAACAAAACCCTAAGGGGTTTTAGACTAAGTAGACATTTCTTCCAACTCTTTTCAGAACTTCCTTCCTGGGTATTTGGAAAACACCACTTAGTTTCAGACTTTGTAAAGCATCAGGCAGCCCAGCACATTCAGCAGCTGGTCAGGGGCACAGCAGACCCCAGTCTGGCCTCTGCAAAATGGCTTGCCCCACACGTTCATCTCTACAAAGATGGTCAGTTAAAGCTCAGGTGGTGTATTTCAGAAAAGTTACTTAAGGTCAAGAAAGTTTAGTGTTAAATTTTCTTCTACCATAGGCATAGCTCTGCTGAGACCTAAAATAAGAAAGCAAGCCCTGCAAGATACTCTTTTTAAGATGCTTTTAGAAGTGGGTCTTAACTAGAATAACTTAGAGCTACAAATCGTTTAGACATGTTAGTATTGCTTTTAAGCAACCCACTTTAAAAAAGCCACTTGCACTGACATGCCAGACTTAAAAGTACTTTATCCGTGTTTAGATATTTCTAAATCAGATGTATTTATTTAAAAAGTATTTTATCAACAACTTTAAAGCCATGCAATTTTTCCAAGGCTGCCAGAGAATTTAAAAATACTCTGCTTATTCACCGCAAATAGCCTGAGACAAACAACTGCATATCCAAGTCTGCATTAAGGGTAGGAGCCTTGTCCACATTCCATGTTATGGAAACTATTTAAGCTTTCTTTGATGGTGGGAAAAGTGGTAACTGTGATCTAGCTATTGCCATACACTTAATCCCAGTTCCTCAGTTCAGTAGTTTATGTCTCAATACTTAGGTTTCTCACGACATTCTTTCTTGGTGACTAGAGTGTAGAGCTATTCTTAAAGTTTTTTCCTGAAATGGAACAGTTTCAAATGACACACAGCTTTGGGGGCCCTGAGGATGAAACCTCCACCATGGAGCTACCTGAGCGGACTTGAAAAAAGAATGGTGCACAGCTGCTGGAGAGCGGGGAGGACGCAGAGCCGGGCGACTCCCAGAGCCCACGTCGTCCCGTCCCACTCCTCTGCTAAGGGCGAAGCGGCGCTGCATGCTGTTCTCACTGCCGAGCGCAAACTGCCGAAAGCAAGTCATCTATGGAGAGAATGCACTCGTTTACAGAATGGACAAGGCGGCTTTTCTGTTTAACCTGGAAACCTCTACCATTTCTACCTGTCCTCACACACAGGGTCTTCATCCCAAGGACACAACTATCTGTCTCGTTCCCACAATGATATGTAATCTCAAGAATAAACTGTAAACAATAGTTTGTCCCTCTAAAGAGCTTTAACACAAAAAAAGTACTGTTTGAACACAGACCACTTCATCCCAAGCTTGCTGACTCTTACTGCAAGTGTAAGTAGCCTCTCTTTTCCAATTCAAAACAAAGTGACAAAAGTTTTTGGTCTTGTCCCTTTATGTTCCTTCCCATGAAATACCTTAGCTCCGTTTTATTATTAGAAAAAAAAGATGGATTAGATAGCTCGGTTCATGAGTCAAATTAGGTACAAATCTATTCACCCAAATGCTCGGCTTGCCCACTGAGCTCTTCCCAAAGCCACGTCTGGCCAGGGCTGTAGATGAAGCCTGAAGAGGCTCGGCCAAGATAACCCTCACCGTACACACTGGAGCCCAAGCAGCTTGTGCGCAGCCCCCGCGTGGAAGACGGCATATTCTTTCCAAGTCTCACAAGTTGCCGAGATACTTGGAAAGAAGATTCGTCAAGCAAACCTTCCCAACACTTAAAAATGCTTATTTAATGTCCAGTCTTTTTTTAAAGAGAGGGTTCTTACCAGAGGTAATCTTTGACTTGTGAGTATGAGCATTTTGAAGTAACTTCATTTTTGGACCCACTGTCCTCAAGTCAATGATGGTGCAGAACTGTGGCAGGGAAGCTGGCTCCATCTAATAATCCAGCCATGTGGTTGGCCTGTTTGAATGCTTCATGAATCACTTAGCAGGAAAAGCACTTTGAAAAGGAATTCCCTCTGCAGCCTCAGGCCTCACCATCAGCCGCCAGGAGAGATGGCATGCCACCAGAATGTCACAGACAAAGGCCCTATAACCACTGCTTTGTTCTGGGACTTTTTGAAAAGAGCATAGATATGAGGACCTTGGAGGGAAAGTGATGAAACAATCATACAAAGAAATCAAAAGCTTATTAGCCATCTCATGTAATACAACTTTTTGACTTGAATAAGGAATCATCTCTGTTAAATTGAATTACCTTCGAAAAGTAAGGAATCAACTCCAGGCTACAAAAAGGTCATTCAGTTTGTACCAGTCACTTTCTCTACAAGACCCTCTGTTCCCTATCTGTCCTCAGAAGTGCTGAGCTGAGAAGAGAGCATAATTTGGTAGATTAAATAGAAACCCCAGAGCTTCTTTCATGGTAAAGCTTAGAACTGAAGCAACACGTGAGTACCCAGTGGATGCAGAGAGATGGCTTAGGTAAATCTCATCTTCACTGTAGGAAAATAATAACCTTTTCTTGGAGAATTTCCTGATTTGAGCTCAGGACTCATCTAGACAAAGTGAGTAAAGCAGGAAAAACTATGCAAAGCAGCCAGCTGGGAGTAGATGTGCTGGAGAGAGCATTCCTTCCCCAGCCCTGCTTTCTGCTTTCGGCTCTGCTTCTAAGGAAAACAGACTCCCAAGAAGATGACACTTCACTGGAATGTAGATCTACAGTTCTACTTCCAAGAAATTGGGCGTGGGGACTGGGGAGGTGGGAGTTGTGGTTAGGTCAGCAAGTGTCTGAGTGCCAATCTTGGCAGCAGTTCTTCACTAAAATGTCTCCATCCACAGGACAGATATAAGTAAAGTAGAGTGAGACCATCATGGTTAAACAATATCATGGGAAAACAAGGGACCTCATGAAGAAGCTCAGGTCTGAGAGGAATGTAAAACAGAGTGGAGGAGAAAAGCATTTTGAAAGGATGTGGTCTAGGAATGGCCGTGAATCTCGACCAGATCTTCAGGGTCTGGTCACATGAGTCAGGAGGGTAAGAAGGAGCAAAGGACTGGAGAAGTAGTGGCGACAGAAGAGGACGTGGCTTATTAGGGGACGTGAGAGGCTCACTGAATCCTGAAGAGCGTCTGAACATGACTCACCACACTTAGGCCCGGTGTTCTTAACTTCAGGGTGGACCATCTGTGCCTGCCGCAACTTTCTCCTAGGCTTCCCATCGCAGAGAAGGACCTATAGAGCCATTTTCATCTTCAAGAGCCAATTGAGAGGCTTAAATGAAGACTTCGATCTTGCCTAGGAAAAAACAGCTTAGATATTTGCCAGCTGAAATATGTGTGACTGAGCAGCAAATGTCTGGGGCAGTTTGAGTGGACACCCCAGGATCTTTATCTAAAATGAACTGATGGGGGACAGATTACAATCCTTGAGAACACATCCCTGGAACTGCCTGTACCAGGCTGGAAGTTGGAGGCTCTGTTCTAGCAACCACTTCTCTTTGAACATAAGACTTGGTGGTGTGTGGCCAAAGGCAATGCCCTGCTGTGTTGCCATGCCAACAACCAATCCCAGTTTTCCCACCAGTCAGGGGACCAAGGCTGGTGTTGAACAGTTGACAGGGGAGAGAGGGAACACACACATCCGCTAGAAGGGTGAACAGAAATCATCATTTATCTAAATAGAATAATAGAAATGAACAAAAACCTTTGAAAACAATCACAAAATTTACAAATAAATTGATACAAAATAAATAGGAGAGATTGTAAATCTACAACGTCATTTGAATTATAAAACGCATTCATCATGACAATCAGCTCATGAAACCTATACATATCCTTTGTGCTTTTTAGGTTTATGTACACAGCTCTGAATACTGTGTTCAGAAAACTTCACTGTTGGCAAAGCATGAAATGTACACTATGATACAGTGAGTAAAGGCTAAGGAGGATGGAAATCAGACACAAAGCAGGGTCTTATTTGAGGGCCAAGGCAATGTTGGCATTGGGCCTCAAGACCAAGAAAAGGCGTATTAGAAGCCCAGATGGGCAGGCAGCTTCCATGGTCCAGAGAGATGGATTCTGCAATCCAAGGTGGGAATTAGAGACCATCACTGTTGTGGGGCCAGGGTACCAACCTGGCTTGGGGGTGTGGGAGTGAGGAAGGAGGCTCTGGCCTCACAGCCACGCTGTACCATTACCTAGAGAATAGACCCAGTCACAGGAACCACCTCTGAAGTATTTCACCGAGGTACTTGAGAGGCCCTGTTATGAAGCAGGAGAGCTGCCTCCATCTCCATCCCAAACACTGGCCGTCAGGAGTAGAGGTGTGCCCAATAAAAGGGGCCAGGACACTAGGATCAACATAAGAGCAGCAGCCTGTTTAAGACAAAAATAGAAACAAAACCACTCCTTCTCACCCACTTTAAAAGACAACAGAACCCAGGCTCCATGGATGAGGGGCTCCAGAACAGATCTCATCTTAGTCACAGATGATGTGCTAACAGTAGAGGCATATGTACATAATAAATAATAATATAAAATAAAGCATATACACTTGTGGATCGAAAGGACTCCAGAAACAAGAAAAGTCAATGGACCGACACACTCCACCTTCACAGTAGACTTCAGACATGCGGAGTAATGAACCAGGAGCGAGGCTGGGGCTCTCTAGGGAACAAGAAGTCCCGAGGCCTTACTCTTCCCCTCTCCCTTCTGCTCTGGGAGCCTGAGACCAGCTGTTTATAGCCAAGGGGCCTGCGCCTCCAACCAAAAGGGCAGGCACCCAGGTCCATTTGATAGTTCTCTCCAGGGTGAGACTGAAAAGGAATCTGGCCCCAAAAGAATCACTTCCTGAGTGAATTCATGTTGTGGGCAAATGCCAGAAGATACCCTGCCAAGTGAGGCAAGACAGTACTCCCAGTCATTCTAACTGGTTCATGTTAACACCCAGTGGATACTAAAAGTGGAAAATGCGTGCTTGCTTAAGTCTTATAGTATCTGTCGGATCTGTGTACATAAAAACCTTGGCACACGAACTTCTAGAACTTACTCTCTTGCCACTAGAACCTTTGTTTCCATGTTGTTTCAAGTACAGCCTCATATAAAAGACTTCTAGTGAGATGATGTCATTGGCTCTAGCGCACACAGAAAGCTAACTCAAGCCGAGCCAACCACAAAGGTCTGAAAAGCAAAAAAAGTCCAGCCCAAGATGGTGGGAGCAAAGCTGCTCCAAGCTCCGCAGCTGCTCTGAACTGCCATCTTCCCCCTGTTCTTAGGGCTGACCAGGGACTCTGGCCTGTCTGGACAAAGAGAAGGAAAAGCAGCAGGTGCGTACTCACTGCAGGAGGAACGCCTGCACGGGCTGCAGGAGGACGGGAGGCCCGCTGCCACAGCTCCGGGCAAGCTTGCGTGCCCCACACACCCTCAAAGGGAGGCAAATGAACAGCATCCCGGAACCCTCTGAACTCATCACTCCTATCAGCCCGCTCCAATACAGAAGACGCGTGGAAAGATAGAGATTTGCAAATGGCCCTGAGGTATAAAAATCCACTGAGTAGGTTGCTCGTTGATACATTTAGGTCAGAAAAGTTTCTGAATCCCCAAATCACTTTCATAATGAACTCTCTAAATCCCTCCTACTTCTGGGTGAACCTACAACCCACCCAAATGCCCTTGCTGGATAGAAGCACCACCAGTCCAGAGGCCAGCATAGAACCATACCTGACCCAAGACAAGAGCCTGTGTCTTCAGTAAAAAGTGAGCGTTGGCGCCGCAGAAGCTGGACCACCAGCTCAGCCTCAGCGCCCTCAATACTCCACAGAGAAAACCAGTCTGGGATCGAAGCTAAGAGGGGAGTTGCTCCCGCTCTCCCGCCACCGGGGGCTTTGTGCTGTGGGACGTGCACCGAGCCAACCCACCCTGGTGGCCTCTTGCTTAGAACCCCAGGGAAACGAGGTAAGCACCTTCCTGGGCTGGCTCAGGTGGGTCCTCTGCCCGTGACCAGCTCTGGGGAGCACTGGAGGAATCGCGGTCCCCTAGCCCAGGAAAGATGGCCACAGATCCCTGGCTGGTTTTCAGAAGACAACAGAGTTGGGTTTTGTTTTTGTGTTTGTCCAGCCAGGACCCAGTCTCAACCAGCCAGGGCCTACTTAGGTCTGCTCCTCAGCCTGAGGGAATTCAAGGGCAGAAGTTCATGGTCCCTGCTTAGCCTAAATTCCTGTTGCTTCATTTCCTAAGGAAAATGCAATTCTACTTGGAAAAGCTGGTCCTTTAGTCGTACGGTACTGGGAATAGCACAGGTAAATACAGTCACAGTTAATCTTCCATGTTAGTGTGAAGTTCTGCATTCAACACCTGCACCAAAATTCTTTGAAATAACATTAGAAAATGGCAAGATGCCTGCTCCTCCCACTTGGGGAAGACAGCTATGTCAGCGTGGGCACTGAGCTCTCTTCCAGAAGTGAGGTGAGGAGGGAAGGGGAAGAGTTAAATGGGGTGCTCTTTCCAATTCAAATTAGGTAAGGAGCAAGGCTTAACTGAGTTAACACCCCAATATCCATGCACAAATCTTAAGGGAAGGAATCTCTAAAGCGGTAGGAAAAATGCCTCTCCTTACAAAGAGAACACAGACTGTCCTGGGAATGTTGAGGTCCTAGGAATCCAGTCCTAGGAGGAACCTTTGGGATGCCGCAGCCACTGCTTAGGGGCAGGAGGAGGCCCTCCCTCGTCTTGCAGTTGAGGCAACGGAGGCCACTGAACAGAAGGGAGTCTTTGGGTCTGATGAAGCCCTGCGTCTGCTCCACAGCCCACTCCCGTCCACGCTTACAAAGCCAGCAGCCCCAGGAGAGGACGAGCCACCAGTGCTGCTGAGGACTGGCCACTGCACATTAGGCTCGACTATCTGATGGCCTTCCTCTGCCGTGCTCCCATTTACTTTATAGACACAAACTGCATAGACCTTCTAAGCCAAAATCCTTCTCCTGCTGCCCCACAGAAGCAATGAGCCAGTGTTTCTCCCTCAACAGCCTGGAATTAGTTTCCAGAGGGAAAGTGGGGCCCAGAAGAGGAATCTGTTGCTCAGATGTTGAGCTAACTTATCATCTGAAGAGTCTGCAGCCTCCCCCAAAACAGATGTTAACTGTAGCCAAATGTTAACCTGTAGTTTTTTAGGGACCGGACAGAATACATTTTGGATTTCCTGTTGTTATAAAACAGTGTGAATAATCAAAGGTAAAGAGTGGTTTATAGAAAATAAATATGAACTTGGGCGGCTAAAATTTCATCCTTGGGGAGCCCTGCTACCAAGCCCCCTGCCATATCCTTTGTACAGAGGTCTTTTCAAAAAGCCACACACTGAACAGGTAAGACAGTATTAAAAAGTTCTCTTTCTCCCTGAAGTCGAGAAGCCAGCAGCTGGGATCCTCTCAACAGAGCTTTAGGACTCAGAAAGGAGCAGTGGGGCTCTGAAAAAGACCCAGCACAGTAATGCTAACTCCGGGGCTCCCTCCAGTAGCCGCATCAGAGAGGGGCTGTGTGGGAGGCAGACAGGCAAAGATCCTGGAGGCCAGAGGAGCCAGGGCTGGCAGCCAGCCCCCCCCAGACCACAGGGACGGCCAGTGCAGGCCAGCCCCAAGCGTGCTGTGGCGGTTGGGGCAGAAGCCTCCTCCCCAGCAAAGCCCGAGTTTCATTTCATTACCGGCAACTCCCTGTCATTTCTGCACCCCTTACACACAGTCCCAGTTCCTGTGTCTTGTCACACTGGCGCTGTGCTCAGCTAAATGCTTCTTAAGGAAGTGGGACCTTTACACTTGGACAGATCCGTTTATAAAAGGGGATGCTCACATGGGGTCCCCACATCAAGCTACATGGGGGGAGTGCCATCCCACAGTGGCCAACTTGAGTGCCAGCAGCAGGCCATTCTGCCCTCTTAGGGGGCACCCTGTGACTTCTGCCAGGCGAGGCCAGTGCTTCCCTTGCTAAGGGGCGTGACATCTTCCAAAGAAGCCACTCCAGGACTGAATCCCAGAGGACGCACTGCGCCAGGCATGCATCCGACACCGGAGCCACCAAGCTACTCGCCGGGAGGCAAGCCCAGCGTGGTGCTGGTTATTCCTCAACTGCAGCTCCCACCTCTAGAGCCGAGCTGGGGTGCACAGTCCTACCTGGAGGAGGGAGAAGAAAACTGCCGCTTAGCCCCGGGGCTTCTCTTCGTTCAGTGAGACCCACCGGAGGAAAAGCTATCTTCTTGCCTAGTGACTGGATGCAGCGTGGACTAATAGCTCTACGTGGGAAGTGTAGTCAGTAGGCATTCATTTCAGTGTTCAATGTTGCCGACAAAATGCACACATCCCTTGGGTTAACACTTAAAACATAGGTAAGATAGTTAATAACACAATCACTCAAATAGCTCCTGACATTAATTTCACTACACATGATGAATTTGGTATTAAAATAAGACAGAGACACGTGAAATGGCCACAACACACATTTGGTTTCTGAATCCCTGTTTGGGGCCGATCTGACCCTGGCTGTACAGGCAACCTCTGTGGTGTGGGCCGCATCTGAGGCAGGAGGCACAGAGGTCCCCATGGGCCCAAAGACAGAGGGGAAGAGGGACAGTCGGCTCCCTGGAAGGAGCAGCAGGGGTTGGCAGCCCCCAGCGTTCCCTCCTTTAAATACATGGGTCTAGGAATGCCTTCTCGGCACAGAGCACAGCTGGAAGGTCCAACTCCTTTTCTGACAATGACACACGTCCCAGCAGGAAGGGGAGGAGCGTGGACTCCACACTACCAGTTTACTCAAAAGCCCTGTGGAAGATTTCCATTTGGCATCTGTGTAGCAGCATCTTGGGTTAACAAGAGCAAGGACGGGGAGGTGGGGGGCGGCGTTCTGCAAGCTGGGGCGCTGGGGCGGGGAAGAGCCCCGGCTGTAGGAACGTCGGGGTGAAGTCACCTTGCCTCTTGCCAATGATAAACCATCGGTTTAAAATTCATTAACATTCATTTTGGTGATAAAAATTCCTTAGAGTGGGAGCAAAATCACATTCCAAGCAAATGTTAAACCTTTCTGAGAGAAAGGGACACCGTTAGACATTAACTTAAAACAACACTGAGCTCAGAGAGGCGACTGCGGGTCCCTGCGTGGGCCCCAACTGCAGTGCCGGCAGGTCTGTGTCAACGCGGTTTTCATTCATCCTTCAAGTTCAACATCGACACCCACTGGGGCACAGAGGAAGGGTGCGCTCTCCCTGGGGGGCCCAAGGAAGGCCCCTGGAGGGGCAAGTCCATCCTCTTAAGGTCACATCATGGGGTCACAGCAGAGTTTTGACAGAATCACTTAAAACTCTGCCAAAGACACTTTTTAAAAACATCTCTCGAAAAAAATAAATCGCGACAATTTTCAACTTCATGCAAATCGAGGGAGGAGGAGAGTGAATAATGGTAAAAGGTACAGCTGAAAAAATAAACATGATTCTATTTGGGTGGAAGGAGTTCCTCTCCACAATCTCGAATGCCACGCCCCAGCTGTGTGTCTCACGACTCCTGCCCTCCCCGGCCTCCTCTGCTGCTTCCAGGAAGGGGACAAAGTCTTTGGTCTCAGGATGTTGCAGGATGCAGCGTGGCACACAAGCTCACACCAAAGGGGCTCACAGTCAGACGCCGGGGCCGGGGCATGGGGGCGGGCGGGCGGCCTAGATGGCGCCTTCGCTGTGCAGGCTGTGGTTGGCCTTGCTGTGCGTCACACAGTTCTGTTCGTTAAGCAAGTTGGCCGTCTCGTCTGGCAACCCGTCATGCAGCTCCGTAAGAGTCAATTCAATTTTAGTGTTTTCACTGTCTGAAGACTGAGGAGTTTTGTCCATCCGGGATGCCATCAAGGCATTTTGGTATTGCTGTCTTGAGATCTGGGGCCAGGAGATGGTAGAGAAAACAGACTGAGAGAATGCTTGTTAGGCCCCCTGGTTTCCACCTGGTATTATGACACCTTAAATCCCCCCAGAGGCCCCTGGCAGTTGCTCTAGGAGAAAATCATCCTTATAACTGAGCCACTTTTTTAAAGTTCAGGTTGACTCTGGTGAAAAAGTCAGTTTCTATAGATAGAAGTTGTTTTCAAATGTCTCAAAATTTCACAGAGACTTAGAAAACGGACATAGTCTTCAATCAGCTGAAGCTAGTTTGTTCCCCAGAAGCCGTCTTTATTTCAGACGAAGAACCCCGTTTCCAGGGCAGGGACTAGCGGAGGATTCTTCCCACCCCATCTCAGCAAGTCTTTCAGAGTCACGAGCCCGTGAAGACTGGCTGGGAAGGTTTACTTTTTCTCACCGTCTCCAGCTCTCATTCCCTGAAAAAGCCACTTGGGATGTGGCAGCTCATTGGACAGAGCCAAGGAGATCCATGCTTTTCCCAGCCTGAGTCTTGGGCACAGAAGCTGGAGGCAGGGCACCCGCCAAACGACCACGGGAAAGCTCCCAACGCTCGCTGCGGAAGCTGACCGCCACCTGCCAGGCCCGGCCAGGCCGCCCTCGCTTCTTACCTTAACGAACTGGAGATCAGAGAGGGCTCGCACTGAGTAGTCAGGGATATAGACTTGGAGGAACGAGGAGTTGAGCTGATTATTGCTGCTCCCCAGCGTTGGTGTTATCGCGTCAATCCGGTCGCTGCGACTGAGAGAGTCCGAGTGATTCAAGCCACACGGGCGAGGAGGTGACTTGTTTTCACCTGGAAAGGAGGAAGAAAAAAAAAAAAAAACCCAACCACCTTTTAAGTGAGGTAGATATAACTTAAAGTCAGTTCTTTATTTTCCAAATAAGAAGGTAATAACAAACAGACAAGCGCAATCAACTTATACCAGACGCCTCAGCGGGGCGGGTGCTCGCCTGCAGGGCCCCGGAGAGCACGTCCACGGCCGCCCCTCAGACACGGTTCCTTAGCTCAGCTGCCCGGCCGGCAGTGTGGACAGACCCAGGCCTCCCGGGTCTCCCCGAGGCGGCGCAGACCCCGCGGCTGCGCTACGTCAGCAGCACAGACTGGGGAGGCGAGCCCAAAACACTGAAGTTACTGGACACAAAACCAGGCCTGCGAAGACAGCAGTTCACTATTTTGCCAGAAGCAAATAAAGGACTCTTGAGAATGTTCACAAATCAAGATGTGTTCTAAAGGCATCCAAACAGTTCTGTCTGCTCATACCGTACCTCCCAGCCAAACCTGTTATCTTTGCCTCTGACCCCAAAAGCACCCCCGGCAGGCAGCCCGAGGACATTACAGGGTTTCAAGAACACTGGAAGACACCAAACCCTAGAAGGTTTGATTAGGTTCCCTTCAGTGAGCCCAGCAGTACCTTTTCATTAAAACAAAGTGGAAGGAAATTCAGATGAGTCTAAGTGCTGCTGCTCTCACAGGCAAGTTCACTACAGTTTCTAATAAATTCCATTAAAAATAAAACCCATCTCGCCCGTCGAAGCATCTTCCATCTTTGCTCTTCTGATCAAACCTATTGCACAAATATCAACTGGGAGCCCACACTGGACAGCTCCTGAATTGCACAATGTCCCACAATGCCCCAGGATCACAGGGGACCAGTTCTCCCCCCGATGGTTGGCTCCTCTCTGCAGTGTGTCCCTGACTGGCTCTCAGCTGGTCCCACCCTTCAACCATTGGGAAATCTCTCATCACGTTCATCAAAATCTGCTTCCCCAAATGACAGTCTCCCCTCCACTCGATAGAGCTCCACCAAGTAACTTTTATTCCTCTGCTACTTGGAATAGCCGTCAGAAGTCTAAAGATAGTTCTCCAGGCTGAATAACTCAGCCATTCTTCACATGTTTCTCCCCCGCCCCGACCCGATCTGACCACCATCTGAGATTCCATCCAGCAAACGTCCCTCTTAGGATACGACATGTAGAACAAAACATGGCAAGTCCCCAAGGAACCCCATATGATGAGTTCAATTTCTCCTTAAATTTTCATGTCACCATTTTCTCTACAATTTTCGTGTCATGAAATTCTCCACTGTTAGTCAAAATTACACTTGGCAGCAGATCCTCTTGTTGCCTCCACTTATCCATGAGAACAAGGCAAATTGATAATTTAGCAGATGCCTTTCTCTTTAGCAGGACAGAACTCTGACCCAGCTTTGCTAAGCCTCAGATTCCCTATCTGTGAAAGGCGGATAACAGTACCTGCCTCATAAGGTCTGATGAAGATTCAAAATGAGATCAGATAAGTGCCTGATAACTGAGCCTCGGTAACGTTGCTGTACTTTTCTCCATGAGTGCCATCCCCGACCTCTCCGCTGTGTGCCTACCCTCAGGATAAAGCTTCTCTGTGCTTGTGATAACTTCATGCTGGCTGATGACGGATGAAACAGCTCTTTGAAGCAAGGCATCCCACAGTATCCCTGGGCTTTAGCCTCAAATCTACAGGTGCTTCTGAAATGGTCATTTACTTCTGCATGTTACAATTTAAGGTTATAAAAACAAAACATTTAAAGGGTCCTTTTCTTATTGACCAGACCCTATGCGCGGGACTTCTCAGTCTCCTGTTATTTCCTCCTGAAGAGGATTACAGGGCAAATTCTCTGGTCTCCCAAGGTATCTAGACTCGCTGTCAGCTTCCTCTCAACCCACTGCCCTGTTTTTTTGTGAGATGAACCCTCTCCTTTGCCAGGAACCCACTGCCTGGTGTCACAGCCACAGTCCAGAGAAGCAGACCCTGTCTTCCAGGATGTCTTCTGCAACCTGACGGGAACCCAGCATGACCAGCCTTTCACCGGCAGGCAGGGAGACACTTGAGTGTTCACACCGAAGAGAGCAAAGGCGTGAAGTGGCCACCCCCGACTTCAGGTCATGTTTTGTTGCCAAATTTACATAAATTTGAAATAATTATGAAATATGAAAAAAACTTTCAATTTTAATTCCTCTTAGGCCTTCTCAGAAGTATTTTCTTCCTGCTTTTTGTCTTGGCTTATTCATTCTACCTAGGAATTCTTTCTTTTGCTAGTGACCTAGAAAGATACAACAAAGGAACATTCCTAGCCTCCTCCCTTGGAACCACCAGGCTAGAATTCACTGGTCTAGTTCAACTCCCATTTATTAGTTATCATATTATTATAATGCCAGCATCCCTAAAGACCTGGAGCCACAAAACAGATTTTCCTATTACTGGATCAGAATGGAGTGGGCAGAGCTAAGAAATCTCTAAGTTCTCCAAAAAAAAAAAAAAAAAAAGTAACACACAAATGAGATTTCCATGAGCTTCACTCAAAAGTCACTCTACATCATCCATGACATTTTAAATAGGTAGCAGATACCAGCAAATAAAATGGGGAGGAAAAAATACAAACATACATGTAAGTAAATACACATTCATGTGCACATCACGTGTGTGTATACATACATGTATGAATCTATGTGTATACTCTGTCAGCTGGTCTGATTCAAATAGTCCTACGAATAGTATCTTACACCCAATATGCCCAAACACCCCATGTTTTTTAAGAGCAGAGATCTAAGGGAATAGTAGCTTCTAAGCATTGCTTCCTTTACCAAGTATCAGGATGTTAGAGTTTTGCTGAAACTGGATTATGAAATAAATGCACATTTCATCAGCCAGATTTAAAAATATAAGCTGTATGGAACCAAATAAATACAGAAAAGTTGTACTACCAAATAGGGAAGCCCAGCAATTTTAATTAAAGAGAGATTAAACCTTTGCCTTTCTTTTTAGCAGCTGGACATATGAGTCAGGCACGACCAAGCTCCTGCAGGGCAGTAACCAGCAGCTGGTAGGAATGTGCACAGTGCTAATTTCGAAACAGAGAGAGGGAGACAGGAGAAGCAGGGCCACCTGCCTGACAGAGGGCAGAAATACGTGCGCCTCGTTCACACGGATGCCAGGAAAAGGACCAACGAAACAGGGATGCTGGGGCCTCTGCAGATGGGGTACCAAGAAAAGTTCAGAGCCCTTCAGGCTTTTGGCTGAGTGTATTCTGGAGAAGTATCATCAGGTTTTGAGGCCCCTGGGGCCTCATGACTTTGCTGAGATCACAGAAAGTATCGGGGGGGCAGCCCTCTTTTGCTAGCCAGAAAATCCAAAGTCAGCAGTGTGGGTGGGACAACAGGAACACCGAGGACCTGTGTCCCCTTCCAGGGTCATCACTGTTCATGTTCCAAGATGCCCTTCCGTCTCCCAGACCCTTCCCATCTGCGGGGGGCTTATGCCTTCCTGGACAGCTCACCGTTAAGTCATAGAAACATGGAGTTCTAGAGCTCAAAGAAAAGCTGAAAGTGGCCTTGACCAAATAAAGGGAGCAGACCTGGCCAGCCGGGCTTTGGCGGGGTCAGGGGAGGCAATCAGAAGAATTATGAAAAGGAAACATGCAGAATTACCTGGAGAACCTGCTGCTAACAACTCTGTTCTGCTGACAACAAAGGTACGAGACAGGGACAAAGGAACTGAAAAATGGAGAAAAACAGGGTGAGACCGCATCAAAAAGCAAGAAAGGAGATCTCTGTAATCAGGAGACAGGAGTGGATACCTGTTCTCCCAACGTGAGCATTCAATTCTAGAAATGCAGAAGCCTGTATGATATGATACAGACAAAAACAACACACTCTACTTTCCAGGAAGAATACAGGGAGGCTGAAATCAGGAGAAATCCAACTCACGTGCTTCTTTACTAAACCAGAAATCCCTTAAGCCACTAATACCCAATTGGGGTTTATAGCTCAAAACGTGCTCTTAAGAATGTCAATCCCAGCCAGCCACACCGAGGGGAGCTCGATCAATCAACTGCCCCAAGAGCGGGACCCAGACACAGCGTCCCTGTCCATGGCAAGCAATTAATTACGCAAATCATTTCCATTCTTAATGAAGACTGACTGTAACTTTTGACCTGATGCCTTGAAATTCTGAAGTATTCTGAAGCAATTCAAAGTGTTAATGGAAGGGAACTAAAGCACATCATACACAGACTTCCTGGGAATGGCAGACCGAAGCCATCCTCATCACCGCCTCCACCTGACTGAAAAGTCGGTCAACACACCCTGCCACGCAGGAGTCGTATGTTCTGGATAGGGTTTCTTTCTTTTTTTTTTTTTAAATTGAGGCATAATTGGCATAAATGGGCAGGTCTTGATGACTAATTACTGTAGGATCTTTCTAGGCAATCAGCATTCACACATAGAAATATTATCTTGAGATTACAGTACTAACTGCATCTCTCAATGAGTACACAAAATCCTAAATCCTGATTGTAAAGTCAAGTAAAACACCGTGCTCTGTAGTAAGATGCTACTAATGAAACTCCCTCCCTTCCTAGCATTTCCAGACCGGGGTAGGCCACAGCAGCCCCACACGCTTTCCACATGGAAGGCCCGCTCTTCAATTCCTTTTCTGAATGGGATTTGCCCTTATATGAATCCACAGCTCAATATGAACTAGGCTAGTGTTCAGGTTTCAAGAACTAGCAATCAATAACATGCAACTCTACTCTTCCAGCTTTCTTTTCAAAACCACCTTATAAATCCAGTTCTGCTAATCTGGGACTAATTTAAGGTTGGTTGATGAGCAATGGTCACAATCTCAACCCCTACCTGCGTTACACAAACATTTCCTCTGGGGCCGTGAAGGTTACAAAGCACTCGTGTGAGTGTCATCGCGGTCTATTTTTCTAACAATCACAGGAGGTAATCTTAGACCCTTTTAATAATGAAGAAGCCAAGGGCCTTTCTCAAAGTCAGGTCACCCATCAATGATGGAACTGAGGCTGTCACCCAGTCTTCCTGACCTAGTTAAGAATCTCCCTGTCCCCTCACCAGTAGTGAAAAGATAAGCTAACCTTCAAGTTTACAGCAGATACTTACTAAGTAAGGGAGTTGCACTGGCAGTTGGTCAGGACTTGACAATGGGGACACTGGTCTATTGACTCAAAAACCTGCACCAGAATAATGAGAAGCTGCATCTGGGGTACGGGAGGCTTAGAAATGTGACAGGAATTTTTGACATTTCTCTGGCTTTCTAACTCTCACATCTTTGGGTGCCTGAGAAATTGTGTGGCGCATAGATAAGGTCCAACATCATGAACCAGACCTGTCTGGAGGTGTCCCCTCCCCTTTTAAAACCAGGTTTTAAAGAATGCCAGCATTCTTTTAGGATGGGCTATTTTTAAGTTTGAGGTTTTTAACAGTTATTTCCTAGCACAGCATGTCATTTGGTGTTTTGGCCACAAGGTGGTACTCCAGCCCCGCTGTTTACCTGTCTGCCCTGTTCCAGCCAGGGTGAGGTAGCGAGAACACATTTATGCAGCAAAGCCAGCAATGTCAAGAGGGACCCTTGAAGTCCCATCCCAAAGGTGAGCCAGGTACCCGTGTTTGCTGCCATCTTGTGCTCAGAGCACTTAGCCCGTGGCACCCTCACCTTTAGTTGCCTGACTCAACTGGCCAGCTCTCTAGTTAAGAAGAGTTGGCTATAGGCAATGGGTATACGTTAACAACCTCAATCAACCTCAGAAAAAATGCAAATTAAAAAAATGTCCAGAACAGTTAACATCGAAAAGATTCGACAGTATCACAAGGTGGCTGAGGAACACCTGGAACCCTCATCCGCCCAGGCACAGCCACTCTGGAAAACATTTGGGCAGCAGCTACTAAGGCTGACCCTGCAATCTCGCTCCTACATACACACTCAGCAGAAATGTCTTCACCAAAAGACATGTACAGTGTTCACAGCCACACAATTCATAGGAACCCCCAACGGGAAATTACCCTGGTGTCCATCAGCAATGAGAAGGATGAATGCACAGAACACTGTATAGCAATGAGAAGAAATTAAGTAAAAGCACACACAGCAGGACTGTTGAATGTGACAAGGACAACACTGGGTGTTGAGAAGCCAGGCTCAATGTACTACATCCTGTATAATTCCATTTAAATAAAGTCCCAAAATAGGCAAAATCAGTCTATGCTGAGAAGTGAAGATGGTGGCTACTTTTGAGGGATAGTGACTAAAAGGAGTGCACTGGTGGGGGTTTCTGATGTCCTGTCTCCTGATCTCCTGTCTAAACTACACACTCTGAACATTCATGGAGGCATACATGATTTGAGCAGTAATTTTTGTACACATGATATATTTCAATAAAAGTTTTAAATAGGGTAAGCTGGCAGGCACAAAGAGAAAGATGACAGCAGGGCATTATTTCCTGAGACACGGCCCTACCCAGAGGCCAAGAAGGAAACTCACCTGGAGAGGCTGTAAGGGCCATTACACCATAGTATGAAAAAGCACTGGCTTCAAACTTCATACCTTCTTTCCCAGCTTCCACTTCCACCTTCCCCTGGGAAAAGAAAAAGGGAGTGTTTTCAGTCCAATTACATGAAACTTCTTTGCCAACTCTATGTAAGATTTGGGTCCTTCTTCAGATTGTGGTCTAAATTCCCTTCCCAACAATCCCAAAGGGGTCAAAAGCCTCAGATAATCTTTCCCACTTAGACAGAGGAGAGGGTCAGTTCATCTTAAATATGAAAAACTGGATTTAGCTGGAAAGGCAGAGGTGACATCAATGTGATGTTTAATTTCTATGAGTCCACTCATGTCCCAGCATCCCAGTTCGTGAATTCTTCAGGAGCCCTCCCAGTAATAAAAAGATGGAGTTCTTGCTCCATCCATGGGACAAACACTGAGAAGTGCTTGGTGATGGTCACCCGAGAAGAGCCCGAGTCTGAGCAGAGTCAGGTCAAGAGTCAACACGGTTTGTGATCATGGAACAGAGAGGACTAAACTGGCTCCCAGGGGCAGAACTCACTCTGATTTCCCTAGCACAGGTCCTGACCAACTGAGCACACATCTCGCTGGCCAACGGTGGTACCTTCTCTTCTCTCGAAAAGGCATCTTAAGAAAGTCCCCTTCTGACAGGACAAAACCCTCTCCAAAGGTTCTCCCTTTTCTTTCCTTTCTCTGACTTGACCACAACTTCTCCTTCCCTCTTATCAGTTCCTCTGGGGCAGACTGACTGCGCCTTATTCATCCCTGTAGCCTAGGGTTCACCACAGCCCTTCCTGGTCGGTGCTCAGCATGCATCTTCCGGGCCACTGGGATATCCTTGTAAGTGAGCTGCATTCTAGATTTCCAAGCCAAGGGTCAGATGGCTGTTGTCCATCTCTCCTCTAATTACTGCCTCTCCAGTAAGAGAGTATCTTGGTGTGCAGCCTTCACAACGGGTAGACAAAAACTGAGCTACCATTTATTGAAAAGGAACTGTGCTAACAATTCAGTGTTTTATTAATTCATTTAATGCTCACAGCTCTACGAAGCAGACAGTCACCACCCTCTTATAAATCAGGAAAGATGAAGTAACCAAAGAACGAGCTCTTAACCAACAAGCTACACTGTGCCACCTGCTAACGCCAACTCTATTACGTGACCACTGCTATCAGCCTACACTAAATTCCCAAGTATGGAAGCCCTTTCTCAAATCTCTTCCTCAGAAGACCATCTGTTGTCTCTCTTCACTCAACAGAAGTATGGCTTTTACCAATCTCCAACCAATTCTCTTGCTATAATATAAAAATCAACCTGCAAACAAATTGGTACTAAAAATCCTGACCATGCGGGGTCCTACAGGTTCCTGTTCTGCATAAATTTTATGCAGGAAGGAAAATCTAAGGAAGAGCAGGATCTGAGCCGAGAAAAGGGAACGGTGTCAAGGAAGGTCGGGATGGGTGACAGCAGACAGCCAGGCTCACTGGGTTTGCAAGGGAAGAAGGGTTTAGAAAAGCAGCTTGGTGAGCAAGTCAGACTATGGAGCTCCTTGAATGACAGGTTAAGGAGCTCAGGTTCTTGAGCAGAGGAATACAGCTGTGGGAAGGTCAAGTCTAGACTAGAGCAGTAGCCACGGGGCTGAGAAAACGTTGCTAGAGACACTACAGACAAGGAATCAACATGATTTGGTGGAACCACAAGGGAGGAAGAAGGGTAAAAGGGGGGGTGTCAATAATCATGAGAGAAATCTGCTCTGAGTGACTTGAAGACTGGGGACCCCAAGCTTAGAAATGGAACAGCTGGGAAGGGGCTGAATCCGTGGGGAGTGGGGGAGGAGAGGAAGAATTGCAGGAAACAAGGCCTTTTGAAGAGTCCATCAAAAAGGATGGAAGGGAAGAATGAAGGTCAGGGAAAAGGTCAAACCTGGCAACAGGTATCTGGGAGATGGTAAGAGGAAGTCCATGGACAGAGACAAGGGGTAACTGCAGCCCGTGACCCAGGACAGGAGAGAAGGAAACCCACATGGGACCAAAGGGCAGCAGGCACGAGCAGAACCAGGCAACTGTCCCCATGGGAACTCGGAGAGGGAAGGACCTCAGGATAAAGGGCTGGTCAGAGAGTCACAGAGGAGCCCCCGGGGGCCGGCAGGACGACTTTCCTAAAGGGATCAGAGGTCGGAGGGGAAGGCAGGGAGGGCAGGTGGGACACAGCACAGGCGGCAGGTCCCCGAGTGCAGATGGCCTCAGGGCGAGAGGGAAGTTAGTGTGGAGGGAGACACGGCAGGAACTCGGGGAGCAGAGGCCAAGACCGGGCAGGGAGTATGGGAGTCAGGGCAGAGTGACCGACCTGAGAGGGGCAGGGTCCCCCAGGGGGGAGGGGAAGGGACATGACGCTCAGAGACGGTGAGCAACATTACTTATCCATCTCCTCATGGACTGATCCTTGATTTTGTATCGAGAGAGAGGATGCATGAAAATATCTGCCTCTGGTTGTAAGCTCAGCAGTGGCTGCAGGGCCATCTCATAACCCGAATTTCTATGCAGAAAACCAGGAGGAAGGATCAAAGGCCACGGAGCCTCCTAACAACTTCCGTCTTTATGGATCTCCAGTTGATCCGGATTTTTTTTTTTTAAACAAGCTACAGGGCCTTCTATGTTCTGTGTCACCACAAATGGGTGTCAGTTCCCAATTCTTTTGTGATCAACTGTCAGAACCAGTGGGGCGACAGTCACTCGCCAAAAGACTGAATACCTGGTCTACCTCTCGGAACGGAGCTATTCCTGGGGCAGGACTCATGACTCCCATGCTCAGAAACTCTACCTAGCAGACTGAAAGGCAGAGATCCCCAGCCCTTATTGTGCCCTGGAAACACCTGGGGATTAAGAAAACCACTGCTGTCTGGCTGCCAGTCCCAGCATTCTGATTTACCTAGTGTGGTCCTTAATCGAGCTCTCTGGGTGACTCTCGCATGCAGCAAAGTTTGGGGATCACTGCTTTAAGGCTATTTGTGATCAACAGTCCCAGCTTGGGAACCTCTGTGTAGCCTGGCCTCTCACGAGACTCGCCCAGAAGCTGTGAATCTGAGATTTAAACCAGGACAGCTGCACAAAGATTCACAGCCACCTCAGCGGATCTCTCCTCTGCCCCTCTGCCCCTGCTCTCTTCCTTCTGGACTCTACCTAATCCAGAGCCATCAGATTGCCAGGTCAGTACACTAGGTCAGGAGTTCCCAGCTGCTTGTAATCCAAGAACTAGGAAAATCCACCTTCCTGCTCAGAAACAGAGAGAGGGTTGCCATATTTTTATTTCATAAAGTAAAGATATTTTAAAACACAACTATCTACTGTGACCATCATTTCACCAAAGCCCATTTTAACCCCCCAAAATATAGAAAATATATCATTTCAGAATAACACATAGGTCTGTCAGCTGAATACCTACAGCTTTATGAACATCTTACTGCGATCGCCTTTCTCATTTTGCCTCAAACTGGTGAAAACTTCAGCAAGTATCAGCATTGAGGAACCCCTGCACTAGACTAACTTCACTGCATTTACAAACCTGCAGGAGAGGAGAGGATCCCTGTCGGTCTTTCAGTTCCAACATTCTGTGATTCTCCAATTCCAAAAGTTTAAAAAACTGCCCAGTCCTATATCCCTCTAAAAGAGTGAAGCTTTTCCGGCAGACCAGTTTTAGAAACATCCATAAACACATTTTTTATTCATATATGTGTGTCAATGGCTCAGAAAAGTGACCATGTTCCAGTAAACCTACCAGGACACAAAGTAGGGCTGCCCCACGAGGAAGCGGCTTGCGGGGCTCAAAATCATCAGGTGTCTTCCCACAAAACGACATTTTCCATACCTATCAGTTTTACTTGTGAAACATTCACAAATTTGCTCTAATCTAGCATATCACCAAAAACAAACAAACAAACAAAAACCAGGACAGCACAGACTCCCAAAGAGGAGCCAGGGCTTCATGTTTGCAAATTGACAAAACAGGAAGAAGGCATCCCTACCCCAAGCAAAGCTGGCGTCCTGGGTAAAGTTACTACCACAGAAGCCTATCTTTCTTTGGAAAAAGGTATTAGATAAGTCTTTTCAACGTTTCTAAGCATCTACAAAGTATTCAACAGCCTCGGGCTAGACCTAGCCCCAAGGTGGAAGCCTGAGCTACCCTAGTTGCACAAACAAGACCAGGTGAACAGCGGAGGTGACACACCCATGGAGGTTGGAGACCCTCAGATACCATATGCTGAGCATCTACTTGGTCTCCGGCCCACTCTGGGATTGAGTTCTCTTTTTGTTCTGGTTTTTAAAGTCATCATCACCAAGATAGTTTGACACCTAAAAGGAGGTAACTAAATGCCAGAGGCACAAAACGCCAGGTTGTGTTCACCAACACTGCCCAGTAGGAGGGGGGCACCCCCCCGCAGACATCCTCTAGCAACATTTTTCAATCTGGAGTCCGCAGATGTAGTTCTGGGACTCAGCAAGTTTGCTTCATAAATGTTTAAATTGAAAAAAAAATTTTTTTTTGATGGTCCCAAGTTAATTTACACATCTTTCAGGCCATCTGGTTGACCATCTTCTAACCAAATGCTGCCACCAGATGTCAGTGCCGGCCTTTGCCTTTATGCTCAAATCTCTGAAGAAGTCGCATTTAACTACTGGAATCACTGTGGCTAAGACTTGCTACTCAACCAACTGGAGCTCGTTAGAAATGAAGCACTTCAGACTTCACCCCAGACATGCTGAATCCCCAAGGGATTCCCAAGCACATTAAAGTGTGAGAAACACTGAGCCAAAAAGAAAGGAACAGAGGAGGACAACATATAAATAATCCAGTCACACCCAGCGGAGGCCGACTAATAGCACAACATACTGTACAAACACACAGTCACTCAAACTGGGCACAGGGCTGGAGGGGACAGTCCTTGCTGGGCACACGGGGACCCAAGTGCGCTTAATGCAAGAGCCTTGGCTGGAGATTCCTGCTACTGTTCTGCGACCAGTGGCACTTTCCTATCACCCACTGTCATTAACACATTTAGAATACTAATTACTAGTTTGTTTTGTTTACAGTTTTACATACGCGTTCTCAGCTCGAAGTGTTCAAAAGGAACTTAAATTAGTTTTACATTTATAGGTCTTTAATTTTTTATACGTATTTAATTTTTTAAAAATAGGGTCAACACTAGGTACCCAAGTAATTTTTTTCTTTAACATGGTGTGTTACCTGTACAAGACTCAAGAGAGAGGAAACATTATTCACCTACAGCTCAAAAAATCCATGCTAAAGTTTGGTATTGAAGGCTTAACCCTCCCTCCTTCTCCCAATAACAGGTGAGACAATATTAAATATTGTCAAAGGCTGTTTAGTTCTAAGATGCTACCTGTTACCTCCACAAAAGAAGATTTCAGTCCATAGGGAAAAACCCCTTTTAAATCATGTCAGAAGCCCTAAAAAGTATCCCAGAACATATGTTGATCTCTTTTTCCCTCTTCCTTATAAAATAAAACAGAACATAAATGTTTAAAAAAAAAAAAGCCCTAAAAAAGAGGGGATGGGGCAACTGAACAGAACATGTGAGACATGAAATCAACAAAAATTAACACCAGAAAAAAAGTATTCCTTTCTATCAACTATATAACTGGCAAAGAAAAAAGCTAATCCTCTTGATTTCCTATTATTCTTTATATTTACTAAAATCATAATCCAGTTATGTGCTGTGGAAGCACAAGCATGTTATTTTATTTGCTTAAACATTTTACCCTCCAAAGGACCAATAAGTCCTTTACTATAAATACCAATTATATATATTATAAAAATGGTTTATAATAGTTGTAACTACATGCACACACTGTCTTTTTTACTTGAAATTTTTGTATATGCTTTCTACTTTCATGACTCTCTCATATTGAAATTTGATTAGTTTAGACATACAAACTATTTCTACTACTTTATAATATTTATTTGCTATAAATCTATTTGCATAAATAGCTTTATAAAAAGCAATTCTTTCTAGAGATGCATGTATATGAGGGACTGTATATATGTATTCCCAAAAGGAAGCTGCCGGTTTAAGGATGTGATTGGTTTTATAGCACTTGTTCTTTCTTGTTCACTGTCATCACAGATTTTTTACAGATTTTTTGGTTTGTTTTTTAAAATCAAGAATGGATGCTTAATTTCATCAGTTGCCTTTCTGGTGTCTATTGAAATAAGGATTTTTTTCTTTACAGCTTTCCTAATTAATGTGGCATATTTTAGTTCTGTTGTCCTTAAACTAGCCCTGAACTCCTAAAATAATCCTAATTCACTCACAGTCACCGTGAATAATTTTGGATATGTTGTTGGTCTTTAACTGCTACTTTTTCCTTTGGGAATTGTCCATCAATGTGGGTAAGTGAGACTGGCCCATAATATCATCAGAGCTTAGATTAGGCTATACTGTCTTAAAGAATGCATTTGACAATCAAATCATCTTGTTTTCTTTATATAATATAGAAACTGAGTTCTTTAAAGTCTCAAATTTCTTTTCAAGTGATTCCTTTAATTCTAGCTGATTTTTTTGAGGGGGGTTGGTGAGAACTCCTAGTTTTGTTTTGTTTTTCTCTTATTACATTAATTATGCCAAGAGAATATTGATATTGTTAATCTTTTAGAAGAACCAATCTTGATTTTATTCATGGGATGTAAGGCTTTTTCACTTTATTCTATTTTGGGGGGCAGAGGTAATTAAGTTTACTCATTTATTTACTTATTTTTGATGGAGGTACTGGGGATTGAACCCAGGACCTCATGCATGCTAAAGACAAATTCAACCACTAAGCTATACCCTCCCCCCAGGGCTTTTTCATTTTAGAAGTTATTTTCATAACAATCTTTATTTAATTTGCTCTTTTTAGTTTGTTGCTTTGCTCTTTTTCTATTACAGAAAATTAGTCTTGTTTCTTGAGTACTTAAAAGAATAAAATTTCTTAGACCTTTGACATACTATACATGGTATTTATATTATTTAACAGTCTTTTATGATATTCTATATATTTTATGATAGTCTATATTTTCTCCCTGATTCAGTTGCTACTTAGGGTTTTTAGTTTGCCATTAATTCTATTTTTAATGATTATTTATTTAGATAGGTAGTACATGCACATGGTAAGAAATTAAAATTTAGAGAGAAGTGTCCCTTCCACCTTATTTCCACAGTCCTCCAAGTCTCCTCTTTATAGGCAACGATTATTACTTTTTTTTTTCAAACACAAATGAGATCATGTTATACACTGTTCTGTACAAACCTTCGTAAGAGAATTGATCACAATTTTTAAATGGCTTAGTACTTTTCAATTGTGCATTTTTATGTCTAATTTTATCTCATTATGATCTCTGTAGGTGAGTTTTATGAAAGTTCTATCTTTCTGAATTTACTAGAACTTACCTGTGACAGAGTAAACGACCAATTTTTATGAAGGAGTCTCACAGAACTTTTTGAAAGGCGTATTTCTCTGGCTTTACATTTAATTTTCTTCAATTTTTAAAATTTTATTAATTACACAATTTAGAACTCTCGACATTTTTTCTTGGTATACCTGCCCTTTTATGGTGGTGGAAAAAGCTTACACCAAAATTAAGTTCTTATCCATTTCTAGTTTTATATGTGTATTTTATTAAGTCATTTAAGGCATGTAGAGCCAATAAAGCTTTCTTCCACTATTTATTGTGCTTTTATCACAATACATTTAATTTAAAAATCTACTTTGTCAGATAAAATTTAAGGTTGTATTCTTTTTAAACATATGTAGTGGGACATATGTGCCCCATAACTTACAGAATGTCCTTTCAATTAAGCTTATTTAATGGTTTGCTTAGAATAGATTAGACTTTATTTCATCTAGGGTTTAAACTTCAAAGTGATGTTTCTATTTATCATTATAAACGTCTTTTAATCATACATATTATAAAAGACTTCCAAACATCAATTTCTTAACAAAAGAGTTTTTCCAGTGTCTGCAGAGGAGGGCAGCTCACTGGCACTGGGCCCAGGAAGGGGAGGTGGATATGCTGCATTTTTCCTGGTTTAATGCTCTTGAAATGCAGTCAAACATGCTCAATAACTTGGTATGAGTTTCCAGTGATGGATTAGTGACATTTTAGGGTGGAACATACTCTAAGTGATGACAGCTGTGCTAGATTGATAAGGTCTTGTGGGATTTCATTTTGTTATACTCTGGGTCCCTCAGGTAACTAGCTGGCCTGCAAGAACCCGATTTTCACCAAATTCTATAATTTAAACACCTCCATAAATCCTTTAAATCCAGAACATACACTATTAAAAAAAACCCATGACATCATCAAGGAACTTGTCACATTTATATAAATATTTAACATGACGTAGGTATTCAAATGCAGGTACATGTACATAAGTCTCATCTTTAAAGATTTACTTATAAAGGGACAAGGAGTCTAAGTTCCTCTTCCATAAAATCTATTTTTAGATCCATCAGCCAGGAAATAGCTTTTTTATATACCAACAGAGCATTACTGAACAACAACTTCATAAATGCTAACTATATAAAAATCGACAATTGAAAGCCACCAAGTTTCTAGTATTACCACTGCAATTCACAATGTCAACCCTCAGAGTTCTCCTAAATAACTGTCTTTAATGTAATTCAGTTTCTCTAGGTTTAAGGAATATTCACATCTAGGTTTTATAAGAAACATGAATGTTTCATTCCTTCACTGTAGTAAATAAATTCCTTATGTTCCCCCCGCAGAGTTTCCAGCTTATCTTCCCCCAGAGAAAAAGAAAAACACAATTCAGAATGAGACTAAGGTTAGTGGAAGAATCAGGGTACTGAATGAAAAACCCTGCAAACAGAAGTTTCAGACAGACTGTGTGAAAGCGGCATATAAGCAGTTCATCTACAGATTTCTCTCCAGTTCTTCACTTCTGCTTCCAGAATTCACCAAACTGTCCAAACACGGGGCATGAACACAACACTTCCCAGAGTTCCTAACATCTAGACATCTGATAAGAGTTATTTTCGAGTAAAAAGAACCTTAATTCATTTAGACACTCGGGACCTTGCTGAACTCCTGTAAATCGTAGATGTGCCTACCAAGTGCTAATTACACTCTTGTAATGATACCTCCAGTTCATACCTAGGAAAGTCAACAAGAAATAGGAGAATGCTTACGGTATTCTCATTCTGAAACACAGAATTCCTATAAATTCTTCAATAAAGAGGTACAAGAAGTCAATAAAACTAGCACTCTGTTCACTGTTCTGTTATCTTGGTCTTCACACCAAGGACTGTGCTGTGCCAGTGAAACTGGGATGCAGCCAGGGCCCCCTGCCAACTCAAGTACAAAGCCCCTCAGGAGGCTTCATAATGGATGGACCCTCTCACTTTATATAGTGGCTTATGTTATAGTGAGAAGGAGATAAGTCACCATTGCCATGAGAGATGGATTATCCCATCAGCCCCTTGTTCAGAGTCTGTTTAATAACCAGGGGAAAAAAAAACCCAATAATAAATGGATTATTTTGATGGCGTTAAGGGAAGAGATAGATATCTCTAGGAAGTTGTATAAGATCAAGTCCTAATGGGGGGTGGAAAAAAGAAAAGATGGTAAAAAGACAACCCAAGGAACTCACGACACTTAAATTTCAAATGCCCAGCCACAATTTGCACACGCACAGGTTAAGTCCCCCAAACTCTCCAAAAAATACAAACAACTGAGTTCATCACTCTTCAAATGAATGCCTCATTGCCTCAGCAGTCACTAAGTGCCCATCGGTACTAGAAATTAAAGCAACTGATGACCTTGCTTTATACTGACACTATTTTGCAGACACGAAAACAGGGAGAGGAAAGCCTCCCAGGTACAAGGCCCCCCCAGAAATCACGTATGTAATCCTGGTCCCCCGTTCACCTACACCAAGTCTCCTCAGAGCTGGAGGCGGGAGGTTGCTCAGTGAGACCAAACAACTATTGATTAATTCTTCTGACCTGCAAAATGAGAACGAAGTAGTCTACAGGTTTGTTGCGCTGGTAGAGGTAGTACTCTGGGGCTTTCTTGTTCTTCTCATCAAACTTCAGCTCCTGGATGACATTGGGGTGCTTTAGCAGCCTTAGGAGGATCTTCTCTGACATCTGGGATGGGCTAAATGCTTCTACTTCTATAGATATAAACACAACTTGATATTACACTTCAAATGGATGGAAAAAATGATACTAGTGAGTAAGGTGTTCAGAGAATAAGAATACTTGGAATCAAAAGTGATACGGTACGGATTAACGAGACTTCCGTTTGGTGATCCACTGGGGGCAGATTACCTGGGAGAAATTAGAAAATGCTGAATTCTCGTGTTTGTCGCTGTAAAAATGTTTCCTTTGCAACCTGTCATTGGCTCGAGTCCTCATAAAAACACCCTTATTTTCTGACTGATACAAATGAAAAGTCAACCAGAAGCAGGCTCTATGACTGCCAGGACGCCCTTCAACAGGCCACAACAGTCTGGTCCAACAACGGCCAAGGGAAGAAGCAAAGATCAGGAAGCATCTAGGTGTGGGTTAGTACCAGGTGCACAGACACAGGGCGTCACATCTCAGTCTGCCATCCGACTACCCCGAGAGAGTCTGGGTACAAAGGAAGGTAGAGACTCAGAATAAAAGCAAGGCACGTGCACACATCAACATGCACTCCTACTTGCTAACTAAAAAAAAAAAAAAAAAAAAAAAAAAGTAATGTTGATCTGAATTTACAAAAGTATCAATTTTATTTAAAACAACAAAAACCCAAATCACTGACTTAAGGATGCTATCCTGGAAGTCGGCTCCATGGTATCTCAGAGGCAGAGGAGGATAACATTTAGTTTTAAACTGTGGTTTTTAAGTGATGAAGAACCATATTTTCAGAATTAGAAAAAGGATAAGTCAAAGATATGGTTTATATGTTTAAAAAATTTTTAAGTTATACATGAGACATAAATTCTGTATCAGCTTCTGTGACTTTCTGGTAATAACAAAATAAGATAGTACATGGCAGAAATTTTGGAAAATACAGAAAAAGATAAGGAAGAAAATAAAATCACCTATAAACCAAGCACTCATAACCATTCTGAGCAACTGGTGAGCATTTCTTTCCAGTACCTTGCCTAGCCACGAGTGCCGGGTACATGTGTGTACACACAAAATGCAAGCATAGTCTTAGGTACACACGGTTTTATATTGTTTCTTCTCACTTTACATCAAACTATGAGTATTTTCCCATGTCATGAGTATTATATGGTGAGCATTTCCAGGTATCAGAAAACGTGATTTTAAAGAGTGCGTAACATTCCATCACGTGGCCGCTGTTAGCCTTCTTTGCAAAATATTTTAAGTACACTGCATTCAGTTGAAAGGCACTGGCTGCCCATCGTGGACACAGACGTCTTCTACAGGCCACTGGGTACTCTCAGATTTTCTCACACTTCCCCTGGCCAACAGAGCTCACCCTTCACCTAGAGAGCCATCTGGGGATGTGAGCAGGGTCAGTCAGTCTCTTAAGTCCATTCGACCTTGACCTCTCTGGAGCAGTCAGTGCCGGCTGGGTTGGTGGTTTTAATACTGTGAACGCTTGCCTCCTGGAACGGGCCCAGGTTAACACTCTGGTTGGAAGAGGCCATCAAGAAATCCATGTCAGAGTTCTGAGAATGTCTGATTTCACTAAAACTGTAAAGGGTAACAATTCAATTGTGAAAATCTATCGTTCTTCTTTGCAAATCAGAGCAGCTGCGTTACCACTGCTGTCCAACTGTTCTTCCAAGGCTAGCTGAAGAAAAAATTACTCAACTGTCCGACACACAACGGGGTGGTGTCTGGTTGGCACTGTCAGCCTACTCCGCCAGCTGGTCTCCCCTGGGCTGAGCTGAAGCGGATGGCCAGGCCTACTGTTCACATGCAGTGTGGCACTAACATTCATCCTTACCTTTCAGACCAATTTTAAGTTACTGGTCCACCCCTGGTAAATGTCTCAGAGGGTTCATGCCGACACTGAACACAGGAGAGGAGAGAATTTAAAAAGAAAAAAAACAAAAACAAAACAAAAACAAAAACAAAAACACAAAAAACAAAACACAAAAGTGGCATTACTTATCACCCCATTTCCCGGTCTCCACCCCCAGCCCACCCCAGTCAGCGGTGGGTGAGAAACTCGCTCCAGGGTTGGCAGAGATTTCAGACTCTGATAAGCTGCACTTGCCTGTTGCTAGGAAACGGTGCATGGCCAGGAGAAGCTGTGGTGATATTTTAACCTTCATCTCGCTGTCTGTCTGCTTAAAGGCAGAAAAATCTTGCTTTCTTTCTCGATGGGCCACTTTCTTTTTCGTTCTGTTATCAGCTGAGGGAGGAAGGAAAAACAGAAAAAAGGAATGCAGTCCATTAGATTGGGGTGCTTTTGGAAAGAAAGTGACATAATATATTTATTGGAAAGGCAAGGCTCTCTCTCCAGATTGTGGGCACGCTACACACACACACACACACACACACACACACACACACACAAAGGGGAAGAGGGAGAGAATCCTCATCAAATCCATCCAGCAGAGTCGTGACACAATCCAAAACAGGTAAGAACACACTATAAACACACTTCATGGAGATCATGAGAGCCCTTACAAGCACATCACAGGGCATCCACAGACAAAAATCCTCCCCCAGTACAGCCTATACAGCCACATAGCAACAGAGTATGTGGCCTGGAGCGCACACAGTCTCCTGGACTCGGTGTCGCCTCACCGCAGTCAAGACCAGTCATGTGCTACAGGAGACACAGAAGTGTGTCCCTGCCTGTAAGAGGCTCCTGGCCTCTGCTGAAAGAGAAAACACACACACACAATCTCAAGAAACAAACAAGAACACTCACAGAACACTGTTTTAATAATAATATATGTTAGTTTCATTTCTGCCCCAGACCATGAGATGCTCAAGGTCAAGCACATAGCAGGAAAGGCATTCAGAGGAGGTCAGCATGCTTCCCCTGTAAAGGGCTAGGCGGTAAACCCTTCGGGCCCTGCTGTAACTGCTCAGCTCTGCTGTTCAGCAAAAGCAGCCATCTGTCAATGCGTGAGCATGGTGGTGCTGCAGGAAAGCTTTACGGCAGACATGAAATTTTAATTTCATACTGTTTTGCATGTCACAAAATAAAATTATTCTTTTGAGTTTTTTCAACTGGAAAATGTTTTTTAAAAAAAACTTTAGCTCGTGGGCCATATGAAAACAGGCTGTAGGCAGGCACTTGTGGGCTGTAGTCTGCCAACCCCTGATCTAGAAGGTGTCTAACGCAAACACTTTTTTTTCCCCAAGTATTTTTCTGGACAAAGCAATAATCAAGAAAAAACCAGGTTAGAGACAAGACCCCAACTGCTTGCTTTTTTTTTTTTATCCCCTAAGAATCAAGAATCTTCACATTACCATTTCATACCAAGGGCAAAACAGAGTGATTACTAACTTGGCTTGTCCTGCAAGAAGCAATCACAGCCTGTAATTTTCTTCTGTCTCAAATTCTCTTTAGAATCAGGCAGTGGGAATCAATGCAAACATTTTAAATCCTCTTCTAACGGCAAAGGCAGTCATCATCCCTGAGCTCCTATCTAAATCAAGAATGTACCTGAACCCCAAGTTCAGCTTCTGATCTCATGAAGTCACATATGAAATGCATCTAATCAAGGTTTGAAAGAAGTGAACTACAGTGCAAACGTAAAATCTCACAAATGTCTAAATTGTCTTTCTCATGATGAGTGATGCCCCTGGGGAAACAAATGTGCAGACACACATTTGGTACCAAATAGTCACTGTGAGGAAGGATGAAAAGAATTTATTCTTTTCACACAAATAACCATATTCCCTATTATGAAATCTCCGATCACTCTTCAAGAGTCAAAAGGATAAAACATAAAAACTGGTGGGGTTTTTTTTTTTTAAAGAACACTATACAGGCATGATGAAAAACTAAGATACATTTTCAGAAGCTGGTCATAAGCCAAATATAAAAATTTATTTTTTTAAGGGTGCATGGAAGATTTTTTCAATTTTCAAATGAGGGACATTCCCTTCTAACAGGACTGAATAAAAATCAGTCCGTTTTGAGCAACGCTGGCTTGGTCCCAGGTGCTCCAGGGCACTTGAATGATCCACTCTCCCCTCCAAGTCATGCTTCAAAAGCCAAACAGGACAAAAAGAACCCAGATGCTCTTTCTCTATATCACCTTTGAGAGCCCCAAATATCTCAGGCCTTGGGCCATCTTTGGCATTGAGAAACTCTTGGAAGGGTACTACTTTGCTAAGAGTGAGGCTGAGGAAGGTTTAGCCTCCACAGTCCAGCAGTTGTGGACTTTAATGAGATAGGATTCACGTTCAACACTCAGCCCAAGATCAAGCCTACTCCTAGGCAAACACGTGTGGATACTCCCCTTCCCCAGCCCAAGCCGCTCCCCACCCCACTGCCTAAAAGGCAGAGAAACAGAGAATGAGAAGAACATTTTATTACGTACCCCAACCTGTTCTGCCTCCTATATATATGCCACCGTGCCACCATTGCCTCAGCAAAGCTACACCTGCAAATCTCCCCTCTACCCTGGTTGATGGGTTCCAAAAGAAGGCAATTTCAACAGTTGCTATCCATCAATTTAACAAATCCCCCTCACTGTTCAAGAACTTGAATTATGACCTTAAGTAGAAACAAATTTATCTGAAAAAATTTGCCTAATTGTGTAAAATGAAAATTAAGCCAAAGAACAATTCTTTTTCCAGACGTAAGATAAATGTGAAAACCGAGAATGGAGTTTTCTTTTCAGGACAAGTAATGAATGTCCGGATCAATGGTTAGAAGCAGCTGGCTTTTCAAAAAAACATGGCCAGTGGACATTACAGGACCTGCCTCCTCTTCTTCCTCCCTGATGAAGGGACTGGAATATCCTGACAGGTGGTACCCAGCCTACACACACAATGCATAATTAGAAACAGGCAGACAATAGCTGGAGAGATGTCACATGACTCACAAACAACACGACAAATAAAAGCAAAGATTTTGGAAAATTACACTCAGGCGATGTTACTCACTGTATAAATCTGTTTCATCTAGAATCTCAGATTTGATGATTTCTTCAATCACATCCTCTAATGTGACAATTCCCAGAACTTCATAAAAGGGGTCCCCCTCTCCCTCATTGTTTACTCGCTGCACAATAGCCAGGTGAGATTTACCTTTAAGGAAAAGAAAACAAAGTTGAACAGGTAATTTGCTGAGTTTCCTGAATGAGGTCTTACAGATGATTATAATAAAAAAAAATAGCAGTAAACACAGATACCAGATTATCAAAGTCTACGTTTCAGCTTTTAAATATCGTTTGGAAATACTGCCAATGAAAAAGCTTCATGAAACATCAGAAGCAAGACCAGTAAAGCCAGAGAAACATCGTCTACACACATGGTACCACCACATTACCATCTGCTTCCTGGTGGATTTGGTCTTCAGTAATGCCAGCTCTTCCTTTGTGACTTTTTAGCAGCTGCTACTTTAGGAGAACAGTTCCCAAAGTGTGGTCCGTGGACCCCTAAGGGGTGCCCAAAACCCTTTTAGGAAAGTCAGCAAGGCCAAACTATTTTCATTAGGTTACTACAAGGCAGCGGTGGTGTGGTCAGTGTGCTAGTGGTCACTGTCTTCTCCACCACACACAGTAAGAGGGGAAGAAAATCCGTTCCTCTTATGAATATCCTTGATGAAAAACAGTAAAAGATATTAGTTTCATTAGACCTTGATTCCCGAGGACCTTTTAATACTGTATGTGACAAAATATGAAATAACAAAAAACACTTCTGTTGCATTCTGAAGGAAATGGTTGCTGTCTTGAGGAAAGGGACTCATGCCATTGTCTGAGTTGCAAGTTGGAGTAGCCGCTTTTCACTGAACATCATTTTTATTTGAAAGAATGAATGATGAACAAACAAACCATGGTTGTTTAGACTTGGATATTTGGCAGACATTTTCTTGAAAATGAACAAAACGAGCCTGTTACATTAAGGAAAACAACCACAGCGTTTGCCGCCAAAGAAAACATTTGCGCTTTCAAGGGAAAACTAGAATTTTTGGGAAACTTGTATTGACCGCCATGAGCTTGAGGGCTTCTCAACAAAGACGCTCCTGATGAGACAGTTGGTGATGCTAACAAATGTGATTTGACGAGTAGCAAATAAGAAGATACGTCAACATTTAAAAGATCTGTGTAACTCAGTGAACCAGTATTTTTCCAAATGGCCATGGCAATGACATTACCAAATCATGCGTAGGTAAACGATTTGCTCAGAGTGCAATGTATAACAGTGGACTTTTAAAAACTTTTTATTTTGCAGTAATTTTAGATTTACAGAAAAGTTGCAAAGACAGTAGAGAGAGCTCCTGTATACCCTTTACTCCATCTCCCCCTAATTGTTAGCACCTTACTTGACCATGAGATATTCATCACAGCTAAAAAACTGACATTGATATGGTAATGGTCAGTAAATTCCAGAATTTATTTGGATTCCACCAGTTTTTCCACTAATGTCCTCTTTCTGTTCAAGTATCCACTCCAGAGTGCCACACTGCATTTAGCTGCCATGTCTCCCCAGTCTCCTCTGCTCTGTTATAGTCTCCCAGTCTTCCCTTGCTTTTTGTGATGCTGACAATCAAGGAGAACCGGTCAGGTATCCTGGAGAGTGTCCTTTGATTTGGACGTGTCCGATGTTTTTCTTGTGCCAAGACTGGGGTTATGTGTTTTCTAGTTACATTACATCAGGGTTTACACAGCAGCTGCATGATATCACAGGTGATGTTCCCCTTCGCCGCTTGGTTAAGGTCATGTTTCCCAGGTTTCTCCACTATCATGTTACTAATGTTCCCCTGCCCCTCATTCTACTCCTTGGAAGCAAGTCGCTAATTCTAGTCCACCCCCAGGGAAGGGTGAGGGGTAGGAAGCCAGCTCTACTTCCTGGAGTCAGGGAGGATCTATATCCAGTATTCTGTAAGGAAGATTTTGGACCAAAAGCTTTTAACATAACAGTGCACCAAAAGTCCACTGGTATAGTTTCAGATTCAACATTGCAACTAAACTTTAAGAAACTACCACTTGTGGAGTTCTGGCACAGTATCAAAGAACCGCCACAATTATTCAAAAAGGCTATTAAAACACCCACCTTTTCCAAATACGTATCTGTGTGAGGCCACATTTTCTTTTTACACTTCAATTAAAACAGTATACAGCACAGACTGAATGCAGAAGGTGAGAGAACCCAGCTACCTTCCATTTAGCTAGATAACAAAGATACACAGAAAGGCAAACAGTAACACTTTACTATTTATGTTTCAGAAAAGTTACTTTTAATAAAAATGTTATTTACGTTAACATGTGATGGATTTATTACTGTCCCTTAAAAATGAATTAGTAAGTAAATATTTTTAATTTCTCAGGTTTAATTTCAAATCCAGTAAATATCAAAAGATATAACCCACGAGGAAGAACACATGCTCTAAAGCTGAGCAGGTCTGGACGTGAACTCCAGCATGGCCACTTTAGCCATCACCAGCTGTGTGATCAGGAGCCTGAGCCACAGTCTCCTCTGCTCGAAACCCAGGCTCATGATCATCGCTGCTACACAGACCTGTTGTGAGTATCAGAGAGAATGTTGGTACCCAGCCAAGACAGTGCCTGGGATCCACTGGGTGATCAATAAGTGGTAACTCCTATTAGTTTATTCATATTCTTCCTCAATTCTAAGGCACCATGAACTTACTACCAGCTTAGTCAGAAAAAAGGACTCCACTATATTCAATGTACACTGTGATTAAGAGACGCATTTCAATTTCAGAAGGATCTTTTAAAATATTAAATATATCTCTCAAACACCAATATCGGTTTCCCCAGCCCAAGAAATGCAAGGCATCTGAAGCACAACCTTAAGCCAAGTAGACATGATCTGGAAACTGCATGATCAGTTAACATTATTTTTTTTGAATGACAAGGGCTTTGGCGGGGAGAGGGGAGGGATGGTGGGGGTAAGAGGGACTCCTTTAAATAAAGTATACCTAAAACTTCAAATTGGGAGAATTCACTCAGACACAATCAGCCAGACAAACTAAAAATATTCTGAAGGCCAGGTCTGATCAAGTTCCCAGCACTTACACAGAAACTGGCTTTGGTTCTGTAGGTTTGTCTGCCCTCTTCCGCTCTGTCTCAGACCCCTTTACAGGCAACAATGTCTGGAAGCCTAGAAGTTTAGATTGTCAGACAATTAGGCATCCTAACAATTTTCATCCTTAGCAGGCTCATGCTCAAAGAATGAAAATATTTTGAGCAAATGAGACTAGGAGGGAAACTTATCAGCAATAGATATAAACACCGCATCAGGTCAAGTCAATCCTAGTGCAGCCAATTCAGTCCGGTCAGTTTCTCACATCTGCTTTCCCAAGGACCCAAACATAAGCAGTTAAAAATTCTTGGTGAATGCTGTCTGTCGAAAGTTAAATTCTTTTGCTATTCCCAGCTTGTGATCATTTAAAAGGAATTTTCCAAAGCAAGGTCTAATATTAGACTCAAAATGAAGTTTCCATTCCACTGAGGCGCTATTCTCACCAAAGTAACTACCGCATAATCAGATTGTCTTGGAGCAATTCGTTTAAATGCAGATGGACATACTTGAAATACCAACCCGATAGCACCAACAGATCCGACTGGAAAGGGCCTTTCTCTAGGAGAAATTATTCATGTCAGCTAGGGTTCTTAGATTGAAAATTATGAAGGTTTCTTCCCAGTTCACTTGTAGCCTTTCACACCCCCCACCTTCAATGTTGAAACTTCTTCATCTGCCCCAGAGCCACATTTTTTCAGCTTTGGAATTCCTGGTGAGAAGTCTTGTTTTCTGAAACTTCCCAGTAAGCAGGACAAAAAAAAATTGATACCCTTCTTTCTCTAATCATTCTTTTGGAGGACAGACCGCAATACAATGTACCTATTCCTCCACTTCACCATTCACTGTAGGGACTTCAGTCTTCGGCCTCATCAATGGAGCAATCAAAAAGAAAACGTAACTTGTCAATACAGAGATTTAAAAAACTGAGCTCAGTTAGATCTTTCTTAACCTGAGCATGAGAAGGATTAAGCCAGGATTGAAAGCAGCAAGACAATTTGGGGGAAATTAATAACAGATTAAACCAAAAGCTAAAAAAGATTATGAACTGATGGATTCTTAACCTCCAAAGAGAAGAATGAAAATGCAGCCATTGGCATAATATGCAATTATAGGCATCAAATAACACTAAAACTTTTTCATACATATAGATTAAATAAACGTGATTATATAGAGAATTAAGCACACTGCTGTCACAGTGAGCTTGAAGAGAGCCCTCTGCGGCTAGCTATAAGACATGCAGTATTCCAGTCATTTCAAACTGTCCTGAAATTTATCCCCATAGCCTCTCTCCACCTAGTCTGGTCCTAGAAATGGAGGAAAAAAGGATCCGTAAGTCAGATCTAAGAGAATCTAAGCAGGCCTGTCTTCAGAGGACATGGCTCTATGAATACATCCCCCTTTACAGTCACAATCGTAAGCAAATTATCATGAAATAGTCACCTAGATCCTTCTGCCTAACTGCAATGTGCTCAAAACAGGGCACTTGCACAGATGAAGTTACAAGAACATGTCTTCACTGTGAGATGGACTAAGTAACAATCTGGACACAGTAAAACTGGGACCAAATTTCTGCCTCTGCCTGCTTCTACTGCCCCCAAATCAAAGTTTATTATTTGCATATTTTCTCTAGAGAATCAGCCCAGCATGGTAGCAGGTTGCCCCACTTGCATCCTTTAACCTTACCACAGTGCTAGGCTCAGACTTTGCATGACAGATAACCACCTGCATTTTGATAGGAGTAGTTAACTAGACAGTGATGAGGCTGACCAAGGAAGGGGACCTGTAACTGCCTGATGAAAACATGGCCTCTTTTGCCATCATACAAGTTCGATGTCAATCAAGTGAAATGGAAGAGTAGACAGATGAATTAAAGCAGCTAAGGAAGAAAGGCAGGAGGGCAGATGGACTAGAAGGGAACTAGAAACAACCTGACACAGCTGTGCTAATAGAAAGTGACAGACAGTAGTTGAAAAAACCTCACAACGCGAGCCCAAGGCAAACAGAGTCCTAAAATGCCACTCGAACAGCAGGAAGAAAACAAACAGGAGATTCGACAACGAGAAAACGAAGTCAAACATTTCATATTTGCCATGAGTGCTGCGTTGCACACCGCACAGAGCACAGAACGCAAGGCCTCACAGTTCCCCTGCAGTTGTGCAGTGCCGTGGGGCCCCTTCGCTAAGCAAGGGCAGGGCAAATGAAGCATCTGATATGCCTTTGTTTTTAAAGATGTCCCAGTTTATCTAACATAGTAAAATAATTCAATAAGTAGGAATCAACAAAGGTCCTAGGAGTGAGTTCTGTGAAACTAGTGGTAAAAGAAAGAAATGCTCTGTAAGTCAGAATTCAGGTCCCACATCACTAGAACCAAATGGGGTGCAGATGTATTTGAATGGCCATACCTAAGACCTCCCAAGGAAACCAGTTTGCACATTAGTCATCAAGGAAGTCAATATGCTTTAAAGAAAATAAGAATTAAATTTAGTCTGACTGACAAAAAATGAACAAATGGATCAATGAGCTAAGGTTTATGAACATAATTTATAAACATAAAATACAATGCTATGTATGTATCAATGAACTACTGTCACACAAAGTCATTCATTCACTCAGTAAATGTTTATTGAATATCTACTATGTGCCAGGCTCATACATTAGGGAACAAAACAGAGCTCTGGCTTTCAAGGAACATTCTAGCAGAGAAGACAGACACTGAGGGAAACAGACAGTAAAAAAGCACATCAGATTGTACAAAATGTAGCGAACAAAAAAGCCGGGGTTGAATCATTTAATTTGAGATGGCCAGTGAAAGGCCTTCCTATTAAGGAGACATTTAAGCAACACTGAAGGGCATTAAGGAGCCAAATGAAGTCTCTAAGGCGCTGGGTAAAACCTTTCTGGGAGAGGGGACGGGAGCAGCCCGACATGCTTGAGGAAAAGCAAGGAGGCCAGCGTGGCCGGAGCAGAAGCAGTAAAGGTGAGGTGGGGGGGGCAGGTATGCAGACCACATCACCATTGCAAAGACTTTAGCTTTTACCTCCTCAGGTGGGAAGTCACTGGAACTTCTGAGCAGTAGACTGACATGATCTGCATTGTTTTAAAAGAATCACTGGCTGCTGGGGTGAGGAAAGGCTTGGCAGCTGATGGGAGGAAGACAGCAATGGGGAAGGGCAGAACCAGAGGTAGGGGATGATGGGGGGACCAGTTAGCAAGCTATTTCAGCGATCCCAGTGAGAGGGAATGGTGGCTTGGACCAGATGGTAACAGTGGAGGTGATGGGAAGGACTTAGATTCCAGGTATGTATTTTAGACAGAGCCAACAGGTCTGTTGATGGATCAAAGAGAGGCAGAAGAAAAAGAGACAACCCAAGGCTGACTCTAAAGTTTTAGGGCCTGAGCAGCGGGAAGGATGGAGTTGCCGTTTCCCAAGGAGGACTGTGGAAAGTACATGTCTGGACAGGAGAGATCAGTTCTATTTTAGACAGGTCAAGAGCGAGATGCCTACAGGATATCTTGGTGGAAATGTCAAACAGACAGTTAAGCACCTAAGTCCAGAATCCCAGAGAGTGAGAGAGGCATGGGCTACAGACGAAGACTGAGAATCCGCAGAGAACAGAGGGTGGGAAGCCACACATCAAAGGAGATCACCCAGAGCCTGGGTATGGAAGGAGGAAATATCCTAGCGTTGAGCCCAGGGCAGGCCAACGCTTCGGAGAGTAGAAAGCAGGGACACAACCGAAGAGGAGACTGAGAAGGCCCAGCCAGTGGGGTGGGCAGAGAATCAAGAGAGGCAGGTTTTGGAAGCCAGACTTTAAAAAAAGCTATTTCAAGAAGCAGAAAGGAGTCAAAAGTATCAAATGCAGCCAAAAGGTTGTGAAAGATGATTTTGGTGACAAAAGATGCTCAAGATAAGAAAGGTTGTAGATGAAAAATCTAAAGATTATTGTCTAAGTGCCATGCCCAAGCCACCACCAGCGTGGTTTCCACGACAGCCCTCCTGCTTCCACAAGGGAAACACAAAGTGTCCTGTTTCTGCCAGGGAGACGTCACCAGAGGGAAAAGGCTTGTCTTTAGACAGAGTTTGGTTTGTCCTCCCCCAGATAATGCCTCCCTCTTCTGAGTACCACTTCTGGAAACGATGCCATTAGATCTCCCATCATCCGGGCTTAAAACTCTGAAGTCATCCCTGCCTCTTCTCTCCTTCATTTCTCCCCATCCTTTTTCTTCCCCTCTTTTAATGAAGAGTAAAAGAATGATTACTTAAATAATAATCTGCATAAAATGCACATCTCAGTGAGTATTTATTGAACTACCACCCAGGAGGGACTAGCCAGGGTCAGGGCATAATAATAGACTACAGGGGCGGATGAGGCGGGAAGCTGGGAGGCCAGGAGCAGGGAATGGGGAACAGACACTTAGGGGAGAAGTAGCCACATAGGTGAAGAAGACTTCAGGTTCCAAGGGGAATACAGGCCGACTTATGGCCTCTCCGGTAGGACCTCCTTTCCCCAATCCCTTCTTTGTTAATAGCAGGTCCCCCCCCCCCCAAAAAATAGGTAACATGGTGGTCCGGCAACATATCTCATGATGATTAAGTGGCAGTACGACCTCAGAAGGGAAGCAATTCTCCTCCCATACTTAGCCATACATGGACTATTGAGTTCAAGTCTGGGTCTTGTATTTTATCCGAGGCAGGCTGAGGAGAGAACTACCAAGATCCTGCAAGGTGTATAAACTACAGCACCTGAGGAACAGATAGAGACCAGAGGATTTAACTAGAAGAGAACCCTGGGCAGGGATGCAACAGACTGCAGCCTTCAAATCTCTGAAGTGGGAAGCAACCATCTGGTTCTTGCGCCTCCTCCCCCAACAACTTGTTAACTGTACACTTGGACCTCATGGACCACAAGGTTAACCGTTTTCCTGACTAGATCACCAACTCTTTGATGACAGGGACCTCTCTTTTATTCATCTTTGTACTGCTCCTCATCCCTAGCCAAGTCTAGCACAGTACCTAACACTCCTATATACGTGAAGGTAAAATTTACTAAACAATCATCGCACTCTATTACTTAAAAGTCTCATTTTCCACCAACACTTGAATTAAAGAAAACTCCTTAGACTAGTGTTCAAAGACCCTCCAGAACCTGGTCCCCAACCACTCCAACTTTTCCATCTTTTGGTCTCCATACTCCTCTTACGCTCTCACGGTCCAGTCAGTCAAGGGACTTGATTTCCTCCCATCATAACCTCCATGGTTTTACTCATCCCCACAGAACAGGGAGGAAGGAGTCTCTCCTCAGGGGACAGGATCAGCTGTCATAGCAGCCCAACCCCTGAACTCACTGCCGTAACTTAACCCACGGCCACATCTGAGCCACCTCACAGCCACACCTAACCCCTGCCAAAGCCACACCTGGGCTCCGAGGGTGCCTCTACACCCACGTTACTCTTAGTAGTAGACAGGTCTCTACCATATCCAACTCCCTCTCAATTCAACAGCTGCAAAATCAAAAGAAAAATAGGTGCTGAATTATAAACTGTATTACCCCAAATAGCTATTTTCTCACAGATTTTTGTAATCAGTACATGGGTGAATTCATACACATGCCTTGCAGACCTTCTACTGACTAATATGGTGACAGAGCTAGCATTATAACATAAGAGCAAGGGTTAAATTTGCTTAAGGAGAAGCAACACAATTTCATGTGGGGAGCTATCACCTTGCTATTTCTGTTCTGTTTAAAGCTAAATGAAAACAACAAACTTCATGGGTTGGTTTTTTTTTTTTTTAAGTACTTATTTTACCTTACCATCCCCACCAGAGCTAAGTGCATTTTTTCCAATTGAGTTTTCCCACCATAAAATACACCAGAAAAATGTGACACAGATCTTAAAATAGTCCTATGTAAACAACACAGGAGTGTATATATAGAAGCACTTGCTGTATATAGAAATCGCTGGTTTTAAGGGATGATAACTGTTGCTATTCCAGGAGACAAAAGCTCCTTTTTACCAAAAGTTTTACTACTTCTAAAAATTCCAATGACTAACCAGTTAAGTGGCCGGCCCACATCTCCCTAGCAGGGCGGCTCCTCCACCCTAGGTCTGCAGGGGTCTCCTCAGCCTTCAGTAACCTCGCTCCCACTTAGGGCATGTGTACCAGGAGGCTTACTGCGTGGAGTATGGAATCACGGTTTCCTAAAAAGAATCTAATTTTTCGTGAGGGGAGGGGAGGGGTTTATTTGATGCAGACAGTATTTCTTAAAAAGACCATTTCCTGGATAGAACCCTGAATTTATCTACTAACTTAGAAGATCATAATAGCTTTCAGGAAACAGACCTGCTATTTGTTGGCCACTCAAACTCTGAAGGAAAGAAGGGTACTCACTGAGATGCTCAGCCTTTAAAGGACTTTAAAGAAATCAAAAAAGGGACAAGCTTAGGCCTTCCCAGAGGTGACCACAGAGTCCTGGGCGCAGTGCACGGAGCCTCAGGAGTCAGAGCACCTAGACCAGGATTACCAGGGCCCAGCCCCTACGCCACTCCCTGCAGGTTACCTCCCTTACTGTCCCAGGCTCCCTTCTATTTGCTATAAATATCTATTTCTTAACATTGAAACTGAGTTTGGTCCCACCTTCCCATTCTTAACAGTAGTTTCTAATTCTATATCCCTAAAATAGAAATACCTGAAAGAGAAAGAAATTTCAAGTTGAAAATATCTTTTGAGACAGTGTTTAAAAGAATTACATTTCTAGATATCTTTAGAATGTTATGATTTAACTATTTTAGTGGGTCAAATTTCACTTCTCCGTAAAAATCTGACGCAGGAAGATCAGAAATACACACTGAGAAAATCCAATCCACATGGTTTGCAAAATTTGACAGCTGAATCAATGGAGACTCCAAGGACATCAACATTTACATGTTAGAAAAGTTTCTGAGATACACTAAAACTACAGATAGTATTCTTATGATGTGCCACGTAGCTAATACTTAATGAGTGAACCTACACATTAATCTAAATCCTTTGAACATATTTTTGTTTTCAATCTATACAACTTTCTGGGCAAAAATGGTATGTCTTAAAACTACCTCCTACACATTTCTAGAAGTTTCCTTTCAACTTATGTTTTAGGTTTTGTCTGGCCTTATTTTTGAGGTAATAAATCCCATCTTTCCTCAGTCATCATCATTACAGACTGAAGACTCCACCTTTTGACAGTATGCCCAATATTTCATCTAAGGATGTAGCCTTGAACATAGTGTTTAATATAAAATTGTTTCCCAAGAATCAACTTTCACCTACAATTTTCCCATCAGGCATACATTCATCCACTCAAATATATATTGAATATGTAGTTATTCCTAGCACAGGACTAAGTATATATGGATGTCTACCTCCTTAAGAGAATATGATTATTTTTTAAAATTTGAATTAGAAAATGATTAATCATTATCATGAAAGGATTGCTTTATAAAATGGATCATTTTTCATTAGAATTTTCATCTTGAAATAATTGTACATTCTCGTGCAGTTGTGAGAAGTAACAGAAATATCACGTGTGTTTTTACCCAAGATCCCATGTAGTTTTCCTCAATGGGAACATTTTGCAAAAACAAATTGTGTGACAGTACAGTATCACAACCAGGATACTGACAGTGACACAGTCACAGCACAAAATGTTGCCATCAGCACAAGGACCACACACGTTGCCCTTTATAGCCACACTCACTTCCCTTCCCACCTCCCAAAACAGATCATTTTAATAGCTTGTCTGGTAAAGTAAGTGTTTAGTTTTCCATTGGCCATGGCTCTTAAGCTTTCGCTTTTAAGTTCAAACAAATCTTTTAAAAACTCACAAAATGACCATCTGTAGGAAAACATTTTCCTGTCAACAAGAACTTGTTTTACATGCAACTGTTGAAAACTCAAGAGAGGGGGGTTCAATCCTGACAAGATTAACCCGCCAAGCTTCCCAGAGCCGAGGCACACAGCAGGTAGCCCAGGAACTCAGTGCTTAGACCGGACTGCTTTCAGAGAGCGGCCGATACCCAGCCTTGATTCCATCAGTGTCTGCCCCAGATCCCCGGGGACAGTTTTTCCCAGGCTGCTCCCCTGGTTTCTCTGAATGTGATGGATTTCTGATGTGTCACCTGGGATAGGTTAGCAGTCCTCAGGAATTCAATTAAACATGAAGCTAAGTGCTGCTGTGAAAGGATTTTGCAGATGTCATTAAAGCCCATAATGGGTTAACTTTAAGGATGATTATCCTGGGTGGGACTGACTGAATCCGCTGAGGGCCTTAAAAGCAGGGTGAAGGCTTTCTGAGGGAGAGGAGAAATTCCACCTGTCGAAAGCAGCTGCAGACCAAGCCCCAGGGTTTCAGCCTGCTCATCGTCTACCCGACCAACTTCAGACTTCCTTAGACAACCTACAATTACATCAGCCTGTTCCTTAAAGAATGTGGTGTGCGTCTGTCTGTCTTCTACTGGCTCTGTTTGTTGAACCATGACTGACCCCCTCAGGATCCACACCAGAAAGGGATTTAGAAAGCAGATACCAGAAGAATACTACGATTAGACCAAATTTTATTTCCCAAACCTAAGACAATGCATGACTGATTAAGAAGACAAACATATACATGCTAATGCCAGAGAGACCTGGTGAATGAACTTCCTGGTAGACAAAGCAGGTAAAGTGACCTCTTAGAACAAAAAATCAAGCTAAACTGTGGTTGTATTTAAGAAGCCAAATCATTTGCTTCAAGCCATCCAAGTGGACTATCCTATTGAAGACGGCCCTTTAGTCCTCCCACCTAACTTTGGATTCCAGGCCACAAGTGATGGATGGGCTCACGTCCCCACACCACCACCAGCTGTTCACTCTCTTTTGCTTGTTCTTGGGTTGTGCTGCCAGATACGTTAGCCAGAAACCCAAAGTTGAGGCAATTCATATAAGATTCCAGTCATTGTGTGACTTGCTTCCTGGCCCATCCAAATGATTTGTGAGAAAAATCTTATGAACCAACAGGAACAGAAACTGAAGAGCTTTTTCCATTATTCTTCTCTCCCAGAGTATTTAAAGATTTGGATTTTCCCATCTTTAGGGGAAATATTTTCTTATAAATTGTGAGGCATGCCGGGCATCTCCACTTCATCTTTTTTGGTGGTCTGTAACACTCACTGCACACGCACTGGAATGTTTTCCTAGTAAATGATCAGCAATGGAAAACATGGCTAAGACAAAGGATGGCTTTCAGGCTGAGATGATGGGAACCTTCCCATCTTTCCCAAGAGATAGGTAGTTCTTCTATAGAACTGAGGGGTTTATTTTAGAACCAGAGTCTATTTCTGTCTTTCCCTTAGACTTGTAGCTTTTGTAAGGATGATAAATGAGGACTGACTGTATTAGTGAGGTAACAGCCCAAAAGATCAGTAATAGTCCAATATATCCAGTAAAAGGAGATTTTAAAAAGAGAAATATACTTCTGCTGCCAAGGCCAACTATTGATGTTTTAATTTTACGATTTCCCTTCTGTTCCTTCCTTGTGTCTTATTTTTGGATCAATAACATTTAGAACTTTGTTTTTACAGCCCCAAACTCTTGATATCGCCTAATTTCCTGGATGGGTTCTACAACACAAGGAGACAAGAGCAGTAATTATACAAAATCAGACACAAATATGGTTCTCTTATAATACTCACAGTTAATAAACATTACCTAAGTCCAGACAATGTGCTAAAAAATACTCCAGACCAAACCACCCTATACATTTGCCTTAGGGGCAGGCATTTAAGGTGAGAGATGAGGTCATCAGTTCTTTTAATATCTGCTTAAAGGGAAAACTAAGGGCTGGTTGTGTTAAAACCAACCTCATCCCCCTTTTCTCACTCACATCTCCCTCTTTTCAGGAAGTCCTTACTGATGACCTCAAGTTGAATGAGGAGATGGGATTGCTTATATTCTGCAGTTAATATAAATTCATAATTATGTATTATCATATAGTTAATCATGTGAGATGAGGGAAAAGGGCTATCAAAATCATCAAAAATCACCAAGTCCTAGAGTTGAAGGGAAAATTAAAAGTCATCTGGTTCAAACTCTCAATCCAACCTGCAAATTTTGTGCAAATAATAAACCTGATAAAATATGAAGCAGACAAAAATACTGAATTTTTGCTTGTTGACCTGAGATAAGAAGTCCTGACATTTTACTCTTGTTTCTTATCCTTAGACACTCAAACACTTCACTGTCATTACAGAGGAGGAAAAAGATGCAATAAGATGATTTTAAAAACCAAACATTTTCTATTTTAAATTCCTTCACAACTCCTCACCATCCCCATTATCTATCTTTCCCCCAGTATCTCTTTAAAATGCATCAGGCAAAAGAAAGAAGTTTTTCTATTTCTATAAGGAAAAATATCCATCAATGGAAGCCTGGTAAAATAAATTCTCATACATCCATGCAATGGATTACTATGCTGTCATTAAAAAGAATCAAAGTAGTCATATGTAACATTTTCTAACATATGATTTCTAGATAAATCGTTACAAAGTTACCCAAAATACATTAAGAAAAAAAACGAGTATTTTCATAGTATGATCCTATTTGTATAAATTGTATATACATAGGGAAATTTTGGCAAAGGAGTAAGTTGGCTAGCAGAAATTTGGTCCTACCCAAAATGTACGTAAGACATTTGGGCCATGCCAAAAGGTCCCTGATAGTCAGTCCTGTCCAAAACAATTTAGCATGGGTCAAATATGCTCATGGACATTTTGGACAGGACCAAGTTTCAAGGACCTCTTGGCATGGACCACATAGCTTATGGACCAAATGGCTTACGGACATTTTGGACAAAACCAAACATCCTGCAAGGGAAACAGTTACCAGTAGCATGTTGATTGAAATTTGTAGTAACCATTACAAATTTGTGTCCTACTAACAGTGATTCTGAAAAAAAAACTATTTTATGTGATTCTCATCAAAAAGTAAAAAAGAATGTAGATTTCTAACTGCATTATTGTATATAATCCTATCAGGAGAGAATGACTAGGAATGAATGAGAATAGAATCCTCTGTCAACATTAGATGCCTCCTAAGAGCCATTTCAAAACCCTCAAGGCCCCTCTGCTTACTCCCTTCCACTGCCACAGAGACCAGTTCCACACAGGCTGGGACTGGCTTCCTGCCCTGTGTGATAAGTGCAGGCAGACATCACCTCCTATACAGCTCGTGGCACAGCTCACTTCTGCCCTGGGACTTCTCTTGAAACCTGCCCTGCAGCTATGTGCACACAATCCAGAAACGGGGAGGAATTAATGCCCATGGGAGAATACGTCCCCCTTCTGTACTTGAGCACAGTTCTGAGAGCATTTCAAAAGGCTCCTTTAAAAAGTCCTAGCTAGGAAAGAACACCTGTTGCCTGTAGCTGAAGCCAATGCACTGTCACATCCTTGAGTTTTCTTTCCTTCCTTCCCACGTCACTTCCCTTGTCCTGAGCTCCCGCTCCCAGGGATCCCACTCCAAATAAACGTCCCAGCATGCAAGCCTTTGTGTCAGGCCAACATTCAGGCTAAGACACCATCAGAAGTTTTTCTACCAACCAGTGCCAGATGTGTTAGGACACATTCAGATCTCAATACAATGCTGGTTTTGCCCCTTTGTGTGAGTTGGCCCAGTGGGCAGGAGTATTTCTCAAGGTCATTTGTACAGCAGGATGGCTAGCAGTAACTATACACTGAAGTTACTGCAGACCCAAACTAAACATATCGCCAGCTCAACTTCCCCACAGCTGGATTCCAAAAAATACCTGGGGCCATTCCAATATCACCAGGGATGCAAAAGAGTGAGAGAGGGTAATTAAAAGTGACAAGAGAGCAACTCTGACCAATTGTAGTTAAAATATCCAGATTTTGCAAATTTTAACAAAGACACATGACCATACACAACACATTTGCAAGGGCCCTTCCCGAGACCTACGCATGTGAGAAGCACTTAAAGTTAATTTAGCTTTACGGTAAATCTGCTTTTCACTAGGTACTCATCAAGTAACTGTAACAAAAGGATAATACAAAAACTGAAAACTAACAAATCTATATATTACCACCATCCCCAATCTAATCTTCTAGACTTTGGATAGAAAAACATGCCAATTGCCTACTTGATCCTCTCCACTTGTCCTAGCAGCATCTCGAGTTCAACCCACCCAAAACTAGCTCTATCGTCTTCACCAAACCTGTTCCTCCACTTCTGTTCCTCTTGCTGACTCGTGGTACCAGTTTATATCAAGTGTGAAATTGTGGCAGTCATCTTAGATTCCTCCTTTTTCTCTTGTTTCACCCTGGTTTGACAAACTGGTTACCAAACACTGTGGTAAGTTGTAAACTTCACGACTACCTCCTTAATAACTATTGTCTCTCTCTCATCCTCTGGCCCCATCCCCAGTACAGGTCCTCATTGTTTCTCTTCTGAACTGCAACAGCCTTTTAACTTCTCTTTCTAACTTTAATATCATCGCCCCAAAGCCGTCTCGCCAATGCCATAGTCATCTTTCTAAAAAGCAAATCCTGCTTAAAATTCTTTGCTGGCTTCCCATTACATTTAGGATGGTTTAAACGCTTCCCCCTGGCCTGCAGTGGCTGTCATGACATGACCCCAGCTCCTTCTCCAGCCTCATCTCCTGCACTTGTGTTCACTCCATGTCACAGCACGCTTTTTGCCGTTCTCCAGACTAGATATATTATTTCACAGCTCCCTCTGCCAAGAATATCTTCTCCTTGGCTCCTTTACTCTTATTTTTCGAAGATGTAATTCAAGCATCCTGTCATCCTGGAAGTCTTCCTTACCTCACTGCCCCACTGCCCAGCCTATGCCAGTTGGGTGTGACGCCCAGTCTCTGTGCTTCCACAGAGCCATCACTAGCTCCGTCAGAGCAATGACCTTCCTGTATTACAATTTTCTCTCTCCTCTACTGTACTGTGAGATTCTTGAAGGAGTTAAAGTTCCTAGTTAAAGCCTCAGAAGCTCGCATGGTGCCTGGTATATGATACTCTCAGTAAATGCTGAATACATAGCTCAAATTAATCATAAGAAAATGAGAAGAAGGACGACTATTCTCTTGCAAGCTCTTGTCATAAGAGGAGACTGTTTTTCTTCCTGGGACACATGCAGTAAATGAGGCCAATCAGTGACTGCTGGTTGATTGTAATTTTAGCAACCATTTCCCAGAAGACCGGCCGACCAACTGTTGTTACCTAATCTAAGGCCTGGTACATAAAAGACTCTCATTTCCTATTTAATTTAATTGTACTGATTTTTATTATTTTAACTCCTATTGGCACCAAATTCTAGAAAAGTTACAATAGAGTTTATCCCCAGATGAAGCCAGCTTAAAAAACAAGTAGAAATCAAACCCCGTGAGCCTTCCTGTTGGGCTTAAGAATATCTTCAAAGAATTTTCATTGTCTTCTTAAATACACAACATGAATTCAGCCTGCAAATCGAGACTCAGATATTCAAATACGACAGTTTGTCAAGTAAAAAAATAAAAAAGAGAAAGAGAGAGATGCACTTAATTTACTGAATGAGTGTTCAAAAGAACTCAACATTCATTTGCTTGTGTCAAGATCTTTAAAACACCCTTTGAGGTCTGCCCCTAGGTAAAAATGCCATGCCACTAGCTCTCAGGGAGTAGGTGCTACATCTGATCAGTACATCACCCTGGTTCCCGATAACAGTCAAAGACCTCGGTCATCCTTCATCACTAATCCCTCACTGAAAAAGTCAATTTTAGAGCTCAAATATGTGTGCTGGGACCCCAAAGAACACTGTCAGTGCCTAATAGCTTAAAATTAGACAGATCTGGGTTGGGACCCTTTGGTTCTGCTACATACTGGCTGTGTGACCGAAGACAAGTCACTTATCCTCTCCTGGCCTTTCACTTTAGTCATCCGTGCTTCAATTTACAATGAAAATTGAATGGAAAAGCTTAGAATTTAACACACTGCCTGGCACACAGCAAGTACACAGTAAACGATAATGCATACATTATGATGAGCTTTCTCCTGGTTCTGGAAGCTACAGATCGTCTCAAATACACGTGTAGAATACTTTCAGTAACTATAGAGACAGGATCTTGGGATCATTGGGAATTTTCAGCTGCAAGATACTTCTTTTAAAACAGAAGTCATAGACATCTAGTGAAGAGCATAATTTACACCACCTGAGTGTTCAATCCTAGGTAGGCTTTGTTCCATTTAAAAATTCTTCAGGATAGCAAGTCCCCAAGTTGTCCACTCTGTTTCTCAAAACCAAAACTTTTGCAGATGGGTGGATTCAAATGGGTTACGGAGATTGTCCTCCCTCCCCTCTCACCTCTAGAAGTGGTTGCTCCCGCTTACTGGATGAGGCAGTGGGGAGGGCGGCCCCTGAAGGAAGCTTGGACGGCCACTGCCTTTGTCATATTTCCTCTGTGAAGAAACAGAAGACTTCAGTTCCTGGGATTGGTGAAGCTCTAGAATAGAGAACTAAGGAACTACTTTGTATTCTCCTAGACATTCTCATCTCTCTCTGCGCATCAGGCCACTGCAGAACTGTTGCACATTTTTGCATCTTGGTCAGGAAATTGGAATGATCAACACAGGTAGCTTGCCACACACAATAAACTGAAGGAGGTCGGCACAGAGCAAAGAAACACTCAAAGACTGAGGGGATGACAAGAGAAAGAGCCAGTGAAAGAATCAATTATACACCACAACCGTACCGACCCTGACATCTGCAAAACTACTGCCAAGATTACAATGTTTAAGATCAGAACTGACTTGAGGTCAATACAATCTCCCTCTGGTGCTGGTCATGCATTCATTCAACAAATAGTTTTATTGAGCATTCACTATGTGCTAGGCACTGTGCTCAGAACTAGGGATTAAAGCAAAAATGCATACAAATAAGACTAGTCTTCGCTGTCAAGGAACTAGGAGTCTAGTGCAGAAGACAAGGCAAGTAAAATTACAATATGGTAGACTCTCAGGTGACCTCCATGTGACAACTGCTGATTAACTGGCACACTCCATTCTCCCTGTGAAACACACTGAGGCCCACTGTACACTGGATGCTCTGGGCTACTAAACTACCATCGAGTGCTCTGCACACTATCCTCTTGTAGATTAAACAGAGTGTTTACTAAGAATTGGTTATTTTTGTTCCCAAACCTATTTATGACATCTGTACTTGATGCTGCAATTATGTGATTTCAGTATTATAGAAACTGATGAGAATAAAAAAAGTTGCTGTTTCTATGGAAACTATGATGAGTCCTCTGAATCAGTAAAAGCCAGTTGTTGAAAAAAAAAAAAAAGAAACCCTCAAAAACTGATACTGAATTAGGACTGGGAAAGGGAATTACAAAAAGTAGGGGGGAAATCTATAAAGATTCTGCACTTTGTATTGTTAGTTTGAAAAATGCTTGTTAAGATGTCACTTAAAAAGGGAAAAAAACACTCAGATTTAAAGAATGGAGAGAAGATGTATCATAGATGTGGTTCACATATCTGTACAGGGTATATAAATCAGTGAACCAGCCGCATTCAGAGGAGAAGCCTTAGTCCCACATCAGAAGAATGGCAATACTATTTTCCAAAACCTGTTGAAATCAAGTGATTCAGACAAAGAACATTAACGGCTCCTAAACATTAGGAAAGATTGATGGAGAAAAGAATTTTCATGTGGTGCCAAACTACCACTCCACGCATTACTGTGATAATCTGTGGATGAGGAAATCGTATCTATACAATGGGGACAACTGGTAGTCGCCACCTTAATCAAGTGATCATATTCAACATCACTAATTGTGGACAACGAGACTATCCACCACCTGTTGTGAGGCACCCTCATCCTCTGTGAAGTGTTCTCGCCAAAGGTGTTTAATCAAGAATTTGGATCTTACTTCCAGCGTATAGGAAATACAGAAGATAAGAAAAATTAGTTACATGACAGTATGAGAAAACAATCATAGAAACTCCAAATGTAGAACACTCTACCAAAGACCTAGGTTGGTTTCTTTAAAAAGCCAATACCATTACTAATTTTGTTTGGTGTCATTAGAATACCAATTTGGTTACATAAGAAAAGTTCTCTCTCTCTCTCTCTCTCTCTCTCTCTCTCTCTCTCTCTCTCTTTTTCTTAAAGTTCAAAGGGGTAAAATGACATGTCTTGTTTTTAAAATATTCTAGCAAATAAAAAAGACAAATGAAGCAAAAATGGCAAAATATTGATTATTGAATCAACAGATATATTGGGGTTCATCGTTTATATGCTTTACTTTTGCACATATGTTTGAAACCTATAAAAAACAGACACTTGATGTTATGAAAAAACCAAGGCGAGGATTATTCTAGCTTAAAAAAGACATAACCAAGTGCAATGCACAAACCTTGCCTGAATCCTTGTTAGGGGAAAAAAAACAACTATAAATGACATTTTGGGAAAACGACAATTAGAAAAGTCTGAATATGGACTGGGTAGTAAATAACTGAGAACAATAAATGTCTTAGTGATAATGGAATGAGGATTACGTAGGAGAAGCAATGCTGAACATTTCAGGGTGAACTGTCATTATGTCTGCAATTTACTTTGAAATGATTAAGGAAAAAACATTAAGAACTATCAGATCTAGGAGACAGGTCTATGAATATGCATTAAACTAGGCTTTCGACTTTTCTGTATTTTTTTAATAGTTCCATAATCAAAAGTTAACAGTTTTTCAAATAACTGAAATTTTTTTCAAAATATATTTAAGGTATGTATGTAATTTTTTAAATTTCATACTTCAGTTTAACTTGTTATTTGGTAAACCAACTAAAAGGTAAGGGGGAGAGGATCCAGACAGTAAGGTGATGATGTATGTTGAACAACCAGCTCTCTGGGAAAAACAGCCCTGGTTTGTAGCATTTGCCAGTTTCCACGGTATAAATATCTCTACCATGAATGATTCCAAACTACTAACACGATGTCACTGAACAGAGAGTTGGGAAGAGATGGTTTTCAAAAGCCAGTAAGAGCCAGTTCCAATACCCTGAATCCAGATATGACAGAGGAACACCAGTGGTGACAGGAGAGAAGGAAAAGATGGTTTGCAGAAAACAAAGTAAGCAGCAAGGTCATCAGTGGACAAGAGGTGGGAAGGGGAGGTGGAAGAGAAAGGTTTGAGTACAAAAGACCAAGTATGATAGTACCTTCCCTAAAGGGTTGTTCACAAAGAATAAATTATATATAAATATTCAGATACAGTAATGACTAACTTACTAAGCACCTCCTCCTACTATTATTATTTTCTAACCTGATCCACAATCTAAAAGGGTATCTCATCTTTTTAAGAAGTCATATGGTGTTTGCCTCTAGGGAAGGGAACTGAATGGCCAGACAACTTGCGGACAGCAGTGAGAGGAAGCAGCTTTACTGTTTTGAGCCTTTTAAATTTTGAAAAATGTGAATGTATCACTTATTCAAAATATATATGAAATTAAAATCTATAAAAATCTAGGACATGGGTCTCTTGAAAGAGCTCTGCTCTTCTCTTACCATAAGCCCCTAACCTGACATGTACGCAGATATGCCTTCATCCCCATCATTCCTAATACAGGAACTTAAAAATCAACAACCACAAACCAGTAAGAAGAGTTCCAAATCATCGTGCCCAACCAACATGGGAGAAGTTACAGTTTAGCAGGTCCATTTATACATGGAGAAGTCAGAATCTTGGCTACCTCAGTACCACGATAAAATTCATATGAAGCCTTCCATCGCTCAGCATGCCACATTTCACTCAAAAATACATTCATTCAACAAATCTGCACTGAGAACCATCTAGGTCTTTGAGCCTAAAAACACACATGAATAGAATTCTGTCTCCAACTTTAAGGAGTTTTGACTTGTCCTTGGAAAGACTCCTTTACTAGGAATTTACCTAATTTTGGACAACTATCTTTAGGCCAAAATTACTATTTATATACATAACAGTAGAAATAATTCTTACTTAAAGGAACCAGTATTTTCTCATAAATTTATGGAAAACACATCTTGTTAAATGAATCCTGTTTTGAAACCATGATTTAGAGGTGTATTCTTCCAGGAGGAAAAGCCCATAGAAAAAGGAACACATTATCATGATACTTAGATGATTAGCAGTGGTAAGTCCAACTCTGTAGAACTCCATGCCTCCACTAGCAGGAGTCAAGTGAGGTAGCAGAAGTCAAGAGGGAATTGTAATCCACAGAGTAAAACAACGTCCCTGCAGACCTGCTCCACCATCAAGGTCAAGTGGAAGCCCCAGAAATCCATGTTTCTGGTAGGACCACTCTCTTGTCTTCCCCTGAATTCCCACAGCCTCTTCACCACCGTCTGTCTGGGGATTATGAGGACTAATTTTATCACGCCCTTGACGCCACTCACTACAAGAAGCCCGGGACTCCAAGGCCATCCCTTATTCTTCACCAGCCTCAAGTGGTTTCCTCACACGCATGCGTTCAGTAGCACTCTGCTGAAGACCCCTTACAGATCTTGGGAGCACTGTTTTCTCCAATGTTACTGAATTCTGGCCTCTTTGACCTCCCTGAATTCTCAACTGTCTCCTCGATTCAGGGAGACTGCCAGGCTCTGTTTGGGTTACCCCGCCTTGTATTTCGACCTCCATCCAGGCGGTAAGCTGGGGAATTAGAAGTGCTCACCTTCTCTCAAGGAGCATTTTCCTGCATTGCCTGTTGTCCAATGTCTGCAGACCACTATCTCAATATATTTAGGACAGCTTTCTACTTGTTTAAGGAAAGAGAGTCAGCCTGGTCCCTGTTACTCCACTTGGGCACAAACAGAAGTCTCTCTTCTAATGTTCTTATTTTCCATCCTAACTTAGTCACTTTCTTCCATGGCCACTCCCTTGACCTTATCATTCACAATTACTGCAATCCTCATTACCTCAGTTCCAAACATTTACTCTCCAACCACCACTTCCTTTTTTTTTTTTTTAGGTCACTTCTGCTAGTACCCCAATTCCAACAATCCTTTGCCTCACTTTCAATCCAGTGTTTCTACCGCCTGAACATGTCCTCTTTTCCCTCCCAACTGAGCCATAGTTCATTGCATCATCAGTCATTTTAATTAGGCCCCCATTCCCTGGCCCCTCTGATTTCATCTTATTTGCTTGGCTAATTAACAACCCAGGTTAAATCCAACTGACTATCTAAGAAATAGTACATATTCCATATTTTTACCTTGTTTATTATCTCTTATCCCACTAGAAGGACAGCTCCTTCTGAAGACAGGGATTCTCATTTGCTTTGTTTACTGTTGTATTCCCAAAGGAAAACAGTCCCCAACAAGGGGATGATGCTCATTTCTTGATTGGTTTAAATAAAATCCAATGCTCAAAATAAGTATTTAAATGAAAACACTAGAAGTGAAATGCATCATCCTATCTAGAACATCAGAGAGCTTTTTGCTGTAGAAGAGATCATTAAAAAAAGAAACAGGGAATGTGTATGTACTTCCATCTCTTTTTTTTAATAACTTCTCTTTATTTCTTTTTTTAATGTTATACATGATTGTGACAAGATGGCAAACCAGAGTGGACTCCAGACACAATCTTGGAGACTCCAGAGACAGGTTAATGAAACTGTCACACTAACATAAAAGCTGTGAGAAAAGCCTCTGGCAACAGAAGGCAGTCAGGTTTCAGCTGGGAGGAGAGCCCCGTGCCAGCCCAAGAGGCGCCCTGGAGGAGACTGGGAAGGGAGAGGTTTCTTTAGGTGTGTTGCCTTCTCTGTGTTGCTCATGCTTTTTCTGCCCCCGCTGCTCACAGCCCTCTCTTGCCCAGTTGGCTCCAACAGCAGTATTAGGGTGATATATACGCTCTGCAAAGCCCTAAGTGTATCTTCCTCTTCCTACCCACCTTCGCAGCCAAGGTAAGGTGATGACTACTGTCAGAGAAAGCTCTCAGAGGCACCAGCTAGTGCCTAGGCTTTGCTCAGGAGTCCAGGGATCCATCAACAGATGACACAGCTAACACCACCGGAGAAAACAGAGTCACAGAGAAAAACAGATGAACTTACCTAAGGGGCACAACTGCAATAGAGAACAACAACAAAATCAAACCACCCACATCAGCCAAAATCAAGTTAGTGCATCAGTTTGGAAAAGAATAAATCAGTATCTTCAAAGAGGGACCATGACTGGAAACATGTAGCAAAAACAAGAAATTTTAAAATGAGAACCAACTAAATAAAAATTTAAAAGTAAAAGAAAAAAGAATAAAGTAAAAGCCAAATAGAGTTAACAGTATGAAAATCCTAAGAGCTAGGATAAAGAACCCGGTAACAGGGCTAAATAGCTGAAGATCATCAGGTTAAGAAACTCCTAGAAGACATGAGGAAGGGACAGAAAAGATGGAAAAGAAGAGACATTAAGAGGTAGAGAGAACTGAAGTGGAAATGCTAATATATCTATGTAGTACAAGGCCCAGAGGAAAAAGAGGGGAGAAAAAGCAGGAGGAGAAAATATTTGAAAAAGAAATAACTAAGATTTCCCAGGATTAAAAAAAGACGTAAGATCTCAGACTGAAAAAACTCCATAAAAAGGGAACAAAAGAGGGGAAAAATGTAAAACTAGTCACAATGAAATGAAAACACAACAAAAAGAATTCCAAAAGTTTACAAAAAAAGTAAATCACTTATCAAGGAAAAGCAAGAAGCAGTCTAACTCCAGAAAGTCTCAAAAGCAACGCTGGTTCTAAGAAGTCAATGGACTGATACTTTGAAAGGTATGAGAGAAAAAAAGATCTCAAACTTAAGAAATACATATTCTTAAATACATTTTACAAATGGGAAGGGTAAGCAAGTAACTTATTAAGTTAACTACTCTTTACATAAGTAGTAAACAAAACAAAAAAGTAAAGCCATAGTAATTCCAGAACTAAAATTCTTTAAAAAAAAAAATCAAAGCACTTTTTTTTGTTGGAGGGTGGGTAGAGAGAGGAAGATGAGAGCTTCTAAGATACACATCTTTTCTGAAGTGTGGCGGGGGGAATAACATACATTTAAAGGTTTAAAATAGGAAAAGGTTTTCAATAGGAATAAACACAAGTATGTATATATTATCAAATTAAGAGGTAAGGGGGTGAGGGTATAGCTCAAGTGGTAGAGCACATGCTTAGCATACACAAGGTCTTGGGTTCAATCCCCAGTACCTCCTCCAAAAATAAATAACCCCCCCAAAGAATCTAAAAAAAATAAAATATCTTTTTAAAAAAGAGTTGAAGACAACTACCAAAAGAATAAAGATAGAATAAATAACTCTCAAATTAGAGGACTATCTGATTTAGCCAACAGATAGGAAAAGAAGAAAGCAACAACAAACAGAAAACTTGAAATAAAGTGGCTTAAAAGTCAAAATATAGAAATATTTTATGATTGGTATAAATGGGTTGAGCTCCAGAACAACTTTTAAGAAGATACAGGTAATATATGCTCACTGCAGAGAAAACATGATGAAGTATTTTAGAAAACAGAGTCTAAAGAAGAAATTGAAAATCCCCAATCCCACCTTTCAGACATTTCTCTCTACTGAAGTGTGTATTGCACATCTTCTCACAAGAAAAATCGTGCACTTAAGTCTTGAAACTCTGCATATTAACATAGAACCTTATAATTTTCAGTGGGTAAATTATAGTTCAATGTTGTAGTACAACTGTTAGACATCCAATGTATTTAATTCCTCTAGGTTAGACATTGCAATTGTTTCCAATATTTCCTCTTTCATGTAACATTTGATACTTCCTCCTGGGAAAACTGCCCTTCCCCGACCTCCACCCTCCACAGGAGTGAGAGGAGGTCCAGAGCTACATGTGGTAAGACCGCCTCTTCACCTCTCAGCTCTCCCTCACTACTGGAGACTCCCATTGCCAAAGTCAAAGCCTGAAATAGTTTCCAACCTTAAAACCAGAAAACCTCTCCAGATCCCCTATCTCTTTCTATCACTCCATTTCTCTACAGCTCTTTACAGCAAAACCCTTAGAACCGGCTCCATTCACTGTCTCCATTTCCTCATCTTTCATGTTCTACTCAATATGCTCCAAACTAGTCTTGCCCAATGAAGCTATTCGTGAAGATCTCCAATGACCTCTCATTTGGATAAATCCAGAGATCAGTTCTTAGCCCTCAGCCTATTCAATTTTTGATTACTCCTTTCCAGAAACAACCTCTTTACTTCGCTTATACCACATCCCCCTGGGTTTTCTCCTTAATGGCCACTCCATCCCAATCCTCAGTGCTGGTTCCTCCGTTCCCACAACCTCTAGAAGATGCAGCACCCTTGATCTTCATTTTTGGATTTCTTCTCTTCTCTATAGACACTTACTCAAGTAATTATTTCATTCAGTCTAAAAGCTTAAAATATCATCTGTATGCTGATGATTCCTACTTACGTCTCCATCCAGATCACATCTCTGAATGCCAGATTTATATATCCAAATGCCTACCTCACATCTCTACCTGACTGTCTACCAAGTATATGAAACTTTCTTCAAATTGGTTCCTCCTTCAGTGGGGAAAGCAATGTATCAATCCTCACCCAGTTGCTCAAGCCAAATACCTAGGCTTCTTCCTTAACTTCTCTTTCACTTTTAATCCTCTGAAAGATACCCAGAATTTCATCTTTTCTCACCACACCCACTTCTACCCCCTTGGTCCAAGCCACCACTCTCTCTCACCTGAACTGTAACAACTTACTAGCTGGTCTCTCTGCCTTACTCTTGCTCTCTACCATAAATCCTCTGCAGAAGAGCCCAAGTAATCTTTTTTAAAGTTCACTACAGTGCCGTCACTTCCCTGCTCCAAACCCCCCAGAACTCCCCATCACACTTAGAGTGAAAAGAAAGCCCTACCATAGCCTGCAAGGCCTTACTGACCCCTGCTGATTTTTGTGACTTCATCCCCGACTGCTCTGGGCCTAGCTTACTTTTCCCTAGACACTTCCTGCTGTTTCCTTAAATATGCCAAACATACTCCTGTCTAAGGAACTCTGCTCTCCCTGTGCTCACTTGTGGACCACTTCTCTCTCAAGTTCCACGTTTCTTACTCCCCAACTCCATTCAGCTCTCTGTTCAAATGTCACTTCCTCATGAGGCCTTCCCTGACCATCCTATCTAAAACAGCTCCCCTGCCCCTGTCAAATGCCCTCTTTCTGGGCTATATGCAGCACTTATCAGTATCTGACATTATATTTCATATTTATTTGCTTAGTCTGCTCCCCACTTATAGAATGTACAAAGGCAGGGACATTATCTTAGTGACACCATATCCTCTGTGCCTAGAACACTGCCTGGCACATAATAGGCACCAGATCTTTTCTGAGTAACACTGACCACACACCTCAGCTACACATCTCCATGCAGTAAAGGCTATGGATCTATCAAAGGCTAATGGTCCTTCTTTTTCTACCCCTGCAAAATCAAGAGATTCAGACAAGGACAACGTAAAAAAAAAAAAAATGTATTATTACAAAATAATTCAGACTTAAACAGTATAAAAGAAAACATCCATGTACATACTACCTAGTTTAAGGAATAAAACATTATAAGTAGAGCTGAGCCCCATGAACAGCCACTCCACCAAGGCAACTTAACAGGTTTGAAGAAAACCTAAAGGAGAGAAAAGTAGGGGTTTTTTTACTCACCCTTTTCATCTGCCTTTTTAAAAACTGAAAATAAAATTATGTGATGAAGTACTGTAAGTATTAAAAAAAAAAAAGAGCTCCATGTTGCAGTGAGATTGAGGGTTTTGGATGGAGAAGACAAAAGAAAGGGAAGAAGAAATACTAGGGACATGGGCAGGATGAAGCAGAGACCTGGTGACACCAACAGGAGGAGCAAGGCCAGAGCAAGGTAATGTCAGGAACCAGGGGCTGACTGTCCATCTTCCCTACCGCACTATGATTTCAGGAGGACTACAAAGGCGCCTGGCTGAGGGATCAGGATCTAATGAGGCATATGTCCTATGGAGGGTAGTTAACACTAACGTGTCATCACAGTTTGGCACAACAGCACAAATCCAAGGTGGGAAGTGAACGTTGTACATGACCGAGAGGAAACAAGCTGGTGGGCTCCAAGTCTAAGTGGAAGAGAGACAGAAAAACCAGTAAGAAGAATACTTCAGAATATGAAAACGAGTATAGGTATGTATAGGCATGACTGGGACATTGTGCTGTATACCAGAAATTGACACATCGTAACTGACTATACTTCAATTCAAAAAAAAAAGAAAAGAGTACTTTAAAGATTTAATAAAGTTAGAGTTCAACTGGAAACTCCAGGACCCATTAAAAATAGATCTTTTAGATCTTTGTCACTCAAGAGCAGTATCACTAATCCAATAGAACGATTTCACACGTAATCAAATCTCTAATACGTCAAACAGTATCTAACCTATTGTACCACAAAAGCTACTGACTCTTGTCTAGCGGGTGGGGCGAGGGTGGGGGAGGATAAGGATGGGGCTGGGATATCTTGTTTTTGCCAGAAAGTCTAGAAAGGAGCCAGTTAAGGTTAAATGGCAACTTGACCACTAATTCTATGAAAATTCATGAGTTTTAAATGGTACTCAAAAGGCGAGAAATCTTCTGAACTCTAGAGTGCCTGTGGTGAGGAGGACAAGCAGAAATTAAAAACCAGCAAGACTTAGCTGCTGAACCTTGAGTCTTGACCTACCTAGAGGAGCTCCTTTCTTTTAATTCACACAAAAGGTATTGTTTATGCTAGAGATGGTCCTGGGCACAGGACAACAGTGCACATGAGTTTACAACAGTATCTGTTAAAAAAAAAAAAAGTTATGTGTCAATCACCCCAAATTACTACCTATGATTACTGGACAAACTTCTATCAGTGCAAGCTGAACAGGAAGATGCAGCCCAGGTAGGGTCTGCAGAATCCTGTCATCTCTAAATTAGGAAAGAGGCTAAAATTGGATAAGTATAATATACAAGAAGAGGCACAGGCTTGAACAGTCCCAACACTATCAAGCAGCTTAGGCCAATAAAACAGGCCTGAAATTGCTGACCCAGATCTGTGTCTCCAACCTAAAGCCCTGGAGCAGGTTCCAAATGGTAATTCTGTCCGTTTTTGGTTGGGTAAATTATAATCCCCTAATGAAGACCCAATTTGTACAAAAATATCCCTACTGTATTTATACCAGTGTAGTAATAATTTCCCTTATAACCATTAGTGTATGCTCTTAAAATGTTTAGAATTCTTAAGAGACTACAGAGTCTTAAAGTTTTATCCTAAAGGCTTGTTTATTAGAAGCTTGAAGTACCTGAGGAAATTAGATACATTAAATTTGCAAGTATGGTTTGAAATGTTTAAGGAACTCTCCTCACATTTGTAAATGGTATTAAATGAGAATTTCATGTGTTCAATTTAAAAGCATTTGAGCAGCAATAAAACTAGCAAGTGTGTTTTTAATATTAACATAAATTTAATGGATTTAATTTCAGTGGTTTATTATATTTTTAGTTGTGTTTTAAAGATTTAAAGAAAAATAGGCTTTTTTAATGAAAATGTATTATTTTGCCTGATTATAAAATGATACACACTCATGTAGAGAATTAATGCAAAACAGAAAAATACATAAAAGAAATAAGCTTCAATTCCATCCCTCAGAAGTAATCACTTAAAATTCTCTGCCATCCTTCCTAGTCCTATTCACTCACTTAATTATCCAAAGTTCCTCATGGTTTTCATAGAGCTTAAATTTTAGTTGGGGATGCAAACCAAAAAAAAAGGACAAACTAGATCCATGTTTTGTAGCAACAATACGTAATAAAGGCCTTTTTATATCAATGATTCATCTATATTACCATTTAAATTGCTGTATACGATTGAATATTATGCATGTCTTGTATTTCTTTTAACTAAGCAATGGCTGATAGTTTTCAATATTTTCTTGAATTGTTAAGTAGGGCAACAACTGTCAACCTTTCTTACAATTCTATTTTAAGAATCTAAAATAATTGATCCTTATTAGTTTTTTATTTATTGTTTTAAGCATCTTTGTACAGAGCACGATCACTGCTTAATAAATGTTTAAGTGAATGACCATGGTGATGTACATGCTTAGATTCATGAGATTCAAGGAAAAATAGGCTTTCAAAATCATAATTTTAATAAGCTAAACTCTGACCAAAGTATAGGTTACTCAGGGGCTGCCTGACATAGTAAAAATAGAGAGCCTACATTCAAATTCCTACCTTTTATCCCACCTTATGTAAGTTACTTGAATTTTATAAATGTCAGTTATAATTATCATCATCATTGACTGATACCACGTGACAAGACTATGAACGCCAAGAACAACTTCTCATTTTCTCTACATCCCTAGCATTTAGCACATTGTCTGGTACTCCACAGGCATTCAGTAAATACTGCTTGAATTCAACTGACAGATCTAAAATTCTAGATTAGGCTGTGAATTGCACGTTGGAATGTGTAAAGGAAGGGAACCACCATGATAAACAGCAGGAGCAAAGATAAAAGGACCAATAAAAACAAGACCCCCAACTTTATACAGTCAAAAAATTTTTTTCTTAGGTTTTTAGATTTTATTCTGAGTTTCTCAAGGTCCAATTTATATTAAGGGAGTTCAGCTGGGATTAGATGGTAATAGCTGATCAAAATCTAGACCCTAGATCTAGAATTACACAGATTCAATAGAGAATGAGATTAAATTTATTGGGGGAAAAATCTAACAGTTCAGTGTGGAATTAATTACTAGTTTTTTCCAACCACCAAAACTTGTTTCTGAATTAAAGTAGAATACAGCCTTAACCCATTCAATTCAGGGCACTCTTTGTATTTTCCATTGCTCTTGGATTTTCCAGCAGTTTAGTCTCATTTGGGTTAATTACCAGTACTCTAGATGGAAAACTTTCCTGGTAGGTTGTTCCATTCATGGCCATTTAGAAAGTACTGCTTGCGTCAGACTCTGTTTTCTGCTTGGATAAAGGGGGCTGTTACTTCAAACCCCATTTTTCTTGGTATCCTGCAGTCACATTGAGTACACCCTGTACTCGCCTTCTATTCATGACCTTTCAAAGTAAAATGTTTTATCTAACCCAAGTTAGCAGATTTACCTTTTCTTAGAGTACTGATTAGGGCCAAAGGGGCTATAATTCTATCAACAGAACCACATGATTGTAGTAAAAGTAATAATACACAATTATTGAGGGGCTGTGTATCCCAGGCACTGGGCTTGTATATCCCATGTAATTACCCAAGAGCCCCATGAAGATGTTATTAATTCCATTTTATAAATCACAAAAGAGACTTTTAAGGAGACAAACATTCCCTGTGTTTCTGTCCTCCCTCCAAAGGACCTGAAGTAGATTACTTAAAATTATTTCCTCTTACAGAAAAGGTCCCTCTGAACTACTATCCTCATTTTATAAAGTTAAGAAATTGAAGGTCAATGATTACATAAGCTAAGAAGTATACAGACAGACCTAAATTCTAGTTCTGATTCCAAAATCCCTACTGTTGTTTATTTTGCTATGCTGTCTCTACAACTGAGTAAGGCCTTTCACAGTACTTCCTTCAACTCTCAACTAAGGAATGAAAAATCTGCCTGAAAAGGCTCTCTTTTATATTGTACTTCTCTTTTATGTTTAAAGAAAGATGTGGAAAGGAGCGACAATGGCAAGACGATGGTAACTTCTCCCTTCAAATGGTCTTAAACTCTTAGTTAAAACAGCAGACTTCAAACTGGCTAGAGTCACAAAGTATTGAACCCTTTCCACAACATTGTCCAGTGTCTTCCTAACTTCAGTAAACTGCTTGGCTTCCAGGTAAATAAATTCAACCTCTTTTTTTTTTGCAGTTCAACTCAAGATACTTTAATAGACATGTCAAGTCATCTGTCCTTCCTCTCAAAACCCAATTATAGCAGGTTCTTCCGTAGCATGTATCACACTGTTGTCTGCTCAGCTAAGTCTTTTTTTTTTTTCCTTTGGTGGGGTGGTAATTAGGTTTATTTATTTAGTGGAGGTGCTGGGGATTAAACCTAGGACCTTGTGCATGCTAAGCAGACACACTACAACTGAGCTATAACCTACTCCCCTGCTCAGCTCAGTCTTGATTGATGAACTTGCACTCAATTTTGGAAGCTCTTTCTGTAATCCTTACTGGTAGAAAGTACTTTTAAATTCAACCTAGTATACAATGTTGAAGTTAACTCACTGTTAAAAAAAAAAATTCAGTTATATCAGATTATTTAATAATGGTATCTCCAGCAAGGTTTGCCATTTTTTGTTTTGTTAGGTATTGTTTTTCCAAACAAGTCTCTACACAGACACTACAGGCCAGAAGGGAGTGGCAAGATATATTCAAAGCCCTGAATGAAAAAAAGATGCAGCCTAGGATACTTTATCCAGCAAGGCTATCCTTTAGGATAGAAGGAGAAATTAAGAGTTTCACAGACAAAAAAAAGCTGCAGGAGTTTAGCAACACTAAACCCATGCTAAAAGAAATATTGAAAGGGCTATTCTAAATAGAAAAGCAGCAGGATGCTACAGAAATGAGAAACTCACAACTGGAAAGGTGATAACTCATGAATTACAAATAAAGAAAACACGAAATTATAAAAGAAGACATACAAATCACTGAGAGTGGGAGAGGGAGGCAGGGAAATATAGAATATTTTTTTCTTTCTTTTTAAAATTTTTTTTAACAGTAGGATGGGTTTGAGATCATGTTACTGTCAGTTTAATAAACACAGTTATAGTAATGGGTTAACAGATTTACAAAAAAGGGTAACCACAAGTCAAAAATTTACAAGGGAGTCACAAAAATTAAATAAAATCCATGATAATACAAAGGAAAATTACCAAACCACAAAAGGAAGAAGAAAGGAACAAAGAGGATATACCAATTCAACTGCAAAGATAAGTTCAAAATGGCAATAAACACACATCTATCATTAATTACTGTAAATGTTAATGGACTAAATGCTCCAGGCAAAAGACATAGAGTGGCAGACTGGATAATAAAGCAAGAACCTTCAATATGCTGCATACAAGACATCCACTTTAGGGAGAAGAACACATATAGGTTGAGAGTGAAAGGATGGAAATGGATATTCCATGCAAATGGAAAAGCCAAAAAAGCAGGTGTTGCGGTACTGATTTCAGACAAAACAGACTTAAATACAAAGGCCACAAAGAAAGATAAAGAAGGACATTTTATAATGATTAAAGGAGTGATACAAGATGAAGATATTACACTCGTTAATATATAGGCACCCAATATAGGAGCACCTAAGTACATACAAGAATTACTAACAGAGATAAAGGGGGATATTGATGGGAATACAATCATAGTTGGAGATTTTAACACTGCATTAACATCACTAGACAGATCTTCCAGACAGAAAATAAACAAGGCAACAGAGAAATTAAATACTACAATAGAAAAACTAGATTTGGTGGATATTTTCAGAGCTTTACACCCCCCAAAAATAGAATATACATTCTTTTCAAGTGCACATGGAACATTTTCCAGGATCGATCATGTACTTGGACACAAAAGAAACCTCAACAATTTTAAGAAGATAGAAATTATCTCAAGCATCTTTACTGACCACAATGCCATGAAACTGGAAATCAACAGAGAAACAAAGGAGAAAAAAAGAAAAGCATGGAGATTAAACAATATGTTATTGAAAAAACAATGGATCAATGAGGAAATCAAAGTTGAAATTAAAAAATACCTTGAGACAAATGATAATGAAAGCACAACCACTCAAAACCTATGGGACACAGCAAAGGCAGTGCTAAGAGGGAAGTTTATAGCGATACAGGCCTTCCTCAAAAAAGAACAATCTCAAATAAACAAGTTAACCCACCACCTAAATCAATTAGAAAAAGAAGAACAAAAAGCCCCAAAAAGCAGCAGAAGGAAGGAAATAATAAAGATCAGAGAGTAATTAAATACAATAGAGATTAACAAGACCATAGAAAAAATCAACCAAACCAAAAGCTGGTTTTTTGAAAAAGTAAATAAAATCGACAAACTTCTGGCCAAACTCACAAAGGAGAAAAAAGAGAGAGCACAAATTAGCAAAATAAGAAAGGAAAATGGAGAAATTACAACAAACAAAATAGAAATACAGAATATCATACGAGAATATTATGAAAAACTATATGGAACCAAACTGGATAACCTAGAGGAGATGGACAAGTTTCTGGAAACATACTGTCCACCAAAACTGAATCAAGAAGAAACTGAACACTTGAACAATCCGATCACTAGAAAGGAAATAGAAATAGCAATTAAAAACCTCCCTACAAATAAAAGTCCAGGACCGGACGGCGTCACCAGGGAATTCTACCAAACATACAAAGAAGAACTCATACCAGTCCTTCTCAAACTCTTCCAGACGATTGAAAAGGAGGGAATACTCCCAAACTCATTCTATGAAGCCACCATCACCCTGATACCAAAACCAGGCAAAGACACTACAAAAAAAGAGAATTATAGGCCAATAACACTGATGAACATAGACGCCAAAATCCTCACCAAAATTTTAGCAAATAGAATCCAACAACACATAAAAAAGATTATACATCATGACAAAGTGGGGTTCATCCCAGGGATACAAGGCTGGTTCAACATACGCAAATCAATCAATGTAATTCATCACATCAACAAGAGAAAGGACAAAAACCACATGATCATCTCAATCGATGCAGAAAAAGCATTTGATAAAATTCAACACCCATTTATGATAAAAACTCTCGCCAAAGTGGGTATAGAGGGAACATATCTCAACATAATAAAAGCTATATATGACAAACCTATAGCCAGCATAGTTCTCAACGGTGAAAAACTCAAAAGCTTCCCACTAAAATCTGGGACAAGACAAGGATGCCCACTATCACCACTCCTATTCAATATAGTCCTGGAAGTCCTAGCCACAGCAATCAGGCAAGAGAAAGAAATAAAAGGGATCCAAATTGGAAAAGAAGAGGTAAAAGTGTCATTATATGCTGACGACATGTTACTATATATAGAAAACCCTAAAAGGTCCACAAAAAAGCTACTAGAGCTGATCGAAGAATTCAGCAAGGTAGCAGGTTACAAAATTAATGTTCAAAAATCAGTTGCCTTTCTTTACACTAACGATAAATCAACAGAAAAAGAAAGTAAAGAAACAATCCCTTTAAAATAGCACCCAAAGTAATAAAATATCTGGGAATAAATCTAACCAAGGAGGCGAAAGAATTATACACAGAAAACTATAAACCATTGATGAAGGAAATTAAAGAAGACTTTAAAAAATGGAAAGATATTCCATGCTCTTGGATTGGAAGAATCAATATTGTTAAAATGGTCACACTGCCCAAGGCAATCTACAGATTTAATGCAATCCCTATCCAATTACCCAGGACATATTTCACAGAACTAGAACAAATCATAATAAAATTTATATGGAACCATCAAAGACCTAGAATTGCTAAAGCATTACTGAAGAGAAAGAAAGAGGCTGGAGGAATAACTCTCCCAGACTTCAGACAATACTATAGAGCTACAGTCATCAAGACAGCATGGTATTGGTACCAAAACAGACATATAGACCAATGGAACAGAATAGAGAGCCCAGAAATGAACCCACAAACTTTTGGTCAACTCATCTTCGACAAAGGAGGCAAGAATATACAATGGAATAAAGACAGTCTCTTCAGCAAATGGTGTTGGGAAAACTGGACAGCAGCATGTAAAACAATGAAGCTAGAACACACCCTTACACCATATACAAAAATCAACTCAAAATGGATTAAAGACTTAAACATAAGACAAGATACAATAAACCTCCTAGAGGAAAACATAGGCAAAACATTATCTGACATACATTTCAAAAATTTTCTCCTAGAAGAAATAAAAGCAAGAATAAACAAATGGGACCTAATGAAACTTACAAGCTTCTGCAGAGCAAAGGAAACCAGAAATAAAACAAGAAGAAAACCTACGGAATGGGAGAAAATTTTTGCAAATGAAACCGACAAAGGCTTGATCTCCAGAATATATAAGCAGCTCATACGACTCAGTAAGAAAAAAATAAACAACCCAATCCAAAAATGGGCAGAAGACCTAAACAAGCAATTCTCCAAGGAAGACATACAAATGATCAAAAAGCACATGAAAAAATGTTCAATATCACTAATTATCAGAGAAATGCAAATCAAAACTACAATGAGGTATCACCTCACACCAGTCAGAATGGCCGTCATTCAAAAATCCAAAAATGACAAATGCTGGAGAGGCTGTGGAGAAAGGGGAACCCTCCTACACTGCTGGTGGGAATGCAGTTTGGTGCAGCCACTATGGAAAACAGTGTGGAGATTCCTCAAAAGACTAGGAATAGACTTACCATATGACCCAGGAATCCCACTCCTGGGCTTGTACCCAGAAGGAAATCTACTTCAGGATGACACCTGCACTCCAATGTTCATAGCAGCACTATTTACAATAGCCAAAACATGGAAACAACCTAAATGTCCATCAACAGGTGACTGGATAAAGAAGATGTGGTATATTTATACAATGGAATACTACTCAGCCATAAAAACTGACAACATAATGCCATTTGCAGCAACATGGATGCTCCTAGAGAATGTCATTCTAAGTGAAGTAAGCCAGAAAGAGAAAAAAAAATACCATATGAGATCGCTCATATGTGGAATCTAAAAAACAAAAACAAACAAACAAACAAAAACAAAGCATAAATACAGGACAGAAATAGACTCATGGACAGAGAATACAGACTTGTGGTTACCGGGGTGGGGGGCGGGGTAGAGGGTGGGAAGGGATAGACTGGGGTTTCAAAATTGTAGAATAGATAAACAAGATGACACTGTATAGCACAGGGAAATATACACAAAATGTTATGATAAATCACAGAGAAAAAAATGTGACAATGAGTGGGTATACGTCCATGAATGACTGAAAATTGTGCTGAACACTGGAATTTGACACAACAGTGTAAAATGATTATGAATCAATAAAAAATGTAAAAAAAAAATTCAGTTATATCAGATTATTTAATAATGGTATCTCCAGCAAGGTTTGCCATTTTTTGTTTTGTTAGGTATTGTTTTTCCAAACAAGGATACTTTATTTTAGCCCAAGTCATGCTCTTAATTATGTTAGTTATCCTTTTCCAACTGAATCACGTTATTCCTGTATTATTGTATCTGAAACTGAAACCAATACTTCAGATGTAATGACAGATTTTAATACATGACCAAAATGGTGCCTCTGTTAGGTTTCCTATTTCCTAACAATGTCTAGTACTTCATCCCAACTGTACTGAACCATTGTTTTTAGAACATGGTTTACTTTTTTTGATAATTTGTAAGATTTTAATACTTCAATCAGCAAAGTTCAATGAGATCCTTGCATTCCACATGCCTCTACTAAGTGTTTTTTTTTTTTTTTTACAAAATGGGGGGAGAGGTTAAGTCTTCTCTATTTGCATGCAATGGATATAAAATCCAGACTGACTACAGGTGTTCTGTATTGATGACACAACAAATACCTCAAGATGAATGGCTGTAAACAATGTAAGCATAAGAGTGGCAGGACTGCTCTGTTCACTATTGTCTTTGCCCTTTTAGTCACGGTCTATGGACTTCTGCTCACTACACATCATTTTTATCACCTCCCGATATACTTATTAGCACTTATACATTCTTCATCAGTTACCTTCATATCCTTGAATAATATAGTTATACTTTAATTTTCTATCTACTATAAGACAGTATCCATTGGCTCATCGCTTTTAAAGTCATATTGGCACTCCTTTTCCATTAGGTTCTCTTCCCCTCCTTTCCCTTCTCAACTTTCGTAATCTAGATCTACTCTTTTGGGGGAACTTCCTACACTGTTGGTGGGAATGTAGGTTGGTGTAGCCATTACAGAAGACAGGATGGAGATTCCTCAAAAAACTAAAAAGAGACTTACCATATGATCCAGCAGTCCCACTCCTGGGCACATATCCAGAGGGAACTCTAATTCGAAAAGATACATTCACCCAAATGTTCACAGCAGCACTGTTTACAATGGCCAAGGCATGGAAACAACCTAAATGTCTATTGACAGATGACTGAATAAAGAAGTTGTGGTATATTTATATAATGGAATACTACTCAGCCATACAAGAGAATAAAATAATGCCATTTACAGCAACATGGATATACCTGGAGATCATCACTCTAAATGAAATAAGCCAGAAAAAGAAAAATACCATATGCTATCACTTATATGTGGAATCTAACAAACAAAAAAAACAAAAACGAACTTATTTACAAAACAGAAACAGACTCCCAGACATAGAAAACAAACTCATGGTTACCAGGGAGGAAAGGGGGTGGGAAGGGATAAATTGAGAGTCCAAGATTTGCAGATACTAACTACTACATATAAAACAGATGAACAAGTTTCTACTGTATAGCACAGGAAGCTGTATTCAATATCTTGTAGTAATCTATAGTGAAAAAGAATATGAAAAGGAATATATGCATGTATATGTATGACTGAACTATTATGCTGTACACCAGAAATTGACACAACGTTGTAGAGTGACTGTACTTCAGTTTAAAAATGGAAAAAATTTTAAAAATAAATCTACTCTTTTGTACAATGGAGTCAACAGCAGTGTGTCTAATGGTTGTACCATTTTCCCTTGAATGAACATTCTGTGATTTACCTAATTAAACCTCTATTGAATAATTTATTCCCAGTTTCTCACTCTTAAAAGAAATGCTGCAACAAATATTCTTATATACACCTTATAAGCCTGTCCAGTTTTTTCTTTAAGATAAATTCTTAGAAGCGGAACTTTCTGACTGAAAAGTACCTCGTTAAGCCCAAACTTCCTTACAGGAAAATTTGCCAGTGAGAGGATATACAGATTACATTTAAAGACTGGTTTTGAAAATTGATTAGAAAAATAATCATATTTCATATTTTCATTTTGCCCCCAAATTGAATTTTTTTGAAAGGTCTGGCTCTTATTAAGCATCATACAGCAAAACATACTATTCATTTACACATTATGCATTTGAATAATTCCTCTGTTCTATTACATTCTTTCTTTTTTATTCTATTACATTCTGTAAACAAACTACAGAAATTAAAGTGTTTGGGATATTTACATCTTCATAAACTGGTGTTTTTGATAGTTTATATAGAAACTGTCTTTTAAACTTGACTCATAATCATGCCTTAGATCAGAAATATATGATTAATGCTAAGATCAGTATCTGTAGAAAACTTCTGAACAAATCACATAGTTCCCTCAGTTTCAAAACTGATCAGTTAAAAACATACATTATACACACACACCCCTAATGAGACCATGCACCTTTTTTGAGCTCAACAATATCTAGACTTTCCCCAGGGTATTTTTTCCTTTAAATTTTGCCTCAAAAATCTAATTATTGAGCAGCACTTCTCCGGTTCAATCTGTTCTTTCAAGTTTACTAAAAAATGTCATAAACCAACATAAAACTTCTCTTAAGAATTATTTTTATAACTTGGTCGTATTTTTAAAAACTGAAAATGTGACCCATGCTCAGAAAGGCCCTGTGCTGTGTTTAATGCTCTTCTGTTGCTGTCTTAAACATCTTAATCTTTGAGCAAAGTACCCCCACATTTCATTCTGTCCTGCACTTCATAAAGTATATGGCTTCACCTCACAAAGGTTTCAGCTGATCCAGGGTAACAATGAAAGTGCCCCCCCAATAATCTGAAGCAAATATGAATAAGATTTCTCTCTAGAATTAAACCCAAACTAGTTTAAAAAAAAAAAAACCCAAAACAACAACAAAAACATATCAGCAGTTCTCTAGCACAAGAAGTTGTAAATGTGTAACTGAAAAAGATCTGGAACACCCAAAACTCCACTTGGTGGGATTTAGGAGCAATTGTAGAGAAATAATGCAATTATTACTTTACGGAAAAGATGTTTAACCATATTATATCCAGCTTTATCAGTGTACCTGGAAGGGCAATTCTTTAAAGATGAGAGAGGGGAAAAAAAATAAACACAAAGAGGTTAGGTTTATAACATCCAGCCATGAATTGTTCCTGAGGAAGAACGCCCCACCCCATACATCCCCTCGGTCATTCAGGAGTCACTGCGTTATCAGAACTTAAGGCCTTGTCAAAATCTCAATAAATACCTATTTAAATTTAAAATGCCGTAGATACATTTCAATAAATTTCAACAGATTCAAACCTTTTTCTTCTGATCACAGTGGCATGAACCGACAAAGCAGTAACAAAAAGGTAACTAGAAATTCAGAACTGTATTTGGGATTTAACTCTAAGTAGAAGAAGCAACAAGGAAATTAGAAAATATTTTAAGCTAATAATATTAAAAATAAGACAAGGAGACCCACTATTTCTTTTATTCAGCATTATACTGGAGATCCTTAGCAGTACATTTAGGCAAGAAATAAATATACAGTTTGGAAAGTAAAGAAATAAAACTGCCATTATTTGACACAGCTGAGTTCTCACACACACACACACACATACACACACTCCACAGGAATCCAAACAATGAAAAGTGAATTTACCAATATGCTTGATTAAAGGTCAATATACAAAAATCAATTGTACTTCTATGTAATAGCCATCAACTACTGTTAATCTAAAATAAAGCCATTTACAACAGCATTAACAAATGAAATGCTTAAAAATAAATTAGCAAAATAAACCTCTCTACAGAAAACTACAAGTGTTGTTGAAAGAAATTAAAGACTAATCAATAATGGAAGGTGATAAACCATGTTCCAAGATCCAGATATTGTAAAGACATCAATTCTTCCTCAGATTCATCTATAGACTCAATGCAATCCCAAACAAAATTCCAGCAGGTTTGTGTGTGGAGAGACTGATGTTAGTGATCAGGTGAAAATGCAAAGGCCCGAGAAAACCTGAGACAATCTTTGTATTCTTCAATTTCAAGGACGTCTATTAGCAAATACTAAATTTTATATAAAACCAAACTATTTAAGAGTGTAGTACCGGCACCAACAGAAAAGCTAATCATTGCAACAGAATCGAGAGTCCAGAAACAGACTCACACAGTATAAACAAAGCAAGCTCACAGAATGCTGGTAGGAATGTAAAACTGACACAAATACTTACAAAACTCTGGGGCATTATTTACTAAAACTGAACATAAGTACATCCTATGACCTTGCTATACAACTATGGTCCAGAACCAGTACAAATAACATCCCCTTGAGCTTGTTAGAAATGCGGACTCTTAGGCCCCATCCCAGATCTACTGAAAAGTAGAATCGACATTTTTAACAAGACCCCTCTCCTCCAGGTGACTGAGGTGCACATTACAGTTTAAGAAGCACTGCCCGAGGATCAGAAATACATACAGATGTCCACCAAGAGACAGAAGAATATTCATAATAACACACTATTAATAGCCAAAACCAAAATCTACCCCAATGCTGAACAATGCAAAGAGTAAGTTGCAGGATAATCACAAAGTGGAATACTATTCAGCAATGAACACTCTAACTGCAACTCACAAATAAAATGCTGTGTAAAAGCAGCAGACCAAAAGAATGTATCTTGTTATGTTTTAATTTACGTAAAGTATAAAAACAGGAAAAACTCTCTATGTTGAAATCGGGGCAGCAGTTATTACCTTCAGGTGAACTAAGAGCCTTACTCCCTCTTAGTTACTATTTCTTGTTACGCATAATTCCATCAAGCCGTGTCTGTACGTGCATTTTGTGCACTTTTCTAGGGAACCATTCAAAAACTAAGTAAATTCTTATTATAACTGAATAGGAACATTTTAGTGCTAAATGCTAATTTATGGCACCTACATATAAGGCAAACTATAAACAAAATTTCTTCTGAGTTACCTTAAGTTTTTCCAGTTTTCAAATAGTTCCTAATATGAACACAGCTAGCTTAAGTAGAGAAAATGTAAACATTTCAGTGCCCCAAGTCGAGCTCTGCCATGTTAAAAAAAAAAAAAACTTTAACCAGTACACATTAGTTTTATATTGTTAAGCTTTATCTTTCCATGTCAATATTTTTAGATTTACCTTATCCTCCCATTTTAAAAAATTTCTGAAAATAGCTATGAGACATAATTCACATGCCATGCATTTTACCCATTTAAAGTATACAATTCAATGGTTTTTAGTATACTCAAAGTTGTACAACCATCACCACTGTCTAAAATTCCAGAATGCTTTCGTGACCCCAAAAAGAAACCCAAAGCGATCAGTAGTCACTCCCATGTCTCCCAACCCCTTATTCCCATGATTATGCAAGAATTCACTTTGTCTACAGATGTGCCTATTCTGGACATTTAACAATTTTTTGTAGTTTCTACAAATTTTACAATTCTTTTGTTAAATTTATTTCTAAGTATGTTGTTCTATTATAAATAAAATTTTCTTAATTTCATTGTTGGATTGTTCATTGAGAACACACAGAAATACAAGTGACTTCAGTTACTATTGCTCTGGTACCCTCCCCTGCCATCCTGAACTAATGTATTAATTCTAATAGTTTTGTAGTGGATTCCTTAGGATTTTCTCTATACAAGATCGTGTCATCTTGCAGAGATAGTTGTACTTCTTCCTTTCCAATCTGGGTGCCTACCTTATCCTTTAAGGGCTATAGGTTATTCATCCTTTTACAATCACATTGATGTTTTCAAGACCATCCTGCCTATAGGCAAGGCAGTATTTTTCAAGTTTCTTGAATTTGTTCACTGTGAGTTAGTATATACACATGAAGGATGCAAGTTATTTTCTAGAACAAAATAGTAGCCTGAGAATACATATAATACTTACATGGAGTTACATTTGATAGCCAAAGAAAGAGTGGAAAGTACTTATCTTTAAGAGTATTGAATAGCTTGTCAATTATACATATTGATGTTGTTAGCCGCATCATTCTAATTTCCTTTGCTACTACACTAAATAAAGCCCTGAGGGGCTTCCTTGTTCTAGATGCAGATAAAACTACTTTGCAAATACAAGAAGTAGGCATTCACTGAGGACCCACCCCACTGCCTGAAGTCACTTTTGCATTATGAGTAAGAAAGCCACAGGGGGCTTCAGTATAAATAAGGAACTAATTCTGCTTTTATGAAGCAGGATGTAAGTAGTCATGAAAATGTTTTTCTAAAAGCCGTCTAGGTGGGTACAATTTTATGCAGCATCGAAATAGATTTTACAAACTCTAACTTAGAGATATCCAGAAACAGGAGGGAAAAATAAAACTTGAATGCTGACATAATGCTATAAATATGGTATATGTCCTGTGTAGTGCAACATACAGGTTTTTATTCTTAAGGAGACATTTGTTCTAAACCTTCATTAAGTCTAGAGGTGATATCACTTTATAATTTTGTTCTTTCAGTGTTTCATTCTTTTGCTTGCTACACATTATGACACACTCAAAGTCATTTTTTAAAGGGGGAGGAAGTGAACTACGAAATCCTATTAGATTTCTAACAGATCTGCCAAGAAAATAAAAGTAAACATATCCTTCTTGCTTAATATTGTAGCTTTATCTCTGGATGAAGCACGTAACATTGATTAGAAATTTTGTTTCTAAATTGCAGAGAAATTTCATACAGGACCACACAGTGGTATCTTTGACATATACTATTTAACTCTTTTTCTTTTCTTATAAATTATACTCTATAAATACTTAAGTATTTATTAACTTAAGTCTGTTAACAGCTGGTCTACAGCAGCTATAAATGTGAAATTTACATTTTAGATGGATGCTGCATATATAAACATTAACACCCAAACACCAGACTTCACATCTATTTCCCATTATATAATATTCATCAGATTTTGAAACAAACTTTTACATACACTCAGTTTCTAAATCATAAGCAGGTTATATTCCTAAAACTGTTTCTAAATCAGAAATAAAATTTCCCACAGGAATAACGTAAGTTGTGATAAAGATTTCATAAAAAGCTGAGTTGCTAAAATTTGTTACTAAAAACACAGCACTGGACTTAGCAAATATAAAGTTAATCAAGTTTTGTGAACTATCCCAGTAACCTAAGCATTAATTGTGATAATAGAGAACATAATTTTTAATAACTACTACAGGAAAAAGCAAAAGAAGTTGGAACTTTAGGAACACAACTTTTCTTCTTTACCCTTTTTGCTATGGCTATGACCACGTGGCAAGAAAACAGCAAAAGAGAAAGAAAAATACCACATGATATCGCTTATATGTGTAATATAAAAAAAAAAAGACACAAATGAACTTATCTACAAAACAGAAACAGACTCACCAACAGAGAACTTACGGTTACCAGGGGGCTAAGAGGGTGGGAAGGGATAAATTGGGAGTTCGAAATCTGTACCTCTTGGGGAGTGATGGAAATGTTAGCTATCTTGATTGTGGTGGTGGTTTCATAGGTGTCTAGATCTATCAAAATTCATCAAGTTGTACATCTGAAATAAGAGTAGTTTGCTATACAGAATTATACTACAATAAAGGTGTTTTTAAAAATGGGAAAAAAGAAAATACCAAAACTGAAGAATGCCCTGAAGCACATTGCAGTAATGTTCATGCAAGATGTTTGTGAGCCACGTGCTGCTAGAATTTCAGTGTCTAAATTATATTTTTCAAACTATATTTCAAATTCAAACATAAAAACCTTTATCTTCTATTTGGGGATATAGAAAATACCAAAGGATTAATTGTATATGGTGAGATAAACTAAACATAGTTACTGTCATGAATACAATCATCCTCACTTTGAAGACAACTACTGTTTCCCTATCTACGTTTCCAAATGTTCAGTGAGGTGTTTCACTCAGGTGACCAAAAGATTTCTCATCTGTTCTTTAAAAATAATATTTGGCTTCAAAATCAAGAACATATATACATCAATAACCTGAAATCTAGTCACCCCTTTCCCCTGGACCTCCACTGGCTGAGGGACCTTGGATTTGCCTTGGTAATAACAGGCAAGTGAGGGAATATGGTGCAATGTTCCTTAATGGAAGGATCAGACCCCCAGGCCAGGAAGGGATGGTCCCCAACAGGGCTTGGTTGGCACACTCTGCTCCCTCTGACCTGGGAACCTATTGCTGCTGCAGCCTCCCAGTCACTTCCCCACAACCTTTCTGACAAATGCTCAGCCTCACTTTTACCTTCTCTCTCTTCCCGATACCTTACTCTACGGCTTACCCTAAATGGATCCTTTGGTCATTCTGTTTATTTATACTTTACCTGTTGTTTTCATGAGTGGGTTCTAGAACTAGAACATACTCCTCAGGAACAAGGACTCCCTGGAGGTATCATCAAAATTTAAATGTTTCAACACTCAGGCAATATGTTACTTGCCCACAGAATTGGACTAGAAATCCAGTCCTGTGCCGTTTCTTCCTTTTTGTATTGGGGTGATATGGGCCTAATCCCTTTCCCCTAGGGTCAGCGCTGACCTACTGACTCACAGTAACCAAAAGGAAGGAGCAGAACGGATGCGATTTCTGAGACTAGGTCAGAAGAACTCCGGCAGTTTCCTTTTGCTTCCCTGGGATGCTTTATCTCTGGACAATCCATCTCCAGAGGTTTCCTTTGCAGACTCTCCCTCTAATACAGCCTCTGTGCTGGGCAGATTCAAGTTACATAAAGAGGCCATGTGTAGGTGCGCTGGTCAACAGTCTCAGCTGAGAGCATTCTTCAAATCATCCCAGCCTGGACACTAGGCATGTGAGTGAAGAATTCTCCAGATGACTCCAGCCTCCAGCTGTTTGAGTCTTTCAAGCTTTCTCAGCTGAACCCCTAGCCTTGCAAGTACAGAGCAAGCCATCCCTGCTATGCCTTGTCTGAAATCCACAGAATCTGAGTGTGATAAAATGAGTATTTTTAAACCACTAACTTTTGGGGTAGTTTGCTATACAGCAGTCAGTAACTAACATAGTTAATGAATTCCAGAAAGAATAGAGAAAATTATCAAAGTAGCATTTGGAAGGAACATGCATCTTCAAACTAAAATGGCCTACCAATAGCCAATATAATAAATTTTTTAAAATTTACATTAAGACGTATCACTGTCATCTTTCAAAAATCAAATGTAAATTAGCCCTCTCTAATGGAATAAGAATTACAATATAGCCTCCTCATCACTTAGAGGGGATGCTACTAGAGATAAAGCAATCCATTGTAATTTTCAGGGAAAATTCTTCTCAACCTAGAATTCCATACTCAACCCAACTAGCCATGACATGTACAAGCTGATAAAAGGACTCAGAAAATGTACTTCCTTCACATCCCTCAATAACATGGCCCTTCGGGACATGTTCCGTCATAATCAGGGAGTATGTCAAGCAAGGAGAAATATGGGACTCAGGAAACAATCTAGTCTAGGAAAGCAATAATGGGAATTTGCAGGAGGGTAACTAAGTGAGAGGCTTGAAGAGCAGTCAGTACAGTTTGGACCAACAATGGGCTTCAGGGAGGGGAGGGAGACTAGAACTCAGTACACAGTATACTGGAGAATCTGAAAATAATCGAGGATATAAGAAAAGGCTGACGCCTCAAAGAACAAGAAAGGCAATTAGATAAAACACTATACAGGAAAGGAACTGTAAACAAGGAAATGTAATCAAGGTACAGTACTAGGAAGAGAAGTGAAGAATGTTTACAGAGTCATAATACTGTAAATGATTTATAGATTCAACCTACATACAAGTCAAAGAATTCTTAATTGCAGTTACAGGACAGAATGAAATCAATACCACCAGCTTTAATAATAAGTAAAGGACTTTTTCATTATCAAAGTGAAAAGATGTCCCAAGTGGGAATTACAAGAGGGGAGAGGACAAAAGAGGCAGAGGCACTACTGTTACAACTGCTGAAAACTTAAAAGACAAAACAAAACCAAACCAATACAACCAAACTTTGGTTCTTTGAAGAAGTCAATTAAAGTGATATCTCTCCACCAAGAACAAAGAAAAAAAAAAAAAGACACAAACTGTATCAGTAATAAAAAGAGGGAATTTCATTACAGACATTAAAAGGATGATAAGTTATTAGAAGATGAGAGAGTACTACAATTCTATACACAGAAAAATTCAGTAATTTAGGTGAAATGGGCCAATTACTTAAAAGCTCCAAATTCCCAAAACTCATCCAAAATGCAACATTTAACAAAACTTAATTGTAGGTAAAAACCTTCTGGGGGAAAAAAATCTCCAGGCCCATATGATTTCATTGGTGAATTCGACCAAGTGTTTAAAAATAATACCAAATATATATAATCTCTACAGAAAACACCTTCCAACTCCTATTATGAGACCAGCATTAACCTGATACCAAAGCCAGACAAAAGCACTACAGGGAAAGTACAGACCAGTATCCTTTCCTTACAAACCTATATGCAAAATTCCTCAACACAATATAGTCGGCCCTCTGGGATCCACAACCAGATTCAAGTAACTGTGGATCAAAAATTTCAGGAAAAAAAAAATAACGCAAAGTTCCAAAAAGCAAAACCTGAAATTTCCCTTATGCAGGCAACTATATATACATCATTTACATTATATTTACAACTACTTACATAACATTAATCATTTACATTGTATTAGATATCATGAGTAACACAGAGATGATATAAAGTATAAGGGAGGATTGCATAGGTTATATGTATATACTACACCATTTTACATAAGATACTTGAGCATCTGAGGATTTGGGTATCCAAGGGAGTATCCAAGGGGGTCCTGGAACCAATCCTCTGCAAATACCAAGGGACAACTGTATTAACAAATGTCCAGCCAAATCAGATCAATAATCTACTCCGGCCATCGGAAATGTATGAGACACACCATCCTCACAGCAAAACTTATACCACATAACTACGTTGACTACTCATGTGCATTGAGAAACTTACCAAAATGCTAAGTACTATGGTAGGCTCAGAAGGGAATATGTATCATCTATGCATTAGATTAACGCTTTCTTAACACCAAGTTCTGTACACCAGTTACAACTAAGCCAAGGACAATGTCCTAGAAGAACTTACTGCTGAGAGAGAAGATACAGACACCTGTGACTATACCGTCCACTATACCGTCCTCTCTTGGTATCCACAGTTCTAGAGCATACTACCCCCAAACCAAAATTCAGAAACGCTCAACTCCCCTATACAAAATGGCACAGTATTTGCACATAACCTAAGCACATCCTTCTGTATACTTTATATCACCTCTAGATTTACAATACCTTAAATACAATGTAAATACTACATAAATAGATGTAAATACAATATAAATGTTATGCAAATATTTGCTAGCAAGCAGCAAATGTAAGTTCTGCTTCTTGTAACTTTCTGGAAATTTTTTGAATACTTTCTACCAGGTGGTTGATTTTCTATCCACCAGGTAGTTGATAAGAGAATCAAAGACAGACAGGTCACTTGTTTGCCAGTATCAAAAATCCCTCCTGGAGTACATGTACCTGGGAAGGATGTAATTATGATCCCCATTTTCTCAATCTGGATACTGAAGCTTGGAGCAATTAACTAGATCTGCTCACGACAGATCCCACAGATGGAAAATGAGAGTGCCAGGGTTCAAATCCAGGAATGACACCAAAGTCCTTGCTATTAACTACTGTGATTATGATGTGGCCGGTCCAGAGGATGAGGGACAGGCAAGGAATCACACTCCCACTCACAAGTAGGTAGACAGTGCTCAGCGCAACCTCCCCGCCTTCCCCTGGACACACACTCCCCCTCCCATTCACAAGCACCCAAAGAGCCCAAGTCTTTGGCAAGTATGTTTACTTTGGAAGAAGAATGCCAAGGGACATGATTCCTGTCCTCAGCAAGCTTAGTCTGGTTTATACCCGAAGATCATTTCCTCCAATTGTCCACAAATATGTGCTACGTTCAGGGACTGTACTGCATACACACATACACATCAGTGTGTGTAGCAGATGTAATAGTCATGTAAATGCTCGTGTATGTGGACAACACTGTAGATTCCCTAAAACAAAACAAAACATCCTGGTACCTTGACTGCACGTATTAATAATGGCATAGTTCATATAGCTGAGTTAAATGTATGTTTACCCTATCTATGAGGGAAAAAATAAAAGGTTTACTAAATAAGAGTATAACCAAGACTTTAAGGGTTACTGGTTCAACTATTAAGAATTCTTTCAAACTAGCCTCAAGCACTTAGAAGTATCCATTTATATGCAAAACCAAGGCTCAGGTAATTGCAAATTCCTTAAGGATCAAGCTGGGTAACAAGTGATTTAAGTTTTTATTGTGTATATATGTATGTACACACACAAGTGGTCACATTCTTTGAAAAATACTGTATTTAAGACTTTAAGCTAGTTTACACTGGCCTTTCCTCTAGATCCTCAAATATTCCAAGTTAGTATGGTTTTATTACCCACGATGGGATTTAAGAAATGAAGTAATCAAAATTCTAAGAGCTAAGCAGATAAATTATGAGACAGTGGGACATCAATGTAATGGAGAAAATTACATGTCACAGTTCAAATCCTGAGATCATATATCACAATTTAAAAAGGAGGTGATCCAAAAGAAATAATAAAAATAGTCATTTTAATCAATGTCTTATTTTCTTCAATTATTTTGAACTCATTTTAGCTAGAAAGGATTTCATGAGGGAGACAAAGTAAAGGGACACACCCTTTGAAAACTAAAAACTTCCTAGGACCACAATGGAAAACATAAAAAGTAAGTCTGAAGGGGTTCAGAACAAGCCTCTCCAAAATGTGCTACTGTCACACAAGGATCATTTTGAACAAGAGGCAACTGAGACCCTTGCAGGTTCTGGAGAAACTACTGCCCCTCCCTTAACTATCTAGAAGAATTTAAATTGGGGCTTCTTCCCAGAAAAGGTTATTATGGGTTATAAAAATTTATCTAATAGCCCTATCCCCACGGCAGAACAAACATCTAATTACCAAACCTCTGCTCTACTTGTCTTCTGAATGAACCTCCAAGTCCTTGGAAGCCCCAGGCTCTATCCTGTCCCTTAGTTCAGGGTGGCACGTATACCTCCTTTTACCTTTCTGTCTCTGACCCTCTCAAGTGTGTGGATTCCCATATGCATGAAGTTAAATTTGATTTTCTCCTGTTAATCTGTCTCATGTCAGTTTAGTTCTTAGACCAGCCAGAAGAACCTAGAAGGGTAGAGGAGAGTTTTCTTCCTTCCTGACAGACCTCAGTCTTGAAAAGGGCGATCTGGTCTTACTCTCCAACAATGATGCAAGTTCTCCATCTGGTTGAAGGATAAGGGAAAAGAAAGAAGGTATATTTCTGTGAAGATCTTTAAAGCTCCACACCCTCAAATAACCATTCAAGGTGCCACACATTAAGGAAGGAATGGAGACGCCCCCTCACACCTCACAGATCAGAGAGGGGGAGGGGTTAGGAAAAGGAGGAGATTACACTTCTTTCAGACTCTGCAGCCACGCTGCAGATGTTGCGGGGAAGACCATCACTCCACATCGAATCCTCGGATAAAATAAAATGCAGAGGCCAACATCCAAGATAAGCAAGGAATTCTTCCCAATCAGCAAAGACCTATCTTTGCTAGGAAGCAACCAGAAGACAGACGTACTCTGACTACAACATTCAAAAGGAGTTGTGTTGAGACTTCATGATGGTGCTAAGAAAAGCACCACTCTCAAGAATAATAAGCTGAAGAGAAAGCCGGGTAAGCTAGCTGCCCTGAAATACTGCAATAAAGTGGGTGAGAATGTCAAAAACCAGTCGCCTTCATCCGGAGTGCCCTTTAGGAGAATATGGTATGGGAATTCATATGGCCAGCCACTCAGATGTTTTTGTGGCAAATGTTGTCTGGTCTATTGTTTCAAAAAAATGAGAAAACAAGTACTTGTATACTGATTAACAAAACACATGAACTAATAAAAAAAATTACACTACAGAAACAGGGTATGAAGAGTCAGTAAGGAGCGTTCTAGATTGGGACTTGGGCCTGTGCTCCCCGACTGGCCTTGTGCCCTGTCCACTTGAAAGCTCAATGGGCATGAAATGCAAGGGTCTGTTATGACTATTATTATAAACAACACTCTTCACACCGTCACTAATTACCTTCGGTGAAACAAGAGCCCTAGAGTTTAACAAATAAGTGAAGAGGACATTAAACAAAAAACCCAAAGTACCTTTAACGGTTTAATTTTCTTCGTGCAGTTAGACAAGACTCACTTCAACTAAGAACCCACATAAAGCAAATATTTTTTTCTTCCCTGGCATACTAAGCAAACCTTTGAAGATTTTTTTTTTTAATTTTTAAAAAAGAACTATTTGATGAAGTAGTCTAAGGGAAAAAAGGGAAGAAAAAAAGACTATGGCTAAGTTTTTAGATAAGACAAAAGTTACTGAGTGATGAGTAATTTTCTTCAGGAGCTACTCAAGATGACCAAGAAGATATGGAAGGTCCTCTGCTCATCCATGTTGCCAGGGTGAGCAATGGTGGTTTGCTTGTCTACATGGACAGAAGTTACTGAGGGAAGGGGGACTTGAAAATCACTGTTAACTTAATGGAACCCAATATTCAGAATTAAAATTGGGCCTGCGTAGTACTTTAAAAAAAAAAAAAGCCAAGGGAACAAGAAAAAAGCTGAGCTACAAAAAATGAACAGAGTTTTGTCATAAGAGTCAGTGTAATTTGAGACAGGAGGGAAGAGGGCAGGGCACAACCATTATTAGAGCAACTGAGGATAGGTTAACTGGTTAAAAGCTGACTAGGCCCAAGATGGCGGAAAAGTCAATGCCCAGTAGACCTTGAGTTTCATTATACGCTCATTATAATATACTAGCATGCTAAATGGCACTCCCACGGACACCATGACAGTTCCAAGGCTAACCATAAAGGTCAAAAAGTGGGCGGTGGCCCAATTCCTGGGAACCCCCAACCCTTCCCCAGAGTAGTTGGGATAATCCTTCCACTTGTCAGCATATGAAGTTACTGAGCCCATAAAAAGTAACAACCCGGCACCGCATGGTGGCTCTCTTGCTTTCGTAGATGGCCCACACTCTTTCTGTGGAGTTCGCATCTCTCTGAATAAATCTGCTTTTACCCAACTTTGGCTTACTCTTGATTTCTTTCCTGCGTGAAGCCAAGGATCCTCACTTGATGGGGCACAATCCCAGGGACTTGCCTGGGACCTGGGACATAGCCATCCTCTTGTGCCCCATTTTCCTGTATCAGTTTGACACCAGGGTTCCTATAGGCTAATTCTTGCTCTAAATCCTATACCCAGGACCCCTGACTGCTTAAAATTTGCAGGAGTCAAAAATTACCCGCTTTGAAAGACTCATTCACAGGTGACTCCTGGAGCACCTGAGGAGAATGAGTCAGTCAGTCACAAAAGTCATTAAAGTCTTACTTCCTGAGAAGGGTCTCATTGATCAAAGCACCATCACGGTTTCCATGCAAGACTCAGGAATCCTGTCTCCAATTATGGACAGAATGATTACTTTTCGTCATGCTTTTAGGTAGAGTTTAAAACTGCTCAAAAAAATGGGGAGAATTTTATGATGGAAAACATTTCAATTCATTCAAGCAACCCTGGTGAAATCAGCAAAGAATGAGCTGAATTCACTGGCTGCTCCAGGTGGGGGACAGAACCTAGATCCTCCCTACAACTGTGTGCCGGGCCATGTGTCCGCATGTGCACCTTCTCCTGGGGAAAAGGGCCATACATCTGATGGAATTCTCGAAGGATATGTAAATAAAACTTTTTTTCTTAAAGAACTGCAGACCTAGAGGACTCCTTTGTGGTCAAACAAAAGCACTTTCATGGTGTGCATGCCATTAACCTTCATTTGCACCTGTGAACACCCACAGGGTTCCGTGTACAAGTATTAATAGCACTGACTACAGTAAGGGTCTGGGGGCCTGTCTGTACTGCCCTTTTCCAATTTCCAAATCAATTAGGTAATCTTCGCGGGTTCCTAAGGACACGTCTCCAAACTATCTACTGCCACAGTTCAGGCCTTCATACTGAGGCCTCAGAGAAGCCAGAGGACTCTGACCTTTGGTTCCTGCTTTATTCTCTCTGGAGCCCCAGCATCCACTAATTTAATGAAAATAATGATAATGCTGGCACCAAACACTTCACATAATTGCTGGGAGTGACAATGTTGAACCAAAGAAGCTAATGTTCACAAGAGATTGGGCCATTTTGACGCCAGTTTCAGCACAGCAATTAATAACACTGTCAAGAAAGACTGTCCCTGCAAAACAAAACAAGAAACTTAAAACAACCACCAAACAAACCCTAGCACCTCCTTCTGGGAGGCTTCTTACGTAGCCTAACAACTCAGGGCACCAGGACTATAAATGTCCTTCCCGCATCACCATCCCCTGCAGTCCCACCTCTCAAGGATGGAGCCAGGGGTGTCTTCCCCTAGTTCCACCCCAGCTAACCTGCCTTGTCCTCTCTCTCTGTCGGCCTTTGTTCCTCAGAGGAAAACATTCCTCACTCCTTTATCCACCCCTCTTCTGGTTGACTCAGCAAAGACAAGGGCTGAGGCATCCTGCCCTGGGACAGAAAGAGGAGAGAAAAGAAGATACTACTACATACTAATAATTTTATATTTTTGCTTTTCTCCCTGGCACATGGTTATCGCAATGACCTTTATGAACTTCTAAAGCATTCTGTAACTATAGTAAGGTGAATAATCACTGTCAATTAATTCACCTGGCCTAATAATGGCCTTCCACTGACATGCTCCTGATCACTGACATAAAAATTTTTTCACCAAATAATCAAACTCTCTCAAATGGAGTTTTCATCACATGACTCACACTTTCAGGACTTAGAGGAGGAGATCCCCATCACTCATCTAGTAAATACATCCTGCAGGTTGTTATTTTCAAGCTCTCCAACCCTCTCACTCACACCCCACACCTGTCATTCTTTAGTGGTGTCTTCAGCCCAGTTTCAGGCACACTCTCCTTTCTCAGACCCATCTGAGTCCACTCATGCTGAAGCCTTCCACTCCCATCCCAGGAAGACTCCTCTCTTCTCTACGCCATACAAGGAGATACTGGATCCCCTTCCTCAAGGGACGGGCTCTTCCTTCTCACATCTGGCATAGGCAGGCACTCAGTGTTTATTAAAAAGTGAGTAACTGTGGTCTCCCTATCTCTAAGACACTGATTCACGTTTATCACTCTTTTTCTTGACTCCAGATTCACGCTGTCTCTGAAGCCTTCTCTGCTGAAGCTGTCCTACACCAATTCCTCCACCACTACTTCCTTCACCACAGTCCTTCCTTCAACAGATACTCACTGAGCCTCCATCACAAAGCCAGGCACTCACTGCTCTCAGGCCTGGGAATAAAGCAATGAATCAAACACAAAAATCCCTGCCTTCTTGGAGCACACATTCTAACAGGGGAAAAGTGTGGTGTGCTGAACATCTCACATTCAACTTGAACTTCATTATAGTTCACATATTTTCATCTATATTGATTGAGGTGACTCTTTAGACTCCTGAGTTGGTTTTCTTCAAAGACAGGTACCCACAACTCCTCCTAAACCTGCAGGCATAGGACTGCTCCTCCCATCAAGAGGTAGAGTCTATTTCCTCTCTACTTGAACCTGAGCTGCCCTGTGACTCGTTCTGATCCACAGAATCTTCACGAGTGACTGCCCTGCCAGTCTGGGCCACTCTCTCTGGGAAACCAGATACCAGGTAAAGCAGCTCAGCCTATCCTCCTGGAGAGAAGGTCACGTGGAGAGACAGGACCTGAGGAAGAGTGACCACGTGGCAAGGGAGGACACAGGGAAGAGAACTGTGGCACTCCTGGTGACAGCCAGCAGCAAGGCCACAGACACGTGAGTGAGGCCACCTCTTCCCTTTCCCCAACCAGGTGAACGCAGCCACATGAGTGAGCCCAGCAAACGTCACTGGAGCAGAGATAAGCCACCCGTGATAAATCCCTGAGCTGCAGCACCATGACCAATAAAATGGTTATTTTAAGCCACTGAGTTTGGGGTGGTTTGTTAGGCAGCAGAAGATAACTGAGATACTGCCTTATGAGACAGTGCTCTTACAGTCAGAGGTGGTATCTCCCACATGTCTAAAGCCCTTCACTGTGTCCATTCTGGCTAGGGAGAAGGAAAGCACCCAGTTAAGTTCTGATGAGTGAGTATTTATCAAACTAAATGTGGGGTGGGGGAATAGCTCAGTGGTAGAGCATGTGCCTAGCATGCACAAGGTCCTGGATTCAATCCCCAGTAGCTCCATTAAAAATAAATAGATAAAAACCTAATTACCCCCCTAAAATTTTTAAATTAAAAAAAATGGGAGAAGAATGAAATAATGCCATTTGCAGCAACATGAATGGACATAGAGATCGTCATACTAAGTGAAGTAAGTCAGACAAAGACAAATATCATATGATATGACTAATACGTGGAATCTAAAGAAATGATACAAAGTAACCTTTTACAAAGCAGAATTAGACTCAGACATAGAAAACAAATGTATGGTTACCAACAGGGAAAGGTTGGGAGGTGGGGGATAAATTAGAAGTTTGGGATTAACAGGTATACTCTTCTATATATAAAATAGATAAACAAGAAGGACCTACTATATAGCACAGGGAACTAATGCAATATCTTATAATAAACTATAATGGACAAGAATCTGAAAGAGAATAGATATGTATAATCACTTTGAATCACTTTGTTGTACACCCGAAACACTGTAAATCAACTATACTTCAATTAGAAAGAGAAACTAAGTTGGGGAGAGGATTCTGGGAAGACGGCCATCTACGAAGCACCAGGGATTTCTGTCCACCTAGACAACAGCTGCATTGGCAGAATCTGTCGGATTTAACTATTTTGGAACTCTGAAGGTGTGTGACTTCCAGGGGAAGACTTAGACGGTAAACTGTGGTGAATTTCAGTCAGTTCCGGCTCTTACCACAGTAGGAGCCCCCCAGCCCCCAGCCCCCAGCCCAAGCCCCCTGGCAGGCAATTGTGCATGTGTTCCTGGAACAGCTGCCCACAGCTTCTGGGAGCTAAGGTGGGCAAAAAGGACCCTGTCCTCCAAATATTGGGGATCTCTGCTCTGACCGACTGCTGCTTCTGGTCTGAGTGTAGACAGGGAGGTGGGCAGCCATTGCTGCTGTGCCTCCCGACCCTGTCACAGCCCCTTCCCTCCTGACTGAAGTGACCTCCAGGGGATTCAAAAGGCCAGAGCCCTTCAGTTTTAACGTTTTTCTTTCCTTTCCAGAGCGAGGCATTAAAGAATAGGACTTTTAAAAACAACTGCATATGTGGAGAAAGTTAGAAAGTGACTGTATGTGCCCAGGGAAAGGCTAAGAAAGATCCAAGAAGATCTTAAATTTACACTTCAGACTGATCCTCGGCAAAGAAATAGTCTGCCACAATTAAAAACAAGAAACGATTAGCAAAACAAGCAAACCCTGGTGAAGGGGAAAATCTGATTTACAGAGTTACATTATTAAATTAAAAAGTGCAGTGTTCATTGTTTTAAAAAATTAAAAAATCAGAAGGCATACAAAAGCATCAGGAAAATACGGCCCATTCAAAGGAAAAAATAAATCAACAGAAGTACCCCTGAAAAAGACCTACTGGCAGATCTACTAGAGAACGTCTTCAATGTGTGTTAAAGATGCCCAAAGAACTAAAGGGGGACAAAGGTAAAGGCAATAAAACCATGTATGAGCAAAATGGAAATATCAAGAAAGAGACAGAAAACTTAGAAACAAAAGGAAATTCTGGAGTGGAAAAGTGCAATAACTGAAATGAGAGATTCATTAGAAGGACGTAAGGGCAGATTTCAGTAGGCAGAATACTCAGTAAACTTGAAGATAGGACAACGGAAATTATTGCATCTGAGGAAAAAAAGATGGAAGAAAAGCAAACAGAGCCTAAGGGACAACATTAAGCAGACCAACATATGCATGGTGGGTGTCCCAGAAGGAGCAGGGAGAGAGAGACACGGGGGGGGGGTGCATGTGGAGACATGGAGGCGGGGGAGAGAGACACAGAGAGAGACAAAGACACACACACACAAAGAATATTTGAAGAAATAAAGGAAACTTTCCAAATTTAATATATGAATCTAAACATCCAGAGCTCAGTACACAGAAAAATTCAGAGACCCACACCAAGACGTATTAGAACCAAACTTTCAAAAGACAAAGAGTCTTGAAAGCACAAGGAAGAAGTGAATCATCACATACAAGGGGTCCTCAGTAAGATTATCAGACTTCTTCTCAGAAACTTTAGAGGCCATAAGACAGTGAGCAAATACAAAGTGCTAAAAGAAAAAAAACTATCAAATGAGACTCCTATAACTGGCAAAACTATCCTTCAAGAGTGAGAGAGAAATCCAGACTTCCCCAGACAAACAAAAGTTGAGGGATACAATGGAGTAAAAACTCTTCAGCAAATGGTTGGGAAAGCTGGACAGCGGCATGTCAGTCAATGAAGTCAGAACACTCCCTCACACCACACGCAAAAATAAACTCGAAATGGCTTAAAGACTTAAACATAAGACAAGACACTATAAAACTCATAGAAGAAAACACAGGCAAAACATTATCTGACATAAATCTCAGCAATGTTCTCCTAGGGCAGTCTACCCAGGCAACAGAAATAAAAGTAAAAATGAACACATGGGACCTAAAAAAGTTGAGGCCGTTTGTGACCACCAGGCCTGTCCTGTAGGAAATGCTCAAGGGAGTCCTGCAGGTGAAATGAAAGGACACTAGACAGAAACTTGAAGCCATATGGGGAAATAAGCATTGCAGTAAAGATAAATACATGGACAATTACATAAGTATTATTGAGACAGGCTGGGACCAGGAACCGAGTCCCAGTAAAGCTTTGCCTGCATTTCTTGTCTGGCCTCTTATCAATTTTTATTAAGGAGTCCAGGAACCCGGGTCAGTATCTAGTATTATTCTAACAATGTTTTCTAGCTATATTTTTTTCTGCATGATTTAAGACACCCATACATTTAAAGAAAAAACATCAGTGTAATAGCTAGTATTACTATAACTTTGGTTTCTCACTCCAAATCTTATTTTCTATATAATTTGAGACTAATGTATTTAAAGGAATTACCAGTTTGTTTTTGAGCACACTATTATAAAGATGTTAATTTTGTGACAGGCTCCAAAAGATGCTGTAAAGATGTACCCTACTAAAATCAGAAATGAAAGTGAGGACATTAGCATGGATTCTACAGAAATAAAAAGGACAGGAGTACTATGAACAACTGGGTGCTAACAAATTGGTTAACTGGATGAACTGGAACCACAAAATTTCCCAAGACTAAATCATGAAGAAATAGAAAATGTGACTAGTCCTATTACTAATAAGGAGATTGAATCAGTAATCAAAAATCTCCCAAAAGAGAAAAGCCCTGGACCTGAAGCCCTCACTGGTGAATTCTATCCAACATTTAAAGAACTAGCCAATCCTTCTCAAAGTTTCTGAAAGATTGAAGAGGAAGGAATACTTCCTAACTCAGCAAGGCCAGCATTATGTTTTACCAAAGCCAGATAAGGACCGAACAAGAAAACTACAGACTAATATTGCTGGGAAACACTGATGCAAAAATCCTCAACCAAATGCAACAAACAGAACAAAGGGGGAAAAAATCCATGTGATCATCTCAATTGATGCAGAGAAAGCACTTGACTGAATTCAACACCCTTTCATGATAAGAACACTCAACAAACTAGAAATAGAAGGAAACTACCTCAAAATAAAGCCATAAAATAAAAGCCATATGTGAAAAACCCACAGAGAACATCATACTCAATGGTGCAAGACTGAGAGAATTTTTTCTAAGATCAGGACCAAGGCAAGGATACCCACTTTAAGCACTTTATTCAACACAGTACTGAAAGTTCCACCCAGAGCAACTAGGTTAGGAAAAGAAAGGCATCCAAATTGCAAAGAAAGAAGTAAAACTGTTTGCAGATATGATCTTATATGTAGGAAACCCTAAAGATTATACACACACACACAAAAAAACCTTAAAATTTAGAAATTCAGTATAGTAACAAGATATAAAGCCAAGACACAAAAATCAGCTGCATCTCTATATACTAACAATGAACAACTTGTAAAGGGAAATTACAAAAAACAATCCCATTTACAATAACTTCAAAAAGAATAAAATACTTAGGAATTAACGTAACCAAGACTTACACAATAATTACAAACACTGACAAAAGAAATTAAGGACATAAATAGAAACACCCCATATTCAAGAATTAGAACACAATATTGTTAAGATGTCCATACTACACAAAGGTATCTACAAAGTCAATGCAATCACTATCAAAATCCCAGTCATGTTTTTCCACAGAATTAGAAAAAAAAATCCCATCCTCAAACGCATACAGAATCTCAAAGGACCCTGAATAGCCCCAACTTGAAAAAGAACAAAACTGGAAGACATTTCTTGATTTCAGAAACTTACTACAAAGTACAGAAATCAGAACAGTGTAGCACTAAGATAGACAGACACATGGATACGAGGTACTTAGGATCATCAAATATCATGAAGATACAAGGTGGAATGGTGGCTGCCAGGGGCTGTGGGGAGGGGGAATTAGAGAGTTACTGTTTAGTGGGTATGGAGCTTCAGTTTTACAAAACAAAAAAGAATTATGAAGATGTAAGCAGGTCGTGGTTGCACAACAATGTATTTGATACCACTCAAGTGTACACTCAGAGGTGGTTAAGATGGTAAATTTTATGCTCGTGTGTTTTAACACATGAATTAAAAAAAAAAGTAAATGGGAAATCTATAAGCATGGAAGAGACCTAGAGTATTTTATTTTTGGACAGAGAACTCAAATCATTTTTGACTGCATGTTTCTATCAGTTAAATGTTGAGCACACCTCCCCCAATATATTTCTATTTAAATTATTAAAAAAATTACTCTATTAATGCACAGCATGAAATGCCTTCAAAAATAAACTTATGAATACGTATAAACATGTTTATATAAAGATATATTTATGTTTGAACATGTGTAAATCCTACTGCATCCTAGTGGTTAATGGTGTGTGCAACTTACCTTGGGGATGACTGCTTTAGAGAAAACAAGTTTCTCTGTTATTCTCTAATTCCTTCTTCCTCCTTCCAACTCTCTCCCCTCAACCTCTGTACTCTAAATGATTCTAAGATTTCTTCTGTTTTCCTTTGGCAGTTCCACTTTCTGCTTCCATCTTTTAAACATGGGCTTTTGTATCTGGCCTTCTGCTCTTGCAAGTACACTCTCCCCTGACAATTTCATCTTGCTCACTGACTGACCAGCACCAGACGTCTTCTCAGTCTGTTCTCTGCCTCTGCATTCGTGTACAACCACTGAACATTTATGCCTCAGTCAACAATCTCACCACTAGTATATCATCTGGCCCACCTGACCCATACGTCAATGCCCACACAAAACCCTACAGTTGCTTATCCAGCTTCTGCTGAATCACCCCTAATAATGTAACTAACCACACATCTAGGGGCAATACAGAATGTTTCCTAACAGCTCTACTTATTGGAAATTCTACTTACAGGGAAGTCAATACCAGCTTAATGTAACTTCCATATTGGTTTTGGCTTCTGAGTTCTCACATGCCAACCAGCATTATCTGGGAGGTCTCTCCTCAGTTGGCAGGGCCTATTCATTCTGTTTAGACGACTAGCAAAGTCCTCCATGCTCCCAGCCCTGCTTTTACTACTGTTCCCTGATGGCATGTTAACTGATTACACTGTAGCTTAAAGAGCTATTCCAGCAATCTGATCTGGTAATTTAAAAACAAAACAAAAAAAGTTACTTTATAGTAGAAGCCATCAAGTGTTTAAACACTGGGAGCTTCTGGGTACTCAGGACATGATGATGCAGGAGTTGATGGCTAGAAGGAAGATGACTAAGAGCAGCTAGTTAGAACCCAAGGAAGAATCTGTAGTGCAGGGTGACATGTCAGCCAAGAATATACCAAGAGAACAGCAAGGAGAACACAAAGGAGACTGTGGTCTTCTGGCCTGTTTAGGACCATTCCTTGGAAGCAAAGGAATAACTTCCTTACAAAGACTTCCTACATCTAAGCTCTGATGAGGAGGAACTTGGTAGGAAAAGCAGCTTTGAGAGATGATGTTTTAAGAAGACTTTTGGCTGTATCAGGCAAAATATGCAGATACAGAAGAGGGTCCCAATTAAGTCAAACATGAGGGTGAGAAGAGGAAAAACATGTTTCAGATAGAAAGAAAAGCCAACTATGCAAATTTTTCTGGGGGAAAAAAGACAAAATTAGAGCAATTTAGAATTCTCAAGGTCTGCCAAGGTTTCCTACACAAAGCAAGAATTCTGTTCACTTGCTGCAGAAAGGAGAGATTTTGCCCTTTCATATTTCCCTTACGTGTGAGAAAATATTAGCACAATTCAGCCTTTCAGTCCTTAACAGCGACTAATTAAAAATGTAATCACACAATTACATTTAAGTTATATTGTGGGCTTGAGCTGTCAAAGAAATAGCTTGTTCTAGAGAGAATATCTCCTAAGCCTTTTACACATACTTCTTTATAAATTACTAATAGCATCAAAATATTTTTCCTGCAAAAATCTTGTACAGAGACTCGGAGCCATTGCTATAGCTTAAAAGACTGGAATTCCCTTAATGGCTCTTGGTAACTATAATAATAGAAATTATTGTTTAGTGTTTCTCTGAATTCTATTAATATATAACACTTTCTATAGTCATCTTACTCTTCAGCATCCTTAAATTGGCCAGTTTAGCCTTGGCCATTCCACTGACTAAGCACAGAAGTTTTTTTAACCTCTCTGGTCTGCACTCTCTATCCCTACTGTACACTCATTTGTTCACTCATTCAACAAACACTTCCTGGACAACTCTGTCAGCCAACAGCAGCCTCATAAAACTTACAATCCAAGGGCTACATAAAATGAGAAGACTAAAGATGTTATTGTCCCTTTAAGATCTAAACATTTCATGATTATATAAAATAGCGTGTATATTTACCATTTAATTGGATCAAAAGCAGCAGAAAATGAAAAATTAATAATATAAATATTTAGACCTAAGCAAGGTCTGTTCCAATCCTGGGAAAAAATTTCTAGCTCTATTACATTCCTGTCCTAATGATTAAAGTCAAATACCTGTATTGACCAAAATATGAAATCTCTTTCTAAATTATGAAAAGGCTGAAATGATTACATAGATCATCATAGACTGGATAGTTTTTTTTTTAATCTAAGTAAGTTCATGTTTAAGGAACAGGTTTTTTTGTTTATGGTTTTTGAGTTCATTTGCAAAATGCTTTCTGTAACTTAGGTTAGTTTGTTAGTTTTTCATACATTCAGAAGTTCATATTGCAGAATTTTACTGAATGCAATACCCAGCACAAAACTGTAGTGCAACTCAGTCACTGACGACTTTAAAAACATGTTCTTCAAGCACATGTCTGAAATAACAATGAAAGTACAGTCATCTAATTCAGAACAATAAACATTCATATACACCACTAGGAACACTTGTTTCCAGCTGCTTACAAGTCCCAGAGTCATAACTAATACACTGATGAAAACAATGGCTAATATCTGAAGGTCCTCAAGCCACAAAGAACTTACTACTACTGATCAAAGCTTACAGGCTTGATTACACAGGGGAATGTAGGTAGGCCAGCAAAAAGCCCCAAGGGGAGCCGGCTTATCTATCCTGCAAACTGGTCGTGTTTTTCTTCCCTTTTCTGTCAAATCCTTGAAGAAGGAACACACTTCACATACAAAGATTCAATAAAAAGAACTCTGAAAGATTTCATATTCCTGAGATTTAATCATATTCATCTACATTTATTGTATACTTAACTATCGCAGGCCCTGGGCTAACCCTCTGATAGACATGTCTCTGTCTTCCATGAGGTTAAGGTCTAGTGAGATAGACCATTATGAAACAAATAATAACCAGCATGATAAATACCGTGAAAGAACAATTAACAGAGTGTTAACAGAATCAGAGGAGAATCTTATATAATATAAGAAGGCAAGAGGTGGGAAGCTCAAGTCGTAGAGCGCATGCTTAGCATGCATGAATGAGGTCCTGGGTTCAATCCCCAGTACCTCCACTAAAAATAAAACTAATTACCTACCCCCTCCAAAAAGGGAAGAACACCTCCCTGAGAAAGTGACATTCAATTAGACATCTGATGGATGTGTATCTTAAATTTTTCTCTGCACATCTGTATAGGGGTTTTTTGGGGGGGGGTCAAATAAGTTGACTATAGTTACAAAATAGGATGTTTTTAAATATGCAGTATTTAAAGATAAAAGTATATATTTAAGATAATGCATACGTGCTTTATTTTATTTGCCCTCTGCCATCACCTTGTGAAGATCACAACTTGGCTGTAAACCACTGGTCCTCAAAAAGGATGAGAAACCTGAAGCAAAGCTACATCACCCAGGTCATCCCAGCCAAGAGCATCCAAGACCCCAACCAACTCCCAACCAGGTCAGCAGAGCACACTAGCAAGCCGCCCCAGAAATCAGACAAATAAATACTTACTGTGTACAACTGACAACTTCTCAGTTAGCTGCTAGGCAGCATTACTATGGCCAAAGATAGCTGATACACAAGATCTGAAACCACCACCACCACCATTCCTCTGGAAACTACTTTTCTCTGGAAACTACTCTCCCAAGATAAGTGAGTAAACCAAGAAAAACTGATTTGGGATCTAGAAGTGAAGGATTTAAAACACAGGAGAAAAGATGAAGAGAAAGTCTAGGTTAATCTCTGAAGGTCAGATTCAGGGCAACAGGCCAGTACAGTTCTATAGTTCCGATTGGCAATTCTAGGACAAATGCCTCCAAAACAGCCTAAAAAACTGATATATAACCTGATGTGTTTCAGAATTCTGGCCATGAGTAAGGAGGTAATAATCTAACAATGTGAAGAAGAGAAAGCAAACAGGAAAAAAAAGACTTACAGAAAATTCCAGAAAGAAAGCTGTGTAAGATGTACTCATCATACGTTACCTGGCTCAGAGTGAGTGATTTTCACATGTTCATAACAATGTCAACACTAGACATGTTAGTTCGGTATGCGAAGTTAGGGAACGCTTCCCTGAGAAAGTGACATCTGAAGACATCTGAAAGCATGACTTTAAGTTTTGAATAACTAACACTGGGAGGGAGGGGAGAAGATGTGTGTGTGCTAGAGCGGGGAGGAAGTGTAGGAAAAGCAGATCCCTATTTTCCAGCGTAGGAAGCCCTTAAATAAGATCTAAAACTGAGATAAATAGCAATTTAACTATACATTTTAGAAATATCAAATTTAAAATAGCATAAGAAACAGCTAAGAGTTCAAAGTAGTTAACTTTGGGGAGTGGGGACTGGGAGGAGACCGAGGGTTGCTATTTTTAGTCATAAGCCCAGTGTCTTTTGAAGCTATGTATTATGTTAGCAAAAATTAAACTTTTAAATCAATTTTTAACTTCATTTGCCTTACTTCCATTGTCCCCGAAGACACCTTATGTTTATTACAACTACTCATTTTCTGCATTCATTTACTCATTCAGTTATTCATTGAGCACTGTTTGACTGAAACAGGGACATACAGCAATTAACAAAAAACAAAGTCTCCAGAGGGGTGGGGAGGACAAGCGTCACATACAGCATTTTAGATATACTGAACATACAGATATGCCAAGGAGTGATAAGAGGGAAAAGAATGCAAAATAAAAAAAAATGGACAGAAAAGGCAATTTATGTACATTGGCGGCACTTAAGCAGACACTTGAATTTAGCAAGGGAGTGAGCCATGCAGGTATGAGGCAGAAGAACAGAGGAGGTGGAGGGAGCAGCCAGTGCAAAGGCACTAAGATCTAAGGGTGCTTAGCACATAGGGAGACCAGGCTATATAGGGCCTTATATGCCATTATAAAGAACTTAAGCTATTATTCTGAGTGAGTTAATAAACCATTTATGGGTTTTCAAATGAGGAGTTAACTTTCATATTTTAAAAGATCATCTGCTGCTGTGAAAATCACTTGCCAAAATACTGTTTGGCAACATACACTAAGGCTGAGCCTAGTATATAATGAACCAGAAATCCCACTCCTGGGTATATCCCCAACATAAATGTATACATATATTTCCCAAAAGCCATGTACTAGAATGTTCACAGCAGAATGATTCATAATAGCCAAATACTGGGAACTACGTGAATGCCCATTAATAGTAGAATGGATAAATAAATTGTAGTTATTAACACAATGGAACAGTACGAAACAGCAAGAAACCAGTTTCATGCAACCCAGAGTTCATTATACTCAAATATTAATGGACTGTATCATGACATGACATTATCAAGTTCATTTATTATTTTGCAACTGACAGTAATGCCTTTAAAGTGTGAGCCAGCAGGTGCACTTCGGCCTTTGCCACTCCACTCAGTTCAACATCAGTGAAGCAGGTAGTGAACCTACTTGAGCAGGTTTACCTGAGTGGGTTGTGTGGGCTGGAACCGTTTTTAAAAAGGTCCTCCACTGAGTTACTGCCTTTTCCCATACTGACACAATTTTAAGAACTTGCAAAAATACGCGCACTGAGAAGGCAGGAGGAGCTTTACGCCAAGGTCTTCATAAAACTGAGGGAGTGACTTCTACAGCACGTTAAAATGTGAGTGTCTATGTTGTTGGCAGAGCCTGTGAGGCACTTCTCTAGAAGAGTCTGCAAATCATTGTGCTAAATGGTCTCTAAGGACTCCTTCCAACTGTAAAATTCTCTGGTATGTGATCCTGCAATATTAGGCAGTAGTGTAGGGTTACAGAGTAATAGAACCATAACCCACTAAAATTGAGGAAATTTAGATGGACTGTAATTGGCCCCTCTGGAATTTGGCTACAGCTTTGGGATCACAATTACAATGAAGTCAGCAGTTTGAAAGATGTTTTCCCCATAGGGGAAAAGGGAAACTCCTTGTGGGAAAGGCCCCTGGAGGCCCTGTGTGCCACTTACAGCCTCAAGTGAAGTTCTCCTCCCTTCTCTTGAAAGGAGCTTACTGGGTCTTTTCGGTTGCGAAACCTTGACATCCTTTCACCGGCTATAATGTGTCAGCAACAAGTGCACCAAGGACGTGGATGACAGAGTGGCTGAGCCGTCAAGGATGGCGAGGATTAAAAAGGCAGCGATTTTAGAAGATGGTAGGGAGTAATTCCAGGTAAGGAGTCAATATATAGAGGATGAAGAAATGGTACAGATTAAAAATGTTAGCTTAGAGACTAAAATTTGAAGAAAAGAGAATATTTCATTCAAAAGGTCTAAAATGCCCAAAGAACACTAGATTTTCTGTTAGTTGTTTGCCATCAAAAGTTATTACATAAAGTCATAATTTAATTAGGCGCATCATTTGAGAGAATTGATCTGACAGCAGTGTGTAAAACTAATTAAAAGGGAAGAAACACTAGAGAAGAGATCACTCAGGAACATGAAGACAAATACAGAAAAGAAATTGTATTGATGTGCTATAGAGAGAAAACAGAAAATTATCCATATTAAAATGAACCATTACTTTATACGTTCGGCCAAGAAAAAAATGTTGCCAAATAAACTGTGACGTGTTATCATCCCAATTTCACAGATGTTAAAACGTGAAGAAAAAAAAAAGGCCCATTTATAATCAATGAAATATAGCCTATAGTTCTGGGTTTGTTTTAACACAGTTGGCTCAAGATCAAGAAACCTGATTAATTTTCAGGGTTTATACAGCAGTTTTTCTTCTTTAAATGCATGAAATCTCTTAGTAATTCTACAGAACTGTCACAGGAATTCAATGGATGCAGATGAAAGTAACGAACCAGCACCACATCCTTCATTCTCTCAAAGAAAAGAAGTCTGCTTTATATACCATGATTTTTTTAACCAGAGTTTGACATCAGTCGTAAGGGGAGCTTCTTCCTCACCCTTTAAAAACAAAACACAGATTGGACTTCCCGTCACCAACTGATCTACCAAGTGAGACTATCTTAGTAGGAAACCATAGCATATGTACTGGAAAAACTCCCCTAACTTACTCTGATGTGCCTCTGATTAGTAATCATTAGATTAAAAGATAATTACACTTAAAATATTAAAGCATAGAAACCCTTTCTAGGAATAATTCCAAACCTAAAAATGATAAATGCTTGGCCAACTTCACAACATAAAAACATACAACTTCTGTAAGGAAAAATTCCACCAGAAAGAAAAATGACAAATTGTGAGAAAATACTTGCAAATTATGAGATAATGCCAAAATATATAAAGACCTCCTATTAGAAGAAACAAGCAAAACAATAGGCAATTCAAAGTACGAATGGCTAATAAATACAAGAAAAAGTGTTAAATTTTACTAAAGAAGTGCAGTGTATAACAATGAGCTAATTTTTCACTTATCAAATAGGCAAAAATGTTAAAAGATGAATAATAACCGGTATTGGTAAGGCTCCCTGAAGCATCTAAGTATTATCTATGTAAGAACCTAAAGTGTCAATGGTTAAGTAAATTATAGTAGAATCATACAAAGAAATGATATGCAGCTACAGTTGCTAAAATAAATTAGGCAAATCTATAAGCTAGTGGAAAAAAAGGCCACCAAACATTGTGCCAAGTTAAAAAAAAAAAACACTTGGATGTTAAAACAGTATGTATACTGTAATTTCATTTTTGTGAAACCACAAAACCCAACTGGGTATGTTTATATCTGTAATGAAAAAGGTCTCAAAGTAAACAGACCTCATTCTTAACAGTGATGACCAGTAAGAGTAAGGGGGGATGGGGGGGAGTGGAAAGACTTAACCCTTCCTTTGTATCCTTCTCTATTGTTTTAATTTTTTACAATAAGCAATTTTCTAAAATTTCTCAATTAACGAAAAAGCACTGGTTGCACATCATCACTTTCCAAACACAGTACAAGCAGTTACCATGAAAACTTTCATCCAGTCCCTTCCCCCTTTGTTTTCTGGGAGCTTTGTCTAACTTAACCCTTCTAACTAGAGCCACCAGCCAGGAAAGAGCTCATTAGCAGACGAGTCTTTCTACATTTCAGTCTCTTCCCTTCAGGGCGACAGTCTGCAAATGGACTTGGGTTTGTTTTTCAGTAACAAACTGGAGAGCCAATGTAAGAACTAAACCAGAAGGACAGTCAGTAGTAAAATCTTTCCTGAGACCAGACATAAGGAACAGGTGGGAGAGAAGTTAGAAGTCGGCAAACCTTTTCTGTGAAGGACCAGAGAGTAAGTATTGTAGCCTTGCAGGCCTCACGGTCTCACTATTGCTCTCTCGCCCCCGTAGCACCACAGCAGCCGCGATTAACGTAAATGAGTAAGCTTAGTATGTTCCCACCAAAATTTAACACTGCCATCTGAATTTCATATAATTTTCCTGTGCCACAAAACAGTATTCTTTTGATTTCAACCATTTTAAAGCGGAAAAAAAAAAAATCTGTTACTCTGCAGGCACACAAAAGCAGCTGGTAGGCCACAGGCAGTTTGCATTAGAAGATAATTTTACAAATCTAAGAGTAAAAACAAGCAATTATGAGGAATGTAGAGATAAAAAAACAGCAAATAAACAAGAAGTCTCCAGTAAAATACCATCTGGATTCTTTACATAGAAAAGTTCTTTTAAGAGCTTTAAAAATACATAGTGAACCCACAGTAGCTACTGTCACTTATAAAAAGCCTTCTCTCAAATGGCTGACAGAATTGACTATACTAAAAGGGATTCCTAGTTATTTTATTTCAGAAATGCAAATTAAGCCACAATAAGATATCACTACACTCACCCTAGAATAATTATAATGCAAAAGACTGGCAACACCAAGTGTTGAAGATGTGGAAAAATCAGAACCCTGAAACATTGCTGGTTTATAAAATAGTACAGCCAGCTGGGAGAACAGCTTGGTGGTCTTCTTAAAAAGTTAAATATAAACCTACTATATGATCCAGCAATTTCACTCCAAGAGACTACCCAAGAGAAACAAAAACATACCTCCAAAGACATTTATACAAATGTCCATAGGAGTATTATTCATAACAACCCGAAACCTGGAAGCAATACACGTGCCCATCAACTAGCAAATAAACAATGTAGTTTATCCATACAAGAGAATACAATTAATCAATAAGAAGAAACAAGCTACTGGCACACGCAGCAGCAAGGCTGAGCCCCGAACACATTATGCTAACTGAAAGGAGCCAGACGTAAAAGACTATTATAGGATATTCTGCACCCAATTCTAGCATATGGGTTTTTACCCTCTCACACCAAACTATTCTTTGACACCAGCTGGGTGTCCTACAATTCAACTCAATTCTAACACTACCTATCCCAAGATGGCATCAGATTCTGCAGGATAAGGGTTCAGGTTAAGGACTGCGCCCCCATTCAGGTATCAGTCATGAGTCCAGGTTGTTTGTTATCTGTGCTTCTGACCAACTGGCTATAAATCAGAGGCTCCCATCACTTCCTCCTTCAGTTCAATTAATTCGCTAGAGAGGCTCAGAGAACTCTGGAAAGCAGTTTACTCACTAGATTACCAGTTTATTACAAAGGCTATTACAAACCAGCAAAAACCTGATGAAGAGATACACAAGGTGAGGTCTCGAACAAAGGAGCGTCTGTCTCCCAGGGAGTTCAGGGCCCAACACAAGATTGCGTGCGTTCTGCTTCACCAACCTGGAAGCTCTGCAAACCCAGTCCTTTGGGGGTTTTATGGAGGCTTCGTTACATAGGCATAATTGATTAAATTGTTGACAGCTGGTGATTGAACTCAATCTCCAGCCCCTCTGCCCCTTCCCAGAGGACTGAAAGTTCCAACCCTCCAATCACATGGTTGGTCCTTCTGGCAACCAGCCCCGGCCCTTAAGAGCTTTCCAGAACTCACCTCATTAATGTAAACTCAGGTGTGTTTGCAAGGGATTTGTTATGACTATCCAGATACCTTTCTTCCTCTTTTCACCTAGGAAATTCCAAGGGTTTTAGGAGCTCTGTGCCAGAAATGGGGGGGCAAGACCAAATATGTATTCCTTACCATACATCACAGTATCATATTATATGATTCCATTTATATGAAATTTCTAAAAAAGGTAAATTTACTTTAAAAGTCATTGATGTGTATACTCATCATGGGTGGATTTTATGATATGCAAACTATACCTCAATCAACTGTCGTAAATTGGGGACCCCCCAGATGGCTCACAGCTCTCAGCATGCCCCAGGCACTTCCCCGATTCTGTGCCTTTGCTCTGGGAACCCCTGGAAGGCCTTCTTAACCCAGTACCTCCTCCTGGAAACTTGACTCCATCCCACCTCGCTCCCAAAGGAGATGGCTTTTTCTTTGAACCTTCATAAGACTTTTTACCTCAGTCATCTTTAATCCTAACCTCCTAATTCTGTGCTAATTTCCTCAAGGAAAGAACTGTGTGTCACTCGTCCATCTACTTATTTTATTACACCCTATATACAGCAGGCACTCAGTGAATATTCACAATCTAGAGTTACAAAGTCTATGTGATTAGGTGCTGTCTAAACAAAATCCTCTTGTATGTTAGCATAAAAAGTAGCAAAAATATAAACCTCTAAAACTCACCCTACTTTACCTCCTCCACCCTCCTGCAACAAACCATTATCTAAATCTCTTCCAGTTTTTCAGAAAACATTTCTAGTTTGCTCATTCCAGACCTTTCCATTTTAATCAAGCAAATACAGGAATCACAAATCACATTTCAATGCTGACCACAAGCAAACCTGGCAACCAGGCAGGAAATCTGCAAATCTTTGGCTATTTTGAAAAGACAGTGGAACTTAATGAGACACAAGGAAGTGTGGCTCCTGATACCTCAACCAAAGCCAAATTTCAAGCAGCATAAAATTCCAAACAACAGAGAATATCATCTCTAAAAGCCATTCCGGTAAAATCCTGGTTGAAAGGAAGATCCTCAGCTGCGATAAAGGCTACATTTTAAGAAATTTTAGTACTGGTGGTACAAACCGAACTTGAGTCCCCTTGCCCATCTCGCTGCAAAGTCAACTTACTGACACGAGGTTGTGGTGAAGGAAGGAGAGCACGGTGTCGATTGCAGGGCCCAGCAAGCAGAACCTGCGGTTCAGGCTCAAAAGACCCAAACTCCCTGACGGCTTTCAGGGAAGGGCGTTCAAAGGCAACGTTTGGGGTAAAGGCTGCAGGGTGCATGACTTTCTTCTGATTGGTTGCAGGTGCGGTAACGAGCTTGTTTTAGGAATCGATCTTCTGGTTCCACCCACTCTGGGGTCTGCGTGCCTGTGCTCAGCAGGTAACTCCCATCCTCCACCTGGGTGGGGGTCTTAGTTCCAGCAGAACAACTCAAAGATAAGTGTCAGACTGTTATGTATATCCCGTGAGGAGGAACCAGGACTCTGTTGTATCTGTGTGCACTATTGTTTCTTGACTGCTTTTCCTTTATTTCTGCTTTCCCTCCTCACTTCCCTAATTAGTATTTGCCTGCAGCTGTTCTTTGGAACTCAGGGAAGGTCTAGGAGACCAAAGCCTTTTTCTACAAACAAGAAATGGGGGACGTAGCAGGACCTTTGTACCCGGGAGGGCCCCATAGAGTCCTGCTTGGTTTCAAGCCCACCTCTTCTTTGATACTCCTCAATCCTGAGGGGAACAGGGGGCGGGACAAGAAAGAGTATCAAGTTTTGAACAGAGAGGTTAATTATAAGCTGGGCAGGCGAACTCGGTTTCAGGGGGACTTGGTTTCACTGGTCACTCTTGCCTGAAACAGACAACACAGAGACCGTGAAGCTTCGAAGTGTTCTAGCAACTCTACGACTTCTCAAACACTTGCTCTTCGGTTTTTTAACTTCATATATAAGTGGCTTCTGAAAATTATTTGCTCTTATTTTCAAAGAAGGTAAGATGACGCAATTTCTTCTTTAAGTAACAACTTGCCTCAGGCAGAATTTAAGTCTCCCAAAAATGATTCACTGAGATAGAGTAAGTAAAGGCCAAATGCTGATAAGGATAAAAAGGCTGAGTCAAGACTTTAGAAAGGCAAGCTTTAAAACAGTGAAGCAGATGCTATAGGGGATTAAAAGCCATCTACTGGTAAGCTTCAAGGAAGAAATCAGACATTTTAAAAAGTTCAATTTCCAGTCAAACCATGGGGATGGAGGCACAGCTGTAGCTGGTGAAAAAGGATTTTTGCCACTTGTCTTTCCACTGAGACCTGCAAATAATGAGACATCTATTTTAAACATGTGTGATTGTAGGCAGAATAAACCCTCTAGCATGAAACACCTGTGATTTTATTAAACAAACATAAACCATCCCAATTTGAGAGTAAGGAGGGATAGGGGGAAAGATACTGAAAACATTTTTAACTTTTCATCCTTTCAGAGCTGATGCTCCAAAGACATCCAGGCAAGGTGGGGAGGAACCACAATTACTGAGAGCAGACTATGAGTCAGGCGCTTTATATACACTATCTCATTTAATGCTCACCAGAATCCTAGGAGGTGTTTTAAAGAGGAGGAGACTATGGAACAGAAAGGTGAAGTTAAACTTAACAAGGCCCAGGGCTGGCAAGTGGCAGAGTCAGTTTGTCTTTCCTCACATCGCCTGCCTAAGCTGGAAAGCTGGTCTAGTTAACTAGCTCTAACTGCCAGTTAATTAATTACAGGACACCTGACACCAATACTATGCTTTTGATTTCTCCATTAAGTACATCTAATTAGTCCTTAAATTCAGTGAACATTTCTGTAAGTAACTTTCAATATTAGTTTATTTTATGCAAAAATTATATTTCATTACAGTTGGCAGACTACAAACTCCTTCAGGAAAGGCTCAATAAATATTTGTAGACTACTTTTCAAAAATGATTAAGCCACTCTTAGGTTCCTTAGCTAAAAGATCGGTATCCAAACATTTGCCTCTTTCCCTCATTTATCCTGAAGTAAAGCAGTAAGCAATGGACCATTTGCTTAATTTCTAAAAGAGAATTCAAAAAATACAATGTCATGACCAGAAATAATTGCCTCCTTTGAATTTCCACACACTTTGTGTCCAGCTCTTTGAGCATTTATCATCTCCTGTGTGTATTAAAATTTTTTCCGTGCATGCTTTACCTTCTCTACCAGACTTTAAACGACTTTAATATGCCCCACAGCGTCTGGAATAGCAGATGCTGAATAAATGTTTAAGTGAAGAAAATTATTTTTTTCTACGTTGCTGTCACACAGATGCTCAGAATCAACGTGGTTAATTTAAAAAATAGAAAGATTTCTACAATAATAATGAGATTCTCAGGGAACAATCAGCCTCGAATCTGAGTTGATTTCTGTCATCAGGTTCTAATTAAGACCGGCAGATAAAGCAGATGGAGAACAGCTTTAATCTTCATGCTAAGTTGATCCTTCTCTGGTGAAAACACAGAAAAATTGTTTGGACAAGCCAACTGAACAAACATGATATTGGATGTCTAGAGGAAAGTCATTCTTCAAGAGTCTTCTTTCCACTAGATGGCTATCTGAACTTTAACCAAGAGAGCTGGTCCAAAGGAAAGGGATCACTTACTGTTACTGTGCATTTCAGCTAGGCCAAGGAAAGGGGGTGGTGGTGATAGAGAAAAAATTAAAGACAGGGAGGGGTTTTGGTTTGGGGTGTTTTTTTTTTTCTATTTTAAAAAGGTTTCCCATTTTGGAACTACTTACTTAGTCCTCTGCCCATTTTACTTGCTCATATCATTTTCTCAGCAATGTATAAGTATTTTCATAGAACTGATGAAATTTTGCCAAATTTCGTATCAAAGAAGTTTAGGGTTCACTTACACTGAGTTGCCATTTGATTTCTGATACAAGCTCTCAGGACTTTGGCTCATCTAAATGTGAATTCTTTTTTTTTTTTTTTTAATGAATGGCTCCAAGATAAAGCTCAACATTAATTATTAAATGCTACCAAATAGTTTTTCCACTAAGGATAATGTACTGTGATCCATATAGTAAAACTCTGGCCATCTAAAGTGAACCACTTAGGGCCATTTGTTCAAAATTGTTATTTTATACTAATGTTTACTCACTTCTTTTTGATTATAGAATAAAAGCTCATGAAGAAATTTGGGGACATTTTGAAAACATTTTATTTTGTTTCTGTATAGTCTTTAAAATTTTTTCTATGCAAATATATTGATTATGGCAAAATTAGTATAATACTGTAATATATGATGTATATATTGTGAGACTTTTCCCATGTTAATTATGCTTTGAAAGCACATCATTTTAATAGCTATATAATATTTCATCATTTGGATAGCTCTTGTTGGACATTTGAATTGTTTCCAATATTTTCCTGGTCGAATAATAGTTTGATAAACATCTCTGAGCACACTCCTGTGTCTGAGTCAGACCATATCCTCAGGAAAGATGACTGGAAGAGTAATCACAGGAATCCCAAACAAAAATGTTCACCAGAACAGGTGTGTCAGTTCCCACCAGCAGGGAGGGTACCATCTCCTCATACCCAGGTCAGCACTGAATTTTACCATAAAAGAATTTTTTTTGCTAATTAGGCAAAAACTAGTATCTTGCTGTTTTAATTTTCTTTTATTACCAAGATGGAAATTTTCTTTATTTTTAAAATTTAAATGGCTTATTTCAAGTCAAAAGTCTGTTTTTCATTAGTATGATTACACAGCCTTCTTTAAAACTTTGTAAAATTTCAACTGCTTCAATAACTAAAAGGTTATTCTATACCACAACAGACTGGCTATTCTTAAGACAGATTAACGACTGCAAAAAAAAATAATCGTAACTTTAAAAGAAAAGTTTCACATAATCTAAGTTTACTTAATTCTAAAATTTTACCATTGAGCTTTACAATTAAAATGCTAAGGTAGTTACACTGCATTAAATCCAGAACCTAAAAACAACATAACATTCCCCATTTTATAAGAAGAAAAACATTTCATTAATGTTTCCTTTGTTAAAATGTAAATACTTCTCTTTATAAGACATGCTCAAAATGAATTACTTAAAGAAACAGCCTCAGCATTGGAAAAATTACCATTAATCCTTGAGTATAAGTAAATGTCCTTTGTATTCATAATCCCAAATTCTTATATTATAAATGAGGGAGGCTTCCTGGCTCATCATAAACATTTAAATATCAGTTAAAACAGCAGAATCAAATTACTCAACGTTCTATTATAAGAACATGGTGTTGCCTGTTTGGGGCTACATTATTTGATGGAGAAAGAGCAATCCAGAGTTAAGAATGGTCTGCTCCACAGCTACCTGTAAAAGACAATTTAGAACATTCTCTAACACCATATACAAAAATAAACTCAAAATGGATTAAAGACTTAAATGTAAGACCAGATACAACAAAACTCCTAGAGGAAAACACAGGCAGAACACTCTTGGACATAAATGACAGCAATATATTTTTTAAACCAGCTCCTGGAGTAATGGAAATAAAAGCAAAAATAAACAAATAGGAACTAATTAAACTTAAAAGCTTTTGCACAGCTAAGGATACCACCAACAAAATGAAAAGACAACCTACAGAATGGGAGAAAATACCTGCAAATGATGCTACCGACAAATGACTAATTTCCAAAATATACAAACAGCTCATACACCTTAATATCAAAAAAGACAAGCAACCCAATCCAAAAATGGGCAGAAGACCTAAACAAGCAATTCTCCTGTGAAGACATACAGATGGCCAATAGGCACGTGAAAAAATGCTCAGCATCGCCAATTGTCAGAGAAATGCAAATCAAAACTACAATGAGGTATCACCTCGCACCAGCCAGTATGCCATCTGGCCATTAAATTTAATGCCATTAAAAAGTCTACAAATGATAGATGCTGCAGAGGGTCTGGAGAAAAGGGAATGTGTAAATTGGTGCCGCCACTATGGAGGACAGTATGGAGGTTCCTTAAAAAACTAAAAATAGACCTACCATGTGATCCAGCAATCCCACTCCTGGACATATACACAGAGAAAAATAAAATTCAAAAAGACACATGCACCCCAGTGTTCATAGCAGCACTATTTACAATAGCCAAGACATGGAAACAACCCAAATGTCCATCAACAGATGACTGGATAAAGAAGCTGTGGTATATATATATATATATATATATATATGGAATACTACTCAGTCATAAAAAAGAAAGATGCCATTTGGAGCAACATATTTGGACCTAGAGATTGCCATTCTAAATGAAGTTGGCTGGAAAGAAAAAGAAAAATGCCATATGATAGCATTTATATGTGGAATCTAAAAAAAAAATGACACAAATGAACTACTTATTTATAACTTAGATGACTGATTTCTTAAATATGTGTAAGCACATTTGGCTGTCCTTTACGACTGGATTACCACATTCTGTTGATTCTTATTTTGTGGTTGGCTTTATTCGTTTGATAACTATATAAGTTTAAAAAGCTAAAGCTCTAAACTGTTCTTAGAAACATGATCAGTACACGTATGTAAACTAAAAAAAATATGCAGTATATTGTATATATGTCTTTACATGCAATATATTGTATATGTGCAGTCAAATTGTAACAATTCTACCTAATAAAACTGAAAAAAAAAAAAAGAATGGTCTGCTCCACCTGATAGAATGTTTCTGTGTAGCCATTTAAATTTGTGTTAAGTTTAAGACATAACATTAAATGGGGAAGGAGATACAATATTCTCTATAATTACGTTAAAATAATAATACATAATCTCACCAAATCATGTTATAAAAATAAAAAAATATGTACTGGGAAGAAAGATATGTCAAAATGATGAAGAAAAACAAAATTGCTTTCAATAGTTAAATATTGGTTGTTTTATTGCAATAACATTATGTATTAACATAACAACAACAACAAAAGATTTCACAATTCTTTCATTACTGTCCCTCCAATAACCTCGCAGTCCTGACCTGCAGAGTGCGAACCTGTACACAACAGTATGACCCTTAAAAGAGGGAAGTGGCACTAAAACTTTCAGTATACAAAGCATCCACCAAGTTCTACATGAAATGTAAGTAAAGATCACAGTGTTTCTCAAAAACTACTTTTACTGAGCACTTACATGTCGGGCACTGCGCTGAGCTCTTCACATGGATTAGTTCACTTAACCCTCTCACTACTCTAGAAAATATCACTATTCTCCTTTTAAAGATGAGGATGCTGAGCATTACAGATAAGCTAAAGTAACTGGCCCGGTGTCATAGAGCTATGAAGCAGAGGAGCCAGGGTTCAGAGTCAGATGTTTCATGCCAAAGCTCATGCTTTTCTTGAGAATGAGACACTGGCGTTTCTTCATTAATAACCACATGGAGTGTGTAAGCTACATCACCTATTCCAGATGGACCTTCCAGATACAGACTGTAACTTCCCAGGTTACAATCACAACTCCATTCACTCTTCCACAAAAAACCTGAGAATCCCTCCTGAACAGAAGTAACATATTTGATTCACTTTTCATGTGCAGTTATATTGGCCAACGTGGCATTTTGTTATAAAATAAAATGAACTCACTCAAACCTTCCAAAACCAGTATAATCATCTCTGCCTCTGAAACTGCACATTGATTTCTGGCTATCATCTAAAAAGGGTTTTTTAAAGCACTAATCTGAAATAGCTATCACAAGCCAAGGCACAAAGTTCAAGTTGTAAAAAAAAAAACACAAGTTGCTGGAATTTAGAACAAGTCAGTTCAGAGTCAACAGCCTACATAGGAAAAGACAACAGTTTTAAGATGAAGCCATGCCAAAAACCATCCAACTTCAAATTATATTCAGTTTAATTCCTCTGCTTTCCATACAATACTGCTTTTTGAAACTAAGTGTATAGAAGAATCCCAAATTATTCAACATAGGAAGAGAAAATGAAAAGTGGATCTTCTAAAATATCACACAATTCAGTTCTTCCAACTTTCTCTCCCAGAGCAACCACTATTTTGTACTGTAGTCTAGAGTGTGGTAGGTGTAGGGATTGCAAAAGGTAATGCCAAAGTGAATAATCTTGCAGTCTAAAATAGTTCAAAATGCCCCATCAATTACTATATGGCATCTTAAACTTTATCAAAATTAAAGAGGAATTAGTCCATGTCTTAAAAGATGGTTTTCTTCCATTAGCGCTTAATTCCAAGGACAACAGTCAAGACCTTAGACCTGTCAGAAACCCTGACCTAAATAAAGACTATCAAAAGAGCCTTCTTTAGTGAGAAGAAAGCCATACAACCCTAAAAACAACAGTTCGTTGACTTTCTAAAACAAAAAGTGACTGTGCATACTAGATGCGTGACAAAAGTTAATGAAAATATTAACTGCCTGGTGCATGAAGTTCCAATCACTCATCCTGGCACCCACACTGCCTTCTAGATCAGTTTTCCTTCCCAGCTAACCGCCCCCCACCACTCTCTCTTCCTTGCCTTTCTTTCACACTCACCCTCAAGAGGAAAATGCCTCACCTACCCCATGTCTCAACCAGCAGAAATCTGACTCATCTTTCAAGGTCTTCCTCAAAAGCCCACTTCTCCTTCAAGTTGCCCATCCCTCATGTGACTCTTAAAAACATTCTTTTCTCTATCTCAAAGCACCAGTATATCACTAACTGCTGGCCATGCCTTTCTCCTCTGCTAAGACGCCACTGCAAATCCCTGAACCAAACACAAAGCTAAGACTTTCTCATCTCTGTGCTGTCCACACAAGCCTACAGCTTTGTGCTTTGCACACAATAGGCTCAATAAATACTTTTTAACAGATGTAATAGGAGACATTAAAGGTTGACCTATATCAAGGCCCTCATTGTCTTATAGATATTTATTAATTGATTTATGAACCTACCAAAACCAAATTGTTAAAAAAAAAAACAATTTTACATGCAGAATAGTATGGTGGTTAAGTGTCTCTCTCTGAGCAGTTGGAGATTCAACTCCCACTCAGCCACATATTCACGGACGAACCATGAGCAGTTACTTGGACTTTCTGAGCTTCAGTTTCCTGACTTGTAAATCAGGAATAATAATACCTATTTCATTGGGCTGTTGTCAAGTAAAATTAAATAGCACAGTACCTGGTGCATAGTAAGTACTCCATAAATGGAGCTGCAGTTACTATTACGTGAAAACTCTTCCTTTTGCTAGACAAGTTTTAAGTAGCAATCTAAATAAAGCCTGAAACCAGCCATTTCTTACATTTTAGAACTTTCATATCATGTAGGCCTTCCCTGAGAAATCACAAGTCCATAAAGTTCCATAATGTAACCGGTGGGATATATTGACTTATTAAAGCTCCATAAACTGAATAGTTAGTTAATTCAACACATACCAGGGTCTTAGTTTCTTCTCCTTTACACACTCACCAGTAGGAAATAATTCCAAGTTTCCCTGTAATATACTAACTGACCTTACAGTGACATCACCAATTGACTCTATCAGCACATCCTATATATTTCCAGCCCATCAGGTCCTTCTGTTCAAGTCTCGGAGCAGAAGTACTTTTTAGTTACAGATGCACTGATCTATTTCAGAGATGCATATATAACATGTCCCACAGGGCTTCCACCAAAGGGGCATGGAATACTATGCTGCCCTAACACTGAGGTTCCTCAGGAAACAAGCTTCATTGTTCCCTAGTACCCTGCTAATAAATTGCAATCAGCTTATTTAACATTTTTTAAAAGAGTACTAAAATTAGTAACAAAAAAGTTTAGACAAATAACTACAAAACACAAAGCAAAACAGAGGTAGATTCAGTTTGGCAAATTCTCATGAAAAGCATGCAGGCATGCCCAAAGCCCACAGAATGATGCGGGCTTAAAAGATATAATTTCCCATTGTCCCCAGGAGGAACTAACATTACAGAAGGGGAAAAAAGGAATGAGCATATCTTGCTTAAAGAAAGAGATGTGTTCTGATAAAGTTTCTGTAAAACAAATTATCAAGTGACTTTTATCTTGTAACTCTTGCTTTACAATCATTTTATTGAAAAAAAAGTCCTCTTAAAATTATAGACAGTTTTCCCCAAATCAGTTTCAAAAGAAAATAATAACTTTCTGATAAAACCTTAATATAACACAAAATAAATATATGGTATTAACTTTTTTTTAATTTTAAGTGCACAGTAAAAAACATGGTAAGACTGTGTTTTGTTTTTTGGGGGTTTTTTTAGGTTTTTATTTGTTTATTTTTTATTTTTAGAGGAGGTACTGGGGGTTGAACCCGGGACCTCATGCATGCTAAGCATGCACTCTACTGCTTGAGCTATACCCTCCCCCCTTGTAAGAATCTGTTTTTCATATTATTTCCACAAGGTAATATTTAGGGCAACTTAGCCAAGTTCCTGAAACTTGAACCCCTAAAACTTAAAAACTTTTCATTTTTACCTTTAATTCATTTTTCTCTACCAAATCAATCCACTGACTACCTTCTGGACATCTTTTCCTGACAACACCTATACTCTCTTCTTGTTCAGGGAATAGCTCCATAAAATGATTGAAATAACCAGTATTTATCTGGGACTAATTCTCAGCCCAAAGTCCTTCCTCTGGGCTCCCACAGCATCCTGCATACACCTTGACAACAGTAGTCATCACACTGTAACCATGCATTTGCATCCTTTCTCCCCTAGTAATGAGTACCATAGTGGGCATGTTTTAGGCATCTTTCTGTAACTACAGCAGTGCCAGGAACATAGTATGGGTTCAGTAAATGAATATTATCAAGCAGACTGGCAAACTCTGCCTTGACTGATAGGCCTGTCCTCAACCAAACAGTTGAGATGGAGTATTTCCACATCAGAAGGTACCAAGTGATTAAAATGATAGCAGGTGAGCCTGCAAAGCAATGCTCATTGCCAGATATGAGTTTGTTACCTAAATTTAGATTTAATGCACAGGAGCTGAACATTTTAGTTGGTGTGGTGTCAGTCAGAGGATAATTAAGTTCTCCAAACTGGAGGTTCTGCTCCTAAAAAGGTGGAGAGTCACAAAAGCAGCGAGTTTGAGGTTAAGCACCTCACTTTCCAAGTCCCAGTCTACTTCTGCTTACTAACCATGTGATCTTTGACCCTTTGGGCCTCAGCTTCATATTTTGCCTATCTCTCAGCATCAGTGAAAAGGCATTTAGTGAAGTCCTTTTTCAGCATCTTCAAATCAGGCAGCTGCTCTCTGCCCAACCGCCATCACCTCTCACCAGACTTCTGCAGTAGCCCCCAAATGCTAGCCTCTCCGCCTCTTTGCTCACTCCTCTTCCAGTACATTTTCCACACAGACAACAGTCATTTTTTTTCCCCAGATGCAACTCTAATCATTTTATATTCTATGCCCCAATACCTCAAAGGTACATTACTGCTCTCAGAAGAAATGCCAGAACACTTAGTATGGCCTGCAACGGCTTGATGGTACAGTCCCTGCTTACTTCTTTGGTTGTACTTTTTGCCTCGCCCTCCCCGCCAACACACACAACTTCTGTGTTCCAGCCACATTAGTCTTCTTTCAGTTCCCTGAAAATACAGTGATACCTCCCACCTTACCACACCTCCCTGTAATATTCCCTTTTCCACGCCCAAATTTCCCCTGCTTGACTCCTACTCAACTGTCAGATCTCAGGTCACTCAAAAGTCACTTCCTTCCCTCCCCTCCCACCTGCCAGTATTCTCTCACAACACCAACCCCTTTTCCTCCAGAGCACACCCCATGACGGTGAATTTATTTGTGTGATTATCTGATCCTCATCTCCCTCCTCCACTTAGCTGTAACCTGCAAGAGGGTAGTGACGGTCTTACTCATCCATAAGAAATATGGTACATTCCAAAAAATAAATGATCTGGTGAAACCTGATAGTAGAAAATTACAGGTCCAATGTTTTTACCTGTGTATGTTCAGTGTTTTTCTACATTTTTTCTTTTTAAGCATTTCTCAATATTTTCAAAATCCCAGTCAGTATCTAAGATCATCACAAGGTGAAACACTGGAAGATTAATACATTTTTCGAAACCAAGAAACAAAGGCATTCCACATCAAAAGCTTTTGCCTGCCTGAACTTATTCACAGCTTTAGAACCCTGTGAAACATGGCTATTAAATATAAAACTGAAGCTTTTATAGGTTTATTTTAAAACCCAGGAAACTAGAAAAGGATTACAGCACCTATGAAGCAGTAAGAAAACAATTAAAATGTATGCCAAAGAAGAGATTATAAAACATATGACTGGGGAATTTATGGCAACAAGGTTAGTAACTAGAAACTTGTTTGGAGTAAGCTGGTATTTATAAGAAAAAAAATCAGTTCTTTAATGGTTCACAGTCCCTACTGTTCTAACACTTATTGAGCAAAAAGTTCTGGCATTTGGTGAAGAGTTACTCAAAATACAAGCAGAAGTTTCCTTAAAGGAAAAAATGGACACTAATATATTGAAAAGGCATGTGTTTAGTTCTTGCTCAGACACAATAAATATTGTGTTCTCCAAGCTGGTACCTTCTATCACCATGTTGCAGGGTTTTCTCTTTATCTGAAAACTAAGTAGCCGGAAATTAAGTACCACACTGAGGTCCTCAGCCCTTTTTCAGTGGTGCTTACAGTCCTGTTCTGGATGTAAATCAAAGTAGTTATGTAACTCTTTTGGGCTACAGAAGACCCTGAAAATTCAGGATTGAAGCAGTAATGCCTCATGGGTTTTCAGTCATTCATGAACTTCCCCTGAGGTTTAACCTACCTAACCTACGAGTGAAGAATTTGGGCTCATATGAGTTGCACAGGCAGTGGAGAACAGACCTTTAAAAAAAAATAATAACATTAGTTGGAACATTAGCTACCGTTATGTGCTTGCTTTAAAAAGTCCTTCCTCCATGGTAGAAATTACCCCAACCAGAGTTTTTTCTAGCAATACAGATGTTCAGTTAGTATCAATAAATGTACCCGAGTCTTCCCTAAAAGCAAAATGGAGAAGACTCAGACAGCCAACAGTATGTACAGCAGTTTATGTGTATGTTATTTATAAGGCAAAGAATCCTAAAGGCCAAACAACTGTTCAAATTCTCCCAAACACAACATTTCTGACTCTATGCCTTTCCCAACTTGTTCCCTTCAACGAAAATGCTCTGATCCTTCCCTCAGCCTCTGGCCTCCATCCAGACATCCCTAACTACACCTCTACCCTCTCATTGCTGAAGCATCACATCATATTCCCTAGGGCACCAATTAACTCACTCCATCTTCTAACTACAGTCAGGACTTTTCTCCCTATGTTCCTTGAGGGCTTGCATAACATACAAAATAGTTTTCCATTTTCTACACTGCCTGCACATTCTAGATCAAATATTTATGGACGCTGTCAGAACTGGAGGGACTTGGAGCCCTGAGTCTCATCCATGCCTTTATGGTAAAGCAATCAATGACTACAGACTTGAAATAGCTTCACTGTTAAAGCACACATTGATCGAACACTCTAATGGCAAGCCCAGGGTCAAATGAAACAAAAATTCCTGACCTCAATGAGCTCACAGTCCAATAAAGAAGCATATATTATAAATGTAAATGACAATTACCAAAGGGGAAAAAAAAAAAGATCCATATAGTGATATATGAGGTACGAACAGGATCCTATAATAACAAACAAGGGTACCCAATTCAGCCGGAAGGTGGGTGGTTAAAGGCCTCCTCTGCAGAACTCAGCTCAGCTCATGTAATGCTTCAAAAGTGAAAGGAAGTAGGTGAAAGGCTCCTTGACATTGGTCTTGGCAATGATTTTTTGGAATTGACACCAAAAGCACAGGCAACAAAAGCAAAAATAAACAACTAGGACTACATCAAACTAAAAAATTTCTGCACAGCAAATAATCAACAAAATGAAAAGGCAACCTATGTAATAGCCAAAATACATAAGGAATTCATACAACTCAATAGCAAAAAAACAAGTAACTCAAATTTAAAAATTGAGAATGGACTTGAATAGACGTTTTTCCCCAGAAGACATACAAATGGCCAATAGAGATATGAAAAGACACACATATCACTAATTATCAGAGAACCACACATCAAAACCAGAATAATGTATCATCTCAAACCTGTTAGAATGGCTATTATCAAAAAGTCAAAACAGAACAAGTGTTGGTGACAACGTAGAGAAAAAAGAACCCCTGTGCACAATTGGTGGGAATGTATTTTGGTGCAGCCACTATGGAAAACAATAGGTATATATAAAATAGATAAACAACAGAAAACAGTATGTATATATAAAATGGATAACCAACAAGTTTATACTGTATAGCACAGGGAACTATATTCTATATCTTGTAGTAACTATGGTTAAAAAGAATATGAAAACAAATATATGTGTGTTCCCATATGACTAAAGTATTGTGCTGCACACCAGAAATTGACACAACATTGTAAACTGACTATACTTCAATAAAAATATATTTTAAAAATTACATCTTAAAAATAAAGAACAGTATGGAAGTTCCTCTAAAAATTAAAAATAGAACTACCATATGCTCAGCCATCTCACTTCTGGGTATAAACCCAAAGGAAATAAAACCACTATCTTGAAGAGATGCCTGTCTTCCCATGTTCTTTGCAGCATTTTTCGCAGTAGCTAAGATACAGAAATGAACTAAGTGTCCACATATAGTTGAATAGATTTAAAACATGTTATACACACACACATCCCACACACACAAACACCATACCCACAAAGAATATTATTCAGCCTTTAAAAAAATAGGAAATCCTGCCATTTGCAACAACATGGACAAACCTAGAGGACATTATGCTAAGTGAAATAAACCAGACACAGAAGATCAAATATTGCACAATATTGCATGATTTCACTTACATGTGAAATCTGAAAGTTAGAACTCACAGTAACAGGAAGTAAAATGGTAATCACCAAAGGCCAGGGGATGGGTGGGAGATAAGGGGAAATATTGATCAAAGGGTACAGATTTTCAGTTATGAGGTAAATAGTTCTGGAGACCTAACATACAGCATGGTGACCACAGTTAATAACAATGTACTGTACACTGAAATTTGCTAAGGGTAAATCTCAAGTGGTGTCACTGCACATACACAAAAAAGATAACTAGGAGAGGTGATGAATATGTTCATTATTTTGATTGTGGTAATCATTTCACAATGCATACATATATCAAAACATCACATTGTACGCCTTAAACATATACAATTTTTATTCATCAAAAATAAGAAAAAAAAGTTTAACTTTAAAAAATAACAGAAAGAGAAGAGAAGGACAAATGTAAGGAGCCAAAGGAACAGCACAAAGGAAGACAGAGGTGGAGAGCACAGAGCTCTACTTTAGCATGGCTGCAACTTGAAAATATGCCTCTTTTTATTTTGCCTCTTTTAATTTTGCCTCTTTGAATAAACGAATAAAGGAATCCTTTTGGAAAACTAATAGATGCTCTCTTTCTACTTGTAAAAAAAAAAAGTATGCTCTATTTAAGGTAACACATATTTGTTTTGTGTTTGTATTATTGGCTGAGGGTCTGTAAGAGGCAGCTGGAAATAGTACTAGATTAAGAACCAGGAAACCCAGGCTCTAGTCCTAACTTTGTCACTAACGACACAACTACTCTGGGGCAAAAACACTTAATGCTCATCTAGAAAATAGGATGTTTGAAACAGATGCTCTACTTGTTTGAAATAGATTCCCTACTGTCTCTTCCTACCTCAAACATCTATTTTCACTCGAGAATGGAAGAAGGAACAGATTACTATAGGTAAAGATTGACAAGAGTGACTTTGCAGAATGATACTTCAAAAGGAGTGAGATAAAAATATAAATAAATAAATAAATAAATAAATAAATAAATAAATAAATAAATAAATGGAGTGAGATGCCACAACCATTGGATGAAAGTTTATTGGGGTTCAGGATATATATAATCTCAGCCCACAGCTTACTCATTAATTATTAAGAGAGGAAGGTACTTTACAATATAACATTCTTGCAAAAAAAAAAAATTTAACCTGACTCTAATTATGAGGAAAAAAATCAGGCAAATCCAGATTGTAGCACATTCTACAAAATAACTAGCCTGGGCTCTAAAAATGTTAATGTCATGAAAGGAAAAAAGGAAAAGAAACTACTGTAAATGAAAGGACACCTAAAGGATATGACAGTTAAAGGAATTTGGACTGAATATGCGACAATATGTTTGTATTGATACTAAATTTCTTCAGTGTGATAATGGTATTATGATTATTTAGGAGAACATCCTTATACTTGAGAGATCCATGCTGCAGTATTTTGAAGTGAAATGTCGTGATATCTACAGTCTACTTTCAAATGACCAATGGTTCAAGGGAAAAAAAATAAATGTACACACAGACACACACACACACACATACTATGAATATATAGAAAAAGAAGCAAAAGATTAACAATCAATGAATCTTGGTGAGGGGTATACAGGAACTCATTGTACTATTTAAGCTTTTCTATGTTGGAATTTTTTTCAAAATAAAAAGTAGCAAGGGAGGAAGATGAGAGAAAATTAAACAGGCAGAGAAGAGCAAGATGACTCTTCCAGGGAGGCACTATAAGAGATACAGAAGTAGCAATTTAAAGACTGAAGAGAATTAAGAAATAAAGGTATTAGTTACATAAAATTTAAGCAGTATAAGAGTTCAGAGATCAGCAGAGATTTCAGGTAAAAATGGACTTTTATCTAGGTATTAAAGCCATAGCGGAGTTTTAGATGGGCAGAACCAAGTGTCTGTTAGGACAGGAACACAAGCAGAAGGGTGCTAGCCACAGTGTGTGCATATACAAACACTTGTACATACGTAAATACAGACACATGGACACACATATGCAGATACGTGCATTACATACATGCCGTTCTGAGCTGCCCTTTTGAACAGAAGGTATAAATATGGGCTAGAGCCAGAGGATAAAGACCTCTGCAGACTCTGGAAGGATCTGAATTCTACACAATAGGTAAAGGGAACTCTTGGAGGTTTTTTGTATTATTCCCCTAAATAATAAAAGTAATGCCTGCTTAATTTAGAAAATATAGAAAAGTATAAGACAAATATAAAAACATCATCTTATATTTATTATTAACATTTTGGTGTATTTCCTACCAGTTTTTTTCCTACCAGTTTTTTGATGTAGTTTTTAAAACTACACAATTGAGACCATGTTGCTTTTTTTTACTTAAAATAATCATTTCCCCATGTTATTAAAAACTTTACACTACTCTAAATGGTTACAGCACAGATTTGCTTCACCATTCCTCAATACTGGACTTTTAAATTGTTTACAGATTTTTGCTCTTTTAAAAAATATTTAGGTCCTCAAAATATTAACGATTGGTTTGTGCAATGTGAATGTACCTAACACTACTGAAAAATAGTTAAGGTGGTAAATTTTATGTTATGCGTAGTTACCACAATTTTTTTAATTAATAAAAATTAGTAACTTAAAAAAATAAGTTTAGATGACCATCTCTGTTTTCTGATTTACATGCATTTCTAATAGTTCCTGAGATCAGATTTCTGCAAGTGATGCTACCAGGTTCTTAAGCATTCTGCCAAGTCACTTTCTAGGAGGATTATTCCAATTCACACGGCCATTAATATTATAAAAGAGTGCTTGTCTCACACCACACCCTCAATAATATTCACTTCAGTCATTCAATATGTGTTGAGCACCTGTGTGCCCACCCCTGTTGCAGGGCCCTTGGAATACAGCTGGGAACGAGACTGACAAGTCCCTGCCCTCATGGAGCATATGTTCTGGTGGAAGAGGCAGCCAAAATTAAGTTAACAAAAAGAAGGAGTAAGCAAAAGATATAATATGGGGCAAAGGAAGAAAAACTAAAGAAGGGAAAGCAGATAACCATTGCAGGGAGGGGCTGAAATTTTAAATAGGAAGCCCACAGACAGCCTCACTGACTTGGTGAAATCTGAGTAACTACCTGAAGGATGTGAGCCAAAAAGCCATCTGGGGGAAGGACCTTCCAGGGACAGGGAACAGCAACTACCAAGGCCCTAGGGCAGACCTAGAAGTGCCTGCAGTGTCTTAAGAAACAGCCAGAAGGCCACTGTGGCTGAAACAGAGAGTCAGGGGACAAGTACGAGGAGATGCTATCAGAGAAGGGGTCAACATCTCATGGGACCTTGATCACTGTACATTATCAATTTTTTCCTTTTTTAAACTACATTTTATTATGGTAAGAATGCTTAACATGAGATCTACCATCTTAAAATTCTAAGTGTACAATACAGCACTGTTAACTATGGAAACAATGTTGTACAGCAGACATTTAGAACTCATTCATCTCACTGTTTATCATTTTTTCCATGCTGGTTATTTTGATAGGTAAAAAGACAATGTATTAGTCTGCTTGGGCTGCTGTAACAAAATACCACAGATGGATAGTATAAACAACAGATACTTACTTCTCACAGTTCTGGAGGCTGGGAAATCCAAGATTAAGGTGCTGGCAGATTCAGTTCCTGGTGAGAGTCCTCTTCCTGGCTTGAAGATGATTGCTTTCTCTGTGTCCTTATATGTCAGAGAGAGGATGATCTCTCTCTCTTCCTTTTCTGATAAAGCCACCAACCCCATTGTGGGGGCCCCACCCTCATGACGTCATCTAACCCTAATTACCTCCCAACGGCCCCATCTCCAAAAACTATCACATTGAGGGTCAGAGAAGGGGTGGGTGAGCAGGTGACACAGTTCAGTCCACAGCAGATAACATCTTACTATTTTAATTATAGTAGGTTTTTGATAAGCTGGTAAGATTAAAACTATGTGTAAGGAAGATCAACTTGGTAGAGGTATACTTGATGAAATAGACAAAATAAAGGAAGCCATCTTGAAAGTTTTACAATAATCAAAATGGATAGGTTGATTAACCTAGAATGAAAAAGAATATGAAAACGAATATATGTGGTATATGTATGACTGAAACATTATGCTGAACACCAGAAATTGACACACTGTAAACTTACTACATTTCAATTAAAAAAAAAGAAAAGAAAATGGATAGGCTGATTGATTCATTCATTCAAAGTGCATTTATGGACCACCTAAAACATAGTAGGCACTGAGTAAGGCACAAATAAAAGGGACTAAGGGCTGCAGTAGTATCAGTGGGAATGGAGAGAAAACAAAAAGTTTAAGAGGCATTTTCAAAATATGTCAATTAAATTTAGTAACAAGATATGGTAAGAGTATAAGCTCATACACGTTGCAAGTTATTTGACAGCAGGAAGTACATATCTAAATCATCTTTGCATCCCACACAATTCTTTATTATGATACTGAATAAATGCTTATGGATTAAAAATGAGTCAAAGGAAAGTTTTCTAAAGACGGGGAAAGACCACGGAAAGGAGAGAAAAGGACAAAATCTTTGGGAATGCTCAGTTAGAAATGGAAGGAGGAATCTAAAATGAAAAAGGAAGGAGGCAGAAACAGGAGGAGAATGAAGACTGCTGCAAGAGCTAAGCTGGATGCCAAAAGTAGCAAAGGGGTCAAGGAAAGTAGGAACGATGACAACCAAGACATGGATTTGACAATAAGTCATTGGTTGTGACAGTTTGAAGCCAGATGGTAAGGGATTCAACATGAAGCCAGGGGCAAGGAAAAGGAAGTAGCTACTTATTTCTTAAGAAATCGTGCAGTAAAAGGATAAAGAAAAAAATAGACAGGTAAAATGATTCCTTAAGACAGAACTCTGCCAGAAATGCCTACGTTAGCCTCTGCAAGTGCAGTGAGGCTGGGTAAGCCTTAAGGGAGTATTGACAACATTCGCCCTAGTTGGGCACCTCAAATTGCCAGGTGAGTTGAACAAGTACACGAAAGACTCTATCTGTACCACGTAAGAAGCAGCAGCAGACTTTCACAGTTGCTAACAGCTGGTTTGGTAAGTGGCCTTAAGAAGTCAGAGAAAGTAACACCTGTAATAGTAGGAGTGAGAATTGCTGGTTTGATTGGATTTTAGCTGATGTGAGCTAAACCAGCTTAAGTCAGTTAAGGTTCTTTTTCCTGCCTGTTTAGTCTATGAGATTATTAGAGACTCTCCTTACACATCCAGAGATGTTCGGCTGTCCATTCATATTTAAGAGGCTTATGCTTACATGATGGCTGAAGGTTCCTTTTCACTGATGAGCTTCACCGTAGAGTAACCACGCCAAAACTTTTATATATTTTTCAAATATCAAGGAACTGAGTAATAATAAATTTATTTGACTGTCTAATATGCATGGGACTACTTAAGAACATTATTGTTTATAAGAAAGCAAACATCAACTTCTCTTCCTAAAATGCTTTGTTTTCTTGGGAAATAGATAAAAGGAATAGAGGCAAAATCCATGTTATCATTTTATCTCATTTGAAAACAGACTTTAGGAAAGATGCCTAAATGAAAAGTACAAATATACGTAAATCCCTATGCTTTATATACTTGATAAAGTAAATCCTATAAATACATATATCCTATAAGTAAATCCTATAAATAAATATATAGTTTCTGCATACATTCAGAAAAAGAAAGAAAATTACATCTATTTATCTGAGATAAACTATGTATAACAGACGTATAATTTCACAGGAGTATAATCAAACCAAACAAACACCTGATCCTCATCAAAGTTAAAATGTCTTTTTATTGTAGCAAATGTATAAGATGGTCTGGAAACTACTGAGCTTCAAGCATGTGTGGTTCCAGAACATTTCTTTTATTCTTTTGTCCTCTTTCAAAAATAATTATTACTGGTTTTACAGTGATGATTTCTATAGATGAAAGGAAGCATCAGTTTCTAGAATCTCAGTGTCCCCAAATGAGAGGTTATCTTGGGATTATAGCTTTATGCTGAAAGTACAAACCTAGGTGAAACTCAATTACTTCACCAGTTTTTTATTTAATAAGGGCAACCAAATAAGTATCAAACAGCTTCATTCCAGGCAGTCCAGATACAAATCTAAACTAGATTTTGTCAAATGATAACCAATGTAACTCAAAAACCTAAATTCCCTTTTTTCACATACAAAATTAACTTTAATAAGCTGTTGTACATGTATGTGTGCACATACACATACACATACACATCTTACGGGTTATAAAATCTTATTCATCTTTCATCCCAAACACTAAGGATTCCAATGAGGGGGAGAAAATGGTACAAATGACAGTATGGCTGCATTATGACAAAATGGTCCATATTTCCTAAGAAAAAAGGATGAATTTCACCTAAATACACTGAAGTTCACCTAAATACCTAAATCAGTGTTACAAAATTTACACTTTAATAACATTTGAATGGATTTCATTTTCCCCTCAAACATTATAAAATACATACTTAAAAAAACTTGCAACAACATAGGAAAACATACTTCCTCCACTAAAACCCACCATCAAGAGGTAGTCATTGTCAGTTAACATTTTGGTAAACATTCTTCTAGGCTTTGCAGGCAAATATATGTACATAGGAATAAGGAAATTAAAATTTTAAAGAAAAAAACGTAAGCAGATGGTCAATACAACATAATAAGAGCATTTTCCCCAATTACTTGCTTTCAGCAGAATTTCACCACCACCCCCACACACCCACCCCAAACAATCCCATGCCCCCAAAGCATAACCACTGGAGCAAGAAAAAAATCTTTGCTCCACAATCAACTGTACAGAGACCAAATTATTCCTGCCATGCCTTAAATCAAGGTGGTACACTAAAGACTAAAGGAAACAAATCTTGAAGGAGATGAGAGGGTATGTTGTCTTTTCTAGCTGTTTTTAATGTTACCTCTAAAAACCTGCTCAAATATTTTCAATCTCTTGCATGATTCTCAGGACTGCCTAAGCCCCAAATGCCATTCTGCAGAGGCTCCAAGCTGAGTCAGCACATTGTTTTTATGATTGCAGATGGGCAAATGGAAAAACTGAGGCTTTGCACACTTCCATAAAGATCAGATGATGCCCTCAGTCTGTCTTTGCTAGCATGGGAAAACATTCTCCCTCTCAGATTACCAGTCCCTCCACCCCTGCACCAAGAAAAAAAAAGAGAGCGAGCGAGCGAGCGAGCAGAGAGTTTCATTTTGTCTCTCCTGGTTACCTGGTACCCAAAACCCACAAGGATTATACTGACAATGGCAAAATGAAATGCAGAGTAACTGAAAGTCAGTGTTATTTCCAGTCTCTGTAAAAATGACCCTAAGAAAACCCTGGGTAAAACGGCCTAGAGAAGAAAGGCACTGCAAAACCATTTAGATATTAAGCAAACACAACCTTTTCTGTGCTCATCTCCTCGCCCAAATCCCAAGTTTGATACAAAGCCACTCTGACTATTAGAAAGAAACAGATTAACTTTTAAACTCCTAAGCTCCAGCTAGCTATAATTTTGGTCTCTTTGACACATTTCATACAGCCTCCTATATCTAATCTGAGATAGAAATTTTATTCTTTCCTATCAAATTTCCCAAAGAATGACAATGCTAATAATCAGTACTGGGTGCTTCACTCTATATATATGAAAGTGGCAACTAAAAATGCCTAATATTTTTTAAAGAAAAAATAAACTCCACTACAATCAAATGAAACAAACATAAGGTAACCCCCCTAAATTCACATGCTTTTGAAAAGTAGTTTTCTATTTAAAAAACCATTTGTTACCTAAGAGTTCAGCAAGGTTGCAGGATACAAGAACAATATACAAAAATACATTATATTTCTATATACTACCTGTGAACAATCTAGAAACTAATAAAACAATTCCATTTACAATAGCATCAAAAAATAAATTTATCTCAAAGTATTTTATTTAACAAAAAGATTGCAAATACACTGAAAAATATGAAGCACTTTTGAAGGAAACTAAAGAAGACCTAAATAAATAGAAAGATATCCCACATTCATGGGATGGAAGATTTAATATTGCTAAAATTACAATACCCCCCAAATTGTTCTGTAGATTCAATGCAATCTCTATCAAAATTCCAACTGCCTTTTTTGCAGAAATGGACAAGAACCATTAAAAATTGATATGGAAATGCAAGGGATTCTGACAACCAAAACCATCATGAAAAAGAAGAGCAAAGTTGGAGAATTCATACTTTTCAATTTCAAAACTTACCTACAAAGCTACAAGAACCAAAAAAGTGTGTTACTGACATAAGAAGACATATAAATCAGTGGAAACAGGTTTAGAGTCAGAAATAAACCCTCATGTTTACAGTCAAATAACTTGTGACAAGGATGCCAAGACAATCCAATAGGGAAGTAGTCTTTTCAACAAATAGTACTGGAACAATTAGATATTCACATGCAAAAGGATGCAGTTGGAACCCCTACCTCACACCTTATACAAAAATAAACTCAAAATGGATTAAAGGCCTAAATGTAAAAGTTGAAACCATGAAAGTCTTAGAAGATAACATAGGCATAAATCTTTCTGACCTGGGATTTAGCAAGGGCTTCTTAGATACGACAATAAAAACAAAGTGACAAAGGGAAAAAAAAGAGAGAGAGAGAAACTGGACTACATCAAAATTAAAAACTTATTTGCTTCAAAGGTTACTACCAAGAAAGTAAAAAGATAACTCACAGAATGTGAGAAAATGTTTGAAAATTATATAGCTGATAAGTGACTAGTATCTAGAATACTTCAAGAATTCCTACAATTCAATAATAAAAAGACAAAATCCAATTAAAAATGGGCAAAAAAAATCTGAATAGACTTTTCTCTGAAGAAGATATACAAATGGCCAAAAAGCACATGAAGTGATGTTCAACATCATTAGCCATTTAGGGAAATACAAATCAAAACCACAATGAATACCACTTCACACCTACTGGGATGGCTATAATTTAAAAGGACAAAACCAACCAAACAAACAATAACAAAAGTTGGCAAGGGTATGGAGAAATTGTAATTCTCATACATTATTGATGGGAATGTTAAATGATGTAGTCACATTGGAAAACAATCTGGCAGTTTCTCAAAGAGTTAAAAACAGACTAACAATATGGCCCAGCAGCAATCCTACTCCTAGGTATCTACCCAAGAGAACTGAAAAGTTACATCGTCCATACAAAAACATGTGTACCAATGTTCACAGCAGCATTATTTATAATGACCAAAAACTAGAAACAGCCTAAACGTCTATCTACTGATGAATGGATAAACAAAATGTGGTATACCCCTAAAATGGAGTATTATTTGACCATGAAAATGAATAAAACATCCAATACATGATACATGGATGTACATGGATAAACCTTGAAAATATTACACTAAGTAAAAGAAGCTAGACACAAAAGGCCACACTATGTATGATTTCATTTATATGAAATGTCCAGAATAGGCAAATCCATAGAGACAGAAAGTAGATTGATGGTTTCCAGAGACTGTGGGGAGTGGGAAATAGAGAGTGACTACTAATGGGTACAGGGTTTCTTTTTGGAGTAGAAAATGTTCTGGAAGGTAGACAGTAGCAAAGGCTGTACAGTCTAGTGAATACACTAAAAACCACCAAATTGTACACTTTAAAAGGGTGAATTTTATAGTATGTGAATTATGCCTCCATTTTTTTTTAACTTAAAAAAGAACCATTTGTTACAGCAGTAAAGTGTTCCTAAGGAGAAACGGAATAATATGAGTTCCTTAATATGAGCAAAGGTTAGTTTTCCTAAGACCAGGACTCATAATGTTCTCAGCAGATTTGAATTTTTTCCAGGTATGTTATTGTACAAAGGTAACAAAGGAATTTTCCAAAGATTGGCTATCCTAACACATCAACTATTAACACTTGAGAAGGTATTCCCTTTCAGTCTGTATACATGTATATTTTTACTCATCTATAATCTATGCAAAATAATTAGTATAAATTTTCCCGTAATGCTGTATGACCTTTACAATTATCATTAAATGGTAGTTGACACTTTTAATTTCATTAACTTCTTCCCCTAGATGCCCTGCCTTGAAGTGCTGGATATATTTATTTATCTCCAATTTTTCACTATTTATAGATATTACTGCAACATATATACAACATAAAAAGCCAACATAGCTCTTTTCTTCTCTTGAATTGTATCACTGAATTAAGATTTCCAGGGGGAAAAAAAAAATTACTAAACCAAAATGTAGGCCATTTTTACAACTCCCAATTGCCTTCCAAAAGTATTACAACTTTACATTGCTTTATGCAACAAAAACTTGTATATTGGACATGACCATTTTTAATGCTTTGATGTAATCAATGTTAAAATATTTTATCAGAATAATCTGAGATTCTTCTTTAGTCTTCAAACTTTGGTTATTCAGGAGCTTCTAAAATCCATGAGCACTTGTTCTATTTCTTTTAAACTTTGTTTTTTCAGTTATTACAGTTAAGAAGAATGATTTTTTTAAATCCAGTATTCTTACCCTAAGGAGGACAGAACATGTAATCAATTGCCCTGTTATCCTTAAAAATATGGTCATCTTGTCAAGTAACAGCAACCACTAGAAAAGCCTAGAATTCAATCACAATAAAAAAGAAAAGAAAAAAACAAACCAACCCTACGATAATTAGCCACTTTCATGATTGCAACATCCATAACATCTATGAGCGCACACCGCCCAAGGTGTCTCTCTTGATTTGCGATCTCCAGTCTAGAGAAAGACCAAGAACAACGAAGAGTCTATAGAATCATTACATGAAAATAACAGTTCACTGAGCACTAAGCACCAGGTACTACTAGAAGTATTTTCAAAGATATTATGACATTAATCCTTACTATGTACCCTACAAGTTAGAAAACATTCATTTCACCACAGTAAAAAAACTGAGGCTTAAAGAGGCTAAGTTACTTGTCCAAAGTAGATCCAAGAAGAGTATATTCTTCTTAACCTTTATGTTAGCAGGTGGTGTTCTCCCCACAGGATGTGAATTCCCCACCTAGGTCTGACAGCAAGAGGAGGTTAGCTTTGGAGAAATGAGGGTAACACCATCAGTGCAGCAGCATCTATGACCAATGGTAGCCCTGATGTAAAATAAGGGGAGAGTTAGCCCCCATCACCTCCAGCAAGCCCTAACCCAGTCTAACACATCATCTACAGAGGGGACTTGTAATTAGTGCCCTAGCTCCCCCCTCCACAGCACGCCACCCCTAGAACTCCTCCGTGTAGACATTCTGGAATTGTCAGTGATGGGATATTGAAAGAAAGAAAGCTTCTTATTGTCTCTCCTTTTCAGTGTTGGTAGGATTTGGGGTTTCTTGTTTGAGTTCTGAGAAAAAGAAGATGAAAAGACAAAACTAAAACACATTATATTCAATCCTAGTCATCCATTTCCATGTATTTAGTTTAACAAATATTCTTTATATGCCAAGCAAATCTTACCGGAATTGACGCTTCCTACCAATAAACTACATGCATTTAGAGGAAAGGGCTCCTTCGAAAGAAACATACTACTTTATACATAACTAAAGTACTGTAAACTTCTAATTAGAGTCCAGAGGCTTGTTCTTAAAGGTTTAAGTAGTTTAGAGCAAATAAAACCATAAAATATTATGTTGGCTCAAGGCTATTTTGTGCATATTCCTGGTTAATAATATTTTAAATTGTGTTTAAGTTTGCTAATGAAATTAACCGGTCCCTCACAGTATTTGGAATGTTTCAGAATTGAAATAATTCTAAGACCCTTGGAGGGGAGGAGGTAGATGGTGTGTAATCCCCATAAAAACCAAGAGAAAAAGCAGAACGAGGTTCTTTCCTGTTCCATCCAGATCATACTAAGTCAGAACTGGTATTCAACAATGGTGTCTCCCGAACTAAAAGGCTATACTCAGGCTTTGGTGATCCTAACACAACCTCCAAAAATGAGACATGATCCTCTCTAAGAATTTAGCTTACATTATTAAAAAAAAAAAACCTGAAAAAAGGGGTACCTAGATGCATGAATGGGACAAATGCTTTGATGAATATTTCAGTGGAAATTTCACAGATGTGCACCTTGAACAAAAATTGAAAAAGCCAAATAAGTTTCAGCTGATAGTCCCCAATCCAATCTTCATCACTCTCACAGAAGAAACACCCCACCTCAAAAAAATCATTCAGGGATATCTAAAACAAGTTAACTCAAAAGAAAAAGAAATCTCTTACATTTAACTACCTGAGGCTTTAAACAGTCTAGGTATCAATACCCATTTCCTAAAACACCCTCATAGTCTAACCTTAGCAGAGTAAAAAGCTCAATTAAAGTAAACTAATAAAACAAGCTCACACATTCAGACTTATTTTCTATGTAACGAAATGCCTGTCAAAGATGGCTTGAATCCTGGATATCAAACATATTAACATCAAAATCACACGACAAATAAAAACCAATGGCAAACCTGAATATTTGCTTTTTCAGTGATGCAGTTGCCTTTAACGCCAACAAGAGTTTAAAGGTACCTTTAACGTGGAACTAGAAGGCCGGCTTATTAGAATGGAAAGAACTCCAGGGCAGTCAGGGACACAGGTTCCAGCCCTGCTGATGCTACCAGCTAGGTGGGCAGCCCTAAGCAAGTCATCTAACTTCCTCTCCTCAGGGGTCACTTTCCCTATTTAAGAGATTGACTGGACCGATGTTTCTTAAACTCACCTAATTGTAAGAATTAACCTCACAGTAACTATTAACAATATGGGATCCCAAACCCCCTTCCCCAGAAATTCTGGTTCAGGAGGTCTTTGAGTGAGGCTTAGGGACTAATTCTTAATAAGTGATCCAAGTGAGTCTTATCATCTGCGAAGTTTCACAAACACTGGACTAGATGATCCATGAGCTGCCTGCCTTCCAGCTCTGATTCTACACCACCTGAAATAGAAACATAATGATGTTCCAAAAATATGCAAAAATGATAACAGTTTAACATGTGTTATTGCACAAAATTAATAAATATACAAGATCATAGAAACAAATATATTCACCCCTCCACCCCCAATACCATTCATTCCTCTAAACACCAATAAAAACATCCTCCTAGATTCTAGGCAAGTAAAACACTTTTTCTGGTGAGGGAAAAAGGTTTTCATGTTAAACTCTCAGCACATTAATATGGAAAGACTGGTGTTACAGGAAGAGAGAACTGTACACCTAACGTTTTAAGTGAAAGTTACACATTACATTCTTCCCTTAAAGAGCATCATCTGGTGAGCCTACCTGTTCCTAGTTTAAATAAAGCTAGAAAACAGCCTAAGTCTCTAGCAGCTGTAAAACAGTGAGTTCTGCAGTGGAGGGATGCAATTGTTACAAAGCTAAAAGAAGCGAAGCAAAGCAAACAGCAACTGGTTACTAATTCTGCAAATTCAACCCCAGCCTAGACACCTGGGTGGCTAAGAGCCCACCGCCTTTTGTTAGGAAGGTTTTGTCAGGTGTCTGGAGAGCCTCTAGTGCACCTTCTGCACTCAGAGGTAGCAACATTTCATTTAACTTTTCCTTCCTCTGCACTATTTTGCTTTAGAAGGTTTTTCTAAAATTCTCATAATCCTCTAGTGGGTTTTACTTTTACTCTCTTTTTTAGATGTATAAGTACCTACAAAACTAACAAATGAAAAAGAGAAAGATGGATGGCTGGAGCACAGAGGGGCAGGGCTGGACAGGATGCTCCCTGGCAACCATTTAGCACAGAAGTGGCTACAAAGGATGTAAATAAAATCAAGACTAAAGCACAAAACTGGGTTTGGGTCACTCTTGCAACACAAACCAATAAGAAACTAAGAGTGAAACATGACTACACACTTTAGCTCTTAGGAAAACAGTTGGAGAGTCATCCACTGCAGTAGCACAGGGCAGTGTTAGCATAAAACATTTTCAAAGTGAACCTTGATGCTGGACACGGAAATACTGGAAACGGAATTGTTCAGATTTAGGATCACCAACTGTTGTTAGGTACAACTTCACAGAAGCACTGGGTTTAAGGCCATGTATATGTTTAAATCCACTTAGCAAGCCCTGAGGCAATGTTTTGACCAAACCTCACACTCAAAATAGAAATGCAAAATCAGGACCAAGAGGCTCTGCATAACACAGTGTTTAAGAGGGCAGGTTTGGACCTCAGTTAAAACATCATATCAACAAATTACTGAGTGACCTTGAACAAATCATTTCACCTAAACCTCAATGTCCTCATTTGTACAATGGAGAAAATGCTTCCCACAACTATCATGGGATTTAAACAAGGTGATTCATGTATAAAGCATTCAGCCCTGTACCTGGTATGGAGGAAGTAACTGAGTAATAATAATAAGCTAACTGTGAAACTAGTTATTTCAGTGATCAAAATATCAGTGATCAAAATAACTGTCTTCCCACCTCAGGTAAAACTATGAGTTCCCTGGTAGCCAGGCAAAAAGTTCCAATCATCAGAAAGAAGATATTTACATACACTATGGAAAGGTAGCTTTTCATTTCTTTCCACATTACAGAGACTTCCCCCTTGTTAGTAAAGAATAAGTCAGACTAATGCTGTCGAGCTGTATATAGGAAAGGCTTCAAAAATGCAGACATTTAATTGGGAAGGGTAGTTTTCAATGAGATGTGGACTAAAGATCTGACCAGTTTGGGGGAGTTACAATTGGTATTGTTAGGAGAAAGAGGAAAAGAGAAGAAGGAAAAGTCTTCAAACCACCCCCACATAGCATTATTCAATAGAGAAAAACAAAAGAAGGTTGACTGTTCACATTATTTCATAATTGAATTAGAAAATGAGAAAGAAATAAAAAAAATCAGGTGGAGTATTTTAACTAACACAGAAGAAAGAAATACCACAGCTGTTAGTAAGGTTAAAGTGGCCAAACTCATGAAAAACAGATCAAGAAAGAGACAGTGAAAAATCAATTATTCGTATACTTCAAGTAACAAGCACCCACTCTATCCTTTTAAGATCATGGCTTAAACTTCCCATTGGCAAACAACTGTCTTTGCCTGCTCTTTAGAATATACCACTAGCTTGAATGTACCTTTAACTTGTACTATCTTCTTAACCAAATAAATCATTCTGATCACGGACAAAAATAAAATCTTGTGCATTACATTTTTTTGAGTTAATGGGAAAATATTAGCAATTCAATCACTCAAAGGATACATTTCAAAGAAAATACTGTGAGGCAATTTGGGAAGTGGGAGGTGGGGGAAGTTCCCAGTGAAAATAAATCATAGGAAAACTGTTCAAGGACAATCAAAAACAAATTTCAAAATAATGCAAATTTTGAAATTGTGAGTTAGGGGCAGGACTAATGAGTTGTGAGGTACAGAACTAAATTCTCAAAATAAAAAAGATACAGAAGTGGAGAAAAGACTTCAGCTGCGAGTATACCCCAGTGCTTTCAATCCATCAATAGATATGCAAACATTCTGAATAATTATAAAAAAGAATAAATTACCTGTATCAATATTGGGAAATTTAGCAACAGAAAGAAAATAAAGTATTTCAAAGGCATGTTCAAGCATTTCAAGATTCTCTTCTGTATTACAGATACTACTGCAAAATGAAAGGAGAGATTGCTCAGATGCTCTAAATAACAATTTAGTTGTGAGAGAATGACACCCCCAAAAGAAGTTTTGTCACCTAGAGATAATGGACATTTTCTTTTCACTGTTTAAGAATCCAGAAGAATCTCCTTCTGCTTTTAAATGCAAATTAGCAATCTCTGAAGCACATTCTGCTCTATTCCTTTATCTGAAAATTACTGCAATGTGATTCTGTTCCAGAGAGGACACCATTCAGGCAGGAAAATGGAATTGGGACAACTACACACTCTATGTTCAGATCATCACATCCAGTGAGCTGTCACCACTTACACGTGGCCTTCTTCAGTGGAGAGACCACATCAGTGATCAAAATTCTATTTGAAGAAGGAAAATTTAGTTTTGAGGGGTATCAGTTCATTAAAGGTTACATCCGTATTTTAATACATGAACATGCACCAACCAGCATCACAGCAATTTAAAAACTCAGTATCCCTTGGTTTTCAAATAACAAAACTAGCCATTTACTGGAAATTTTTTTAAAAGCAGAATTTCAGAAGTGATAGTCTGAGTTGCTCTTGATCTGTTTATTACATAGTAAAACAAACCACAAACACCACGATGCAAGAAAGGTGAGCACCCCACACACTCTGCACCTTTTTTCCCTCTTAAAACTCCCTGGAACAGTGAGCACTGACTTGGAGATATACTTCAATTTAATGTCCCAGGCGACCAAGGTTAAAAAGAGCACTTTTAAACCAGAGACTCAAGAAATAAATAAACCATAACAGAGGAATCTATCCCATTGCTAAAGGTTCAAGGTTTCTGCCAACCGCACTTGGTTTGGGAGATTTTATTTGTTGTCAGGTAAACACAAACAATGAAGAGAGCAAAGCAAGAGAGAATCTCATAAAGGGTTAACTTACCTCTAGTCTTTCCAAGTTAACATATTGACAAATAACTTCAGTTTAAAAAAAAAAAAACCCTCTTTTCTAGCTAAGGCAGGTCATCTAAATGAGTGAATTTTTTTGGTGATACCTGGCTTACTCCAGCCCTATTCTCAAAAGCAGACCTTAATCTCCCTCCCTACCCCCAACCCCTACCCCACAGGCCACCAGACAATCCGGAACAAAAGCTATTGAAAATGTCCTTCCAATCTCTGAAACGTCCGTGATTGTATTGGGTTTAGAAAACCTATTTAAACATTTTCCAAGTGCCTGCAATTAGCACATGTCAACCAAATGCCACATACAGCACGGCATCAGGGTCCCCTACTTCCATCTACCCACTCAGAATCCAGGCAATGAATGCAGCAGACCCCCGAAGACCAGAGTGCAGAAGAGAGTACCATGCATAGAAAATAGGAAGCCTGCTTTTTGATATGGGAAAAAGCAAGTGACGGCAGTCTTGTGTTTTTACAGAACCGAGAAGCACTTACTAGTTCAATCCATCCTCAAATCCATGCCATCCTTTCAACCATGCAATTAAAAAGAGGAGAAATTCCGGTCAACTCGCCTTAGGGGGTTGGTCTGAGGGTAGAGGATTTAAGCAAGAAGGAGGAATGGAGAGAGAAAGAGCAAGCTAATGAAAGATACCAAAATTTCCCACCTTTCTTAAATTCTTCCAGCATAGCGTCCAACTTGGTGTCATTGAAAACAAAATGCAAGGGGTGGTTATAAAATTTAGTGATGGTTTTCAGGGGAGTACAGTCATCTGGATCCACGAAAGCCAAGTCTTTGACAAAGAGGAGGTCCACGATATTGGAGCGCTCCCCCTCAAATACTGGAATGCGAGTGTAGCCGCTCTCCATGATCTCCGACATGGTGTTGAAGTCCAGAATGGCTTCGCCGGTGATCATGAAACAGTCCCGGAGAGGAGTCATCACGTCCTCCACCGTCTTGGTGCGGAGCTCCAGAGCCCCTTGGATTATGTTCAGCTCCTCCTTAACGAGGTCGTTGTAGGGGTCTGTGACCCGGAGCATCTCCAGCAGTTTTTCCCGGTTATAGACGGTGCCTATTTCCTGGCCCAGGACGCAATCCAGCAGCTTGCTGACCGGGTAAGAAGCGGGGAAGGTCATCATCATGAAAAACTTGGTGAGAAAGATGGTGTTGGCCCCGACAGCCAGGCCGTGCCGGGAGCAGATGGCCTGGGGCACGATCTCCCCAAAGATGACAATGCCGATGGTGGAGACCACCACCGCCACGAGGCCTGAGCCGGCGATGTCGTCGAGCAGGATGGTGAGCGTAGTGTTGACCAGCACGTTGCCCAGCAGCAGCGAGCACAGCAGGTAGTTGCCCTGCCTGCGCACGGGCTCGATGCGCTTGGCGTAATTCTTCTCCTTCTCTGTGCCGCAGTTCTGCACGATGCGCAGCTCCATCGGGTCCAGGGCCATGAGTCCCAGGTTGAGGCCGCTGAACATGCCCGACAGGCACAGGAGCAGAGAAATGAAGATCACCTGCAGCCAGAAGGGCAGCAGGAACTTCTTCTCCTCGCCCACGATCATCTTGGTGTCCTCGCCGTCGTGGTAAATCCAGGTGGTCTCGGCCCAAGGGGGCGGTGGGAGCCCGGCCACCCCCGAGCCGCCTTTGGCCCCGACGGCGCCACCCGCGGACCCCGGGCTGCCGGCGCCCAGGGCTGGCGTGGAGAGCGACGTGCACAGGTAATAGGACTTGCTCTTCTCCATCTTGCGCAGCGGTTTGATCTCGATCTCAATGATGCCCGATGTACGGCGGTTGAGGATAATATGGGGCAAGATGATGATATCTGATGTTCGGATGCCGCAGCGCTGGGGGCCGCTGTCCGGCTCCGGCGGCGCGGGGCCCCCGAGCCCGCGTTCGCCGGGGCTGTGGCGCTGACGCTCGTGCTCGGTGAAGGCAATGCGGGACCATGTCTCGTTGTTGATGTTCTGCCCGTACACCCGCAGCTTGACCCGGGTCCGCTCGCTCACCCGCAGCGCCCCCCCTTCCATGAACGACACGTCGTTCGTGTCCTCTAGCCGCAACCCGATGATCACCGTCTCCTCGTTTTCGCCCGCCGCTGTGCAGCCGCCCGCGCCGCACCAGCAGCTCAGTAGTAGCAGCGGCAGCAGCCGCCCCGCGGCCGCCTGCAGGAGCCCCCGGCCGCGGGCGCTGAGACTGCGGCGAGCCGCCATCTTCCAAGTGGGCAGTGCGGCGGCTGCCTGCCCGCCCGCCATCTTTACTTCGGGTTTACAAGAGCCACAGCCAATCATAGGGTGGCTGTTCCAGCTGCGGCTTCATCCTTCCCACCCGGCGGCGCGAGCACAGGCACCGTCCCCTGGGCGAGATTGCAATGCGGTGTCCGCAACCAGTGCTCAGCAGTCCGCCTCCCTGACTGACACTGACTCGGCCTGGGCCAGCTGTGGAACCTCGAGGCTCGCGGGAGGGGGTAGAGGGGAGGAGGCAGTGCAAGCCGCTCCCCCGAGAGGCAGACCGACCAGCCAATCATGAGCGGATGCCGGCCCTCCCAGCCAGGGGGCTGGAATGGGGGGCGTAGCCGTGAGCCGCGCCACAGACCAATGGCAAGGTAGGTGGGTGGGGAGAGGAGGGCCAGCGTCCTTCTTAGCACGCCAAGTTTCCAAGTGAAAGGCGCGTGACTCTTGTGTATGTGCGAGGGGAGGAGGTGTGGCCAGCCGGGGCCCGACAGCCAGTCACAGATGAGAACTGTACGAAAGGGGGTGGGGCCCCCCGTCCGACTGCCAATGAGAAGGGGCCATTCTCGAGTCCGATGCTCCCGGAGGAGAATCCGTAGTAGAGCCCGGTACCTGGGTTGGCCGGGTTGGACTAATGTCCTGCGGAGCGAGACGGCCGGGTATCGCAGCCCCGCGCTGCGGGCTTCCGCGTGTTCAATGTCCGTGGAGAGAGGGCTGCGTCTTTCTACCCCGGTAGCCCTAGAAGCCGACTAGGGACGGCTTAAGATGCACAGGAACCTAAAATGAAGCCGGGCGACCGGCCGCGCCCCAATTTCTTTATTTGTGCGCGCCTCTCCGTCCGGGATAAGCGGTGGCGGTTTGGCCCCAGCACTACACGGACCCGCTCTGGAGCCTCTCACTTATCCCTGAAGGACAGGAGCATTCTGCAGCTCACGGTCACGTAGCGCCACCTGCCGGTTGCATGGGCGCCTTGCAACGTTTTTCAGGTGCGCCGCAAACCCGAAAAGGTGTGCAAAAGGTGGGAAGGTTAGAGTTAGGTCACTTTCCGTCTTCCAAGTCGTAAGAATCCCCTCGTTTTCTTGCTGAAAGTATATATTCCCTGGGACTCATTCTATACGTAATGAAATGGTAGTACCCAGGAATCTGTATTTCTACCAAGCACTGGGACAATTTCGGGAAATGGGAAGGGAGCAGATATCCTATGCAGACCCATAAAGGCTCATTCTTAATCACACTGACCAAACCCTGCTAGGTTCATCAGTCGCTCAGGAGAAAAAAAATCATTAAGACCTAGCTCTCTAGGACTCCCAAACCTATTCTGTATCTGGAGGAGACGTGGTAGCAGAGTAGTTGCCAAGTTTTGTTTTTCTTGCAAATTAAACGTCCAAAAAAGAATTGTGTGTGTGTGTGTGTGTGTGTGTGTGTGTGTGTGTGTTCTGCAAGCACATTTTCTTCCCTTTTGGTAAACCAAACGGAGTTTTTATTAATTTCTGGAAGAGATGACTGCAGTGATCTCCTCGCTGGTCTCTCCTCTTCTACACCTGCCCCCTTTCCTTCTCAACCCAGTATCCAGAGTGGACTTGTTAAATCAGATGCTGTCCTTCCTTGTTTGAAACTCTTCTCTGGCTTCCCATCTCATCACAGTAAAAGCCACAGTACCTACAATATCCAACAAGGCTCTAAAGGTTCTGACATCTTCCCTTTACTTTTGTACCCTCACCACCTGCTGCTCCAACCAGATTCTCCTCCCTGTTGCTTGTTCTCTCCAGGGATGCTTCCCCAGGAGCCTGTGCACTTGCTTCTGTTTCCTGCACAGGGGACTCTTCCCCCAGATGTCAGCACAGCACCTTAGTTTACCTCCTTCAAGACTGCTCAAAAACCACCTTTTTAAACTTGTAAACACTCCCCATACTCCATCTCTACTGTGTTTTCCTTAATTTATATCTGTCTCCTTCTTAGTACAACTTTAGCTTCCTGAGGGCAAGGATTTGGTCTGTTTTATTCCCTGCTCGGAGCCTGGAACAATGGTTGATGCCCAAAACAATATTTGTAAAATGTGAAAGAAATTAAAGAATTTTTATTCTGTTTATTTCAAAGAATGTCTCCAACTCTAGTTTCTAGCCCTTCAGTTTCTGGTGCTCTTTCCCCCACCCCCAATCTCATACTGCTGTACTTGAAAAATAAGTTCAGATTTTAAAAAAAAACTGATTCTCAGACGTGGCATGCATTTATAAAAACAGCATTATCAAAGCTTCAAAGAAAATAAAAGTTGAGATTTTCAGGGATATCTGACAAAGGTTAAGGCTAGATCTGGCCCTTCTAAGTGATCTCATTGAAAATAAAACTTTTAACTTCATAAAAAGTGTAAGTACAAGTGTGTTTAAGGGGCTATGAGGGAAGATGACTAAAGGCTGTCAAATGCTGAATGTACACTTTCAGAATAAGAGTGTGGAGAAGAGGGCGAGGAGAAACTTGCCAAACCTACAGACATCTGCGCATTTCACAGAAAGCTAGAACAGTCAGAAAAGCGTGGCATTCAGCAAGTTAGAAGTGAGTTAGAACTTCATAGCAAAATGTCAGAAAGGACCCAACAAGATAATTGACAGTATGAAATAAATGAAGCTCAAATTCACACAGGGAATTGCTGAGTGATGTTTATCCTGAGGGCAGGGGGAGATAATATTCTTCATGTACACTCGAGACACAGAACAATCTAGATACCCAAGCCAGGTAATTTTTCCTCAGCAAGTGGGATCTTCCTTCAAGTTTGAGGCTTTTTAGCTGGAGTTACCCTCTTTGTGAGGGGGCTGCTGGTATAGGCTTGACTTCCAGGGGCTTCCCAGTCTGTCCATCTGGTTGAATGGGGGGCAAGGGCAGCACCTGCTTCTAGGGACCTCTTTAAAAATCTGGCAGGAAAAAAATACAACAAGACCCTGAATTCTGAACATGTTTCACCTCCAAAAGGGGGCTACAAAAGGCCCGAAGTTGCTAAGTGGTTGCTGTGGGTGTCCAACCCGAGGGAGGTTCTGAATTTGACCTTAAGCACATCATTTAGGTAAAGCCAGAACCTCCTAGCAAATACCTTCCCTAACTAACCCTCCCTTCCTAGAATCCTCCATTGGATCCTAAAAGGGGAAGAAGAGTGCCTGTTCAGTTCTCTCATCTGCAAGGACTATGCTCCCATGTCTGCAGCTTCAGAGGTTTGGGGAGGCGCTGCATTGAGAACTATTTTCAGGAGTTTCATTTTAAAGATAGCAAGTAAAACACCAAATGACTCTCTACGTATTTTGTTTCTCAATATAAAGCTCTAATTTTATTTTAAAGCTTTTTTCTTCTCCCCCAAGAAAAATGCCTAGTTGTAGAAAAACATTCCAACTTATTGCTTCAACAGTGACAGTTTAATCTCACCAAAGCACCCGGTCTTCTGAGGAAAAAGAGGAACTGGGCAATGCTGGAGTTACCCAAACTTTCCCTCCAATCAAATCTGTTCCCCCTGAAACAACACTGTCCACTTGTTTAAAGACATAGAATTCTTTGAGCTCAACTGAGAATTTTTCACAACAGTGGACAAAAAAAAAAAAAAAAAAGAACGAAAAGAAAATCAGCAATACCACTTCCCACTCTGCCGCCTCCTCTTTCCCCTCCGGCCCTCCCTCGCTCTCAGGTGCACTGGACAGCACCCCACACCCCGCTGCCCTTCACCCAGGAAGACTGCCCCTCCTGAAACTCCCACAGGGCAGCCCCGAAGGCCTCCTTCTGCTGCTCCAAGTCCACTGTTTGCCCTGCTTTGGGCCCCCTGTCCTGACTGCCAGGCCCTGCAACTGCAGAATGTTCTAGAATCTTTGTTCTTTCTGATTGCTGTGCCACCCCAGTTCTAGCCTCCAGCTCAGTCTTGGACAGAGGTATCAAAATGGTCTGAGCTCCATTATCCTTATCACCATGAGTAATCACCCAGGTTGTGACTTTTGGTTTTAACATGTTGATCCATATGAATATTACCCATTCAAAAATTAAATTTAAAAACCACATTTGGGGAGTGAGGAAGAGGTGGGAGATTAAGGCAGACTCTGACAGGGGGTGGTAACTAGGAATGAGACCACTGGGGAAAGAACAGATCCTGAATGTCCAATTCTGAGCCCTCCGGTAATGTTCAGGCCTGCCTGGGTCTGATACCCGAGCTCTAATTTGTGGTTATGACTCTAGTCATAAAATGCCTGTTTGCCCATACCAGCTGAATTCATTCCTATGGTCTTTTTTCCAAATCTGGAGCAAAAATTCTACTCCAATAATAAGTTAAACCCCCAATGAATAGACAAACAATATGCCAGACTTCAGTGGGAAAAAATTCCACTCCTATTTTTAGTTCCTCTGAGATACCTATTTGTTTTATTTTAAGCATCGCTAAACTGAAGATTTACCTTATTTCTCACCATTTATTGATACCACATCTCAATTCTCTGCTTCCTCTTTAAACTTTAAATACAGCTTGTTTCTTATTTCTCACCCCATTTCTTTTTTTCCCTTTCATTCATTCGTTCTCTCATTCAACTAACATAGATTGTGTACCTAAGTTCCAGGCACTGCACTAGGCAGTGTGGAGCTATAATACTGAATCAGAAGTTACCCCCCAACACTTACCAGTAAGGAGGTCAGAAAACATGTACTAAATTGTTTGATATAGGGTAGAACATCAAATGTCTTAAAAAGAAGTAAAAATAAAATGGAAGAATTGAGGAAAGCTTCATGGTCTTTGAGTTGGTCTTTGATATGTTTAAAATCAAACAAATAGGTATCCTAGAAGAATTAAAAATAGGTTAGAATAGATAGGTTTTATATATGCAGATGAAAGAGTTAGTCCAAGTAAGGTATCTTAGTTTGCACCAGCTGTCATAACAAAATACCATAGACTGGGTGGCTTAAACAACAGATTAATTTCTCACAGTTCTGGAGGCTGGAAGTCCCAGATCAAGGTCCTGCAGGGTCGGTTTCTGGTGAGAACTCTCCCTGGCTTGCAGATGGCTCCTTTGTCCTCATATGGCCTTTCCTCTGAGGGTGTGCAAGGAGAGAAAGCAAGAACTCGCTGGTGTCTCCTCTTATAAGGACACTAATTCTCTTGGATCAGGGCCCCATCCTTATGGCCTCATTTGACCTTACGTCCGTAGAGACCCCATCTCCAAATACAGGTACACTGTGAGGGTTAGGGCATCAACATATGAATGGAAGGGGAAAGGACAAATATTCTGTCCACGAAAATGGAACTGAGAGAGAAGAAAGAGGAAAAAAAGCATTCTAGTGGAGTGTGAGATGAGGTTAGAAAGGGAGCAACATTTTTAGACCACCCTGCAGTTGAATTTGGTTCTGTGGCCCTTGAAGAGGAACCACAAGAAGACTGTTGGAAAGTTGGTTGGGGTTGGTTTGTGGTGGGTTGAATGCCAAGTTTAGGAGTTTAGATTTCATTCTTCAGGAGCTATACAAAGTTTCTAAGTAGAAGACTACATTATAGGAAGATTAACTGACAGGTACCAGTGCAGTGATGCTGGGTCCTGCCGAGTTAGGGATTGAGGGAACTCTTGCCGCTCTATGTAGAAAAAAATCTTCACAGTTTACAGAGCACTTTCTCACATATTATCTTGACTGACCTTCACAAATGTGACCAAGGGATACACCATTTCACCAGCCACAGGTAGGACAAAGGAACAGAGATAACTATTTCATGCCACAGGAGCCCCCAGAAAACCAAGATGGGACACCACTCTCTCTGCTCTGGAAGTCCACACCTGAATCACAGCCACAGCCACTGTGGTCTTTGCAGTAATCATGAATCTAGGGCAAACATAAGGTTCCCTGCGCTGGCCTTGGCCTCCTGAGCATAGGTCAGACTTCCTGATAAATATTTTTTAACTTTAAACGTTTTTGACATATAATAAACACACATAACAGTTTGTTTTATGTACATTTATTATATGTTTTAAAGAGGGGGGATGGGAAAAGCTCAGTGGTAGAACATGAGCTTAGTATGCACGAGGTCCTGGGTTCAATCCCCAGTACCTCCATCAAAAAAAGAAAACAATAAATAAACCTAATTGCCTCCCCCCAACAAAAAACTGCATTAAACATAAATGTATAAGAGCTGAACATATAATTTATCATCAAAACAGAACCTGTTTGAGCGTGAAAAACGGTACTATTCATCATTAACCTAGTTTGAGGCTTAAACTGGGACAGTCCTAGGGAAAGATTACGTTCACTTTGTAATCATTTATAATGGTAATGTGAACCACCCCTAGTTGAGAAAACCCCTGTATATCCCTTCTAGATCATACACATGTTCTTTATCCTAGATGTCACAATATCCTTACTTTTATAGTGATCATTTCCCTTTTCAATTCTTTATTTTAAAATTTAGGAATCCCTGAAAAGAGAACAAGGACATATCCTCTGTTGCAAGGGTGCAGGAGTCAAAGAGCTAAGTGTAGTCTTGCTTCCAACACTCCTTACACTGTACTCCCACCGTGCAAGTCATTTAAATATCCTCAGCCTCTGTTTTCTCTTCTGTAAAATTAGAAAAATCAGCATTATGAGGGAGGTGTAAGGGAGCTATTTTCAGAAAAGAAACAACTTGGGATATTTGGTATGGTTTATATCCACCCAAAGCAATGAATTTTCCTCATGACCATAAGGGATCACCGTTTGTAAAGGGTTGCGTCCGTTCATGGGCTTGTGTTTCATTATTGAAAAGCAAAAATAAAAACAACTCCTTCACAACATTTCCCTAGTTAGATCCGACTGCAAGGAATAATAAGGTTAATAAGAAAAAGAAACTAAGGACAGTTAATTAAAGATTAACCACTAAGCCTAGACGCCACACAAATCCTTCTGGACTCACTGTGCAAACCTCTCCTCCCTAGCAACGTGACATTTTGAGGCTTTGCTTTCCAGAGGATGCTCATTTGATATTCACAAAGAAAGTTATGTGATGGAAGCTTATTAACTTGGAACAGAGACTAAACCGTCCAGGCTGCCTCACCTGATACAATTAGGCTCCAAGTTATATGTCAAATTACCATAAGCAGTTCCAGAATTCTTTGGTTCCCTCCTGCGAGCATCCCTGCAAAGCTCCATGTGTCCTTCTTGGCTTCTGCTTGTAATGAATTAAATATATAAGTCAGAGTCATAGATTAAGTCATGGACCTGCCGTCATTTGAACTATAATGGAAAAAAACCCTCACTTTTCATTTTGATGAAACTACGCTAATTCTAGTCCTAAAGCGGGGATGCAAACTAAAAACACCTGCAGGGGCCAGTAAAGTTGTCTGGGTAGGGATGGCGGCAGACTGTCTTAAGGGACACACCCTGTCTAAAGGGGAAGCCATTACTCACGGGGGCCATGGCAGCTGTGCAGAAATGCAGGGCTCATGTTCACAATTTTTCAACAGAAGCCAGAAATTTATATTTTATGTAAAACCTTTTGCTTTATAAATGTGGGCAACTAGTTCAAACGAATTTTAACGACTGACCTCTCCAGAATCTATACTCATAAATCTGTTTCTGAGCCTGGAAGGGAACGTAAAGCTAAATTCAACACCTTCATTTTACAGCTGGGGAAAGTGAACCCCCGAGTGGACAAATGATTTTCCAAGGGGCAAGTAATTAATTCAGCAGCAGAGCTGGCTCAAGAAAGAATACCTGCTTTCTGTCTCCTGCATCACTGTTCATTCCATGAATGAGAAGAAGATCAACAGTTTTAGGCCTAGTGTTTAAAGTTAGCAGACCCTGGGCGGGGAGGGTACAGTGTGTGCTTAGCATGCACGAGGTCCTAGGTTTAATCCCCAGTACCTCCATTAAATAAATAATATAAATAAATAAATAAACAAATCTAATTACCCTCCCTACTCACCAAAAAAAAAAAAAATTTTTTTTAAGTTGGCAGAGCCAAGTCTGACTTACAGTGCACCCAGAACATCATCTATTCACCATTCTACTTTTTTACTCTCTCTGGCTTCTGGACAATGTATAAGAGGCATTCTGCTATTATATGATGCAATGGGCAGAACATTTTTGTCCCAAGTTGATTTTTCCCCTCTCCTGGAATCTGTCACTGCTGTAGGGCTCTGCTACATGAAAGGAGGGGCTCACGTGTCTGGTCGGGGAAGGGGACTGGTATGGTCATCAGTCCAAGACAAGCAAGGCTCACTCAGCAGGAGACGATGAAGTACAGAACTTAACATTCACATAACACTCCCATTGACCTCAGTGGGAGCTGTGCTTACAGGAACTGCAGGATCAGCAGTTAAATAGAGACTGGAATGAAGCAATAAAGCTCAAGTCATAGGTTATTATTAGGATTGTCTAATTCCAGCTTCATATTTACAAAAGAGTTCACTTTTATTATCTAGTGAAATCGCCCTCTGTTGACACTTAGAACAGGTTCACAAAAGAACCCCTATTGAGATCCAAATTGTGATGTGTGCGTGGTTGAGTAAACTTGGCAAATCACAGAAGTCAGGACAGGGGCCAGCAAAGTTTAGGAAATATGCTTAGCTGTTTTTGTCCTGTTGGCCCACAGGGCTCATAATATTCCACTGTTAGTGATCCATGCCTAGATCAGTGCCTGGTACACAGTAGGTACTTAATTAATATTTAGGGAATAAATGAAAGTGTTGACTGAAAGAAAAAGGTACAACCTATGAGTTGTGAGATGAGTTGTATTCAGGGTCTTACTGAGGAAACAGCCTCCCAATAGCTCTGAGGGGCCTGCCTCAAAAAGGCAGGGGGAGAAGCCAGCATTTAAAGATGACGCGGACCAGGGCACAAGTGCAGTCAGGCATACATAGGTAAAAGTCACAGCCAGTCACAAGGGACAAGTATCTCAGTTAATGATTTTAGTGCTTTTCTATGTATGGGAAGATGTAAGAATCCGGTTAATAAAAAATTTTGAGATCTATCTAACTAAGGGACCTGTATTTCCAAAGCACAGAGTTCTTCATCCTGTTTGTCATCCTGAATTCCTTCCAGGGTGTACCGTCATTAATGACTGCAGTAGCTGAAGACTCAATCCTTGTAGAACCTGAGAATGAACAACATTCTTTGTTTTACAAAAGGATGGATTGATAGGTTCACATTCCTGGCTGGACTCATGTAGTAGGACCTCCCAACCTAATAAGGCAGACCTACTTAGGACCTTGGCTGCTTCCCTGGAGCCATCCAAAGAAAGGCCAAGAGTCAGTTAGAGGAGAGGGCTCTGCTGCTGCCTTGGCACAAAGCCACGACCTTTAAAGCCGTGTGTGGCTGAAGGTGGGGTGGGGTGGAGGTCCTGTTTAGGTTACTGCTGGTCTCCCCCAGCTGGTGAACTGAAAAGCCTCTGCAGGCTTCCATGACTTTAAAATAAATCCTCTCCCTGAAATAATGAAGGACTGAAAATACTTTATTTGATACAACAATCAATCAAGAGAAAAATCTACTCCTGAAACTCTTTAAGTCCAGCATCTTTTGAAAAGGGTTTGCGGCAAGAAAAGAATTAGGTCTCTGTTTCTGTAGCTCTGCTGTTAGTAAATATAAATGTTGAAACGTATTAAATGATTGCAGAAGGTTCACAAGTATATAAACGAGGTGGTAGGTAAATGAGTCATTGCTGCAATTCTTTAAACTTTTCTGTACATTTGAAAAATGGTAATAATAAAATGCTGGAGGTAAGCCTATCAAAAGACCTACAGGGCAGCTTTTTAAACCACGTTCTAGCAGCAAAAGAAGCATCGGCCTTCAGCTGGTCCTGACATCACATGCTCACAGCAGCCAGACAGATCTTAACTAAAAATAATCTAAACTCTGCTATGCACGCTTTCAAAGAACTTCGTACAAATGAGGAAACAAAGGCACAGAGATGTTAAATTATTTTCTCAAGGCCAAAATACTAAGCGGCAGAGGTGAAAGGGAAAAAAAACTGTAACGTTTGGCATCAGCTTTTGGCTCTTAATCATCACTCCATACTGCCTCTCCCTCTTAAAGTTCTTCTTAAAGGGTCACATTCCTAGTTGTCTATTTCACCTATTCTTAATATTTAAATAACTTTATGGCACGTTCCTGGGTAAAATACATCTACTTTCATTTTATATTGTCTTAATACATATCTTTTCTAGATTCTATATCAAACGCGATTCTTAAGATGTACACTTTTGTTGGAAATTAGTGTATAAAGTATGTTATTCTTAGGAAAAGAACAGTGTGAATTTCTAGCCCAATCTCATCACTCAACATCTTCTGGGGGAACTGAGAAGTTCAGAATGACAAGCAAAAAGCTACTAACTCTTCCTCCTAAATTTAGAAAAGCCTAATAAACCAAATAACCAGAACACCCCCCCTACTTTTTTTTTTTCATCATTTCCCCTCATAGGATCCTTGAGCACTTGTGCCTAGTGAAGTATGCTTAATCCCAGCTGTCACTGAAGTAGGTTACGATTGGGTAGATATTGAAATTTAGAACCAAGAAAGCACTGTTTAGAATCAAGGTCACAAATGTGAATTGGGATTAAAACATACTACCCGTCCTTTCCTCGGTTTGTAATAGTAAGTTAGGGACTACAGCTGAACTCGACTCGGAAATCTGACAATTTCTCCATTTTTAACAGCTTTGTTAAAACAGGGGTCTGTCCTGTGAAATTCATCCCAATGTTCTACAAGATCTAAAAATTCTCATACCTCTAACAAAAGAATCTCTCGGGCCATGCCAGTTCCCCCTGGCTCTTTCTGCACTGAGATCAGAGCAATTAGTCAAGATTATCAAAATTCTTCATTCCTTGAAATTCTTCATTCCTTGAAATTCTTCATTCCTTGAAGGCTGTTACTAAAAAACTGAACTCTTGGCTCCTGATGACAAGGATAATGGCTTATATTTTTGTGTGTCCCCTTTCTGTGTCCCCCTGACAAAGTCTTCAAGTACAACTGGACTTCAATTTATTTAATCATTCTTGAAACTTTCCTTAATGTTCTTAATTTTCAATGATGTAACCATCCTTGAAATATTCCTCGATCTTCTTCTTTTAACTATAGAAACTAGAAATAAATCTAATACCTTCCTAAAAGTTTAACCAGGACACCTTATAAAGGAAAAAAAAAACCCACCATTTTTCTATCTCCTAGCTCATCTTTTAAAAATTATCAAACTCTTTCTGATCTGGTTAAGATTTTCTGCAGATACTCATTATACTGTCATACATTAGGGTGAACTGAGTCCAAAAAATTATTATTCATTTGTTTCTTCACTCAAATAAAAAAAAAACTTTAATTTAAAAGACCAGTTACCTCAAGAGCACTCCTACCAAGTTTCATTTGGCCGTCTTTTCCCAGGATTACCAAGATTTCAGTAGGAATTTTGTTTAATGAGCAAACATGCTGAAAAGTCCAACAGATGCTATGCAGGTCAGAAGGAGCACGTTTTGTCTGAGACCCTTGGCCAACTGTTACTTTTGAAGCCTTTCTTGCCCATTGGCCAGGCTTTTCGACTGCTTCTCAGTTCCATTTCTGACCACTAAGTGGCACCAGAACTTTGAATTAGTCAAGACAAAAACTGCTTAACTAATCTTTAGGTGATTTGCTGTGAACCTTTAATTAGTACTTTGTAAACATAATTCATTTATTTTTATCAGTAATATAGAATACAGTGGATGTTTTGCCGTTTATTCTTGCTTGTAAGTATGTGCCATGTGGAAGAGCAGGATAAGACATAGTGACACATTTCTTAGCCTCCTGCCCAGTGTCTTCACTTGTAGAAGTCAGTTGTAGTTTTTGCAGCATTTCTTTGTGTCACAGCAGCCGCCAGCAGCATCAGGGGGACACCTGGACTTCATATGGTCAGACTCCTCTGCAAGCTGGAATGGATCTGTGATTATATCCTGTCAAAAGGCAAACCAGGATGAAAGGACAAATTAAAGGTGTTTTGATGGACCCAAACACTAATATTTCAGTTTGATTTAGGTTGCTTTTCCTCAAAGAGGGATAAAATTTTACAATTCTGTGGGGTCCTGGGAGTAGCATCAGTCACTCAGATATAACGGTGGCTGTCTTTTCCTGAAGCTTCTAATCAAGGTATCACTACTTTCAAAGTAAACTTCATTTAAAGCTTCTGAAAAGTGGTCCCTATTGGGCCAGGAGAGCTGACTTTGCTTTGTTTTGTTTTGTGGTATTCCCTTTTTTTTTTGCCTTTGAACTTTTTGGAACTTAGACACTGAAATGCTGAAATTCCTCTCCTTCCCTTCCTCTAATCTGAAAAAACTTTCTTCTCTTGCTCACGTGTAAGTCCCAGAGATCAAGACCATCATTAGTAAGTGCTGATGTTGAGATTGCCACCACGACCAGCAGGATTTCAGGGCAGACTAAGTGGAATTTTCAACAGATAAGACAGTTATTATTTTTCCTCCTTTCATATTCAAATGAGATGCCTCCAACAGCAGTGCCAGTAGAGACGTCAAACAACCAAGCACAAAGGTTAGAAGTCCAGAGTATGAACAAGCCACCTTACAGAATGAAACTGAATTCATTAAACATAAATTGACACTCATTTTTGATTGGTGGTCACTGCAAATAGAAGGGTGTACAAGACAGGCACAGAGCCTACACTGATGAACTGCAGTCTTAGGGACCACTCCCCTTACTGAAATAACTTACTGGTGGCCTTGGCCTCCCTGACCCTCAGTGTCTGTCTTTCTAAAGTGAAGAGGTCTGTCTGGACCTGGGCCACCGAACAGCAGACAAACATCTGACAGGAGATCTCTGAGCCTAGGAGAAGGCTGGCTATACTGGTTGCTGCTACCAGGCCTTCACATCCATTGAATTTCCTCCTCGCAGCACATTGGCATTCCTGGTTGGAAGAGTTAGCCTCTCCTCTTTTTCACCCAGGAAAATGATTTTCCATACTCTTCTTCCCACCACGTGTTCTCCCTACCAACAGGAGATAGTAATGTCAATATCACTTCCAAATGCATGCTCCCAGCCCTAAAAGCTCTCAAGCCTGGAACAAAATAAGAGGCAGCAGTCCCTTCCAGCACCAACATCCTGTGATTCTATCAAAAGTATAAATATGGAGACCCCCAGTAGAGCAGATTGGTTAAGAATGTCAGCTCCAAAGGTTATTACAAGATACTGAGAGTTCCCTGTGCTATACAGAAGAAATTTGTTTTTTATCTATTTTTATATGTAGTAGTTAATATTTGCAAATCTCGAACTCTCAAATTTATCCCTTCCTACCCCCTTCCCCCCAGTAACCATAAGATTGTTTACTATGCCTGAGAGTCTGTTACTGTTTTGAGGATGAATTCATTCATGTCTTCTTTTTTCGTTTTTTAGATTCCACATATGAGTGATATCATATGGTATTTTTCTTTCTCTTTCTGGCTTACTTCACTTAGAATGACAATCTCCAGGTCCATCCCTGTTGCTGCAAATGGCATTATTTTATTCTTTGTATGGCTGAGTAGCATTCCACTGTATAAATATACCACAACTTCTTTATCCAGTCCTCTGTCAGTGGACATTTAGGTTGTTTCCGTGTCTTGGCTATTGTATACAGTGCTGCTGTGAACATTGGGGTGCATGTATCTTTTAGAATTTGAGTTCCCTCCAAGACATATGCCTAAGAGTGGGATTATTGGAGCATACGGTAAGTCTAATTACAGTTTTTTGAGGAATCTCCATTCTGTTTTCCATAACGGTTGCACCAAACTACATTCCCTTCAAAGAATATGAAAACAAATAAATGTTTGTATATGTATGTATATGCATGACTGGGACATTATGCTGTATACCAGAGATTGACACACTGTAACTGACTATACCTCAATTAAAAAAAAAAAGAAAATTTAGTAAAGAATATTTTTAAAAAAAAAAGGAATGTGAGCTCTAGAATCAGACATGGGTTCAAATTCACTGCTTTCCAGCTGTTACCTTGGATTAGTAAATTAATCTCTCTGAGCCTCAATTTCTTCATCTGTAAAATGAAGAGTATAAGGAGTATTGTGAAGACTCAGTGATGTGGTGCCTTGAACATATTAACTGTTCAATAAAGGCTAGGTCTCCTATATTATTACTACTATTGTCATGTGATTACTACCATGACTGTTAACTGAAGCAAGACAGTACACAGCACACATCCTATATGCATCATTTCAGATGCAGTGCAATTCTTTAAATAGCAAAATACACTTTGCTTGTCAGGATTAAAAAAAGAAGGGGGGACGGTGTAGCTCAGTGGTAGAGTGCATGCTTAACATGCACGAGGTCCTGGGTTAAATCCCCAGCACCTCCTCTAAACATAAATAAATAAATAAACCTAATTACCACCCCCCCAAAAAAAGAACTAAAAAAAAAAAAGAGGAGAAAAAAAGAAAAAGAAGGGTTCTTGAAAATAGCCATTATCAAGTCAACCCTCAGTGAGAAGCTGTACTTTCATTCCTCTGTTGCAGCCACTGATAGGAAGACATAAACATGAGCAATTCCCTACATGCCACCTGCTCATTGTACTCAGGAATGTATCATTAAGGTCTTCCATTAAAAAGATAAGGAGCCTTCTCCCAAGAGCACAAGGTTTTAATCTCTAGGACACACAGCTGTTTCATTCTTTCAGTCTTCCTTGGTGTCAATTATTCCTGTTTTACAAAGCTGAAAGTGATGTAAAGATACCTGTGCATCAGTGGGCTGAAAGAAATAAGGCAGGACCAGAAAGGAGACTGTTGGGATAAATCAGTCCAAATATGCAGAGTGTTGCAACTCCTACCTGAGGTCAGGAACCCTCCTGCACGTTATGTGCTGCTCACTAGGAGACCTACGCTGGAAGGAAAGAGTCTTCTGTAGAAACAAACTCATTTAACTATAGTTTTCACAGCCAGAGTGCACCTGCAGTAAGTGTTGTCGGGGGTGGAGGGGGAGAGACTCCTTTTACTTGTAACTTATTTTCTGACAGCTTTTAGTCCCAGGATTCAGGAAACCAGGTATGGAAGAATTAGAATGATGAAACCTTTCAAGATAAACATTCATTCTGACCAGTTATCAGTGAACTACCGTGAGTTTCAAAATAGCAATAGCATTCCTGAAATGCAATGGACTAGAAAGTCAGAATTCACATATCTCTACTTTCCAAAAAAAAAAAAAAATCACCTTCTTAGAAACACAGGAAGAGTGACAATACAGAGTGCTTGAGAATTTAATAAAACAAAGAAAGTTCCAGCTCTAGAGGTGGCTTCTGCACTTAACTTGGGCTGGATTCATGCTGGTAATAGTGGCCAAATAAGAACATATTAGGGTTTTTGGCTCCAGGATTCTTGTCTCCAATTAAACTTCCTCAGCTACAAATGTATCATTTTGGAGCATGATCTCTAAATAAGCTTTGCTCTTAAAGACTGCTTGTGAGGTAACAAAAGGAGAAAAAGGCACAGGGTTACTTGTCTACCAGTGTTTGCTCCATGTAGCTAAAATTACTACAAAATACAAACAACGGAAAGCAAAAATTCATGGAGAAAAGATTCCAGAAATTCTGAGAATCCAGAAGAAAGGGTGTTCGAGAGAATGAGGAAAGAATCCTGCAAAGATGATCAGAATGCAAATACACAGAACATGGTTCCAAGAGACCAAGAATCTTAAGACAAATCCATAACCATAACCACTTCTATTTCTTGAGTAGATATTATGTGCCAGGCATTGGGTTAACATTTATGCGTATCATTCCATTTGATTCTCACAGTCTGAGGGAAAAAGAGATTATTACCTCTCCAATACACATGAGGAAACTAAGGGTTTAGGAGGCTTAGGTCACACATAAGTGTCAGGGCCAAAGATTTGACCCCAGTCTACCTGATTCTAAGGCCATGTACTTAAACCCCACGCTCTGCCACCATCCCGCCCCAGCTTATTCTCCTGGGCTTCCAACACTCAGTGCCTTGAGATACTTCACTGTAATGACTTTGGTAAATGTTAGGTCTGTAAGACAAAAGAGACTTGAAATCCAACACCAAGCCTGTTCTAAATAATAAAATATTATAAATTAATGAATAGATTAATCAAATAATTACAACAGCATGAATGGGGAAAAGGTAAAAATAAATAAGAGAAAGAGAGACATTAATATCTGTTATAACTAGTTATTCATCTCTGCGTAGGGTGGTTGTGAGAGGTGACCTGAGATAAATTATGATAAAATGCTTTTAAAAATACTACAGCATACACCAGAGATTGACACATTGTAACTGACTATACTTCAATTAAAAAAAAAACAACAGAAATAGGTTCAAGGGAAAAAAATGCTGCACCAATATTTCAGTTACTAGAATAATTCTAAATATGAACCTAAGATATTTTAGAAAATACTCATTTTAGAATACAGAGGAATACTGGCTCAAATATACATTTAAGAAATTAGATATGATAGAAAGTAGCATTTCAAAACAGGGAAATTATTTAATAAATGAGTAGAAAAATTTGAGCTAGTTAGTATTTGGAAAAATAGTCACACTCTACCTCAATATTTATGCTAAAATGAATTACAGATGGAATAAAAATTTAAATGTGAAAAACAAACCATGAAAGTACTAGAAGGATCTTCATGACAACCTTGGATTAAGGAATACATTCTTAGCTACAATACCCAAAGCACAAGCAACCAAAGAAAAAATAGATGAACTGGACTTGATCAAAATTAAAACCTTTGGTGCATTAAAGGACAGTATTAAGAGAGTGAAAAGACAATACACAGAATAGGAGAAGTTTTTGCAAATCTTGTATCTGATAAAGATCTAGTGTCCAGAATATCTAAAGAACTCTTACAACTCTATAATCAAAAGAGAAACAACCCAATTTAACAATAGGCAAAGGATGAGACATTTCTCCAAAGAAAATATACAAATGGTGAAGAAATTACACAAACAGTCAAAAGCACATGAGAAGATGCTTAACATCACTAGTCATTAGGGAAATGCAAATCAAAACCACATTGAGGTACCACTTCACACCAATTAGGATGGCTCTAATCAAAACAGAAAACAAGAAGTGTTGGAAAAGATGTAGAGAAACTGAAACCCTTGCACATTGCTGGTAGGAATATAAAATGGTGCAGACAATTTGGAAAACAGTTTGGTGATTTTCAAAAAGTTAAACAAAGAATTACCATATGACCCAACAATTCCACTCCAAGGTATAGACCCAAAAGAACTGAAAACAATTACTCAAACAAGTGCATGAGGCACATATACATATAGCAACACTACTCATAATAACCAAAAAATGGAAACAACCTAAACATCTATCAACTGATGACTGGATTTTTAAATGTGGTATATCCATACAAGGGAATATTATTCAGCCACAAAAAGGAATGAAGTACTGCTGTATGGATAAACCTTGAATATATTACATTAAGTAAAAGAAGCAAGACAAAAAAGGCCATGTAGTATATGATTCCACTTATATGAAATGTCCAGGATAGGCAAATCTCGAGACAGAAAGCAGATTAGTTATTGCCAGGGGTGGGGGAGAGGGGAGATTGAGGAATGACTCCTTAATGGGTATAGGATTTCTTTTTGGGGTGATGAAATTTTTCTGGCACTAGATAGTAGTAATGATTGCACAACCCTGTAAATGTACTAAAAGCTGCTAAACTGCACACATTAAAATGGCTGAAATAGTGAATTTTATGTCATGTAAATTTTACCTCAATATTTTAAAAGTACTAGAAAATATATGTAAATTTCTAATGTTCACATGGAGCAGGTCTTTCTAATTTTAACATCAGAGCCAGAAACCATAAAGGAAGTAACCACATAAAAATTGAAAACATCTATTCAGGGAAAAAAGCAAATAAGATAAATGACATGCTGAGAAAAACCATTTGTAACATATAATAGATAATATAGAGCAATTTAAAAAACACAAGTATCACTCTAATAAAGAATGGTTAAAGGAATTACACAGGAAGATCACAGTGGACAAAATATAAATGGTCGATAAACATGCCAAAAAGTTCAAGATACATAAAATAAAACAACAAATTATTTTCTGCTTATCAGATAAGGAAATCTTTTTAAAATACCTGCTATTAGTGACAGTGTAAGGGAAAGGTATCCTCATACACTGCTGGTAGGCATGTAGACTGGTACAAACTTTCTGGAGGACAATTTGACTATCTCTCTCTCTCTCTCTTATATATGTATAATCTGAACAATTTTTTCCAAGGTAACGCAACCTTTTTTTGTATCTGTACCCCTTTGGGAACCTGATGAAAGTAACAGATCCTTTCCTGAGAAAATATTCCCATGCATATAATTTTAAGGGGTTCATGGATACCCTAAAGTCCATTCCTGGCTGCACCAAGTTATAAATCTCTGACTTACTCTCAGCTTTGGAAAAATGAAGCTATGAAATTAATTCAAATCATTTTATAGATACAAAAATGCTAGAAATAAATTATGGTGGCCAACTAAAAGAATAATGATTTGTTTCTTGCTTTAGTGGTCTGTGGCAAGCGTAATGATTTTTTAAATGGTTCTCTGATGGTAGGAAATTGAAAGCCAAACAAACCTTTGCTTGTAAAGCAGTGCAGCCTCCACGTGTTGGCAACTTCTCTCCAATTGGTCTGATCAGAAAATCTTGGGCAAATCGTGAATTCTTCAAGATAGCTGCTGTTTCTTCATCTACTTCAACAGTTTCACCTTTCTGAAGGGTAACATGAAAAACACATACTAAGAAATGCCACTTTAGTCTCAAGAGAAAGAAAATGCCCAGAAGTTTTACTACTGAGCAGCATCTCAAGATAAAAGATGTCACCTTTTGATAGGGTATTTCATGTTCAGACCCTGCTACTAGCTTCATGCTTACTTCCAAACAGAACTGACCCAGGTCATAATCACTTTTCTTTGGTGACAATGCAAAAGGATACCTATTGCTCTGGTGTCTAGTCTGCCCAGAGGTAGATGTGGAAAACCACTGCTGAGTTTCAACTTCTTTATCGCTAAAAAAGGGGCCTTTGGACTAGTGGTTTTTAAGGTGTATTTCCTTGAGTCCAGGTGCCTGGGAGGTGTATAAAGGGCCCACACCTTGGGAACCAGGAGTGAGCATAGGAGATTCTGAGCTGTCCAATCCCTGCTCCTATCAGATAACTCTGCTTGTACCCCTTCAGATACTGGGGTTATATAAAGCAATGCCTGACACCCAGTAAGTATCGGTCTTTAAAATATAATTTTGCTAAAGAAATAATTCTTGATAATAAACAACAAGGTCCTACAGTACAGCACAGGGAACTATATTCAATAGCTTGTAATCACCTATAATGAAAAAGAATATGTAAATGTGTGTATATATATATATATGTATGGACTGAATCACTATGCTGTACACAAGAAACTAACATAACATTATAAATCAACTATACCTCAATAATTAATAAATAAATAAATAAATAAATAAATAAATAAAATTTTCCTCAAAAGAAAGGTTCCCGGAACAAGGGTAAGATTAGAAAGAATACTGAAAGTCGTGGAAATTTTTATTTACCTTAAATGTGAAATTCGCATCAAATATCAGTTCTTTTTCATGTCCTGTGATTCCTCCATTGTAAGTAACTTGGCATTTTTCAGTTGGTCCTGTCATAGGGAGCTTGAAGAGGCGAAATGTTGCAGAAACAAAACGACAGTCACCTAAAAACAGAATATACTCGTGGTTCATCTCCAGGACTCTTAACGGCTATTGCTTTGCTCAGGAGATAAAGACTGCACAGGTTATAAAGATGATTTTCTTCTTTGCAGGCCATCAATTCTCTTTCTGGGCACTTCACTCTATTTACTGAATAACTTCAAAGTGCTTTATTAAATATCAAACTTTGGGAAGTTGCCATTAAACAGGGGACAGGGTGGAGACTTCCAGATAATACAAAGTTAACTTGATGAGACTCACTCCGTAGACACTTGCTAATCACCGAGTTTGAACTATTCAGGGTGCAGTTGTAATAGTCCCTGCTGCTGTTTCTTACCGATCACACTTTCTAGTTCCTTATTTTGAATTGTAATGAGACTGGCAGTGACCAAACGTGGAGGGCAGAAGCCAACGTTTTGGGCAAGGATAGCAAGGTCCTTCCAGTACAAAGCGCCACCCAGGCACTCACCTGAAAAAAGAAAAATCACAGACCAACCAATACAACCAGATATTAAGGGAACTACTCTTCTGTATAATTGATTAGGCAATGGTATTAATGAAAACATTACTGCTGGATTATATAATTAGTAGCAATTTTTTTCTTTTTCTTTTTGTATTTTCCAACTTTTAAACAATATCCTTTTCTTATTGTATAATAAGAAAAAAATAACATAATTTATTTTAAAAGCAGGAACTTTTGATTTCATAGCCAGACTGACCACACACATGGAATTTATCTCCTCAACATTCAGAGACTCCATGAAAATGACAGTAAAGGAATCAACAACATGCCAATGATGAGAACAGAAGGGAATTAAGGAGGGATCGGCTCTGGAACAGTTACCCCCATTTTCACACTAGAGCTTTTAAAGAACTTTTCACATTTATTATCCCATCTAATCTTCATAACAGCCCTATAAGAAAGACTGAATTGTTACCCACATTTTACAGTCTGGAAAACAATGACTCAAAGAGATTAATTAACTTCTCCAAGATCATACCAGATTTGAGTGTCAGAGGAGGAACAGAACCTCAGGCTCCTGACCTAATCCCACATGTTCCCACATCACAAAGCTCAGCCTGGATATTAGCAGGATGGAGTGCTATACTTGAACATGCATCTGCCTTAAAACAAAATAAAACAAAAGAACATCCCTACCCCATAATATTTTGTGTGTCCTGATTTCCTCTGGCAATTCAAGGCTAGCATAGACGTCACTGAAATACAGCTCTCCTCCGTGCTGAAACAGCAGAATTAGTCCAAACAAGGTTAAAGATGACATTGGTTCCAGATAGCCAAGAAAGGAATGAGGGATAAAATCAATTTTTAAAAAAACAACAGACATTCTTGAGCTGACACTTTTTGAACAAATAACAGCTGCCTCCCTAGTTACAATCAATAGCCAACAGCCAAGGTTTTTTTCAGTGCCCTTCCCAATAGTAACAAAATAGCTCTACAAGAGTGTCTCTCTCCTAAATAAAAAATATTCAGGTTACCTAAATTTTTAGCCAATCTGAGCCAAATGCAGCCCCAGGTTGTTACAGAACTAACAGAAGAAGTAAACAGGATTCATAAACTCTTCTTCCTTAAAAAGTACACAGCCTTTGTAATGTTGTTATTTATTTTTATAGTAACACATTATATTTTCAAAATAATCACCCTGAAAATCTCAGGCGTAAGAGTGATTTTCAGATTTTATTTAGCTAATTTCAGGAGCATGGACATCTAGAATCTACAATAGTGTCTACCTTCTACAAGCACGTGAGCTGGTCTATAAAATGGCTCACAGAAATCTCAGAATCTTCTATCTTCCATCAGAAAGAGACACATCTCATGATACATATGGAGGGTGTAGAGTCCTGCAAGTTTTTAGAGAGTAGTTAAGGTAAAAGTTCCATCTTCTTTAACTTCCCAAAGATCAAGCCTCCTGACAGATACAAAATAAGGAGCCCTGAGAAACACTGTCCATGCTAGAAAAGAATATTCAAAACAACCTAGTAGTCAGTCCAAAGGTTCCTGCAGCTCTGCTGATGCTACATACGCAGCAGGCAGGAGGAGAAACAGCCAACAAAGCAAATATTTACCATGTTCAATCACAATCGTGACTCTCAGATTTACTGCCTTTTACAACCTGAAAGGAACACGAGTCCAGAGAGGGTATTCCTGTCACGTCCCCTTTTTGCCACTCTTTTCAATTTAGTGGATAAATTAAGAGTTTGAGCTCTCAGCTCAAGGGGACAAGAACAGGACAGATCCCATGTTTACAGACCACGTGTCTCCCGCTTCTCACCTTTAGTACTCGATACACCTCCTGCAGCACTCGTTGTTTGTCAGGTACTAGGTTAATGACACAGTTTGATCTGAAAAAGAACAGACAGAATGTCAAGCAAATCTGCACACCACTTAGAGACCTTCAATTCCTTTTGGTCCCTAAAGATGGCTCCCACCATTTTGTCTAAGCTACCTCATCCTTCCCACCTCCGTCCTCGCTTCCCCACGCTCAACGTTTCCCCAAGATAAGGGAGAGGCACTGAGTGTTTAAAATCTCAATAAACTGTTAGCAAGTTTAACTGTACAGAACCACAACAAAAAAAAATCAGGCGTGCTTCTTGTTTCTGCCCTGATGTTCACTATGCAACAAAATGACCTGGGACCAGATGCCTACTGCCCAAGGCATTTCTGATATCACATGTAAATAGACTAAGTTCCTCAAAGGCAGCTTTATTAAGGCTGTCACTGGGCATGATTTGATGACAACTCAAAGGAAAAACAAAAACACAGAATCCTATAATTTGCTATGAAAATAATACTAAAGGTAACAGGTCAGAGTATATTATATGAGCAGACTCAGTGGTCTTGCTGGTCTTTGGGGCTCATTGGTAAACCACGGTTAAGTTCAAAATAAGTTCTCCCTTGGGCTAGTGTGTTCTGCGGGCTGGTGGGCTACAAGCGCCTCAGACCAGCTCCTTCTCTTTATTAAGTCATGCTAAGCTTCGTGTAACACCCTAAATGAGAGTCAGTTCAGGAAAAAGTGGTGACATTTGTGTGTTTAATAGGAAAGGGGCTATATTCGTAACAGTGAGGATATAGACCTACATAACAATATCATAACTCTCATTCTTGATTCCAGCCTCTCCCAATTTCTCTATGTAGCCATAAATGAAAGTCACATTGGGTGCCCGGAAGCCGTATTTTTCCATGTGATAGTCCATGTACTTCTTAGCCACTTCTACCTAAAGGCAGAAAAGTATCAATTTGATCATTAAAAATTTTTAATACATTACTTTTTCCCTAAAGTTCCCTATTACTAATGGAATATACTTCCCCCAGACTATTTTGGGTAAGTAAACAAGGTTCATCTTGGCGTGGAGGATATACTACAGTGTGGGACAGCTCAGTGGCCATAAGCTCCCCACTGGGTTCATGGGTTTTGCCTGAATAAGCTCTTCACTTAATAAGAAAATCTTTCATGACAGATGGCAGAAAGAAGGAAAAGACCAAACTCTATTTAGTTATCATGATATTCATATATCAGATCAAACCTCTGACTCTGTGTTTTTTACCAGAAAAGCCCCTAATTATCAGAGTTCTCAGTTTTCAGGTCAGGAAGCAGTAGTGGCACAAATGAGCATTGCCTTCAGCAGCCTTCTGAAATTATCCTTGAAGAGTCACATGCAAAGAACTTTATCTCTAAAAGAATGCTTTTCAGAATTTTTCCTCCTGGGTTTTGAAATAATTGCCTCACCTGACCTTCTGTCATGTCTATTCCAGTGACATGTCCCTTTTCACCAACCAGCTGACTAAGTGCATAGCAATCTCGGCCACTCCCACTACCCAGGTCCAAAATCCAGCAGTTTTCCAGACACTCAGGGATGACCAGACCACAGCCATAATACCTGGGAAATAGAAAATATACACATATTTTTTCCCCTCTAGAGACTAGAAGATATGGAACCACTGAATCTTACAACCCCTTCCTCCCTCCCTCCCTCTCTCCTTTCCTTCCTTCCTTCTATTATTCATTCAGTCTCTTTTTAGGTGCTTAGTCTCCCCCACAGCACTAGAAGCTCCATGAATATCTGCTTTGTTTACCATTGTATTGATGGGCACCTGTACCAGGTTCTAAGACAAATAAACCAACTATAATATTTGTTAGGCATTAACTGAGCATCTAATGCAGGTCCAGGACTTGCTAGTTATTGAGGGAGAAATGTAAAACAAGAATTCTACCCTCTAAGTGTATTTAACTGGGGAGGTAAAACACAAGCAGAGAAAACATTTCCCATGATTTACTGACAAACTGAGCGGCACAGGCAGTAAGCGCTGTAGTGGTTTGGGAAAGGGGTGCTCAAGGATTGGAGAAGGCTTCACCAAGAAAGTAGGACATTAGTGAGGTACTGGATGGGCAGGATGTGGAAGGTAGAAAGGAGACGGAAGGCATTCTAGATTGACACCTGCATCTGGGCAGGCAGAAATCACCTTGGCAGTGCTGACGGCAGGAGAAGGGAAAGGTCTGGCTAGAGCAGTATTGTGCATCAGAGGGAGCCAAGGTTGGTTAGGAAGGGAGGGCCAGTTTGGACAGCCTTGAATGTCAGGTCCAAGGAGTGTGAATGTATCCTTCTAGTAAAGGAGTGTGGGGGAGTCACTGGACATTCTTAAACAGAGCAATAAGATGATCAGTGTTGTGCTTTAGCAGTTTTATAATAGACAAGGCAAGCCTCATGGGTTGGGGGAGACAGGAATTACCCTAGTGACCTGCATCACTATCTTTTGAGAAAGCTGCTGTGTGGGTCTTCCTGGAGGCAGCACAGGGAACTTCACCTCAAGGATACTTCCTCGTGTACATTTTGCAGAGCTTCCCGGATGTGCCTGGGGATCGGCCCAGCTGCAGTGACACAGGCATTGGTCTGGAGGTCCGCTGATTTCCTCAGCACCTGCCCGTAGTAGGTCTGACCCAGGGGCCAAGGGTAGGGTGAGGGGTGGGGAAAGAAGAGCCAGAGCTGGTGTCTGCAGGGCCAAGTCTCCTATGCGCGCCACCAACCCCACTCCAATCCACCCAAGCCCGCTGGCCTTTCCTCCCTCAAAACTCTCAGCCCAGGCCCCGCCCTGCCCCCACCCCAGGGATCCTGGGGGACAGACACCCGGGCCAGGCTGGGCTTCCAAAGGCCTAATGCCCCCACTCAACCCAGGCTGCACCTCGGCCACTCTAGGCCCTGCTGCTGTCACCTGTACATCCTTCCGGATCTCAGCCTCGCGCTGGGTGGCCACTGCCGGGAGGGGAAAATGGTAGCTGAAAGGCGAGGGCGCTGAGCACGGGCGTGGGGGAAGGGAGCCCCGGGGCGGAGGGTAGTTGAGGGTTGAGGGGCAGGCGGGGAGCGCTAGTGGTGGTGATAGTAGGCGGGGTAAGGGGAACAGGGTTAGGGGCAGAGGGCCTGCCCTGAGGGCGGGTGGGGAGGCGAGGGGCCGCACTCACTGTCTCCTCCTCGGTCTCCGGACTCTAGGACTCGGGTCCCCCGCCGCAGCCAGCCCGGTGCTCCCGAGGCCCCGCCCCGGGGCAGGCAGGCCTGATCCCCGCCGCCGAGCTGGCCCGCCCCGCCCCGCCGGGACCCCACCGCCGCCTCGGCGCAGTCCTGTCACCTGTCTGTACGTAGTGCTCTGGCCCTGCTGGGCTCAGTGTCATCTTGGCTGTGTTTGGTCCTTCCAGCCAAGAAGCGGCTGTTACTATGAATTAGTATCTTCCTTTATTACTCCACTATGATTTTCATTTTATTAATCTCGCATTCGACCTAAACGAACACATATATATATATTGATTTTTGTCCCTTTGTGGAGTGAGATCACCTTTTCTTAATCTACCTTTTACAGTCAGGTTTATGGAGCTATAATTTACATTCAGGAAAATTCACCTTTCTTTATAAAGTGTACAGTTCTGTGGATTCTAACAAGCGCATGCATGACCACAATCAAGATTCTCTCAACCAAAAGTTTTTTCGTGCCCCCTTTTAGTAAATTCCCCCACCCCTAGCTCCTAAACAACCACAGACCTGTTCTCTCCTTTTTCAGAACGTCATAGCGATGGAATCACACAGTATGTAGCTGTTCTCAGTCTATTTTGAATTGTATTTAAGAAAGCAACTTTGCTAAGTTCATTTTTAACCTCTAGTATTTTTTCGTCAACTTACTTGTTTTCTAGATGTCGTCATTTCATCTTGTAGAAAAAAATTTTAATCTATTTTTTCTTCCACTCCTACACTCACATATTTTATTTCCTTTTGTGGTTGTAACAAGCATTTCTATTCATCAGGATAGTAAGGAGATAATGGGGTTCCAAGTGAAAAGATATCCAAATGGAAGATTTACTAAATTATTCTAATTTTTCAATCACATCTTCCAAGAACAATTTTTCTAGATGTCAATTAGTTGTTAAATATTAATAGGAAGGTATTGTATTTTGATATGTTTAACAAATTAAACATATGGAAATGATCCTTGTTGGAATATTTTTATAGGGTAGAATATTTCTAACTATTAAATGTATAAAAATAAGTTTTTATAGATATCTGGTTTTTGGCAACCATTTAATGGTGAAAACATTCCCAAGTATTAGTTTTCAAAATACGCTCTCCATAAAATTAATTCCTTTGGAATAGCAGTCGCTTTCTCATTCATTGTTAAAATGATATCTTTATCTTGAAAGGACAGATTAGTGGGAGGTTAAGGAAAGCACTCTATCATTTTCTACTTGCTCACTTGTGGTTGCTTTATTATAATATATTCAATCTGTGATTATTCACAAGAATTATTTGATAAGCCTTAAATTCACTTAACCACACACAGATAAAACTGCAATGCAGCAAACCACCATCAACTTAAATTGAGTTATTTCCAGTTTCCCCTCAGCTACCTAGTGTGCAGAGCTGGTTTTGGACAAAACTGCTTTTGACCATCATTCACTCTGATTGGTTAATGCCTCAGCCACAGCTTTTTTCATTTTTAATATCACCCCTGCTTAATGATAGGTATGTCACATAGTCTCATATCAAGCCATATTTTAAATATGAGCAAAAGCTGATTTTCTCTTTTTAAGATAAAAAATAAGCATACATAGATATTTTCCTATTTTCTCTCCTTACCTCCAAGGATGGCCTTGTGCACATCCTACCGTGGAAGCTACTGGTCTGACAATTCCAGGATGGTCCAGAAAGGCAGATTTTGATTCAGTACACAGAACCATCTTTCAAGAAGTAGAGCCTTCCAAAATGGCCAACATCACTAAGTAAAGGATTCTCCAAACATTAGAAGCATTCAAGCAGAAGCTAGACAACCAGCTTGTTGGACTTACCAGAGATGGCCTAGCAGGGGTAAATGGATTGGATTCATTACTTCCAAGATCCTTTCCTTTATATAATATTAAATACTCGAAATGATAGCACCCTTGTTTCCATTTTTAAGGAAAGTAACGGATAACAACGAGCTCGACCAGTAGTCAAAAGACCTACCGTCAAGCTCAGTGACCTCAGGTAAGTCATTTAATCTCCCTAGCTGTGCTTTTTCATCTGTAAAACATGGGGCCAGAATTTAATCACTTGTATGGCCCCATATAGCTCTAATATTCTGAGGTCTTATGATTCTTTCTTCTAAAGCATACTTCTAAAAAGATTTTTTTATAAGTTTTAATTAGAAATAGAAATTGAATTTTTTCAAATGCCTTTTTGGTGCATATTACAGTGATACATGATTTTATTGTTTGTTATTAATGTAATGTGTTTTGCAGCAGTTAAATCAACTTTGTAATTCTGGAATTATTTTAGAAATTCTTCCAAGTATTTCTCTAATCAATTTTTCTGAGATTTTATTAGGATTTTTGCATCTATGTTCATAAACAAAAATCTCCTAAATTTCTTTATGTTACCTTGCTTTTTAATTTTTTTAATGAAAAATTCCATTTGCTTCAGCAAATGAATTGGGTATCCTGCTATTGTCATCTGTACTTTGGAATGTATTTGGATGTATATACTTTGGATTTGTCCTTTGGTAGTATGGAAAAGTCTCAGGAAAGCCATCACAAGCAAATGACATTTTAATTGGTTATTTTTGACAATCTGTGGATTAAATAAATTTCTCATAACCAGACTGGACATATTCTCTTTTAAATGTCAGTTATATAATATATCTCTATAAGAAGACAGACATTTTGATACTGGTAATTAAGTTTTTAGCATCAAGCTGACAGATAACTCCTTTCAAATCTAATTGACCTATTTCATATATCTCCAATTATAAATTTACTAATTGTACTTTTACAACTGAGCTGACACTTTACCAACTTAATCTATAAGAAACAATTAATGGTTTCATATATTTTTCAAATTTTTGTCATTCATGCTTGGTTTTTTTTATTTCATTTTGATTTCTTTTGTTCTCTTTCTAAATTCTAACCACAAATCCCTTAAAAAAAGAAAACATGTATTTCCAATCTTATCCCCAATACAGAGGTTTTTTTCTTTATAGTACTGTTTATCATCACATAAATTTGCTTGCACAGAATTTGAATTTTCATTATTTTGAAATTATCCTCCAACATGTCCTCTATAACCCAGACATTACTTAAAGAAGTATTTTTTTGTTTCCATGTGTTTGATCACCATTTAATTCTATACCTATTTCTATAAGAAATAAACTTTCAAATTATGTATACATTTCTGCCTGTTCTCACATTTCTGCCTACTTTTCTTTCAAGTATTTTGGCATTACGTGCTTTAAAATGACTAGTAAGTACTACTAGGTTTTCATTTTTTAATATAAATTTCATCTTTATTTACCATTAAAATTTTGACTGTGAAACTTATTTTATCAGATGTAACGTAAGTAATGACTGCTTCTTTATTATTTGTTCAGCATGATGAAGAAAACATAGACTGTACCTTTAATTTTTTTTCATCTTAAATATTTCTTTACTTCTTATATACTTGGATGGTTGAACTTTGTTTTGTTTTCTAAACTGGTGACTTTTTTCTTTTAATCAGTCCTCGGATTTTCTAAGTAGATAATCCTACTGTATGATAACAATTTTGTCTCTTCATTGCTAACAGTTACATTTACCTATAATTTCTGCATTAGGCATGGCTTCCAGCAAAATGCTGAGTAGAAACTCTGATAGTAACATTCTCGGATAACGCATCTAACATTTTACCCCCAGTATGACGTTTGCTGTAAGTTTGCAACTCTTCTTTTTTAAGGTAAATTGAGCCTGTTTGCATTTACTAATTGTAATAAATGTTTATAGAATGAATGCATAAGTGAATTCCTTCATACCTAATTTGTTTTTACCTTAAGTTAATGTGCATATAAATAATGAGGAATAAATACAGTCTTATATGATTAGTCAATGTGATGATAAACAATTTGAATTAAACTGAACTTATACTTGCCTTTTTTTTTCAGTAAAAACATCATTTTCTTATGTCAGCTTTCTCACAGTACCTTAGTAAATTAAGAACAGAATGGAGTCTCATTTTAAATTCAAACAAAGTGAAGACATTCAGACTTAACAACAGACAGTGTTAATGACATTTATTAAGATAAATTCAATGAACATAGGTAAACGTCTGCAAACGTAAGGTTTTCTCCATGACCTACACCACATGACCCTACACCAAAAGCACTCACAGTAACTCAACTGCGTTCTCATTTGGCAATAATGTCATACAAGTGAATTTGCTGATGACTAGCAAAATTACAAAATGAACCCAAGGCCAGTTAATCAAGAGTTACAACAACAAAGAAACTCTAGGAATGAAGGTCAAGGCAGGAGGTTGCTGCTGGACAGATATGATACCATTTGCCAAATTTTCATTTAAGGATTTGCTACAACAACAAAAAATAAGTATCTTCTCTTACTTACTAGAGAAGAATAGAAAACAACAGGTATTACCTTACACCATTCTGTGACCACAAAATTAAAATACCTCCCGACTGTCTGATTAAAAGAAAAAAGTCTTTAAAAAGAATAGTAATCATTCTTATATGTTCACAATAGAAGCTCCATGTCTGAATTTAAAACATTACTCTGTATTTGCTTAAGAAACACATTTAGACAATATGGCTTTTGACATATTAAAGTTCTATGGGAAAAACTAAGATATGCTTTAACTTTGCTTTAATATCAAACTAACAGAGCAACTAAAAATTCCAGAAGAACATGGGTTCATTTGATTCAAGAAGTGCTTCCAAAATTCAATCACCTAGCTTCTTTTCATGTGAAACTGTTCATTGTCACAGATCTTTTCTAATTTATCTTCTGGAGAAGAAAATGGAAAATCAAACCCACAGAACAATGGTTATGTAAGATATTTCCTCCTCAGTGTCAGGCAAAAAAAGTGCTTTTGTCCTCTTACAAGCCATTCTATTTCAACAGATGATTCAACTGGTCCTGTAGATTTGATGACTGCTCAACACTATAAATTAGAATAGAGAAAAAAAGTTTATCTGGAATGAGCACTGATGACAGCTCATTATCATAGCAACCCTCTATGTAATCATACTTTCTTTTGGCTTTGAATGTAGAGGTTATTGGTGGGGTCAATTCATGGTTAGGTGAAGAGATAAGAGTAATCCTCTACATTCTTTGTATGCAATGGTTTACTGTCCCTGCAAGTCCAATTTCACATATTCTCTCTAGAAAAATAGATAGCTGGATACTGCAAATGAAAATATAGTTGATGCAAAATAAATAAATAAATAAATAACATCTCATACAAATTATTTGCACAAAGCATATTATATGCATAGTCCTGTTGACGCTAAATCAAAATTTATATGGGTCCACTAGGGCCCCAGACATGTTTAAACTATGAAGAAAAGGTTTGTAAAGCAAATCAGTACTGTAAACAATATTTCAAGGGACAGATTTAATCCACTTAAAAAAAAACAAGGCTGCTTAATGACTTTAGTATGTTTACTCTACTTGATGAATAATACCAACGTGAAAGGTTTTCTATCCCTTAAGGTTGGTTTCTACACCCTATAACTTTTAGAAAGCCTTTACTAGCAGTGAATTGACTTATGGTATGCCTTTGAAATATTCCTTGTATCCCCAATGAGCTATCCTAGAGCATAGGTCAATATAAGGACATATGTCAACCAGAGTTGTATACTGATCCAAGGCCCAGCAGTATAATTTCCCCCACCCTGCTACAGTTGGCCCCCAACTCCTCTACCTTTGGGGTTACTTACTTCTTCTGAATAGCTTCTTGCCTAAATCAGAAAAGGAAAGAGGAAAATAAACATAAGGAAATCAGTGAAGAAGAAGTTATGGCCATATATACATATAACGGCAGAACAAATTTCTAGCTTGTCACATTTTAGATTTCTGTCCATTCTATCCTAAGACTGTGCTACAATATCTGCATGCAGAGTTACTAGAAAGATGGATTCTAAACCTAAGAATGTAATAATACTCTGTAAGAGTGAGAGATGTGGTCCAGCAAACTACACACGTGGCTCAAATTCAGTCTGGGTATGTGGAGTCAGACGGTCACATACCTGTTAGGTACACACCCAAAGAATGGACATTTATTTATTTAAATATCAAGAGTTAAATTTTCAATCAGATATTCTTAATAGGTACATAAGTATAATATCAACTACATAAAATAAAAAGCAAAATGAAATAAGAGGAAAAGCTAATTAAATTATCATTTTTGTCCAAAACTATGGAGAAGCAAATCTCTATATTTCAAAATCTCCCAGATGATTTCAGCGTAGCTAGGGCTGGGTTACACGTGAGAATGTCAGATACACGTCACAGCTATACGTGATTCCCCAGGGAAGGTGCAGACACTCCAGGAGAGACCCCAGGCACAGACAGCCAGCAGATACTGATTAAGTGCCTACTGGGTGCCAAGCGCTATGCCAGCACAGTCCTGGCATAAGCCCTGTCCTCACGGGATTTGCAGTCTCTCCCTCTGAGGGGCCCTCAAGTTAACAGTGAGGTTCACAAAAGGTGGTCCCTGCTCTGATCGCACCCCCTACCCGAATTTCTTCTGCAGTCTTAGGCATCTCTTCCAGAAGGAACACATCCTTGACCAACCCCACCTTTACTCCCAGCTCCTGCCTCCACAGGGAAAGGTGGTCCCTGCTCTGATCGCACCCCCTACCCGAATTTCTTCTGCAGTCTTAGGCATCTCTTCCAGAAGGAACACATCCTTGACCAACCCCACCTTTACTCCCAGCTCCTGCCTCCACAGGGAAATGTGCTGAAACACAAAGGCCACAAGAAGCGGCCTGCAGGAAATGATTTAATGATTTTGTAGCAAATTAAACAGTTAGTCACTGGACGGGCGTACTCACTGATATTGAAGATGTGTTGTTATTATTGCCATTTTTCTTAAACTCTGCATTAAAAACAAAACAAAAAGAGAAATAGAACATTTCACTTCCCTGGAGCCACACAAACTACGTTTATAAAACCCAAATCACAACAGAAATTGTTTCTTACGTCTTCTGAGTGCAAGATGGCATCTTCCTGTAGTACCATGTTTCGAGCTGCCTGACCTAGCAGCTGGAAGATAAAAAGAAAATGGTAATAATCAAAATCTCCCAACTGCCTGTAATCTCCTCTCTTCTGCTATTATACCACCACCCTCCCCCCTCCTCCAACTTTCCCAACCCATACAAATACAAACCCTCTGAATGGAATGGAGTATAATTTCCCATTTGTTCCTGTTGAAAATCCATTTTATGGTCACTATGGCTGTTCAAGCATGGGCTCGACATCTGTTCTGAGGGCAACTGTCTGAGAAATCAAGGGCTCCTGAACTGCTAAGCTTAGTATCAATCAAGTGCTGAGAGGGAAAGTCTGCCCAAAAAAAAAAAAAAAAAAAACCTCTGGCTCCACAAGCCTGGGGAGAACCTAACTTCTGACTCTTTAAAGGCAAATTTGAGACTTGGGGTGGTGTGAGAGGCATGAGAGAGTGGGAGTTGGGACAGGATTTTGAAGGACAGGAGGAATGTAGCTACTTAGAAATGGAATGAGAGACAGAGTCGGGGAAAAAAGGCCTGCGAAGGAGCTTGGACTGAGAGTGGGAAACCAGCTTGCGAAGGATGGCCAGATGGAGCTGGGGGAGAGAGAAGAACGGAGAAACGCGGAAGCGGATTTAGTGAGCTCACCCTGAGAACGAGAGAGGCTGAGCTCCGTTTCACTGGGCGGCCTGTGGTCAGGAGACCTGACTCAGCGCTGAGAGGCGAGAAGAGGTCAGCGAAGGTTCCTGGCCTGCTGTTGCACCTAGTCCTGGCAGATGTTAAGCCCAGCCACGGAAAGGGAGCCACTGTTACGTGCGTCCCACCAACCTTCCCTGTTCCCTTGGGTCTGACAGATTCTGGTGAAAGGGGAACCAACGACTTCAAACCAACCAGGAACACCAGCACTGCGACAGCCTTCAGATTCCTTCCCCCAGAGCAACTTGTATTTAGTTTTCTTTTTTCCCTTAACTGCACTGGGGATGGAACTTAGGACCTCGTGCACTTCAGGCATGCACTCTACCACTGAGCTCAACCCCCTACCTACTATTTTTAAGTTTGAAAATTAATAAAACTCTATGTGCTTCTAAAGGCAAAACAATAAAATAAGACCTTCCTTCCTGCCTCTTCCCCTCCCTGTTCTCTCTCCCCATGCATAAATATTTTCATTAGTCTGGGGCTTAGCACTCCATTGTTTCTTTATCAAACAACAGACATAGGTATATACTCTGCACCCCGCTCCTTACTTAAAGTGTAACCTCCTATGTACACTCTTCCACGCCCTGCCATTTTCACTTAACAATACACACTGAGACAGCTCTGCAGCAATACATACTGAATCTCCAGGTCGTTCTTTTACAGATGCTGAGCCTTCCACTGGACAGATGTCCCATGAGGTTGTTCAACCAGTGCTCTGCCAAAGACTCTGGGGCTGGTCCCAGTCTTTTGCTATTACAAGTGGTGCTACAAAAATACCTTACAAATCTTTGTATTTTTTTTTTTTTTGCCAGCATTTCTCTGGGAGAGACTCAGAATCTTGATTGTGATTGCTGGATCAAAGGATTTTCATTTTGCTACGTATTGTCAAATTCCCTTCCATTAAGGTTATACTATTTTGCATTCCCACCCTGTATGAGAGTTCCTGTTCCCTCCTTGTGGCCACTTTTAGATGGCGAACTCCAAACTCCAGTCGGTAGGGGATGGTGACTGACAAACTGATGACGGAAAGAAAGGGTTCTAATAGAATCTTCCTCATTTGTTCAACAAATATTTAAGTGCTTTCGATATGCCAGTAAGAGACACAGCCCTGGTCTTACAGGGCTCAGAATCTGGAATTAGAAAGAGGACAAAGGCACTGCAGTACCTTGTGGTAAGTGCTGACAGGGAAGTGCTGAATGCCCTGGAAGCGGAGGGGCGGGGGTGTCTAACTTATACAGCGTAGATGCTCAGGGAAGGCTTCCTGAAAGAAGTGACCTCTAAGCTGAGACCAAAGGCTGTTGTTTAGAATTTTGAAGTGTTATTTTACAAAAAAGTGCGTGATGAGATTTACTGTTTTAGAAGTGTGGTAAGCAGAATGGTCTAAATGGGGGACTAAAAGCAGGCAGATCGATTAGGAGAACACTGCAGTACTGTAGCCAAGCAACAGGAGTGACCTAAACCATAGCAGTGGCAGTAAAAGAAAAAGGGCAGCAGGGGTGGGTGGAGAGGAGAGTTGAGAGGCATTCAGAAGATAAACTTGATGGAACTTTGGAACTTGTGACTGCCTGGAATGCAAGGGCCGTCGTAATGTGGGGCCAAGGCCTCTTCTTTGGCGACAGATGTATTCACTGGCGTTGTGCATCATTTTTTTTATATCAGCCAACCACACACATATCATCTAAGATGTCCAGTTTCAGTTCCTTAAAAATGGAATAACATCTTGAATACACCTGTAAAATGATCTGAATGCTGAGTCTGTTAAGACTTCCCTGCCAGGCTTTTCCCACTGTCTTACTTATAATTAGCTTAATATCAGTTTTTCTTAGTACTTATCTTCAACAGTTATTTCTGATTTTCAACATAGTTTTCCCAGCAACAGCAACCCTCTTTTCTTCTGCGCTCATCTTTCATCCTTTTCCATATTGTTTCATGAAACAATGCAGTTGCAATATCAAGCACAAGTGCTTTACCCAGGTTTAGGAAAAAAACACAACAAACCCTTACCAAGCACACAGTTCAGCTGGAGGCGCAGCAGCGCAGGCACGCGTGAGAGGAAAGTATTAGCCACAAGCATTCAGTGTGCCGTGGACACAAGTTCGTATGATTTCTGCACTTTGTGCTCCGGCCATACTGGCCTCCCTGCATACCTTACACACATTTCCATCTCAAGGCCTTTGCATTTGCCACACCCTTGACTTGGAATCCTCTGCCTCCAGATGTCCATATGGCTTGCTCCCTCACTTCATTCAAGTGTCTGCTCAAACGTCACCTCCTCAGAGAGCCCTTCCCTGACCACCCTATTTGGGGTACTCTGTCTTCCCAGCTTTATTCTTCTTCATAGCATTTTCTACCACCTGATTTTTTGTGTGCTTCATTTGTCTGTCTGTCTCTTCACTAAAATGGAAGCTTTCTAAGTACAGGGACTTAGTTTTGTTCACCACCCTCCCCTTTGTACCTAGAACAGTTCCTGGCACACAGCAGACACTCAATAAATATTCGTTACGCAGATGGTCCAGAATGAGTGTTTTACACATGGGGATTGTCAGTTACTCAAACAAAATAGCTATGTGGAAACTGCTGACAAAAGATGCAATGCTCTAGGGGCTAAGAAGGGTTGAAAATCAGTAAGAAGCTCCATTAACCTCATAGCTTAGTAAAGGAGATGACAAAAATCCATAGGTAATTTAGAAAAATGCAATGTGGTATGTGATAAGTGCCGTATAAGAGATCCAGTAAAAAGACAAAGCTCAGATTTGAGAAATGTGTCAACTCTATCCCAGAAAGTTGGAATGGTTTCGGCTTAACTCAATCCATACAACTTACTGAGCACCCTATCTAAATCTGCTACAGAAAGAGCCCATGCGAAAAATAAACGAGGAGGAGGAACAGGAAGGAGCAAGCCACATTAGGGCAGTCAATGATGGCACTGTGGCTTTTTGGCCACTTAATCCAGCCAGTGGCCATGAGAAATGGCATCGAAGAGTGTGGGCCTAGAACTGGTCTTCCTAGGTTTCAATCCTAGCTCTACCCCACCAAGCTACGGTGTGACCTTGGACAAGTGAAATTCTTCTCTATAAGAAAAGTACCTCCGTTATTAGTGATTGTAAAGACTTAATGAATTAAACTACATAAAACATAGCAGTGTCCAGCACATAGTAGATGCTCAGTTAATTTATTATGATGATTATGGATGTTCAACACACACGGGTAGTTAACTACAAACACCATTATTTTCTGAAATTTACATATTTATACCTTATTTTCCCTCAAAAAGATTCATGGCAATCTATCCAAAACTACTACATGTGTACACACACACACACACACACACATTTAAAAAAAAAACAGAAAAAGAATCTAAGACTCATGAAAAGGAGAAGGAAGTAGGTATGTTTACCACTAAAACTGACATAGAAACTTCTGTGCAACCAAGGCAAAAAGTGAAAAGCAGTAAGTTGCATAATGCTTATTTGGTAAAAGGCAACATAACAATTCTTCAAAATAGATAAATTTTCCTCTGACACTGAATCCTAAAATGAGTATACCATGTGGGCACCTCGTACAAAGCACATTTGGGATTGCCAGATCAGTGACTTCAACAATAGTATCATGGTAAATGCAAATACTTTCTTCATATAGTTGTTTCTTGTAGCCACTATCAATAAAAGCTAAGGACATAACATGAAAGCTCATTTTGTAAAGGCAATTCTACTGGACCCTAAAGTAATATGAATAAAGCTGCTATGAACATTCCTAAACAAGTCTAAAGACTTGTGGACATACTATGTTTGCTACTACAACTACACAACTTAATGAAATAATGTAGAAACTGATGAAATATGAGTAAAAATAAAGAGTGGGAGAGAGAGAGAGTTGTTATTCTTATGAAAACTAAGTTGAAAATCAAAGATACTTGTTGAAAATGACTAGCTAAGATACACTGCTATTGAGTTAATTATGAGTAAGAAAATAGCCTATAGGGGAAAGTCATAGAAATCTAAAGACTGTACCTAGATTGTTTTACAAGTGTAGTCAAGACGTTTCCCACTTTAAAGAAACTAAACCTGGACATCTTAGATGATATGTTATGTGCATGGTGGTTTATGTAACAAAATGATGGACACGTCTTCCTTTCTCCTGAGTGAAAACATAGGCGTTGAATGGCTGGGTCATTAGACCCATTTTGTTTGTCCAGTCACCTGTCAATGGGCATTTGGGTTGTTTCCAATTTGGTGCTATTATGGATGAAACGTGCTATGAACTTGTACACGTCTTTGTGTGGGCATGTATTTTCATTTCATCTAGGTGAATATCTAGGGGTACAATGGTTAGGGTTTTTTTTTTTTTTGAGAGAGAGACAGTATACATATGTAAAGCTTGCTAGTGTGAAAAGCCATCAAATAATTTCATTCATAGAACCTGTCAGAGAATGATGGGGGAAATCAGGGCAAAGAAGAAAGCTAGTCTAAGAAACAAGAGACCAAGAATGTGGCCAGAAAGACAAGTCATCAAATAATAAATCCGTGGACAGATAATGCAGAGAAGTGTGGGAGGAATCTGGGATGTTGAGGGCAAAACCACGCAGAATTTAGGGGCTGAAAGGGACATATCTTCAGTAGAGACAACCCTGAGAAACAAATGAGGAATTCGTTTGGACCACTATCTCACCTGCTGTCTGCGGCAATCTCTGCTTTAAGTCACAGATTCCCATCATTTCGTTTCTTCCCCATCCCACTCCCTCGTAGGACCTCGTAGCTCGTAGGACCGCTACTCCTACCTACAGAAACTACACATCCCAGAATGCAACACGCGTCCTCCGTGAACAAGCTCTCCTCTCGGCCATCAACTCATGGACTACAATTCCCAGGATGCAACGCGACCCCCTTCCCACCGCAAGAAAGACAGGAGAGTGCCAGGATATTAGGCCCGGAGAGTCCACTCCCAGCTCACCTCGGAGCTCCGGGAGCCCTTCAGCACCTGCTTGGTGAGCGCGATCACGTCAGTACCACAGGTGTTCACCTTCTCTGTGAGAAGCCCCTTCACGGACTGACCGAATCGCGCTTGCGAATCTGGGGTCCCAGCCGCCATCACTGCAACCAGTGAACACCTCCCCACGGGCGACGGCGAGTCGTCGGGGCCAAAAGAGCTGCAAAGCGAGGGTGGGGAGAAGACGGTGTCTTTTTTCCTACCGTGGGAAAAGGAAGGAACGCATGCGCCTAGCAGAGGTTACGCTTTGCTAACTTTAAATTCATTTAAAATGCTCAGTTGATATCCTGAAGAAGACAGGGCCCAGGCAAATATCTCTGGAAGGGATAGAGGACAATTTCAGTAAACTCATGGTTTAAAATCAGAAAGCCTGGATTACAGTCCCAATTCTGCCATTTAGTTGTGTGACGGAAAATTATTCAACCTCTGCATCTTGTGTTCCTCATCTGTAAAATAGAATGAATAATGTTAAAGTCTCCAGAGGGTTATGAGAATGAATTAAGATCATTCAATTCAATTTTAACAAACATTTCATGAAAGAGATACCAAACAACTGTACTGCGCTGAGGATAGAGAAAATAATGAGATGCAGTCCTTGTCTGTAATGAACTCCCAGGCTGGGGAGGCATGTAAACAAACTGAAGAACCAGGAAGAACAACCCAACAGAAAAGCTGGCAAAGTCCATAAACAGGCAATTAAAAAAATAAATAAAATAGCCAATAGATATGAAAAATGCTCAACGTCTTATAATTTTTAATGATAAATGACCTCGTTGTTCTATCAAAATCAAACTGATTATCACCTTGAAAAGAATTAACATCTAAAGCGTTTCATGTGGGTCTTTTTCTATTTTAGCTAATGCACAGGAGAGATGAGAATGATAAATTGCCAAATTTTGTGTAAAATCACCTATACTCAGTATCAACATGACTTTCACTTCCAAGTGCCTTGGATTTCATATGTCTCTGATTCTTTCATTTAATTCTTGTTCTTAATCAGCTTCATTGAGGTGTAATTTATGTTCAATAACTACATTCTTTTAAAGTGTACCATTTGATAGATGTGACAGACGTATACACCTGTAAATCACCACAACTATTAAGATGCAGAACATTTTCATCACCCCCACGAGTTTGGAAGTGCTCCTTTGTAGCCCATCACAACAACTGATCAGATCAGGCAACAACTGATCTGCTTTCTAGCACTATAGTTTAATTTGCGTTTCTAGAATTTTATATAAATGGAATCATACAGGAAGTACTTTTTTTGGCCTGGCCTCTTTCTCTCAGCACAACAATTTTGAGAGTCATTCACTTAGTCGTGTGTATCGCTAGTCTGTTCTTTTTATTGCTGAGAAGGATGTCCATTGTATGGCTATATCTCATTTTGTTTATCCACTCACCCGTTGATGGACATTTGGGTTGTTTCCATTTGAGGGCTATTATGAATTAAGCTGCTATGAACATTCATATATAAGTCTCTATGTGAGTTGTTTTCATTTATCTTGAGTAATATCTAGGAGGAGAGTGGCTGGGCCATATGGTAAGTTTAACTTTTGAAGAAACTGCCAAACTATTTATCAAAGTTGTTTACCATTTTGCATTCCCAGTGTAGGAGTCTCCATAAAATACACATAAACTTAGGAAAAGATTGATTGTTCTAGAGCCATGGTAACAAGGAGCCATATGTGGTAGATAGACTAGCCAGTGATAGCTGGCTTCCATAATCCCTATCTCCTGGTGTTCATGCCCTTGTGTGATTCCCCTCTCTTACTTGTGGGCAGGACATGTGACTTACTTCTAAACCAATAGTATATGCATAAGTGATGGGAGATATGTGATTACATGTACATGATTATGTGATTCTATTACATAAGATTGTAAGGCTCATCTTGCTGGAGTCTCTCCCTTTCTGGTTGTGAGGAAGCAAGTGGCCATGTTGGAGAAGTCCATGTGGCAAGGAACTGCAAGCATCATCTAGTCCCTGAGAGCTGAGCTCCAGCTGACAGCCAGCAAAAAAAAATGAGGCTCTCAGTCAAACAACCAAAAGGAACTGAGTGCTACTAATAACTAGGCAAGTGGGGAAGCAGATCTTTCCTATGTTGAGCCTCCAGATGAGAACCTGGCCCTGGCACCTTGATTTCACCCTTCTGAAACACGAAGTATATGGCCCAGAAAAGCTGTTCTTGGATTCCTGGCCCACAAAAACAATAAAATAATAAATGTGTGTTGTTTAAGCCGCTAAGCTTATGATACTGTTGTTACACAGCAATAGAAGACTGATATACCACCAGAACTTGTTTGAAATCTGTTCAGTTAATGACAGCTCACCTCAGTAAATCCCTTTTGCACATCAAGCACTCAGGGTGTCCTGCACTTTTGAAAGTTACTCGTTCAAGGACAGATTCACGCCAAGAATCACCCCTCAGAGTGCCAATCAATCAAATAATAGCCTCCCCTCAAGTAATGTCCTTCTACAGAAGATATCGACCCTCTTGGGTCTGTCTGTCAATCCCTGAAGTCCATGCTTCTCAAAAACTCTAATATGATCAGGTCTACTGTGCCTAGAGAGACAGCCTGCTCTCCTTCATTATAATAAACAACAAATTCAGTTTAATCTCTATTTTATATAGTGAGTTGTATTCTTACCATTGACAGCTCTAGAGATTCCACCAAAATCATTTTGAAGATCTTTACTTGGCAACATTCCAGGGACCTCAGACCAACACATGCACTCATTGGACCCCTTGTGCCCAAGCTCTGCCCTTTGATCAACTATCACAAGAGAGGATCTCAACAAGAATTTGAATTCTAACTAGTTTCATTGAGCTCATGTTGCTGAATTTAGTTTGTTATCCAACAATATGTAACCAAATAGATCTTTGTATAAGGTCATTGGGCTCAGGTCTTTGCATAAGGCAATTAGGTCTGGATCTTTGGATTAAGTCCTTAGATCTTTGGGTTTGGAGATGCACCATTTAGTTCTTAATTCTAGGTCTTTGCATAATGTTATAAGACCTTATTTTTCGGTGGTATATATTGTTTAAGAAATATTTTTGTCATTAACATGATTATTCTGCTGCTTCCCTTGCTTTTACTCTTGTCTCTACATACAGTTATGTTTTGAGGGTTTTTCCTTTTTCCAGGGTTATCTTGTTTTTTTGAATGTGTACGGATTATATAGGAAGGGGATCAAGTCATAGGCAGATAGTCTCCAACCCAATCCAGGCTGGCCCTTGCAAGTTAATGGTTGAGGTCTGTTAGACTGGAGACTGGCTAATGTTACTGCATTTAGTGAACCATCCTTACATTTCAGAATAAATCCCACTTGATCATGATGTATAATCCTTTTAAGATGCAGCTGAATTCTGTCAGCTAGAATTTTGGGATTTTTGCATTAACATTCACAAGGGATATTGTTCTGTAGCTTTATTCTCTTGTAGTGTCCTTATCTGGCTTTGATAGAAGGGTAATACTGGCCTCACAGAATGAGTTCCAAAGTATTCCCTCCTCTTCAAACTTTTGGAGAACTTTGAGAAGGATTCATGTTAGTTCGTTAAATGTTTGGTAGAATTCTCCAGGGAAGCCGTCAGGCCCAGGGCTTTTTTTCTCCTGGGGGATTTTTGATTACTGATTCAATCTCCTTATTAGTTATAGGACTAGTTCGATTTTTCTATTTCTTCATAATTTAATCTTGGTAGATTTTGTGGTTCTAGGTTCCAGTTCATCTGGTTACCCAATTTGTTGGGATCCAATTGTTTATAGTATTCCAATCCTTTTTATTTCTGTAGAACTGGTGTTAATGTCTCCACTTTCATTTCTGACTTTGGTAATGTGTGTCTTTACAGCTTTGTCCCCACCTCTTTCTGTTGTTGATATCACAAAATTCATCTTTATACATTGTGTGCCCAAGAATATAAGCTAATGATTTTTAAAAATGCATTAGTCTCAAATTGTGTAGAAAACAAGATTTGGAGTGAGAAACCAAATTATAGTAATACTAGCTTTTACAGTAATTTTTACTTTAGTCTCTTAAATCATGTAGAAAAGTATAGTTACAAACTATTGTTACATTAACACTAGCTTTTATAATTGCCCATGTATTTACCTTTACTGTGATACTTATTTCTCTGTGTGGCTTCGAGTTACTGTCTAGTGCCCTTTCACTTCACAGGACTCCCTTGAGCATTTCCTGCAGGACAGGTCTGATGGTCACAAACTCCCTCAGCTTTTATTCACCTGGGAAAGTCTTGATTTCTCCCTCACTCTTGGAGGACGGTTTTGCAGGACATAGGATTCTCATTTGATAGTTTTTTTCTTTTCTCTTTTAGCACTTTGATTATTTTGGCTCACTGTCTTGTGGCCACTAAAGTTTCCAAGAGAAATTCTGATAATCTTGTTGAGGACTCCTTGTATGTGATGATCCATTTCTCCCTTGCACTTTCAAAATTCTCTTTCTTTGTCTTTTGAAAGTTTGATTATAACGTGTCTTGGGTGGGTCTCTGAGTTCTTCTTACTTGGAGTTTATTGAACTCCAGATGTTTATATTCATGTATTTCATTAAATTTTGGGAGTTTTCAGTCATCATTTCATCAAATATTCTCTCTGCCCTTTTCTCTCTCTCTCTCTCTCTCTCTCTCTCCCTCTCCTCCTTCTGGGACATCCACCATGCATGTGTTGGTCTGCTTAGTTTCTTAGGCTGTTTGCTTTTCTTATATCTTTTTTCTTTTCTTCAGACTCAGTAATTTCTATTGTCCTATCTTCAAGGGGCACTGAATCTTTTGTCTGTTTAAATCTCCTTTCACTCTTTCTAATGAATTTTTCATTTCAATTATTGTACTTTTCAGCTCCACAATTTCTTTTTGGTTCTTTGGTTTTCTATCTCTTTATTGATATTTCCATTTTGTTCACACATTGTTTTCTTGACTTTTTCCATCTCTTCCTTTAGTCCTTTGGACATCTTTAATTTAAGACAGTTACTTTGAAGCCTTTGTCTAGTATGTCAGCCATTAGGTCTTTTTCAGGAAAGATTTCTGATTTATTTTATTCCTTTGAATGGGTCATACTTTCCCAATTCTTTCATATGGCTTGTGATTTTTTTTTAAATGAACACTGGACTTTTGAATTTAATGATGTAGTAACTCTGGAAATCAGATTTTCCCCTTCTCCAGGGTTTGCTTATTGTGATTATTGTTTGTTTTTGTTTTTAACTTGTAGATTGTCTCTTTGCTGAGGATCAGCCTGAGGTGTAAATTTAAGGCCTTCCCACGTCTTTTCTGAGCTTTTCCCTGGCCATGCACAGTCACTTTATAATTTTCTCCATATATGCAGTTAAATGTCTTTGAATGTCATAGTCTTTAATGCCTGGCTTGAGACAGGGTGAAAAATGAAAGATGATGGGGGTGGGGTGGGGTGGGGTGGGGGAAGTGTGAAAAGGGCTCTGGCCTTTTAAATCCCCTGGAAGTCACTTCAACCAGGAGGGAAGGGGCTGTGACAGAGTCAGGAGGCACAGCAGCAATGGCTGCCCACCTCCCTGTCTACACTCTGTGACCAGAGGCAGCAGTCGGTCAGAGCAGAGATCCCCAATATTTGGAGGACAGGGCCCTCTTTGCCCACCTTAGCTCCCAGAGCTGTGAGCAGCTGTTCCAGGAACACATGCACAATTGCCTGCCAGGGGGCTTGGGCTGGGGGCTGGGGGGCTCCTACTGTGGTAAGAGCCGGAACTGACTGAAATTCACCACAGTTTACCGTCTAAGTCTTCCCCTGGAAGTCACACACCTTCAGAGTTCCAAAATAGTTAAATCCGACAGATTCTGCCAATGCAGCTGTTGTCTAGGTGGAGAGAAATCCCTGGTGCTTCGTAGATGGCCGTCTTCCCAGAATCCTCTCCCCAACTTAGTTTCTCTTTCTAATTGAAGTATAGTTGATTTACAGTGTTTCAGGTGTACAACAAAGTGATTCAAAGTGATTATACATATCTATTCTCTTTCAGATTCTTGTCCATTATAGTTTATTATAAGATATTGCATTAGTTCCCTGTGCTATATAGTAGGTCCTTCTTGTTTATCTATTTTATATATAGAAGAGTATACCTGTTAATCCCAAACTTCTAATTTATCCCCCACCTCCCAACCTTTCCCTGTTGGTAACCATACATTTGTTTTCTATGTCTGAGTCTAATTCTGCTTTGTAAAAGGTTACTTTGTATCATTTCTTTAGATTCCACGTATTAGTCATATCATATGATATTTGTCTTTGTCTGACTTACTTCACTTAGTATGACGATCTCTATGTCCATTCATGTTGCTGCAAATGGCATTATTTCATTCTTCTCCCATTTTTTTTAATTTAAAAATTTTAGGGGGGGTAATTAGGTTTTTATCTATTTATTTTTAATGGAGCTACTGGGGATTGAATCCAGGACCTTGTGCATGCTAGGCACATGCTCTACCACTGAGCTATTCCCCCACCCCACATTTAGTTTGATAAATACTCACTCATCAGAACTTAACTGGGTGCTTTCCTTCTCCCTAGCCAGAATGGACACAGTGAAGGGCTTTAGACATGTGGGAGATACCACCTCTGACTGTAAGAGCACTGTCTCATAAGGCAGTATCTCAGTTATCTTCTGCTGCCTAACAAACCACCCCAAACTCAGTGGCTTAAAATAACCATTTTATTGGTCATGGTGCTGCAGCTCAGGGATTTATCACGGGTGGCTTATCTCTGCTCCAGTGACGTTTGCTGGGCTCACTCATGTGGCTGCGTTCACCTGGTTGGGGAAAGGGAAGAGGTGGCCTCACTCACGTGTCTGTGGCCTTGCTGCTGGCTGTCACCAGGAGTGCCACAGTTCTCTTCCCTGTGTCCTCCCTTGCCACGTGGTCACTCTTCCTCAGGTCCTGTCTCTCCACGTGACCTTCTCTCCAGGAGGATAGGCTGAGCTTCTTTACCTGGTATCTGGTTTCCCAGAGAGAGTGGCCCAGACTGGCAGGGCAGTCACTCGTGAAGATTCTGTGGATCAGAACGAGTCACACGGCAGCTCAGGTTCAAGTAGAGACGAAATAGACTCTACCTCTTGAGGGAGGAGCAGTCCTATGCCTGCAGGTTTAGGAGGAGTTGTGGGTACCTGTCTTTGAAGAAAACCAACTCAGGAGTCTAAAGAGTCACCTCAATCAATATAGATGAAAATATGTGAACTATAATGAAGTTCAAGTTGAATGTGAGATGTTCAGCACACCACACTTTTCCCCTGTTAGAACGTGTGCTCCAAGAAGGCAGGGATTTTTGTGTTTGATTCATTGCTTTATTCCCAGGCCTGAGAGCAGTGAGTGCCTGACTTTGTGATGGAGGCTCAGTGAGTATCTGTTGAAGGAAGGACTGTGGTGAAGGAAGTAGTGGTGGAGGAATTGGTGTAGGACAGCTTCAGCAGAGAAGGCTTCAGAGACAGCGTGAATCTGGAGTCAAGTCTTGAAAAAGAGTGATAAACATGTGTCGGTGTCTTAGAGATAGGGAGACCACAGTTACTCACTCTTTAACAAACATTAATTGAGTGCCTGCCTATGCCAGACGTGAGAAGGAAGAGCCCTTCCCTTGAGGAAGGGGATCCAGCATCTCCTTGTATGGCGTAGAGAAGAGAGGAGTCTTCCTGGGATGGGAGTGGAAGGCTTCAGCATGAGTGGACTCAGATGGGTCTGAGAAAGGAGAGTGTGACTGAAGCATGACTGAAGCTGGGCTGAAGACACCACTAAAGAAGGATGGGTGTCAGGTGTGAGTGAGAAAGCTAGAGAGCTTGAAAATAGCAACCTGCAGGATGTATTTACTAGATAAGTGATGGGGATCGCCTCCTCTAAGTCCTGAAAGTGTGAATCACGTGATCAAAACTCAGTTTGAGAGAGTTTCTGATTATCTGGTGAAAAAAATTTTATCAGTGATCAGGAGTGTGTCAATGGAAGGTCATTCATTATTAGGACAGGTGAATTAATTGACAGTGATTATTCACCTTACTATAGTTACATAGCTTTAGAAATTTACAAAGATTATTGCCATATCCATGCCAGGGAGAAAAGCAAAAATACAAAATTATTAGTATGCAGTAGTATCTTCTTTTCCCCCCTCTGTCTGCATCGGGGCAGAGATCTCTGCCCTTATCTGTGCTGAGTGAACCAGAAGAGTGGCAGATAAAGGAGTTAGAGAAGCATTTTTTCTCTGAGGAACAAAGGCTGGCAGAGAGGACAAGGCAGGTTAGCTGGGGTGGAACTGGGGGAAGGCATCCCTGGCTCCATTCCCGAGAGGTGGGACTGCAGGGGATGGTGATGTGGGAAGGGCATTTATAGTCCTGGTGCCCTGAGTTGTTAGGCCCCGTAAGAAGCCTCCTAGAAGGAATTGCTAGGGTTTGTTTGGTGATTGTTTTAAGTTTCTTGTTTTGTTTTGCAGGGACAAGGTTCTTCTTGACAGTGTTGTTAATCGCTGTACTGAAACTGGCGTCAAGATGGCCCAGTCTGTTGTGAATGTTAGCTTCTTTGGTTCAACATTAGGTAAACAGGAGTAATTTTCAAGTCCCCCTTCTCTGAGTAACTTCTGTCCGTGTAGACAAGCAAACCACTGGCAACACGTCAGGATGAGAAGGGGAAACTTCCATTATCTTCTTGGTCATCTTGAACAGCTCCTGAAGAAAATTACTCATCATTCAGTAAGTAACTTTAGATAACATCTTATCTAAAAACTTAGCTGTAGTCTTTCATTTTCTTCCCTCTTTTTCTGAGGCTACCGTAGCAATTTTTTTTTTTAAATTGAGGCTTGCCTGGTATATGCCAGGGAAGAAAAAAATACGTGGATTCTTAGTTGAAGTGAGTTGTGACTAACTACACTAAGAAGATGAAATGCTAAAGATACTTCGGGGTTTTTTTTTTAATATCCTCTTCACTCACTTGTTAAACTCTGGGGTTCCTGGTTCACTGAAGGTAATTAGTGACGGTGTGAAGAGTGTCATTTAAAATAACAGTCGTAACAGTCCCTTACATTTCATGTCCATTGAGCTTTCAAGTAGATGGGGCACAAGGCCAGTCAGGGAGGTGAGGAGAGAATAAGTTCAACTCCCAATCTAGAACACTCCACACCGACCGTTAATACTGGGGTTTATAATGCAGAGGAACAATCTTTAGTGTAATCTCGCTCCTCTTCCTAGCCCTTCCCCCTCTTTGATCTGTGAGGTGTGAGGGGTTATCTCCATCCCTTCCTTAATGTGCAGAGCCTTGAATGGTTATTTGAGGGTGTGGAGCTTTAAAGTTCTTTGCAGAAATCTACCTTCTTCTTTCTTGTACCTCATCCTCCAGCCAAATGGACAACTTGCATTATTGTTGGAGAGTAAGACCAGATCGCCCTTTTCAAGACTGAGGTCTGTCAGGAAAGAAGAAAACTCTCCTCTACCCTTCTACGTTCTTCTGGCTGGTCTAAGAACTAAACTGACATTGAGGTGGGAAGCCCCATAAAAAAGACTGGCAGGACCCCCAGGCAGGGCCACTACTCTCCTGCCAGCACCATCGGGTTCCCTGGCCCAGCGGTTCTATCCCACTTTTTGCCTCTGAAATGGCTTACTTCTAGGAAAGTGGAACTTACCCCTAAAATTCTATTGGTTCCCTGAGCTAACTCCTGATTGGTCTATTTGTAGTACTATATTTGCATGGAGGTCACTCCTGATTGGTTCTCTCACTCCTGACTGGTCCATTTCCCTTACTCCTGATTGGTTATTTCTCTCCTGATCGGTCCATTTCTACAAAGCTTGTTCCTAATTAGTCAACGTTTGTTATACCTTATTTGCATATAATGTTGCAAAGTGTAAACTGGCAGCTGTGTAAACCTACAGATGGGGTCCAGAGCTTGGAGTGTTAACTCCTCTGGGCCCACTGCTGTAATAAACCTGAGTTCTCCAACTCTCGGAGTGCTGCATGGTCTCTTGCCCAGATTCAGGTTGCTGTCACAACTAAGCAGTAACACCGAGCTGTAACACTGAGCTGTAACACACTTTTCTGCAACACCATGAGATAGATTAACAGGAGAAAATCAAATTTAACCTCATACATATGGGAATCCACACACTTGAGAGGGTCAGAGACAGAAAGGTAAAAGGAGGTATATGTGCCACCCTGAACTAAGGAACAGGATAGAGCCTGGGGCTTCCAAGGACAGGAGGGTCATTCAGAAGACAAGTAGAGCAGAGGTTTGGTAATTAGATGTTTGTTCTGCCATGGGGATGGGACCACTTAGACAAATTTTATTTCTGGTAATTACCTTTTCTGGGAAAAATCCCCAATTTAAATTCTTCTAGGTAGTTAAGAAAATGGCAGGTGTTTCTCTGGAAACTGCAGGGTCTCTTGCCTTCAGTTCAAACCAAGCCTCATGCAAAAGTAGCACATTTGTCAGAGGCTGTTCTGAACCTCTTCAGAACCTGTTTTTATATTTTGCATTGTGAGCCCAGGAAACTTTAATTTTGAAAGAATGTGTCTTTTTTCTTTACTTTGTCTCCCTCATGAAATCATTTCTAGCTAAACTGAATGGAAATAATTAATGGAAGAAAATAAAACTTACATTAAAATGGATTTCTGTTTTTATAAATTCTTTTGGATTACTTCTTCACTTCCTTTTTAAATTGTGGTATATGATCTCATGATTTGAACTGTGACATCTAATTTCCTCCATTATGCTGATCTCCCACTTTTTTTGTACTTGTTTTGCTCAACTCTTAGAATTTTGATTACGTTATTTCTTGAATTCCATTATGTAATAAAGCCATGCTAACTTGAAATCGTTGGAGTAGCTGGAAGGCCAGTCTAAATTAGATTAAAATCTTAAATACAGTATGTTTCAAGGAATGTTGTATTATCACTTTTGTCTACATACATGCATTAAAAACTTAAGTCATGTTACTTAGCATGCTTTGTAAGGAATGTGCAATTACCTGAGCCTTTGTTTTGGATGTAAATGGATACTTCTAAGTGCCTGAGGCTCCGCTGAAGGAATTCTTAATAGTTGAACTAGTAACCCTTAAAATCTTGGTTATACTCTTATTTAGTGAACATTTAATTTTTTTTTTCTCATAGATAGGGTAAAGTACATTTAACTCAGCTACATGAACTATTACATTATTAATAAGCAAACTGGAGCTACTAGGACTTTTTTTAAGAGAAACTCTACAATGCCCTCCATGTACCTGTGCATTTACATGACCATTATACCTGCAAAATACATACTGCTGTATGTACATCTGTAATCCCTGAGCAGAGCACGTATTTGTGGACAATGGAGGAAATGATTTTCGGGTGTAAACTAGACTAAGCTTTCTGAGGGCAGGAATCGTGTCCCTTGGGATTCCTCCTCCAAACTAAACATATTTGCCAAAGGCTTTGCTTTGGTACCCACCTTAGTGGAGGGGGGAGTCTTTATGAGGAGCAGCTCCAATTCCTTTCTGCCTTTCTGTTTGGGTGCCGTTGAATAGGGGGGGAGTATGTGTCCGGGGGGAGTATGTGTCCGGGGGGAATATGTGTCCAGCGGAAGGCAGGGAGGTTGGGCTGCGCACTGTCTACCTCCTTGTGAGTGGGAGTGTGACTCCTTGCCTGCCCCTGATCCTCTGGACTCGCCACATCATAACTACAGTAGTTAATAGCAAGGGCTTTGGTATCAGCCCTGAATTTGAACCTCTGTGCTGTCTTTTTCCAGCTGTGGGATCTGTCTTGAACAGACCTAGTTAATCTCTCCAAATTTCAGTTTCCTGACCAAGAAAATGAGGATCATAATTACATCCTCACCAGATACATGTAGTCTAGGAAGGACTTTTCATTTGTTTGTTAGGGGTGAGGTAACTAGGTTTACTTATTTATTTTTCAGAGAAGGTACTGGGGATTGAACCTAGGACCTTGTGCATGCCAAGCACATGCCCTACCACTTGAGCTATACCCTCCTCCCAAGGAAGGACTTCTGATAGTGGCAAACAGGTGATTCTTGCCCTACAAATGGGTGGATCAGTTTATCTTGTACCTCGTACAACCAGCCTTTCTGAAAAAGACCTTTTCAACCAAAATTACATTTGGCCCTCTGCAACCACAGGATCAGCAGCTGTGGATGTAATCAACCTTAGATAGAAAATATTCATGGAAAACAAATTCCAGAACGTTCCAAAAAGTAAAACTTGAATTTGCCTTAGGCCAGCAACTATTTATACACATTCACATTGTATTAGGTATTATAAGTAATCAAGAGCTATTTTAAAGTATAGAGGAGGATATGTGTAGGTTCTATGCAAATACTATGCCATTTTATGTAAAGGACTTGAGAATCCATAGATTTTGATTCCCATGGGGGTCCTGGAACCAATACCCCATGGATACTTGAGGATTTTTTTTTAAATTTTGAAATGGTAGCCTTATTTTTTACAAATTAATTAAAATGTAAATATTTGAGGGGGAGGGTATAGCTCAGTGGTAGAGCTCATGCTCAGCATGCACAAGGTCTTGGGTTCAATCCCCAGTACCTCTATTAAAACAAACAAATAACCTAATTACTCCCCCCAGCAAATGTAAACATTTTAATAAACTAAGATTTTTCAGCAATCAGATGATAGATGTATGACTGATGTCCCAAGATGAAAAGCAAAATGTACAGCCAGACTGCAATGTGACTTGGACTATTAAATCAGCACCTGAGACTACTGTCCAGCTTTGTTCATGATGGTGCAGAGGCAAGTTCTCAAAAAGAGTTTGATTAGCCTAACTCAGTCTGAGAACTGATTCCCCTTCAACCATATCCTTCTTTTCCAGTCAGGGTCACAAGACACAAATGCAAAAACCATGGGTGATGTCAGATGAGTGCGGGAGGCTATGATTGACATCTCTAGTATAGGAGTCATCCATTTCTAAACTCTAGGAGGGTCAAGAGCAGTATCTATTTCTTAAAGGTTGATAGAAAACATTGGTAGAAAAATGACCATTTAAAAAAAAAGATTGAATATTGATGATAGATAAAACCTTGAGAAGGGTGAGATCATCCAGGGAGAATGTAGATGGAGAAGGGCCAAGGACAGACTACTAGGGAACCTTGAAATCCATGAGATGACAGTGGGAACAAGAAGAGGAACAAAAGAACTACCAAGAATGCAGAGCTATGTGATATTTCATATTAGAGGGTTTAAAGACAATGAAAATAATCAATAATGCTAATGGAGAGTTTTTATAAGAGAAGGTCTGAAAGCAGCTACATGTAAAAGAATGAAATTAGAACATTTTCTAACACCATGTACAAAAATAAATTCAAAATGGATTAAAGACCTAAATGTAAGACTGGAAACCATGAAACTTCTAGGAGAAAACACAGGCAAACACTCTTTGACATAAAACATAGCAATGTTTTTGGATCTGTCTCCTAAGGCAAAGGAAACAAAAGCAAAAATAAATAAATGGGGCCTAATTAAACTTAAAGGCTTTTGCACAGCAAAGGAAACCAACAAAAGGAAAAGACAATGTACTGATTTGAAGAAAATATTTGCAAATGATATGACTGATAAGGGGTTAATATCCAAAATACATAAATAGCTCATACAACTTAACATCAAAAAAAAAAAACTCAATTAAAACTTGGACAGAAGACCTGAATAGATATTTTTCCAAAGAAGGCATATAGATGGCCAATTGGCAGATGAAAAGATGCTCAACATTGTTAATCATTAGAGGAAAGCAAACTAAAACCACAATCACCTCACATCTGCAGAATGGCTATCATCAAAAAGATCACAGATAACTAATGTTGTCAAACAAATGTTGGTAGGAATGTAAATTGGTTCAGCCACTGTGGACAACAGTATGGAGGTTCCAAAAAAACTAAAATAGAGCTACCATATGATCCAGCAATTCTATTTCCTGGGTACATATCTGAAAAAAAAGAAAGAAAGAAAGAAAAGAAAACACTAATTTGAAAAGATACTTGCACCTCATTGTTCATAGCAGCATTATTTACAATAGCCAAGACATGGAAGCAACTTAAGTGTCCATCAACTGATGAATGGATAAAGAAGATGTGGTATACTTGGAATAATATTCAGCAATAAAAAGAATGAAATTTTGTCATTTGCAACAACATGGATAGACTTGGAGGATATTATGCTAAGTGAAATAAGTCAGACAGAGAAAGACATATGACATCACATATAGGTAGAAACTGAAAAATAAAACAAACTAGTGAATATGACAAAAAAAAGATTCACAGATATAAACAACAAACTATTGGTTATCAGTAGGGAGATGGAAGTAGGGAGGGGCAAAATGGGGGCAAGGGATTAAGAGGTACAAACCACTACATATAAAATAAGCTATGAGGATATATTGTACAGCACAGGGAATATAGCCAACATTATATATGGAGTATAACCTTTACAAACTATAATAACTATAAATGCAGTATAACCTTTAAAATTTTTGAGTCATGTTATATACCTGAAACTAATATAATATTGTACATCAATTATACCTCAATTTTTAAATAAATAAATAAGTATAGAAATAAATAAATGAAGGTCTGAAAGACATCCGATGGATTTGGCATTGGGTGGGGTCAGAGGCTAAACTGTAATGAGTGTACAATGAACGGAGAATAAGATAGAGACACAAGTGTTTATTATCTTATTCTAAAAAGAAGTCTGATTGAAAATGGGAGGAGAGAAATTAAAGGGGAACATTACATTAGTGGAGGATTTTAAAATTTTAATTAGGGTAAAAGTCTTGAGCATATTTGTCAGCTGAGGAGAAGGGGCCAACAGAGGATGAATTGAAGATGCTGGAGGAAAATGATAAATGAAACAAGAGTCTGTAGGAGGTCTGAAGGATCAAGGTCAAGTGTGCAGATGGAGGCTTCAATTATTAAAAAAAAATACATTGTTTAACATAGTCAGTTGATACAACTTTTATCTGTTCTTCTCTTCCCTTTTTCTTTTTTTTTTTTTTCATGTTTAACTCAACTTTGAGATGGGTAATGCATTCACATGATTCAACATTTTAAAAGGTCCTAAAGCGTAGGCACTGAAGTCTTCCTCGCACCACCACCCTACCCCTAGCTTCTTCTTTCTTTTTTTAATTTGTTTTTGGAGGGGAGCAGGTAATTAGGTTTGTTTGTTTGTTTTACTGGGGATTGAACCTAGGACCATATGCACGCTAGGCATGAACTCTACCATTGAACTATACCTCCCTCCCAACATCTTAATTCTTAATTCTTCTTCCCATAGACAACCAAATTCATGAGCTGCTTGTGCATCCTTCCAGAGATACTTTATGCATACACAAGCGAAAAATTATATATATATATATATACACACTCCCTTTTTTACACAAATGGAGGCATTCAATACATGTCATTCTTACTTTCGTTTTTTTTAACCTAACAATATATACGAGAAATATTTCCATAATAAGCGTATAAGGTGTTTCCTCATTTTTCTGACTGCATTTTATTCCAGTCTCTTATTTAGGGAGGATGTATTATTGGTGATTATAAACATTGCTGAAGTGTATTTGTTTTGTACATTGAACTGTGAAACATCTGCAGGATAAAGTCCTAGAATTGGAATAGTTGGTTCAAAAGGTACCTACATAGAAAATTTCAATCTGAAAGGAATGAAATCTTGCCATTTGTGACAACATGGTTGGACCTAGTAGGTATTATGCCAAATGAAATAATCAGACAGAGAAAGACAAAAATGATTTACTTATATGTGAAACCTAAAAAACAAAAAGCAGAAACAGAGTCATAGATACAGAGAACAAACAGGTGGTTGCCAGAGGGGAGGGAGATAAGAGGAAGAAAGAAAGTGAGGGAGATTAAGGGGTACAAACTTCCAGCTGCAAAATACATGAGTCACAGGTATGAGATGTACAGTGTTGGGAATATAGCCAATAATTAAGTAACATCTTTATATGGTGACAGATGGTAATTAGAAATACTGTGTTGATCATTTTGAAATGTATAAAAATATCGAATCACTATGCTGTTTAACAGGAACTAATATAGTGCTGTAGGTCAATTATACTTCAAAAATAAACAAACTCACAGAAAAAGAGACCAGATTTGTGGTTATCAGATGTGAGAGGGGAGAGTAGATGAAGGCAGCCAAAAGGTATAAACTTACAGATATAAGATAAATAAGTCCTAGGGATGTAATGTGCAACATAATAAATATAACTAACATTACTCTGTTATATATGAAAGTTATTAAGAGAGTAAGTCCTGAGTTCTCATTACAAGGAAAAAAATATTTTCTATTTTTAAAATTTGTATCTATATGAGCTGATGTATATTCACTAAATTTATTGTGATAATTGTGTCATGATGTATTTAAGTCAAATCATTATGTTGTATACCTTAAATTTATACAGTGCTGTATGTCAATTACATCTCAATAAAACTGGAAGACAAAAAGAAAAAGGACAGCAAGGGAAGATCTGTCCTCAGAGAAGAGCCCAGTTTAGGTAGGGCAGGAGGTAGAGAGAACCAAGATAAGGAAGAAAGTTAAGGAAGTATGCTCATTCTAGAAAGAGACAATACCAGAGGGGTCAGTGAAAAGTTTTTGAGAGAGGGAGAAGCAATTCAATGATGAGTGGAGTAAAAGAATCACAAAGCAAGATGGGGATGGGACTAAGTGAGGATACAGGGAAACCCTGAGCCAGGTGAAGTCAAATGGGAGAAGTTGGGAGAAGCTGATGCAAGGTATGGATCCTCTAACCAGAAAAAAATATATATTTATCTATACATGCAAGTGTTGCATGCAATCTCAGATAGGTCACAACTCCACAGATACCCAACTTTTTAAAGTAAACTTTTCGTTGTAGTATAACATACAAATAATTGGTGTCCCACTCAAAGTGTACGAACATCCCTGTGTTACCAGAAACCAGATCAAGAAGCAGAACATCACCTGCTCCCCAGAAGCCCCACCTCAAGTCCTCTTTAAGTCACTAACCACCCACAAGGGTAGCCACTATCCTGACTTCTATAGCCATAGATAAGTTTGATGTATTTCTGAATTTTATATAAATAAAATCATACACTATGCATTCTTATAAGTCTAGTTTCTTCACTCATTATGTTTGTGAGGGTCATCCATGTTGGTGTGTATGGTTGCAGTTCATTTTCCTCTACATATTCCTCTACATGATGTATGACAATTTATCCATTGTGCAATCCATAAAAATTTGGGTTTTTCCTAGTTTGGGAGTATTACAAACAGTGCTGCTATGAACACTGTTGAACATGCCTTTTGGTGAACATTTGTACACATTCTGTTGGTTATATTCCTAAGAATGGATTTCCTAGGTCATAGGTTCAGCTCTAGTAGATAACAGGTCTTATCTTTTTGACAAGGAACAAGGAAACAGGGATACAAGGGAAGTGGAATTCATACAAGGTTTCAGTCTGAATTCTAGCTTAAAGTTATACAAGATGTTTTGCACTGATCACTTATCAACACTGAGAACAAAATAAAACAACAGTAAGCAAAGACTTGATGAATAAACCCAAAGGGAGATTTTTTGTGGGGGTAGAATTATGTTTTTATTTACCTTTTGATGGAGGTACTGGGGATTGAACCCAGAACCCTGTGCATGCTAGGCACACACTCTACCACTGAGCTATACCCTCCCCTCCTTCAAAGGGAGATTCTTTGAGAAGATTAATAAAACTTCTATCAAGTCAAGAAAAAAAATAGAAAATAGAAAATTTTAAGAATCATTAATTACCAAAATTGACTCAGGAATACTTAGAAGAGTTGAAGAGACCAAAACTATTGAAGACATTCAACAATCAAGTTAGAGAATTCTCTCTCAAAAAAATGCACTGGGAGGGAGGGAATAGTCAGCAGTAGAGTGTGTGCTTAGCATGCAGGAGGTCCTGGGTTCAATCCCCAGTACTCCCTTAAAAATAATAAATTAAATAAAAACTTAATTATCTCCCCCCCCAAAATTAATTAATTAATTAATTTAAAAAACTCACTAGGATCTGACATTTTTCACAGTCACCTGTTTTTGTGAGATCTTCAAAGAATATGTAATTCCTATGCTATTTAATCTGCTTTACGACATAGAAAAAGATTGAAAGTTTCTCCAACAACTTTATATAACTAGTAAAATCATAATACCAAAACTTGACAAGGCATAAATTTTTCATATGACTAGAGATGCAAAAGAAAGAAAATCCTAAGTAAATTATAAAGAGAACCCAATTCTGTATTAAAAGAAGACACTCTGGATAAATTAGTATTAGTCTAAGAGTGGTTGGATACCAAGAAATCCACTAAAATAATGCATCTCATACATAATTCAGCATTTGTCAGAAGTCCTTAAAATAGGTATGCAAAGCCTTTGACCAACAGTTCCACTTTTAGGATTCTATCCTAAGAAAATATTAACAGTTCTGGCAAAGGTTTCACCACAAGGCTGTTCCTTAGTGTTGTTTGTATCAACAACAAAGACAAAAACAGAAACAACTTAAAATGTTCAATAATATAATATAGGGTCAGTTAAGCTATGCTGTACATATGATATACATATGACAATAAAAATAATATACAGCCATTAAAAATAATGTGGTGGAAAAGCCTTTAATAACACACACACACACAAAAATCCATGCCAGGAAAATGCAATATGGCCTCCTGTAGGTTAAAAAATGCACTTCAAAATTTTATTCGAGCTATCTGCATTTTCCAGATTCTTTTGCAATTATCATTTATAACATAGTGATAAGGATGTGAAACAACAATTTTAAAAATGCCCGTTTCTTGTTTGTGATTGGGGGTGAACTATCAGAGAATCACCTTGGCATTCACTTTAGGAACAGAAAGTCCTCAATCATATTTCTCTACCAGCTGGCTGACGCCACTCAGGCCTCTCCCTGGATCACAGGACTCAGGCCCCCTACTTCTTGCCCATCTGTCAAATTTACACAGGATCTCATCCAGTCCACCCTGGCACTGATACCAGACCCACCCTCCTAAAATACCACTGTCCCCTGTCACTTCCCTGCTGCAGAACTTTCAGTAGCTCCTCCATCCTCCCTAGCTTTCCAATTCAGGGCTCCAGAGCCTGACTCAATGTAGCTGTCAGATCTTATTTCTCAGGGACCCCCCCACAGCACACCTCCTTGGCATCTGCAGTCAGGACCATCACCAACCCACACACACCTGCCCCTTTCAGCCTCCACATATTTGACTCTGCTGCTCTCCCTTCCAGCAGTGCCTTTCGTCCCCTTCTCCCCACGCCTCTGCCTAGTAAATAGTCCTAACTCTCCTTCACGGCTTAACTCAAATGCCCTTTCTTTTATGAAGACTACCCCAGCTCACACCCCTGACCATAAATGGCCCTAAAGGTCTGAACCACATTTGAACATCTGAAGTAACAGGCAAACAGACAGTCTGGTTTACAAGGCCTTGTGGACTCATCTTCCTCATGAGGTCCCCTACTTGCTGCCTTCCTACCTAATTCCAGCAGCCCTCACACCAGTCCATACTCCTCAGAGGACGGACACTGGCAGATCACCCCCAGAGAGTGGCAGAGATTCCGTCTCTCCCCTTTGTGAGTTTCGCTCAATGAGTCCTGGTTGCCTGAGGACCCACCTCTCCTATGATGACTGACCCCAGAAGTGTCCACTCCCTGGGGACTGTGACTTTATCTGGTCTTATCAAATCATTGATAAACACTGACTGAGCCACTGAAGTTTTGCTGCAGAAGATGAGGATTTTGTCTGTCAGGAAGAGAGCTCATGGGAGCTCAGAAAAACTAGGAAGCCCATTTTGGTATAATCATGATAAGAGTAAATATTAAATGAGCACTTACTTCATGCCAGCATCACTTTTACATGCCTTGTCTCATTGAATCAAAACAATCTTGAGACGTATATTCCACTATCATTCCCATTATAGAGGAGGAAACTGAAACTTTAAAAAGCTAAGTAACCATAAAATTACTATAGGACGCAGCAATTCCACTCCTAGGTATACAGCCCCCAAGACTGAAAACAAGGACCCGAACAGATACACGTACACCCATGCCCATAGCCACATTATCCACGGCAGCCAAAGGTGGAAACAACCTAAGTGTCCACCAACTGATGAATGGATAGACAATAGGTAGTTTATCCATATACTAGAACATTATTCAGTCATAAAAAGGAATGAAATTCTGATACACACTACAACATGGATGAACCTGAAAAACATTATTCTAAGTGAAATAAGCCAGTCACAAAAGACTCAATGTTACACGATTCCACTTATGTGAAATAGGCATCAAAGTAGATTAGAAGTTACTAGGGGTGGGGGGAGGGGGAAAGGGGAGTTATTGCTTAATGGGTACACATTCTGTTTGGGGTGATGAAAAGTTTTGGAAGTAGATAGTAGTGACAGTTGGACAATACTATATATTTAACATATTTATATTTTAATTTATATTTAACACTACTGAATTATACACTTAAAATGGTAAATTTTATGTTATGTCTATTTGAGCATAATAAATCTTTAAAAAATAAAAAAGGTCATATAGCTAGAAAGTGGTCCTTAGAATTTGAGCCCAAACCTATCTGACTCTAGGGCCCAGGCTCTCAACTCTAGGACTTCACTCCCCCTGGAAAAAAAAAAGCAAATCAGAAGTCAGCAGAGGTGGGTTCTTGTCATCACCACCTTGTGTGACCTTATCCAAGCCTGACCTTTGAAGGCCTTACTTTCTTCAGCTATTAAGATTGGATAGATAAGACTGGACAGAATATCTCTGGCAATCCCTGCTAGTTATAACACTACCGACTGTGTCAGGTGTCCATTGATTGAGAATTTATAACATGGAAAGTCCCAAGCCTTGATTCTGACCCAGATACCACTTGCCTCTGACACACTCTGGAGACACTGATGGACAAGGAGCAAGGGGGAGGGATCAGCGGTCTGCCCCTTACCCAGCCCCTCCCCTAGGGTTTGCCCTGGAGTCAAGCCAGCTCTTGAGGAGGCCTCTACTCCTCTCCTCATTCTGGGAGAGGGCTCAGGCTTGGCTGAGTTCCAGGATAAACTTCCACAAGGCAAGCGATAACATAAAGTCAAGGTGAAGATCTGGGCAGCCCTTAAAAAGGACTCCTTGCACCCTAAAGTGACTGAAGCCACTCCACAGCTGTCTGTCCTGCCTGCCACCCAGCCACTATGTGGGTATTCTTGGCTGTCTTGATGCTCACCCTCGCCTATTTATTTAGGCCCAAGATCAAGGGCCCTCGTGCCAAGTACCCCAAGAGCCTCCCATCCCTGCCCCTGGTGGGCAGCCTGCCGTTCCTCCCTAGACATGGCCACCAGCATGTGAACTTCTTCAAGCTGCAGGGAAAGTATGGCCCCATCTATTCCTTCCGTATCGGTTCCAAGACGACAGTGGTGATCGGCAACTACCAGCTGGCCAAGGAGGTGCTTCTCAAGAAGGGCAAGGAATTCTCCGGGAGGCCCAAATTGGTAAGCAGTACCCATCACCCCTCCTCTCTTACCACCCCCAGGGATGTTCAGCTCTTCAGCCAAGACCATGCCTGGAATGACCCTTCCAGCTCCAATAACCTGTGATTCTTCTAAAAACAGACTAGCGGGGCGGTGGGCGGGGAGCAGCCCCTTGTGCTCCACCTAGCCTCTTCCTAGGCAGGAAGGCTTATAGGAAGACCTCATTTTCTGGGCTTCCCAGGAGGTGGGGTGGGGTGGGACTGGTGGTTGGAGGGGACCAGGGAGCCCTCACAACAGTCCTCTCACCCCTGAACTGGATGATGATCTCTCTGAGCCTAGATGGCCATAATTAACTGACAGAGTGCATGTAAAGTACTTAGCCCAGTGCCCAGTGCAGTAAGTGCTCAATAAATAGCCTTTATGAATGCTATTCTTCCTGTGGAAGATGGGGATAGTGATGGCTGTCCTTGGAAAAGTGTGAGGGAGAGGTACCCTGACTCTCTGAGGGCTGGGGTTGTTACTCCCTGGGGATCTTCCTTGCTGCTCCAGCTCCCTGTGGGGCTGACCCATGGTAGAACTTTGAGAGAGGATCCTGGGGATGGTCCAGCCTACTGAGCTTTCTGTGTTGCACCTGGGGGAGGACAGGAGTGGGAGCTCCCCATCCAGGAACTCTACCAGTGCCCAGTCCCAGCACTCGGCTGCTGCATACTCCCTTGAACATCCCAGGCAGGGCCCCCTCCCCATCCCTGCTCATCTTCGATCAGACCAAGGGTTGACTCATTTTTTCTTGGACCAGACAGTCAGGTCTCACCTCCAGCTTGGCTGAGCTCTTCTCTTCAAGGCAAAGAGGAAGAAGGCATGTAGTCAGGTGGGGCTTGCAGTTCAAAGTGTAGAAGTAGGGGTGCTGGGACCTTTATGGTTTTGGGGGTGCCTTTGGGAAAAGGCAGAATGGCCCATGTCCAGACTGGGTGGACAAGACAGCTGCACTCTCCAGATGTGACCCTGGGGTGGACACACAGTCTGGCAATGGAAGGGTAAACTAAATGGGGCTGAGCTGCTGTGCCGTTAGCAGCCCCCCAACCCTGGAGGGCCCAGGGAAAGGCAGGGGTCTGGGCTGTCCTCAGTCTCTGCAAGCCTGCCTGCCCCTGCTCCCTGGACAGGCACAATTCAGAGCATGCATCTCCTCCACGGCTGCCTTCCCCTGGTCAGAAACTGATGAGAAGAGAGGCCCAGAGGTCACCCTGTCACTGAACTGAATCCCAGGACCCCTACATTCTACTTTGGGGTTCTTTCTTTCTCCTTGCTCTCGCTCTGATGGAGCTGGGAGTAAAGGGGCCTTAGGCCCTGTCCTACCAAGGCCTTACAGTCACGGGGCAGTGGAGCGGGGATGCCTTAAATGGAGGCCAGCATGGCAGGTACCTGCCTGCTTCCTCAGGAAGGGGACCGGGTGCAGGAGGCCCGGGGCAAGGGCAGGTGGATGGCGTCTGATTCTTGTGTTCTTTCCCACTTTCCAAAGTTGACTCTAGACATCCTATCAGAAAATCAAAAGGGCATTGCCTTCGCCGACCACGGTACCCACTGGCAGCTTCATCGGAAGCTGGTGCTGAGCACCTTTTCCCTGTTCAAGGATGGCAACCTGAAGCTGGAGAAGATCAGTGAGTGCCTGGCTGCCTGGGGGCTGCTGGAGGCAGGGAGGGTTGGGGAGGGGAGATGGTGATGGGTGAGTCCACCTAGCGTCTGTTTGGTTACTGCTGCCATCTAGTGGACATCTGCTCTCGGTCCTCAGCTAAAATGGACCCGGGAGGGATGGGGTGAGGGTGCTGCTCAATTCCTGCGCTCACACCTCTCTCTCCCTTCAGTTAATCAGGAAGTCAGTATACTGTGTGATTTCCTGACCACCAAGGATGGACAGTCCGTTGATTTGTCCAGGTCGCTCTCTCAGGCGGTGACCAACATAATCTGCTTTATCTGCTTCAACTACTCCTTCAAGGATGGGGACCCTGTAGTGGACGCATTGCAGGATTTCAGTGACAGGATCCTGGAGGCTCTGAGCAAGACAGCTTTGGCTGACATGTTTCCAGCGGCTAGGGTGAGGATGTGGCCAGCACCCTCCTCCCTACCCCCTACCCCCAACCCCCCCGGCAGATCTCAGCAGACCCTGACTGTGTCCCCGGTCCTTTTTCTAACAGTTCAGCTTCAGACCCATCTTTTTCCTGACCATCTCAGCCACAATGACCGCTGCCTCCTCTGACTCTTAAAAGATTGCCACTTCTCTACTTAAAAAGGTTTAACTTTTAAATCAGGCATTTTAATACTCATGATTGTGGCTCTCATATATTTACCAATTGCCCTGTGCCGGTACTAGCACTCCACATGCATTAATCATGCATTCCCCTTAGAGGTGAGTTTCATTATCCCCAAACAGATGAGAAGACAGGCTTCAAAAAGCTAAGGAACTTATCCAAGTCTTCAGACTCCAGACTATCTTACTACTAAGTAAACCCTCAATCAGTGCTGGATGTTTGAATGGGGAAGGGGAAGTGGAGGCAACTCCCATCTCCCTTGTTTGTAATTGTCCTAGTTGTCACTGATGGTCCTATTCCAGGTCCCAATCCTGCCTTCCATTCCGGCTGAAGGTTGGGATTGGAGTGGGAACTGTCCAGAGACAGAAAAGTAGGATTTGACATTTCTACTTTGCAGATTTTCCCCAGCAAAACCTTGGAAGATATGAAGAAGTGTGTTAACATGAGAAATGAATTGCTAGGAGGAATCTTCGAAAAGTGTAAGGTAGGTGATGGAGCAGAAGAGATGATGAGTTAGGTTGAAAGTGTCATGAGAGCTGGGTTGGGTCCACTTTGGACACTATAGGATTCCCAGCACCTAGCAGAGAGCCTGGCACACAGTAGGTGCGCAATAAAAACTGATGTGACTAATGAATAGGGGTGGCAAAGGGAAGAACTGAAGAGAATCCTAGAAGGGACCCAGCCACCCTCCAAATTTACAGAGGGCCTCATGCTTCCTCCTTCTTCCGCAAGCTCGTAGGTCCTGGCCAGCCTCACTCCACTCTCTCACTTCCCAATGGAAGAAGCCTTTATATCCGCGGTCTGGAATGAGAATATGGCAGGGGGTTGCCGATGGGGCTCCTTTCTCATCACTGCCTCCCAATCTCACCCAACCAGAAGAACTTCACCAGTGACTCTATCACTAACATGATGGACGTACTGATTCAAGCCAAGGTGAACGCAGACAGTGCTGGCTTGGAACAGGACTCAAAGCTGCTTTCAGATAGACATATCATCGCCACCATAACAGACATCTTTGGCGCCGGTGTAGAGACCAGCACCTCTGTGATAAAGTGGATTGTGGCCTTCCTGCTACACTATCCTTCGGTGAGCTTCTCCCTACCCTAGCCTTCCCAACCACTCTTGACCTCAGCCAGACTCATCTCTGGCTCCAGAGAGAGGGAGGAGCAATACCCTCAGGACTTCTTTGCAGGATGACTGGGCTACTGCGCCCCCTACCCAAGCAGTGGTTGGTTCTGTTCCTAGGGTGGAGCTGCTCCATCTTCTGGAAGTGAAGCCTGGGCTGTAAAGCCATCACTGGGAAGGGTCTGGGCCAGTTCTTCTGGATGTAACAGGGTTCTTTCAAGCCTTTGCTTCCCTTGGGGTTAAACACCCTGGTAATATCCATCCTGTTCTGACTGTCAGTTGAAGAAGAGGATCCAGGATGACATTGACCAGAATATAGGTTTCAACCGCACACCAAAAGTCAGCGACCGGAACCGCGTTGTCCTGCTGGAGGCTACCATCCGAGAGGTGCTTCGACTCCGGCCTGTGTCCCCTACGCTCATCCCCCACAAGGCTATCGTTGACTCCAGGTGTGCCTTCCCCCCCAATTACATCCAACCCTGTGATGCATTCAGTGCTGCTTTTCAGCCCACCTGGTCCCTCCTCCATTACCCTACCCCTCTGGCTTGCTGGTCAACCTATAATCAACCACTGACTATCATCCTACCCTACTGACCAATGTATCTATCACCCACTGACACCCATTGACTAATCCACAGATCTACCTGACCTCCCTCAGAAACTGCCTGCTGCCCTGGGGTCATGTGGTCTGGGATGAAAGACCCGGGTGCTCTATTCTCCCACCCAGTCCAATAGCCACAATACACACACACATACACACACACACCAGCTCAAAAAGCATGTCCACATGCCCTGACACACATGTCCACAAGTGTTGATACATAAGTGTTTGTCAGGAAGAGAGGGCTGGAGGAGGGTTAGATTCATATTCTATCTGGCAGAAGCTGAGAAAAAGATGAGGGAGTGGGCATGACAGAGCAATGGGCTCTTTTCCCCGGGGTGGGAGTCCACGGAGACTTGGGGCTGAGCAGGTGGGAAAGGACAATATTCCAGACCCTCATTTCCTCTCCCTCTCTGGGACAGCATCGGCGAGCTTGCCATTGACAAGGGTACAGATGTTGTCGTCAATTTGTGGGCACTGCATCACAATGAGAAGGAGTGGCACCGGCCCGACCTGTTCATGCCAGGTGAGTCCCTGTTGTGCCCTGCTCCTGGGTCACACAGCCAGCCTGGTGACCTGTGCCCCACCACTCCAGCTCCAAGCTTGCTTCTAGAACATTCCTGACTCCAACTGCATGCACCTGTTGACACTCCCATCCTACCCTAGACTTACCCAGATGCTTTACAGCTAGTTTTCTCACTTTCTCCTTCCACCAACTGCAAAGCTCCTCCTCTAAGAAGCCCTCTAGGCATATGTCTCCTCTGAAGTCCACCCCCTCTCCCCTTGGCTAGTGGCATTTTCATCTGTTAATACACCTTCTTTCCATCCTTCCTGAATATTTCATCTCCTCTAAGGGCTACCTGAGAGCAGGCTGTATCTCTCCTCAGGCTGGAGCTTCCCCAAGTAAGGCTGTCCAACTTCTCAGATGGGGGCTCTTGGGGAAGGATCATGTTTCTCTCTACTCCTCTACTCCCCTACTCCCTGCCTGGCCCCTGGCTGATGCCTCCCCATGTCCACAGAGCGCTTCTTGGACCCCACTGGGAACCAGCTCATCTCGCCGACATTAAGCTACTTGCCCTTTGGAACAGGACCCCGCTCCTGCATAGGTGAAATGCTAGCCCGCCAGGAGATCTTCCTCTTCATGGCTGGGTTGCTGCAGAGGTTCGACCTGGAGATCCCGGATGATGGACAGCTACCCTCTCTGGAGGGAAAACCCAGTTTAGTTTTTCAGATTCATCCTTTCAAAGTGAAAATCAAGGTGCGCCAGTCCTGGAAGGAAGCCCAGGCAGAGGGTAGCAACCCCTGACTACCCTGCGTGGCCCCACAGCACAGAATTAGAGGTGTTACCCTACTTCCCCATCATTCCTTCCTCCTCCCCACCCACTCTGCCCTCTTTTCCAGCCTGCAGCCCTGGCAGCAATGTACATAAACAGTTTTTCTTCAGAAGATCTCTGAGCAGTTCATTTGTTTGTTTGTTCACTCATTCTTTTAACACGTATTTTATCGAGTATCTACTATGTGCCACTCACTCACTGTCCCTGGTTCCTCAGGCTTCCTGGTCTCATGAAGCTTACCTTGTAGGGAGGGCTGAGCATTTTGGAGACTCCTGAGTGCTTTGAGGTCAGTTATACTGGGTGTGGTGATGTGAGGGGCAATAGCAGGGCTAGGGGTAGCCACTGTGAACCAGTGGCTGGGGAAGGTATGAAGACCTGGGGAAAGGTGTCCCATGCTAGGGGAGCAGCAGGTGAGAAGTTGTCAAGGTAGGAGAGGTCATTCGGCCTGGAGCAGAGTGAATGAAGGAAGAGCGGTTCCTGATGAGGTCAGACTGGAGACAGGGCCGGGTCCCACTGAGGCTTTGTGAGTAGCAGGAAGGAGTTTAGGTTTCTATTTCAAGTAGGGGAGGAAGTCACTGGAGGATTTACACATTTAAGTGGAAAGGTCTGGTTTATATTTTTTAAAGATCATCCTGGTTGCTGAGAGGAAATTGGTTTACAGAGGGATGAGAGTGGGGCTGGGGTGAGGAGGAGGTTGTGCTGGTCCCAGGGAGCAAGATGATGGTGGCATAGACCCTGGCGACAACGATGGAGACAAGAAGTGGTGGGATTCAGTATACACTGTGAAAGTAGATCAGCAGCTCTTGTCTGCTTTGATCCAGACAGTCGTTGCCATGTGTCCCTCAAAGGCTTGAAAATTTTTGGGTAGTGTATGTAATCCACGAACTCCATCCACCACTATCCATCCCTCTTGCCTTGGTCCCCAAAGATTGCTAGGTCTCCTTTTCCTCATCCTGTACTGGCGTAAACACCACCAGGAAAGGGCTTCCATGGCAGCCTTCTGCTGAAGCACCCAGGCTCTGCCCCTACTCCCCACTCCAAATCCCCAGGATGTCTGTAAAATGCCTCATTAGAAAATGGAGCCTAGACTTCTTCAAACCTTAAAACTGGCATCTTTAAACCTTGGCCACTGGCCAGTCTGCAAGTGGAAGATGTCCTGAGGTGCCCTGGGGGAAACTGACCCTTATACTTTAGTCTAGATAAAGGCTCCAACCCCAGCTTCCTGGCGCAAGCCAGATTGGGGTCAGATCATCAGCGACCCAGTCCTACCCGGCTGACTGGAGGAGGGCTCTGGAAGGGCAGGCAGGGCAAGCCCGAGACCCTGCCTGGCCAAGTTCCAGAATGAAGAAATCAAGGGATTCCCTACAAGGAGAGAGGGACAAGGTTTTCCATCACAGCTGCTGTACCTTCCTCCTGCAGAGGGCTTTGCTAATCCAGGGGTAGTTGACCATTCCCTACTGTCCCACAACTCAGTCCTGGCCTTCAGGGGCCTGTGACCCTGAGGCCTGGCTACAGAGCTGAGAGGGCTTGGTGGGCTGCTGTGGTCAACTCCAGCCCCATCACAAGCAGCCTAGAAAGATGCTGACACCACAGTGAGCTGATGGGAAAGGGGGTCAAACTGGAGGTGGCCCCTCCCTCTCTTGGGTTCCTTTGTCCCCATTAACTGGTTGCTGGTCTAGAGCCTCTACCCTCAGCTCAAAGCAGTGGGGAGCTGACTGGCTAGAGGAGAATTAAGTATTTAAAATTCGCTCAGAATTTGAAAGGCATTTTGCAGACTAGTGATGAACAGATTAACAACAAATGGAAGGTCCACATCCCCTGTAGAAGTAGCAGGTGAGTGTAACTGGGATGAAAGCATCCACTCTCCAACTATTGATTTAGATTACTAAAATGGCAGAGAAATGAGAGGCTAATCCTTCGTTCTAAAGATGAGAAACCAGAGAGCCAGTAGGGGCAGGTAGGGGGGCAGGGAGGCAGGGTAACTTGCCCTAAATCGCCCTAAATTGGCAGCAGAGCTGGGACCAGAACCCAGGATTCCAGTGATGCAGGATGAGGAGCCAGCATCCTCTTCCACAGTTGTGCATCTGTGTAGAGGGGCTTAAGTGTCTGGCTGGGGAGAGTGCAAAGCTGTGTGTGCTTTTAGGAAATGACCTCGTGAACTCTGATGCCTGCCCGAACTACCCTTCCCCTGCAGACCTAAATCTTCCCACCCTAAGGCTCAGAGTGAATGCACTCCCCTAGGATATATCTCATCACCCCCGGCCCATCATGATTGTCCCCTTGGCACTCAGCTTCTGTTCCTTGGTGCAGAATTGCACGTGCATCTGAGCACCTGCCTGGGCTGCAGATGTGGTGACTCCCAGGAACGCTGTTTGCCCCTGTATCTCTTGAATTCAAGACTGAGTTCTCTTGGGTCCTTCAGGCTGCACATCAGCACAAGTAAAGGTTAGACACACAAGAGGACCAAATCAGATGCTCTAAATCACTTGGCCAATTGGTCCAGTGATATAAAGACTCTAACTCCTTATGTAGAAGGAAACTCAGATTTTTGGCAAAGCTGGAAGGTCTTGGCCAAGACCCAACAGTCATCTTTTGAGCCTCAGACTGCCCTTAACCAGTGGTATGATGGTAAACATTGAACAACCAGTTCTCTGGTGCTGGTGTGGGCAATAGCCCTGACTTATAGTGTTTGCTGATTACTGTGGTATAAACATTCCCACGATGAACAATTTCAAGCCAACAAAGTGATGTCACACTAGCTGGGAAGAGATGCATAGTAGCAGGATATGCTATTTACTAGTATATTTTATAGCAAACAGCCTTATATAGAATTCCCACCATACATAGATGTAAATAACCCCAAGGGCATAGATAATAGTAACGTAGTAAAATAATTAGGAAATTTTCAGTTTTGAGTACTACTTTTGTTTTTAATATAATTCACTCAATTGTAGGCTTATAAAGTTTAATTTTAAAAAATTTGTGGGGGAGAGATAATCAGGTATAAATAAATTTAATTATTTTTAGTGGGGTACTGGAGATTGAACCCAGGATCTTTTGCATGCTAAGCATGCACTCTACCACTGAGCTATACCCTCCCTCAGTTTAAATTTTTAATGACTGCTTAATAGCTCATAAAATTCCTGAAAATTTAATAATCAGTTCTTATGAGCTATAACAGCTGGCCTTCCCAGGAGAAATGTCCTTGGGAAGATCAGTATCCCAGAGTCCCTGTTTCTAGGGGAGGAGAGCCCCTCTCTGGTACCTTGCTGTGGGGTATGGGTGGGTGAGTGTTTGAATCTTCTGGTTGGCCTCTTAGGGGCCAGAAAACCTGCAGCAAACGAGGAGCCCTCTCTCCAGTCATGTTCTGTTCTCTCAGGACAAGAACCCAATCACAGAGGCCAGAGTGGGTTGGGGGAAGGTACCCAGGTTCTAGTCCCCAGTCTTCCCCATTTCCTAGGCCCGGATCTTAGGTTCATTGCTAGTTTCTTGAATCCGTTTCCTTAGTTGTAAAGTGGGGTAACTTACCACCCGTGCTGCCATTATCTGGGGCTCTGGTGAGGATGAAAAGCAGAAAGGGCTGTGTAAGCAGGAGAGATCCACGCTGTTGGGAGTTATAGAAGAGAATAGGTCAGGCTGCAGGAACAAGTTCTCCTGGTGTTCTCATTTACAGACTCAGTGAGCATAGACAACTTACTTGGCCTTCTTAAACCTGTCTTCTCGTCTGTAATATGGGAGGCTGAGGTGTGTGTAGAAATGGTCCACTGACCTCAGATTATTGCTGAGGATCAAATATGGACCTACATCTCATGTTCAATGCCTTGATAAATACTGCCTTTATTATCATTGCCTATATCCAGACCCACAAAAATAAGTCCTTCTCTAAGGGTTTTACACAAACCTCCCAAAGGCCACCAGCTTGGTCAGAAAGGGGAGGAGGTGTGTCCAGAAGAGTCCATCCGCAGGAACACCAACCCCCTCCGCAGCTCCAGATGGTCCTGCCGGCTGTCCCCTCTCGCCCTCAGGAGCCAGGGCAAGCTGGCAGCTGGGCAGTGGATGGAGAGCCCAAAGACAAACTTTTCATGATTCCAATACTAGGGTGTTCTGTAACATTTTCCATTGGGACTGGGTATCTTGAGCCTTAGTGGGAAGACGTGCAGTGGAAGGTTAAACTGTGGCAAGAAGCGAGCTTCTCCAAAGTCAGGAGAAACTTCAAATCCAACAAAAACCCTCTTCTCCCCATCACAAGCCACAAAAGCTTTTTTTTTTTTTTTAATCTCCTCTGAGGAAGTGTGAAATGCTCTTGCAAGGAGAAGATACAAAGAAGGTCCAACTAACTCCTGGTTATTTTACAATGTTTCCAAGCGGGTACACTGTTCTGAAGCAGGTATGACCTGCCGTTTCAGCACGGAGGGGCTCTGGTAGGTGAAAGCTGTCTGGGTGTGGGGGCTTCTGGGGGCCTTATGACAAGAGGAGAGGAGATAAAGGAGCTCCTGAGGAAATGGTGTCCGGTTCACCTGCCACCATGTTACTTCCCTGCTCAATACACCCTTCTCTGGCTCCGATTCCCCTTTGAAAATTTCTTCCTGCAGCAACTCGTCACTGTCTGACGGCCAGCTAGTTAATTTCATGGGCTCTGGAGTCAACAGATGTGGGGTCTAGTCCTGGCTCTACCACAGGTCCCCCAGCTTTGTGACCTTGGATCAGTTAATAAACTCCCCTGAATGCTTCATTTCCATGAATACAGCAGGAATACTTACAGTCCATACCTGAGAGGGCTGCTTTGAGGCTAAAATGAGAAAGTGTAGGTAACATGCTTAGATAACACCTGGCGTTCTATAAATAGTCCATAACCCAAAGACAAATTACAATCTTTTTATTACCAGCTTACCTCTCCAGCTTCATTGCCTGTCACTTCCCAGAATGCAATTGTCTAGAGGGATGAAGTTCCTCGCAGCTTTAGACACTGCACTCTCCTTTTTCAGGCCTCCCATGTTTTTTTGTGCTTGGCACACAGTAGGCACTCAATACGCTGCAGATTGAAATTTACCTAGAATTCCCTTTATACCTTTCTTCACCTGGCAAACTTCAGAGTTTCCTGCTCCAGGAAGGCTGCCCTGAACCCCCAGGTGGGCTATATCCATGCACACATGCTTACCATGTGCTACTAAAACTGTTCATGTGCCTTTCTTCCTCACTAGACCATTGTGAGCTCTTCTAAAGAGAAACCAGCTCTAAGGCATACTTGCATTCTCAATGCCTAGGACGTAGTAGGTGCTCCACAAATGCTCAGCTCTTAAGCAAGGCCAGTCACTTGCCCCCAGGCTGGAAACTGCATCCCCAACACCTCCCAAGACCCACTGCCCTTCCCAGCAGGTCCAGTCAATAGTCAGCCAGACTCACTTCCCGCTCCTTCTCAAGTCAAACTTTGGTTTTTGTCCCTTGGCTGAATATAAAGGAAACTGGAGAATGGAGAGTTTCTTGAATTCTTGTTCACCAAAGCTACTCTGTTTTATGCTTCAGGGCATTGGTACTGTCTCTGCCTGAACTTGGTCACTTGGGGCAAGAGATAGCAAATGCTGTATGTCATCAGAAACATAAGGAACTCAGTGACCCAGGAGCCTGGGGCGCAGTGAGGGGGCCCTATAGACCTGGGCAGTGAGAGTACATGTAGGGCCTCTGGCATGTATCTAAGACTTGTCCCATTTTGTTTTTGTGCCACTTGGACATTAGCTTAAAGAAGGCAAAAATGATATATTCTGCCAGTTCCTTCCAGTGGTCCCCTGGGGTTGCCCAACAGTTTAAGAAGGAACTAGGCAGCAACCATCCCACTGGAGTCACTGAAGGGCCAGGGCAGTGTCCTCCAGCTGAGGGTCAGATGGGGCGGGGGCACACCTGGCTTGTACCAGACTCTCAGCAACGACTGGGCAAACGCCAGGGCTAGAGAAAACAACACTCTCTGCCAGCATCCCTCGCTGGCCACTTGGGGGCACTCCACTTGGGGAGGCAAGAACCCCTATGGGAGGGTTCCAAAGATGCTCCATCCCTTGCTTTGCCCACCTGCATGTGGCCCAAAGAGAAGTCTTGCTGGGTGGGGGTGGTCCCCTTCCTGGATAGAGCCAAAGGCTGTTCCTTTTCACAGAGCAGGGATTTACACTTGACTCAAAGTGCTCAGGACAGTCTTCAAAGGAGGGTAAAATGACGAGTCTTAGGAAAGAGCCATGGACCTATGGCAGACGTTGGCACACCAGTGGTTCCTACACAGCCTAAAAGCAGTTCTAAGGTCCCTACCTGGAACGCAGGACCTCAGACTACCTCCCACGACTCCCTGCATGTCTGACTCGTACTGCTCACCTCATCTTAACCTACTTCACATTGTGGATTAATTATCTCACACGGGTTTGTTTTGTCTTATCAACTATCATTTAACTTCTAGAGGGCAGGGGCCTTGTCTTGTACATTTCTTCCACATTCTCCTTAGCATCTAGCACAGTGCTGGGCTCCAGGCAGGGACTCCATCACACAGATTTGGTGTATTAAATTAAGAGGCCAAGAGCCCATCCACAATTCTGCCATGCCAAGAAAAGTGATCTCCCTGAATGCTTGCTTCCTTTTAAACGTTATGTTTTAGCTTTGGGGGTCTCTGACAAAACTTGTCTCTGCTTTTGGGAGTCTGATTTTAACCTGTTTCTGGGACTTGACAAAGTATTCCACACATCAGAAAGATACCGTGGGAAGAGGGAGGGTTCTGGGGGGAATTTCCTCAGGTCCAAGTGTGCCCTCAGCAGCACATCAGCCAGCTTGCCCTCGGCCCAGGAGTCTGTCCTCCCGGTGACTTAGCCTCCGGGTGAAGAAGGGAAGAGCACCTGTGGTTAGGAATCTCGACGTGCGACTCCCTGAAGTCTGAGGAGGAGGAAAAAGGAACATGTTGTGGTGAAGGAAAAAAAGAGCAGACGGGTCTTGGGGATTGGTTTTATTTGGGCTTCTCACAGTGGTTAGAGCCACTCTGTCTTCAGAACAATCACAGCACAGGAAATGCATCACCGAGACTGCCCAGAGAAGTCTGACCAGCTGAATCTTATTGCTTAAAATACACATATTCACAATAACTGACAAAGGATGATGTGCCTCACACAGGAATGTGTTAGCATTTGCAATCTTCTGACTGTAGCACCAAACCCTCAACCAACCCCTTTCTTCTCATTCATCTGGAAAACCAGACTCAATCAACTCTCCCCGGCCCCCTCATGAGTCCTTCAACTCCTTATTTCCATCTTTCTGCGCACAGGGTAGCCTCGTGGGGCAGGGGCCGGACTGTGACCACTGGAACCAAGCCCAGGGGCACCCGTTGTTTTCTTCTTCTCGTGCCTCTAGGGTAGGACGCTGCAGCCAACCCAGCAGTTAACACTCGGACCAGCTCCCCACTCTACCTAGAGAAGGAAACTTGAGAGGGCCAGACTTCATGTAATGCTCAGTTAACCGAAGCAGGGTTCATTTTGGTAAAACTTGATCTCCTTTGAGACACTTCAGTGAGTTGTTTGGGATTTATTAAAAAAAAAAAAAAAAGGTGGGAGGAAAGGCATCTGAGGGCTGCTGGCACACTCCTGCCCACTGGACCTCAGCAGAGCGAGGTGAGCCCTGCGGCGCTGCGGTGTCTGCCAAACCCGCCCGGCAGTTCTGGGCAGGGCCGACGTCTGGGCCGCAGCCAGTCCAGGCTTGTCACTGAAGAGCCAATCCAGCTTCTGTCTGAGGTTCCACTTTGGCCTTCTGTCCCGAAGGGTTGTGGACACCCCCGGGGCCTGACGCCAAGGACCAGGAGCAGCCGAGGGAGGCAGACAGGCTCAGAGCTCATTTCCATGTACGGGGAACAGAACACAGGCCTCCGAGTGTCCACGGAGCAATGTGCAAATTGCAGTGATGGGTAGAGTAAAACCTCTACTTTGAGCACAGTATCTCTGGCAAACATAGGGGCTGCTGTCAACAGCACTGCTGAGTACACCCGAGTGCACAGTCAGACATTTGCTCAGTAAACAGTAAATGCGTAAAATAAATTACCTTGAGAAGGCCGCGCCTGCTCCAAACTCGTGTGTAACATGAGCAGAGTGGCTGCCGTTCAAAGTAGATTCACAGGAAAACAGGGCTGGGGGCTCACACACGACGGACAGACACACACAGGTTCTCCAAATAGTCACTGTATACGGACTGCATTTTGTTCAACATGGATTTTGGTTTTGTGGACTCCAAATGCAGACACTCGTTCACCTCACAGCCTTGGATTTGTCTATTTTGTGTGCGTGTGTGTGAGTGTGTATGTATAAGTACACATACACGGACACACATACGTGTATATTCATATATATACATATATATTTTTTCCTTTCTTACCATAATGTCAACGCCTAGTCTGAGTATGATCGTTCAGGAGTCGGGGAAGAACCACAGTCTTCATAAGAACAGGGCTGGACAGGGAATGTTAGTTTCGGCAGTTTGCTTTCTCCATTCAGATTATTTCTATCAAAGCTCCACCGGTTATCTGAAGCCAAACTACAATAACAAGGACCCCGTGGTCCTTCAGGATGGCTGCCTTCACCCTCCTACCTGGGTCACTTAGACTCTTGACATAGGCTACAAAAATTAGTTACCCCACTCAGGGTGGGGCTGGGGTGGTAGGAAAAGAGCATGAAAACCACAGATAACCAAGGCATTTTTTCCAAGTGGTCAGTTTGAAAACAAACAAAAACAACTTAATCAGAATCAAGAGAAAATACTGTGTGAGAATCAGGCTGTGGGGCCACCCTCTTAGGACCCAAAGCCTCCTCGTTTGTTCGCAGAGAACGTGAGATATGAAGGCCGGCAGACTGTGTGCTTGGGGGTGGGGGAGGGCACTGGTCACCTGTGGGCACAGATCAAGGGCTGCTCCTCTATCCGACCCCTGCACGCACAGGGCCTCCTGCTCACCCGCAGAAGTTCCAGCCCCTACCCGCGTTGGCACACCACACATTTCCTACTGGCTCCGCTGTAGCCAGGTTCTTTGAAGGCCAAGATGGGAAAGAGCCACACACTTCCCTTTTCCAAAGCTGAATTCTTGCCTGCCCATTGGTCAAGTTCTTGTTTTCAGCTCATTTTTGTTGTTGTCGTTGTTTTTTAAAAAAGAGAAAAACCAAAGAGAAGGCAGGTATAACCTTCCACACCTGAACCAGTCTGCAGTTAGCCAGAACCTGCTGGGACGGGGCCCCTCCAGGATGCGCGGTGGCACCTCAATCTCGTCACCTGGAATTTGATAACAAAACAAGCCTCTTACGACCCGGCACAGGAGCCGCCCAGTTCTGGCTCGGCAGATGCCAGCAGCGAGGGGTGATAGCCCCTGGGCCTTTGTGGGCTTCCTTCTTCACCTGGGGCTAAGCCCTGCCGCCTCTCCCAGACTGAGACATGGCGAGGTCCTCTTAAACTAACACCAGAGCAGAATCCACTCCATCACCAAGAGTCACCTCAGCACACAGTCTCACCCCACTCCTCAGGGGCTTCTGAAACACACATCTCTCTGACCAGAGCAGGTTAGTGAGACATGACTTGAAAAGAGGTAAAGGGGGACAGGGTGGGGCATGAGGAATGAGTCACAGAACGAACAACTTCTCAGCCCTCCATGACACTGTGCTTCTGTGGGGGGCGAGGCACCCACACCCCAAACTGTACCTGGAGATGCAGGAAAATGCAGGAGCAGAGGGGGAAAAAAAGGAACACAGTCAGTCATTTAATGCTTCTCTCATGGTTCTCCCCTACCCTGGTTGCTTCACCGAGTTCTCGGGTGTAGGCAGGGCCTGCTCTAGCTGGGGGAGCTGCTGCTCTGGGAGTTTGGGGAGTCCTGCTCATTGATGGTGTTCAGCAGCAGGCAGGCAGGTGGCCGTGGCAGGTGGGGGTGCCCGGACTCTCGGGCCTGCTCCTCGGAGGGCTGGCAGAGCCCTTCCTCCTCGTCACCAGGGGGCCGCACGTGGCAGCTGTCGCAGAAGTCCAGGGGCCCGTCCAGAGCGTCGTCGATGAGCGTGTTGAACTCTTTGAGGTCGTCGTCATGGTGGCCCCGGTTGCACACACACACCTCGATGCCCGAGTCACCCGTGAAGCGGCGATGTCTGCCAGGGGTCTTGTCTTTGCTGTCGGGGAGGGCGCTGCCCTGCTCGGAGCTGTAATCTTTCAGCAGCTCCTCCTTACATTCGGAATCCTTCTCCAGGAAGGCCCCAGGGTCTTCCTCCCCTAGGGCGGCCACAGAGCCGCTGGGCTCCATTCCAGGGGCTTTGGTGGCTGCTGGGTCTATGCTGGAGGGCTCAGGGTCAGCGATGCTTGGGGGTCTCGTGCTGCTTCTGCTGGGCCCAGACAAGGGGCTGCTCTGTGCCCCCTGGGAGCCCCTGGTGGGATCGGCGCCTGGGGGGCTGCTGCCTGCAGGGCCACACTGTGCAGGCAGCTGCTGCTGCTGCTGTAGCTGGAAGGCACTGTATGGTGGGGGAGGAGTTGGAGGTCGGTTCACCACTTCCTCATAAGGAGGTAGTAAATAGTTTGGCAAAAACCCTAAAATGGGGAGGTAGGGAGGAGAAATTACTGCACTGGCAATTGTTCTAGGACAGACTGCAGGCTCACACTAAACATATGTCTCTTCCCACCCCCAGCACACCCACCAAATGATGGCTACAGCTCTCTGTTGCAGGAAGGGCACAGGGCTGTGAGCGACTTTGCGGAGAAAGAGGGACAGATTGAGAGTGACTGTACCTAGCTTCTTGAAATCTGAGAGCCCCTGAAGTTCCTTCACAGGCAAGGACTTCTCCTAGTCTGGAGTTAAGGCAGAGGGTTAGGCAAATGTGGTGACTGGCCGAGAGATTTCTGCCTGGAGGGGACCTGTTTCCACATGCAAGCAAGTCTCATGTTTCTTGCTCAGACTGTGGCCTCCAGCTGCGTCCCACAGGTCTCAGGGTCAGGGACTCTAACTTAAGACTTCCTGACCACCTTTTTTTTTTCTCCCTCCCTCCCCCTTTCCAGATGTCTACCATGAAAAGGGCCTTTTTCTGAGAGGTTAGAAATCTGTGTTGTCTCTTACCCTAGTGTGACTAGAGGTGGTCTGGAAGGATAAACCAAATCTCAGCTTGATTCAGATTCAGATCGAGCTGACTAGCCTGACCAGCGAAGTGTGAAGGGTCTGTCATTGAGGCTTATTAAAAATATGCCAGCCGAGTTATCTTTTGCCTTAAGGCACAGATTATTATAATATAAGAATAACTACTAGCATTTATTGAGCACTTACTATATGCCAGGAACTGTGTTAAGCACTAAACCCTTCTAGATGTGAAATTCCACACTTATGACTCTATTCTGCAGAACACACTGCAAAATGGCTTTGGACAGGCTGCACTGCAGGGCCTCCACTGACCCTGGGGTGTAAGGAACCCCAGGGAAGGCAGGTGAGTGTATCCTTCAGTGAGTCACCGAGTTCCTTGGGTTCTCAGGAAGTCCCAATGTCACCCCCCACACCTGCCCCTTTCGAGGCAGTCTCTCTGCTCAGGCATATCACAAAACGAGAGGTTTTCAGGCCACTGAATACTAAACCTCGATTCATTCACATCATACACCATCCAACTACCTGCCTTAAAAAACCTGCTTAAAGGAGCAGAATCCAGCCGGTGCGGACTGGAATGGCCGAGTGGCTTCAGGAGCTGCATCCACAGCACTGGCTCCTCTGCGCTAAAGGTGAGTGCCCTCTAGTTCCCGGACTTGTGAGGCCCTTCTCTGTGTGGGGCGAGGGGGCCAACCCCCTAAGCCCGCAGGCCCTGGCCAGAGGAGCACTTTCTGTGTGTCCCAGGTCCCAAGGGTGGGGTTTGATGGCTTCTGATGTACGTACTGAAATAAAATGGCAGCGCTGAGTAATTGTGGGCTTCCCGGTAGGCGATCAGGTTGATTTCATGTTGCCGCTGTTGGGCCTGAAGGCGGTGCTTGGCTCGGCGATGGTGACAGACACAGCAGCAGCTCAGGATGATGATGATAGTCCACACCAGCCAGAACCCTGGGGGCGGGGAGGCAAAAGAGAGTGAACACACACACAGTAAACACCAGCTGGAAGGGGCGGCCCCGGGACAGTGCTTGCCTGGTCAAAGCTGGCACTGTCGGGCTCGCCAGTTGAATTTACATTTAGAACCTGTGTTCCAATTTTCATAGATGTTTGTACCACAGTGAAAGGCACGTGGGATGGAAGAGGGCAGGAATGGAAGAACGGTGACTGGAAAAGGGGTCCCTTACTCCAGGGCGCCTCCAGGCCCTTGGGGTAAGGGAAGAGTGCCGAGGCATCTGTCTGGCACCACTGGTCCTCCTGTACTTCAGGTTTGGTGGGCAGGAAATATGCTTACCTTTTAGGACACTGTGCCCTTCCTCTCTTAACAGATCTCTGAGAAAATGCTTCCTCCCCTCTTGGTGCCCACCTCCCTGCACCAGCCCTGCTCAGGCCCACAAGGACCACTCCAGGCTCACCTCCTGCTCCTAACAGCAGGCTGCTCACCAATAGTGCAGAGCCCCTCAGAACCCCCACCATTCAGCACGCGGGCAGCTGCAGAGGGCAGTCCGATAAAGAATTTTTCTCTACCATGTATGCCCCTGTCACAGAAGAGTCAGTGAAGTTAGAGGTGGAAAAATTCTAATTGCCTCAGGTCCATCTCTTCCCTGGAGAGTGTAAACGACTTCCTCCGCTCTCTCTATAATCCGGTACAATTCCATCTCCCACTGTCACAAATGACCCACTCCCCCCTCCCTTTGGCCTGCAGCTGCTTTAGACTCAGGACCGTTAGTGGCCTCCCCATCTTGTTCCTTGCTCCAGAGCAGGGTAGAGGGATGGAAGAAGCCCACAGCCCTCTCTCCCCGGGTGGACTGTTTCTTCTAATTTCCCACTGTGTTCTCTTGGATCATACTCTGAGAATCCTGGCAAACCCCCACTAAAAGATCCCCCTCCCCAATCTCCACCAAGTATGCAGAAAAAGCTTCCAATTTTTTTTTTAATGAATGAGCAAGTTTGCTTTTAAAAAAATATAAAGATACAGAACAAAAAAGATTGGAAGGATAAACACAAAAATAGTGACTAACTTGTAGGATTATAAAAGATTTTAATTTTCTTCTTGCAATTATTTTTCTTTCAAATTGTAAAACTGGAAGCAAAGTAAGTGAAAACTTTAAAATACCAGTGACTAATTTTATTTTTGCTGGCTTTTAAAAAAGTAATATATTTCTGCGTAGGTTTTAAAATTTCTCTGGGAATGTATTCATGCAATGAAATGAATCATTAAAAAATTATTCACAGAATACTACTTTTGACATATAAAGATGTTTCTAATACTAAATGAAAAAAGCAGATTATGAAACAGCATAAAACATGATCCCAATTTTTGCTTTAAAAAAAAGTATAAACAAATGTCCTGAGGGATGATCATGAGGAAGTTAATCATGAGGTTATTCCTGGATGACAGGACAGTAGATTTTCTGGTACCAGCTCTCTTGTTTTCTGCTTATTTGCAATTCCTGTTTTTCTAAGATGGACATGTACTTCTCTGAAATAAAAAGAATATTTTTTTCTCAATAAAAAGTTAACCTGAGGAATAATTTTAAGGTGAGTTTTTATTAAATGAGAATGGGTTATATTATTGTTCATTTTGTTCTCTATTTCTGAGGGGCTTTGATTTTTCCCATTACAAATGTTATGTGTATTTTTTATTGTCTGCTTTATAATTATAAATTTGTGTTTAGAATGTGTTAAGTATTTCGACATCTCTCGTCCAACTGAGTTCACTTCATTAAAAAAAGTCCCTCTCTCCCAGCAAATAGACTGACTTGTAAATGAATAAACCCTTCATATTTTTTTTCCTGTTTGTACCAGAACACAATATTCTGAGAGATCCCACTGATATTTAGGGCGTGGCTTCTGGCAACACCCAGGGGTGTTTCTGTCTTCCAGAGGTGTCCCTGCTGAATCTCTCCACAGAGCCAGCCCAATGGGGTGAGATAGTTTGGTAGCACAGGCTCCCAGCTCTGGAGGGCTGGCAATACCACCGTGTGACACCACATTGCTTTCAGCACAGGTCAGCCTTCAATGGAAACTTCTGCCTAGTTCTGGCAATGGGCGAACAGGCAGAGGACAGGGGACAGAGGATTTTTCTCCCCTTTCTCCATCAGGAGACAGAAAAACCTCATTCTTAATCAGAGTATATAAACATAAGTTGAGGTCAGAAGTCTCCCTTGTGGTTCTTCCCAGACTCACTGCTGACATTTGCTTAACTTAACCTGCACTTCTCTCCTTCCGTTGCTGGCTGACTCGAGACTAGACACTGTTAGAGGAGCCCTCGGAGAAAGGTTTTGAGGCCAGAAAGGCGCTCTGGGAGGAAACTGGCTACCTGCTGTCGTCCTGTAACAGCTTCTCCAGCCCGTATGATCTGGTCAGCTCCTAGCCTCCCAGCCTCCCCGGTGGGGCTGCGCCCAGGGAGGCAGCACAGATAAGCACAGTGCATTCTGCCAAAGAGCCTGGCTCCAAGTGTATTTTCGAGTCAAGCCTAAAAGATTCCAGGATAACTACTTTTTTATATTATCTACATTTACTTGCCCAGCATAATATTGCAATCCTTTATACGTCTGTGTTACTTTGTAATTTTAAAAGTACATTCTCCTGTGAGATAATCAGCACCTAACTCTACTATTTTTTACCTCCCAAGTTATTTTTTTTTCAATTATTTCTTACCTAAAGGTAAATTAACTTTTAACCCTAATGCTGCAATATATATTATCTAAGGCAAGACTTCTCTGTGTTTACAACATGCTGGTAGCAAGAACCATCTTATGTACTCATTTTCATGTTGGCCAAATATTTCTGGTTCTCCCCCTTCCTGGCATGTGGGTAGGTTTGAATTTCCTGGTCCCATAATGACTGGGTGACACTTTGGGACAGCTTTTAACACTCGAACTGGAATCGGAAGTGACAGATATCACTTAGAGGCCAGAACGTTCATGGCAGAAGGGAGACCCTCCACCAGTCTCCCTTCTGCCATGGCAAGCCACAACATTCCAGATAGTGACTTCAGGGTCAGTCTGACCCCGGAGGATAAAGAAGTTGTAACGGAGCTCCCATCCAACCTGCGATAGACATCAAGTGTGAGAAATTAACCTGCTGTTTTAGGCCACTAGGAGTTTGGACTTGCTTATTATTGAGCATAACCTATAGCCTATCCTGACTGAGGCCATGTCTATAGGCTTTTCTGGGGAAAAGGATTTAAAGTGTTCATCAGATTCTTAAAGAGAATCCTTGTTCCAGAAAAAGCCTGAGTTCCACTGAACTAGAAGTATAACAGAAATAGAGGCTTTTTTTTTAAAGGAAAAAATTAAGCCGGATAGAAGGAGACTGGGGGAAGAAATCAGACAAGTGGAAGGCATACCCTTGGCAGAATTACCCCAGTCACATCTAACATAGCACCACAGCACCAGAAAACACACGTCTAACTGAAACTCCATCAGCCTACCTCTTCCCACATGGTATCCTGGGTAGAAAAACTCTCCCTACCAGGCATCACTTCTATGTTATGTAAGTCTCAAACTGAGTTCTAATTTCTGCATTTCTAATATAGTATCACAAACGATTATTAGCGTGGACGAAACTGGGGGAAGACTAACTTGGGAGCAGAAGGGGTCTGGTGGGGTAATGGGGTATTAGCATCAGTCCAGAAAAGCGCCCTAAGGAGCTGGTCCCACTTCATGGAGTAAACGTGGGAAGACGGAACGCATTCTTGTCTGACCCTTGCAAAAAGGATTCTCTTGGCAGCTATTCTAGTTAAAGCCGTGTCCCGTCAACTTTAAAAGGGGGGAATATCCAGGCTGGTCCCTGCGGAGCTGTGCCAACTTTTGATCTTTTCACTAGATTTCACAACCAAGGAAGAAAGTTTTAAAAAGGAAAACCTAATGAAAGAGACACACGGAGAAAGACAGATGCATGCCCTCCTCCCCAAACACACACACCTACTCAGAGATTACATTCCCCAGTGATCTTTGAGCGTTGTGACCTCATGGTGGGGCTCATTTGTCATGCTAAGCAAAATGGAAAACATGTTTTTAAAAACAATCACAGTCCAATGTAGGAACTGAGTCATGTGCCCCAGTTCACTATAAACTTGGGAAAACACCACTCCCCAACTGGCAGGAAATTCCTCATTAGGAAGCCAAAGCATACTGTAAATTAGCTCTCCTACCCCACAGGATGGTGGGTGACCTCTCTGGCCCCTTAAAGCTCTTAGCAGGAGCTCCTGGCATGGTCACTGGGGAGAAGGCCTGAATTTGGGAAATGAAGATTTCGGGGACTTGCAACTTCATAGGAAAGATTGGGCAAGTTCCATTTCCTTGCTCTGTGACCTGGGTCGTTTTGGTTTTACTTTCTTCATCTGTAAAATGGGGAGAATAATAGTTCCTACCAGCTTGGCCACTGTAGGATCACTGAGTTAATTAGGTAGAAGGCACAGTGCTCAGAACCATGCCTGGTGTGCAACAAGTTCTCTAGCTTATTCTTACTACTGGTATCATTATAGGCATGGTTACAGATGGAAAGCTTTCCTTTAAATTTCCTTTTTAACCCCCAAAATGTATTCCATTAAAAAAACCACAAGAGTGAGGTCCACTTCTAGGTTCTAGGTTCAATTTTTGGCTAAATTCATGGGAAAGCCAGCCCACCTGCTACCCATCAAACTGCCTTTATCCAAAAGCCTGGAAGCTAGAAGCTGGGGACCAACTGGGGCTTAGAAGCAGACCCCAGGTCCCTGCTGTCCACTCTGCTCAGGGTGGAAAATGCCGTGGGCCTTCCTTAAGAGCAGCTCAATAATGCGTATCTGAAGACAAACTAAAAAGAAAAAAAAAGTAGCAGGTGAAAAGCTGGGCAGCGTTAAGCAGATTTGCTAATAATCTGTTTCATGTCACCTCAGGGAAATTCCACCGTCCAGAAAGAGTCCCCTCTCCCCCATGAAAGCCCCAACCCAGAGGAACCAGACACCTGAGTGAAGTTCCCTCAGATTATTTCGGAGCAGAAATTCCCCACTCTGCCCTCTCCCTGGAAAATGGAGCTTGGTGAATGAAAGAGCCCTGGGATGAGAATCAGGAGATTCAGGTGCAGGTTCTCTGTTTGGCCTTGAGCATGTTCTTGACCTCCCCGGGTCTCAGTTTTTTGTTATTTTGTTTTTTGTTTTCTTCTTTGCTCTCTGTTCCATGAAGGGCATCCTCAGGTGAAAATTAAACATGCACATTCAAGACTCTCCACAACCTGGGCCCACCACCCTCCCAGTCAGGCACTTAAGAGTTCTCGAAGGGGATGGCTTTGTGAGTCACAGTGACCTCACCACTCAGCTGCAATCGACTGACCGGTTGCTTAACACCCCTAGTCCTGAGAAACGGGACATTCACACCTGGCAAGGTTGTTCTCCGGGTGGGATGAGCTGACGTGCGGGATGACCTCACTGTGCCCAGCACATGGGAGAGTTCTACGCACATCAGCACCCTCATCTCCTGCTTTTTCCCGGGCGAGCCCCATGGCCCCAGGGGGAAGGTTAACTTGTTGCATGCTCTGTCCTTTCCCATGGGCCTTGCCCTATGATGTTCCTCTGCCTGGGAAGTCATTCCACCCTTCTCCATGTATTTAAATCCTATCCACCTCTAAGGCCCACTTCAAGAGCCACCTCCTCCAGGCAGCCTGCCTGCATCCAGTCCAGCTAAAGCAAACTTTCCTGGCACATACACAGTAGTCCTGGAACAGACACTCCATTCTCTGCTTTGCATTACTAATGGGGCATCTTGTCTTATAGCCTCTCTCTACTAAGAAACTCCCTTTTTGATGGCCAGGATTCTGTCTCTCCACAGGCTCTAATGCAGAAGAGGCCACAGCATCCAGTAGGAACCTCTTTGAATTGCAAATTCTCAGGTCCACCCAGATCTACTGAATCAAAAACTCTGGGAGTAGGGCCCAGAAATCCCATGCTTTAATAAGCCCTTCAGGAAATGCAGATGCTTGCCAAAGTCTGAGAACCACTGGAATAAGGGTTTGCTGAATAAATGGTTGAATGAGTGAAAGTAAAAGTGCCATAAAAATACATGGGAAGGAGGTGGGTAAAGCTCAGTGGTAGAGCACATGCTTAGCATGTATGAGGTCCCAGATTCAGCCCCGAGTATCCCCATTAAAAATATAGACATACATACATACACACAATTAAATTTTTTTAAAATGCACAGGATGACAATAATAATAATGACCAGGTCCTGACAGCCTCAACCACGGTGGTGGGAAAATAGGATCTTTACTTCTCGTCTGATGCAGACCTAGTTATGACTACTGGCTTATGTCACAAGAGACTGAAAAGACATAGGAGAAAAGGTGCTGGCTGAAGCTTAAGGTCTGTGTGTGCTTGTGTGTCTGTGTAAAGTGGGCTGTGTGTGTGTGTTTGTGTATATGTGAGAGAGACAATCCTCAGCACACAGGAAAATTCAGCTTAGTGGTGTTATGAGGGTTGGTGGAAAAGGCATTTATTTTTCCCTGAGGCCTTCCCTGTAGGCCACTATGGTTAAAGAGGTGCTCTGATGAAAACCCTGCCAAGGATTTCCTGGCTGAGATTTTTTCCTTCCAAAGGAAAGAGACAAAAAGAATAACCCAAAGCCCATTACTTTCACATTTCAGGCCAAGTTCAGCGGCAATTAGAGAGAACTGGGTTCAAAGCCACAAAAAGCATAGTTCTGCTGAGAACGGAAAGGACTCACTCCAACACGCAACCTCCCTCCTAAACACATCAGACAGAGGCCAGGACCTTAAGAAAGAGGAAAACCAAAGAATTCTGAGGGGGCAGAGCACACACTGGGCATCTCCTGACCCAAAAGCCATTTCTGGGCACCGACACGAGGAAATTTTTGCTTTTGACAGTCTCTGCCCCTCCAGAACTTGGAAAGCACGGGCCATCTTGTACCAGGGTGAGTCCTTCCTCCCCGTCCAGACCCTGGTCTCTGTCTGGCCGCCTCCTTTCCCCAGCTGACCATAACTGGAGAGATCATTAGCCATCGTGTAGCTCTTCCTTTGGCTTTCCTCAGGCCCTTGGGGTGAAGTGCCTGGTTCCCAGACAGCCTGCCTCCCTGCCATCTGGGTCTCCTTGTCCCCACCGCCCTACCCTCCTGCCCGGCCTTTGGTGACCCAATTCTGGTGGCCCCTGTATCTGCCCCGCCAACGGCCCAGGAGGCTCTGTCAATCTGAAATGCGGCCATCAGCGACTCCATTCCTTTCCGCAACTGATGCTGGCTGGGCTGGGCCCCAAAAAAACAAGCTGCAGCTCTGTGGCTTTTTGGCAGCCCAACTTCTACTTTTGTTTTAACAAGGGGTGGGAGGGAGAATTCGAACCCTGTGGTTATCTGCATTTTAAAACATTTAAACACAGTCTGTCCACCTGCCCGGCACTTTGTGTTTCTCCAGTGAGTCCTCAGCCACACCCCTTCTAAAATAGCACCAATAACTCCAGGCCTGCCCTTGCTGCTGCTTATGTGCATGGAGGATGGCGGGGGACATCTTGAGCCCTGTTTTCTCCTTGGGGAGGAGTCTGCCCTTAACAAACCCTGGGATTCCTCAGAAAGGCAGATGAGCTCGTCCTCACGAGGGAAGGACAAGCGTGAGGAGAGGTCGTTTGTAGGAACCATTTCCACTAGCTACAAGATCCATTTGCATTTAGAGGGAGAGACTTTCCAGCCAAGAGTCTAATTTCCTTTCCATTTCAAACAATAGCCTTTCTAGTTGCTTTTGGACCATATCACTGATGTGGGGGGAATAGGGAGATCAGAAAGGAAAAGGGGAAAAAGGCAGAGATGGTGGTGGCAGTAAGGGTGTGGTTGACAAGCCCAAAGTTTGTTTCCAAATGGAGGGAGTGATGGGAGCCTAGAATTACCTCAGGAAACAGCCTACCATCTCCTCTATCAACAGACAGTTGTGAGAACCACTGCAATGCTGGTCCCCTGGGAACTGTCTGCCCTTAGGGCTTCCCCATCCTCCCCTTCTTTGTCTGGCATCCTACAGTGTCTCGTCTGAGTTCCAAGATCAGAGTACAAAATGTTTCAGTGAACTCTCTGAGCTTGGGTGACTCCCTGAAGACCATGGCAATGTCACCACCCACCCCTGTGCAACTCTGGAAGGTGCAAGTGGTCTTGGCCTCCACCAAGCTAGTGGCAAGACAAGGGTTGTATCCACGTGGTATTTAGCTGACAGTAACAGGTTAGGTGACTGGAGACACTTCAGTTTGAGACATGGGGAAGGAACAAAGGGGGCTGAACCTCTAAGCTCCTCTCCGGGAGGGCTCTGTCAGCAAAGACCTAGGGAAAGATTATCCCTTTGAGAGGGACCCTTGGAAACAGAGGCAGCTTCTTGATGATCTATGGGGAATTCTAGGAGCCCTGGTGGTTCCTATGAGGAAACAGCATTACAGCCATCCACAGAGAGCAGCCCAGCTTTCACAGCTGTGTGGCAACTGCAAACCTCTTTTGGCGAAGATGGCAAGCCTGGGCGTCTGGGCTGGCCCATGGAAGGATGTAGTTGTCCCACAGTGGAGAGGGCATCAAAGAGAACCCCAGATAGGCGCTTCTGCAGGAGACCCGCTAACCACGGCCTCTTAAGAAGGCTCAGACCATGTTCTCCAGTCTTTAGCCTATGCTGTCCACAGGGCATCAGAGCTCTCCTCCTCTACAGAGGATTCACTTCTAGAACCTGGAAACAGATTCTGCTCACCAACACTGCCACTGAGAGAATAAGAAAAGGACTGACCAGCCCGCAGTTTCCCAATGAGCAGAGGCAGTAACCAAGACCCTGGGATGCCAAGAAAGCCCCAGGCAAGGACTTACACCAGAGTTCATAGTAGTAGTTGCAGCACTGAGACTGTCCACAGCAGTGTCCTGTGTCACAGATGTAGCTCTGATTATTGGTACCCACACAGGTTTCCTTATCCTAAAAGAAACAGAAAACATTTTAGCCTATTAAATTATAGCTTTTAAACACCAGTTTTCTTCTTGTCCCCCTCTTCCTGGCTGTCTGCCCACCCTCCACCAAAACAGTTTGTCCCAATGTTTATTCCATTAAGGGAAAAAAACAAAACAAAACAAAACAAGAAAGAATCACACAACGACATCAGATTTAAAAAAAAAAAAGGTTTATTAAAGGGGGAAGAGGATTCAGCATACAAAGCCAACTGGTAAAGAGTGGAGTAATGGAAAAGAATCTGAAAAAATAAATCTCTCTCTCTATATGTATGTATATGTATAACTGAATCGTTTTGCCGTATACCTGAAACACTGTCAACTGACTATACGTCAATAAAAAATAAGAATTTTTTAAAAATAAAAAATTAAAAATAAATAAAGAGTGGCATTCTCCTTGGACAGAAAAGGGCTGCCTCCCTTTCTTTAAGTCTAAGTAGAAACACTCCATGCTCTGGTGCTCAACTCAGCCGTTAAGAAGGTGATGATTCTCCTGTAATTAGCTGTATGTTTTAAATAAAACCAGCTTTTCTGTGCAAGTTCCTGGATCAGTCATTTCATCCTCCTTTCAAAACACATGATCAACAAGGTTAATGACACTGTGATTCAAAAGAAGGCCGAAAAAACTTTCTATTAAAATTCTTCAGTCTTAAGAAAAAAGGTGACTTGCGCAGGTGACCTAGTCTCATTCCAATTTGCTAGCTTTTTTTTTTTCTTATCTGATGATCTCTTAATAATATTGACTGGATCTAGGATTCATACCATCCCCTGTCAGGGACAGCTACAGAAAGGGCACTGCTGAGTAACCATCTAGCAGTTTGCCAAATTCTATTCACAGCACTGGTGGATGGGAATGGAAAAGGTTTTTTAAAAATATTTCATAGTTGAAATACCCCACCAGCCAAACTGAACTTCAGCCCCAAATGTCTTCTGAGCCACATATGATGAGACCTATAGCATCTGGCTTTCAACACTGCTTTATTATAAAGAAGCAGCACATGCACTGGCTGAACACCACTGTCTTTGTGCCAAGCACCGTGTTGGGTACAAGGGATAAAAAGATGAATAAGACACTGTTTCTAACCTCAAGAAGCTCAGAGTTAGGAAGGGAAAAAACCCTGCTCAGCAAAGAAACTAAAACCACAGTATTGTATTTGCTGCTACTCAGACTGACCCTGCCCCCAGTGTACATCCGGGCGGACGTCTGCCAGTGGAAACTCAAGTCACACGGTCGGTTCTTGCTCCCTGGGCCTTGCTCTACTACGCTGTCTCTTTGGCCAAGGCTATAAACAGAGCACTCCAGCAACTGTCTACAGGGCTAGAGGCCAGGCACCTGAAGCCACAAGAGAGGACAAGGGAAAGGGTACAGCTAAAAACCGGGTCCCCGCCTCAATGCATGTTTCCACTACATCCTCAGGTGTTTCCTGGTCTTTAAGAATCTTAACATCCTGGGGAGTAAAGAGGTTTAGGAAGAAGGAAACATGGGAAAGGGTTTCACAATTGTATTACAAACTGCGTTCTTCCTGGCTTCCCCTTCCCACGTCCACCATAAGCAAAACGGCACACCTAGCAGGTGGCCATCCAGGGGGATGTCTCCTCTGAGGCCTGGTGCACGCGGAGAAGGCAGATCTGTGTTCTTGCTTTTGCTAGAACACACCCTTTCTGAATTCAGAGCAAAACACTGCTTTCATAAGGACGTCGAGAAGTTGCTCCCCAGTTTACCAGGCCCTGAAATGCCATTCTTCTGGCACTGGCTCACAAAAGCATAGTTCAAAATGTCCACATAGTTTCTAAAAGAGGCCATGCTGCCTATACCCCGACACATGAAAGAATCCAGTGACACTCCTGCCTCAAGAAAATTCTCCAGATGAGGTCCAGGCACTGAACACAGGGCAGCCAGCTGGTCCTGTGTGAGTCATGGAATGGAACGTGTCTGAAATCTAAACAAGTGGCATCCTCAGGACCTACTGGTGTCAGCTTTTCTCTTGGCTCTCCCATCCCCCCGGGGCAGGAAGCCTGGTATAAACAGGACCTCGCTCTCTTTCCCTGCTCTGCCCCCACTTTCCCAGGGACAGCAGACTGTGGCAGCATCATTTAACCCAGTTCCTCAAACGCTTTTGACCCAGTCTATCTCATCCCCTGTCCTCCTCCCCCTGCCCCCAGATAGCATCCCCAAGCTGCCTGGGATGGTCTTGGTTATAGGAACTGTCATTTTCTGCTGCAGGAGGAAGGAAAGCAGGTGGTCAGTTAAAGAAGGCAAGACATGGGCTCAGGGACCTTTAGCAAGAAAGAAATGAAGGAGAATTGGGAGGGTAGTGAGATATGAGTGTCGTGAGCTCCTCACGAGGTAGGAGCTGGTAGGAGAGGAAAATCCAGGAGCCTTGGTTTGGTCCCAGCTCTGCCACTACAGAGGAATGGGGCTTTGTGCAAGTCAGGGCTACTTAAAATGCTCACTCATGTCTCCTTCAGCCCAAAGTCTTTATTAGTCTCCCTCTCCCACCCCACCTCTGACACAGCAGCCTCCAGACAACGCAAGGGCTCCAGAAATCGGTCTCCTCTCAGTCAAAACAAAGAACAGAGGTGCGCAAATGCTGCGTAGTGGTCTTCCGCCTTCCCTGCATGACTAGCCCAATCGTGGGTGGCCCAGAAGACTTTCGAGGACCTCCAGGCAGCTCAAGACCCAAAAGGTTAAGATTCAGTCAGACCTGGGTTCAAAGCCCAGCTCTCACGCTACGCTTATTAACTATGTGAACTTGGGTAAGAGAAATAACTTCTCTGAGCTCTTCGTCAACAGTACTCTATGAGCCATTACTGCCGGGCATGAAAGACCATTCAAACAGCACTTTGCATTCACTTAGAACTATTTCAGAACAATAAAGTTCACTGGCGATGTGGGCTGCTCCAGACTCACGAAGAACAGAAAAAGGAACGGGAGAGAATGCAATGGAAAGTACAAATATGAAAAATTCCCTCCACTCTGTCTGAGTACCCTTTGCTTTTCTTCCAGGCATCTCCAAGCACTTTACACATATTATGTTGTTCAGGCCAACTCTTGAAGACTGGGAAGTTAATATTCCTCCCACCCTCCTTTCTCGAGAGTGAACCAGAGAATAACCTGCGCTCTCCCTACAGGCAGGACCTCTGTCTCCTTATTCCTGGCCCCAACCCCAGTATGAGTACAGTGCTTGGCACTATCTCCACGAAGCACAGTAAGCTGGGGGGAATAATATGGCTAATGTGTACTGAGCACCTGCTAGGTGCCAGGCACTGTTCTAAATGCCTTACAAGTATTCCTTCATCTAAACTTGAAAGCAACACTATGAAGTAGGTGGTATCAGGGAACTGAGGTCAAGGGAGGCTAAGCAACTTGCCTGAGATCACACAACTAGGAAATAGTCCAATTAATTCGCCTGACTCCAGAGCCTGAGCTTTTAACTATTAAGCTATAGCCTCCTTGGTTTAAGTTATACCTCTTCAGCTGCTTAAATAAATCCACTAAAAGCCCAAATCAAACACAACCAACATTTTGTCTTTGAAAGAAAAGATAAGGGCCCTGCCCTTGTGGAGCTCTTTTGACTTTGAGAACACTTTCTACTTGGCAGTGAGGAGGGGCAACATGCTTGGGGTTCCTCCCTTCTTTGCTGGAAAGGTCATTATTTTCGCATACTGATTTTCTGAAAAGCAGAAGGGTATTTCATCCTAGTGTGGAATGTGGGGCCTTCAGTCCTACCTTCAGCATTTATTGAGTCCCTCCCTTGCCCCAGCACTGAACTCTGTGGGAGTGGGGGGCCCACAATGGGCAAATAAATGGCCAAAACACTCATGATCTTTGTGCTCATAGAGCGCCAAGTCTAATGCAAAAGGATAAAGTAACCATACAGATCAAATTGTAACTAGGAAGGTAAAATACATGGTTCAGTGACTCTAACTTACAAAAGATAAGACGTAGGAACTAGTCAAGGAAGTCCAGATAGCTGTGAGGAAGGCAAGCTTGAGCCGAGATAGCCAGGATGATTAGAAAGTTAGTAACCAGGGAAGAGGGATGGGAAGAACATTCCAGGCAAAGGAAATGGTGCAAGCAAAGCCCTTTAGTCAGGAGATGGTTGAAACAGTTAGGTAAGCGGGGACCAGACTGTGCAGGAAGGTGACAAGATCAGATTTGCCTTTAAAGATAACGTCTTCCCAGCAATGTTTTCATTTGCATAAACTCCTGCCCTCTACCCCCAAAATAGGCTGGAAACGTAGAACTTATAAGAGAACTTCGAGTGAATAACAAATGCTCTTATGCTGAGGTCTTTCACCTCAGGATGACTGTGGTGATGACCATGACCATCAAGAGCCTCACCTATTACAGGTGTGCCTTCAGCTCTGATACCACAGGGACCAGCTTCAAGATACAGGGCACATACAGTCATCAAACAAAAAGCTCAGGCACGAAGGAGAAGCAAGGAAAATCAACACTGCCCTGGAAAGAACATTTTTTTACAATGGAAAAGGATGAACAGTATGCCTTTTGCACATATGCAAAAAATTATCTCATCTCTTTGGTGGCAGCATAAACTGTGGGACTAACATCATTTTCCTTAAGAGTTTCCATGTCTTAGAGTTGCTATTCTTAGCTGAGCCACTATAAAGGTCAATTTAACCAGCATAAGAACTTTCAAAGTGCCAGCATAAAAAGAGACACTGGGCAAAAATGGTTCCCCAGGGATGGTTTTAATTTGCCAATTTATGGGGCTGGAAAACCTTGCTAGCAACTGGCAACAGCGTTTTCATGCCCTTAGGAAAGCACTGAAGTTTTAAAGTTCAAAAGTGAAAAATAGGAAAACTGAATTCCTTCACAGGATGCTAATGCGCAGATACTAAATATCTTGGCTGCTAGATCTGAAAGAATCTGGAGCACCACCTCTGGCCTTCTCTGTGGGGAAAACAAATGGTTTCTAATGGAAACGTTCATTTCCACAAATCAAATAACAAATACGTATTGACAGTCTTCACCATGTGCCAGGCACTGTGCTGAATGTTACAGCTACAGCACCGAGCAAGAGACTCTGTGGGAAAAGATCCTGCTTCTGGCACGTAGCTGGGTAGGTAACTTTAAAAATTCTTCTACATCAAAACCCCTAGAAATACTGGCTAACAATATTCTTTTGAATTACACAACTGAGCTTACAAGAAAGCAAGGAAGAGCCCCAGGAGTCAAAAATGTTGGGGGCGGGGAACTAGAAACTTCAGTGGTAAATGAGATCAGGCCTTTCCAGTTGCCCTGGAAAGAGGCGCTGCTTATTCTCCTGGGTCCGCCTAAAACAGAGAATTAGAACTTAGCCCCAATATAAGGTGAAGACTCTCGAAGAGAGAGAGACTAGGGGAAAAAAAATAGCCCGTTGGCATACAGTGACAATAAGAAAGGTCTGAACTAAGAGGAAAAAAGTATGTCCTCTAATAATCTGTAACCATAGGTCTTTACACAAGTTAATTTGAGATTTGAATTGCACTACTACCTGGCCTGAGAATCCCCAAGCCAAAAATTTAACATGAAAAGTAGTCCCAGACTGGGACATCTGGCAGAAGAAATGTAAAACTCTGAAGAGACCTACCCTCGATCAGGGCATGAAATATGCCCGCAAATAAAGCTCTGCTGAAGATGAGCTCACACAAAACACAAAAACTTATGCAAAAATAATCCATCACAAATAAGACTTGGGAAATTCAACAGTTAGCAGGATAAGGCTCTCTAAAAAAGTTTAATAGAATGATCAGATAGACTGTAATATATTATGTATGTTTCAAATGATTAAAGCCACAAAGAATGAATGAAAAACATGAAAAAAAACATACTGAAAAAGAGACAGTAAACAAATGGATTTGGGGGGAAAATAAAAGAAAAGTTGTAGAAAAATAGTTATTAAAAATTTAAACTCAACAGATGGGTTACACAGAGATTAGACCAAGTTAAAGAGAGAATTAGTGAACTGGAAAACAGATCTGAGAAAAGTATCCAGCAAAGGGCTTCTACGAAGAAAAAACACAGGAATGGAAAATGAGATATAAAAAGCCCAAGAAGGAAAGAAGAAAACACAGGAGAGGCAATATTTAAAGAGACCACTGAAAAATTTCAGAACTAATTAAAGACAGGTAATTTTCAGACAATAAAAAACTCACACCTGAGCACATTTTTGAAACTAGAGAACAACAAAGAGAAAAGGATCTTAAATACATTCTAGTACGAAAATACTAAAAATTAACAAGTGAAATTAGAATTTAAAGAAGTAATAAGCTTCATAAGGATAATAAAACTGAGTAATAGGAGCTTTACATGGAGCTTCTCAGGAAAGGCCTCCCTGAGAAGGTGATGTCTGAGTTGAGCCCTGAATGATGAGGAGTCAGCTAAAGCAGACCTGCAGGAACATTGTTCCAAGAAGAAGGAATGTCAAATGCATGCAAAGACACCAATGTAGGAATGAGCTTGGTGTGCTCAAGGGAAAGAAAGAAGGCTAGCGTGACTGAGTACAGTGAATCTCAGGAAAGTAGTGTGAAAGGAAGAGCTGAGAACTCAGAAAAAAGCCAGACCTCATATGCCTTCTACAACAGGCAAGCAACTTGAACTTAGAATCAGCTATTTGTGTTCTATCCTAGATAAGACCCTTTAAATTCTGAAAATGCAACACTTTCAGGTCCAGGTCCTTAGAAAAAGATTTATAGGTGTTCGTAAAATATACTCTTTAAAGTGTTGTGGATTTGCCTCTGTTTTTACAATAAGAAAGTTAAAATCACTTTCCCCCTAATACTAATGGTTTCAAGAGCTGGAGGAAATAAGTAGAACTGTTCAAAGGTACACATTTCAAATTGGGAGGGAGGATGTTACAAAAGACTTAGGGACAAAGGAAAGTAAGCTCAGGTAGAGGAATGATTCAGTAGAAATCCTGGCCTATTGTTCCCAGGGAGTTATTCTAATCTCCCCTTCTTTGATGGTAGAGATTGTCACATTCCACTTTTGTATCTTTCACAATATATACTACATATGACAACTACTCCTTCAAGCTTTACAAAAGGAGCTCAGTTTCTTCCTTTCTGCTAAAGGGCAAGTCATTGCTAAGAAGTTAACCAAGGCCCTGCTTTGTGATATTAGGAATGAATATTTAAGCTGTTTGGTTGAGTTCAGTAATTTTCCAAAAGGACAAATAGCCTGGGCAGGTTCCTCTAACCAAGCTAATAAATCTAGTCTGATAAAATTCAGCCTCATCCCTCAGATGTGATAGTGTGCTTTACCCCTTAAGGACTCTACACTCCAGCTCCCTGGGCTCAGGAGCACCCAGTCGCCAATCCTCTAGCTGTAAAGTACTTTAAAGGGTAAAGCCAAAGCCTGGAGCTCATGACACACTTGAGGACAGCCTGGGACCAATGTGGGGAACTGCGGCTTCAAGATTTGGCATTAGTGTGTGCTGCTGAAGGGGAGTCCCTGGGACCCCTGCTGCAGGAGGAACAAGGTCCCTTTACTTCAAACTGTGAGGGTCTCCTGGAACAATTCCCTCTGCGAACTCCCAAAGACTGACACTCTCCAAGAATCTGAGGAAGGGCTGCACAGGGAATCAGAACAAACCAGGACCAAGGACCTACTATACAGAGCAAAGAATTATATTCAATTTCTTATAATAAGCTATAATGGAAAAGGATCTGAAAAAATATATGTATTTAAGTATACATATGCATATATGTGTGTGTGTATAATAAAACTGAGTAACTGCTGTACACCTGAAACTAAGATTGTAAATCAACTAAATCTCAATTAAAAAATTTAAAAATAAAAAAAATCAGAGCGTCTTACAAATGAGCTAATTTGCCCTAAAGCAGCAATGAACACATTTGGACAACGAACACATTTGGAAAACAGAGATTCCTTTCCCAAAGTATGGTCTGTAGGCCCCAAATCACCTAGGGTATTTGTTAAGAATGTAGATTGAGAACTTTTGGGGGCAGAGACTGAAGATTTGTCTTTTAAAACACACTCTTCTGATTATGCTCATATATATCCAAGTTTGAAGACCATCGCCCTATGTTTATACTAAAACATACAATAAACACAGCTCTTGTCCTCTAAAAGTGGAATAGTCTAACATTCTCTTTCTCAAATCCCCAACACATCCCAACCCAGTTACCCCCTAGAGTAGCCACTTAGAATCAAGGCACATAGAATTATTTATATTCTCTCTGCCTCATTCCATAAAAAGATACCAACAATGGATCACAAACATAATTTTTTTTAAATGTGACATGTTAGTTAGGTACACTCCTATCCACACCAGTACTGCTACCGCCAAAGCTGCACTGCAACTGGATCCTCATTAAACAGCCCCCAAACAGAGCAGCCAAGCAAAGAAATTAAAACCCATTTCCTGTGTTGCTATTAGGAACCCGAATAACAAACTCAGAAAAAGCCACTTGACCCTGATAGGAAAATCCCAGAGCAAAGATCGGAAGTTGCAACATATCCCACGGTTTTATTAAAGGCTACCGGTCTATGGCCCAGTGCACGCAGGCCTGCAGGGAATGGCTGGCTGCAGTGACTTGGGACACTGGGTTAACGGGCCACTTTTTCACCCCTGGACACTTAGAAGGAAGAAGTTCTACCTGGAGGTATCCCGGCAAGCCCTCATCACTGGCCAATTCTGCCACAGACTAAATGCACTGAGAAGTATGGCATCTTCAGCAAGGGCTGGTGCAGATAGCTGAGGGACAAAATAGCACATAGCAAGCGATGGGGCAGGTGGCAGTCAGGCAGGGCAGGAGGGCAATTCTGCTGACTACTGTGTCTCCACAGCTGGTCCCATGTGGCCAAGTCCCTTCCTTCACACTACCTGTGTCACTGCTCTCCTGCTTGAAAACAGCAATTGTAAACTGGTGGCCCTCAGGCCACAATGCACCCACTAAGGAGTTCTATGCCCACGTGGTACCTTTGTTTTACAACTTCTTTTAAAAAAAATGGAATTAACTGTCAACATTTTAAAATGAGAACGATTCATACAGAAATTCAGATTTCCAGCTTCTGAAAATCCAGGGCCCAAATTCCCTTAGGGCCACATTAGGCTGCATCACATGTCTGGGCTCTGGCCCTGCCCCAGCCTCCCCGTCACCCCCGCTGTCCAAAACCCCAATCACATGATATCAGCATGTCGCTGCCTGGCCCCTGTGGGCATCTGATTAGCTCCTGCTGCTCTCAAGTTCAGTAAGATACTGTTCATCCCCTCACCATGAGGGTAAGGCCTGCTGCAGAGGCCCAAATGGCAGACATTCAAATTTCTCTACATGGAGGCTCTGGTGACTCCTTACACACTGCATGGTACCTGGACAAAGAGGAGGGTCCCTCTGCTGAATGAGAAGAATACCTCTAGACAATTAGGAAAACCTCTTGCTACAAAACTCAGGAAATGGAACAGAGAATCAAGTTCTGCCCAGTGCCTGTGTTTATCAAGCATCCAGCTGGGCATTTTTACCTAGGTTATGTATTCCCCTCTTCTTATAGGAAACGAGGAAACCAAGGTTCAGAGTGATCACACAGCCAGAACAATTTTCCCACTAAAGCCCAAATTTCAGTGGAAAGAACTGAATGCTTAGCGGTTACCCTAAACTTTCATGCTAGGTGCTGACAGGCACAAAAATGACAGATAAGATATGGACTTTGCCTTTGAGGAACTCTGTAATAACTAAATTGTTAGGTTAAAAAAAAAAGTTAAGTTTTAGTTGCTGAAAATCTTCCTGAAATAATTCATGTTCATTTTGTGCCTTAATTAAGTACAGTCTAATCAACAGAATTCATTCTTAAAAAAAAAAAAACAAAAAACAATTTATAATGTGGCAAAGCCTCAGGGTCATGATTTGGAGCAATGATGATGATGATATATATATATACAACACACACATATATAATCAGTATATATAGTACACATTTATATAGAACTCAAGCTTTTCAAACTTCTTTAACAGTCAGCCTCACATTCAAGCCTGCTGGCTGGCCAGACCCCTACAGGAGATATGCTACCAGTACCACCACCCACCTCTGCCAGATAAGGAACTGACACTCAGTCTAAGGCTGCGGATGACAGAATTGAACTGTCAAAACCCTGGTCTTCTGCCTTTTGGTTCAGTATTCCTTTTACAACAGTCCTAGCTCATCAAAGTCTTTGTTATATCTTGAAAATGGCTCTTGATCAAACAAAATAATCACTTCTTTGCCCAGAAAGCAGCATAGTTTTTCAAAGGGATCTAAACTATTGAAGGTTCAAGTTAACTTGCTACTGATGTGCTTTAAAAGAGATTCACCTCAGTTTTACTGGACCATGAAAAACCCATGTGGGGTCTCAGAGACCTTCCTCACTTTAAGCAAAATTCTAAATTTAACCTCATTCTTTCTCAGCAGTTCCATCCCACTGCAGCAGGCTCTTGTTAGGAGCAAAAGAAGTAATAATGGGACTCGTCTTATGTGCCTGACTGTCCAGAGACTAGTGTCAGAGATTTACTGCCAGTAAAAACGTCCAGCATTGTTCAGGGAAACCACTTACTTCTACCTTGGACAAAGGGTTACATTAAAAATGGTCTCCCTGCAAACAGATACATGACAAAAGAAAAACTCCAGAGGCTTTCTCCACAAGACTCTGAATAACTTTAAAGAACTTTCTGAATTTTAAGATTTTAAACCTAAAGATTAAAAGAGATGCCAAATGATTTAGAAGAAGGGGAATTTAGCACCCTCCTTTTCTGTATGTTATCAGGAATAGATTACATACAACAAACCCAGGCCACAGCAATAGGCACCTGGCTTGAAATACGGCCTAATATTAAAATAACTGCAGCCTAATTGTTCTTTAAGATGTATAAAGTTGTTTGGGCTCTCCTGAGATCCTGCCCTTCTAGAGCGGTGGGTATCCAGATTTTTCAGAGTTAAGAGAGAAAAATGTCAGCTCCAGAAGAGCTTGATCTTATCTATAAGATAAAAATTAAACTCTTGTCCTTGATAAGGCATAGTTCCTGCTGATGAGGGACAACCAAGATGTCAAGATTCTAAATCCCTTGGCAGATAATACACCCTGCTTAGAATGCAGCAGGAAAAAAATAACACCCATTTCCCCTTCATTAAAACATCTCAGTCCATCCTCCCGAGGCTTGTGAGTTGGGACTGCTTCCTAGCAGAGTGCCATGCACTCTGCAGCAATAGGTTTCATCCTCAAGTTTCTCCACCTTGGCATGACAATCAGCCCTTGGTGTCCATAGGGCAGAACCCACAGATGCAAGAGGGCCAACTATACTTTGCCATTTTATATAAGGGACTTGAGCATCTTCAGATTTTGGTATCTGCGGGGGTTGTGGAACCAAACCCTGTGCATACCCAGGGACAAGTGTACTGACATCTGGAGCCAGATAAGTCTTTGCTGTGGGGACCGTCCTACATATTGTAGGATGTTTAGCAGCATCTCTGGCCTCTACTCACTAGATGCTGGAAGCAACACCTCAACCCACTCCTTAGTTGTGACAACCAACAATGTCCAAACATTGCCAAATGTCCCTTGGGGAGGGGGACAAAACTGCCCTTAGTTTAGAACCACAGTTCCAGTCAAGCTGCACCACACAACTTAGTGCAGGATGGTGTTCCATCCAGGCCCATTGCCTGATTGTCTCATGGGCTCCCCAACCACTGTAAATTCCCCAAGAGCAGGATGAAGTCAATCCCACAAGAGCACCTACCCTAGCAAAGGATAGGACATGCAAAAACCTTCAGAAAGTACTAATCCTGGTGACTGACAGTCAGGTGACCCCACGGGCTAGACCTCTCATGCACTCCCGTGCCTCTTTGCCACGCGGTACAAGCAGCAGCATAAAGGGATCCTCTAAGGGTTACGCTGAGGCTGTGGTGGTGTGATTTCACATGATGTTTGAGAGACCTACCCACGGCTCTCTGACCATAACAGGTTTACAGTAACCAAGCAAAATCTGAGGCTGAACCATCAACCTGGAACCTTATCCCAAAGCAGGGGAGTGAATACACTTTCTGTTTTTGTTGGCAGCCTGTCCCAGCTCATCCTGGGCCTCCCCACCACACTCCAGAGCCACACCCAGAGGAGTAGGAGGTCACAGGTATTCAAGCCACTGCCTGGTGGGTGACCAGGGATTTCCAAACCCTTGATGAAAACCACAGGATAGGCTGGGCAGTATTTGAAACCAAGAATGAGACCATGCGTCACAGTTCAGTGGAAGTCCCTGAGAGCATGTTTGTTAAGCAAGAGACTAAACAATAATGAATTTTCTGGCCTCCTTGATGCAATACCCCAGGGAACCAAAGTCTTCTGTGCAACACAGTCCCAGCAAACCATGGGCCACTTGCAGGAAAAGCAGTCACTGTGTCACACTCTGGCCATTCTCAAAGCACGTCTCCCTCGGTCCTGCGATGAGTATAGCTTTCTGTCACTGCCCCTCCTCTCTATTTTAGTTAAAAGAACAAGATAGGCCAAGCAAGTCACCTAGGACTGAATCACCATTTTCAGCAACAGATGCCTCTTGTGAGGTCCAGGGTTCAAGTCCAGTTGGGCCCTGCCCAGAGCAGCTATGGCTACAGAGTGAGGCACAGAAATGGCTAAAGCAGGTCAACATGCAGGGCTGTTTCAGCTCACTGTTGCTACCAATTTGCAACAAAGTCAATAAGTGCCAGGGAGGGAGAGTTATGGCTGGCTGCTAGGGAGTCAGGCCAGGGGAAGGAATTTCATAGCAGTTGTTAATGCTGTCTTTTTTTTTTTTTTTTTAAGTAGCCCCAAATAATTCTGTTTTCCTGGACTAAAATTTACCTCTTCAAGGAAAAGGGGTGGGAGGGGGGTGGATCAAACTCATGGGATATTACTGGAGGAAGTGAATGTTTTCTTTGGCTCCATCCTGGATAAAAGTTTCAAAATCAGCAGATACCGTCTTCTTTTCCACTGAGTTACTGTCCAGTCTGCTGGTTTCTCTTTGCTTTGATGACAGGAATGTGATGAAAAACAAGCACATTCCTCTATAAAAGCAGCTTCTTGCAACAGAGATGGTTGGGGGTTTTTTAAGTCACCTGAAAGGGCTTGGATGAGAACCATCCTTTCTCATCTTTAGGTGACAGGAGGGTGTTCTATGGAGCTGTCACTTGCCGTTTTCACAGATGAGTTTCAATGAGAATTTTAGCTTCAGCCTCTGGTAGTAAAAACAAGTGTGATTTTGGTGTTTGCTGCATTATAGACAGCCAGTCCCCTTTCCAGCAGGGTCTTGCTTAATAGAGAGAGGCTAATTGAGCACACATGGGATGGTAATGGCGACTGGGAGTCAACACTCTGTCCTGTGCAGAGAACAGGGCACGCAGGGGAGGTCTGGCTGCAGATTTGGGGGCAGGTACCATACCAGGTATAGGCAAGAGCAGGACAACACCGAGGAGACCTGGCTTCCAGAGCCAACACCGCCATACATTAGCTGTGTGATCACGAAATGGTAACTTCTTGAGTTTCGGTTGCCTCACAGTAGAAAGGAGATAAGCCCTCCTACCTCAACGATGGCTGCTGTGATGAAATAATAAAAGTATGCCAATGTCGGCTGATATTCAGCAGTTGGGGGGTTAAATGAGAAGTGGGCAAATTCCCTCTGCCCTCCCCCTGGTGAAGGCTGCCCCCTTGCGCTCCAGGCCGGCTTCCACCACAGCATGGTCAGTGTTGTCCTTGGGAGCCCCCAAGATCTCCTACTGTGTCCAGGGAGTAATGGGGGTTCAACATTCTGGTTGCCCTGTCACCTGCAGCATCAGACCAAGCTGGGCCTGTGGGCACCAGCTCCCCTTTTCAAGAATGCAAACAACCCCTTGGGCCAGGAGCTGGCCTCCGGAGTCCTTCTGTCCATGACATTGTAACATGGGCAAGGGCACACTGCTTGAGAGGGTCCCAGACGCACACCATTTTCACAGAAAAAGGCAACATTCCGAGGTGCAAGATTATCAGTTATTGTCTTGATGGATCTAGCCTGCATTCCATCAACTAAAACTTGCCATCACCTGAGTCCTTCCACATGTCTACAGTGCCACAACTAAGACCACTGGACTGTGGAAAGGACCACCTGCAAGAGCCATCTTTTCACACCTCTGAACTGTAGCCAGTCCTAATGCCACCTGCCTCATGCTCCAATTACCTGCATGCTTGTTCTACATCTGGGCCTGCCCTGTGAGGGCAGGGTTCAAGTTTATACCTCTTTGAACTCACAACACGCTTTGAGTCAATAGGTGCACAACACTTCTCAGATATAGATGCTGGTCATGAAAAGCCTCCAGCATTTCAAAATCAATACCTTCTGAATTAAACACGAAATAGAATTCATTCAAATCAGCAAACCAAGAACATTCTGTTGCAATCTTGTTCTCTGAAAATCAGGAATCCATCTGTTTAGGGATACATGATGGATTCCCTCTTAACTAGAAAATTCCTTTTCTGATCTTGCCAGATAATAAAGGGAAAGCATGCTGACTTGCATGTTGTATCTAAAATTTGGCACATGGTGCCACAGACAAAAAGTTTAGCAGGTGACTCTCTTCTGAACTTTAGCTCCTCTAAGCACAAAAAGACTGTTCTCTAGCCAACACTGTGAGCTGTCTTAACTGTCCTTTGAATGGAAGAACTAGTATAGCCTAAGGCCTGTCTGCCCTTTACAGACACTGAATTCATGGCACAACCATCAGATTGAAAGCCCCTAATGCTTTCCTCCTCCTCTGTGTCACAAAGGACACCAACACTTGGTGAACCAAGGTTCTTGTCTTGTCTCAGGCATACTTTCTACCAAGACTCACAGATGACAGTTTCCCTTCTCATCTGCAGGAGAAAACAAAAACAGCACTGTCCACCTGATCTGTCTGGAATGTTCTTTTCCCAGATCACATGTCTGGTAAACTCCTACTCATCCTTCAGGACTCAGATCAGGTATCACCTTCTCAGGAAAGCTTTCTGTGCCCACCCCCCTCCCCAGGCCTGATTTAGACAGTTCCCCATCCTCTGCTCTCCTAGTTCCTAGGGAATTCCTCTGTTTCAGGCTTATTAGCACATTGTCATGTAATTATTTCCATGCTTCTAAAGCACAGCTGGTAGGGTAGGGGGTGAGTTGGGGGTGGGAGGAGAGTCTCTCAAAGCATGGCCAGAAACTACCTGGGTCGGAACACCTGGGGAACGTAATAGAAATGCATATTCCTGGGCCCTGGGCCCACACCTACTGAATCTACATTTTAATAAGCTCCATCTCCCAGGTGATTTTTATGCATGTTGAGTACTATTGCATTAGAGTGTGAGGTCCTTGGAAGTAAGAATTGTGCTTTCCTTATCCTTTGTGCCAGGTCCACATTCGTTAAGTGTTCAAAATCTCCATGCAGTGGCTTTGTTCAGTAGATGCTGCCTGCATGAGAACCTTCCACAGAGTAAAACGCACATGGCCACTCAGAGACAAGCAGTGTCTTTTCTGGTACCTGGGCCACCTAGAAACAACCTTCAGAAAATATACCCCAACTGGAATGACGCATTAATCCACCCCACTCACAGACACTGGGCAATACAGTGCAGGTAGTGAGAAAAACTCCAGGCTTTGGAATGAAAAGACCTGGGTTAAAAAAATCAGTTACCATTTCCCTGGCTAGCTGAGCAACTTTGGACAAGTGGCTGAACGTCTGTAAACCTCAGCATGCCCTTCTTAGAAACAGAATCACACCACCATGTAAGCCAGGGATGTTACATGGATTAAAAAGGAAATAATGTATGAAAGCACGCATATACTATGTATGATAAAGACCAACAGCATATATGTTTTGTGCCATTTTCTTAAAAACAGAACTATCACTAAGTAATCTTTAGAAGACTGGCTTTTACACAGCTCCAATAAAGACCATAGTGACACTGTCAGACACAGAATTGCTGGAAAGACATAAAATTATGTAACCAAAAATACTCAGGGTTTTTAAAGGCAAAGTTTGAACCACAGAAGCCTAGGGCAGAAAGGGCCTTCGAGAAGCTCTCTAGTTCAGCCTGCTACCAGGAACCCGTTCAGAAACAAGAACAAAGATTCACCTGCTGTGAATCCTTGGAGATGCTCCCCACAACCAACCCAGTCCTTCTCTCTACCCACCGTGGCATCCTTTCATTTAACAGAGCAGAGGTTACTGGACACAAGCCCTCCTCTTGACATCTCAATATATAAGATTAACAGTATATTACACCGGTACAGTAACTGACAGCCTCCCAAGTCTCAGTCAATGCACAATGGCAGTGACAAGACCCTCGGGCAAGATCTCTTGCCCACTACCTTTTCCACCTCTGTAAAGGAACCAGTCCTCTAGCTTCTAGTTTCCTATACCTCTGCATCCTTTAGTCTTGCATCCTTTAGTAGATAAAAATAACAGTTACGTTTTTACTGAATACCAATCAACCAGCCAAGGTGCTAATGCTTTAAATACAATCTTTGGTGAAATCCTTCCAATAACTCTTCCAGTAAGTTTTATGATTTCCATTTCAAAGAGAAGGTTCAGACCAGTTAAGCAGCCCAGACCCTGGAGGGGGAGGGGAGGGCAGGATACAGGTCTTTCTGGCTTGCCAGCCCTGCTCTTTCCACTCTATCAGGCAGTTTCCAGCCGCCATCCCTGCCGCCTGCTGACATAGCATGGGGTGCTTCATCCTATTTCTAGCGCGGCTCAAAATCCTCGCCAGGGCTCACTCTGCCCATGGGTTAAAACGTCAGCCTTTCTTGCGGGGGACTGAGGAGATGCTCAAACAGGGCCCCTACTCTGCCTATCAGCTGCATCAAAGGAACACCGAAGATGAACAAGAGCAGCCATGAAATGTGTGGAGCTTTTCAGAGAAGCTTCCTTTTAAAAGAATTTCAGGCAACCCAAGGGAGGCTTGCTTAGCTAGCACTTTTCTAAGAGTGAAGTTAAACCAGCAGTCCCCAGCAGCGACTTTCTAAGGCTTCTGGTTTCAGCTCATCTGTGGCTAGTCCTCACCCAGGAACAGGCAGCAGAGGGTGTGTGTCTGTCCCCACCCACTCTTACAGCCGCCGCTGGTTACAGTTACACATTCCGATACAGACATGCCTCTCAGACCAAAGAGGGGGCGGGGGTGGCCAGCTCTCAGCAGCCCTGGAACAAATAGCTGGCAACAGCTGTGTTCTCAGAAGACCGCAGTTGGTCGCTCGCTACTGTTTTCTCATTCCACACTAGGTTACCGGCTACAATTCAGTGCCCCTACTTCAAACGGTGGCTCGCAAAGCAATCAAGTCTCTGCCACAGGGGTCTGCTGGCTTTGAAAAATCGGTCAGGAAGGCCAAAATGTGGTCAGTCCCACCCCCATCCCTCTGAGGCATTCAGGCCATCCCTCAGCCACACAGCCCTGACCACAGGCTTAAAAGGAAAAAGCCTCTGGGAGCCCTCCCCTTTAAAAGGAGGCCCCCCCCTACCCCAACTCAGAACCTCTTCAGAACCAGAGAACTGTGAAGAAATCTCTGCTAACTAGCCAAATCAAAACGGAGAAGGAATAAAAGGGGCTTTGATCAAGAATCCTGCTCTGCCTCTCCCCTTCCCCAGCCTCACCCCTCAACTGTCTCCCCATAAAGCTTTGGCAAAGCTTTTATGGTGTCTAATGGAAAATCAGAACGGATGGCCTCAGAGAGACCTCAGGGAGGTAGGGGGTTAAGGACACGATGGCTCTGGAAGTAAGGAGCAACTAGCAAGCAGGAAGGGAAAACTGGAAAATTCTGTGTGGGAGCTGGCCTGTGGTAACTACGAAACATTTTCTAAAAGGCTCCCTCCACCCAAAGCAGTTGTACGACAGACGATAGATAAGCTCCCACCCCCTTCTTCCCTTCCCGAACCCGATCCACGGACCACGGACCACCAGTGCAATTACCTGTCTAAGACCCAAAAGGAAAGGCATCCTGCAAGAGCATCGTCCACACTAACGTTGGGAACAAAGGGCTTTTTAAAAGTTAAGGTCTTGGAAAGAGCATTTCCCCTGGTGGGCCTGGTGCTCAGCGATCCCGGTTAACCGGCTTCCTTAGCAAAGAAGAGAAAGTAAACAGAGTCCTGGGACCAAGCAGGCACTCTCCCTCCTGCTCGCCTCGCTACTCCCCCTGCCTGGCTCCGACCCACCCCCACCTTCTCGTGACATATCTCAGACGCAGCAGAGCTGAAGCTGTCTGCCAAGGGGGAAATGACATCAGTTCAGGCCCGGCAGAAAAAACTCCAGACAGCTGCTGTGGAGTACTGAGAAGGATGTGCTGCAAACCTACGCTGGCTAGCCCTGGACCCACCTAGGGATGAAGCCTGCAATGGGAGGAGGACAGGAGCTGCAGCCCCCTGCCCACTCCCATCAGCTCCCCTCGGCTCTGAGCAGGCTGGGCTGTACATAAATCAAGTCTCTACGGCTGAAAAGAGCCACGTTTCTCTAAATAATGACTGGACTCTAATGGCTCCCGAGGTATTATTTCTCCTCCTTGGGAAAGAAAACCAATCTCAGTGACTGTCAGTTTCACAGAAACTTTTCCACCGGCTCCCCTGCCAGAGCTGGTGCTCAGTAAATAACAGTGCACTACACCTGGCTGTTTCAACTTTCTCCAGGGATGGACGCAATTCACAGAGAGGGCTTGGAGAGGCACCTTTTCCCCAGCTAAGGTAGGACATGCTACCTTGGACGCTGACCTCTCGAGCCCTCACTTGGACTGGAGAGTTTATATTTCATAAACAGACTGCATGTACAGGTGCCAACATCTTTCCTCACTTGTCTTACAAAAGGTACAACAAGTCCCATCGCAGCCTCCAAGTTGCCAGTGAAGCAGATCATCTATATTTAAACCAACTCTTGCTTCTGAAAAGTTCACCACCTTAGGTTTGTCATGCTTTCTTCTCTAAGCTCGGCTTATGGAAAAAACGGCTCTCTTGACAGCAAGCTTCTGCACAGGAAACAAAGGCCCTGGGGTTGGTGTCCTGATCTGACTTTTCCCAGTCAGTGGTGTAAGCCAGCTCTCATCTGGCCACCCTTCCCTAAACTACAGGTCACAGTCGCTTTCTCTGGCCCGAATCCTCTACCAAAGACCACACAAGCAAAGGTTCGTGTCTGATTTCATCTTGCAGAAATGACTCTCGAGGAGAACAATCTTCAGAGGAACTTTGTAAGTCCAAAGTTACTTTCTAATAACTTCTCCAGGCTGCAAATTAATTCTATTTCCATCAATCAAAGCAAGTATATCTCATCTTTCTTTTTATTTTCTGCAACAATTTTTTTTCAGTGATAACTTATCGAAGGCCCCCAAGGGAGTGGCACTGTACTGGGCATACCCTGGTAAATCAGAAATGATTTTCACAAATTAGTATCTTTCACCTCCACCTCAGACAGTAAATTAGCAGTACATAACACGTCCAGCAAGTTGAGTTGCCAAAAAATACTTTTCAATCATTAGTGAATCTAGCCAGACACACAATGTGCTTGCTGCAGGTCTCCCACTGCCGGTCAAGGTCACGTCGACTTTCCTGACAAGGAAATGAATGAGCCAAGCCAGCTGGGACATTTCCTGCAGGCTCACAAAAAAAAAAAAAAAAAAAAAAAAAAAAAAAAAACACAGCCTCATTGCTATGGAGAAGAGAAGAGGGGTGAAGTGGCTTCTGCTGCTGCAGGTGTCTGGGGACTAGAGAGCCATTCTTCATTAAATATCTGTTCTCAGGACACTGTCTCCCAGTCTATCCCAGGCTGTGCTACTACCTTCACATACAGGCCAAACTGCCAGACAGGCAGGCCTGGACACCGAGGCACAGCCCCCCAGGGAAGAGCAGAGAGGCAGCTTTCAAAGCCCTCCTTTCATTTCCTCAGCTCCCTGGCAACCACTGACCATCCCCCAACACATGCAGCATTATTAATGTTGACAATCAAACTAGAGCAAAGGGCATCCTCAGCCCCTCGTGGGCAATTCTTTCTGACCCTCCCTAGTAAGACAGAGTGACATCTGCAGCTGTATGGGAAAATTACATGGCATAAGTGTAGATATTCATTCCACACCTACTCAATGCCCACACTGTGCCAGACACTGGTCTAGGCACTGGAAACACGGCCATGAGCAAAATACTCAAGCACCTTTGCTTTAATGGGCTAAGGAAACATACCACATTTCTAAATAATTTTCATCAGCAGTCATCTCTGAATAAGTGGAGTTGGAACAAAATTATTAGAGATCCAAAGATAATTTTGTGAAAGTTCAATCTAAATGATCAAAATTGCATCATAGGTGTCCCAATTTCCTCTGAACCTAATGAATCATCCTTTATGGATGCTACTCAAGACAGTGTTTCTAATCAGCCTTTGTCTACTTTTATCTTCTTACAAGATTGCAAGTTCCTGTATGCAAGGCAGTATTAAACCCAACACACTGCACCTAACCCAACATCATATATGCTGACAAAGTGATTGCTGAGAATGGCTTCTTTCTCACTGATCTACTTTTTCTTGCCCCCAGTCCCTGAACAACCCTCATTGAGCACTGAGATTTGAGGGATGAGGAGAAAAAGAAGTTGAACTGGCAAATGCAGGCATTCCCAGGAAGGCTGGTTCCCATTTTGCCATGCCCTACAAATATCACCACAAACCAAGGAGAAAGTTGTCAGTTTGGGGATTTAAGAGGCAAGACAATAATTAGCAATTTCTACTAGTCTGAAAAAAAGGGGTTCTTTTATGTAAGTGATCCAGGCTCATATGAGAAGACCAAAGCTAAGTCAAATCCTTCTTCAGAATCACTTCAGTCATCTGCCTGACAATGCAGAATTTAATTCAATGCTGAATTCACCAACTTAAAAAATAATAATAATAATCAGGAAGAGTCACACTAAACCAGAATTAAGCAGGATTATGTTGTCAAAACGTTGCAGTTTAACAACTGTTTATGGCCCCAAGCAGTGTCTGAGACATCCTCCCACTGAGCCAGGCCCCTCCTTCCCAGTTCAGAGAACCCACAGAGCTAGTAATGCTGAAATCCTTTGGATTCTGATTAACTTATTATTTAAGAAGACATACTGCAAAAGCGTAGATGTTCATGGCTGGTGGAAGTCATTCCTTCACTGTAGTTGATTTAAGAATCATTGGCAAGCGACTACACTTCAATAAAAAAATAAGAATTAAAAAACAAACAAACAAAAAGAATCATTTGGCAACATTTTTCTAGGCAGCCTATGCATTTATAATCTTTAAATTCTGGGACGGAAGCAGGGAGAGAGAGTTATTCGGCACTGACAACGAGCCAGCCTCTGTGGTTTAGGAACTCTGTTTAACCAACATTTCACCTAAAGTGACAACAACCCCATGATGTAGGTATTATTATCTTTATTGCTCAGCTGCAGAAACTGAGGTTTATGGAGACCATGCCCAGGGTCAAACAGCTAGCATTGAGAAAGATGGGATTTGAATGAAGTCTCTGGCTCCAAAGACTCTTCCCTCTACAAAAAAAAGGAGTCACGATATGAGACCAAAAGTGGCCAATGAGGCAAAAACCAGAATTGAGGGTCAGCTGGACACTGAGCAGATACGCATGTCCCTGGTCGGTGCTCCAGAACCCTGTTTACAAGACTGTCGCTTATACTGGACCTGCAGTGGCGTTCATGAGCGTATAGTCAAGACCCTGGAGCTCCAGGACTCCCATCCTGACCCACTTTGGGGCCTGAGTTCTGTGAGGTAAATGACTGGGAAAGGCCTAAAGTTCTCATGTGTTCTAACACACAACTGGCCCCCACACTAGGAGCGAGCTGGCAGGAAGACCTTCTACGCCCTGCATCTCAGGTGACCTGGTGAACCGCTCCCACGCCAACGTCATCTGGCCGGCTGAGGCTGAAGGAGACCAGGGGTGAGGGCCCCGGGTTTCTAATTTCGCAATCAAGGAATCTGAAGAAAGAGGGTTTTGTCAGGACAGAAAGCCACTGCCAGGCTTCGGGCAGGAGACAATCTCCAGACCGAAAGCCATTTTATTTCCTGGAGCTTTGGGTAGAGGCTGCAAGGCAAACACACATCTGAGATAAAAGACCTTTCTTATCTTTCTCAGGCTGTGCCCAACCCGGTTTAAATACCCAAGAGTTCTAACTCAAAAAAGCCAGAGATGAATACTAACTCAAACCCCAAACCAACGTGAGCACTACAATAAAAGTCAAACCGAGACATCGTCACGTCACGAACTTGAGGCTGGACACCAATAAAGGATCCTGAAGGAATTATTTTGGGGAATGCCAGGGGAAGAATTCCAAGCCCAGAACAAAGACTTCCAGAACCGTGCCAAGTAGAAATGTTAAGAATTATTCAGCTGCCAGAAACCAAGAATACGAGCTTATCTGTGTCATGGGGCTGGACAAAGGCAGACGTGTAGCAAGCCTGCCGGGGCAAGAAAACATACCTCTCCTGGTCTCCGAGCAGGACAAGGAGTTCTACAAGTCACGGGGCTTATTTCTTCAACCAGGTATGCACAAAAACCTGTGGATGATCTCCTACTATTGTACTGAGTATCCCCAGAAGATGGCTGGGTGAACATCCCTAAACTGCAGTACATAATCACTTGCTAAATATCAAATGATATATTTCAGAGAGGGAGGATCCTAACCTATGTTGATGTCTCATACTTGACAGATGGAAAAAAACCTACGCACTTCAGTGAAGTTAGGTAACTCATTCAAGCTTGAAATACATTCAAGCATTTCAACCAGGCCCGTGTGGCTCCCAAATGGCTTGAACATGATGAAGATAGTATTCTTTTTTTTTAAATTGAAGTATAGTCAGTTCACAAGGTTGTGTCAATTTCTGGTGTACAGCATAATGTTTTAGCCATACATATACATACATATATTCGTTTTCATATTCTTTTTCGTTCTAGGTTACTACAAGATACTGAACAGAGTTCCCCGTGCTACACAGTGTAAACCTGTTGTTTATCTATTTTATATATAGTAGTTGGTATATGCAAATCTCACACTCCCAATTTATCCCTTCCTGCCCCCTTTCCCCCACTCTGATATTGTAACTGTCACTTCCCCCTCTTCTGTGACCTGATGGTCAGGGTTACATCCAGCCACCCAAGACAGACCATGAGCATAAGAAAGATGGACAAATTGGCCTTCCCCTGATTTATTTATTCAATTACCCAGTTAAGGAGAAAAGCCAGCAAACACAGACACCATTGTGGGCACTCTTTAATAAATGGGAGCGGAGAAGGATAGATGCTAAGTGCAAGAAGAGCTTGAAGAGGGGACACTGTCGACAGATAGAATGGCCAAGGAAGGTTTTAACAAGAGATGGCTAACTGACTAACATGCAGGGTTGGGATGGGAAGGTGAACACACCAGGCAGGGCCAAGCGCGACCAAAAGCATGGAAACAAGGGCAAACGGGCATCCGAGAAAGGCTGAAGATGATGACGCAAAGGTCAGCTGGAGGGTCAACGCAGAGGCCACTACACATGTGTGTATTTACTGAGTACCCTGAACCAGCACGTGTTTTCTTTCTGATGACTACAGCAGCACCATGAATGTCAAGGGCAGGAACTTCTATTACGTATCTTAGGCTCTCTTTTTGCTTGTTATATTTACTACTGAAACATGATCAATCTTGAAGTTGATTTTGTGTGGCGCAGGAGAGGTGGAGGGAAGACACCCATGGCAATGAAACAGCCTTGGTCTTTCAAATAGAGAGAGAAATAAAAGTAGCAGAAGCTGAAACCAGTTTAACAGATTCCTAAGGTTTCTGCCTCTTGCTTCTCTGCCCTCTAACAAGAAAATCTTTTTGTGATGACAATCAGTCACTCCACCAATTATTACCTTCATGGACAAACATCACTGCCTTCTCCAGAGAGATCAGAGGTCTCTGCAACTCACCACGAACAGTGGGCTGTCACAGACGGTTAATGGGCTGTCGCCGGAGATGCAACTTTAGCTTTATCAAGTACAACAGCAGCCTTGTTTGTTTTTGTACCAAAATGCTAGGTTCGTTTTTCCTGCCCTGAAAACAGTTCAACCTCAACCAAACTGGCAGGTAGCCAAGAATCACATGAAAATCAGCAAGCTACAACTCAGGGCTGTCCCCAAAAACATTTCATGTCTCCTCACAAATTGCTCTCTAAACCAAAGATCAGAATTAAGAAAAACAGAAGGGAGGTACGTCACACCAACTACACGGCACACACTCAGATGTGACCTGGAAAGAGAACTCCACTTAGGAAAAGTAGTCTTCAGGGTCTCCACTAAATCTGATTTCATCTTTCACTTTTATTTAAGTGTGGGGCAGGACAAAGGGCGAGTCGGTCCACTTTAGGTGCAATGGTGGCAGGCCCACGGAAAGGGCGAACATCAAGGTCATTTTATCAAAGGTACCTCAACTCTGAGTTCCTGGAAGCAGCACTGGATCCTTGGGGTGTGAAGTCACAAGAGCCATCATTCGCATGGTCCAGCAAGGGATCATCTTGGTTGTGCTTTTATGGGACGATCCACTCACTCTTTTGTGCGCTCATAAACTCTGCGAAGTTCTTCATTCTCAGGCCTGTCTCCTTTTCTATAGTGTAATCAACTTAAGGGTAAGATGCCTAACTTCCATTTCTGTGTCCCTCGCAGTACCAAGCAATGCCTTGCACAAAGCAGGCCCTGAGGAAAAGATAGTTAGTTACCTGGATGAAGAGAATTAATGACTAAAGAGAAGGTCGGAAAAATGAAGCTGAACCCCCTAAACACTAGTGCAGACAGCTTTTTCCTGGTAACAGAAACCTGCTCTGAGCTCACAAGGTTTGGTGAAGGGACTGGGAAACCCTCCCTTATCTATACATCTCTCACTTCTCAGCTGAGGAATTCAAAGCACTTAAAACATCTCAAAAGCAAAACTCCCTTTCTCAAGGTAGAGCTGGGACATGATTTGACCCCCAACAATAGTTTCTTGGTTACGGGAAGAGATGAGGCTGCTCCTGGTTCTGTCTCCCACTCACCAGAAAACTCCATTAGCAACGCCTAGAAGTTGCCTTTTTTGCTCTAAGGATTGTGAAACTTAATAAAGCCTAACTGGAAACACAGCTCCTGGCACTGGGCATTTCCTCATTTCCTGGATCTTATGTAAATCAAATATCACCTCCTCCTTCCTTAGGCTATTCGATAACCACCAGAAGATGGTCAAAAACACCAGAAGAAAACATTAAAAACAATCTGTCCCTCCCATAAGTTGCAGGGAAATGGGAAACTTCTGGAACACACGTCCCAGATGTGACGGGATGACTGAAGGCAGCGAAACTGGAGAGGGAATCACACCAGATACAGGAGGCGCAGCCCTTTTCGTCACATAGCACCCCACCACGGGCCACACCAGAGCCTTGTATTCCTGGGCCAACACAGGATGACAGCAGTCAGTAAACTGACTTTAAAAACCCCTTGACCTGGGGTCCAAATCATGAAGAAAGCACTAGAGCAGAGCAGAAGTGGGCAGGGAGACCCTACTGTATAAGCCTAAAGCTTAGGCGGGGAACACTAGAAGGGCCTTTGAGAAAGCATCCCCCTCACAGCAAGAAGTCATCGCAAGCCACTGTCCCTCCCTGAAAAAAGTAGCAGATGCCAGTATCTTTGCACTTACATCCATCGTTCCACAGTCCTTCACTATGGTCAAGATGCACGTTCTTGGCAAGGTGTGCTCAGTACTGCAGAAAAGGTGGCACTAAGCAGTGAGAGACACGACAAAGCACCACCCTTGCAGAGAACTCAAGGTTCATAAACTTGAAAAGGGTCACAGCCCTTTTCGTCGTTCCTTCCATCAGCTGGGGAGAGGGCCAGGGGGTTATTCCCAGCCCCACCTGCCCAATGGTATACTGATGATCTCGAGATGTGAGGTGACCTAGGACTAGACCTAGGGTTTCTGACTGAAGGGACAGAGGTCTTCTTCCCATGCAACCCTAACGACTGACTGCCCCGGGGCAGATTCTCCTTTCAACCAGACTCTCAGAGGTCTGGCATTCGACCACACTATCACCTGTTCTCATGACCTTGGGCCAATTACTTTCCTCTCCAAGCCTTCCTGCCTTCTATCAGCATGCCCAGAGACCGCTCCGAGGCTGCCATTTCCGCGATAAGAGACTCATGTGGTCAAAGAAGTTTACCGTCCTTTTTGGAGATTCATGATGCATGTGCTTAACAGTTAAACCTCTAAAGACCCCTAAAGTCAAGAAGCTTGTTCAACCCTAAATCTCCTACGTTTCCAATAGCACAGCCTCTCTTAAGGAACATCTGTTCATAGCATCATCATATCTGTGGTGTTTTTCCGCCTCCAAATTCTACGCTCCATCTCTCCCTCCATCGCACTGCTCATCTGCCGTGAGATCCCCCCAGTACTGCCTGCCAGGCACAGGATGGGGACGCCCAGCATAAGTCTGGGGGGAGCTGAAAGAGAAGATACATTGGCAGCTCACCTCATTTTCGCAGGTTTCTCCGAACATTTGTGCAATCTCAGATAAGAACAGGATTTTTCCAAAAATTCTCCCTACACTAGAAACTGAGGGCAAAAGTCGTAAGTTAATTTTTCACTTTGTATACTGGGCAGAGGTTGCAGATGGATGTATGCGTCAAAAAAAAAAAAAAAGACAAAGAAAGTTTTGAGGAGAAAGACGGGGTTGGTGGGGGGAGGACTGGCATGATTCAAACTTCACCACAAGACCTGTTCGAGTAAAACAGAGAAAGCTGTGGTTGGATGGGCACTTTTGATACTCAGGATTGCAGGGTGCCATTGGGGAGTAACTTTTTTAAAGTCGTGTAATTCTTAGAGAGGGCTGAGTAGGAAAACTGAAGAACTGTCATAATTAGCTGAATTTTCTAATAGTATTTTTACCCCTAGATCCAATTTAAATTTTTACACACGAGATCCTCTCCTGTAACATTAAGGAATTATTGTCAGTTTTTTAGGGTGTGATGTGGGAGGGTGGTTATGTTCAGGAACAGAGTCCTTTTATCTTTCAGAGATTCAGACGGAACTATTTATGGTTGAAATGGTAGGAAGTCTACAATTTGCTTCAAAATAGTTTCACTGGGGATGAATGGAAGTCAAAGTGGATATCGATAAGACTGGCCAAGACACTAAACTGCTGCAGTTGGGTGATGGGTAGGTACATGGGGGTTCAGTATACCATTCTCTTTATTTCTGTAAATGTTTAAAATGCTCCATAATTTTAAAAAAATTAAAGAAGTCTATTCTAAATAATGTCCATTTTTTCCTAATATTTTCTTTTCTTTTTTATTTTATTAATGGAGATACTGGGGATTGAACCCAGAACCCTGTGCATGTGCTCTACCACTGAGCTATTTCCCTCCCCACAAAATTGTCCACTTTTGACTCTAAATAACATTAAGCTTTACAAAGCCTGTAAAGAACTAGGGAACAACTACTACAATAAAGGTATTAAAAAAAAAAAAAGAACTAGGGAACACCAAAAGCTCAAGTGACAAAAGAAGAACATAAACTGGAATTCATCAAAATTAAAAACAGTTCGGGAGAGGGTATAGCTCAAGTGGTAGAACACAAGCTTAGCATGCATGAGGTCCTGGGTTCATTCCCCAGTACTTCCTCAAAAAAATAATAATAAATAAACCTAATCACCTAACCCCCTAGGAAAAAAAAAAGAACAAAGAGTTAAAGACATTTGTGCTTCAAGGACACCACCAAGAAAGTGAAAAAAAAAACCACAGAACAGGAGAAAATATTTGCAAATCACTGATCTGATAAGAGATTCATATTGGCTTCTTAAATGTAGGACCCTCTTTAGAGGTTTAACTGTTGAGCACATGCACCGTGAATCTCCACAAGAGATGGGAGACTTCTGTGACCACATGGACCTCTTACAGCAGAAGTGGCTGCCTCAGAGCCGAAGCTGGGCCACGTTGATAGAAGCAATGAAGACTCAGAGAAGTAAAGTAATTGGCCCAAGGTCATGAGAAGAGATGGTGGCATGTCTGGGTCGAGAGTGCCAGTGCCCTGACAAAGTCTAGTTTAAAGGAGAACCTTGCCTTGAGCAGTCACTCACTGGGATTCCGTGGGAATACCACTGTCCTTTCAGTCAGACAAACTGAATAGTCATTTCTCCAAAGAAGACATACAAATGGCCAGTAAGGACATGAAAAAATGTTCAACATCACTAGTTACTAGGGAAATGCAAATCAAAACCACAATGGGATACTACTTCACACTTACTAGGATGGTCATGATAAAAAACAAAAAAAACAGACAATAACAAGGGCCAAAGAGGATGTGGAAAAAATGAAACCCTCATATACTGCTAGTGGGGATGAACAATGCAGCACTATAGAAAACAGTCTGGCAGTTCCTCAAAAATTGACCATATGACCCAACAATTCCACTTCTAGGTATATACCCAAGAGAATGAAAACGGATGTCCACTCAAAAATTGGTATGTTCATGTTCAAAGCAGCATTATTCATAATAGCCCCAAAGTGGAAATAGCCCAAATGTCCCTCAATTGATGACTACATAAATAAAATGTGTTACAACCATGCAATGGAGTATTAATCAGCCATAAAAAGGAAGGACACTGATATGTTACAATAGGGGTGAACCTTGAAAACACTATGCTAAGTGAAAGAAGCCAGTCACAAAATAGCACCTGACACGTGATTCCGTTTACATGAAATGTCCAGAATGGGAAAATCCAGAGTGACAGAAAATAAACTACTGTTTGCCAGGGACTTGGGGGAGGGGATCGGGAGAGAGGGGATGAATGCTGATACAGCATTTCTTTTGGGGTGATGAAAATGTTCTGAAGTTAGATAGTGGTGACAGTAGCCCAACCTTGTGAATATACTAAAACCCACTGAATTGTACACTCTGGAAGAGTAAATTTTATGGTATGTGAATTACATCTCATAAAGCTGTTATTATAAAGAGAAAAAAAAAAGCCTCAGAAACCATCTTCACCTCAGAACAGGAAGTACCAAATGGAGGTTGGAGACAGGTGTCAATAAGCCCCAGGGCGCCCCTCACCTTGGTACAGTACACTGTGTACTGAGAGCACAGAGCTCTGTGTGTGGCCCTAGCACTGCGGTCAGAATGAGTGACAAACCACAGCTCCCACACCAGAGGTAACGGCACACTTCCTTGCTGGTGGTAACCCCCCACTCTCCCTCACTAGAGAGGGTACAATGTGCTTATCAGAGTAACAGCCTGTATTCTAACTTACCTGCTCTAAGAATAAATAATTTCATACTTAGTTTTTAAAAATTAATGCCAAGAAAACACCCCTCATCTGACTGCAAAGGCTGAGGATATGGAAAGTGATTCACGTGCATTTTGGATCAGGAGTGGAGCAAAATATATTCTTAAAGTCCTCCACTGAAAACAGATCTTGGGTTAGTGAGGGAACAGGGAAGCCTTAAAGTTCCCCAAAGCTAAAATAAGCAGTAACAACAACAACAAAGGCTAACATTTGCCAAGTAATTACTAGTGGCAAGCACTGCTCTAAGAGCTTTGTAAATATTAACTCAATTAATCCTCACAATAACTCAATTTACCCACAATATTAGCTAGGCGTTATTATCCCATTTTACAGATGAGGATATTGAGTTAACTAACTAGCCCAAGGTTATTCAGAGGCAGTCTGGCTCCAGAGTCTGCACTCTCAGCAGTACTGCTTCCAAGCATCTCTTCTTCTGGGACGATCACCACGGAAGGGTGGCTGGGCAGGCACGAAATTAGACCTGGGCGCCACACAGCATCTGGTCAACAGCTCCAGGCCATCTGCCTGACATCTTCCAGGGGACCACAAACCACTTCTCTCAGCACATGGGCAGGCATTTCTACCCTCCTTTGGCTATAGGCTCACTGCCCTTGGGTGAATCCTGTTCCACAGTAAAGGGAGCAACCAGTTTGCAGACAAGAAGGAGACTGGAAGCTTAGCAAATCAGAGACCTATAGGCTTTTGAGGGAGTAAACAGAAATGTTCCCCAGATGCCTGTGTTAAAGAGTCAGAAAGTGCATTTTCAAGGATAAGCAGAGGGAGGAGGTGAAGAAGTGATGCTCATACACATGTGTGGGCAAATGAGCCCTACTGATGGGAATGTAAACTGATACAACCGCTTTGGAGAGCAACTTGGCATCACCAACCCCAAATTTCTAATGTACATGCCCTGTAAGCCCATAACCCCTAATTCCACGTTGAGGAATCTAGCACAACTGCAGAAAGAAATAAGCACAACAATGTTTACTGTAGCACAGTGTGAAATGGCAAAAACTTGGGCACAACGTGTGTTCACTTATAGAGGAATGCTTAAATAAACCCTGGTCTAAAGCAATAACATACAGACGTTAAAAAAAAATTAGAGGTATGTATGCAATATAAAAAAAAGTCTACAAAAAAAATGTCTACAATATATTAAGGTTAAAAAACAGTGCATGTTGTTAAAGTACTACATATAAACTATCCCATTTTTGCTTTAAAAACAAATGAAAGAAAATAAGGAACCCTACCCAGATCAACAATTTTATGTATTATATATATGTGTGTGCGTGTGTATGAGTTTATATATAGGAGTTAAATTATTATATCTATGAATATGCAGCATAAGCAGAAAAGCCACCAAAAAATACACACCAAACCACAAACTTTTCCTTTTTACTCTAAGTATTTTTGTATTTCTGCATTTACCATTGTTATGAGCATGTGTTATTTCTGTGTAATTAAAAACTGATGTGACCAGAAACTGACACAACATTGTAAACTGACAATACTTCGAGAAAAAATAATATCCATTGAGTATTCCAACAAAACAAAACACTGATGTGAAAGGTAAAAGGTAACTTAAGGCCCAAAGAAAAGCAGCAATCAGATCTAAGAAAGGAAATGGAGAGAGAGCCATAGTGGACCGTGTGCCAAATCAGGCCGGTGCAGGTTTTCTGTCCCCCCGCCCCCTGCCGCCCCACCCCACCCCCACTGCAAATGCAGCAAGGGGATTTGCAAAAAGACAAGAGACTCGAGAAAAAAGAAAGAAGTACACAGGATGACCTTCTCACACCATTCAACTCTACATTCAAGTCCCAAAGAGCTATTTTGCTCCAACACCCCGGGGTAGAAAGCCAGATATTAACTTTCTCTCCCAAATAAACCACAAATATTTAAATCCGATCAATAAACTAAGCTATGGGTGTTTTCTGGTTGTATCTGTGTTTGGCTGGTTTTTAACACAACCAGAGTGAAACTTCCAGGTGGAATCTAAGATGAGGAAGGTAATTTTTAAATGGCAAACAAAAAGGGCCATGTACAATTTTGAAAAATAGTTATTTTCTCCATGAACCGTAGGCCTCTGATCTGCAAGAACGTGTAACAGAACAGTGTTACAACATGAGATCTGTCTTGCTCCATATTTAAAAATCAAAACAGACACATGTTTTTATAACTTCACTCCAGGACCCACCCTTCCAAGCCACAAATATTCTTGCAGCGTCTTACAGTCACTCTCACCTCTTCCAAAACAAGTTTAAATTCTCTAAAACACCTAGGTCGGGAATGAAAACTGAACCATGGCATATGAGGGTGAGGACAGCACCATGAACAGAAGATACACAGCTCATCTGCTTTCCCACAGAAGAAAGCATGGAAAAGAGAAAACCAAAAGTAAATAAAGCCAGCTATGGGAATGTAGCTGAGTAAGCGAGAGTATCCCCAAAACCCCATCCAGGCAAGACTCACAAGTCTGAGAGGATGACCTACTTTAATTCCCACACTGGGAAAGCCCAGAATTGTATCAACAAGCTGCAGAACTCAATAGGATGAGATTTGTTTCCCTTTTCCTTACCTCCCAGGTTGCAATGTTCTGGATTTATTTGTATTTCTTTGTTTGTGGTTTCCACAATGCATGTCGGTTTTTGGCCAGACTTTGCTCCACCTAGTGGAACTGCAAAGGATGGGCCAGAAGGGTGGGGCCCACAGTCAGATCTCAGAATGTCATATGCCAATACCTAGACAGGTCACCAAGACCCGCAGTCACTACTCCCTGTCACTCACTGGCCGCACTGTCTATGCGGTTATAGTGGGATCAGTGGCCCCGGCAGTGCCCACAATCCAGGCTGTAGGGCAAGGAATGAACCCACGTCATCGCAGCACCTCATCCTGATGGTCCCTCAAATGTTAGTCCAACAACTGAAGGCAAGAAAGAGGCCCCCAGGTATTCAAAGGGCAGTTGGAATTTGAATCCAAAGCCATTTAGGATACCCACAGCATCCACTGAGTTGCCAGCTTGTGCTCAACACCCACAGATGAGCTGCATCCTGGGGCCCGAAAGAGAGGGCTCTCCTCTTGACACAGCCCTGCTGAGGTCCAGGACTGTCAGCTTCCCTCGTGGCAACCCTGAGAGCATCTAATGGTTTCCGCAAGCTGAGCATGTGTGAGAACAAACTAATGTTCATGAGGCCGAAAATGAGAGGACAGCCAAGACTTGGAATGGGGAAAGGAAAAAGTTCTAAGAACATGACTCAGTTCGGATTGGTTATGGGACCATGGAGGGCACTGAGAAAAGAAAGTTAACTGGCCATCAGGCTTTCCTTGGGGCAAAAACAAATGCATTCTTAAAAGGAAACCACAAGGGCAGACCAAAGCCAGAGGAAAGAAAGTTCAAGATCGGGTGACTTAGGGAGGCTCACCTGCTTACTGAACCACTGACCAAGGAAATGTGCTTTTCTTCAAAATATTTGATGTTGGCTGACAAAGCAGAGCTGACTGGTAACTTATGTCAACAAATCTGAGAGTAATCAAGATTCAGAGTATGAAGAAAAAAAAAAGATTGAGGGTATGAAAGCTTTAAACTTTCCCACCTAAAGTTTGTTTTCAGAAGTTATGTCACACACATCTCTTCATAGGAAGGCTGGCCTCAAATCCCGTGATACTGATCAAGAGCTGGTAAGCGGATGGCAGGTACCACCACACCATGGTTTCTCCACCCTGGCACTACCGACATTCTGGACCAGACAATTCTTTGCTGTGGGAGGATTACCCTGAGCAGCATCCCTGGCCTTCACACCACAGACGCCAGTAGCGGTCTTGAGTTTTGATGATCAAAATGTTTCCAGCGGGGAGGGTACAGCTCAGTGGTAAAGCACATGCTTGGCATGCACAAGATCCTGGGCTAAATTCTCAGTACCTCCATTTAAAAAAAAGTTTCCAGACATTGACAAATGTCCTTAGGAAGGGGCAAAATTGTCCCCAATAGAGAGCCACTACCCTTTTTGTGTGTGTGGGGGGGGTGTAATTAGGTTTGTTTGTTTGTTTGTTTTTATTTAGTGGAAGTACTGGGGATCGAATCCATGACCTCATGCTTCCTAAGCATGTGCTCTACCACTGAGCTCTACCCTCCCTGCCTTGAGAGCCACTACTCTACATTCACTTATCACGAAAAGCCACCTACCTACATAAGTAAGAGATCACAGAGACAAACCTAAACTCAGATATAGAACAGAATCAGGATAGAATCACTTTCAAACTCCCCAAATCTGTTTCTGAACCTAGTTTGAGAGTTACCAACCACAATGCACTCAGAGGTTCACCAATAAGAATAATAGTGATAATTATTATTATATTTAATAACCACTAAGTATATTCCCAAAGCTTTACATATATTGTATCTTTTCACCTCACAACAAACCTATAAGGTATGTACTATTATTTCTATTTTATAGATGAGAAAACTGAGGCACAAAAAGGTGAAGTAGCTTACTCAATATTAAGTGGAAGAATCAGGTTGGAACTCAGGTAGTCTGCCCCAGAGCCCACGCCCTCACCACTACATTACACTGTATTCCACCTCCACACTGGAAAGCTGTTAGATCTGCATTATCTAATACATAGTCAGTAGCCACATGTGACTATTTCATTTGAATTAGTTAAAATTAAATATCATACCACTTTGGAAAACAGTCTGGCAGTTCCTCGAAAGGTTACACAGAGTTATCATATGACCCAGAAATTCCACTATCAGGTATATACATACCCAAGAGAAATGAAAACATGTATGTCTATACAAAAATTGTACATGCGTGTGCATAGCAGCATTATTCATAATAGCCCAAATGTCCAACTGATGAATGGATAAATAAAATGTGGTGCATTCATACAAATGAATATTAATAAGCCATAAAAAGAAGTGAAAAACGGATACATGCAATGATATACTGATACATCAACGTGGAGGAATCTTGAAAATAGTATGCTAAGTGAAAGAAAGCCAGTCACAAAGGACCACATGGTGCATGATTCCATTTATAGGGAATGTCCAGAATGGGCAAATCCACAGAGATAGAAAGTAGATTAGCAGTTGCCAGGGGCTAGGGAAGGAGGGGGTATAATGGGCAAGGACTGCTAATGGCCATGGGGTTTCTTTTTGGGGTGGTGAAAACATTCTACAATTAGATAGTGGTGATGGTCACACAACCCTGTGACTTACTGAAAAAACATTTTCTGCACACTTTAAAAGGATGAGTCTTTTGGCATGTAAATTCTGTCTCAGTAAAGTTGATATAAAACATTAAATGTCATTAAGAATTGAGTTCCTCAGTTATCCTGGCCACACTTCAATAACCACATGGGGGCTAAGTGGCTATAAAACAGGCAACACAGATATAGACTATGTCCAGCATCACAGGAAGTTCTACTGGACAGCACTGCTTCCACAGAAGGATAAAAGGCCTCCTTACCATCTAACTGCAGCCCCCGTTTTGAGTCCCAGCCTCCCTTCCCAGTCCTCTACTACACACCCACACTCAAAACCTTCACCACAGACTACATGCTACTTCCAAACACTCCATTTCACTCTTACACACTGGAGTAAACTTTCCCCCTTCCTCGGCCATAGACATCCAACTTATCAAACTTGAAAGCCTCCCCCTGTATGATGCTTTCCCCAAATCCCCACCTCCCCCTGACTGTTCCCACTACCTTCTGTCTGCACTTCCATTACAGCGCTGATCCCTGCAGACTACAGGTCACTCTATGTGTTATCTGTCTTTCCCATAAGATTAGTAGCTCCCTGAGGATGGGGATCCTGCTACTCATTTGAGGGTTCCCAGTGCCTGGGAATAAGAGCGTGCTGCAAAGAGTGAACATTTCAGTAAATGTTTGCTGGATTCTCCTGAAAGGATTCACAGCAACTCATGATGTGGATTTCAGACAACTGCTCACTTTGGTATATAAAGCAGAAGAAAATGACAGAATGAGGATAAGGATCTGGAAGTCTCACATCCCACTACTCTACAAGAAGGAATGAGGGTGGTCGCACTGAAATGCCCTATTTAAGAAAGAAGAGTAAAGCTTTCGGACTGAAAACTGGGGCAGTGGAGGTGAGTAAAGGGGGAGGGAGGGGCATACTACTGGAGGGTGTGGTGGGAAGAAAAAATATCAGGAACTCAGGCCCCCAACCAACTCAAAGTTGTAAGCATGGCAGAGGAAAGGTAAGGACTGCATCTCTACAGATTTGCGCCCAGCCCATTGGCCAGATCGCTTTATGGAAAAAGATGTTAAACCCACACATCTCCATCGTAATTCAGCTGGAAGAGACAAATGCCAAGGCCTTACTGATTGGAGACTCTACTGCTTTTTTATTCTTTATGGATTTGAGGAATCACATCTGAGTTACAATGACAGGAAAATATAGTCGAAGCTCCTAATCACAGAAGGGAGTTAAGGGGATGAATTTGTCTGGGCCAGGATGGCAGGAAATGACTGTTCCAGTGCAGAGCTGGTACCAGGGCAAGCAAGCCGCCTAATGCCATATATTTGATATTAAATGCATGTGTGAAAAAAAGATCGTATTTGACAGAGCCGTTTAAAGGGGGAAAAAATGCAATGAGGTACCCATACCATTTTCAATTCGGAATGAGAACAGAGAGTTCTCCTCGATGCAGAGCTGGCTGGAAGCCACTTGTTGAAATAAGGACAGTGAGTACCTGAAAGACATCCTATGCCAAAACAGTCTCTGAATTTTCTTTTCACTGATTTCTACAAGCCAAAATCAACAAAAACCAAACCAAAACAAAAACTAAATTGACAAAATTGTGGTGGATTCAGAGTTAATAATTATATAGGAACTTCCATTCCAAAGGTTAAAATTCAAAACACAATTCTCACGATAGATCATTGAGAACTCAATGAGAAAAGGGCTGGGAGATGAGGGTAGGAGTGTCTGGGGGAGGGGGTCAGGATGAGAGAGACTACTAATCCCAAAAACTTTCCCTTCTCGGCAGGAACTGTAACCACATAATAGCTGCTGGTCGGTGCTAGCATCCATCCAAATGGAACAAAGTACAAAAGCCACCCTGTCCCCAAAATAAGTATTGTAAGTGCCAAAGAAATGATAAGAAAATGGCTTGTGATCCACAAATTGCAATTAGGGCATTAGACTAAAGATCCCCTCCCACACCTTCTCTCTACTTCTCAGGCTCCCGTGAGCTAGGAAGGAACCTCCACTTACCATCTTGCCTCCTGTTAAAGAAATGGTTCTGGTTCCCATGGTTGACTTGGAGGCCAATCACTGCTCTCCCTTGGGGTGATGCAGGCCACAGGCCCAGGGTACCTGCCTCCAAAGGCTGCCCCGGACCTAAATCAACCTTCTAGCAATGTTAATTATTGGTTATTGGGAACAGCCTTTAAAGATACTTACAGAAAGAGGCAGGTGTAAAGGAAAAACTATAGTTTGTTCTATATTTTGTTCTCTAAACAACTATACTTCTTAGCTATACCAGCCCTAAGGGCTATAACTTTTCTAACAAAATTTATTTCTCCTGTCAGTTCATGATTTTAACTGTGAAAACAAAGAACCCCAACAAAGCCTATAACAAGAGTCCCAGCCCTAGAAAAAGGAACATACTGGGTCAGAAAATGAGCTCTTACTCCTTTCACATATGATTTCTAATTTACATATGTATATTCTTTGGGAAAAGCAGAGGATAGTTCCACAGAGAAATGAACAGACCAAGTACGGTATAACCACACAATGGAGTACTATTCAGCCATAAAAAGGAATGAAGTACAGGTACACACTACACCGTGGATAAACCTTGAAAACATTATGCTAAGGGAAAGAAGCCAGACACAAGAGGTCATATACTATAGGATTCCATTTATATGAAATATCCTGAAGAGATGAATCCATAGAGACAGAAAACAGACTGATGGTTGCTAGGGGCTAGGGGAAGGAGAACAGGTAGGAAATGCTTAATGGTACAGGGGGGTTTTCTTTTGGGGTGATGAAAATGTTTTGGAACTAAACAGAGGTGGTGGTTGCACAAAACTGTGAGGGTACTAAACGCCAATGAATTGTTCACTTTAAAATGGTTAATTAAGTGATTTTAAATGGTTTATGTTACATGAATTCCATCTCATTAAAAAAATTAATGTTTTAAATGGAGGATACTAATGGGCAAAACATAGTGCATATGTGAAAAGGTGGCCCACAACTCCAAGGGAAAAGAGATTTTTATTGGCATTCTGCTTCTACTCTTGATCACAACACAAAGTTCAAGTGCTAAGCTGTATAGACTGTGTCATTTTGTTCTCTGTGTGTGTATGTGTGCCTATGCCTTTCTGAAAAGACAGGGCACAGAAAGTGAAGAAAACAGAAAGGTAAAGCCTTGCCAAATTCAAGGGAAGGAGGGGTGATTCCCCCTACTGCACCCCACCCAACTTGGCACCAGGAGTAACGCTCCCATTAGGGTTTCGAAATGCCAGCCGGAGCTGAAATCAGCACAAGCAAGCTTGTCTGCCCGTATAAGAAGCAAGCCACCTAGCAAGAAAAGCTGGGGTGCTCCATTTGTTGCCCGTATTGGCATCAGCACCACCCTTTGCTCAAAACCCGGAGCTGGCTCAGATCAGCATCGGTGACGGCTCCCCTAGACCAGCCAGCCTAATAAGAGTGTGCTCTGCTGCTGAGGGGTCCCAGTCTACTTCATCCCACCTGCCTTCCAAGAGTCCTGCCTCCAACACCATTAAGAATGGGGCCAAGATGCCCTCAGAACTTTCCAATGCCCGGCTTGAATTAAATATCCTCTCAGCCCCTCCTTCCTCTCAGGCCCGCTCAATAACCCACGTACCCCTACGCGCACACCAGGGGACACGAATGCGCCCCCATTGGCCCCCGCTTGTCACCACTATCCATTCACAGTCATTCCAGCCCACCTGACCTAACTCCCGTCTCAAAGGCCCCTCACTCGCTTGGCACCACGCCTCTGCTACCTCCCTGGCACCAAAACCGTCACAGGTGTCCCTCAGCCAAACACCGACGCCCCCTTAGATCTTGTCCACTCAAGGCATGGGTGCCCCTCTCGGGACCCCTCAACTCATGGCAACAACATTCCTTCAGCCCCTTCCAGCCGGGCCTCGACGACCCCCAGGCCCCCAGCCTGGCCCGAACGCCCCCTCCCCCTTACCTGCGGGGGTTCAGCCCTGGCTGACACGGGGCTGGGCAGCGCCTGGAGGAGCAGGAGCGCCATGCCACCCAGGAGCCTTCTCCCCTCCATCCCCCTCCTGCTCCTGCTCCTCCGCCACGGCGCCGCCACCTCCCTCCTCCTCCTCCCTCTCCTCCTCTTCCCTCTTCTTCCTTCTTCCCTTCTTTTCCTGTTTCACTCTCCCCTCCCGCTTCCGGCTCTGCTCCACCCCGCCCCAGCCCAAACGCCCTCCCAGACACTGGGCTGGTTCTCCAGTTCCAGCGCTTCATTGGCCCTTGCCCTTCTTCCATTGGTCAAAATAGCTGTCGATCAAAGCGAAGTCCCGCCCTGTCATTGGGACGGAAAATCGGAGGAATCCAGCCAATGGAAAGTAGGAGGAAGCCGGGCCATCTTGAGTGCTGCGAGACGGCGTAAATGCGTCCCGCTCCGTAGAGTGGCGGAACTAGCTCCGATCGGGGGGCGGGGCCACCCAAAACGTGTGTTGAAAAGGCTGGTTCTGGTGTCGCCATCTTGAGTGTGGCGGAAGTACTAGATTTCCATGGTATAGCAAAGAAGAGGGGTACGGTAATTCTAAAGGGTAAAATAAATTACTTTTAGAAGGTATCCGGGGGCTTTTAACGAAGACAACTGCAATCTAAAAATCTTTTGATGTCTTTTGTCTTTAAGCACAGCCACAGTACCAGGGTCCCTGTCATAATCTCAAACTGCTCAAGCAGTAGCTTAGATCAACTGAATTCCCTGAGATAGTATCTTTACCTGAGATAGTATTTTGTCACCCCAAATTTGAGAGACAAAATTCTATTGACTACCTCAGAAATAGCCCTGAAATCCACCCCTATTACTTCAATCCATGTTCTCATCTTCTGACTAAATACAAATGGTCTCCCTGCTGATTTGCCAGTTGCCAATTCTTCCTTCCTACACAGCAGGGGTGCTCTACCACCTAAAAACCAAATACTACCGCCTCAGGGCTTCCCCTGTCAAAATACTTCAACTTCCTGCAGGATTTACAATCCAAACTTCTCAATATGGTCCTTTCTGGTCCCTGCATACTTCTTTATCTCACCTACTGCCACTACATTTCCCACACATTCTGCTCACACCAAACACATGAGATCCTCCAATGTACTGTCCTATAGTGCACTTAACTTCATTTGCACATTACACATACAGTTCCCTGTTTACAAACTCCTAGTTCCCAGCCCCTTGTTTCTTATTCTGAATTCACATAACACCACACAGCGTATCTAATCTGTAATTTCTGCCTGCCAGACCCCTCCCATTCAATTTGTTGCTTTTTCTATGGCACATCAGGTCGTATTTTTTAAGAGAAATCCTCTAACACCCTGTACAGGGCCCAACCATGAGCTCAATCAATGTTGGTGAAATAAATGCACAAATGAAGACACATGGCAGTGAAGCCAGCTGTCTAGCTGCCAATTTTCTCTCAAAAACCTGCCAAAGCATTTTACAGCCTGGCCCAGTCTGGCCCATAGCTGAGCCCAGAAGGAGTTTTTTTCTTGGCTCAAGTGAGTGGGAAACAGGTAAGAGTGAAGAAATTGGTTCTGCCTCTATCTTGATCCTGCTTTCCCAAGTGCTAAAGAAGGGATTTTTGCCAATCTTAAATTTCTTAGAAATTCATCCATTCTACCATCAGACGTCCTAGGGGAAAAGAAGATTGAGTACTAGGCAGGGGGCCACCTTGTTTTCATTACAGTGTCCCAATCCTAGCCTCAACATATAAAGGCCAGGTACCATCATTAGGAAACCCGCAAAGGTTTCATCTCGGCAAACACAGGGGATTTTGCCACAACTTCCCTTCCTCCCTTTACCTGAGAGCTCAAACTGAGCTACTGGACAGGGCAAATACTAAACCCTGTCCAGTCTGGATTAGCACTTCTTGCACCAAGGCATTTTAGTCACCTACCCACTTCTTTCCACATCCCACAGGAGTCAATTCAAAGAAAGCAGAGAAGCCTTACAAAATAGAGCTGAGATGAAGTTTGGGTGAACTCTCTAATATGCCTCTGAACTGCAGCCACTACATACTCCAGACTTTTCCAAAAGAGTGATTGTCTATGAAGAGAGGAGGAATGCCAGGAGGCCTAAGGAGCTGAGAAAGAAAGAAGAGGATTGTGCGTTCTTGAAAGAACATCAATGCAGAATTGCTTCCGAGCTCTGGCTAGCTCTGGTAATGTTTTTCCTATTTGCCTTTGGAAATGGGCAAAGCTGAAGCCAGATCTCCAGTCCTAAGAAAACTAGCTCAAAGACACACTTTTCTGCTCAGATATCAGCTAAAATTAAATTGCACATGTTACAGCACGGATAAACTTTGAAAATATTATGCTAAGTGAAAATAGCCAGACACAGAGGGCCACATACTGCGATTCCATTTATATGAAGTGTCCAGTATAGGCAAATCCATAGAAATAAGACAATAGATTAGGGGTTGCTAGGGGCTGGAGGATGAAGGTAATAGGGAGTGGTGAGTACAGAGTTTCTTTGGGGGGTAATGAAAATATCCTGGAATTAGACAGTAGTGATAGTTGCACAACATTGTGAGTATGCTAAAAAAAACCACTGAATTATGCACTTTAAAAAGATGAATTTTATGTTATATGAATTATATTCTAATGTTTTTAATGGATAAAAAAGCAAATTACGGGCAGTACCTTGACCTCAGGGAGGAGGCCCTTTCTCTTTAGAGTGTCTCCCAGGAGTAGTGGTCCTTAAGTTGTGGTCCCCAGACCAAAAAAATCAGCATCACTGGGAAGTTACCAGAAATGCAAATTCACAGGCTCCAATCCAGACCCACATCATTAAAAATTCTAGGGATGGGGCCCTATAGTCTGCGTTTTGAGAAGTACTCCAGGTGAACTCGATGCATGTTAAGAACCATTGCTCCAGAGTATGGGAAACTTTTTGTGTAAAGGGTCAGATAGTACATATTTTAGGTTCTGCATGCCACATATATAGGGGCTCCATCATGTATTCTGTTCCTTTCTTTACAACCTTTAAAAAATGTAAAAACCCTTCTTAGTTTCCCAAGCACACGAAAACAAGTAGCAGGCAGATTTGGACCCTCGAGCCATGGTTTGCCAACTCCCGCCCCAGAGCAACACAGCTCTGGTGGTGGGAGAACTCTGGAGCCTCAAGCTAAGACAGGTGGATTTTCCTCTGCAGTAAGGAAGACAAACAAGGGCCTCCGGGCACCACACAGTTTCCCTTTAGAGCTGCGATATCCTCCCCCACTCCATGGCCAAAGTAAGACCAGAGCCTGCTTTCCATCCAGGCTTTATTAACTCAGTGTGCAGACAGTTCGTTGTGCTCTTCCAAGAAATGTGTTCGATTCACAGTAATATCCTTTGATCAGTCAGTAAATTCTACTAGACAAAACTCATACGGACATTGGCCCCACGTCAGCCACAACAACCCCCTCCCCCAGGAGCCTGAGAAAGCTGCCAGGCTGGGAAGGGCGAGCGGCTGCGCTTTGCTGTGTGTCCTTTAAGGCTCTTTGGTCCTGGTTGATTTCCTCTCAGAGGTGTCCAAATAAAACTTCCCTTTCCTATTCAGTACACACCAGTCTTTCTTTGGTGTTTAAGCCAATGGGCTGAGGAAGGGAGGTAGCCAGGAAATTATACCCACTAAAATGTGCAGTTAATGCCTACAGACATCCTTTTTACTCACAGTGGATTTATCTCTCAGACACACAGAAGTAGAAGCAGGTATGATTTCAGGGCTGGAGAACAAAGCCAGTGTTGACAGACAGGGCTTGAAGCACCACGAGACTGCTGCCTCACCCAGGGTCCTTTGTTTTCCACACTAAGAACTCCTGGGTGCCTGATAAACTCAAGTTTAGCAAGACTCCCAAAGAAGCTTTGTGACCAGGGGCCCTGGGGAGGAGAGCGGGGAAGAGCTCTGAGGAGCCTCGAGGTGACCCGGCTTCTTCCCTCCCCCTTCCCCAGAGAGCCAGAGCTGCTGGGTGAAGGTTCCCAGCAGATGAGGAGGAAGGCAGGCTCTTCCTCAGAACCGGCCAGAACCAGAATCCCAAAGGGTTCCTACTTTTTCCAAATGGTGTCCTTGAGTGTCTCCCACAGGTCCCAGCAACTTCTCCCTGCGGGGGTCTCAGCTCCTGGTCTGCAGGGGCGGGGCTCAGGGAGGGCAGACAGAAGACGTGGCCTTTCTCCCTTTGTTCACTTTTATCCCCTGGAGTCCCATAAATCTAGGTGCCTGGGTGGAAGCATGAGGCATCCTCCCACCCCACCCTCACTCCCCGAATCCACCCTGGCCTTTAGGCCCTGTCGGCCAAGAGGAATGAGGGCACAGGTACCCACGGTGGCTAAGGAGGCACTGGTAAGTATGGGTACGGGCTGGTCCTCGCTGGGCGGGCATTTAGAGGCCCTTATTGAAGTAGACATAAGGCACAGGCTCTCCATACTTGGACTTGGCCCTGATGCTGTCTTGGAGCTCTGGTTCCAGATAGGAGACTGGCAGTTCGCTGAGAAGAGAAAAGGGGGTTATGAGCATGCCACCCAGACGAACAGCAAATTACTCTCAGACGAAGTCCAACTCAGATGCCACCTTTAAGAAGCCCTTCCTGATTTTTCCATCAGAATTACTTCTGGCCTCTGTATACCACACTATGCTGCTTTTACATCTCTTGAGCCCTGACTTCATTCTCCCTGGTGCTAAACTTCCATCTCCTCCACAAGATTACAAGCACAGTGCTCAGCACACAGGAGATGTGTAGCAGATGACACTGAGCTGAGAGTACTAAGACAGGGGAAACAGGCATCTTCTCCATATATATTCATGCGACAGCTGGTCTCCTGAGCTAGTCCTCCCCCAACCCCCACCCCCTGCCCCGGTCTGATGTTTCCCTTCCCGCCTCCCGCCCACCATCATCTCTCTTCATCCCCTGCCCGCCCCTCCCAGGACATGCAAGGGGAGAGGCCCAAGCCAAGCCCCCTCTGGCAAACATTGTCCAGAGTTAAGTACCTACCCTTTTGTTCAATTTCAAAGACCAGATCCAGCCAGGGGGGATGTAGCTAGTAAGTTAACCAGCAGGGACAGAAAGTCTCTTACTGTTCCCCAACCTTCTCTCCAAGGCAGCCTTTGCTCCACTGGGAATGAGTAACTCATCCCTCTGCCCCTTGGAATATCTGTTTTGGTTTACCATTCACCTGGGGTTAAGAGGCCCAGAGTTTAGGCTGATAGGCACTTGTCCTTGGACAAACGCTGCCCTGCCTGCCCTTCCCTCTCTCCTTCAGGACAGCAGGCAGGTCAGGGAGAGCAGGGACGGGGTGTTCAGGGAAACAAAGTGAGGAATGAACAGCTGATACCATTTCTGCGGGAAGAGCCCACATGCCACTGGCACCATGAAGATGAGGCTGGGAGAAAGAAGAAACCAAAGCGTTAGAGGGCATCTGGCATCTCACAGACCCACCCACACGCCATCTCTGAGCCTCCCAAAGGAAGAGGGAGATGCCCGTTCACTGGGCCCATAGCTCCTCTCCCTCCAGCCCTTCTGGTCTCTCAGTGCCTGGAGACTCACCCTAGCACGGGATAAAATCAGTCCCTCTCCACCCACTACCGCTCACCCCCCACCCACCATTGTTCAAGCAGATGAAGAAGACAGTAGAGTCACAAGGCAGCACGAACAGCAGCCCTGAAGGTCACAAGCATCCGCTGACGGAAAGTAGTGAGGGGTGTGGAGGCAGGGTCCTGCTCCTACACTCGCTGAACACCTGGGCTTTTGGAGAACAGTGAGGGCAGAGCTTCTCAACCTTCACTGGGCATGTGAGTAACTAGAGGAGCTTGCTCAAATGCCACGCTCATTCCGTAGGTCTGGGAAGGGGTGTGAGAGTCTTTATTTCTAACAAGCTCTCAGAGGATGCAGGTCCAGGACCACGTCTGCAGCACTTGGGGTCTAACAGCCCTGGGTCTGTATCCCAGCTCTGTCACTCCCTAGCTGTGCCATCTGGGCAAGTTCCCTCTGAGCCGGCAGAGGGAAAGCGAGAGCGCCTAGCGTGAGGATTCAGTGAGCTAACACGTGTGAGGCATCCAGCCCACGGTAACTGCTCCTTCAGAGGGACCTCAGTTAGCAGAAGACAGTCTAGCATAACGTTAAAGATCTGCTCTCAGCTCTGGTGATTAGCAGCTATAGTTGCTTGGGCAAGTTTCTTCATTTGTAAAAGGAGATGATGACAATACATATACTGTCGAGGTATATCTACCCTGAGGGCTGAGGGAATGAGGTGAAATTATAGGCGTGAAACATTAGCACAGTGGGGACACACGGAAAACACCCCACACATGTTAGTTTGGGTTGCTGTCATTCGCCTTGCGGTCCTGCAAAGCATGAGGAACCCTGGGACGTGTGGACACGTCCAGTCAAGAGCAGGCTCCTAAGGACCCTGCCCTGACTCCTGGTGTTTCCTCCTGTGTGGGGCTGGGACACCTCATGGGCCCGGGCTGTGTCATTTTTGATACTGAGATATAACTGACACGTAACCCTGTGTAAGTTTACTACCGGCCTTAGGAACCCCTTATCGCATCATGTGATTATCATTTCTTTTTTGGGTGAGATGATCTCATTGTTTTTGTCTCTTCTCTAAAACTGCTGCAGGCCTAAGGTCAGAGGGGAGACCCCAGGACAGCAGGGCACCCACAGGCTCCACTTTCCACACAGGGGTGTTCATGGAGCCAGCCTGGTGTCCTCAGAAAGATGGGGTGAGAGTGCTCCTGAGGGGCCACAGGCATCCTCAGCCTGGGCGCTACGTGGGTGACAGTGACACAAGACAGATCTTGGGCACCCCAACCACTGTAGAACCCAAACCAAGAAAACGCATTACTCACAAGCACCCAGACAGCATGATCTGCAACGGAGCGTGCAGGACCCGGACTCTCTGCAAGGGAACAGACCAAAGAGAGACCCATGTGGGACTTACATCCATTCAAGTGAACCCCACGCCGGTCAGCCAGCTAGAAACCCGCAGGAGTGAAACCCTGGCTCTGACAGGGAGGACTGGGGTTCTTCTTGGTCTCTGCAGACAAGGTCAAGAAACCAAGAAATGGGCCACCTGCAGGGACTGGTACGGGCCCTACTTGAGTGAGGTGCAGGGTGGGAGCAAGAGGGAAGGATAAGAGGGTCAGGAGCCCCCCGCAGAGGTGTGGTCGGGGCACTCTGGGCAGGGAAGATGCAAATGAGAATCCACTCACCCTCATGAAATGCAGTTTCTCCAGCCTTTCCATGACGACCGGCAGCAAGACTGGAAGAGACCAGGGGAAAGGCTGGGGCTGGGCTGTAAGACCCCCCCCCAAGACCCCTTTCTGAAGTCAGATCACAGACTGAGTGTGAAGTTCCAGAAAATACTTTTTATGTGGGAAAAGAATGAATGACTGTGTAGGCACGGTCACACCCGATGCCTCCCCAAAGGCCCAGTAGAAAGATGCTCCCCACATCTCTTAACCTGCACACACAGAAGGACACGTACCACAGGCCCAGGGCGTCCTTCCCCAAACTCAAAACTACCTTTGAAGGCTCACGGAAGCAAGTTTTGTATCCTACTCTGTATCCTGTCCCTGCTGGAGGCAAAAACCAGGGCAGGGGACTTCTTTCCCCTATCACTGTCTCCCCGGCACCCACACGGTGTCCAGCACATTGACGAACTTAAGGAATGTCTGTTAAATGAAAATAAAATAACTCTCCACGAAATCTCTGATTAACTGATGTGACAGGAATTAGAGCATGGCTCTGCTGTGGCTTTCAGCACTCATGCAAACCAGTGTAAGAAGCAGGGCTGTGGAGGCTGGGGTCCCACCCCACCCCCAAAGTGTGGCTGAGGTCTCCATCACGCATTCCAGAGTACCCCAGGATGGGAGGGCTTCCCCGTCTTACTCATGCCAGGGGCTGCCATGGTGATCCGAGAAATAACCACCTGGGTGATGCCTATGGCCGCAGCTCTCTGAGGGCAGAAAAGAGTTAGTTGTCAGGAATGACCTTATCCAGTATCCACAGGCTGCACCGAGGGCTGGGTCAGGTTCAGGGCCAAGTCTCAGCTGGTAAAGGGGAAGGGATGGACTTGTCAGGGGCTGAGTGACCTCACCTGACCCTCTCCCACCCAGCCAAACTTTTATGGCTTCAGGACCAGAAATGCTGGAGAAAAGACATGAACAGAGACATGCAGGGGAAATCGATGGGGAAGGGGGATGGAGTCAGGGAGAAGGTTCTCAGTCCTACAGTGGGGCCGGGGCCTGCTCTGACCACTAAGAACCAGAGATGGTACGAGGGGGAACTCCATCCTCCCACCCCAAAGGCAGGCCTCTGCTCACCCGGGAATGACCAAGCTCATTGTGGTTCCTGTCCTTCACGCAGATGCCCTGGATGAGTTCCCTAAACACAGACAGGAGGTGCTAGACTTGGGAAATGGGTGCTGGAAGCCTGCCACCAATGTGACACACTGGGGGACCAGGGTCAAGGCACTCAAGCTCTCAGAAGCCACCTCCTGCAGCCTGGCCCCAGTGCCTCCCTCCACACTTCGGAGGCTGGGATTTCAGACGGGATCCAGGGCAGCGGCTCAGAGAGGGCAGCTGTGCCCTGACTGCCTAGGCTGAATCTGGACACTGCAGTGTCAGTGTAGGATCTTGAACACGTTTCCTAATCCTTCTAAACACAGAGTTATCCTCATTTACAAAATGGGGATAACCATGGCACCCACTTCACAGAACTCGGTGGGGATTAAACAGCACAAGGCGGCAAAGTGCCGAGTCCAGTGCCCGGCAGTGCCCGCTCCACCGGCAGGAGCTGCTCCAGCTGTTATTCTTAGGCCGGTGCTGACAGCGCTCTGTCCAGGAGTATGCAGGTGTCTGGGGCGCATTCACTCGCTGGAAAGAACTGGATGGGGGAGCGAAAGAGGCGGGAGCAGTGTACACACACGACTATTCTGTAGTGTGCACTTTCTGCAGGGGTGACTGTGAGAACTTTCCACTTGCTACCAGCCCCAAGAAAACGCACCTTATAGATATTGGTGTTGACGACGAAGGCAGGGTGACAACAGTGGCAACGATACAGCTCATGCTGATGCAGCAGTTCTTACATTCCAGGCACTATTCTGAGTGCTTTACGTTTATCACCTCATTAAGTTTTATAACAGGGGGACATCTACACCTTCTCTAGTCAAGAAACAAGAACTGCGAGACAAAGCGGGTTTCTCCTTTTACCTTTCCTGCTGTGCTGCTTAGAGCCCAGTGCCTGGTAAACATCTATCTGCCCCTCTGGCTTCTTTCCAAGCTTCTTGGCTCTGTTCTATCTTTGGACACCTTGCTCTGCTACATTTCATTCTGTAAGCCACCCCCAGGGCTTTGGAAGTAGGCAGAGTTCACAACTTAAATACAGCTGCAGTTGAAAGGCTTAGACAGGATCTAGTATAAAACCTCACAGGTCCATCCTAGCTGCCCCCATCCCACGCTGTCCAAAAAATGACTCCCACAACACTCATCACAGATGAGACCTAAGTCACCCGCCACATCGCTGTTGGAGTAGCCAGTCCTCAGGGAACCTTCAGAGGGGCAGCTCACCCCACATCCACCTCAGCCCCAAGAAGCCACACACTGCCTGGGTTTCCTGGCTTTCCCTGCTAACCTCGCAGTTTGTAGGGAAGAGGGATCCCTGTACTCACTGCTGTCGCATCATGGGGATGTTGACACAGTTGGCAGCAGCCACAGCAGCAAAGGGCACCCAGCGGCCCACCAGCGGTGGGGCTCTCTGTTGGAGGAAGAGAACAATGGGAGTGGAAGGTGGGAATAGAGAGAGCTTAAGGACAATAAAACAAGAAATCAGACCTCACTACTGCCACGCATCCAGAAACCCAGTCTGAGAACCCAAACTTCCTCAAAGGCTCAAGAAAGACTAGCCTGGGGACAGCCCTGCTGAACTTCCCACCACCTGGCTGGGCGCCAGCCATAACGCACCCAAATGGGAAACAGCCCCTGCCTGGGGGAAAAGATTTTCCCTAAGACTTTGCTGCCCCCTAGTGGCCACCATGCCTCTAGCCGCCCCAGACCTACCTTAGTCAATGTGTTCATGCCCACAGCAGTGGCCACCGCGGTGGTTGTGGCTGTGATATAGGAAACGGCCATCTGCCTAGTGGAGGAAGGAGGTGTTTGGGAGTGGGAAGCCCTGCTGGCTGAGGGCACGGCCATAGTCAGTGATAACATCTGGAAACATGGCTTCATGCCTGAGAAGCTCATGTGGTCTGTTCCCAGCCTCATCTTGTGATCCCCCCACCCCCAACTCACTCAGATGCTCCAGCCCCCTTGGCCCCTTTTCAGTACTCCATAAACAGGCCAAGCACTTTCCTGCTTAGAACGTTTGCATGCTGCCACTCCCTATCCAGGGAATTCTTCCCTGGGCTCTTGCATGGTTAAATACTTACCCTTCAAAACTCTTGAAATGTCAGATCTACAGAAAAGACTTTCCAGACCAGCCTGTCTGCACGGATGCCCCTCTGCAGTTCTCTATTTTGTCACCTGTTTATTTCCTTAATGGCAGCAGTCACCATCTGAGACGATTATGCTTGTTTTCTTTATTTTATATTACTTGCGGGGGGAGGTAATTAGGTTATTTATTTGAATGGAGGAGGTACTGGGGATTGAACCCAGGACCTCATGCGTGCTGAGCATGGACTCTATCACTGAGCTATATCCTCCCCCATGATTATGCTTGTTTTCTTTATTTTATATTATTGGGGGGGGTGGTAATTAGGTTATTTATTTATTTATTTTTTGAATGGAGGAGGTACTGGGGATTGAACCCAGGACCTCATGCGTGCTGAGCATGGACTCTATCACTGAGCTATACCCTCCCCCATGACTATGCTTGTTTTCTTAAAGGACCTTAAAACTCCAGGAACCACACGTCTTACTCAAATGTATTCCCAGCACCTAGAACCATGCCCAGCACCTAGTACACACTCAAGAAGTATTTGTAGAATGAACGAATGAAGGAACAAGTCTTCAACTGGTCTAGAAAAAAGATACCCTTCTAGTCAGCCTAATACTTCCAAACCCTGAAAAGGGAAACTTGGCCACCCACCCAGGGCAAACCACAGCCACAGAGCACGGACAGGCGGGAACCCTTTAGAAGGGCAGTTTTCCTGGAGGCAAGAGGACAGCCACCCGCTCCAGGCCCACGCAGATAGCCTGGGCTCCAGGTCTCCTACCTGAGTGACGTGGGAGAAGCTGCATTCCTGTTGGTGTAGTTGACTAAGGCATTGAATGACTGGTTCACCCACTGCCAGAAGATCACCGCTGGCATCGTCCTGCCGGGAAGGGAGGCCCGGAGAGGCAGAGAGGAGGACGGAAGGGAGGGCTTGAGGTACGGCAGTCAAACCACATTACCTGCCACTCCCCACGCTTTTCCCATGCTCCCTCACGCACCTGGGCTTTTGCACAGGCTGCCCCTCTGCCTGGAACATCCACACCCCTCTCCCTTTCCGTATATGGCTGGATCCTGCTCTGCTGAGAGAGCTCTTCTTCCTTGGAACCTTCCTGACCCTTCCCCTGCCCTTCCTGAGACACAGTTAGTCATCCATGCTCTCTGTTCCCACAATCCATATTCTCCCCTCAACCTACCACTTTGCAAACTGAACTGTAACTGTTTGTTTCTTGGTCTCCTCAACAAAACTGGGAGCTCCTTGAGGGGAGTTACTGAAGTCTTTATATTCCCACACCTGTCCCAGGCCTGGCTCAACGACTGGGTAAACGAATGCATGGAGGTGTGAGGAGGGGTCACACATCCAGCAGCTACAAAGAAAGTTTTCTTTCCGCAACTGGGCTGAAAGGGTCTTCCTATTTTTTCACTTGATATTACACTATAAAGACACATTAAACCCACTGTTGGATAAATACCTTTTAAAGAGGGAATGAGGATCACTCATTCGTGGAGGGTTCTAGAGAGGACTGGCTCAGTTCACACAGCCGGGCACCGGCATTTCCTGGCTGTGTGAACCTGCACAAGTTCCAGAACCTCTCTAGAACCTCAGTTCTTCATCTGTAAAATGGAGATGAAAATAGTACCTCTCTGCTGGGTTGCTGAGATTAAGTGAGGTGAGGCATGCCAAGAATTTCACACCGTGCCTGGCATCTGGCAAGGGCTCGATAAAGATGGCTCTCACTTTATCTTGGGAGGGAGGGCTCCCTGCCTAGCAGACAGATCCAGGCAGCTGCGCCTGGCACTGCCTGGCCCCCGGGGCGCACCTGTAGAACTGGAGCATGAAGCCCGTGATGATCATGCCACCGGGGACCTGGAAGGACATCCGCCCAATGACATTCATCTTCTCCCCGGTGTCAGGGTGGAAGGCAGAGTCGTACAGCTTCTTGGCATAGAGCAGCTGCTCCACTTGGGTGCCCGGGGGCACAGCCCCCAACCTGCCACCCAAGGACAACAGGTAGAGTTACTTCCCATCCCCCTATCCCGAGTCACCCTGCTCCTACCTCCCCGTCCTCCCTGAGCTCTCTGCCTATCCCCTCATCTCCAGTTCCCACCTCCCCCCAGAGCACCCACCGACATCGCCCCAGTGCCTCCAGCCCGTTCCACTAACCGCTCACCTGCTCTTCTCCACCATCACCTTGGCCCAGTCCAGCTCCTGCTCTGGTACCAGGACAGTGCGGGGATCCGTGATATTGAAGAAGTGCTTCACTCGCCCCAGGAAAGTGCTCTGGTCCCAAAGCGGGGCATCGATGTTAAAGCCAGACAGGTCAGCCTCCATCCTGCTCACACATGGAACTGCGGACTTAAGGAACAAACAAAAACTGAGGATTCAAGAATCAAATCAAAGCCTGCCCCCAAGACCCTGAGCCCCTCCCGCTGTTGCAGACTGGCTGCTGTCACCTGTCACCTGCCACCAGCATCATTTGACTCAGCTCGAGAAGGGCCCAGTGAATGGTCACCAGTCTGAGCAGTTGGGCACCCACATGTGTTTCCTGAGTGCCCACTGGTGGCCAGCTGGGTGCCTGGTCATGCTGTGGGGGAGCCTGGAAAAAGGGACCCCACAGTGCCTGCCCCTGGGGAGCTGGGTCTGACAGGAACCAGAGCTCCCTGTGAAACAGCAGATAACAGGTACAGCAACAATAAGCACAGGAGACGAGAGGAGGCGGAGACGTGGGGACACAGTAATCAAGGGGGGTTTCCAGAAGAGGTGGAACGTGAGTATGGCCCCAGAAGATAGGGTAGACCAATCTGAAGGAGGAAGGGGCACGGGACCTCATTAAAAGTAGGAACAATCACTTTTAGACAAAGATAGAAACAAAAATGGTATGATTGCCTTCATTCCAGCGTGCGTGTGTGTGTGTGTGTGTGTGTGTGTGTGTGTGTGTGTGTGGCGTGCACACCGGCCCTGTGAGAGATCTTGGGCCATGGCTGTGAGTGAGGCATCACATCTGCCCTCAAGGAACTACAGAACAGGAAGTAGACAGACAAGCCAATCAGCAAGGACAGTGGTGTGAACAATGCTGTTGACAGACACTGGGAGCAGCGGAAAGACAGAGAACTACAACTGAGATGACCACATCTCCCAGACTGTCAGGGGCTATTGTCCTGGGGGAATTACTAATAGCAACACTTTCCACCCTCAGAAGTGTCCCAATTTGGACAATAAATTATAAGGTCACCTTATCTAAAATGGACAAGGGATTCTGAACATGCTTTGTGGGAACAAGAAATAAACGATGTTCTGAAGGAAGCGTGTAAGTTAGCTGGATGGAGAGGTATGCCAGGCAAAAAGAAGAGCCAGCGTTTATAGCACACGGTGTGCGGGGGGATTTGCCAATGGTGACCTGCCAACAGTTACGGGGCTCCTGCTCTCTGCTTGGTGCTTGACATATATTATCTGAGTTCACCTTCACAATAACCCTCTAAGATAGAGAGACTCTTAAGTTTAACCCCATTTTATGGATGAGAAAACCAAGGCACAGATAAGTAACTTTCCCAAGCCACACAGGCACTAGCCAATGGCGGAGCCAGGATTTTAATTCAGCCTAATTGACTTCAGAACCCTTGCCTATAATTGGGTTCTGGAATCCGTGACTTGAAAAGTTTTAAGGTAGGTCTGACAAGCAAGGAGCTGGGAAGTGGTCACGCCTGTCCTCACAGGAGAAAAGCTGAACAAATTGAAAGTCAGCAGGTCATCCTAGACCCATCGGAGAATGGAAGTCACAGGGTAAACCACTGCCCCCAGGCAGGGCTTGAAGAGACAAGCAGGTACACGGAACGACAGCTTAGAGGGAGCAGAAGCCTGACACTGGGGCAAGGACCACTAGAACACTTAATCTGTAATTGACAAATTTCTGGAAGTTCAGTGTGGACAAGCTTGAGAGTTAAAAATTCGGTGGCAGGGACTCAGTCTTCAGTGGCGGGTGGGACGGAGACATACTTTTGTGAGTTTTACCTCCAGAAGCCCACCAGGTTCTCAAGGTGAAAATCAGACAAAAATCCCCTAGTGCTTCTGGCAGGAAGATGGGGAGAGTGACTGTTCTGAAGTAGACCCAGAGGCCTCTGCAGTTGCTAACAAGGCCTGCCCTCAAAGGAGCCCAGCCTGTTTTACCAGAGCCCAACCACCTTGGGTTTCACCAGAACCTGACTGACTTGGGGAAGGGACATACCCGGCTCCAGCCCCTTCCTGTCTCATCTCACCTAAAGGGGAGCCTGGGAAGGACCTGTAAAGTTCCAGGGCACTGTCCCCAGGGCTGTAGAAGACCTCCCTCCCCTCACACTGCAGGGGGCACAGGGCAGGTACAAGAACAGGGAGAACTGAGTAACAGCAGGAAGAACTGCAAGTCTCAGACTTTATTTAAGAAGAAGTCTCCAGAAACCCGAAGACAACAGGGGAGACAGAAACAAAGGACACTGGAGGAAATTTAACTTTTGACAACTACAGCTCAGCAGACAGGAATCACAGCCTAACACCTCCTCCAGAAAAATGTAAAGCTTCATACACAACTGGCTTTCAACAAAAAAAAATGACAAAGCATTCTAAAAGGCAAAAACAAAAACAAAAAACCCTCCCCACAGTTTGAAGAGACAGAGCAAGCGTCAGAACCAGATGACAGAGACTCTGGAATTATCAGACCAGGAACTGTAACTATGATTAACATGCAAAGGACTCCAGCGGGAAAGTGGGCAACTTGCAAGAACAAACAGACAACATTAAGCAGAGAGACGGAAACGCTAAGAAAGAAACAAAAGGAAAGGTTAGAAGTCAAAAATACTGTAACAGTAATGAAGAGTGCCTTTGACGGGTTCGTCAGTAGACTGGACATGGCCAAGGAAAAAAATCAATGAGCCTGAATATGTGTCAATATAAAATTTCCAAACTGAAAAGTAAAGAGAAAAAATAATTAAAAACAAAAACAGAATGGCACATCCAAGAACCTTGGGACAATTAAATAAGGTGTAACATATACATAATGGGAATACCAGAAGGAGAGGAGAGAGAGGAGCAGAAGAAATATCTGAAGTGATAATGACAGAATTTTCCAAAATTAATGACAGACACCAAACTACAGAACCAGGAGGCTCAGAAAACATCAAGCAGGACCACTCTTAGGAAATCTGCACCTAGGCATGTATATTCAAACTACAGAAAATCAAGACAAAGGAAATCAAGAAGTCAAAGGGAGGGGGAAAAAAACCTTACCTTTGGAAGAACAAAGACAGGAATTACATCGGACTTCTCTTCAGAAACCACGCAAGCAAGAGTAGAATGAAATATTTTTAAAGCTGAAAGAAAAAAAACCCCATAACAACCCAGAGTTCTGCATCTAGCAAGATTATCCTTTAAAAATAGACATTCACAAAAAAGAATGAAATAATGCCATTTGCAGCAACATGGTTGGACCTATAGATTATTGTACTAAGTGAAGTAAGTCAGAGAGAGAAACACACATATCATTTGATATCACTTACATGTGGAATCTTAAAAAGAAATGATACAAATGAACTTATTTACAAACCAGTATTTCTACTCATGGACGTAGAAAACAAACTATAGTTACCAAAGTGGGTGGGGAGTTTGGGATTAAGACATACACATTATGATATATAAAACAGATAAACAAGGACCTACTGTATAACACATGGAACTATATTCAGTATTTTGTAGTAATCTATAATGGAAGATTCTGAAAAAGAATATATATAACCAGAAACTGACACAACATTGTACATTGACTATACTTCAATAAATAAATAAATAATAAAGAATTCAGGACGAGGGTATAGCTCCGTGGTAGAGTGCATGCCTAGCATGTGTGAGGTCCTAGGTTCAATCTCCAGTACCTCCACTAAAAAAATAAATAAACCTAATTACCCCCACCCCCCAAAATAAAAAGAATTCAATGAGGGTTTTTGGTTTGTTTGCCACATAAAAGGAAAACTCAATTAATTTTCCCTTCCTGAAAAACTAACTTCTTTTGAGTTAAAGAAAAAACTGATCCAAATATACCAAGATTAGGCTATTAGCACCTAAAAATATATGTATGTATATGTATAACTGAATCACTTGAAACAAACACATTGTAAATCAATTATACCTCATTAAAAATAAATAAACAGATAAAAAATGAAGTAGAAATAAAGACTTTTTGAGACAAACAAAACTGAAGGAACTTGTTATCAATAAACCTGACTTGCAAGATGTTAAAAGAAGTTCTCCAGAAAGAAAGACAATATGGATCATATAGTCTGACCTACATAAAGAAAGAGTGTCAGAGAAGGAATAATTACAGGTAAGATGAAATATTTACTTTTCTTATTCTAATTCTTAATAGTTAACAAATAGATAACAGTTTGCTCAAAACAATAACAGCAACAATGTATTTGGTGATTACAGCTTATCAATAAGTGAAACAAACGACAACAATGCTATCATGGATGGGATGGAAGAACTGGGAAGATTCTATTGTAAGGTACTTGCACTACCAGTCAAGTGGGATAGTGTAATTTGAAAGTGAACTTGGATTAGTTGTAAATGTATATTGCAAACTCTATGACAAGCACGAAAAAATATTTTCAAAGGAAGTATAATATATATGCCAAGAGAGGAGAGAAAATCGGGTTACGTAAAAAAGCTATGGCTTTTGAACTTTTGCCTGAAAATTTCAGGAAACCATTTAAAGATTTTAAGAAGAGTGACAAGATCACATGTGTAGTTTAGAAAAGAACGATCTGAGCGATCATGTGATAATAAACAGGGTGTGGTAGGACCTCATAGGATGCAGAGACCAGCTGGAAGGGAACGCCAATAATCCAGGCAAGAAGAAGTGGGGCTCAAAGGAACCCAGAGGCACCCAAAGTAGGAGGAGGAGCAAAAGGAGAGAAGCTTTGAAAGCAGCAGAATGTGAGGATTTGCTGAATGACTAGGTACAGGAAGAATACTTTATCACTCAGGGCTCAACCACAGAAACAGGATCAGTAGATTTTCTATCTATCTATCTATCTATCTATCTATCTATCTATCTCCTGAATCTCTGACCAGGTTGGGGGGGGTGGTTAGCCCCTTTTTAAAGGGATTTCATCTGATTAAGTCAGGCCACCCAGGATAATCTTCCTTTAGATTAACTCAAAGCCGACCGATTAGGGACTTTAATTACATTTGCAAAATCCCTTCACCACAGCACCTAAATCAGTGTTTGATCAAATAACTAAAAGGTGTGTGTGAGGGAGAAGCTTCTCCCTCAAAGCCCCTTCCAACTGGAAACACAGCAGAGAGGGAGTCCTGGGCAGTTTTTCTGGCCTGGCTAAACTGATCCATCACAAATATCTAGAGTGACACCAGGGTTTCTGACTGAGGCAATAATGTGCTAAGACAGAATACAGAAATATAGGCTTTGAGGGAGAAAACAGTGAGTTTGCTTTTCCCCATGTTGAGCTTCAAGTGCTTTGAGGCTTTCTTAAACACAAAGGCTGCCACCTTTGCAAATGCCGGTCCAGAAGGCTATTCCTTCCCCTTTTCACTAAATAACACCTGCTCATCCTTTTTCTTTTTTTAAGGAATAATTTTCAGATTTACTTGTATATCTTCTACTACTAGGTCATTTGTCTTTTTTCTTGAGGGAACAAATCACCTTAACTGAGGACTTTCCACATATATTCAATCACAAGTTCACAGGCATGGCTTGAGCAAGGTTTAAAAAGCTATCTTCCGGGGAGGGGGGGCGGGAAGGTACAGCTCTGTGGCAGAGTGCACGCTATGCATGCACAAGGTCCCAGGTTCAATCCCCAGTACCCCCAATCAATCAGTCAATAAACCTAATTACCTCCCCCAACAAAAAAAAAACAAAAAAAGAATTAAAAAAAAAGGCTATCTTCTTGAGTTATATGATCACCTAAATCCAAAAGCACTCACAACCAGCATTTACGTATTACAGAAAGGAAACAAATCGCTGATGGAAGCCACAGACCCAGTCAAAAATAAAAGTTTTATATTATGTAGTAAAATGAAAGGAGACGTCTACTCAAGGCTACTGCCTTAATAAAGATCCATGGGTTATGACAGAGGGAAATTACAGCAAAGCTACCTCAGAATAAACAGCAGCTTTAAAAGCAGGTGCATTAGCAAAGAACTTCAAGGGCCCCAAAGTAGACTTTTGCTCTCCAGAGACAGTCTGAGTTACCTGCAAGGAAGCATCTACTTGTCCTTCAGCTCTTGGCTTAAACCTCCTTTCCGCAGAGAATCCTTTGAAGGACCCCCTTCCTCCCTCCATGCAGCTACATCAGATGCTCTGCTATAAGCCGTCTTGGCTCCTTTTTCTTGAGAGCCTGGCCAGTCTGTCATGATACTCGGTGGTTTTATCTTAATTAATGCCTACCTTCCCCCACTAGGCCATACGCTCCTTGAAGCCAGGAGTTGGGTCCATTTTGCGCCCTACTGTTGCCCCCATGCCTAGCGCAAGAATTAGAGTATCTGCTGAAGAAGAAGTTCAGCTGGTCAGCAATTGGATGTTTAAAAGCCAGCACAGAGGTCTAGGTTAGAAGTAAAAGAGAGTGTGAGCAGCACTGAGGTAGTTTAAGATAAAGTTTCCCAGGGAGAACATACAGACTGGGAAAAGCAGAAAGCTAAGGACATATCCTGAAAAATCACTACATTTAAGAGGCAACCCAGAAAAAGGAAGCCCCCAAAGATGAGATCAATCGAACCACCAGAGAGGTAGGAGGCAAGAGTAGAGCCAAGAAATAGGGAAAGAGGTAGAGCAGTGGTCAATTTTTAGATTTTGTGTCTGTGTAGGAGTGACTTCAGCAAGCCAGTAAGTCACTTCCCCAAGAGGAAGGAGAGGCCCACCATGGTTTCCACCCCTGAGGGGCCCTGACTCCACTCCGAAGCGGAGCAGCAACCTCTGGCAACCTCTGGCGAAGTCAGAAGCCCCACAGCAGCTGTCCATTGCTGGAATTCTGCCTTCTGCCCCTCCTGCTCCACCACAGAGCCCACGAGAAGGCCCTGGGCTCTGACCTCCCGGGACAGGCTGACTTGGCTCCTGCAGGCTGGTCCAAAGACCAAAGGTGTTTCACCCAGGAGTGGGAGGGGGGAAAGAACTCACTTTCCCTCACTTGACAAGAGCGAAAGGATCGCACGCTGCCTTGGCTTACAGAGCCCCAACTCCCACCAGATGGAGATGGTCCCAAACGCTATTGGTGGGCCTCCCCTCAACACACACACACCCATCTCAAACATCCATCTCCACCCGCAACCCAAGAACCCAACACTGGAAAGTCCTCTGCTTTTCATAATGCAAGCACCTCTATGTGAAGGGGTAATCATTTGCTATATCAAGCAAGAAACTTTGCCTTTGTTACCAAGGTCAGGATAGGAATGGCCCAGTCCTTGTCTTATGTAAAACAAAAGGGAAAAAAAATCTAAATGTTATGTCTCAACATTTACCCCACCATACCACTGCCTCCCAGTGGGGACAGTTCTGTGACTCCTTCGGGGCAAACTCAAGCCCTTCTGGTACTTACTCCCGTAGCATCCTGTCCTTCGCAGCAGGCTGGGCTTTTGTAACTCTTGTTATTTACAGTTATATGCATAAAATTTGCCAACCTTGGCGAACGGTAAGGTTCATGTTGTAGCCCTCATTTCCCTCTAAAAACACTACCTGCCTATCTGAAGTGTATTCCAACCTATTCTTGGGTTCTCTGGGCATCAAGGATGTACCCTCCTCCTCTTTTTTTTTTTTTTTTTCTTCTCTTTTTTGGTCAAACGCAGAAACTGCCTTGGTTACAAAAGGAAGAGGAGGCTTTCTTTCACAAAGCTGAAATTTGTCTAACCGTCCTAGACTGAGTCCTATCTGGTCTCCAAGTTTTCTTCAACAGTTAAGCTCCCTCTTCCCACACGAGTCATATCTAATACCTCCTAAAAAGGTGACTATCATGTCCAGAGTTCCATTAAAAGGAACAAGGCACTATAAGGAACAAGGGGAGAGGCAGAAATCAAACAGGTGGTTAACCAATACTTCCCTTTCCTTCCGGAATTAGAGAATGTCACAACTCAAAGACATTAGGGATCCAAGATCTCAGCTTACGGAAGAGGAAACTGATGCCTAGGAAGGTTCACATGGATTGAGCCAGCATGGTGAGCAGCTGCGGCACACATGGTCCTGCACTGAGGCAGATATAAACATGAACAACAAACAGATCCAGTCCTGTTTATTCAAAGATCTAACAATAGCTGGGACTTTATTTTCCCAAAGTCACAATGCTTAGGGTCACCTAGAGAGGTCCTCTATCCACTACAAGGCACATGTCTTAAGAAAGAGAGAGAGAGAGAGAAAGAGGAGGGAAAGTGGGAGGAAGGGTGGGAAGAGAAAGGAAAAAACAATGAAATAACCTACTCCCTCTCCTAAAGTAATGCTCATCCTTCCAGGGAGAGCTGATTTGCTCTGGCAAACACTGTCAGGACTTAAAAAACAAGGGGGAGAGTATAGCTCAGTGGAACAGTGCATGCTTAGCATGTACGAGGTCTAAGGTTCAATCCCCAGTACCTCCATTTTTTTAAATAAATAAATAAACCTAATTAGCACCCCCAAAGAACTTAAAAAACAGGTTTCCAAACCTCTTCTGGGGTATCCTCTTGCAAGGGAGGAGGGGGAAGTAACCCAAGATTTCCCTATCTGACTCCTTAGATACTAGGAGAAAAAAACATCATTGCTGGTACTCCCATCAGAGGAAGATCAAGGCAGTTAGACTCAAGAAGTTCAGACACAAAGACCACTGAGATGGTGAGAGCTGGCGTCCAGGCTGCCTAGAGCAAGTTGGAGAATGAGACTAATAATTAAACGACAGGTCCTGGTAGTATATGCCTATGTAAAATCATGTGACTCCGAGGCAACCATGTTAGACATCAGGCAACTTAGAAAGAGAAGATTGCCTTGCCTTTTTCACACACACTCACACACACACACACACACACACACACACACACACAGCAGGCTAGAGATGGGTGGATGGAAGGAGTGTATGCTCTGAATTAACCATTCATCTTGTACCTCCTTAGTCAAGGTTCTGAACTGAGTTTTCTCTCCAAGGATCTGAAGCAGGCATGCAGGTGGCAGACGTTTTTAAAAATACTTTAGTTGAATGCCTAAAAAGCTAAGGACCATCTGAGGAAAATCTGCCTTCATGCGAATGATCTTAACTAGACTGGAAAGCCTGCTAGTCGTAAAAGAAGCAAAGTCCAAAACCGGGATGGAACTATTAATAATAGCTAAGCCCCATATAGCACTTCCTGTGTGCCAGGCAGTGTTCTGTGTACTCGACATAGAATAAGTCATATAATCCTCACAAGAACCCAATGAGGCGCATGCACACACACACACACACACCATCTGCAAACCTCCAGCTGTAACATCATCTGTGCCAACACTTTATTAGCTCTTAAAAACTTCTGGGTTTACATCTCAGGTATAAACCACTCTGTTCCTCCTACCTGGACAATACAAGAATAGTGTTTAAAAGCACTTCCTCAAAAGTCAGAACTGGGTTCAAGTCCCCACTCTTAATGCTTAAAATTTCTAGGGTTGTGAGGATGAAATGAAATTTTGTATGAAAAGCATTTCACTAGGAAGGACGCAGTTTGCCATGTAATTTCCCCCTGCTGTGCCTCCAGAGTCTGGAATAGGACCTGGCACAAATGAGGGAATTCTTCCTGTCCTCTGCACGGGGAAGGGGTGGGAGGTAGCACCCAGAATACCTCTTTCTTGCCTGGAAGTGCAGGCCCATTTTTGCCTCCTTAGGATTGCAGACAGTGCACCCACCGGTCCAACGTAGTTCAGCAAAACCATCCATCCCAAAACGCCTTTCACCCCCGCTGTCAGCTCACCCCAGCCCTCAGGGCCAATTCTCGGGCAGTTTCTTGCGCTCCGACAGGCAGCCTTCCCACCACCGGGACTCCTCCAGCTCGGATTCTAACTCAGGTGTATGGAGATGGGTACGCAACCTATGACGCCCCCGTCCCCCAGCCAGGCACACGAAAGTGCTGGGGGCCATAAAGGAGAGGTCCACAGGTTGTCCCTCCTCGTGCCACGTGGCTTCGGCAGGTGGAAGCCCAGTCCGAGCCGCAGCCCAGTCTGGGTAGTGTCAACACAGAAATACAAGCTCCCTCCCGGAATGTGGGGACTGGAGGTAGATGTGGCAGACGGCCTCTTCCCAAGGCTCCTTACCTGGTCCCGGGAGGAATGCACTGAGACAGCTGCTACCAGATGCAGCCCGCGTTGGCAGCCGGCCGGGAAGCACTTCTGGCCTCCGCCCGGGAACCGCCCCTCGCCCCGCCCCCACGCCCCTCCTTACCAACCAATGACAGGCCGGGCGGCCCCAGCCAGCCACGTGGGCGAGTTTTCACCATTCCCTGCGTCCCCACCAGCCCGCCACCGCCTCCAACCGCTCCAGCAGCCCGCCTGCGCAGTAGGCGGGCACACTGGCACGCTTGCGCACTTTGAGGAAAGCGGAGCTGGACCCCGCCCCGTCCTGCTGCTTTGCGCCTCCGCTGTGCGTGCAAGGGACGTTGGGGGCGGCGCCGCAGCAGTTGCCCCTGGTAACGGGGGAGGCAGCAAGAGGAGGAGGAGGAGGTGGAGGAGGAGGGACTCGGCGGGAGGATGGTGAGTGTGGGGGCTCGGGTCCCTCTGGAGCCAGTCGGTCACCCGCCTCCCTTCCCCAGGCCCAAGGCTGGGCACTGTGTTTAAAGCCAAGCAGGAATGGACTGGCGCTCAGCCTGCTGTCTGGGTCCTGGATTGATTTCGGGGGACGGCGGGGAGCCCCGAGCATGGGCCCTGGAGGGAGATCTGGGCCTGGGGAGGAAGGCGGGGCTTGTAGCGGGTCCGAAACTAGGGGAATGGGCTGGAAGAGTACGTAGTTGTCCCCTTACGGAGCCTGGGCTCCATCATTACTTTGGGGACTGGAATGAGGGCGGATCCGAGTTGCTGCGGAGAGCAGTCTCTGCACGCAGGCTTAGATCTTCCCAGGGAATCGGCCTCTCCGCGCCATAGGAAAGTGGGGTTCGTCAGCACCCGGCCAAAAGAGGGGAGAAGGGCCAGCGCCACTGTATTTCAGGCCGCGCTGGCTGTACCAGGGGAGATGGTAGCCCAGCTCTTCTCTTCCTCGCTATGCGCGGGCCTCTAGGGGGAAGGGTATAAACCCCAGGATACAAAGAGGTGCCCCTGGGAAGGGGTGCCTACTGGATTTTACGTCTTCTCAGTGTGTGCGTGGCGGGCGCGCTTCTGCAGTCCCGAGTTATTTTTTTGCTAGGGTTCTCCAAGGTCTGGTTGTTGGTGATGGCCCGTTTCCCGTTTAATACTTAATTAATCTCTGTCAGTGGAGGCAGATTTGCTGTCTGGTCCTTAGTATTTCTTTCGGAACCTGCTGTAACCTTCTTTTGCATATGACCATAGAGAACCAAAGGTCTTAATCTCAGTTTGGAGCAGATTAAAACTGGAGAGTAGCCATCAATTTGGGGCAAGCCTTTTTTCTGATCAGACTGAATTAAAGATTTCCCAAATTGTAAATTATGATGTGTGACATATTTGACCATTGATGCTCTGTTCCTTGCTGATTTCTCTGCAGTTAGTTGGAGGATGTTAAAATGGAATTGAGTGGTTTTAGAACTAGTCAAAGAAAAGAATTGATTTTGAAGCGTTTAGAGCAGGTTGGTTGGTTTACCAGCTGCAAAGAGCTAGCACTCAAAACTTCTAGTTACTTCCCTGCCCCACCTCCAGTCTCTTTTCGACTTTTAGAAATGTTAAACCACTTCTAATTGATTTATGAAGTAAGAAAACACTCGATGTCCACAAGGGAAAAATATATGTACGTTTGGTCAGATTATTCAATGAGTAAATTTTGATAGGAAAAAAATTTTCAATTGATTTAACATCAGACTGTTAAAGAAGTAGAATTATTTGATCTGAAGTTGCCAATCACATTTCAACACTTGCTACATTGCAGTTTTTTTAACCTCAGGCTAAACAGATTTTTACATGTTTGCTTTTTATTAATCGTTTATACATGAGCTGTCCATTCAAAGGCTAAGTTTTTCTCAACAAATGAATACAAATATAAATATTTACAGAGAAAATAACTAGAATTGACATGAAAAAGACATACCAAACCAACAAAGAGATGTCCTCATAAACACATTGAAGTTGGCTAACTTTTCCCAGTTTATCAATTAAATGGACTACATAATTCCACAATTGTTTAATTTATAATTACAGACCACAATAAATTAACCATGGCTCATGTTTCCAGGTGCAAATTGACACTGTATACAACAAATTGTCACTGTATACAACACTGTTGTATACAAATGTTGTATTCAATGAGCAAGACAGATTTTTTTTTCTTACAATGAACAATAAGAAATTAGAACAAATTATTCAGGATTCTTTATCTAGTTTCCAAAATACTTTTTTTCCCCTATCTCCAAAAGTGTGAGCTATTTTTAGAACTGAAAGTGGAACACGGAATTTAAATGGTCAGTGTTGTGATTAAGTGTGTCACATCTGGTATCCCCTGAGCCCTGTAACTGTACAAGTGAAGAGTGAGTCCCAGGTTTATTATTATTTTTTAATCCTTGAGCTATGACTAATACATATTTATAATTTTTTAATTTGGAGTACGCAAACAAAAAACTGTTATTGGTTTCTTTAAACATCTAGGGTCAACTATTCCTGACTTGGGATACCAAGGCAGGTGAAATACTAAAATGACAGTAATTTTTGTTTGTAACTAATCACTGTTATTTAATACATGAGTCCTTCATTCAGGAATTATTATGGATTATTATATATATTATATATATATAAACCTAGTGGTAGTTATCAAGCATGTTTGACATTTGAAGACTGTTCCCAAGATTATGTTTTCTAGTCCGAAATGGTCAGTGAAGAGTAGAAAAACATAAACACAATTACTGCTTTGAGTGCCTCCTATGTGCATGCTTTACATGTATTATTTCATTTAATCTTCATAGCATTTTTCTGGAGCTATAAATATTGTTCCCATTTTCTAGATGGAACTGTGGGGGAGGTTATACATAGGGAAGTTGAATACAAGTCTATGAAACTCTAAAGCCCATCATGTTCCTTTCACTAGGACTTTGATGAAGTGGGAACCCACTTCAATAATAGGAGATGCCCCTATTATGTTCCTCAGGAAACACTGTATTTATTTAGTAGAGAGAGGAGAAAGAAGACAAAGTTTCGGTGAGGTTCTCCCTTTCAAAGCCATGTTTCTGGAAATTATTAAGGTCTTACTGGGCAGCACCAATTTTTTTTTGGTAAGGTAAAAATACATTAAAGTCAGTTACATTTAAGCTAGTTATGGGGAGTGTGTGTACTTGAAGTTGGCTTACTTATTTTATTTTATTTTATTATTTTTTTAATGGAGATACTGGGGATTGAACCCAAGGCCTCATGCTGCACTCTGCCACTGAGCTGTACCTTCCCCGTAACTAATTTTAATACTTACATTTTCACTCTTCCTCACAGCCACATCCATTTTCCATATACCAACACATTCCTCTCTCCCTCTCCACCACCCCAGTTTCTTTGAATGACCTAGTTTGTATCATTGTAGGTCAGTGCACCATGCCTCTGCCAGTAGTTGAGTTTAAGCTGATTTTGAGGCAGATAAAATTTCCATAGTCAATAGCACACTATTCATGATTTGCCTGTAGAAAAGTTTGTTTAAATGTTTTCTGAGTCAGACCAATTCCGTCCACCAGGGTGCAGATAACTTGTATGCATGGATGCTGATAACACACACTATACAATGAACTAAAGTTCTTGTTTCTTAAATTGCCCTTATTCAATGTCATAGGAGTACAATTCTGCATAGAGATCATGTCTGTTTTGCTCATTGTTGTTCTTGGGGCACGTTACGGGTGTTTAATATAAATGAATGAATGAATAAATGAATGAGTGAGTGGCTATTCTGACTAAAAATTCACTTTCTTGTATTTATACTGCAAAACTCAGACCCATAATAGAATTAACTTCTAATGGCTGTCTCCCTTCATTTGACATTGAAAGAAGCTGTAGACATATATGGATAAAAGCGTAGAATAGACTTATTCTGCTCTTTTGTCCAGCCTCTTAAATCAGCTTACTTTGTACCTTTCAGGCAGAACCCTGATATCTATAAATATCCTCTTCCCTATTTAGCAAACCCTGATAATCCTGTGATCCCCTGTCCTCAGGAGTTGGGTTAATATGATGCTGTATTGTATTTGCATTTGTCTTGCCTAGACCATTCTTGAGATGCCATTTGTCATTTTGCTGGAAGAAAACATTAGCTGAAATTTCCATCTCTCTATAATTTCATGTAAAGGTGAAACATGTGAAGTTACTGTTTCCTGGTGAGGAAGATTGCTCATTGAAAATGGAGTATTATTTTTTATGACATTAGGTTAATAAAGCTTAGCTGTAATTAGAATAGTTTCTTTCTCTCCTGTGCTTTGCTTCTCTCCTTTTAGGATGACTAAGATTTATGTTTTTCTTTTAATCATATAATTTCAAATATAATGAGAGTGTGAAAACTCTCAGCCTGTAGAAAGCAGTATTTGTATTTACTGATTCTTTTAAAGAGACACATGAGAAAAATCCAAAACATTTATTTTGAACCTTGACACTATTTTACAGAGAACAGACTTTCTCTCACAGTTTCTACACTAATAAATGATGCATGAGAACTTTACCTGTACCATCATTTAATACACAAATGTGATAAGTTCCAGTTGTTTCAGAGTTTTATTGGAAGGAGTAATGAGGACATCTAATCAGGGACTCAGGAGTAGTACAATGTGTTTTCCCTGTTCTTAGCCTTTTTATATCACCAGTCCCCTGAGGATCTTAGAATTCTAATTTTAACTGTTCTGAAAGGTGGTATTATAAATGAGTGATTGCAATGTAGCTAATAGAAGCCAGGGAGACTACTCATAAATAGAGTTTTAAAAAGGAATGGTATCAAATAATTCAAGGCCAGATAAGATAAAAACAAAGGAAAAAACATGCCATAAAAAAGACCTGCTTATCTTTGTTGGTTTGTTTGTTTCAAATCTATTCATTCTCTTCCCCAGATCTTTTGGGGTAGAATTTGTCTGTCTGTCTGAAACAAAACCTTCCGTTTTACTGCTGGCAAAAATTGAGGCACAAAGAGGTTAATGTGGTCAGTGTGAATATAGTACTGAAGTGGTAAACAAAGGGTCTCTGAAGCAAAAGGAATTCTTAATGATTATGCATATTTGCATATCATTGTCCAAAGACTCAATTGTTGGAAATTATTTCACAGAATTATCATTTGATCTTAGTGAACAGACTGGTTTAAATTATTGCCTGGTGCGATGTGGATAAAAAATACAGCCATTTTATATAATTCTAAGACTCAGTTTGAAGGAATTTCTGCTTAGGCTGGGAGATTAGATTATATGCCCTTTAAAATCTGGAATTTGATTCTTGATGTAACTATGCCTCATTGGAAAATGATCGTCAGCTGTAAGACAGAACAAATAACTATCTTGTAAGATTTTTCTTATGTTCTTAGCTAAAAAACAACATGGCTTATTTCCATCCACTGAAAGAATAGTAATAAAAACAGAAAACAAAAACATTAGATTACTAGTCAAAAATACCCTGGTTAAATTGTGATGTTTTTTGCTTCCAGAGTGACCTTTCATTTCCGTACCTTCTCTGTTATATTAGGTTCTTCATCTGAAAAACATCAATAATCTATACCATTCAGCTATCTTGTAAGGGTCTTTTGAAAGTTAAGTGATGGTAGAGTATTTTGGATGATGAAGTCTTGAACAAGAACTGAAATAGTCTTAAACAGAGAGCCCAAATACAATTTTATGCAACCTTTTTGAATTTTTTTTTGTATAGTACCTTAAAATCTTGCATTAACTTGGGTAGATAATTCTATTTAATTCAACAGCTGTCATCTAGTGTCTGTCTACTAAGTGATAGGCATTGTGGGAGATGGGAGCTATAGTCCTTACCCATAAGAAACTTCACTCTAGTAGAAAGTAGAAAAATACAAAAATCAATTCCCTATAGTTTGATATGAGGAGTGCACTACTCTACGTGTATATACAGGGCTTTAGGAACATGAGTTGGTGTGTAGAACATACTCCCAGGAGATTTGGGGTGACTGCTAAGCTGGATTAATAGGAGGAGCAGGAATAAGCCAGGCTATTTATTAAGTTGCTGAACTTACCAAAGTACTTCTAACAAAACTGAATTTACTAAAGTACTTCTAACAAAACTTATAAGCAAATGGAATAAATGACATTAAAGTGGAAAATCATGCTGTAAGCTCTCCACAACCAAGAACTTTTTTCAAAGGGAGAAGATGTTCTGATATCCAGTAATATCAAAGTCAGTGCCCCCAAAGTAATCTCTCTTCTTCATGATTGTTCAAGGGCTTACTCTCAATTTTGCGCAAATTGAAAAGTGCACCAGACCAGGAGGTGAGAATCCTTCTCCTGGGCTTGGATAATGCTGGCAAGACCACTCTTCTGAAGCAGCTTGCATCTGAAGACATCAGCCACATCACACCTACACAGGTGAGCATGGCCTTGCCCCAGAGGCTTGTGTGACACACGAAAGATGATAATAACAATGTGAAAGACAAAATGGGATGTAGGGTTTTATCCATTTGTAAGTTTTGTTACTGAGAAAAGTCTACATTTAAAAATTTAGAAATAATCTCAAATTTCAAAAAATATATCAAGAGATTCTATTTCTTATGGAATACTTAGAGTAGTCAAATTCCTACATACGGGAAGTAGAATAGTGGTTACCAGGGACTGGAAGAGGAAGAATGGGGAGTTACTGTTTAATGGGCTCAGAGAATCTGCATTACAAAATGAAGAAAGTTCTGTGGATGGATGACGGTGATGGTTGCACAACAGTATGAATGTACTTAATGTCACTGAACTGCATACTTAAAAATAATTAAAATGGTAAATTCTATGTTATATATGTTTTACAACAATTTTTAAAATAAATAATTTAAATAAATGTATGTCTATACATATCAAGATACAATCAGTTCCCTCAGATCTAAGTGATTCCTTTTCATTTTCATTTTCTCCTTCTGACTCTATTCTTTATTTTATTTATTTATTTTTTAATTGCAGTATAGTCGGTTTACAATGTTGTATTAATTTCTGGTGTACAGCATAGTGATTCAGTTAAACCCCTCTCTCTCTCTTTATATATATAATTTCTTTTCATTATAGTCTATTACAAAGTATTGAACATAGTTTCCTGTTAAGTGATTCCTTTTTAGAAATAGCTTTATCTTCTCTGATTTTGAAATTAATACATGTAGAAAATACAGAGAAAGTATAAAAGAAAAAAACCCAGAGCACTGTGAGAAAAACACTTTTAGTGTGTATTTTTTAGACTTAATAAATAAATACAAATATATGTCCATTTTTAAAGTAAAAAAAAAAACAAACCTATATTTTTTAATCCAGCCTCATCAACCCTCCTCTTTCCTAAGGCTAAGCAAGCAAAACACAGGGATGGTTGTGCTCCCAGCATGAAAGTCAGAGACAGCTGCTGGCTTGGAAGCATTCTAGGGGGCTTCTGTAGGCCTCGTTCCCTGCAGGAAATCCTGAGAAACCTTGACCCTTGGCCAGGCCTTTGGGTTTCCTAACTAGGGACAGCCGTATTTGTGTTAGTCACATTAAAGTGTTTGAGCATTAGAGGTTTTAGCAAAACCAGACTTACTTAGCATTTTCTGTCACTATCCTGTGATAAGAGCTTGGTGTCAGGTTTAAAGGACTGTGCTGGTGTGTGTACTTCACGGCCTGCAAGTCTTACTGATCCGCAGTTCTTTGCAGAAAAGTCATTTCAACTGCTACCAAATGAGCAATTTTACAGCTTCTGAACAAATTTAATGTATAGCCTTAGGAGGAGCAAATTACAGTAGTCTAGCCTAGAAGGGCTAAAAACACATATTAATGTGTCAGGATTTCTGCCAGAAAAAGAAGGGCGAGAGGTTTTTTCAGTATCATTGATGGTCTGTATCTCTTAAGAGCACCACTAAAATGAGGACTTTCATGCTGCGAACATGGAAAAGAAATCCAAGTTGTAGATGCAAAGTTCCAATGCTAACTTTCAGGCTTTGTTTGATGTATTATGGGTGGCTCTGTTACCATATTATGTCAAGGTTTCATATCTAGTCTTGAAAAACAAACTTTTATAGTGTTTTTGTTTTATATTAGAACAAGAAATAGATGCTCATTGTAGTAAATTTAGAAGTATAAATGGTAAAATTGAGAAACTAGAAATCACCTATAATGCCTGTTAGACCTAACCACTGTTAACATTTAAGAATATATCCTATCAGTTTTTTTCTTTTCACCTATATGGTGGTATATTTAAAATAAAGAATAAAAATGGCTCATGGAGAGTATACTGTTTTCTATCATCTTTTTCATTGTTTTATATGTAAATACTTATACAGTACACATCTCTAGATGTTCTTACCCACTCATTATTATTTCCTTAGAATAATTTATTGGTAGATTTTTTTAGGTCTGATGACATCCAGAATTTTAAGGCAGTTGATACATATGGTCAAACTCCAGGATTTACTCTTATTTATTCCCTGCTTCATCTCAGAAAGGATTTGTTGCTACTGGGTTTGACATTTAATATTGTAGTTAGTGTAGAATTTTTAAATACACAAAAGCGGTTTTGTCAATGAGTCAGAATGAAGCTGCCTTTTACAGTAAGCTTAAGCTACTTCGCCTAAGAGTTTTTAAACTTCTCATTTATTCAGTCATTGTCATTTTAGAGGCGCTGTAGTCAGCATCATCGCCAGTTATTCTGTGGTGACTATCTACAGTGGAAATTGGGTGGCAGTGTTCCCGTCCAGTGGCACTGTGGGTTGTCCTTCTGTGCGAGGCAATAGCCCTGGCGAGCTGCCCAAAGAGGTGGGTTTATATGGCGGCATCCCCAGACCCACTTAACTCCACCTCTTCCGGGTGAGATGTCACTTCTGTGGGAGCAAGCTGTTGACTGGATTTTTCAAATCCTGATTTCACTCTGTTTTTCTTACAGGAAGATTTTTTTTTAACTTAATTTGTTTGAGGGGGTAGATAATTAGGTTTATTTATTTTTAGAGGAGGTACTGGGGTTTGAACCCAGGACCTGTGATGCTAAGCATGTGCTTTACCACTTGAGTTATACCCTCCCCCTCAATTTTTTTTTTTACTGAATTGTAGTCAGTTCACAATGTTAGATTCAGGTGTACAGCAAAGCAATTCCGTTTTAAATATACATACGTATATTTTCTTTAAAGATTCTTTTCCATTATATGTCATTACAAGAAGTTGAATTCAGTTCTCTGTGCTATACAGGACCTTGTTGTTTATCTGTTTTATATATAGTAACGTGTGGAAGATTTTTAAACAATTCTTGTTCATGAAATGCCTTCTCTTCAAACCCAAAGGTCTTGTTAGTTTCTTTGCACACTAACTTCCAGCTCACCATTCTGCCTGCCCGATGGGCTCACCTTCCCCGAAGTTCCACTTTGAGTCACTGTCCTGAAAACAAATACTTTTTCTATTCAAGTTCATCAGAGATACTTATTAAAGAAGTTTCAAATGCCTGCATGTTTGTTTGTTCTCATCACCACCTGTAACCACTTCAGAGCTCAAACATGCTGTCCCAGCAGGACTGCCTCCCTCACAGGCTGCGACTGCAGTTACAAAACAGCCTCCCTGTGCACTTCCTGAGTTCAGCTCCTCCTTTTGCCTGATCAATCCGTATGAGGAAATTTCTTTAATTTCAAGTTACTCTTTAAGAATCCAGTCTTTCAGATTGTAGCTCTTGCCTCTTTTTAAACTTAGCATTTTTTTTCTGTTCTGTTGAGTCTGCAGATTCAGCTGTGGGTTTTTGTTAGCTGCATGTAATGTCCTATTAAATTTTACCACCTTTCAGAGGGTGTGACTGTGTTGATTATCAGATCTCATTTTTTTTTATGAGGGGGAGGTAATTAGGTTTATTAATTTATTTCTATTTGGAGGAGGTACTGGGGATTGAACCCAGGACCTCGTGCATGCTAAGCATGTGCTCTACCACTGAAGCTATACCCTCCCCCTTGATCATATCTCATACCAAGTCATCCTTAGCAGTTTCGTGTCTGTGTGTGTACTCACTGTGACGTCATCAACACTGACTCGACACTGAATGATGTAAGCACATATAGATACAGTTCTTTCTTCCTTATCAGAGCAAACTGTTTTCAGTATCATCAGTGTCACATCTGGTGGATTATCTCAGAATAAATAACATAGCTGTTAAATGTAACTTTGTCAGTTATGTTCTCAAAGCCTAATACAGCTTGGTCTTTTTGTTTCAGGGCTTTAACATCAAAAGTGTACAATCACAAGGTTTTAAACTGAATGTATGGGACATTGGTGGACAGAGAAAAATCAGACCATACTGGAGGAATTATTTTGAAAACACTGATATTCTGGTAAGTACTCCTTCTGATGCATCAGTTCATAGCCTTTTCTGTCATGAACACTGTCATGTTCTTTTCTTGTCAACAATTCCATTGCTGTAACGTTGTTCTCAGTCACTGTGAATTTAGGGCTAGCAGAAGGCTCCGGATTGTGGAGCTTTGTGTAACTTGTATAAGATGTTTTGCTGCTCAGTAACAATGTTTTGGCCACACCCTTGGCAAACAAAGTATTTATTAATTACCATAGTGACTTGAACAGCAGAAGAGAAGTCAGAAGATTGTACCATTGACTTCGTCAGCCAAGAAAATCAGCAAACCAAGTGTATCCCAAAGAGAGCAACCAAGATAGTGAAAGCCTGGAGACAAACCATGATGTATGAGGAATGGTTGAAAGACCTGATGATATCTTTCCTGGAAAAGAGAACACTTGGAACCGTCTCCAGTTGCTTCAAGAACTATCTCAAGTCAGAGAGATTAGCTTCATTGTGAATCATTCTAGAGGACTGGGCAAGGAGCAGTTTGAGGAGTATTAGGTGGTAGGGTTTAACTTAGAATAAGCAAGAAGTTTCTAGTAATCGTAAGCTGTCCAGAAGTAGAAGAAGCCGCCTCACTTGCTGGGGATTCCCCAGCTCAGACAGCATCATCAGGCACAGGCCGAGATTTTAGCTCCCAGCTCCCCGCCCCGTTCTCTAAGACTGTGTCAGGGTTCTGGGAGATTTCGTTAATACCTCAGCTCTGCCACCTCCCCTCTAGTAATCTTGTCATCCACCCCACCTCAGCCACTCACTCTCATGATCATATCCTCAAACCAGGGCCACTCATGAACTTGCATAGGAAAAAAAAGTTGTATATAATTTTCATTAACCTCTGACTGAAAGTTTGTGTTTAATTATGGCCATGGACAATAAATTGCAAAAACAGGTCAGTATCTTCCTTACCAATAGGACTCACCTGGAATCTCAAATAGTGCCACTCTCTGCTGCTGCTTCCTATGCGTCTCTTTCTACGTGACAGGCTCATTCCTGCCAGCAGGCACACATCCTGTAGTTTCTTTTGTTTAAAAACAAAAAACTCCTGTCTTGACTGTACATCCCCCTCTACATACTGTCCCATTCCTCAGCCTCTCTTTCCAACAAAACTCCTTAAAAGAGTTTTCTGTGCTGTCTGTCTTCTCTCTCCCCCAGGTCCCTCGGAACTCTCCATTCAGCCTCCCTGAAGAGCCACGTTGCCAAGTTCAGTGTTCAGTTTTCACTACTCACCTTACTTGACCTATCAGCACATTTAACAACGCTGTGGTGCTGTCCTTGAGGCATTGTCTTTCCTTGGCTTCCAGAGTACCATTCTATCCTGGTTTTCCTCTTGTCTCACTGACTCCTCCTCCTCCATCTCCATTGCTATTTTTTCCTTGTCTCCCAGCCTCCAGGTATGGGAGGGCCCCCTGAGTCCAGGCCTGTGCTTTTCTCTAATCACTGCTGAGGTGACCTCATCCAGTTTCAGGGCGTTAACCCCCACCTGGTGAATCCCAAACTGTTACCTCCAGCCTGGAACTTGGTTTCATATATAACCAGCTGCCTATCTGACATCTCCACACCGGTGACTTGTAAGTCCCCTCAACCTCAACGTGTCCAAAACTAAATTCCAGTCTTCATATGCCCCTGCCCAAACCTGCTTCTCCTTCAGTCTTCTCAGTAAGTGACAGCCCCATTCACCCCAAAGCACCAGACTCAGCCTGGGCTCCTTTTCCTCTCACTCCCCGCATCAGCTCCATCAGCCAATTCAGGGTCTATCTAGAACCTCCCCACTTCTCTCCACCTCCACTGCCACCGTGCATTGATTATCGCCATCATTCTAACTGGTCTCCTAACTTCTGCCTTGCCTCCTTGAAGTCTCTTCTCAACATTATGGCTGTAGAGATCCTATTAAAACATAAGCTTCCCATCTCAGAACAAAAGCCAGGGTTCTCACAGTGGCCCACAAGGCCCCTGCCTTCTGACTCCTCTGCCCCCTGTCACCCAGGGCCAGCCACTCTGACCTCCTTGCTGTTCCTGAACACTTGCGTGCTCCCACCTCGGGGCCTTTGTCATCACTACTTCCATGCCAGAATTCTTTTTCCGTAGATATTCTCGCGTCCCTCACTTCAGACATACTTTTTTTTACTATCTTTCTCCCCCACTGTAATGGAAGCTCCAAGAAGATAGGAACTTTGCTTTTCTTTTATTTTTTTTTCAACTGTTGTATCCCCAGAGCTTAGAAAATTACCAAATAAATACAATGGATAATTATTATAAATTGTTTCTGACATGAGGAAGAATGAGAAGTTCTACAACTTCTAAATTCCCTTCCAACTCTGAGGTTCTATGATTCTGTACCATTGTGGTCAAGTCCAGGGGCTCATTAATTCTGTGAACTGGGTAGAGCATCTGCTTCACAGAGGGTTTATGAGAAGTAGTGAATTAATTTACATATCACGATTCTCAAATGGAGAATAATAGCAAAATATTAAATGGTGCTATCATCAAATCAGTAAACAAATTTGAGGTCCTGAGATGGGTGTCATACAGGCTTATCATATTTCTGGCCTTTGGTGAAGGTCAGTTCCAGTATATTCCTGGTGCCAGTTTGAAGGTTTAAATGGATAAGAAGAAAAAAGATGAGACACATCCATCCATCCATTAATCTATTCAACCAGTTATTCTGCCAAAATGTATTATGTAGTTTCTTCTAGGGGAATAGAAGAGAAATGCTGGTGGGGAAAGGAAAATTTCTCTTTAATATGGAAAGAAACTTCTGTAATGTCAAATATGTGTTTGTTTTTGAAATATAATTTTTAAAATTTTCAAATTTATGCAAAGGTCAAAAAATAGTGTAATGAAACCCCAGATACCTACCCATCATCCAGCTTCCTTAATTTCAGTTTTGGCAATCTTGTTTCATCTCCCCTGCCACCAATTTTTTTTAAAGTATTTTAAAGCAAATCCAAGCCATCGTATGTATTATTTCACTCACAAATACTTGAAATGTAGACATCAGTCCCTAAATAGTAATCTGAAACTACATTTTCAAAAAACTGAACATTAAAACTCTTTCAGACCCCAAAAATCAAGAGGGAAACTCTTGGAACTAATAAGTGATTATAGCAAGGCTTATTTGCAGGATATAAGGTTAATATACAAAAACCATGGATTCAAGTCAAATCATTATGCTGCACACCTTAAACAGGGCTCATGCCATTTATATCTCAGCAAAACTAGGGGAAGAAAAAGCTATAGGTTCTCTTTTGCTTTTTGAGTCAAGAGTTAGAAAAAGCAGGTGATGGAGAAAAATCATAGTGCTACCTGTTCATTTGCTGGATGTGGTACTTTGAAAGAAATGTCCACATAAGAGCTGTCAATAAGGACATTGATGACTGTGAGGTTCCATAAGGAGGCCTCAGAAACCTTCTGGTCTACAGGTCGGGGTAATTTTAAATCATAAGCCCTAACACCTTGAGGGTAGACTGCCAGGGAGTTGTCATCTGACCCTGCATTCCACACTTCTCATTCGCTGAGAGCGTGCAGGAATTATCGTACAATCCAGCAAAAATCAGTTCAGAGTATCCCTTGAGGGGCATTCTCCAGCTATATAATGCTGCCTGTGACAGACAGTACTTTGGACTCATCCTTTTGTTATATTCCAGTGCCATTTCAGATTAAACAAGTCTTGGGGAGCAGCTGGGTCCCCAGGATTAGATTCTAAAGCCCAGTGACTCTTAGCCCTCTCTGCCCATTTTGTAGCAGCTTGGAGTGGCAGTGGTGGATGGGTTCTATTTGTTTGTTTGTCTGTATTTAATAGTCTTCCATTTTTGGTGGAAAAGACCTATTATCCTAGACTCCACACTGCCTAGAAGAGCAGGGTTGAGGCTTGACACATTTCATTGCCTGGTTAACTCTTCCTCAGTTACCCCTAGAGTGCCTAATAGATTCCTGCTTTAGAGCAGGTGTCGACAAACTGATCCAGCCTGCCTCCTGTTACTGTATAGCCCATGAGTTAAGAATGGTTTCACATTTTTAAATGGTTGAAAAAAATCAAAGAAGAGTAAGATTTCATGACACGTGGAAATGATATGAAATTCAAATTTTAGAGTCCATAAATAAAGTTCTCTTGGAACACAGCCACGTCATTTGTTTACATGTTTTTTATGGTTGCTTTTGCACTATGGCAGCAAAGTTCAGTAGTTGTGAAAGCAATCAATGGTGTGGGCCAAAAAGCCTAAAATATTTACTACCTGACCCCTTACAGAAAAAGAGTGCCAGTCCCACTTTAGCACATTATGTTTCTCTAGAGTTTTGAAAGAGGCAGAGCAACTCCTAAAAGTGCCCGAGTTATTCTCAGGGATGATGACATTGAGAACATCTGACTTCAGCTTTATTAATTTGAGGGAAGTGACTAAGAAATTAACCCTGAGGTATGGCAGAAGGGAGGAGATAGGATGTCTTCCATTTCTCTTATGCCAGGAAATAACAGCCTTTTGATAGATAAAAACACATTATTTTTTGGAAGTTATATATTCATCTTACCATCAAACTCCATTTACTTTATCATTACTAGTTTTGTGTTTAAACACAATATAATGTAAACTAGGTTGTCATCATTTCCATATCCAAAGGACATTAAGTGCGACAGAGCTCGAACAACCATGTCTTGTATTTTTTCCATAACATCACTCACACTTGATCATCAGTACTACTAAAGCACAAATAATTGAAAACTGCAAGTTATCCAGAAAACTCATTTGTCAGTTTCAACCTCCTCTTAGACTTCTGCTCAAGCAGTCAATAAAAAGTCACACTTTTTCGTGTCATTTCTTCTCATCTCCACCTACCCCTCAAGCGGAGAAATACTTAGGAGCAATAAAATGGCCAAAAGGTGGCGGTAGGAGGGAGGAGTACCAGAAGCAAGTGGAGAATCAAAGAGTCCTCCATTCACAGGCTGGACGATCAGTCTCCAGATAATCCAAAGTTGGCTGAACTTCCATCCAGAAAAAGTCTTTTTCTCTAGGTCTTCCTCCTGCAACCAAGTAAAAATTTCAAAGCAGTTGCCAAGGAAGATATGAATTGGCTTTGCTTAAAGCCTCATTCTCATTCTGAGTGCCATGGATGATAAGTTCATTTTAGAATAGGTTCATGAAAGTTAAGTTTTGAAGGTCCATAATGTTTTAAGATCAGTCAGAAGCACCATATCTAACTTTCTCTGATACTTTCTGAGTATTTTTAATCGGTTATTTGTATTCGGATTAAATTTTTTAAAAAAATTTTACACTGCTAGATTAATACCTATATTATTAACCAAAAAAAGAAAGAAAGAAAAAGACACTCTCCTTATGCTTAGCTCTTGACCAGAAGAAAACAGACACTTGCATGAAGAAACTGGGCAGCACCTTGCGGGGCTAACCAGGAGAAGTGAATGCCACCGCAGAAAAACAAGTTTGTGAGATCACCAGACTAGCTTGTGCTTACGACTTTTTCACTTGGCCCCTTTAATAAATGGGGCAGTTGTTTTATAGCCTTCCTCCTGGAATTACTGTGCAGTAATTTTCAAATTCTATAAAAGTTATGTGAGAAAAACGCTAAAGGATAGGAAGAATTTATGTATAATTGAGGAAAATCCTCCTTTTGAATCTTTCAATGAAAATGTTTCTTGTGAAATTTTATGTCAAAGCAATAAATAGCAAGTAATTAAAGAAAAAGTTAAAACTTTCTTCTCATTGGCCTTCAGCCTCCGGTATTTGACTGATCATCTTTCTTGCCTCCTATTAAAACCGTCTTTCCGTTCCTCATTATTCTCTCTCAACTGTTTTTCATCATATCAAACATCGATTTCTTAATTGTATCTTTAATTGCATTCTCAGCCTCTTCTTCCTTTATCTTCTTATTCACACCCTTCGCTCCCAAGTACATTTTTTCCTGTTTTGAAATTCCTTTCTTGCCCAGTGATCTGCACGCAGCCTTGCGGGAGCCCTCTGAGCCCTGAACACCCTCCCAGTGATCACCTGACCCTTCCTCCCTCCGTCACATTGTCTCGCACTCTTGCCTGAGTGAAGCTCATCCTAATACACTGTGGACTCCCAAGTAGTTCTAATCAGGCCTTTTGGATTGGGCTCACTCTCCTATTGCATCCCTTCCTTCTGCATCTATGTTTATGGAATGCCTGCTCCTTTACAAATGTGAGCCCCACCAGTGGAAACTAAGGTACCACCATGTTCCCCAGCCAGTATCAGATTTTGTGTCTCTGTGGTGTGCACTGACATTGAGTCAGAGCAATATTAACAACAGCAGCAATAATAAGGCTGCAAAAAAAATACTGAGACCAAAACAGTATAATATTTTGCATTAGTGACTCTATATGATAGTGCATTAAGCAAAGGAATTTTAATTTTTTTTTCTTTCAAAAGACAGCAAGTTTTCAGAGTAGCACAGGACTTTAAGACACATAAAAGTGGTAGTTGAAGATTGTTTTTCATGTGGTTTTTAAATGAATATATTTTCAAAAGAGCGTTTCCATTACACCATTAGTTTAATAACAATTCTAACTTCTTCAAAGAAAGTTTGAAATTTTGATAATTTTTAAGATTAGCAACTGGGAAAACATTTAATACACTGATTTAAAAAAGGACCACAAAATTATATCTCTAGTTTTCTTTTTTAATTTTCATGTGAAGAAGAATTAGAAGGAAACTTTCATAGGAAATTAAAATAATGTGCTTGGGTTCTGTAACTATTGGTGATTTTTCTTTCTTTTTGGTCTTACCATATTTCCCTTATTGTTTTTATAATGTTATTTATCCAATAAATAAAATTCAGTCATGGGAGGGAGAGAAAGCTTGGGATTTGTAATTTACAGTAAATCTCAAAACCTCTCTTACTCTGGCAAAGCCAATGCCCTTGCTGTTTCAAGGATTTGATCTTAACCTCCCAGCCTGGGCAGGTAGGAGTGGGATGGAGATCACTGGGTCTCCTCTCCCAGTACCTGAAGACACCGTGCAGTTAATACTGAAAAATACTACTTACAGAGTGATGCTGTTTGAGGACTATAGGATTTGTAAATGCCTCAAAACACCATCCCTCCCTGACAATTTGGGACACAGTACAGCACAGTGTTTAAGAGTAACTATGGACTTTACTGTCAGGTATGCCTGAGTTTGAACCCCATTTTGTCATGTACCAGCTGTAACTTCAGCAAGTTACTTAGTGCCCTTGGGCTTACGTTTATTTATGCCTAAAAATGGGATAACAATGAAATCTATCTCATAGAGTGATAATGAGGATTCATAGGGTAAACCTAGTATCAGTGTTGAGTGAGAACCCATTAAATGTAGCTATTTTTATCCTGCTTGGCTCTCCTGACTTCCTACTTTGGAGCTTTGCTGAAGGTATCTTCTGGCATCCCCATCTAATTAATTAATTAATTGGTTTATTTTGCATCCATAGATGAGCTAAGAATTACCATCTCAGTTTCTATATGCTGTGCCAGTGTGAAATCTGATTGGGGATCATCTGCTCCTTCTGTAGAAGTTGCCCTGTCTTTTTCCATGTCTGCCTATAAAGTAACTTTCTTCTTTTATTTTACAGATATATGTAATTGACAGTGCAGACAGAAAAAGATTTGAAGAGACGGGTCAGGTAAATAATTGTTCTGTTGACATATTCCCCAAATAATTGGGTGTTCATTAATCTACTCTGTAAATGTATAAGAGTGAGGGAAGTATTTTTTGTTTAACCTTTTCAGTTTAAACAAGACAGTCATTCTGGCAAGCAGGCAAAATACCAGTTGCCTAAAAAGAAATTAGTTGAGAATTCTTTAAACAGTTTTTTGTTTAAAGCCTTTTAGTTTTAATCAAGTCAAATAAACAAGACATAAGCAAATGGAACTTACCCCATGCCCAAAAGCTTTTCAGGTTTCTTCCCAGGCCACATAGAAATGCACCTGAGGAACAATTCACTTAGCATTTCTATGTGTGTTTTTCAATACCAGCCTAATTGATCCAGGGGTAACTTGGACAAACTAGAAGGGGTAGGAAGAAACGCACAAGCCAAGACTAAGCTGCTCTTCTTTCTAAGTCAACAGATAGGTATACTTTGAACCCAAATATGGCTTTAAATGCAGAATGCGTGTCAACATGATGACACAATGCGATTTGTGTACACAATTTTAAATAGAGAAGCAATGGGTATAGACCACGGTAGCCAGACTGAGTGCACTGACAAGAAGCAGATAGTAGAGTGGATGTTTTTGGAGAAGCATGCTCACATTTCATTGTGAAGTCCTTGGCCTGTGTCCTAAACTACCACAGGTGGCCTTCCAAAGGTAGCAGTCCCCATGTTTATGTTCCTTTTCCCTGGAAATTAGTTTGAGAACTCCCCAGACTCCTAGAGACAGCCCTTCTCCCTTCCATACCTTGATGACTTCTGGATCATCACTCATGTGAACCAATGCTGATCATGAGCTTGGATATGAAGGGGGTCAGATGGGCATCTGCCCCTTCAACGATCCAGTTCTCTTTGATAGCCCCAGTGTCTTAAGGAGCTAAAATGTGGGTTTAGTGGAAAAGAGGTGGGTCCTAGCAATTAGGTGAGTATATATCCTCTCCTGTACTTAGTGCAGACAGAATCAACATACAGTTTAGACCTCAACCAATAACCTAAAAATCAGAGACCTTGCCACATGGACTAATGCAGTTACTTTAGGATGTGAGTTTGATGAAGTGTGATGTACATGCATGCATATTTTGGAGACAGGGATTCATGAAACAAAATTATAATCTCTTAAGCAATTGTTATTTTCAATTCAAATTTTAAAATATATATGTATATATACATACGTATATGTGTAGGTATAAGTGTATATCTGTGTGGTATATGTGCACGGAAAGTTATTTGCAGATAATAACCTTGGGTAAGTTTTAAGTCTCTAACCACAACTTGTGTGCTCCCTTGAACAGTGTTTCTCAGAATATGATCTGTGAATCCCCTAAAACAGAAATACCTGTGAAGGTTAAAAATTAAATCCCTGGCTAAAAATGCAAATTCTTGGGCCCTGACTCAGGCTTTTCAAAGTCAGCATCTCTGGGGTGGGCCCAGGAATCTGCCTGGGGATTCTTCCCCAGACTTGGGTTGGAGAACCACTGCCTTTAAAAGTTGCTAGTTGATAAGCTTAAGTCTTCTGATTTTTTTCTAACTAGAAATGCATGGTTAAATATCATAGATTTCATTCTTCCCTCCCCATCTATTCTCCAATAATCCAGGAACTAGCTGAATTACTGGAGGAAGAAAAGCTAAGTTGTGTGCCAGTGCTCATCTTTGCTAACAAGCAGGATCTGCTCACGGCGGCCCCTGCTTCTGAAATTGCAGAAGGACTGAATCTGCACACCATCCGCGACCGAGTCTGGCAGATCCAGTCTTGCTCAGCTCTCACAGGAGAGGGCGTTCAGGTGAGGTTACTGGAGCGCTTGGTCACCTGGCAACATAGCAACCAAGGTAGTCTGTCTCATTGGTTGGGCGGATCTAGATAGAAAAAGGTATGAAACAAATAGCCTTTGATGGGCAGATGAGCCATTCCCGGATGTGAAGGGCCTGGAGGAATTGGGTTCTTTTCTACTTAGCAACCAATCTGATCTCATTAACTGTTCCAGAAAAGCCACAGATAAACCAGCCCACACAAGCAACAAGCTTTACCCCACTGGGGAGGAGGTCAGAACAGAAGACTTCAGAAGTGCTTTCTAATGCTAGGATTCTCTGATGATTGAGTTGGGGGCTTGGTGTTGTGTCTGGTATTATGGGTGCTAAATACTGGTACTTCCAAGGTAACAGAGCCACCAATTATGCACACTAGTTACCCTAGAAGTGTCCTGTTTTTCCTGTTGGCTGTCTCCACTGCCCTCGGGGTTGCTGTCTGTTTCCCGCTAGTTCAGGCTGGTCTCCCATGGAAAGGCTTCTGCCAACAGAAAGCCTTGTGCTTTATACTGAGGAACTGGGTAGTGAAAGAGCATGCTCCCCCCCCATTGATATTAATTTAGGTTAGAAAATGATTGTAACCCAGACAGCTTGAGAGGCTGTATCCTCAAAGAATGGTAAACACTCTCAGCTCTGATACTTCCTCTCAAGCAGCCTCCAACCAGCTGACACTTGGAGTCAACCCTCCAGGACCACATCTTGATTCTGAAGCACCCCTCCATGTTCCACATGCCTCGTTTTAAACATCTTTCCATTTCCTTTCTGATATTCTCCCTCCCTCTGCCCACAGTCATTTGACACTGATTTGTCTTAAAGCTGCCTGACAGCTTTTACTTCAAGCAAATAATCACTTCCTAGAATTATTTCAGTTGTTCCATCTGTTTTTGTTGTTACACTAACAACCACGGCCCATTTCTTTGCTTGGCCTCTAGATCTGAGGGCAGACCAGTCAGCACAAAACAAGCACCCCCTGCTCCAGACTCTCCCGATACCTGCCCCTCAGAAGCTCTTGGTTCACATGTGTGTGTGTGTGTCTGTGTGGGTGTGGGTGTGGGTGTGGGTGTATGTTGTGGAAGGTCTGGCAAGTAGCCAGAGATCACCTCGGCTGCATCCCCACGATGGAAGCCAGAGCTCTGTGAGTCTCTGAGATTTAGGCAGATGTTAAGTCTTATTTACTTACTTTTTTCTTTCTTAGATTGTGGTTATAAAAGCAATATATTCTCATTGTTAATCATATCAAGGTACTATATAAAATTAAAAACTGAAAAGTTCTTTCCTCTCCCCTAATCCCACTCCACAAAGAAAGTGACGACCTGCTAGTTTCATTCTTCTCAAATCTCCTCTGTAATATTGGAATCACAGATGTGTACGTATATCAGGTTTTCAGATGTTAAGTGGGCATTTTTCAGCTTAATTTACAAGCTGGTCCAACCAGTATACCACAACCCAGATGTTTTGAACAGGTAAACTCTGATCATTTTATTTAGCTTCTCACTTCTGAACAAAAATCAAACTCTGCCTAAGGTATTTCCCTCAGTTGTGCGTAAGATGGTCCTCGTGAGGCCCAAGGTAATTTTGGTGAGGATGAGGCCCAGGAAAAGAGAGTAGCTTTCTTGAGTTTGTACAAACCACTTCAGCAAGAGGACTCTGCCTCTCTAAATGGTTCAGAACCCAAATATGGAAAGTAGAGAGCATCTTGAGGTTGGGGACTCTAAAGGTGGGGCTTAAGCAGATAAACGCACTTTGTGTGCACATTCCTGAGAAAGTGGCGGTTGACAGCTCTGTAACCTATTTTCACTTGGCCCGAGTGTCGAAAGGAAAAGAAAGCAAAGCCGGAATTAACCGTGAGGCTCTTGTTTCTTCAGCCAGCCCTAGGGGTATAAAAAGGAGGGGCTAGAGTTACCCAGAATCAGTATTTAGAGGAGAGGCATTCAAGTCAAGGGTGCTTCCTCAGAGGAGCCTGGGAGGGAGCTCTGGTCATTATCGTCCTGGCCCCTACCCCTCCACAGCCGGCCAGGCAGAGGCGACAGGATGGAGCTCTGTGTTCCGGCTGTTTACCACAGAAATGGAGTTCCCTTGAAGTCACAGGATCTTTAGGCTGAACAACAGGCTGTGAGCTATCAGACAGTTGGAGGATGCGGGGAGGCAGGAATCAAATGAGACCATCATGTATGGTTTGATTTTGTTAGAAAGTTCTTCCCTGATCAGGGACCTTCAGCAACCAGGTTCACAGGAAATGATATCAAGAGAAATCCAACAAAGAACCGTGAGCAAGAAAAATAATGATTTTATACAGAGGAGAAATAGTTTGAAGGTCACTTAATTAGTTGAGTAGATAGTACCATGGTGTATAGAATTGGGTAGTTAAGACTGGGATTTCAAGGTTAATGAGATTAGATTATGGTTAATAGAATGATATAAATTTAGAGAATTTAACCATTATTTGAAATGAGTTATTTAATAAAAATGTTAATTAAGAAGGGAATCTGCTGTCTATTGTCCTTTAATGATAACCTTTGGGGACTGGAGAAAGGTCGTGGAGTTTTCTGTGGAAATGCTTTTCATTGTGAGACACTGATTGACCGTGTCCCTCTCAGGTACTGTCTTTGACCTGAGCTCTTGCCCACTCAGCCAGTTTCTTGGTTTTCACTGTAAAGAGTCACTTAGGTAGAATTTTTTTACTGCATTGCTTATTTCAAGAGCAGGCGTTTTAATGATTCATATTAATTAACACTTGAAGTATTCCTAAAAGTGAACGACTTCACTAGAAAAATGTCCATAAGCAGGGGAGGGTGTAGCTCAGTGGTAGAGTGTGTGCCTAGCATGCACGAGGTCCTGGATTCAATCCCTAGTACCTCCATTAAATAAATAAATAAATAAACCTAATTACCTTCCCCCCACAACAATGTTTTAAATAAATTAATTAAAATTTTTAAAAAAGAAAAATGTCCATAAGATCACTTTCAGACGGAGATTCTGGGTAAAGATGACCAAAATTCCCTAAATTCCTATTCCATTTTCCCATCCTGCCCTCCCCACCCATTACCCTCTGAAAGCTGATCAGTGATGGGCAGAGCTACCAAAATGATCAGAGGTTAAGTGGGTCAAGTATGTCACCACAGCTCTAATGACCCTGAAAGAAGATGTACAAAAGTTAAAAAAAGACCTGGAATTTCTGTTACTGTTTCAGATGTTTAAAAACAGAGCTTCTATTTGCATTGTGTTTGTGTGTGTGTTTAATCAAAATGCATTTGAGAGACCTGTCCTCTGCTGATAAATAACCCTTGAGTGGGGAGCCGAGGGAACAGAGCCGCTAAGTGGTGAGCTACGCCCCCTGGACCAGTCAGGCAGGTGTACCACTTCTCCTCAGCTGAGTAGCTTAAACACAGGCTTTGAGAAGATGGAAGTTAGTGATTCCTGGGATGGATTTCAGGCTCTCATTCTGCTGGATATTCTGAAGGCAAATACGTGCAGTCTTTACAAGAACGGGCAGTCCCCTGCTGTGGGTGTGGAAGTTGGCTTTTGAGGCCTTCAGGAGAGTTCAGAACAGGTCTTTCTTTGCCTGGCTGACAAGGAGGCAGCCCATCATGTAATTAAAACAGGTTCTCATAGTAAACTGTCAAGAGCAGAGCGGAGGTAAAGGGCACTAGAAGTGGAAGGAGAACATCAATCTTGGAAACTCTGCCTGCAGAGAGCCCCATAGTCCAGAGGAGTGATGAGAGGAGACCCAGTTATGTCAAGCAGATGAAAGTGGAAAGAGAAGAAGCTGAACAATGTCAGGGAGGGAAAACCTGCAACCCCCTCGAGCAGCCTCCCTCTGCGCCCTGGGGCTAGGCCAGGGTTGCCAGGGCCTCTGCTGGTACATAACATCCAGCCCTGGGACTCTTCCTTTCCCTGGGTGTCTAGAAAATAGTGAACAAAGGACCTGGCTTACAGCCAGAAAAAGGTGTAGAGAAATCAATCCGTCCTCCACCTGCAGACCTGAATGTAAACCCCAAACCACAGCTCTCCTTGGCTGTTGTAGTTTCAGGTGTTTGAAGACATCGCCTCTGTAAAACATTGCATGTGTGTGTTTAACTAAAGTTACACTGCATTAGAATTTCCTTTCAAAACAGAGATCAGCAGTTTCAACCCCATCTCTAGCCTTAGTCATAACAAAGACCTGCCTACCCGGAGAGCTTTGAGCTAGTGGAAGGTTCTCCTGGGTATCACTCTCCATGCCCCCAACCTCGTGCTCGTCCTCTTTTCCCATCGCTCCCACATCCCCTTTCTTCCGTCTCCAAGCAGGAGCGATGATCCGGCTCACAGAGGTCTCACCTGCATGCAGAGGACCTCTAGCAGGCTGAGCCCGTAGGTGTGAGCTGTACTTCAGAGTGCCCTGCCGATGAACCCAAAACATGCACTAGCCCAGGTCTTGTTTTTGTTTCTTCTTCCTTGATCCAGGGCACTTTTCCCTTAATATGTCAACAGAATTTCAGTATTTTTTTTAAATGACATTTACAACTTCTTTCTAGGCCTGGCATCAGTTATTTTTGACTCCAAGTGTGCATGGAACTGCTTATCTGCAAGTCAGACCTCAGGTTTATTTTTAAATTTTCAAACCTCTCTGTAGACTAAGAAGGGAAGCTTGGGACATGCGATTTTGCTACCTCTCTGGTTAGCGCCCTTTGTCACCAGAAAAAGTGTTCATAGCAAGCAGTATTTTATGTATGCTGCCTCCAAGCTGCTCCTTGACCCGGAGGCCCAGCGGCACAATGGGATAGGCTGCATTGCTCAGCAAGGGCCTGAGCTCCTTCGTCTTAAAGCAATTACTAGCGTGACGGTGTAGTCCTCCTGGCGTTAAAAACCAGGCCCACCCAACCATGGCTGCCACTGCTTCCTTCCAACCATCGAATAGTGATGGATACTTTGCAGAGAGATCAGATTAAAAGAAGTGCAATCAGAGACCACTCTTCCCATAGAAAGGGCATCGTGCCTTTAATCCTGGACCATAGAGACCTGTGATTAGTAGGTTTCCATCCATATGGTTAGGGGCTGCCTTATATTTTTCGCAGTGGTTGTTAAGGAATGGTATCATGACATGGCAAAATGTACTGCCTCTCCAAGAGGCCAAACAGAGCTCAGTATTTGAGGTTCAGTGCCTCTCCTTAGTTGCTGTTATTGAATTGAAGCTAATCAATTCAAATTAAGTTTCAGCAAGCGTGGTCAGGGGGAAGTGTGGTGGAGGAAGAAAGGGAGGACTGCTCATGCTATATGGCATAAGATTGTCACCCCCATGATGAAAAATCAAATGTGCAGAAATTTGGTCAAACCAGTTTTTGACAGTAAAAGTTCAACCATTAAACAAACCTATGAGTTCACTTCCTTCTTTGGAGAAAGAGCAGTAACCTACTTCAAGTAAACAATTACCTTTTCTCAGTCATCTGTTTTAAAAAATCAAAGCCTTACCAATTAAGGTCAGAGTGATGTGGCTGCTGATTTAAACATGAGAAGCAGAGGGTTCTTCCTCTTGCGGTGTTGTCTCTAAATGTAGAGCTTCCATGTACAGCTGGAGGTGGTGGGCTTGCAGAGTGTTAATATTCTGGGATCGCGTAGCGAGGTAAATCTGCAGGTTCCCACGTGCACAGATACCTCGCAGCCCCCAGAATCTTGAGTGTTGAGTGGCCAGAAACAGCCTCTGCCACCTTCAGAGCTGTGGCAAAGCCACACAGGGTGCTTGGCTGGGGCTGCTCCATCTCACGCCCCTATATTCAGCTGGAAGTCATGAGGCAGAAAAAGCTAGAATTGCTCCCTTGACTAGCTCAAGGGCTATCCCCAGCTCCTTGTTTAAGCTTGAGACAGAGTGCCTCCCTCTGGCACTTGCCCACAGACATTGAGAAATGGTCAGTGGTTAAAGAGTGTGGATGCTGGAGCTAGGTTGCCTGGGTTCACAGCCCGCCTCTGCCACGCACTGTTCTGTGCCCCCATTTCCTCATCCCTAATGTGGAAATTTTGGTAGTACTTACTTCACTGGCTTGTTACAAGGATTAATTTAAAAGGTAGAAATTAAATGTCTACTGCAGGCCAGCCACCTGGCTAAGTGCTATAAACACCTCAAGCCAGTCCGACATGCACCCTCCCCTCAGGGATCTTGGACAGCACTGTTATCTTTCCTTGACAGTGGGCACCTTGGCACGGCTTGTGCTTGATTTGATTGAAGAGGTAACAGCCTCCCCTCTCCCCGTTGAATACTGCCTCCCAGACCCCTCTCACCTCCAGCTCAGGTCCTCCTCTGGGTAGGAACAGGAAAGGCACAACTCCCCAGCCTCCAAACACTTTAGATCAGGGCGAGGGCAGCCTCCCTGAGTCAGAGCAGCTTAAGTCTCCCTGTGTGGAGTGCCCCACCCCACCCACTCCCAGGTAGCAGGTGAGCTGGTGGGACCTGCCTCTGAGCGCCCTCTGCTGGCAGGACTGGCTGGAGGGCTTTGCCACCTTGGCCCACACAGACATCTGGAGGACACGGCTGGCCGCTCAGCAGGGCTCCGCCATTTAAATCCCCTCTGCCTCAGTAACAGATACCCAGGAGAAAGCGGCCCCTCACCCTCCACGTTCTGCTGGGTTCCTGCAGCTGAGTAAATATTTTTCTTATCTCTTTGAATGCATTCATGTTCAGTTACATATAATAAAAGAAACCCACCCCCCTCTATAATCAGCCATAAAACAAGGGGAAAACCGGTATTCACATAGCTTGGGAACACGACTCTTGATTTCTCTGAGATGATTTGATAAAATATTGCAAGTCTCTATAGAGGAGAAAATCTTGAGGTATGCACCTTTGATGGTGTTTGTGCGGGTTCCTGAAGATGGAAAGTGCTACATAAGTGCTGAGCTATTCAGCTTTGAAGGCAAAGAGAAGATCGTTATCTTATTCATCCCTCCTTTATTTGTAAAATCTTTTTTACCTCCTGGCCGGTGATCATTTTTTTTTCCTAGAAACCAATTAGCTCCTAGAATTAAACATGTTTCTTTTTAAATTAATCCTTTTCATAAGATGGTTGCAAAATTGGCCTCAGCTTTTCAGAGTAAGTAGCTGACCCAGTTGTAATTGGAGATGCATTCGGAGTCCACCTTCTCCCACCACAGCCTTCCCCGACCCTCGTCCCCACTGCTGCCAGGTGCTGTCCACCTTTGTGCCTTCAGCCCTGGCCAGCCTCTTCTTGGCACGTGCCCTAAGGTCTGCTCCAGGACAGCCATCAGATTATCTGGTTTTCCCACCCAAGTGCTCCGATGGCACCTGGCGGAGTTTTAATCACTGTAAATTCAGGTTATGATCAGATTAGCCAGGAGATAGTATGCCTGCTGGATGTATTGTTTATGGGATTAATGCTCCGAATGGCCGAGGGTGTCAGCTGATATTTATTACTTTAAGCTGTCTCAGCTGTTCAGGTTCAACAACCAGCTCCCTGGTCACAGGAAATGCGGGGCTCTGAATGTCATGTATGCCTTGAAATGTGCAAATGTGAGAGGGACTCCAGCAAGCGTGTGTGACAGATGCAGGGGGAAAGGGGTGTGTTGCAGGAGCCTCCTTTGGTTTTGTTCTGGGCTTCTGAGAACTCCACACACCCCTGGAGGTTGGATGGACTGTGGGGAAAGGGTGAGCATTTGGGATGGCTCCAACGGGGGTTGAAGAGGAGGTCATCTCTGGCAGGCCTGGCATCCATGAGCAGTCATGCCGCCTGCCGGGTGGCTGTAGGCATTGTGTAATTTTTACCTCTGTCCCTCTCCTCCCGCCTTCTAAGAGAGGACGCTTTCAAGGTCATTGTTCCTTTAAGGGAACCTCCTCCACAGCCCCTCTGTTTGGTAGTGCTTAAAGCTACAAGAATCAGGCCAGGCCCTTTTAAACCTTTCTGTGGGGCTACACGAAGAGAAATAAATGCACATTGCCCCAGTGTGTGTGTAGTAACACACACTGCAGTTGGTTTGTTTTTCCAAAAAAATTTAATTTAGCCCAAGGGTACACTGTCACACTGTAAACACACTGGGGCACCAGAAGGGTGGCTTATTGAATTTAATGCCCTAGCAAAGGTCAGCTTTTAGAAAAAGCCAAAAATGGCTGGAATCTGTCCTGATAGCTCCTCAATCAGGCCTTGGATCCAGGCAGGCGTATTTATTTTTTCAGAGGGAGTTCCTGAGGACCCATCTCAAGTTCAGGCATTGGACACTCCCCTTCCCTTCTCTCTCCCATGCTCTCAGTGGCCTCCCTCCTCCTCCTCCCCAGGAGGCCACTGTCCCTGGTCACCCAGGTGGGCCCCTGGGGCAGGCAAGCCCCGCTGAGCTGGTGGCTGGGGAGGAGGACCCAGGACCCTTGCCCACTCCCCTCCAGGGCTGGAGTCTGTGGTGCCTTTCTTACAACTAACACTGCCTCTCTCTGCCCCTTTCCCTCAAAGGACGGCATGAACTGGGTCTGCAAAAATGTCAATGCAAAGAAGAAATAAAATCTAGACGAATGGAGATGCAGGAGCTGCGGGAGCTGAATTCTGTCCTGAAAAACACTAATTTGCTGCTTTCTGACCAAATGTTTTTCCATCTGTGTACAGCTACAGCTGTGTGAAGAGAGGGAACAACACAGTTTGAAAAGAATCCCCATTCCAGCAGTAGATTTAACTGATCTCTGAGGTTCAGTATCATTTTTCAAATAAAGGAATTATATTATTTCCTCTGCATAATTGAAATAGTATTAAATGTCTCAAAGCACATGATTAGAAAATGAGATCTTTTTAAATGAGCAAGAGATTGCATTGCAGTTTAGACAATTCCAGTGGGCTTTTTTTTTCCAAGGAAAAAAAGTGGGGGAAGGGGAGGAAGAGGAAGAAGCCAAGGTCATTTATTTCCTGACCTGTCCTTACATTTCCCCTCCATGGTGTTGAAACCAAGACAGTATTTGCTGGTGCTGGTCAGTGACTTTTACCAGGGCTGCAGCCTGTCCGGGTGGGACACCGCTGCAGGGGAGGAGAGGAATAGCAGATGATTAAACCATCTTGTCATGCAGGTAGGAGATGGTGTATGTAATCTCACCCTTTGGAGAGGAAAAAAAAAAAGCCTTTCTTGCAAACAAGTCACCACAGAAACATACCCCATTTCCAGCCCCCTCAGTCAGCCTCACAGGGAAGCAAATTCTTAGGACTTCTGACTGTAATGACATCTGGAATGTAAGGAGAGGTGGGAGGTTTAATTCCAGAAAAATTACAAGGTCCTTAAAAAGCCCTCACATGGAGGGCTCAGGCTAGCGTAAACAGGCTTTCTCCAGTTCAGTGGAGCAGTGAGCAACCGACTCTGAGATTAGCTGGCTTCTCCACGGCCGTCCTATAGAAGGGATTTCTAAAGCTCAAAGAATTCTGTGTTTAAATGATCACAATAGGCCAGTGCTATCAGATTTTAAAAATAAATGCAGCTTTACCATGAACCTGCTCTACTGAGCAAAGCCAGGCAGATCGATTTGTAGAAGAGATCAATTTTTACAGTGCTGGCAACTCGGTGGTGTGGGCTGCTCACAGATGGAGAGGGTTTGCTGCTGGGAAGAGCGGGGCCATGCCCAGGGAAGCCAGTCGCCCCAGCTGCTGGTCCCTTCTGCCTCTCTTCAGCAAAATGTGTCCTCTGTTGATTGACTGGAGAGGAATGGCAGGAGACTTCTCTTGCCCCATGTTGCGAAAAGAGCTTGTTTCCCTGAGCCTTAAGAAATCCCCGGCTTCAAACGTGGGAAATCTGGCCAGAGCATCCCTTGGCGCCTGAATTGAACTCTGTTCTGGTGCCTGAGCTCAGGGGTTTTCAGAGAATGAATAAGAGACTGTCTAGCGGCTGGTGGGTCCCAGGAGAGCAGCCGCCCTTTCATCCCGGGAGGTGGCCCTTCCCAAACCCACCAAGGTGTGTGAGGAGACTGAAAGGGTGACTCCACCCCATGGCCCTCAGTACTCTGCCTTTCTGGACCAAGGTGTGCAGGTGAGGCCGAAGCCTGGCCTGCTTCAAAGGCGGTCTGGGGTGAAAATCATTAACAAGGCCAGACATGAAAAGGTGCCCTGGGGTGGCTGTGGACAGACCTGTAAGGACTTGCAAAACAAAAGAAGGTGAGATTTTTTAAACCACTGAGCTGGTTGCTCCCCGCAGCCTCCTCTGGCTTGTCTGTCTTCACCCAGGCATCTGTCTTGCTTTGAAAGGAGGCAGAACAGAATTACAAGGAACCAGAAATCTCCCTTCTGTCAGGCTGGAAATGTGGCTCTAACACTTAAAAATGGTTTTTCCCTCCAAATAATGCACCAGGGATGTTATCTGAGGGGCAAAATGCCTGCTCTGAGGTCTGCAATTTGGGAATACTGTGATATGGAACTTGGACTCGGGCAGTAGATGGTCTGTGAAATATTTTTGTTCTTTTACCACCAACTTAGGGGGCTGTTTGAAAGGGCCCCCCCCAGTGCCTCGGCCAGCAGGCAGAAGCCACTTGCCCTCCTCTGATAACAGCCTCTGTGAATGTTCAGATTTGCTTCTCAGCTAAAGACACAGAGACATTGTGGATGTCACAGGCTTTCATCTTCCCTTTGAGCCCCACAGAACCCTCCTGGGGCTCACAGGGTAGATGAGAGAAGCCTGGAAAATGCAGAGTTTGAAAGCTCCCATTTGTAAAAACAAAATACTTCTAAAGTCCCCTTTCCTCTCCCCAGCCCCGCCTCAACCCCCCAGGGCCACAATCAGAGGACAGATTGGAAGCTAGAGAGGGGAGTCTGGGTCTCCCATCCACCCCCCTCATCCTCCAGTGAGTCTTATTAGTGAGACCTGCCCTGGGCACGACTGCTTCTGAATGTGCCGGGGAGAGGCCTGGGGGCCAGAGGACAGGCAAGGCCTGGGACAGGGGCCCCAGGATGCGTGCTCAGACCAGTTGTGGGAAAAACTCCTTCCCCTCCCCTCTCCCCTCCTCCTGACCTACCCTGTGCAGCTCCTTCTGGCTGGATTCCCTGCGCCCAGGGCAGCACACCCTTCCCCTTCACTCTCCCTTGGTTGCTATGGAAACAAGGGTGTCATTGATGTGGGCTGAGCTGGGGAACATGTCTGCTGAGAGTCAGCGATTCTGCCGGCGGGTAGAAATGTGCCGGGGTTAAGGTCCGCAGCTCCCAAACTGCTGGAAGGACGCAGTCCTGCCCTCTCCCTCCCTCCCTCTCACTTCTCTCTCTCCTGGCTTTTGACAAATTTCTTTATTCCCCTCTGGACTAAAGCGGTGGCTATTTTTGCTCCACTCTGTGCCCCACCCTCACTGTCGGCCGCTCCTTATCCGGCCTGGCCTGGAGGGTGACACCATGTCACCCTCACCAGGATTCGTCCCTTGATTCCCGTCAGAGTTTGCTTTGATTTCTCTTTCCTTCTCAGGGGCCAGTTCTTACTTCCTTTTATTTTTAGCTCTGCACTCCATGTGGTTTCAGGGTTCAGTCTGATCCATCGAAAGATTCTTTTTTTATAGTCCCTTTTGAAAATGATAATCAAAGGAAGGGACGTGGTATTTGGTCATGTGGAAAATTCAATGTATAATTTAGACGTCTGTCAAAAATCTGACAAATAAAATTTAGCTAAATCGAAGGAAGCCTGGACAGTGTGGTGTCCTTTGCCGGCGCTGGGAGAGGGGAGAGAGGAGGGGACTGCCATGTGCTTGTGCTTTCCCGGGTTAGCATCCTTCAAGGTGCTTCCTTTGGAAGAATGTAACTTACCACCACCGCTGACACAAAAAATAACCCTTTATTAAGTCCCTCCTACATACCAGACACTGCACATAGCTCATGGGGAAGTATTAGCCCCACTTCACAGTTGAGGAAACTGAGGCACGGGCCAGGGTTAAGGAATTTGCCCAAGATCACAGAGCCATTAGTGTGGGCGGGGCCGGGACCTGGGTCCAAAGGCTGCAGCAAGCTGCCCCCTCTGGAGACAAGACAATAATGGCCCATTTCTCAGCAGGCTCAGCCCCCAGCCTTCCAAGTTCACAAGAGGGGTCTCCTCTGACCAGCACTGCTCCCTGGGAGTCCCTGTCCCAAGTATTGGGTGTCCTCACAGCAGCACAACTGTGTATTTTGTACCTTCCTGCACATACAGGAAAAAGGGAGATATTAGGGAAATTGGGACTGGCAACAATATTGACATTTACCTAGTACCCAGTACTGGATTTTTCTTTTAGGGAGGGTTCAGAGAGGGAAATAGACTTGCCCAAAGTCACACAGTAGAAGGCAGAGTGGGCTCTGGGCCAGGTCTCTGCCCTCTGGAGAAGCGCTTGTCTTCCCCTCTGGCAGCCTCACTGCCTGGAGACACATCAGCCCGTCTGGTCCCCAAGGGCCCACCTTTAAAGGCGAACTGTTGGCTGACTAGAGGGGAGCTCCAGGCAGGAAGAGAAAGTCTAGTGTTGCCAGAGAAAATGGCAGGACACTCAGTATAAACTTGAATTGCAAATAAACGAAGAATCATTTTTAATACAAGTCTATCCCATGCAATATTTAAGACATACTTATAATACTCCAAAAAAGTCACTGTTTATCTGAAATTCAAATTTAACTGGCCATCCCAGTTTTTGTTTTTGTTGTTTTGCTAAATCTGGCCACTCTACCCAGAATGCCCTGCACAATAAAGGGACAGTGTGATACAATTAAACTGTGGTCTCCCAGACCCAGAGGACTATCCCTGTCTAACCATAAATCAGCTCTGTGATCTTGAGCAAGTTGCTTACTTTCTTGAGTACTGCCTCTTCATCTGTGAAATGGGACTAAAGTTGTCAGGAAATTTAAAGAGATTTAATGTAAATAAAGGTAGACATAAGGCAACAGCTAGCACATAGTAGAGACACTGTGCCTCAGTTTCTAACCTGTAAAATGAGGTAATCATCTACCTTGTGGAGTTCTCCTGATGATATGGATGTCTAGTGCAGAGTAGCTACTAAGTCACTGGTAGCTGTTACAAGAACTCAGTAAACCTAGAATCCAGGCTCCCAAGACCTCTGCCCACCCACCTCCCCTCCCACGTGGCTCTGTAAGTTTCAAGGCAACAAGCAGTCAGCCAGCAGCCTTCCCGGAGGTGCTGGCAGCCCCTTCCTCTCTCCAGGGTTCCCAGGGCCACCCCAGCCACACCTCCTGCAATTAGATTTGTAAGTGGGAACAGGCTCTTGTCAGAGGCTCCTGATTGGCTCCGGGCAAAAACACAGTTTAGCGCTCAGTGAAGCTGCATTTTAGGGCCTCTGTCTCTCTCTCCCTCTTCTCCCCCCTAATTGCAATCTGTTCAGTAATTTCCTTTTCCAACACTGCAGAACACAGAGAAGCTGCAGCACGAGGAGCCAGGCAGGGAGAAGGGAGCGAGAGCTCCTGCTTCCTGCAGTGAATCTGCTGGTCCAGCACCATGTTGGGTGTGTGTGTGTGTGTGTGTGTGTGTCCAGAACCAGCCACACACAGGCATGTGGTGATACAGCCAAAAACCCAGCCCTGCAGGGTCAGATCAGGGTGCCCACTTGTACCAGGCACTTCGCAATTACCATTTATTTAATCCTTGTAACAACGTTACTAACTGTAGATGTTATCTTTCACTTTGGGGATAGGGCTCACAGAATTGGAATCACCTGCTCAAGATCACTCCAGAAGAATGGGCTGGAGCCAGGATTTTCACCCAGGCCTGTTCGACTGCTAGGCCCCCAGTTCATATCATGATACCTTTTTGGCTCTTGGCTTCTGAGCTCAAAAAAGGAGCTAAGGAATCCTCCTGCAGAAAGGAGCAGGGAGAGTTTTCTTTTTCCAGAGTGAATAGCAGTGTCCCAGGGACAAAAATCCTTTGCTAAAGAAATGAAATATTAATGACAGAAATGCAGAGAGCAAGCTGAGTCAGGGAGGGGCCTGGTTTCTGAGAGAACTTGCGGGGATACCTGAAGCTGAGAGCTGCAAAGGTTGGGGGCAGAAGTACCATTTAGCTCAGCAAACTGCTACACCTGTTAGTCATCCCCTGATTCGATCCCTTAAGTAGCCCTAGGAGATTCCTGTCTCTTTCCCAGCTGAGGAAATCAAGGCTCTCTAAGGTTGTCACTTGCCTAGAACCACACAGCTAAGAAATGGCTGAACTGGGATTCCCGTCAGCTAGAAAGACCATTTTTCTCCATGGCACCATCTTGACTGAACACAAGGAACTGCTGGGAGCAGTGGGGGAGCAGGGCTCCAGGAAACCAAGCCGGAGGCCTACCTCTTTCTCTCACCTTGCCACTAGCCTCTCCAGGATCCACAAGACCCTTCTTCCTCAGAGCCCAGAGGTGGCTGCTGCTCTGGAGGCCACCAGCAGAGGGGGCAGGCAGTGCCCGGCCCCGCCCTAACAACAAAGGAAAGAGGCCAGGGAGGTTGTCTCCCTTTGGGCCCTGGCCTGGCGTCGGCTGCCTCTGTTTTCCCCCCAGAGCTCTGCAGCCCCCATCCAGTGCCCTGGCCCAAAATGGAGGATGAGGCAGCCCTCCCAGGAGCCCACTTAGACCACTGGAGGGGCAAGAGAAAGGTCTGACTGCAGTCACACACCCACATAGTCCGCCCCATCTTTCTTTGCCTTATTAACAGAATGCATGTTCCTGAGACTGGACAGGCCCGTCACCTGGACCACTGCTGACCCATATGGGAGAGGATACCCCTCACCAGCAGCAAGCCTCAGCACTAGCTGAGGGCCTCCCAGCCAGGTGCCCTTAAGTGGGGCCAAGCTGCCCAGCCATACTTGGGGTCCCCAGCCTGGACCATCAGCCACACCCCTCCGCAGGCCTGGCTCTCAACACTCACCCCTCCCTCAGCCTAGTCCCCAGTCCCACCTGGACGACCTGCTCAGGAGAACTGGAGCCCACCAGCCTCCCTTTCTCAGCCTTCCTCCTGCCAAGAAGTCAGAATCCTGTGAAACTGTGCTGGCACATCACTCCCACACCCCTCAGAAGAATGGGACTTCCCTGGGGCCTCCAGAGGACAGGGCGGAAACACTTTTCCTGCCTGGATGCTACAGATGGCATTTGGAGAGAAAGAGGTAAGTAACTTTGGTTTGTAAGAAACAGCCCATCCTGGGGCCAATACAGCCCAACTCTCCCCTCAATTCCCCCATCTCTGGTGGGGATTTAGCCTGGATTTCATCCTGACTCACTCCCTAGGCCCCTTTCCCACCCTGAGACCTTCAGATATGCCAGAGCAGCAAGTTGGGAGGAAGGAAAAGCAGGAGGAAGGGGCATTCAGGGGCTGAGATGCTGATCCAGGCAGTGGGGAGGTGTCTGCACAGCTGCAAGCAGCCCCCCTACCCCCAGTCTGTGAATGGGCACATCACCCCCTCCCGCCCGCCTGCCACCGCTCCTGAAACAGTTGGTCCTAATGAGCGCAAAGCAGGCAGGGCAGCTGTGTGCATTATCCATATGCATGGGGAGGTGTATATTTATCCTCACGGCCCACCCCACCTTGCAGCTGCTGCCAGCCCCTATGCCAGGAGGGTGAGTGGGCACGGGCGCCCAGGCTGCTCGGGGCCCTGGGCCTCCTCTCCTTCCAGCCCTCCCTCCCCAGCCCACACCCACAGCCTTCACTTGACCCATTTTGGAGGCAGAAGTTGGTGTGTGTGTTTGAGAGAGAGAGAGAGTGAGAGTGTACACATCATTTCCCCAGTTGGTGCTTTTGATTTCCTCTGAAGTATCTTGATTGCGGACGTACAATGGCATCTCGCTGCCAGTGCTCCCTCAGCAGCTTCTGGCTCTGCGCCGCCTCCTCCCCGGGGCCAGGGTTTTCTGCTGACTCCGGGGCCCATGGCTGGCTGGCGGAGAAGGAGCAGGTCTGATCCCGGCTTCCATCCCTTGGCCTGAGCAGCAGGACCTGGAGGCCTAGCCACAGTGCTTCCTGCTCCTTGGGCCAGGGCCAACCTGCACCCCGACCCCCCACCTTCTCTCACTTGGATCTCCTGCTGCCTCCTAGCTGGTCCCCTGTCCCCCACTGCCTGGCCGTTCACCCCCTTCGTGTTCAGAGCTATTGTTCTAAAACACAGTTCCCTTGCTCAGATGCCTTCGGAAGCTCCGCTGCTGTGGGACACTCAGGGCCAAACTATTTATCCTGTTATTCAAGGCCCCCTGACCTGACCTCAAACTTCTTTTATAGACCTATCAGTCATGGGCTCTCACACACACCCTGAGCTTCAGATGAGCTATCCTTGCTGTCCCCCTACGTAATTCCCACAATTTTATTTCCGCATCTGCGCTCGTAGCAACCTCCTCCCTAGGAGTCTGCCCCCTCTTTTGTGTTTTGCTTACCTCTCCTTTAGAGCATGATTCGAGTCCCACCTCCCCAGGAAGATGGCTAGGTGACTCTCAGAGCCCTGACAGCCGAGGCATGTGGCATTCATTCATTCACCCATCATTCATTCACTCAACAAATATCTCTTGAGCAGAAGCAGAGTGCCTACAATGCCCCATGTCCTGGCCTGTTCACTCCTGCTTTTCTGACCTCATCAGTCCCTGCTCTGCCCCTCACCCACCTTCCCAGACACTCACCCCCTTGCTGTTCCTGAAACAGGCATCTTCTGCCTCCAGCCTTGGTGGCTGTTCCCTCTACCTGGAACACTCTTGCTCTAAATATCCCCAGATCTTGCCTCCTCATTCTTGAAATCTCCGCTGAATGTCACCTTCTCAGCAAAGCATTCCCTGACCACTTCCATATATAAAAACTGCCATGCCCCCTCACCACGCTTTACTTCCCTTCATAGTACTGATCACCAACTCACAATTATTGATTTATTGTTTGTCAGCTGTCTCTTCCGCACTAAGTTAGTAGCTCCAAGAGGGCAGAGTTTGTATGTTTTATTCATTGGTGGATCCCCAATATTAGAATAGAGCCCAGCATCAGAAGGACCTCAATAATTATTAGTTGAATGAATGAGTGAATGAATGAAACAGGCACTGTCTTAGGCTCTGAAAAATCAATGACTAACATTTCATGTCCTCCTGGGATGCACAGGCTGCTTGGACACATAAGCTATGCAGCTTGTAACCTGACATGTAAATCATTAGTTAAAATACCAAGTGAGAGCGCTAAGTGCACAGGAGTGTGGTTGGTCCAAAGGAACACAAATGCTGGGTTAGCTATCAGTCCCCGAAAGCAGCCTATGCCAGCACCAGACCTGGCATTTCACATGCATCATTCATTACTCCCTGCCTGGAGAGGGTGGGGAGGGATGCAGAGGGGAGGTGAGACTTGGAGGCTAGGTAGACACTTCAGGCAAAGGATCAGTAGAGCCGCTGGGGCATGGAACCACTGCTGGAGGACTGACTAAGCGCATGAGTTGATGGGTGCAACCCGGGCAGCTGCAGCTGGAGGGGATGGCATTTGGTGTGGCTGGAGAGGCCCTATCCATTAGGGCCTGAGCCACCCATTTTCTCGGGGCCCTGCAGCAGGCACACACATGGAGAGTGTCTGATGACAACATCCAATTCACAGGCAGCCGGGACATCCATATGTCAAGTGACTCATTGCCATTTTTTCCAGGGGAACTAGAAGTGCATACCACCCTTAACGCTTGGTCCTTGGAAGCCTGCTCCCTCCTTCCACTTCTTACCTGCAATCCTGAGATGCCTGTGCCACCTCTAGGGCCCACTCTACCAGCTGTTGGAAACTCTGCCACATCCCACCCAACATGTCATCCTCTTCTTGCCTCAATGTAAACAGTGAGAAATAACCTATGGCACTGAGCAGATGGGTTCTCTTTCAAGAAAGACCCAATTATTGAAGAAGATCTAGTGTAAGGAGAAGTCATAAATATCCCAGTTTGCTGTAGTTGAGAGGAATTAACCACACAGCAATTAAAGAAAACTGGTTGCCTGTGGAGGAGGCATTCAGATTCCCAGTGCAGAACTCTGGGGTAAGTTGGTTGCCAAGTCCTTGCCAGGGACAGGGGGTTTTAGGGAAGAAGCCCTCGGCTCTTAAAGGCCTCCCTCACTCAGGGGGTGTGATTCTCATACACCAGAGAATATGGTAGAGGCCAAAACTCTACCCACCAGATTTCTGCTTGTTATTTGTAGGAGCTTTCATTGTGGAAGGGGTGTCTTGAGGCTGTAAGTTCTCTGTTACTGGAGGAATTCAAGCAGAGAGTGAATACATCCTCCCCTGGAAGGGAAAGAAACCTCTGGGTGTAGGCAGACAGGGTAGAGTGTTGAGGGAAGAAAGACTTGGAAGGAAGAAGCTAATGTTCTTAAGGCGAGGCTCCCCCTGGGCCTGGGTCTATAACCTCTCACCAGGAGCCCCAACCCTAGCTGCCTCTGTCCCACACTCGGATCTATTTTCTATTCCCCTCAGCCTCCAATGAAGTTTCTGGACTCTTAGCCATTAATCCCAGGCCCTTGCCCCAGCACTTTTGCACAGAGTATAGGGAAGGGGCAATCCAAGAGTGCCCTCTGTTTTTTTTCTTGCCCCTTTAACTGGAAAAAATAGGACTCAGAGGGTTGTAAAACCAGCACCAGGATCCTAGGTTCTAGAGACCACTGTTTCTAAAGCATCTCCAGGGAAGAGTTTCCCAAAATCATGTAGGGAGATCCTCACTTTAGAAGAGGGGCTGAGTGTGGTGAGCTCTGTCCAGGGATACCCAGGAATCAATTTTCTTTCTCTCTTTACCCCACAGCCCCCCTTTCTTTGTAGGCCTAGAGCACTGGGTTGGGGAAGGACATGTCCTAGACCCTTCCCTCCCTACACCCCAAGTTTACAGCAGGCAGAGGTGGGATGGGCTAGGAAATCCCCCAAGGGGCCAGGTCTAGTCCTGAAAGTGTTTATGGGTTCTCCCCCACCCTCAGATGGGACAAAATGAAGGCGTTGGAGGAAAGGGCATGGTGACAACCATGGGGTCCGAGTGGGTGGATGTGAACAGGGCCTGGAAGAACCCAGAAATGAGGTTAGAACGTGGGGTCTCTGCCTCCAGTGAGGGCTCTGGGGCGCTGACTCAGCAGCCTCACTGTTCAGGGTGTTTCCGGCTGCCCCACCCACCTCCCCGCCCCCAGGGTGCCCTTTGAAGTCGGGAGGGGGCTTTGATCTGGGGTCTACCCCGTTCTCAGCTGGCCTGGCCAGATGCGATGGGGGAGGGGCAGAGGAGCTGGCCATGCCCCCAGGCCTCGCCCTCCTCCAGCCCCCTTGCACCTCCTCCTGGGCACTGAGGCTGTTAACGGCTGTTGCAGGAGACACCCCAGCCCACCCCCACCCCACGGCTTGCAGCTGTTCCCCAGCTGCCCGGCCCCACCCCAAAGACAGCTGGGAGAGAGGCTGGGGGCGGGGAGCGGGGCGCAGCTGCTCGGCTCCGGGGCTGGGACTGGGGAGGGGAGGACAGTGACATGAAAGAGCTCGGGCAGCAGGGGTGGCGGAGAGGAAACCCCCCGGCGGGCTCTGCACATCTGGGCCGAGTCCGTGGGGTGGGAGCTGCGCTCCTGACACCCAGCCCTGCCCCCAAAGGGGAGGAGTGATCGCCTCCCTGGGAAGGCGGGAGGACACTGCCTGGGGGGTGAGAGCTGGTACCTCAGGGTCTGAGCGGTTAGCGGAGGGAGACACAAGGTGTGCCTGTGAATGTGAAAGTTGCACACCAGTGCAGGGGGTGGAAGGCCCCCTACACCTTCTCCAGCCCACTCTGTGTCCTGGGGCAGCTCCAGCTTTATGGGCCTCCTTTGCTCCTGACCCTTTTGGGAAGTGGGTGACAGCTGCTCCTGCAGAGCCAGGGACAGCTGGGTGGCTGAGGACAGCTGGATGGGATGAGAGTCTCCCAGTTTCCCTGGCTGCCCAGCCACCCCAGGCCATATTCCGTACAACTGGCTACTTGGCCTATAGCCTGTGTGCCCATGTGTCTAATTGCTGGAGTGGGCTTTCAGAGCTGGGGCCTGGTGGGGTTCAAGTCCATCCCGCTCCCACCAGTCTCCCCTCCAAATCCCAGTCACGTTGATACACCTGGAGAAAGAATGTCTCCCATCAGATAAAACAAAACTAGGCCAAGTGGGAAAGAAATTGGGCAGCTTTTTACTTGGCTCCCAACTCTTGGCACAGATGTCCCAGGGTTCCTGACAACCAGAGAAAGGAACAGTGAGACAGGGCAGATATGAATGGAGTTAAATGTCTATCTGCCCACCAGCACCTGCCCCCAGGCATCCTTCCACCCCGGGCTGGCTGGAGGGGCGCTGTGCTCCAGCCATCTGCCTCCCCTCAAGAGCCCCAAACAGGTGCAGGGGAAGAGAAGGGGGTAGGCCAGCTGTTGTCATCCTGCTCCTGGCTCTGGCTCCCTGCCAATGTGGGAAAGGAGGAGCAATGAAGCAAGGGTCCACCTGCCCTACACTGAGTCATTCTCTATTCTACAGGATGGCAGGACAGAGACAATTAGCAAGACCAAGACTTCGGTCTGGCCGGCCTAACTGGCCAAGGGACATGGACTGTGTCCTCCAGCTTGGGTCCATATTTTTCTGAGAAGAGGGGTGATTAGGAGTCAGTGAGGTTTGGACCCCTGGCACAGGACTTACCCACAGCTCCCTGTCTTGCTCTAGTTTTCCTGGAGTGGGAGGCGTTCAGGTCCTCATTCTACCCAGACAAGGGGAAAGCGAACTAGGCACCCAGTAAAGGTTGCCCCTCCTACTAGTAGGGAAGGGCACAGGCTACTTTACGCATAAGCTGATCAATACAGTGTTAGGCAACAAACCAGGGATCTTTTTAAAAGATCAGCTCCCCCCACCTCACTCTTGCTAATAGAGGGCGTAGTATGTCCCAGCCCCTCCTTCTACCCCAGGGGGTCCTATGACAAGCAGGTGCCTGTCCAGTCCCTCAAGGCAGCACTTCTCAGACTCCAGGATGTGTCAGAAATACCAGGGATTAAATACATTTAAAATGCAGGTTCCTAGGCCCTCAGTGATCCCCACTAAGTCCAAGCAGGGCCCCAGGAATTGGCCCTTTTAACAGGCTTCCAGACATGCCAGAGACTTCAAGAAGCTCTGTCAGCACAGGGGATGAGGGTAGGATGTCTTTTTCACCTTGCTACCCTACCTCCACACCTCCAGAGCCTAAGATTTTCCCACCTACTCTTCCTCCAGGATCAGGGGCAAGGGCCAAGAGCTCCAGTCACCAAAGGAAGCGTAAGACTGAACTCCCCTCCCAATGGGGGCCAAGGCTCAGTTAGACTAAATTCCAAGAAGAGAGGGCCTACTTTTCTGCCCTTGGCCCTACACAGTGCTTGGCGCTTAGCATATGCTTAATAAATATTTGTGGACTGAAGGAGGTAAACTTTGCAGGACTCATAGAAAGGTATTTCTTCCTTTGTCTGTCCTAGCTAAGAGCATGTTGGCAGAAATTCAAAGAGATGCCGAGGCCCATGCAGTAGGGGGCTGGGCCTGAGAGGCCCTCAGCAAATATTTATCAAATGAACCCAAGGCTGAGAGTAGATGTAGTTAGTGCCTGATGAACTGACATTCACAGGCCTGTAACAGGCTAAACCCAGGAGAGAATCAACGCAGGGAGGGCAAGGGCTCCCATTCCTAGAGGGACCCCTCCCCACACCAGTGCCTGAAGACCCCCAGACCTGGGGGAGGTGGGGTAAGAGGCGAGGCAGGGAGTGGGACTGCGCCATTATGTTTATTAGAAGGTTGGATTTCGGAGTGTGCTCTAGACAGATTACAGAATAAATACCTGCGCCTTGAGAACAGGAAGTCCACGATTCATACAAAGTGCTCACTACAGGAAGTTGCTGTGTCAAAATCCAGGCAAGGACCCAACTCCGAGCAGCCCCCTTCTCTCCCTCTGACCTCAACAAGGGCTGTGCTATGTTTATTTTATTATTTATTTCTCTTTATTATTATTAATATTATTATTATTTGCTTTTGCTGTGGTCACTATCATTGGCAAAGTTCCTGATCCCCTTTCCTGGACATGGGGTTCCTGTCTTTAAGATTCCATTCTGAGGCTGAAGGTGCCAAAAGCTGCTTGAGAAGTGGCCTTTGAATTCCGTCTGGGAGGATGGTGGGTGAGAAGGAAGCAGGAGAAATCATTCTTGGTTTAAAAACAAAAAAGCCCCACAATCTACAAGTCATTCCTTATTCAATCAGTGATCAAACTGCCCAAAAGAAAAACAAGAGGAGAAGCAGGCCAGTGGGCACTGGTCCCTCCTCCCAGGGCTGGGTGAGGAGGGTTGGAAACTGCCCCTCTCCCCAAGGCTTCAGGGGAAGCTGAGGCTCCTTCCAGCCATTGGGGTGAGAAGGGGAAGGAGTGGAAGAAAAAAGGAGAGACAGAGAGAGAGAGCTCAGCGCCTTGAGGTAGACGCTTCCCCAACTCCAGGGCCACCTGCAGCCCCGACCCAGGCCAGCTCCCGCTGTCACCTCCGCGTCCAGGAGATTCATGATAAAAAAAAAAAAAATCAAAACAAGCCCCAAACAAAACAAAATCCAAAAGGAAAAGACTTGGGGGAATGAAGGAGGAAGGGCGGGAGGACAGGAAGGTAGAAGGGCAGGTCTCTGGATGCATCATTCCCGAGCCATCGAGAACTGGGGGGGAGGACTCCCCAGCGCCCCACTGCCCGCGTGGCGTTAGCTCGTCACGTAGTGTTTGGTGGACGGCTGCCCATACACCCTGTAGAAATCCTGGTGGCCAGGCTGCTGGGAGGCGTCGAGCCAGTCTCTGACCGCCAGGCCGGGAAGGGACTGGGGGACGGAGGGTGTGGGCGGGAGCGGGTGTGAGTACTCCTGTGAGGGCACTGTCCAGGGGAAGTGGCCGGAGCGGGGGTAGGGCTGGTGGCCGCCGTGGTTGGCCACGGAAGAACAGTAACAGTTGTCCACAGAACAGACGAGAATCTTGCGGCCGCCATACTGGGGGAGCATGGGCTGCTGGGCGGCAGAGCCATTGGGATACTGCGATGGGGGGAACACAGGACTTGAGTGCACTGGTTGGGTGCTGCCCGGCAGGGCCACCAAGTGCTGCGTGGAGCTGCAGGGGCCCAGGGGCTGCCCTGACTGGCCCTCGCCGCTGGTGGCACCCGCTGCCCCATACTGGCTGCCCACGGGGCCCGACGATGTCTCTAGGAAACTGGCCTCAGGGAAGGCTGTTGAGTGCTTGCGTTTTTCCGCCCCAGAGCTGCTCACGCCACAGGGGTACAGGGGGACGCTCTGCAGGAAGGGCACCGGTGTGCTGAAGGGGCCTGTGGAGAGTTTGCGTGAAAAGTCACTAAAGCCCGTATCCCAGGCAACCCAGGCCTCCTCTCCCCTGGGGACCTTTTCTGGCTTTAGGACCAAGCATATTACATCATGCACCATCTTGATGCTCACTACTTCATCAGTGAGTAGCTGCTATTATTATTATTCCCATTTTACAGCTGAAGAAACTGAGGCTGGGGGAGGTAACACGGCTTGCCCAATGTCCCACAGCTTTAAGTAGCAAAGCCGGGATATGAAGAAAGGTCTATCTAAGCCAAGCTGCCTCTCTCGGGGAAGTTTCTGGCATTTACCCCTGCCCAAAGGGTTCTCTCTGATTGAGGATCCCATCCTCACCTTCTAGCATCTTCCGCAGCTGCTTCTCCTTCTTGGCCACCTCGTTCAGGAAGAGCTTGGAGTTCAGGTGGCCGATCTTAGGGGGAGAAAGGCTGCTGCCCGTGCAGGTCTGGGTCCTGGGGGCAGTGGACGGGGCATCTGCTGTGAGGAGGTATCACCGGTAAGCCCGCCCTACCTCCCCCCGATGGGCCTGGCCCTCCCTACCCTCCCCCAGATGTGTTCCCTTGAGGGCCGGTGGCCATCAGCTCACCTGTCCATTAGGATTTTCACAGACTTGGTGTTCTGGGGGAGAGAAAAGGGTTAGTCAGTGGGAAAGGCAGCACGGGAGAGGGAAAGATGGAAGCTGCCCCATCCTCTCTCTCCTCAGGAGGGGCTCGCCTTCTGATTCTAGCCAGAGTGTGGCAGAGGCAGGGGTGCCTCCACTTTTAGAAGACTGAGCACTTGTTATGCGACAGACAACACTGTCAGTGCTGTCTATACGTCCATCATTTTATCCACACAACTACCCTAGGAGGAAGGTTCTGCAGGCACTCAATCTTTCATGCAAAATCTTTGGGGAAAGATGTGTTTTAGAATTTTCTGGATTTTGGAACAGAAATATGATGTAGCATATATTACATATCATCCTCAGTTGGACACCATAATCTAACACATCAGCATTTCTGCAGCAACATGTTTGAGTATTCATACCAAGCAAGATAGAGACTGTAAATTGCCAACATCAGTTCAGGTCCATTTTTGCTATCAAATGAATGGCCAGAATTTTTTTTCTTTCAATTTTCAGAGAGTTTTAAATTTTGGAATTGTGAATAACAGATAATAGATCTGTATTATCAACCCCATTTTGTAAGTGAGAGAGCTGAGGCCTAGGGAACACATTATGACTTGCCCAAGGTCAAAAAGCTAGGAAGAACAGGGTGGGAGGGTTTTGAATCCATGCAGGCTGGCTCCGAAGCCCTGTGAGCACACTGGTGGGGAAAACTGGTTGGGAAAGCACTGCAGACTCCAATTTAGAAATGCCCCCTGAGTCCCACCAGCGGGTCCCAGGCTCAGCTCACCTTCATGAAGCTGACATCCTCTGTCTTGTCGAAGAGCAGCTGCAGGGAGCCCAGCAGCTTCTTGGCCTCCTGCATGCGCTCCCCGAGATGCAGCGCCTGCGCTGCGTTCTCGCTGCAGAACTTGGCCTGGGCCTTGTCCAGGACCTCCACCGTCTGCCGCAGGTCCTCGTCCAGCAGCTGGTGCAGCTTCTCGTACTGCAGCCGCACTTCCTCCTTCAGTTGGCTCACCTTCTCCTGCAGGCGCAGGGGCACAAGTGGGTGGGCAGGTGAGTCCTAGGGACCTTGGGCTGCTGATCCTGCCTGTCTCACATCCTGGATGGGGGAGTCTGGGACCCCAAACCCCAGGGCTCCCGAGGGCAAGCTCTGACCTGCCAATCCCCAACTGGTAGCACTGGGCTCTGGGCCAGCAACCACAGCACCAGTGGGGGCTCATCTGTTGATAGTTTGTTGAATGACTGACCAAGGGATCCTGGTACAGAGCCAACCACAGATTCTAGACCAAGAAAGGAACTAGCCCAAGGCCTGTACTCAAGCCACCCCCACCCCATACCCTGGGCTTGAGCTTAGCTACCTCCACCAGGCGCTTGTCTGACTCGAGTTTGTACAGCTGGTCCTCAATGTCCTGTTCTCGCTCCTCCAGCCGGTCCTGCTGCTTCATCAGCATCTTCTGCAGAGACAGTTGGGGTAGGGGCATCAGAGGGGGCTGAGATGGGTGAGCCCCATTCTTCCCTCCACAGAACAGACTCATCCTATAGCTCCTTTGACCCAGATGACCTAAAATTTCTGCCACCCAACCACTTCTGGTCCCCATGCAATCCCAGGGGCCTGGTGACAGCTGCCTGTCCAGACTGTCCCCAGGAGCAGAAAGCCTGGGATAGCTTCCCACATATATCTAAACCATCAGCTTTCTGAGGGCAGGGTCAGGCCAGCTTCCATTCTAAGCTCTTTTCCTGTAGAGACTTATCTAATCATTCCAGTAATGCTGTGAAATAAGTACTATTATTATTCTCATTTCAGAGAAAAGGAAACCAGAGAGGTTAAGTGATTCATCCAAAGTCACACAGTGTCAGAGCTGGAATACAAACCTAAGTGATCAGGCAGTAGGGTCTGATCTTATCCAAGTCATGCGGCCTCTCTCTGGGGAGCACCACCTTGGAGATGACGCAGAGGGTCAAACAGCCTGCCCAGGTCACACAAGTCCTCTGGCCCAGTCCAAAGGTCTCACCCTATGCTCCTCGCTTATTCCTGACGCCAAGAGTTAGGCCTCTGAAGCCCCTGCTAGCTTCCTCAGCCCCTCAGCTGGACCCAGGTGGAAAGGAGATTCCGGCTCTCCTAAGACCCAAGGCCAGTGTGCTGGAAGGTGCTGGACCATGCTACTCTTCTCAGCTCTTGATCTCCTGCCTCCGCAACCCGTCTCCTCGCAGCCCTACCCATCCCGGCTGTTCATCCACCCTGTCATCCTCCTTCACCAGACACACCTCTTCAAACAGGGTCTCTCTCCTGCTCAAGAGCCCTCAATGACCCCTCCTTCCAAACACGTTAATCTCTCCTATGACCTGATTCTCCCAGCTAGGTGGGCTGCTATTCTGTCCCTGACACTCTGCACATTTGAACTCCCAGCACCCTGCTGTTCTTCTGCAGCCTACAACCTTCAAGGCCCAACTTCAGGCCCCACTCCTCTAGGAAACCTTCCATGGCCGCTGCTCGGAGTCTGTGCAGGTCCCTCCCTGTCCTGGCCGTACAGTGGGGCTGTCACATTCTGCTCTCCCTCTGCAGCTGTGCTGTCCAGTACAGTGGCCACTAGTCATGTGTGGCGACTTCATTTTAGGTTAATTAAAAATAAAAAGTTAAGCATAAGTTCTTCAGTTGCACCAGCCTCAGTTCAAGTGTTCAGTAGCTACTTGTAGCTAGTGGCTAATATACTGGACACTACAGACACAAAACGTGACCATCTAACAGAAAGATCTATAGGACAGCACTATTCTATAGTCTGTCTTACAAACCGCAGTCTGATCTCCAAACAAAACTCAAGGCCTCTTGATAATGGGGTTTTGCTGCCTTACCAGCTGAGACCCATAAAGGCCCCAGCAGCCTACAGATGCATAATGTGTTTGCTGAATAAACCCCTGGGTTTTGCACACAAAATAAGGTCTGCAAAGCAGATTGCACAGAACCTAGCTCCCAGTAAGTGTCCACTCGACAGGTGGGTCTTTTTCTTCCTCTGAGTGGACCTCAGAGTGACCCTCAAGTCTGACCCCTTGACCCCTACCTCCCATCCACACCTAGCTGGCTTCCCAAAGACAAGGTGCCACCAATCCCCTCCTTATTCCCCCAACTCCTTTTACAAATGGGGAAACCAAGGCCAGCAAGAGAGTTCAGGGACCCTGTTTTGGGTTTGTGGCCACCCTGGAAGCAGAAAACCAGGGCCTTAGGGACTGGACGAGGTGGGGGATGAGGCTCTCAGATTCTGAGCTGGGAAAGCCTGGGGCACACCTACCCCCTCCAGCCAATAACTTGACCTTTCAGTGACCCAGGACAGTGCCTTAAGAGCCAGCCCCAGGAGACCCTGCCCTGCCCCCACCCCACCACTCTGTCCTTCCAGCAGCACACCCAACCTGACAGGCACAGGGATCTGCTGCCAGCCTGAGTCAGAGCCTAGACAGAAACACAGCTGGCTGGGAGCAGGAAGAGAGGCAGTCATGCACCCTCCCTGCTTGGGAAACTGCCCCCAGTCACATGAAGAGGGCAGGCAGCACCCCAGAGTGTGGCCCAGCAACATGCGTACAACTGCACACACACACACACACACACAAGTGCACACCACCACCTGGGCCCCGAGACCACCTCCAGCACACTGTCGCGCACACCCCCCCCACCTCCTGCATGGTGAAGGCTGGGCCTCCTGAAGTCTCCAGACAATTGAGGGAGGCTTGCCTGAAGGCGAGGTGGCCAGGACAGCATTCAGGACCATTAGGCCTTTTTACTTCCCCTGAAACAACTGGCCCTCAGATTTTTGCCTGTTGGCTGCCTCAGCCCCGACTCAGAAGGACAACTTCCGAACCCGTATCTCAGGCTCCAGGCCACTCTTGCCTCCCCAGTGCCCAGGATATCTGCGAGCCCAGCCCTCCCCCTCCCCCTCACCGCATCTGAGCACCACGTCTCCCTGCCCAACTACTTCTCACGACCAGACCCATCAGTATCAGAGTAGGTGCACTTGGGGCTGAGTCCCAGCTGAGGGGCAGGAAAAGAGGCTGCTCCAGATAGGTTCCCAGCCAATTTCCCTCAGAGGATAGGAATGGGCTGTTCCACTTCCACCCTCCAGACTAGTGGGAGGCCCCTCCCCTGCCCCTTGAAACCACTTCTGGGAGTTCATGGCTGACCCCTCAGGGCACAGGCAAAGGAGGCACTTCTCATCTAGTCCTGGGGTGGCGTTCAGCCCCTTCCCTTTTCTAGGCTTTTCTCAGATCCTTTCCTGGCAGCACTGCCACCCTGGGACCCTGAGGTGCCCTCCCTTAGCTTCATGGTCCAGGTCTAGCAGAGGCAGTGGCCACATTCCCTAGCAGGTGGCTGGGTTTCATCCCCCCACCCCCAGGGGCCATGGGGCTCCTGTCTCTGCAGCAAGGGGAGGGGAGGGGGTGCCAGCCAGGGAGGGCTGGGAGGGGGGCCCACCATAGCCAGCTCTCCCCTGTAGGAATCGCCCTCCCTTGGGGCCGGGTGATCTCAATCCTGCTACACACAGCCCCTGGGGGAAGCAGGGGCCAGCGGGGTGGTCACTGCTACCTTAGGCACTGGAAAGCTGGGTGGAGGGAGGGAAGTATCCACGTGGTGCCCCTTTATTACCCCTCACCTCAATTCCACCAAATGACTGAATCAGGTTGCTAAAAGGCTGGAAGATGAGGAGCAGAGGAAGCAAGGCCTAGACCCATCTGCACTAGCAGCAGCTTCCTTTCCATCCCAGCCCCCTGGGAATTGCTGGGAGCTGAGATCCACTTCCCATCTGGGAAGAACCCACAGCTAAGAGATTTCCCTGCTTGCTTCAGGGCAAGGGTTCTCAATGTAGGGGGTGGTGGGGGGCACTTTACAGACTGCTCCCAGCCCTCAGTGAACCACTTGGACTGTGGCACACCTCAGGTGTGCAGGACCAGGGAGCCATGGTCTAGACTAGAAGCACTTGAGGGCCCGGCCTCCAGCATGGGGAAGGGTAATACCAGGCCCAGCCCCACACCACACCTGCTGGCCCAGGTGGGACCTGCTCACTCCTGAGCCTGTCCCTCACCTGAGGATCTAAGACCTTCCGTGGTCTGCTCCTGGGCCTGTGACAGCAAAAGCATCAAGAAGACTCGGGGGCACTCCATCCCCACCCCTCCAAGGCCCTCAGTGTTCTAGATTCTGCCTTGAGCTGCTCCCTCTGACCCCCACCGCCAGCCTGGAGAGGAGGCAATCATGAGCCCCTTACATTCCTGCCCCGGGAAAGCTTCACAGCCCTCTGGAGACTGACCAGCTAGGCCCAGCTGGCATTTTTGATGCCAGACCGGACTGGGCAGACGGGTGAGGCCGTGGGGACTCTAGGCTGTATAAAAGTTAATAAATAATAATAATAAAACTCTCAAGTCAACCTTGAAGAGAAGCGAGGTTGGGAGGGAACAGGGCCCCAGGGGCCAGGCCAGGGCTGGGGCCAGCAACCCCTGTGGTGAGGGGGTGGGGCAGGAAGAGGGCCCTGGGCTGCTGGAGCCCCTCTTCCTGCTCAGATGACTCTCATGCCATTTCCAGTTCTGGCTGCGGCCCCTGCCCAGAGCTACCCCATCCTAGCCTCCTCCCCAGCTGCCAAACCCGCCTCTACTCTCCCACATAAGCCCTTGTCCCAGAAGAACGTTAGCCTCTCCTCTCCCTGGGCCACAGCACTTCGTCCTCAGAGCAGAGCAGCTTCTGCCTCCCCGAAACACCCCTTCTCGCACTTCAGCCCCTGCCTGGGGCCACCACGTGGACCCCCAGGCTGGGGAAACCACAGACCCAGAGAGAAGAGGCTGCAGGGCAGGAGCCAGGGCAGGGGGAAAGGCAGCCCCTCAGAGGCAAGCCCCGGCAGACCCCAGAGAGGGTTTCCCAGCTGCAGAGTGGAATTAGCTTTTGCCATGCAGAGAGCAGCGCTCTGGGGCAGCAGAACAAAGAGGCAAGAGAGAAAGCCCCCCTTTGTCTGGGCTTGAATGCCAGGCCAGCCGGGAAGGAAGGCTTTCCCAGAGCCAGGGATGAGGCCAGCCAGGCCTGCCTGCTCAGTCCAGGGCAGGCGCCCAAACCAGGCTTGCCTTCCTATGCCCACCCGGACTGCCCCCAACCCAGCATGGCAGGATCCATCCAGGCTTCTACCTCCAATACCCGCCATAGGCTACACGCTCACAGGAAAGTGAATCTGTCTTCCCTTCCCCTCCCCAACACCCTCACCAGGTGAGAAACTCACACAAAACTCACACCCACCAACCAACCACCGCCAGGCAGGCAGTCACACACCAGCACCGTCACTGACAGTCATGCATGCACACTCAACTTCAACTCACAGTGTGAGGCAAGCAGGGCACCCTCCTCTCTCACAAACACACATGTGCATGTCTTCCTGACCCTGTAGCCACACACGACACCTATGTAATTAAGTCAGTCACTCATTTTGTACCTTCTTGGAGATTTACACGCGAGACATAGGAAAGTAGTCACATGTGAGATGCACAACCGGACATGCTGGTTACACACATGCACACCACACACCTGCAAACAGACATGGACACACAGGCACCCAGAGCTGCAGGAGGCAGAGTAATCAATAGGGCGTGCATGACCGGCACCAGGCTGTGTCAGCAGGACCCTGGGGTGGAGGTGGGGGGCTGGGCCTCTGCCTGAGGCTCCTCTCTGCCTGGGGCCCAGGGAGGAAGGCCAAGCCAGACTCCCCCTTCCTGATCCTTCAGGATGGTCAAGGAAGGAGCAGCCACATGACCCGCACACCTCATTCACACAAAACACCCCCCCACCCCCACCCCCACAGAGCTCCCCACCCTAGCTCCCACCTCACCTAAGACCTCAGAAGTATGGTGAGGAGAGCAGTGGGAGTGGGGAGGGGATACCCCTGCTATAGCTGGGCCAGGGCAGCCCTCACTGCAGAACCCACCGGGAGACAGACACATGGGGCAGAGACCCAGAATCCCCTCCAGAGTCCCAGTGCAACCCCTCCAGCTACAGGGGCAATGTAAGCAGGGTAACCTCACCCCCCAGCAGCTGCAAACACCAAACTGGCCCAAGAAGTGGGATCCCTTCCCCAGAGAACACCTCTTCTTAACTCTGAATCTCTGAGGATGCAAGAAACAGGGTCCTAGGAACATTTCCAACTTCAAGCTGGGGTCCTAGGAATGACAGAGGCATAACTAGGACCTGAACACACACAAACCCTGCATATCCCTTCACACACTTAACTAGGCCTTATCTTGAGTCTTCTTTCCATGTTGAGGGAGGTCATGATAAGGGTGCTCCCAGCTAATACCAGTCCTGTTACTCACACGAACCCCTAAACCTGGGGGCTGGAAGAGGGTCTGACCACCTTGGGCTGCCATGTCTGAGCCCACCTGAATATCCCAATCTTGGCCCCTTAGCCTCCCACAGCCCCAAGCGAGAACACATTTGGGGTTGAGGCATGTCTCAGAGAGCGGTCTCTGGGGTCTGCCCAGTGGGCTTCCAGGCCTCAGGGCAACATGGTCTAGACACTGGCTTCCCCAAGGCAGAGTAGGGCAAGGACCTGGAAGGCCTGGCTCTGAGACCCCCTGTCAGTCCCCTAGCCCTGCTTGCCTTCCCACTGGGCCCCTGGCTCTAGGCCACTGGCCCATGCACGGGTGAGTGCTTGTGAGTAGATGAGTAGGGGGCCACTGGCGGAGACTGATCAGGGTTTCCTATTTCTAGCCCATAGGGCATTTCAGCAGCCCCTGCCCCTCCCCTGGACGAGAGAATAGGAAGCATAAGTAGCAGAGCTATATTTTAAGGCGTGAGCTAGGTCTCTGTGCTTCTGCTCCTGTATCTGGGAGAATTCTGTTGCCTTCATCCAGGGTACCAGCAGAGGCAGGCCCTTTAAGACAGACTCCCTCCCACAAGGGAAAAGACGCCCAGGAAACAGCCCCTCCCCCTGGCTGGCCTAGAGAGGATGGAGAGCGCAATGGGTTCTTCCATTCAGGTTCCCCGTGGCTCACCCCCCTCCCTCAAGGGTGGGGCCCCTCTTCCTCCTCATTCAATAAGTCCAACTCACACTGAGTGGCACTGGGCCACTGAAGGGTTTCCAACTCCAGTGCCCTGGGACACCAGGGAATCTGGGAGCGCCTAGGGTAGGGGAGCCTGGAGAGGGACAAGACTCAGGCTGTGGGGCACATATGCTGAACGCACAGTACTGCACATCTGGCCGTGATGCAACCCACTACTTCTGAGCCTGTCCACACCAGGAAAAGGAACGAACACAGGAACACATACAGACACACACACAGAGATACACACAGAGCTGCTGACAAAGTTCAATACCTGCTTCCATCCAGCTCCTTTCATGAGTTGGGAGAATCAGAGACCTGCTGGTGGGAACCCAAAGGTATACTCTGCAAATAGTGCCACCCCCATCCCCCAACTATACAGACAGGAGACAGGTGCCTGTGAAGGCAAAGCAGACAGTCTCAAAGACATTCGCAAACAGAGACCCATGTCTACAGATACCTTCCTACCATCAAGTCAGGTATAATTCTTTTATCTGCCACCAGAATGAAAGATCCCCGAGCACTCTGACACAGCTAAGGGCAAAGCTGTGGGTGTGGGCACACGTTCACTCATCACCCTCGTTCCTGGCCCCTCCTCTGTGCCTTTCAGCCACATCTCTGCCTTCCCCTCCTTTCACTTTCCACTGTCAATCCTAGGACAGAGAACTGGACAGCCTTCCTTTCTCCTGCGTCTGCACTTTTCCCGGCCTTCTCCCCCAGCCCTTCCATCTTCATTAATAGCCAGCTTCCTAACACTAGGGAACATCTGGGCTCTGCCTGCCTTGGGTGGTGGGGTGGCTCTTCCCTCCATCTCCTCCACTTCCTTTAAGAAGCCAGAGGCCCTGTCCTGGCACAAACCCCCAGAGCTAGACCATCCGATTGGAAACTAATTATATAGCAAATTTTATTTGTTATCCCTGCCCTCAGCCTGTGGCAGCCCTCCTGCCTTTTGTTAGTTGTATGTGTATGTTTTTGAATTGCTAAATAGTGACTCATTCTGACTGGTCCCCCTTACAGGAAACAGGCCCCATCTACAACTGTCCCCTGTAGAGCTTCCTCATACCCAAGCTCCCCACTGGCCTTGACTAGCCTCCAGGGGCCCCCACCCATAAGCACTCTCAGTCCTACCAAAGCCCAACCTCACCCCCATGATATCACACCCAGGCCCCAAGCTGGGGCTTCTGAGATGGCTCAGTCTCAGGCCAACCCCCTCCTTCTGGTATGACTCAACCCTGAAAGCCAGGGGACCAGGGAGGGACCTAGGAGGAGCCCCCCTCCACTGAAGGGGATGGAAGTATTGCTTCAGTCCAGTTCCAAAGCCAGGCCCAGAGGCCTGAGGGGGAAGGCGGTTTTGACATTGGCCGCTGCTGCAGGGTGTATACAATGGGAGGGGATGCGGTTCTGTAATCACCCAGCCGGCAGCCCAGGGGAGCCAGCTGCCTGAAACCAGATTGCAAGGCAGCTCAACCTTAAACCCACAGGATTCTTTTTCCGTCTTCCACTTCCCCTCCCTAAATGTGGGAGGGCTGTGATAGAGGGCTGGGCTGGGAGAAAAGGGCTCAGGGTGATGAAGACATACTTTAAGGTTTGTTCATGCAGACGCATGCAACACACAGAGGCACACAGAGGGCAGTGATTCTCACACATAGAGAGTGGGCTATAGGGAATAATCCGAATAGCTGAGACGCTGTCCAGTGATGCGGTTGGCTGTCCAGGCCTTGGCCAGATAGATATCAGGAGTTCTGCTCTCCCTCCGGAAGCGCCCCTCCACCCCCCAATGTGTTTCCAATAGGGCTTGAAACTAACATGGCTGCTTTTGTTTACTTCCTCATTGGTATGCCAGCATCATGGATCATGTCAGCCACAGCAGCGGCACCAGGACACTCATTACATAAACAGCAGCTGGAGAAGCAGGACCTGGGTCACTGCCTTTGGTGACTTCCCGTAGGGCCTACAGAAACAACGCTGGGGGAGGGAGCTGACCGCAAAACAGAAAAGCAACACCAAAACTCTACCCTTGACAGCCCCACACCTGAATTCTACATATGACTCACAAGATGGACCCTATGAGCACAGGTGCAGGAATGTAACAAGTAGCAATCCGTAGCCCTTCTTCCCAGGCAGGACCTTGCTCCCAAACTTACAGCGTAGGAGAGTTTAGAAGGGGGCCTCTTCCCTGATGTCACAAGTCAGTCTGTCCGAATGGGTGGTCCCCAGGCAGTAGGGATTGAGGGAGAGAGAAAGGGGGAGGGGGGAGAGTGTGTTTGTGTGTGTAGGGTACTTGCCCGGATCTCATTCCTACGGATCTCCACGTCGCACACCGAGTGTCCCTGATGCGCACCGCTGTAGTAGCAGCAGTACTGGCACACGGCCACCTGCTCGGCCTCGCAGTGGTAAAGGCGGTAGGCGTTGTGCTGCGGGCAGCTCCAAGCCCGCACGTCGTCCGCCTCCACCAGGAGGTGCCCGCGGGCGGTGGAGGGCTGCTGCAGGTGCGTCTGCACGTGGGACTGGCAGCAGGGCGCCTCGCAGCGCAGGCAGACCTTCTGCGCGGGCAGCGGGGGGCCGCGGCGGCAAAACACGCAGTGCAGCGCCGCCGGCGGCTTCTCCACGTGCAGGGCGTTGAACTTCTCCACGATGTTAGTGAGCTTCAGGTTCTTCTCCAGGCCCGGCTTCTGGTTGTAGGCCTGGTTGCACTCCGGGCAGCGCACCAGGCCGCTGTCCTTGGCCCACGCCTCGCCAATGCAGCCCCGACAGAAGTTGTGTTTGCACGGCAATTGCACCGGCTCCACGAAGACATGCAGGCAGATGGGGCAGATGAGTTCCTCCTCGAAGCAGTTCTTCCAATTCTCCGCCATGGCGGCTGCGGGCAGGGAGTCCGGGCAGGTCTCCCCAACTCCCCAACCCTGGGGGTCCGTCCAGTGCAGCTCTAGGACCACTGAGCCCCGACAGTCGCTCAGTCACCAGCGCCTTCCGCGCGCCCGCCCCCCAGAGGAGGGAGCCTTGGTCCTCACGCCGCGCGCGCAGCGGGCTGCGTCTCCTCCTCCTCCTCCTCCTCCCGAGTGCCTAGCGGGAGGCGGCGGACTGCGCCAGGGCCGCGGCCGGGGCACCAGCCCTAGAGGGGAGCGCCGGGGTCCAAATTCCATATAAGAGGCCGCCTCCCAGTCGGTGCGGCTAGGGCAACTGCGGCCCGCGGCCTCCGCTCGGCCCCGCGGCTGACATTGGGGCGCGCCCCACGGCGGACAGAGCCCGGGAACCGCACACTTCCTCCAGCGACGGTGGCGGCAATGGTGGCTCCCTCCCGGCTCGCCGGCGCCGCGCCTCCCTCGCCTCGTCCGGGGTCTGAGGGGCCAGGGAAGCGAGTGCGGCCGCGCCGAGGACTGCTAGATCCGGACTAAGCGAGCGAGGCGAGCCGGTCCTTCGGCCGCGGCGCGGGAGCCCCTGGGCTGGCCAGCCGTCTGCGGGTGCGGGCTGCGGGGCGCAAGCAGGCCGACTCCGGGGCGCTGCGTGCGCGCAGGGGCAGTCATTCAGATGAAATTCCAGTCCCCGGCCAGAGACACCAGCCCGCCTCTGCCTTCCTCCTCCCTTCACAAATAGAAACGGAAGGGGGAGGGAGAGAAGTGGAAAAAAAAAAAAAAGCCAACCAGAAAGGGAGGGAGGAGAAGCCCCAGCGGTGCTCCGGCCTGACCCCCTCGTCTCTACTTATGCGCTCCCCCGAGACCCGGCGCCGGGCGCCCCCGCCGCGGAGAGACCCCGCTCTCAGTCTCCGCACTGGGCGGGCGCCCCGGCTCTGCCGAGGAAAACAAGGATTGATCAAACTAGAAAGGAATTTTTCTCAACTGCTAATGAACAGGAGGCTCAGCTCCCGGCCCTCCCCTCCCCCCCGCCCCGGCCCTCCCCCTTCGCCACCCCGGCCCCCCTCCCCCCCACTTTCTTTTCTTCTCGGCCTCTGCTCCGGCCTGGAAGGCTCCGGGCTGCGGTCGGAGCCAGCCTGCTGCGGCGGCGGGGCCGGGCCGAGCCAGCCGGGCCGGGCTGCTTCCCTCAGCGCCCAGCCATCTTGGGCTCCTGGCGGCGGCCGCGCTGGTGGCCGGGGGTCCGAGCGCGCTCGCTGGAGGGTCCTGCAGCGTTTTTTCTATCGCGCTCTCTTTTTTTTTTTTTTTTGGTGGGCTTTTTTTTTTTAAGGGGAGGGCTGGCGGCCTCCTTCAAATTAGGAGGAAGAGGGGAGAAAATGCCAAGTCCCGATTTCTCTCCACCTCTGCTCCACCCACCCCAGTTCTTTCCAAAAAATAAAAAAAGATTAGAATTGGAAGAAGTCGGCAGAAAGGCGAGCGCCCGCGGCCCGCGGCCCCCGGCGGCTGCCCAGGCGACGCGTCCGGGGCGGGCCCGTGCCAGTCGCTCCGTCGATGGGTCCGTTTGTCCGCCCGCTGCTTCTCAACTGAGGGGAGGGCACTCCGGGCAGGGTCTCCGCAGCTGCTGTCGCCTCAGAGCTTTATCCTCAGATCAAAAAAAAAAAAAAAAAGAGGAAGAGAAAACCCCAAGCCCAACACTCTCATCACAGCCGCCTTCAGCCATCTTGCGCATATTATTATTATTTCAGGAATAATCTGTTTAATAAAAATAGCTGCGTCTCTAGCCCCCCCCCGCATCCTGGGCTCCCCGCCCCCTCTTAATAATAATCTCGGTAATAAAAATGATCTGCGGTCCGGGCAGTCCAAGGCTGCCTTTTCCTGCCTCAGCTCGCTCGGGCTTCGGCTCTCCTTCCCCCAGGAAAGGGGCCGAGGAGGGGGTTGGAGGCGTTCACCCCTGGGGATGGGGGTGGGAGTTAGTGCCTTCTGCCCGCCACTCGGCCCTCTCCGACTTCGCTGGGAGATGAGGGCACCCTCGCCACTACCGCGATGCTGCAAGGAAGACAGGCAGGGGAGGGGCCCCGAATCGGGGGACCGGCTGAAGGGGCGCACCGGGGTCCCTGATGCTCCCGCCACAGCCCGGCCTCGGAGTCTGAGCACAGAGATGGGGAGGATACAATGGGCTAGAAGCTGAGTGCGGCTGGCAGGGTGGGGACGCGGGCGGGCAGGGGGCTGCGGTGCGCTGGACTCCCGAGCTAGGGCGGAGAGAAGCTGAGGGTGGTGTCGCTACATCAAGGCCAGTCCCGCTACTCAGCAAGGGAGGGAGACGGAGTGGGGGAGGAGAGGAGAAAGCAGCAACTCGACGGCGGCGCCTTTAATCAGGACCCGCTGGTTCAGCCCACCCGGCACTGGAGAAATAAGCAGACCGGAGACTGGGGAAGAGAGGGCGGAGCGTATTGTCCGGAAGTGCTCTTACAGCTGCCGAAGCGCCGGGCTCCTCCCCCTTTTCCCTGCCTGGAGTTGGGGGCTGTTTCGGAGGTTGTTCCTGCTATTGGTCCCCAAAATGAGGCTCCGCCTCTTTAAGGCGGGGCAAGCCCGCGAGCCTCACGTGACCTGCACTAACTTATGTACATTAAACATTGCGGTTGGGGATGAGTTTCCGCGCTTCTTAAAAGGGAGATGATAGGCTGCGGGGCGGGACCACTTCTTCTTGGGCCTCTTCACCCGTAGCTCTTTTTACCTGAAAGGGAAAAGAGGGTTTGTCAGTCTAGCTCATCTGTCTGATGGAACTGAGTAGTGAATTTCAACGGTTCACCGTGCAGCAATTTCCCGATGTCCTGACTACTTTTCCCTACATTTCTGACGCTTAAAACTATCAAGCAAAATAGGCATTATTATCCCTCTTATATTAATAAGGAAACGGTGACTTTAAAAAACTGACTTTAAAAACAAATATTTAACAAAAGCCCTATGTACCAAGCATTTTTCTGGGCCCTGGGGATTCCCTGGTGAACACATACCAACATTTTTTTAAAAATTAAATATGTAAGATTTTCTGTGATAAAGAGTAAGGGACTCACACAGCACTCTCGGAAAAAGTAACATTTGAGCTGAGACCTGAATGTTCAGGAGAAATCAGGCAAGTGACAACCTGAGAAAAGAATGCTTCAGTCAGAAGGAAAAACAAATGCAGAAGCAATAGATCAGACATGTTCCAGGGCAAAAAGAAGGCCTGAGGTGAGGGAGAAGCCAGGTAGGGACCAGAACACACAAGGTCATGGTAAGGAGTTTGGACTTGAAGCTGGTTGTGAGAAGCTGTTAGATTTGGGGTATATTTTGGAAGTGGAGCCAACAGGACTAGATATGGATTAGATATGGTGTGGAGAGGAATAAACACATAATAGTAATGGGGTAGGAATGGGATCAAGATATGCTTATCACTATGTATAGTGTGATAAGCACATCTTGATATATATAGTATATCCTTCTGAACTTAGAATTTGGGCCTCAACAAGAGGCTGGATGATGGTGCTATTTACCCAGAAAGAGAGAATTGGAGAGGACTGGATTTCAGTGGGGGAGATTTTCAGTAGTTCTAAGTTAAGTTTGAGTTGGTTTAGATACTCCCGTGGAAATCCCCACTCAAAGGGGAGGAGGTTTGTGCTGGAGGTTATGGATTTCAAAGTCACCAGAGATTATGTTCTAAATGGTAGAACTGAGATTCAAACCCACTTCAATATGACCCACAAGTCCCTGATCCTTCCATAAAACCAGAGAGCCTCTCTGCTTCAGGACTTTCATCTCCTTATTCCTGATGGAGGAGTATGAGAGGGGTCTACTGTGGGCCCTTCAAGAACAGAGCCTATGTCTTTTAGTACTTTGCATCCCTTTACATGGAAGGTCTTATGCTGAATGAATGGATGAATGCATGCATGCATGCTTGCATGTCTGGTTGTTATTCATGAGGAGAAAATGACTTTCAAGCCCCAAGTCTCAATTCCATGCTCTAAAGATGATACAAAGAAACAAGGTCTACTTTGGAGCAGTTGGAGGGTCCTTCTCTGGCCTCCTCACCAATGATCTCCAATGATAATCTAAAAGATTCCACTCAGTTCTCACATTTCTAGACCACTCCCCTTGACTTGTATGATATACTCTTCTGGTTTCCTTCATATCTTTCTAACTACAAACTTCTCCAATTTCCATCTCATAAATGGAACAAGAGTCCTCAGAGTCTTGCCCTCCATGCTCTTCTACTAACCTACACCTGCTCCCTCGTTTACTCCTTTATTACTGTCTGTATACTGATGATTCTCCAGTCTCCAGCTCAGATCCTCACCCTCCTGGTTGCAGATCCGTGTAGCCAACTGTGCACTCCATAGGTACCTTGAATTCAATGTATCAGAAACTAAGGTCTTCATCCTCTCCACTTTCCAACTGTTACCCTTTCATCTCAGTCAGTGGACCTGTCAGCTGTCAACCAAGCTAAGGATCAGGAAGGCAAACTTGACATCTACCTGTCTCTCACCGTCCTTGTCTATTCAATCAGTCATCAGGTCTTGTAGACCCTTCTCTTAAATTCAGATCATGCTCTTGTTGCTCACTTGACATTTTCACTTGGAAGTACAAGTAACATCTCAAACTCAACATGTCCAGAATTATGCTGATTTCTGCTCCCCTCTAAACTTGTTCCAGATTCAGTCTTCTGCTTCTCAGTGAACATCCCAGAGCCAACTGTTCAGCAAATCTCAACTATTTCTTAACATCTCCATTACTTCACCATAATCTCTTGCCTAATTATTTCAATAGGTCCTAAATGGTTTCTCTGTTTCTGCTCTTATGTCCTGGAGTCAACTCTCAACAGAGTAGCCAGAGTAATCTTTGAAAAATATGTCAAATTGTGTCACTCTTCTGCTCACTCTTCCAATAACTCCCCATTTCAACCAGAATAAAAGTCAAAATTTTATAATTGCCTGTCAGGTCCTGCACAATCTGGCCTCTGTGTAAATATCCTCCTATTGGCCTCATTCTGCTCCAGCCACACTGGCTTCCCTGTTGTTCCTCAAATATACCTGGTGTGTCCACCGCCTCCTGCTCCCCCTAAACAAGATCTTTGCAGCTGCTCTTCACTTTCACTTTGCCTGAACCATCTTTCCCCAGACATCCCTATTGTACTCTTCTTCTGGTCACTGAGGTCTTTTGTTCAAATTATACCTATGCAGTGAGCCCTTTCCTGACCTCCGTGTTCTAAAACGCACCCCTCCCCCAGACATCACTATTACTCCTCCTCTGTTGTGTTTTCTCTCCATAGCGTGTATCTCCATGAACTATGTATTCTACTTTAAAATATATATTATCTCCTACCACTATCTGTAAGAGAGGTTTTTTCTTTTTTTCAACTTTTTAAAATTGAGTTATAATTATTTTACAGTGTTGTGTCAAATTCCAGTGTAGAGCACAATTTTTTAGTTATACATGAACATAACATATATTCATTGTCACATTTTTTTTTTGCTGTTAGCTACCACAAGATCTTGTATATATTTCCCTATGCTATACCATATAATCTTGTTTATCTATTCTACATATGCCTGTCAGTATCTACAAATTTTGAACTCCCAGTCTATCCTTTCCCACCCCCTCCTTGGCAACCACAAATTTGTATTCTATGTCTATGAGTCTGTTTCTGTTTTGTATCTATGTTCTTTCTTTCTTTCTTTCTTTCTTTCTTTCTTTCTTTCTTTCTTTCTTTCTTTCTTTCTTTCTTTCTTCCTTCCTTCCTTCCTTCCTTCCTTCCTTCCTTCCTTCCTTTCTTTCTTTCTTTCTTTCTTTCTTTCTTTCTTTCTTTCTTTCTTTCTTTCTTTTTCTTTCTTTTTTAGGTTCCACGTATGAGCGATATCATATGGTATTTTTCTTTCTCTTTCTGGCTTACTTCACTTAGAATGATATTCTCCAGGAACATCCATGTTGCTGCAAATGGCGTTATGTTGTTGGTTTTTATGGCTGAATAGTATTCCATTGTATAAATATACCACATCTTCTTTATACAGTCATCTGTTGATGGACATTTAGGCTGTTTCCATGTCTTGGCTATTGTAAATAGTGCTGCTATGAACATTGGGGTGCAGGTGTCTTTTTGAAAAAGGTTCCTTCTGGATATATGCCCAGGAGCGGGATGACTGGATCTTATGGTAAGTCTGTTCGTAGTCTTTTGAGGAATCTCCATACTGTTTTCCATGGTGGCTGCACCAAACTGCACTTCCACCAGCAGTGTAGGAGGGTTCCCTTTTCTCCACAGCCAAGAGAGGTTTTTGTTAGTGCTGCATCCCCAGGGCCTACAATGGGACCTAGCACATAGTAGGTGCTCAGTAAATATTTGTGGAATCAATGAATGAATCCCACTCTCTCTATTCCTACTGCTTCTACCCTAATCTAGACTTAACTAGTCACCTTGCTTCCAACCCAGCTCTCTTTCAAAATGTTCTCCGTCCAACAGGCAGAGGAATGGTCCTACCATGAAAGCTGAATGACTTAAACCATGTACTCTGGGCATTTGAGCTCTACAGTTCCCAAGAATAGTTTTGAGACTTTTGCCCCTGTTGTTCCATCTGCCTGGATAGCTTTTCAAAGTACAGCTCCCCACCTTCTTTTGCCCAGTTCATCCTTTAGCATCAGATTCAGACTGAGATGTCACTTCTTTCAGGAAGCCTTTTCTAATCACCCCAGACTGGACTGGGCACCTTTTCTGTGTCCATACCCTACAATAGCCCTTTAATAAATGGTTAACACTAATCAAGCAATTACTATGTGCCAGACATCTCATGTGCATTATCACATATAATCCTTGCAAAAACTCTGTGAAGAGAGTACCCATTTAAAAAAAAAAAAGAGAGAGTACTCATTTTTAGATGAAGAAACTAAGGCACAGGTTAGTTAACCTGTCTAAAGTCAAGGTGATGATAAGTGGTGGAGCTGGGTTAGGGCCAAAAGCAGCTTACTGCCTCCTCTTTTATGGCTCTTGTAATTGTTTCCTTGTCCATTTTCGCCCACTGCACTATGAACTCCTTGAGCGTGGGCCTGTGTCCAGTCTCCTAGCATATAGCTGAGTACCTGCCACACATTTGTTGAAAGGACAAGTGACCGTATTTTCCAGTTCTTACCATTCATTTGGCATGTTATCATAGTGGCTAAGCAGTGCTCAGTTGGCCTTCCTCTGTCTTGTAAAGATTGAGACCCAGAAGCTCCATCATCCTTCCTGTCCGTGCTCCCAGTACTGAGATGGGGTGTAGGGTGGCATTGGGCAGAATTGGAAAAACAAAGGAGCAGGGTCACTGCTCTCAGTTCTCTGGCCCCAATAAGGCCACTGTGTTCATCACAACCCCCTCAGTCTCCCTTGCCCCTCAAGTTACTCTGAGAGCTGTGCTCACAAGAATGAACCATGGACGCCCACCGGCAGTCTTCTTGCCCTTCCCTGATTCTGCCCTTAGCTCTCCCAAAGACTTCCTGCACTGAGGATGGGCTGGGTGAGTCCCCTCACCTCCCGTGGAAGGGCTGGGGGCTGGTCACTCCTCCCAGACCACAGCCTGACTTGCCCTGCACTTCTGCCCCTTCTCCTGCCCAGCTGATTACTCTCCTCACCCCCTCAGAGCCTGGCAGGCTGGGTTGAGTCACTTCCAGCATACATTCCCCTTCTGGTCAGGCCAGTTTGGCAAATCGCTCAGGGTCCCCAGCCCCATAGCCTTGGAGCCTGTGGGTCCCTCTCCCTAGGGCCCCTGACATCCATGTGCCCTGCCCCCAACACCCCACTACCCAGATAGGGCAGAGCAGACACTTGGAGGAATGCACAGGCTTTTGGAGAAGACATGAAAGATCACATGGCAGGTTTCTCCCCTCCTTAAATCTAGGGATCCAATCTCTACTCTAGGCCCAGGAGCCCTTCTCTTTCCAGAAACAGTCCCAGCCTTATTCTTGTCTCCTGGAACCACCTAAACACAGAATCTCACTATTCTGTATTCTCTGAGGCAAGAACTTCACCCTGACCCTGAGTCCTTCCAGGCTAGTCAGGTGAGGAGGATTAGATAAGCACCCCACCCCCAGTCTCCAAGGAGAAAGGGGAAGGGGTGTGGCCTGGGCCACCCTGGGCTAGTCGGCCTGGCTCCAGACCCTCCCAGCAACCTTGCTCTGACCGCCAGAGGGATGGAGGGCCCCAGACAGGACCTGCCCCACTGCTCTGGAGGAGGCCAGCCACAGTTCAGCAGGAGGTCACAGAGGGAGTGCTGACCTCCCCTTGGGGAAGGTTCCCCAGATCCAGCTGGTTCTCATGGAAAACAGGGAGGGGAGCTAAGAGACCTTTTACAGGAGCTGACATCTTCAGCCCCTCCCCTCTTGTGATGCCCCCAGGACCCTCTGGGTGCTACAGCTCCATCCTGAGGACCAGGAGACAAGGGCTCTGCTACTCCCCAGGACAGACAACCAGGCCTGGTAGGAAGGGAAAGAATGTGTGAAGGTCCAGAGCAGTCTTGAGGTTCCGGGGACCCTGTCTGGGTGCAGACCCCCTCCTGCCTGCCTCTGAGGCACCCGGCTGTTGCCTTCTTCCCCTCCAGCACTGGGCTCTGTTTTGCCACACCAGGCCCTAGAAAGATAGGAGTTGGGTGATTCAGGGAAGGGATATCTATCTGTCTCCTCACCCAGACCAGGCCCAGAGGAGTTGATCCAAAGGGTAGGCTGGTCTCTGTGTCACCCAGTGTGCCCCCAGGCCCTAGATTAGGAAGTTGAATTTAGATGCCTGGTGAGGGGAGTGCTGTCTCTTGCCTTAGCTGAAAGGGGCATAAGGACTCCAAACTGGACAAGAGGCAGGCACACCTTCCCAAGAGAAAGGGTTTTTTTGGTAAGAGGAGGGTAGGAGAGGAACGAAGTGGAAGAGAGGGTCTTTACACTCATCTCCCCAGGCTGTGTTCCGCCTCCTACCCCCTTGACCTTAGAGGATTCAAGACCAGTGAAAGAGAGCCTGTCCGTGAAAAGTCATTTCTGCATAACCGAAGAGTCACCAGCTGCGTGACCCTGCTTCCTTGGCACCCCCTCCACTCCCAACATCAGTCTTTGGGGCCTTTCCACCTCCCAGCTTCTTCTAAGTGGCTGAGTCCAACCCACCCCCTCTGCTAGGGCCCTAGGCTTTCCGCAACCCTACTCTAGGCAGCCAGAAAGGAGTACGAGATCCAGGCACTTCTGCAAATATGTTTAATGCACTTAGATTACACAGAGGAAGAGGGGGCAAGAAGGAAACGACATCTAAGTGAGTCACCCAAAAATTCTTACAAAAGTCCCAGGCTGGTTGCAGCCCCCCGGAACCAAGTCACCATTGACATTAGAAACTAATATAAAATTTTACAAAAGTTTGCTCATGGTAGCATTCAGGTACTTGTACAAAAGGAGGGCTCTTTCTACAGAGCTCCTGATTTATAACAGGGACCCAGGTACCTCACCTGGCACAGAGGACCTGGAAGCTAGGGAGAAATGACAATCAGATAAAAAAATACAGACAAGGGAATTCTCTCCTGGTCTCCCCATAGGGGCACCGACCTTCAGATTTTTTCCCTGCTCTCAATTCCATCTCAAAACCCAGTCCAAAGACCCTGTGTTTATTTTAAAGAACATACTAGCCCTTTAGACTCTTCTCAAGGCCTCCCAGTCCCTACCCTGGAGCCTTGCCTTTGGAAGAGGAAGAGAAGGGCAGGAAGAGGCACCAGCTCCCCAGCCAGACTTAAGACCTTGCGTGAGCTGCTCCACCCCGTCAGAATGGCAGCTGGGTCTGCGGTCCCGCAGCCCACACTGGACCTGAGGAGCCGGGGGTGTCTGCCTTGTGTAGCAGGCAAGCAGCGTCTGGGAGCCCCTTCCTCTCAGAAGCTTCAACTACAGGGACCTTGGGTAGGACTGGGCAGGCCTCAAGGAAGTCTGAGGAAGAGGCAGATTTAGGGAGGGAGGCTTCTTACCTCCCCAACTCACTATGAGGTCAGGGCTCCCAAAATGCTGCAGGGAGGGAAAGAAGGGGTATACTTAGTGAGCACCCGCCATATGCCAGGTGCTGTGCTGGGCACGCCACAGGATCAGCCTCGCTTTATCCCCAGTGAGGGTCCCCTCTCACCAGGCAGAAGCTCAGTGGAGAGCCCCCCTGGCTGAGGAATCTCTGGAAGGTATCACTGCTCAAAAGAAAAGAGATGGAGGTCTGGCCCCAGTGGGATCTTGGAGGTTCCTGACACTGGTGAGGCAGGAAGGGGTCACAGACTTCATAGGCTCATTGTCTTAGAGCTCAGCTGCTTCCTTTCTGCCTCCCATGCTGACAACAAAACTTAGTTCAGAAAATACCCTCCTCCCCTCAAGCCAAACCAAGCAGGTAAAGGCAGGTCCCCAGAAAGAATGAATTTGTGGAAAGGCAGGTCAGGATGGTAAACAAAGGAGGCAAGCTAATGGCACCTCTCTGGCCATGAAATCTTTGAAGACAAGAACTTTAAAGGCAGGGATGCTGTGGTGGGCAAAGGCCAGGAAATGTCCTTCTGGAAAAGTCCTTGGAGCAGAAGGCACAGCTGCTGCCAACATCAGGTCCAGAGGGGCTTCCATCTTCACTGTGTGTGGGGGGGAGTGTCTCCCAATATGTCAGCCTAATGTGCCTCAAAGCTCTGAATTTGATGAAGTAAATCAGGCAGCCCTGAGGGTGTGTGCAGAAAAGGGGCCAGATCCTAATGGCCCCTTTGATGTCCAATTCCTGCTCCCTGGAGAGCCCAAAAACTACCCTCATGGTCCCTGGAGGCAGCTCTCTCTGGCTAGATCATTCATCAGACGGGTCCTGCACCCCATTGGCCTCCCATGTGTGTGTGGTGGGTGCAGACAGGGGATAGGGCAAGGTCCTGTGTAGTCCCTGACAGACAAAAGGACTTTGCTTTGGAAGGACCTGAAGGGTGATCTTGTAATAGCCATTCCTAGAGTTGGGGTAGGAGGGCATGAAAGGGGTTTGTTGACTGCTGGTCAGAAGTAGGAGACAACCCAAGAGGAGCCCCCAGACCGTGAGCCAGAGATAGGCTGGCTATGAGATAGGAAGACCATGAGATCGCAGTACTAGGGAGAGGGACTAACAATCATGAGAGGATAGGATGTAGGAAAGGAGACAGGATGAGGGGTGGAGAATGAAAGATGAGAAATGAATGGATGCAGGGAGGACGGAAGGGTGGGAGAGTGTGGTGTTTGCAAAACCAAAGGGAAAGACATGTTGAGAGGTTGATTTTTCTGTTTTAATAAGCCAGAGACCTGCAGCCTAGGGGCTGGGAGGCCCAAAGATGAGGAAATGGGACAGGAGTGGTGAAAGAGCTGGAGACCCAGGCCATGTGTGGCAGGTGGGGATGGTCTGTGAGGTGCTCGGCTTCTCTCTCTCAGGCAGGCTTAGCTGGGTGGAAGACGCCTCCAGGATAAGGCTAGGGTCACCAAGTCTCGAAGACCCTGATGAACTGAACTTTGTGGGGGCCCAGTCCACCTGGGAAGTAGCAGCAGCCCTTCCTGGCCCCAGCTAAACTGGGCTCAAGGCTGCATGGGGGAGTGTCTCAGCTCCACCAGGCCCAGCTGGGAAGAAAAGCCTCTCTGTGAAGCTGGCTCCTCTGGGGCCCTCGGTTGGCAGGCAAACTCGGGCACCTTCTCTGGTGGCGGCTCAGGGGGAGATGGCCCCAGGCCCTTGCCTGAGAGAATGAGAAAGTTCATGTGGAAATAAAGTTCTGTTTAAAAACATTATATACATGGCTTCTGGACATCTTTGAAGAGCAATAAAATACCATCCAATTTCTACAAAATAAAACAAGGAGGAAGAAAACCAAACACAATAGAAGGAATTGTTCCGTGGCCAGAGGAGCTTGACTACCTAAGGCTTCCCAGAGCTGAGCTGGGCAGGGCAGTGCAGGCGTGTAGCCACTCTACCTCCTCCTGCGGGGCTGGGAGGCAGAGGGCAGGTGAGAATGAGGCAGAGGGCAGGAGAGACAGAGGCCGGTCTCCACCTAGGGGCACATCAGAGGTCCAGAGTCAAATCTCAAACCAGAACCTGTGGCAGCAGCAGAAGAGGAAGGGTTGCATTTGCCCGGGGGACCAGGGCCTGGTCGTGTGGCTTGGCCAGCTAGGAGGTGAGGCCCCTGAGCGGCAGGTGAGGCTGGGGGCCGTGGCCTGCGCGTGGCATCCCAGCGGGCTGTGGGTGCGGTGGCTGCGCAGTCATCCTCACACTTGTCCTTTGATCTGTGGGACGCTCGTTCACGCAGGTGTTACATTGGAAGTCACCGGGGAGCAGCTGGGCTCTCCCTTGGCCCCTGTAGGGCCCAGCCCAGGCTAGTGTAGTGGACTGTCGAAGACCACGTCAGGCAGGATGGAGACTTTCAGCTTCTTCTCGGGCCAGCTGTACTCTTTGGGAAGTTTGAACTGTGGAGGGGGCAACAAGCATAGAGTATACATGGTTAGTAGAACCTATTGCCTTCTTCCCAGACTGCCTAGAGAGGCCAGGACCCTGGTACCTTTGGTGCTGGGGGCAAGACAGGCCACTAGTTGCCTGGCTTCAATCACAAACATTAGACCCAGGTAGGCGGCAGGGGTCAAGCTGCTGGAGTTTGGTGACCCCTTCCTTCTCTTGCTTTGCCAATAATTAACTGGGGTTGGAGGAGGCATGTTTTCTAACTCTTTCTTGACTGTGCTGACCTCCCTCCAGCTCACTTCCTTGGTTCTGCCTCCGGCCACAAGCATGTAAGGAATCTGCTCCCTGAGGCCCTGGGGCTAGAGGATGGGGGGCAGGGGAGGGTGCGGATGCTACAGGGAAGTGGCTTGAGGTCTGGAACTCTGCAGTCCTGTCCCTGCCATGGCTTCTCTTTCCAAGGCTGGTGCAGAAGGATGCTGGAACCTACCCTCTGCAGCGTTTGCCAAAGGGTCCCAAAGGAAGGAAGCCCTGGCTCAGCCTCGGTGGGAGCGGAGGGGCAGGGCTAGTGTGGCTTAGTGATTTTTTGGGCCTGGTGCAGTCTCAAGGGGAACACACCTTCAGCCTGCTCCTCCTTGTTAATCTTCATCTGCTTCCCAGGGGTAGCAGCCTGAGAGTGTTCCCAGGAGTGGCCAAGGAAAGCCCGAGGTCTTCCTACCAGACCCAGGAATCACTGATTTGCCCACAGTTTTGTTTCTGAGCTTCTGGGGAAGGTGGGCAGGGGAAGAGGCTCACATATCTCATTCCCTCTGTATGCTGGGACCCTGCATGTGGTCTGGCACACAGCTGGTGCTCATAGATGCTCACTGGTTTAGAAGCAGAGTCTGCCTTTTATGATTCCCACCGCCCTGGGGCCAGGCAAGAAGTCAGGCCAGTCTGGAAAGGAGGGAAGAGCAGGCCCCTCAGCCTGCCTAGAGCTGGGGCTGGGCCTGACACTTCCTGGCTCCTCCCTCTCCCTCCCTCTGATGGGGGACTGTCCAAGCCAGGACCAAAGTGGAGAGTGGGGCAGGGTGTGGGGACAGCCTCTGGACAGGAAAGAAAAAAAAGCCATTTTTAGTGACCTACTTTCCTAAGCTCCTCCTGGCTCCTGTCCCTCCTGCCTGGACTGTCCCCCTTCCACCCCCTCAACACCCGAGCTGAAAGCAGCAGTCTGGCGCAGTGCCATCCCTGTGCGACATGGCCTCTCCGGAAGCGCTTCTGGGCAGCTGGCTCTGGTCTCACTGAATGGGAGCTGGGCCTCAGGGACCAGTGACTTGTGGGAGTTGACTGGCTCGCACAGACTGGGTGCTTGGTGATTTCTGAATGTATAAATGAGTTAATTTATCGAGCCACATCCCAGAGGAGAGAGAAGACACTACCCCATTAGGGGTGGCCTCAGGCTCTGAGGTGATCCTGTCCACCTGGAGACCTGGATGGGATGGTCCTGCCCCGTGAGCTGTCCTGCACCCCGTGGACATTTGTAGGCAGCCTCCGTGTCCTGGCTGATGCGGTGCTGGAAGCCTGGGTACCTGGAAGCTCCAGCCCTGGTGGAAAGCTCGCTCCAGCCTGGCCTCCCTCTGGCTAGAAAACCTGGCCCCTGGGAGGTGACAAAGCTCTCCCCCAACACACTTCCCGGCAGAAAGAGCAGGGGAAGGGTCTGTCTGCCTCAGGGCAAGGGACTACCCAGAAGAGCACTCCTGAGGAAGGCCAACTTGCTAATGTTCCACTAACCTAGCGGGCAGGGCACTGAGGCCAGGAAGGCTCAGGCCCGCTGGGGTGCTCCTTGGTAGGAGGCCGAGGGAGGGGAAGGGACTTTCCAGGATGAGGTAAGTCCCCACAAATGAGGATGCCGGGAACAGGGAAGAATAACAAAGGGGATTATGGGCTCCATTCTTGTACCCCAGAGGAGCAGCCAGGGAAAGCACAAGCCCTCACCTGGCCGACCGGCTGGCTCGGGGCTAAGGCTGGAAGAGGCAGACCAAGAGGAGAGAGCTCATGGCTGGAGAAGGGAGGAAGGAGAGTGGCTTCTGGGTGGCCTGAGGCAAGAGCAGGAGTCCCTCACTGCCCACCAGAACTCCCCTTGGAATGTTCTCTGGCAGCAGGCGTGGGCTTTCTGTTCAGGATCTGCCAGGGAACAGCAGGGGCTGGGGAGAACTCTGTACTAGCCTCAAGGCCCTGGCTGCCTCTTCAATGAGGCTCTCAGGAGCCGGCAATTCAGACAACTTGCTGGATGTCCTTACAAGGGCTGGGGGTGGGGCAGGGGGTGTTTCAGGGAAGAGAAATAAAGCTTTAACATCTCCAGGGTCTCCTTTTCAGCCTATCTCTGCACCTCAGAGGTAAGACAGACAGGCGCGCACACGCACACGCACACACACACACACACACACACAGGCTCTTAGAGACTAGAACCCGCTGTCAGAGAGAATCAAACAACTTACTTCCTCTGGAGAAGTCACATCTTCTAAGTCCTCCAACATTTTCTCTACAAACTCTTCAGTCAACAGAATCTGGGAAGAAGCCACAAGACAAGCTTTTATTACTATTTTTAATACATGGTCTTTTTGTCAATTGCCACGCTATGAATCTTTCTTCAGGCCATGGAGGAACTATGAGCCCACTGTGATCTGTTCTAGGGACAGAGGAAAGGTCTATCCTCAACTGTCACTTCCTCTCGGCCTCCACCTCTCACCACCACCTGCTGCAACATCAGAGGGTTGGGGGCCAGAGAAGAAAGGACATCAGATGACCATGGGGAGCAAGGTAGGGACATCTGGAGAGATGGCAGTCCTGGCCCCAGAAGGGACATGGAAACAGGTGGGGGAAAACCCCTTGTTATGACAGTTCGGGCTTCCTGAATGTTGCAGAGCAGTAGAGGGGAAAACAGAAAAGCGGTGGGGCAGAGAAGAGTGATTCCGACATTCTCCTTGCCCAACTAGGCTCACGTGTTCCCCAGCCTCACTTGGTAGGATAAAAGGAATCTGGATTCGAAATACGAGCCTTGTCTGGAATCTGGAAATGCCCTGGGAAGTACATCCAAGAATGTCTGAGGTGGACAATTTGGAGATTGTGCACCAACCTCTCTCATTTCACAGAAGAGAAAGGGACTCTCAACTCCTGTTTCTATCCATGATATCCATTTTCTCTCAGGCTGGAAGCTCCCAAGCCCCTGTCCTGCCAGCTCCATTCAGCCACTAAGTTCTTCTAGACTTCCTTTGAGAAACCTCTTCTCTAGGGTACCTCCCAGCTGTCTCACTTTGCTGCTCTAGTCTGGTGCCTTGTGGCTTCACACTTTGATGTCTAGGACAGCCTGGCCCCACTGTTTGGCTGGCACAACCATCCTCACCCCCTAAAGAAGTTTTCACGGTCCATAGGAATGTTCAAGGGCATTCAGGGCTTCCTTAATCCGATGGGCTATTTTCCCAACCGGCTCCTCTGCTCAGGCTGGCTCCCACCTGGTCTAGTCGGGGGAAATCTTTCCTCTTCCCAATCTGACCCCTTCCTCTACCCATCTTCTCCCTGTGCAAGGGCCTCCTGACCTCTGCGGCTGACCCTTTGGTACCCTCCAGGCTGTGGCTCTCCCTGCCTCTGTTTTGCCTCCTCCAGCAGCCTTCGAATGCCTGGGAGTCGGGGCGGGGGATGGCACAGGAAGAGAAACAATGGGGTAAAGACTGAGATGAGGGGCTCCTCTGAGGAAAACTCCCCTATGGGAAGGAGGGGGATCCAGAACTTGAGAAAATACCCAACAGGTTTCCCCTGGGAGTTGTCCACTCTGATAAGTTTCAATGTTTGGAATAGAGTCAGCTTGTGAGGTAAAGTGAAATGGCAGAGAAAGCAGGGCGACTAAGCAGGATCACTGGGGACCTCGCAGGACGGAGGGCTCCGCAGGGAGGAAGCTGATGGGGTAGAGGTGTGAGCAAGGAATGAGAAAACTACCCCAAGCAAGCAGCTAGCACCACAACAGGCACTGTGCTAGCTGCTCATATATCTTATCTCTTTCCAGAGGAGTCACAGATAGGCTGTGTGATTTGCCTAATGCCACGTGGCTTGTGTGCACTTGAGACAAGATCATGTCCTGGTCTGGTCTGGACTCTAAAGTTAGTGCCCAAAGTACAGCTTCCAAATCCTGAAGTCTGACCCTCGCGACATTTACTCATGTATTGATTCTTCCACTCATCTGTCCACCAATCTATTCGATTCCATAAGCCACTGCTAGGCCTGGCCTAGGGCGGAGCTCAGGGACACAGGCATGAAGGCAGTCCATTCTCCACCTGGACGAGCACTGTCCCTTGGTTGACAGGGAGCCAAAGGACATCTCCTTCCTAGGGGGCAAGCCCATAATCAGGGAAAAAACAGTTCCAACCACTGGCCCACATCTCCTCGACAAAGCTTCTGTTTGAGGAGTTCAGGATTCAAGTGAAGACAGAGACAAGGTTTAGACAGGCAAAGCAGTCTGGGGAAATGCCCACCCAAAGTGCCCCCTCCCACCTTCCTCTGTGGAACCGGCCGACCCCTCTCACAAACTGCCATGACCACTGTGACCCTTTCCCAGTCCCACCTAATCCTCCCACGGCTGGAACCCTTGCTATTCCTGCTCTTATCCCAGGCTCCCCCCAACCCAAGGTCCAGAGTTTCTCCACCAGTTTTCACCAGTCTGCCTGCGTAGTACAAAAGTCACATTCACATTTTTGGCATTTCCGGGGCTAGTTGCTATCTCTGCAAATGCTAGAACAAACACAAGCATACCTAAAACCCAATTATATTACAACGGCTCCAGTCTGGGCCAGGCTGGGCTGATTTCTAACCCACAAATAATTTGAGGGAGGGAATTTCTGCCAGAGAGGTAAATAGGTCTGGGATTGTAACTAGTGCTGGGGTGAGATGGGGGAGGGAGGAGGGTTCGCAGGGATGGTGACCATGCAGTGAGACCCCAAAGAGTTGGAGAAATGGGAAAGGTAACCCTACCAACACTGAGTTTAGTCCTAAGCCAATTCCTCCAACAGATGTCTGGAATTGGTGGTGGAGAGAGGGTGAGTTATGATGGCTTTTGGTAGACCAGCTACCAAGTGTGTGTACCATCTGTGTGTGGATTCATTTTATACTCAGCTGGGGGAGGGGATGGCAAGACCGAAAAAGGAGACAAACCCTAGTCACTCCTCAATTTTCACATTTGGTGATTTGCTGGTTCCTGCTGGAAACTTCACATTATTTTAAAAGAATTAAATGGGGAAAATTATACAAGAGATCTGCGTGATATGAAGGGTGACATTCCCTGCAAAGAAACACGACAGACTGTCATAGCTCCAGGCACCTAATTTAATTTCCTTTGGGAGTTAAACCTTAGAAGCTTGGATTGAACAAACAGGCCCTGTTCTTTGTATATTTCAGACCTGGCGCTGAGAATGTTAACGGATCTTATCAACAGGACACTGGAGATGGACAGCTATGATGGAGCAGCTCCTGGGCGCTCTCACAAGGAACAGACTCACTGTTGTGATGCAAGTGTGGGAAAAATCTGTGCAGTTCTGGGGCTTGGGGCTCTTGAAGCTCACTGGGTCCCCATGGAGCTGCCTGGCTCTGCCACAAATAAACACAGGAAGGGTTATGATAATGACAACACTGCCAACAGCAGGAGCAGTGCCTCCTCTGCATGCCAGGCACTGGGCCAAGTGCTTGACCACCATGATTTCACTGAATCCTTATGGCAGTCCTGTAAGGTCAATAACCACCACCCCCATTTTGCAGATGAGCAGGTGTTACAAGGAGACAACCTCCCGGACTTTGGAAGAACAGTGATCTGACCTCATGGTGATAGAAGATGCTCTTTTCCTGTCTGGGGAAGGTACTCCAATTCTAGAAGCCTCTTATACTCTGGGCTGACTCCTCTCTTGCCTCTAATTGGGGAGGTGAAAGTGACTTTGGCTTCAACCAATGACCTGGAAAACCAGTGATCCCAACCCCAACCAGCCACAGACCTCCCAGCCACCTGCTCAGCTCAAGAGGGCTGGGACCCTGGGTGTCACAGACATGCAGCTGCTCAAAACCAGGTTGGCCAACTGGAAAGGAAGGCAAACCATGCTCCAAAATGGTTTCCAAGTGGGGACAGTTTGGGCAAGTTTCCAGGCCAGTTTGGTGAATGCGTTCATAAGGCGATAGTTACTGTAGCCCAGAAAACAGCAGTAGGAACAATAATAATCAGTAATAATGAAAAAAGCACTCACTGATGATAGTCCTCACTATGAGCTGGGCAGAAAATGCTTATGCTTGTATACGAACAGCCCTTGGAGGAAGAAGACTCTAGTGAGGGGGGAAAATCCCTCAACCAATCTGGGCAGCAAACCCCCTGGGAAGATTTTGAAAATATGAAGATGCTAAGCCCCATCCAGAAACTTCTGAATTGAGACCTTCTGAATCTGAATAGCCCAGGCAAGGTCAAAGCACCTGCATGTTAAAAAGCTCCCCACCCACCGCCGCCCAGGAGATCATATGAGGGGAATGCTGGGGAATGCTTAGACTCACAGGGGAAGTGGGTTTGGGCACAGGCTTAACCAACAGAGGTGAGTTGGTGGCTGCAGCCCTACCATCTAACTGGTGGAGCTGTGAGGGAAAGCAGTGGCTCCCTGCCCCCCCCAACCCCCACCTTTGGTCAGGGAGGGGGCTTGGAACACAGGCCAGCAGCTTACTCCAAGGCGCTCACACCCACCACCTTGGGACAGCCTGGTCGGTTCGTGAAGAGGGAGGATTATCAACAATCTCCCAATTCCCCAGGCCCCCAGCAAGCTCCAGAAGGAACCCAAAAAGTGATCTTTCATCAGTGCCTGCCCTGGGCAGGCCCGGCTGTGCTGCAGGCAGGGCCCAGCTGCTCCAGATCTGATTCAAATGTCTGTGGTCAATGGTATTTCTGAGTCTGCAAACAGCACTGACAATGCCCACTCCTTCCCCTTAGTACGACAATCCACACTTTGTCCTGGGCCTTGTTTGCTCTTGGTGTTGACACATTGTTCTTGCTTCCCAACAAGTTTGGCCTTCTTTTTCTCTCCTTTTCCTTCTCTCAGGGAAGGAAATGTGTTGTTTACAGGGTAGGGCCTGCCAAGGAGCTGCTCTGGCACCCACAATGGAAGCGGAGAAGGCAGGGACAAGGAAGCAGTCCAGTCAGTGTCCCCCCACCCCCAGCCCCAACAGGCCAGACAAAAGCCAGAAAAAAGCCCAGAGACCCTCCCCCATCAGGCTTGGGGGCAGAGGTATGTGTGTGGCAGGTACGACTGCAGTGTGGCACAGTGAGGCCTCATTCATTTCCTGTTCTTGGTGGGTGGTGAGAAGTTGGCTCTGGTGGCCAGGAGCAGGCTCAGACTCCTCCTGCTCTGGCTGCTGGTTGGTGAGGGCACAGTGCTGGCATTTCAATCCTAATGAGGTCCTGGTGACAGCCTGAGTAAAGGTCTCCAGGGAGACCAGGTTGTGGTCAGGGTCACCAGTGAAAGAATTTGAAACAGCCCAGGCACAGAAGAGGAGCTGCCCAGGGCCTGGGTCTGGGATTGCCAAGTGTCTCTGACACAATGCCCAAACGGGTACATGGGGACAGCACACAGGGGCTTGTCCAGAGGACAGTGGTGAGTCAGCTGCTGGGCTAGGAGAGCCTAGCAGTGATTTCCCAAGTCTACCCTGGAGAAGCAAAGCTCACTTGAACAGCTGTTGGGTGTCTTCTCCCAAGCCAGGGGCCTCCCATCAGGGCTGGTAGGGAACGGCTGGGAACGGGGGCCACCTGGGTGAGCTGTCAGACACCACACAGCTGAGAAAGCATTGCAGGGCTTAAAAAAATATTCTCATATTTGGTGAAGTGACCCCTACGTGACCTCTGGGGCCAATTTCTCCCCCTTCAGATCAACCTTGGCTGGGGACGGATGAACGACTCAGCTCTGGGCCAGGCTCCCGCTCAGAGACTAACAGCCCGGTGTTGACAGACTCAAGGGAGAGAGGCTTGTTCGAGTTGCTGGGATGAGGAATACTGGGGGAAGGTGTGCAGGAGAGGATGCTGGCAGGCCTCCCCCTGGTCTGAAGACCCTCCTGCAAAACTCTGGCAGGCAGGCTTTACCGTCTCAGCAAAGATGAAAACAGCAAATGGTGGGGCAAATGGAGGAGCCAGGTGTCAACCTCTGGAAACTGAAAAGCCTAAGGAGCAGGAGCAGGATTCCTGCCTCTCCAGCCCCTCCACTGAGCTTACCCTGGGGTTGCAGACAGCCCTGCCTTTCTGTGTGCTGGGGCCTCAATATTTCTGGGACTGGAGAGACAGGGAAGAGAGGGGAGCATGGAGGGTAGGTGCAGGCCCAGGAGTAGGTGGGTATGGAGGCCTGTCTGGGGCCACTCCCCAAGTTCAGGAAAGGGCCCAGATTCCCTCACCTTCTGCCTTTTTCTCTCAGGCTCTCCTTTGTCACTCTTCTCCCATGTGGGGTGTCTCTGCCATGCCGTCTCCCCAAGAGATAACAGGTCTGGGCTGGAGGCCAGAACAAGGTGCCAATGCTTGGAGGGAGGGCTTCCAAGGCTGTTGAAGGCTGATGCAAGAAAGTCTTCCTAGTCCCTCCCAATTCATCTGGGACCAACAGGGAATGTTCAAGCAGCAGCCAAGAGAACAGAAGTCTGAGTCTCTTCAGTCCTGGAGCTGCTGCATTCAGCTCCTTCCTGTTCCTCTGCCTCCAACAGGTCTGGGCACATAGAGGCCAGGGAGACACCCTGCATCCTGGAATCATGGTAAGAGATTCCTGCAGGGGGTGAAGGCAGGCCTTTCTGTTGGGGTTTCCCTCTAGAGGAGTTAGGGTCCTTCCTGGCCCAGTGGAGGGGGCCCTCACTGGTGACTATGAGCCTGACTTCAGGCCTCCAGGAGGTCCTCAGACTCCCAGGGAGACAGGCAGCCCCAGAGGAAGACCTAGAGGCCTGCAAGTAATTACAAGCCCAGGTTCCCACAAGCCAGGGAGCTGTCTGTGACCACAGTGGCAAGACCCTAAAGAGGAAGGCGGGCTGGCAGTCAGATGCTGAAAGTGCTCGCTGCTTTGGGGGCGGGGCAGGGAGGAGGGCTGATGTGGGTGTTGGCTCCACAGCTGAGGACCGCCCAGGGAGGGGGCAGGGGTGGAGGGTTTCCCAGGGCTCCTTGGAAAGGGCCTGAGAAACCCCTTGGCGAGTAAGGGTGCGTGCCTGGGGAGTGGGGCCCCAGCCAGCCTTCCCGGGAGCTCCCTGTGAGCTGGCCCCTGTGGTGGACCACACTAATGAGCCCATAACACAGGCCTTTGATTAAGCAGCTCCCAGCACAGCAACTTTATTGAAACATGCAGAGGCCAGCGGCTGGTTCCCACCGCTCCCGGTTCCCTGGGCAACAGTGCCTGGGAGGGGACCATTTGCTGGGAGTCAGTGGGCCAAGCACTCAAGCTCACTTAGGGGCTGCCAGGGAGGCAAGGGGGAGCAGAGCAGGAGGGGAATACCAGTCGCCAGGGAAGAAGGGCTTGGGAATTGGGGTTGGGTCAAGACCCTTGCGGGGACTGAGGGGTAACATGATCTCTGCTGGGTCCTCTGGGGGCCCAGGTCTCTGGGCTGCTGCGAACTGGAGATGCTGACCATCCCCCTCCTCAGGGCAGGAAGATGTTCCAAGGTGGATGGCCGAGCTCCAAGGACAGGTTGAGTTGAGCGTGTGAAACGCAACTTGGGGGAATTTCTTCTTGAGTTTGAAGTCCCTACTTTCCCAAGAAAATGTTCTTGAACCTTCAATACCCACAAATGCTATCTGAGGAAACTTCTGCTGAGATCTGTCAGCACAATGTACTTGCTGAGAATGATGACCTGTGACCTCTCAGGGGCTGGGGTCTCCTGTACAGTCCCCACCTCCTCACTCCTTCCCTGCTCAGCTCAGCGGGGGCGGGAGTTGGGGGTGCTCCCTCCCTGCTCTCCACAGGGGCAGTCTGGTGGCCTGGGATATGGTAGGGGTCGGGGGAGGCCCTTCCCACTTGTGCTGGGCTGATTTCAAGTGTTATACTTCAGAGCTTTTGTAACAGTAACTACCGACACTGCATGGACAGAAATCTAATGTTACCAAGTGGGACTTTTAAAATGTATTTATAACTTTATGGTTCAAAGTAATTTTGTTATGAAACAATGTAATAACAACAGTGGAAAAAATCAAGATAATTTATGGAACACAATATCCCTAAAGCACCAGCTTCCACTTCTACCTCGGCTTAGTCTGGGGAGTGTGGTTGGTGTCCTTTGTTTGCTGTTTGTTTTAATTAAGGGTTAGTATTTTGGTGGGGAGGGGAGCGGGGAGCTGGCCTGAGGAGGATTCGGCTGCAAGCCCACACACACACACACTCTCACACAAACACCCAGACAAAAGGCATGCCCACATTAACAGCATATATGCTTCACAGACCCCCACCCCCACCCCAGAATGGGCTAAACCCACAGACCCAGCATAATTCTCTTCCCCTCTACTGTAATGCCCCCCCTCCACCATACACCATAAATAAGGCAAGGTCACCTTTTGGATTAAGGTCAGATTCCCTTTCTTCATACTCTTGACAGAGTGTTTCTCCTCCCATGCCCCCAACAAACAAATCAAGAAGGATGCTAAGACATCTGGGAGTGGGCTGGACCAGGCTGAGTACCCGTTAGAGACCTGGGGCAGGATTGGGGCTGGAAGGAGGCTTATGGCTCTCAGGCCCCAGCACCCCATGTGGCTATGGCTTGTACCTGTACTCCAGCCAGAAGAGCAAGGGAGGGACAAAGTGTTCTGGAAAAGCCAATAGGTTTCTGCACAGAGAAGCTGGGTGTCCATCAGGAAGAATGGAAGAACCGTTAGATGAGGAGACAGGGGAGGCTCTGTTTGCTGAGGCCTGCCCATCCCAACCCTAGGTCCAGGTCCAGATGCCCACTTTCTAGGAATTCTGGTGGGATTTCCACATAGCGCTAGACAGTGGCTTCCACACTTCTTCCCACCCTGCTTCACCCTGTTTCCTGTACCTTGGTTTGTCCAGGGTGCAGAAAGTCTCATATCCCTCAAACCTGAATTTCCATGGCAAACAGAATCATCAATGGCCAGGGCCTGGAGAGTTATCATTTGTGTCTCAGGAGATGGGGAGTGGACAGGACATGCTCCTAGAGCTGGTGGGATAGGCAGTAGCATCCACACTCCACATGGCATCTCACAGCCAGCCCAAATAAAATTTGAAACAGTTCAAATAAAATTACTTTGAACCAGGAAGGGAGCTGCCAAGAGCTGCCAAGGGAGGAGAGGGAGGGGGCGGGCAGAGGAAGAACCCATGGAGAGGAGGTAGGGAGAAGAAAAAGAGCCTTCTCACTTGTAACCAGGGTCCATGAGCTGCGTAAGGGTGCTCTTCAGTGGCAAAGGCGCCTTCTACTCCCGTGGAGACAAAGGTGATGGCCATGTCACCTGTGATACTTTTATATGTAAAGTGCCGTCCATGCAGGAGCCTGCCCCTGAGGGTGGGAACATGAGACAGTGAGAGCAGGCCTGGCCAAGGCTCAGGGACTGTGAGGGTTATGCTCCCCGGGATGGGGTACCTGACAAATGCCCTTCTGACTACCCACCTGCCCACTAACAGGGGACTGGAGCCAAACATGTTCATCTCAATACCTCCCAATAGAAGACTCTCACGAGTTCTCTACTGTTCTCCTTCCAAAGGGCTCAAAGCTAGCAGACACTAGAGCAGCATTCAAAGGCCCTGCAAGAGGAGTGGAGTCCACCTCCCTTTGTCCTGGTGAAGAAACTGAGGCCAGAGAGGGCAGTCAGTAATGTGCCCAAGGTCAGGCCCAGAGCTAAAAGGGGCATTGTGCCCCCCTTTTGTTTGGAGAGTGGGGGTAAAAAAATACCCAAATTTCCCACAGCCCTGGATGATGGCACAGTGCCTTCACAGCACTACCCCTGTGTCCAGCGCAGACTCTTCCACCTGCTCCTGGCCCCCACCACGAGATTTAAATGGCTAGCCCCAAGGCCACATCTTAAAAAAAAAAAAAAGCTGAAGCCAAGTGGGGTAACTCTGAGGGAGCACAATTAACTCTGAGTTAATCCCCAGTCTGGAAATACACCTGGGGGAAGGGCAGGCGGGGGCCATCAGTGGGAAAGAGATGCCAGTCCGCAAAGGAAGTAAAATCTGCTCTTTGCATTCTCAGGCTGCCCCAGATTAACCTTCACCAGTCTAAAGGCTCTGGGCCTGGGCCAGAGAGGGAGCTGGGGGGGAAATGGTTAGGGTACTGGTGGGGGTGCCCGGCCAGCCCCTATTCACTCTGACCGCTTGCTCTCTTTGCCCTGCTAGGCATGGTTGGTTACTATCTAAGCTCCTTCCTCAGGCTCTATGGGCAGTGGGGAGGGTCCAAACAGTGCAATCCCTTTCTTCCCTGTCACTGTTGTCTGAGTTTAGAGTTACTCTTGCTGCCTCCCCTGCTATAAAAGTGAGGGTGGAACCCTTGAGGGCTGTGGAGGAAGTCAGCTGCAACAGGTTCAGCCCAGGGCAGCATCTCCAAGCAGAGAGCTGAATTCTGGCCACAGGGCTGGGTTTCTGGCACTGTGGACAACAGCAGAAGGGACACAGCTGGGTTTCTTGTTCCCTCAAGGAGTCTGCTGTGCTGGCTTCGGGGTTTGGAGAACTGAGTGTTTTGCATGGGAAAAACAGTGAGCAGGAGAAAATGGAGCCCCACCCACCAGAGCCTCTGCCCTGCTACCCCAGTGCTACTGGGGACCCTGTCACCCCTGACTCTGGGCTGGTGGGATGGTAGGGCATCTGAGACTCGGCCAGCCCCAGGTCACTGAACCTTCCTAAGGGAGCAGGGTTGAGGGCCACTTCTCTGAACAAAGGGACAAAGGAGAGTTCTTCAGCACAGTGGGGACTTCTGGTGGGTTCAGGGTCCACAGGCTCCCTGACAGGCCTAAGATGGAGCTGCCTGACTAGCTCCCCTCCTTCCCTGGGCCCTAGTCTGCCTCAGTGTGAGGGTGATGGCAAGCACAGGCCTGGCAGCTCCTTGAGGCCAGGTTGTATGCTGTGGGGCTCACCTTAGGCACAGAGGAATGAGGGCTCCTGACTCCTGGTTGAATTTCAGATGTACACTCTCGAGCTGCCGTGTGCGGATCAGTTCATGGGGAATAATGGCTGTGGAGCTGTCGCTTTCCAGGCTGTCTTTGCGGCTCCTGCAAAGCAAGCACAGGAACAGGTTCAGCACAAGGTGAAAGCCGCAGGGAGGAGCAAGATGGAACGCTCTCAGGCTGGACTCCTGAGTAACCACCATGAGAGTGATTGATGATAATAACAGCAGCCACCACTCGCCCACTACACACTTGCCAAGTGGCAGCCGCTGTTCGGGGCACCTCTTACTCATCTGTCATTACAGCCCTTTTACAGATAAGGAGCCATGAATCAGGGAGGGAAAGTAACTTGTCCAGGTTGCACAGCTGGGGATTGTGGAGCTGGGATTTGGTCACAGGTAGGTCTGGTTTTGAAGCCTCATCTTTGGCCCACATGATATATAAAAGCTTATGTCACAGTGGCTTGTTCTTCCCTAAGATAGCAGTGGGGGCTTCTGGGAGGCTTTCTTCCCCTGCCCTGGAGCGTCAGATCCCAGTTCTCCAAGACCGGGGTACCAAAGTGCCAGGAGACACAGCTCCAAGACCTTCCTTCCAGCTGACCTTGAAAAGGTGACATCAGAGCAAGCTCAGAGCAGGCACACTCCTGCTAATGGCCAGGAGCTGCAGTGACACACACATCATTCATCTAACAGGAAATGACATAATTCTCATTGAGGGGTGGAAACCAGGCTCTCAGGAGTCAGACAAGTGGGCTTGGCTGAGCAGGAGGATGGGGCTGCCACTCTGCTGGGCTTCGAGGCCCCAGGAGCCCTGTACCAGATTCCTCCTGACTATGGCCCCAGCCACACTGAGCTGTCACTGCCACCTCTCCTCCTCCCCTCCCCTGTCCTGCTTCCCACCAACCGCTTGCTCCACAGCTGGGCACAGAGTCCTTTTGCAATCTAAGATTTGCTCTTTCAAATTCAGCTGCCCCCAATGACAACCTCTCAAATCTGCCTCAGCCGGAAATGAGGGTTACCCACTGATCCCATTCAAAAGGCCGGATCCTGGTTTGGGCTGTGAATCTCAGAACAATTCCCCAAGTGTCGATCAAAATACTGAGTGAGAAGCTCTAGTTATTTACCATCCAAGCGGCAGAAGCCACCCAGGATGTCTGGGCTTGGTAGTTGCACAGCCAGTGGGGGCCCGAGCTTCTCACACACTGAGGGGCTGAGGGATGGGGCCTGCGGCCAGTGAGGCACCCTGGCAGGCAGAGCACCTCCCGAGGGAGGATGTGAGTCAGCAGGCACAAGGATGGAGGGTGACATCAGGCAGCACAGGGCCCTGCTGAGGCAGTGGTTTATAAAGCCCCTGAGGTAACAGGGGCCATCCCACCAGCTGGGTAGATCCACCCCAGATGTGATCGCTCTTTCACAAAAAGGTCCCTTCCTCTGGTTTCCCAAAGCCAGTTCTGAAACTACCCTTTGCCCTAGCACCTCCTTTGACAAGCCCTTTTACAAGACCTGTGAAGGAGACAAACACTCTGGCCAAGAGGGTCACGGAATCTCAGGACTGGACGGGAACTCCGAGGTTGTTTAATCTACCTATTTCCTTTACAAAAGAGGGCCGGCACTGCATCCAAGGCCACAGAGCTGGGAGCCAGGATGGGAGCCGAGGACCTCTGACTAGCTCTCTTCCCAATACACCCCGGCTGCTACACCTCCTTTCAGAGGAGGGCAACACCTAACACCACTTCTCAGCAGTTGCCTCAAGGCCCTAGGCAAAAGCAGAACTCAGGAGAGACAGCAGTCCCTCTGGTGAGCCCCTACTCTGCTCCAGAGTAAGGAGTCCATAGATTAATGTGCTCAGTCCTCACAGCAAGCACCCAGGTAGAATCTGTGGTTAACCCTTCTTGTACAGGTGAGGAAACCACAGCTCAGAGAAGTGAGGTGACAAGCCTATGGTTACAGAGTGAGTTTAAAAGGAAGAGCCAGGGTGTGACTCTCACCATCACTTCCCTGTACCACCTCTGAGACACACCACCATGCTCCTGAAAGGCCTGGCTGCCAGGCAGGGCCAGTGGGGCCTCTCTGGCACAGGCAAAAATGCTGATGAATAGCAAACTGGGGGTGGGGGCAGGGGGCTGGGAGAGCAGAATCAACAACACACAGGGCTAGAGACGTCTCAAGCTAGAGGGAAAAATAAATTGTTGAAAGTCAGCTAAAGTCACCTTGGTAACTGCTACAACACACTCACCCAGAACGAGGACATCAAACCCAAGTGCAAACAGCTTTAAAGAAATGGAAAAGAACTTAATCATCTGAAGAATTAATGTGACAAGTGTCCACATTTACACCTCCCACTAACCTTCAATCACTTGAAAACGTAGTTTAATCTTTTAAGAGAAAAAAAAAATTGCAAAACGCTAGATCTGCAGTCCTGGAGCTTGGGTATTTCCGGCATGCTGCTTCAATGGAAACGCTGCTGCTCCGCACACACACGCAGGAGCCCAGCTTTTTGCTGATTTGTTTTTTCTGGACATCGATGCAGAAGCATGAATTATTTGTGTGGGCTGGGTGAGGTATTAAATCTGCAGCCGACACAGGTTTGCAATGTTTTGCATGGTTGTCAGCTTAATCTTAGTCATAAAAAAATAAGTAGTGTGCTCGCCAGCATGGCCTAATTTTCAGCTGGGCTGTTTTCTCCCTGGGTTCCTAGTGGAGGGGAAGGCAGAGCTTCGAGGTTGGAAGGGAGAATGGCTCCCAGGGAAGCATGGCCTACACTCCCTGGGGGCTGCTAGGAGGACGGGGGCCAGGGAATGAAGGACGCTCAGGGAGGCAGAATGGCTAACAATACAGTTTCTGGGTTCAAGTTCCATACGACCTTGGGCAAATAGCCTCTAAGCTTCAGCATCCTCTTGGTGGGAAGAATAACAATACCTTTTGTTAGAAGGGTTAAATAAGATGACCAAGGTGAAGCACCTGACAGTGCCTGGAATGCCTTAACAAGATATTAGCTCACTGCCTCTAGAAGACTATCTGCTCCTTGTGCAGGAACGTTGAGAGCTTAGGAGAGACTTATTTGCCTTTATCCTGGGCCCAGAATCCAACTGCCTCTGGCCAAGTCAGTCCCATTTTCTGAGCAAAGGTCCTTGCCCTGAGCTTGGAGAGGGGACTTCTGAGATGGGGCTTGAAAGGGCCCTGACTCCCTGAGCAGACACTGTGGGACCTGGTCAACTGCTGGTGCTCTGGGAAGGCCAAACTACAGGCCAACAAACCCCTTTGAGGCCTTTGTTCTGCTGAGAGAGGTGCCGGTGGGGCTGCCTTCCTCGTACAGAGCACACTCAGCCTTCATGCAATTCTCATCTAGTGGTCCTCACGTTACCCAGGAGTAATTTAATCCATCCTCGATGGCAGCCTTTTAAATCCCTAACACTGCTCCCACAGCCCACCAACAGTTTCTCTTTTCCAGTATTTGTGGCCCCAACTTTCAATTATATTCTTAAGATAAGGTTCTGAAATCTTCCATCCATACAAGTCACTCTCCCTTAGATTCACTCTAGCTTGTCAAAGCCAGAGTGTCATGTCCAGAAGTGAAGTGTCATGTGCGGAAATAAATACGCTAAGTGGTCTAACCAGCACGGGTCACAGAGGGACTGAGAGCTTTCTTCTTGGGGATACTTTATTTCTATTATAACTGTCATCAAATTGTCTATTCTTTGTAACTTCATCATACTACCAACTCATACTGCAATCCTTCTGTCAACAAAATCTCCCTCAGGCTTTCTCCCATGGGCTGAGCTTAGACCTTTTCTCCCCCAATTTGTATGTACTCTAGATGATCTGGAGCTTAGAACAGAACTCTGCATCATCTGGCTAGTGTTTCAAGCAGTCCGGATATTTCTGAAACCTGACTCTGGCACCCATGACATTGGCATTCCCTCCTGATTTCACATCACTGACAAAGCTGATAAACTCGCCATCGATGTTCTCATCCCAGGCTTTGACTAAACAGTGAACAGGACAGGGCCAGGCAGACAGGCTGACAGACTGACATCATTATTCTTTGGGTATGCTCATTCAACTGATTATAAATCAACCCAACCATCCCATCAACAAGCCCCTCACCCTCCTGGATGCTCTGTAGACATTTCTCTGTCTTGCCAACAATGATGTCAGAAGACACTCTCAAAATGTCTTGCTAACCCCCACCTTTATAAGGTCTACAGCATTTCCTTTGTCTACCAAGTAGAAATAGGTAAGTGTTTCTACAAAGGCAGGAAGGGTGGTCTGGCAGGCTGACTGTTCGTGAATCCATGCTGACTCTCAGGGCTCACTGTTTTTCCTTGGAGAGTGTTCACAGCTTACTCACTGAATAATCTAGCCCTGAATTTTCCCTCAGAGTTGACACCAAGCTTTCTTGGTGTCTAGAGTATGGAAGATGCTTTTGGCGTCTTGAAATTTTTAAGTGCTTTCAGTCTGCTAACACCTCTCTCCCATTGCCTCAAAGATTACTGTCATCAGCTTCATGAGTTTCATCTGCCAATTCGACTGGTATTCTGAGGTGCAATACATGTGGACTAGGAAATCTGAAGTCCTGGCTTCAATCCCCTTATGAATACCTGGATGAACCTTCCTATTCTGCTAACCATTCTTTTTGAGATGGAAGCATAACAGAACTAAAGTAAATTTTTGCTGTTTCTCTGCCTCTGATTAACATTATTTCGTCCAAACAGCTGGGCCTAGGTTTTTTTCTTGTTCCAAACAGAAGTACAAAAAATAAAGCCTTTTTCACTGGTCAGAGCACTTTTTTTTTTTAATTTAACAAGACTCAGTTCTTCTTGAGTTTCAGCTTTTCTTGACCCTGTTCCTTAAAGTCTGTGTGGTATAACATACTTCTCCTTCCAGGTTTTGTTCAAATCCTTCAAAAAATTTTCTGAGTTATGTAAAGGATTCTCTACATGTCTACACTGGTCCCTACAGGTATTACACCTCCTTTTAGTTTTCAGGGGACTATCTGCAATAACAATATTAAGAGGTACCTTTTATTGAGTGCAGACTATGAAGCCAGGTCCTAGGATAAACTCTGTATACACTTTGTTCCTTTCATTTTTATAACAACCCTATAAATAGGTATTATTTTTTCCCATTTTATAGATGAAGAAACTGAAACTCAGATACTTTAAATAACTAGTCCAAGGCCACACAATGAGTAAATAAGGGGCTGAGACAAAACCCCTAGGTCTTCCTGATGCCAGCTAAAATGTAATCACAATATTTCTCCTTAAGAACCTCCCATCCTTTGACTGGTCTTTCCTTCTGGGGTTTTAGGGCCATGAAGAGACATCTATTTTTCTTCCCTGAACTCTTAAAAGAACTGTTTCCTAGAAGCCAGGGCAGGGCTTCCCAAAGGGTATTTGATGGAATTTTAATTGAAGAGAAGCTTCTAGAAAAGCAGATGTGGCAAGGGCTGGATACAAAACACTGCATCTTAGATTAGAGATTCACAAAATGTTCAGGAGGACTACAGAGGGTAAACAAACTGGTTTCATTTTATGTAAGCCAGTATCTTCCAATCTTAGCCACAAGAACCCCATTTAGTTAATCCCCAACAACCCCCCTAAAAGGCTATGGGGACACTCCCTCTGGGCTAGGCAGTGCTCTCACAGGGCCTAGGATTTTCCCTCCTGAACCCTGCTCTACCCAAGTGCTTTTCCCCAAGGCCCTGTCACTGCTGCCATCAGCCTCCTTGCTGGTCAGAGTCAGCTGCACATCCAAGGGCCCCTCACCATCTCTTCACCCCAAAACAGATGCTCTCAGGAGGCCTGCTGGACGGTCATACGATGTTCATCTTCAGCTCTCAGCCTGACACCGGGGAAACTGATGTTCCTTTGCGTGACCAGGGCTTACCTTGGTGCCAGTTATGTGATTTTCACCTGGAATGTGTTGTCCTTTCTTTTCACCACGCAGGGCAAGTTGTAACAACTCCTACAATATCACTCCTTTGGCTTTTTTTTTGGGGGGGTAGGTTTATTTATTTATTTAATGGCAGTACTGGGGATTGAACCCACGACCTTGTACATGCTAAGCATATACTCTACCACTGAGCTACACCCTCCCCCTGACTTTTTTTTTTAACTATTCTTTTTAAACTTTAAAGAGTCAAACAGTTCTAAGTTCATTATAATATCAGCAGTCTTCCCACTCCCTACACCTCAGAGACAAGCACTGTCATCTCTCTTAGCTGATTCCTTAGATATTTTCCTCAATAGCGCTAATATAATGTACTTTACTTCTGCTTCCTGGTATTTTCTTTTCAGGCTTTAGCTATCGACTTCCTGCTACAGAAGACCAGCTTTTTGCTCCCTTTCATCCACCCCCCCCCACCAATCTTTCCAAGATAACTGAGTTTGTCTGGATCAGTATCAAGCGTTTACATTATTATACTATACTAATGCTATTTACAGCTGAGCCACATAGTATACTATGATTATTTTTCCTTTCTAGTGGAATTGTCTATTTTCCTTGTATTTAATAACTGTCTTGGTTTTCTATGTGTTTATCACTAATTCAATCCTGAACTAACTACCAGTGGCCTACAGATTCTCCCAAGATTTTCAAACACATCAAATATTTACCAATTTTATCTTCTTAAAGACATCTCTCCAGAGGATCCTTCCAAACGACTCCAGTCTGAACTGGTCACCTTCTGTTCTTGCTGCATAGCCATCGTCATAGGATCACTCTTCACCTTCATGCTGGCTATTCCCCTTGCCTCTCTCTCATGCTGGATCTCACTTCCTGCTTCCTGTATGTCTACCTCACTCATTTGGATGGAACAATCCTCTAGCAGATTTCACTTTATTTTCTAGTATGTTTCTCTCAGCCAAATGGTCCCCTCTGAACTGCCACCCACATGTGTTTTCAGATAAACTAAAACATCAGCTTTATTCTGTGCATTGGTATGCAGACTTCCAAAGCCTTCTTTCCAGTTATTTTTTCCTGTGAATTGGCAGGCACCTCCTCCACTTTCATCTTCTTTTACAGGCAGTACCCAGTGGTGAAGAGGCCTGGATCTGGAGTCAAATAACCCAAGGTTCAAATTTTGGCTCTAAATCTTATTAATATTGGCTCACTGACCCGAGATAAGTTATACAATCTCTCTAAGCCTCCGTGTACTAGTTTGTAAAATGAGGACAAAAGTAGCCCACAACACAGGGCCTGGCACATGGCAATACTCAATGAAAACTGCCTGCTCTGCCACAAGAATCTGTCCAAGCTAGGAATCTTCCTGTATTGGGAGCACTGAGGAGGGGTTTATGAGATGGCTCAGAGGCACACCCCATCAATTCAGCAACTGACCTAAATCTTTCCATTTATTTCTTCTTCACCACCTGTCTTTATAACACATTCTATATTTACACTTCCCACTGTATAAGGTGACTTCTTGCATATCCTAAAAAGCCTTCTCCTTCCAGTGTCAAGATAGACTCCTGATTTCTAGTACTGTACAGTTTATGGTACATGCCCCTGTTCACCCTATGCACACTTTACAGATGGACAGGACCTATCCATGTTTCTTCACCAGCTGGATCTCTATAGATTGAAAAGTCTTAATTTTTCCATTTTAGCCCAAGGCAGCAGGTGCAGAAAGAAGAGAAGCCCAACCACCGAGACTCCTTTTAGTCACAATCCCAGTCCTGTGACAGTGATGACGTCTGCACTGGCCACACGACTTGAGGCCTTCTCCTTGGGGACGCCCGGAGCAGGAACCAGGGCACCTGCGTTGGCAACTATTCAGAAGTGAAATGGGTTTGGCCTGCTGAGCCCAACCCAACCTCTGGCTTCTGCCTCTAGCCTGGGAGATTATTCCTTTTGCTTTCAGATTGCTGACGAAAGCTCTGAACTTTCCAGAGAAAGAACCACTGCAGGTCTCTCTTCAGTGCAGGACAGGGACAGGGTGTGGGTGGAGGTGAGAGCACCAGCTCCCCTCCACAGTTACTGTTAAGCACAAGGCTGTATCACCAGATCATTCTGACAAATTCTCTGTTGGGGATGACACAAGGAGTAAAAGGCCTTAAAAGGTTGTTGGTAAACACCAATAACTAAATAATGACATGCAGTATTTTCACAGCGAACATCCCAAGGATGGAATGTGATGATAGAGCAGTGGGACGGAGTGTGGGGGAAGCAGAGAGAGTGAGTAAAACCTGCATTAAGGTTACTGGATTCCTTAATCAACTATTAACTCCTCTGGGCACCAGGGACCGCTGTGTGGTCGGACTAGGGTGGGAGACTAGGACCTGCTTTCCTGAATGAGACTGCTCTAGCCAGAGCCCTTGGCTTTCTGTTTTCTGAGTTACTGACTCACTTCCTCTCTCCAGCTCTCACCTTTGAGCCTTCCTTTTCCCTTCCCTGGAGAAGTGACTCACTGCTGAAGTGTTGGGTGACACTGAGGATCAAGGATGGGTGATAAAAATACTTCTGATTGTGCAACTCGAGGAAGAAGGATGCAGTTTGGACTGAGAATTCAACATGCCAGCCATAAACTCCAAGGCTAGGGTGTTAACAATGGTCACAGCTTCACCCTCTTTGGGGAAGTGGAGCAGAGAATGGAGTCCAAACAGAAATTCACCCAGGCAGGTTGCTGTGGAGCCCCTGTTCCGCCTTTTCAAATGTGTATTTCTGAAAAAGGCACAGAAAGGCAGGCACTCGGCAAGACAAATACGGATCATGGAGGCCTGGGCCCTTCCTCCCATCAGCCCTGTGGGAGCAGGGCTGTTTCTTTTTAGGTTTTCTCTCCAGTGAAAACAACCGTACTTCCCCAGCGTGGGAGTGGGGAGGGGACCCAATGCGACAGACGCGGGCTCTGGGCTGACCACTGCACTGACATGATAGAGCCCTCAGCAGAGGATTACCCAAGCCGGCCCTGCACACAGCAAGTGACGGCGACAGCCCAGCTGTTCTCCCAGATGGAAACCCACCTTCCTTCACTCAATTCCCTGGTGCAAACTAGATATTTTCTTCTTCTAATTAATCTTCATGGGCCTCAGAGCAAAACAAAACACAATTTTCTCTTACAGGATGACTCCCTGACCAGGTCACAAGCCATTCAAGATGGGAACAGAGGCAGCAGGGCCACCTCATCCAAAAGGCCAAAGAGATGGGAACATAAAAGTGGGAAGAAATACATGCGTCCTGTGTGTGTATGTATTGGGGGGAGGGTGCAGCTGAAAATGTCACAACAAGAGAAATCATGCTGCAAAGCTTTAATTCTCCAGAAAATTAAGGCAACAAGGAAAAAAAAAAAAGCCTTAAAAGCTGCTGGTGCAATTCCACAAGACTGAGAAACTTGACTCGGCAATAATGGTTAGTTTGCATTTTAAAGTTGCCTCAACTACAAAATGTTTCTCATATAGCCAGGAACCTTCCCCGCCAACACACACACACACACACACACACACACGCGCATGCATGCATGCATGCATGCATGAGCCCTGCTCCTCTTTGGGGGTATTATGCAACTCAGAGAGCTCCCTAAAGGTCCCCCAACCTCAGTCAGTGAGTCACTGGCAGAGGGAGGAGGAGGTCGTGATACACTGATGCAGGTTCCCAGCATCAGAGCAAGTTTACAGCAATGCAAACCTCCCCACGCAAAGTACCTGACCATGCACATCCCCCAGGTCACTGTAGGGAGGCTGGGAAGCAAAGGCAAAACTCTGTAGAACAGTCCACATCTAACTAACCAGGCAACCTCAGACAGAGAGGATGCCCAGTGACTTTTTCCCTCCTTGACCCAGGTCCTTACAAATGTTGGCAGGCGCAGCCCTGAAGCCAGGCTCCCCTTGGTGGCACAAAGGAGCTGCTTCCCAAACTCACGCGGGCAGGCAGTGGGAAAGGAGGCGCCAGCAAGCCGAAGGAGGCTTTTCTCAACTGCTCATCTTGGGAAAAGCCAGATACAAATTTCACGGCTGGAATGCAGAGGTTGTGAAACACTGGAAGAAGCCCGAAAGAGGGCCAAGGACTCCCCTTCCGGGAAGGTGGTGGGAGGAGGGCTGGCAAGGGCGAGTGAGAGAGAAGCAGGTTACCCAGAGGGGCCTGCCTTTCTGGGAAGCAGGAAGTGAGGCCTCAAGAAAGAAAAAAAAGAAATCCCCTAGCCCTGAAGTGGTGGAGGGGCCAGAGATGGGGTTGGTTTTGTTTCTGAACATGAAGAAAACAACACTTTGTATCAAAAAGTGATTCTGGTATAAATGAGCCAATTATGACCCATCTCGTTATCTCTGGGAATTTGGAAGCACCGAGGCTGACAGCATGCCCTCCCTAGAGTTAAATGCAAACAGTAAGCTTCTAATGTGGGGCTTTAGCCTTGTCCTCGATGTCATGGGAGAGGTCTCTATTCATGCTCTGACTATCTAGAGGAGGTCCACCAATGAGGGTTATTACACTTCAGAGACATGGTCTGGGGTGTCCCGCATGCAGTCCCCGAGGACGGAGTAAGGAGGATCACACCGTGTAAAAGGCCGAGAGACTGCCCTAAGTGCCACCTGTTCTCATCCTGGCCATGTTACTTATCAGCCTCTCGGTACCTCAGTTTCTGCATCTATAAAAGGAGGATAATAAGATTATCTACTTCACAGAGTGACTATGAGGATGAAGTAGACTAACACAGTACAAAGTACTTGGAACAGTACCTGGCACGTGCTAAGTATTTTATAAGTGTTAGTGGCCACTGAGGTGGGAAAGAGCAAGTGCCCAACTCCGCCAAGTAGGCTAGAGCCCAGCTGCTAAAGCCCAGGCTCCATCAGCTCTTCTGAGCCTCCAGTCTATCTCCACAGTCTCCTCAGGGCACATTCAGACCCACGAAGACCCATGCATCAGAGCCCCAGCCCAGAAAGCCTGACTAAAGGAAATCGGACACGGAGACACAATAGCGCCCGTGCTGGCTGCTCCCCCGCAGGGAAAGGAGCAAACACTGGTGCCAGCAAATTTTGGGTCGGCTTTCTCAGTCGCAATCCATGCGGTTTATCTGAAATGGGGTCAGGTCCCAGGGTGGGCAGCACAGATATTACAGTTGTGCTTGCTAAACTGAACTGAGTCCACCATCATTGATCCTGAGATAACAGGGAGCTAGAGACTTGAGGGGTGTGTTGGAAAATGTTCTTAGCAAAGGAAGAGGAATCATTCCTCAGCCAATTGTTAACAAATTGGTAACCAGCACTGAGAACATTAGAGGAGGAGCTCTGATTTCCTCCAGACAGCAGATTGCAGCACTTTGGACACCCAACTGAGTAACTCAATGGCAAGGAGGGGAGATGACCCCCGAGGGCTGCACCTCTGATCTGCTCCCACCCATCTCTCCCACTTAAAGCTCAGTCAACTCAGCCCAAAGAAGTCTCTGCCCTTCTGCCCAGAAACCCAGATCTTTGGAGGCAGAAGGGCCATCTGAACTGAGACTGTGTACAAGTTTCAGGGCAATTTGCTTGAGCCTTTAAGTCTTCAAATTCTTCCCGACCTCCCACCAGTGCCAACAGGGCCCAAGCGCAGGGCATGGGAAGGAGTATGGCCCTGGGACAGGCTCCAGACTCACAGGTGGAGCATTTCCAGATGTCCCACAACCCAGCCTGGCCATCTGCTGCTGCCAGGGAAGGTGGTGCCTTAAGCCAGCTACTTCAAGGGAGCTGGCTGCAGAAACCCACTGGCTGGAGTTAAAAGCTGCTCGGAGGTAGCAGTGGAGGCCTCTCCAGGCTCTTGCCAATGGCAGATTTGCCAGGTGGGCCATGTTGAGCTGCCAGAATAACTCCCAACTCCACAATCTGCTCCCAGGTTACAGCCTCAACTTTAACCAACCAGGCCTCCCCTGTTTCATCCCTGTCAGCTCCTTCCCCTGCTTGATAAAATTCCAGGGCACCTTCAAAGCCCATCTCATGTTCTTCCTCCTCCAAGAAGCCCTCCCTAACTACTCTACATCATGCTGACTTGTCTTTTCTGTAGTGCATTAAATCACTACTATTTCTGGGGATCATGGATGAGCAACTGAAGCTAGAATTCAAAGTAACTTTCTAAAAAATTACATCCACAGCCAGAATCATGCCAATTAATTGTTTCATTTTATGTGCCACTCTAAAGAGCCTACATCCAGATGGCCCTCTGGGTCCTGAGCTTGCCACATAGCAAGTGTGTAATAAAGACTTCTTAGGAGAAAGACGAATCACCCTGGTCTTGCAGGAGTGGCCTGCCTCCCCTGTAGCCCAGGGCACAGCAACTTCCTCCTGGCAGGCAAGGTTCCTGCTCTAGGCTGCCAGCTCCCAGCTATCCCCGGCCAGCAGCTATTCCCTAGAATTGCCCTGGGACTAGAGGCAGAGCCGGGTGCCCAGCTCTAACTCTGCCCACCATTTGTTCCCTATCAGGGGAAGAGAGGTCAGCAAGAAGTGGATCTGACCGCTGGGGCGGCCACAATCTATCCCAAGGGCTACCGGGGCTCTTGGACAGACAGCGGAGGCCTGCAAAGGACTTCCCTTCCCTTCCCTGGGCCCCATGGAAGGGAGGCAGGAAGAAGGGCCTCAGCAGCAGGCGTCCAGTACAGGGCTGGCCAGACAGGGAGGCCCCTGGGGTTGCGGCTATCAGCCGGAGACCAGGCTCCAGGAAGGAAGGAAGGGCAACTCTGGCCGAGGCTGAGATAAGGAGGGGAATCGTGCTCAGCACAATGGGCTCCCACAAGGCTGGGAGGCCCCAGTCAGATTTTGCCCCAATTTGGCCTCCCATCTGCTCACACAGCCCATGTAAATATTTACTGATGTTTATATTTCTGGTCTGCTGGGCCCCCTCTAAGTCCCTTATGACCCACAGATCCGTGTACCCCAGAGACCCTGAGTCCATCCAGCAAGGGCTCTGTGCATTGTTCTTGCTCATGCAAGCCACGGGGACAAAACTGCCCCCTTGTCCCAGTCCTGGGACATTGCTGTCAGGAAGCTGCACTAACCCCCTCTGTGGGTGGGGAACTTACGGGGCCCGGTCGTGGGTGAGGCCATTCTGCCGCTGAGAGTTGATTGGAGGAAGGACGGGTTTGCTGTTGATCTCAAGTCCTCTCCTCAGGGTCTCCCGGATCTGCTCCGTGTCTGCAATGATACCACTAAGTTATCTGATGGCCCTCTGGGCTCTCAGCATCCCCTAGCCCTGTCCTCGGAGCCTGGCTCTGTAGATGTGCTGGGGAAAGGCCCCTGCAAAGGCTGGTCCTAAAGTCACTCTAGGCATCAGCCTTGTGATCTGAGTTAGTGCAGCCTGAGGACACAGGGCAGATGAGGCACCATGCACTTCAGAAACTTCCAGCCTCAAGAGCGCCATTCTTGTAGAAAACAAGGGAGAGGCCTCTGGACCTCAGAAGGGCACCCTCCGAGACAGGGCTCTCCTCCATCATCCTCTCCCTTCCTGTGTGTCCCAGGTCCTAGGCTTACCTTTAACATGGCTCCAGTTAGTAGCTGACAAGGCCACTCCCAAGACCACCCAGGGATTCTGCCCACCTAATGGGTGCCAGTGAGGACTGTAAGTGCTCTGCCACAAATGAGCAGGTGTCTCTTACACAAGTTCCTGGGTTCTGGGTGGTCAGTTGGTGTCTGGCTCTGCCACCCCTTCCCCTTGGGCTGGGTCAGTGGGAGGCTGAGTCATCTCCTCACCTTGGTCTATCCCAGGGAGCTCTGCCTCTGCACGGGTCTGCCAAGGGCCAGAAAGTGAGAAAGGCATCCCTTGGTGGGGTTATTTCTTTGCAAGGTTGCTTTGCTGGTCTTTGGGGTGAAGCTTACTAGTCTGGCCCCCTATATTGAGATTCTGGTCTAAGATTTACTCCACTACATATACAAACACATACCAAAAAGGCTGGGCTTAGAGTAGGTGATGGAAGTGATTATTAACTTTTCTAGCTGATTTGCTATAGTGGCATGGATTACTTTTATAATTTGTAAAACATAGCCAATAATGGTTGAAATTTTGGGCAAGACTATGAATTCTTTCTTAAATTATCTACTTTGTCAAAAGGAACTGAATAATTTTAACAATTGTACACTCTCTCAAAACCTCCCAGTCTTGTCACACCATTATAACAAGCAGGAAGGAAAGAAAGGGGTCAGATATTTGCACTAGGGGTTTAAGTTGTTCTTTATGGAAAAAGAAAACCTTTTATAAGTGCAATCACATGTGTAGGTATTTTATTTATGATTCTAGGTTTCTTATTCTTCAAAAGGTAAGAAAACGTGGAGGAACAGAGAAAGGAAGTAGAAAGAGCAGCTGTAGACACATGTATATGTAAATAGCAATGCCCTTTTTTAAAAACCACGGCTGTTTCTATAGCCAAGACCAGCACAACGAGCTCCCAACAGGAGAGCTCCTTCCCCACAGCCCCCTCCCCAGAATGCAATGTAAGGGTGCCCAGTCCATGCTGCTGTATCTGCAGGACAGTAGGGCGGGGAAGTCTGCACACTGGCCTCACACTTAGGCCTCTTGTATCTCAGGCCTGGGAAGGCCCAAGGCCAGAGTGATCCTTGGGTCTGGCATGGCTTTCAGGCTAGAGCTGGGCCCTGTGTCAATTCTGTGGGTGGCTGATGCTTATTCTCTTGCATTTGGGTGGACTACGGCCTTTTCCTGTAACTGTTCTAGGGCTTCCACTCACCTCCATGACCTCAGATTGCAAGCGGCAAATCTGAAACACAATGGTCACTGCTGGTGGTGCATTTGAAACACACACAGGAAACACAGGAGAAATGGATCCGTAAAGCTCCCTTGATGCTACCCTGCGGAAAGACTTCACTTGCTGTTTAAATCCTGCCAGGAAATACACTATTGACTGGGCTGTTTTTGTTAGCGATCCATCCTAGAGAGTCTGAAAGCCAGCCTGGGGAAAGGGAGGGTGATGGTTCCTACCTTTGCCAGAGAGCCGCCGGGGCTGCGTGCCGATGCAGATGCTCCGGCTGTCCTCGTCGTCCTCGGGGGGCCGGCTCAGATCATCCCAGGCACACTTGGCGCTGACACCACTCAGGTTGGAGCCGTCTGTCTCAATGCCTTTGTCAACCCTCTCCTGCTTGGAAAGAACCAAAGAGCCAGAGTTCCTTCAGAGAACCGGTGGCCCAAGGTCACCACCACATTTCCAGTATTTGCTTAGCCCTTGCGAGAGCTGAGCACGGGACAGATGCTGGAAGAGCAGGATATCTGACCTTCCTCTGTTCCGGTTACTAATGCATGATGGTCTCTGCCAGCACTGGGCTCCCCCAGGAGAACCAGGAATTAGGGGAAACCAGGAAGAATGAAAATCCCAAGGGAAGCTTCTCCTCTGTTACCAGCTTTCCAGTAAACTGACCACACCTGTTTCAGAGCCCCGACTCTGCCTACCCTGTGCTGGTCCATGGAGCTGATGTGGCAGAGCCAGGAACTACTTCCCTGAAGAAAGGCACAGTCCCTCCTCTCCTCACTGATCACCCTGGTAGAACTCCTCCAGTTCCAGTTGCTGCTACAGAGGCCAGGGTGGAAGTCTGCCCGGCCAGACAGGCTGAGGCTCGGCCCCATTTCTGTCTCCACACTTGCAGTTTCCTCTTCTAACAGCAGAGGGTGTGGTCATGCAGTGAAGAGCCCCAGAGAGCAGAGAAGCAGGACTTCCCCTTGTTGCACTGCTAACTTGTTTCGCCAAGGATTCTGGATGGAGATTCTTTTCCACTTCTTAGACAGAAATGGGGGTCTGGAGGGCAATGACCACTTGCAGACCCCACCAGAGGCTCTGCCTTTGCACAGCCTTGGCATTGCTGAGTCCAAACACTCCAAATGGCCTCAAGGAAGAGCTGGAAACAAGCACCCTGGGATTTCTGATAAAACCTAGTTGTGACGTTGTGCTTTGGATTTAAGGTCATCTGGGAGGCTTCCGCAACCTTGTTCATAAAAAGTCCTGTGGGCCAAATAAAGCTCCTGAGTGAGCACCTCAATAAGAGTCTGCACCTCCCCATCTGCCGGACCTTCTCCCCGTGACTCCAAAAGCTCTAAAGTAGCCTGCTGCTCAGCCTCGGAGCCTGTCTCGGGAAGCACAAGGGAAGCCTCCATAGTGTCCTTATTTCTTGAGACCAGTCAGCAGGTGGCCCTGGCCTGATGCCTTCTTCCCATCACACCCTCCTCTTTTCCAGTGCTACCATCAGCCTGGGCAAAGCTTGGGGTTCTCAGTAGAGGCAGGAGGAGGCTGATGATGGGAAGCAGCTCTCTGTGCTCTTGGGAGGGGCAGTGCTCTGGTTTGCTCAGGATGGAGTCTGCGCTCTTTCCTCTCCACTGGCCGCCCTGAGACCCTTCACCCAAGCAAGCAGCTGAGGACACCTCTTGGCTCAACTAGTTCAGCCCACTTACTTTACACTAAGCAAGAAAGGATGAAGATGTGGAGGAGTTCAGGAATTTGTTCATGTACACAGCTGTCTAGTGGTAAAGCTTGGAGCAGAGGACGAGGAGCAGATCTAAAATGAAATGCCGGCAAGCAGGCCCCAGAAAGACACAAGCAAGCACAGAGGAGTTTCCACTGGGTGCACAGAGCCACCAGGAAAGGAAGCTGGACTTTCTCACCAAGTGCCCCTACTTGCTTTTAAAGACCACTAGGTGTTCTGGGTCCTGCTGGCTAGTCTCAGGAGAGCTTGAAGACTAGGGAGAATAGTTCTTGGCATGCAGAGAAAGGACGGGCTGCTTACCCTACTAGCTCAAAGGATCAAGTTCTTTTTTAGCACTTAGGACAGGGGCCAAGCAACAGCCCACGGTGCTGGATCCCAGTGTGGATACAGAACAAGGGCTTAGGGAAACATAGCCTTCATGGTTCCTGGTTCTTGCATAAGCAGAAGCAACGAGGAAACCACATTTAAAGTAGAGATAACAGAGGATCCTGGCAGAAATTTGAAAGCTTCAGTGTTAAAGGCACTGGGAAGATAGAGGAGCATCATCTGTGAATAAGTAGGGTTTCTGCCCAAGAACTCCCAGGTCTGCAGTAAAGAACCCAGGGACTGCTGGCTACATGTCCATCTGCGACCTCCCTGCCACCTCCTGCCCTACCTAAAGGACATGTAACTTCTGGCAGCTGCCTGTTGGCCTGCCAGATTTTTAGAGGCATAACAGGTTCAGAGATGGCAATGACCTGCAAAGGTTCAGAGAGTGGGTTGGGGCAAAGGAGAAGGAGGCAGGCACGTGCCGGGCACATTATTAGCTATCTGCTGTTTCTGCTTCATGAGCAGCCCATGAGAAAGAAAGTTGTGCTCTATGTGGCTTTCAGACTTCACCTGTATGCAAAAAAGAGTGCTGCTTCTAAAAAACTCAAAGACGACACTGAAACTCTGTACAGATGGGCCACGGTGAGTGGGAACTGTAGGCCTGTGTGTAGAAAGACTACCTTTTACACATCAAGGGATGCCAACCTACCAGGGGAGGAGCTCGGTGTCTAACTGCCCAAGATGAAAAATGTATCTAAAAGGGGATGGGACCATTAGACCATCAGTGCTCCCCTCTGCAGCTGGGCTGTGTGGTCAATATCACCTGTTCTACCGTCTGTTACAGGGTAGAGGTTGCAGTGAGGTGGCTCTCTGAAACAAAGTCTGTGTTCTTCTAAGAAGGGGAATGTGGGAGGATAAGGACTGGGCAAGCAATATCCACTAAACTGATTTTCTTTTGTCCTGGTGATCAGATTTTTAAGTCAGGTTTATTGATGCATAATTTGCATACAATAAGATTAATACTTTTAAAATGCAAAAATACATGTGTCTGAGACAAGTTTTCCTAGGCTGAAATCTCTGCTTCCTTATGCACTCTGCAGAACTCGGGAGACAAGTTCCAAATCATGCCATATTTCTACTCACTCACAAATAAAGCTCCTCCATTTTCCCAGGATGAAAGCCAGTATTACTTGGAAGAGGCCTAGGCATAGGGTGCTAGAAAGGTTTTCCTCACTCAGGACATACTTGCAGGTGTGGATCGATCTCAAATATGGTCTCTCCCCGTCGCATGTCAGTTATCAGCCAGGGGCCGCCAGCGCTGTGGACAAGGAAAGGGGACAGGATGGTAACTGAGGGTCTGGGCTGATGGGCTGGGTCTACCGCCTGTTTGCTGCCCCAGGCCCAGGACACAGGGGAATAGTTAGTGGCCAGGGACCATCAGGGAGAGTGATCAGGAAGCCCTGATGTGAAAACCCAGAGCCTAAGCAGCACTATAAGGGGAGCCCGCAAGGGGGAGGAGGGGTTCCCAACCCCAGGCCCGGGAAGCCAGACCCCCACCTCAGGGCACAGGGGTGCACTTACACAGGTACCGTCCGCAGCAGCTCCAGGATGCCCTGCCCATTCCACTGTTGGGCTGCGTGGAGCTCCTCGGTGCAGACACCAACAATCTGAGATCCGGGGACAAGAAGCCATCGTGCGTTAATGGCCGTTCCTCCTACCCATCTGGAAGGTCAGCCACCCAGACTCTCTGTGTCACCTCAAGTTGGGGGAACCACAGGCAGGATCTGTGCTTAGGGGCTGATGTGTTAAAAATGGAATGGTTCCCTTAGGAGGGCAAAGCTGCCTGGCTAGGAGTTAGATGGGTCCACAGACAGGGCACTGAAGTCTGACACTTGCCCTGTAGTGATAGCTCAGGTATCGGGGTGATGCAAAACCTAGCCCTATCTGCAGAAGAGAAAATCAGGGCCCTGCCACCTCAGGATGGGTCCCCAGCCCACGTCTCTGGAAGCAGGGGAGGTCCAGGGAGATGCTCCTGCCCAGTCTAGTATTATGGGGAATGTCAACAGAAGAGATCTTGAGACCCTTCAAGCTTGGAATGATGACCAAAGGGCCACAGCAGCTTGCAGAGAAGCTCCCTCCCTCCCTTAACAAGGCCTGAGCTTCTGTGTAAATCTCAAAGGAAACAACTGAAACTTCACAGAGACCCCACCATGATCACAAGCCAGCCCAGCTGCAGCAGGAGTAGATACACACCCCTTCTCGATAAAGGGCAGGTCCAGCCCAAAGCTGCCTTCCTAGGGGGAGGTCCTGTGTCTCCAGCTGTCTGGGTCTTACTAGTTCACAGAAATACCCTCACTGTTACCCCTCAGCTATAGCCATTCTCTCCTACCCAAATGGTCCCTTCCTCTGCCCCCTTCTCCCAGCTCAGCAGGTTAAATCAGACCATCCGAATCTACCTGACAACCATCAGAGGGACTAGAAAATGGGAGAAGAATCAAGGAAATCCCATTTCTTCACTCCCCTACCCAGGGAAGACTCGAGCCCATGTCCATCCTGTGCCTCACCTGGAGGAAGGTAACCACCCCAAAGGGTGTCTGCACGGGCTGCATCTGCGGGTCCTCTGTCAACAGCATGTGCTGAATTCTCGACTCACTGTTATCCAAAGGGCTGTGCCAAGACACGTGGTCCCCACTGCAGAAGGTGTTCTCTGTGGGAGAGACATGAGGATTCTCAGTGTTTGAGGCCCTGCAGCCAGGCCTGGAGCCTGACCTGGGGTCTGAGAAGCCCAGGCTAGGAGGCTCCCCAGTCTTCCAAGGTGGTCCCGGTGAAGGGAGGGGAAGCATTCACTCAGATGGGAGAAAAGAGTGTGGCTATTTCCCCAAAACCAGACGCGTTCCTGCTCGCCAATCTTGCCAGCCTCCAGTGGAAAATGACAGGCTGCCAGTGCGGCTGCTCACTTGGCCTGGCAGGTCCAAAGACATCTGGCACCTTCACTTTCCCAGCACCTTCACTTATTTGAGGGGTGGAAGCAGCCACGATCAGGTCTGCCAGGAAAGAATAAAGAGCTTTACTGTGGGGCCACCTGGGCAGAAGTCCACAGGGAGGCTGGAGGGCAGTGAAAGCCCTTCACCTTGGAAAAACATCCCAGGATTTCTGTGCAGCTGGAACGGTGCTCGAAAAGGAAGCCCCAGCCTTGGAGGGCCTTTGAGAGCTGTCTCTGGTTTCCCACAGGTTAGACAGATTCAGGGAATAGTTCCTCAGTGATGGAGGTCTGATCGTGCCTCACACACCTCAGCAGAGATGGACAGCCTGGAGGGGCAGCTGTTTCCATGACACAGGCATGGGGCCTCGGCTGCCCAAGAGAAACGTGCAAACACAGCCACCTCCTCGTCGCACCGTTGCCCTTCACACTGGCCCACTGCCTTAAAGAAATCTGTCTGAGGTAGTACAACCATTAGGGAAAACACCCAGATGCTATGAAGTCTCCCACCACCCCTGGCTCTTGTCTTGGGTGTCCCTGCACGTCCTCTGTATTGTCCAGCCTATATACATCTATAGGTCCTCTCCATTTTTTCCCCTTCACACCATTTTGCACATTTCACTTAAAGTTATGTATTCTGGAGATCATTTCATATCAACACATAGAAAGCTACCTCATTCCTTTTCCCCCACTAATTTTATTGAGATATATTTGACATATAACACTTTGTCTAAGGTGTACAACATAATGATTTGATATATTGTTTAATTATTACCACAATAAGTCCATCATTTCACATCATCACAATTTTGTTTCTTGTGATGAGAACTTTTAGGATCTACTCTCTTAGCAACTTTCATATATAACACAGTATTGTTGACCATAGTCACCCTGATGTACACTACCTCTCCAGAACTTACTTATACCTGGAAGTTTGTACCTTTTGACCTCCTTCACCCATTTCACCCACCACCCCCTTCTCTCCCCTCTGGAAATAACCAGTCTGTTCTCTTTATCTATGAACTTGGTTGTTGTTTTGTTTTGTTTTGTTTGTTTGTTTTGTATTTTTTTAGATTCTACATATAAGCGAAATAATATGGTACTTGTCTTTATCACTTAGCATAATGCCCTCACAAGGCCCATCCATGTGGCAAATGTCAAGATTCCATTCTTTTTTATGGCTGAGTAGCATTCCATTGTATTTATACACCACATCTTCTTTATCCAGTCGTCTGTCTGGTTGTTTCCATGTCTTGGCTATGGTAAACAGTGTCACTATGAACATTGGGGTGCATGTGTCTTTTTGAATTAAGAGTTCCCTCCGGATATATGCCCAGGATGGGATTGCTGGATCATATGGTAAGTCTATTTTTAGTTTTTTTCAGGAAACTCCATACTGTTTTCCATAATGGCTGCACCAAACTACATCTCATCAACAGCGGAGGAGGGTTCCCTTTTCTCCACATCCTCTCCAGCATTTATCGTTTGTGGATTATACCACATTCTTTATTCATTCATCCACCAATGGACACTTAAGTTGTTTCCACATCTTGGCTACTGTAAATCATGCTGCAGGCAACATAGAAATGCATGTATCTCTTAAAATTAGTATTTTTGTTTTCTTCAGGTAAATACCCAGAAGTGGAACTGCTAGATCATATAGTAGTTTCTGTATTTCATTTTTTGAGGAATCTCTATACTGTTTTCCAAATAGCTGAATCAATTTACATTCCTACCAACAGTGTACAAGGGTTCCTTTTTTCCCACATATCCACCAACACTTGTTTTCCCTTGTCCTTTTGATGATAGCCGTTTTAACCGGTGTGAGGTGATATCTCATTGTGGTTTTGATTTGCATTTCTCTGATTAGTGATGTTGAGCACTTTTTCACGTACTTGTTGACCATTTGTATGTCTTCTTTGAAAAACTGTTTATTCAGTTCCTCTGCTCATTTTAAAATCAGATGGTTTTGGGGTTTTTTTTTTTTGGCTATTGAGTTGTATGAGTTCTTTATATATATTGGCTAGTAATCTCTTTTCAGATATATGATTTGCAAATATTTGCTCCCATTCAGTAGGTTGTCTTTTCACTTTGTTGATGGTTTCCTTTGCTGTGCAGAAGCTTTTTAGTTTCATGTGGTCCCACTTATTTATTCTTGCTTTTGTTTTCTTTACTTCTGGTGCCAAATTAAAAAAAAAAAATCACTGCTAAGACCAATGTGAAGGAGTTTACCCCCTATGTTTTCTTCTAGGGGTTTTATGGTTTCAGGTCTTATATTCAAGTCTTTAAACCATTTTAAGTTGCTATTTGCGTATAGTATACGAAAGGAATCTAGTTTCATTTTTTGCATGTGGCTGTCCAGCTTTTCTAACACTGTTAATTAAAGAGACTACCCAGTCTCCATTGTATATTCTTCGCTCCTCTGATGTAAGTTAATTGACTACATATGTGTGGGTTTATTTCTGGGTTCTTTACTCTGTTCCACTAAATTATGTATCTGTTTTTATGCCAATACCATACTGTTCTGGTTACTATCGCTCTATATACTATAGCTATCTCATTCTTTAAATGGCTGTATAGTAGTTCATTGTGGTCTCTTACTTACGAGCTGGGAATCTCAACACTTGAGGTCTCTTCCCTTTTTATCAATATCCAAAGTAAGGCACAGCTCCAGGCCGAGCCAACCATAAACCCCTAAACTTCCTGACTCCTGTTTGGCCCACTTCTCCCAGATTCCCTCTCCTTTTACAGAAGTGTGTGCCTATAAGCAGCATGTATGATCTACAAGTAAGAAATAATACAACAAGGAAAAAGACTGAATTAGTAATTTAAAGCTTTCTCCACAATAAAAAGTGGCTTCACTATAAAGTCCACCAAACATTTAGAGAAAAATTAATACTAATTCTTCACAAACTTTTCCAAAAAATAAAAGAGGTAACACTTCCCAATTCATTCTATTAAGCCCTGATACCAAAACTAAGCAAAGGCATTACAAGAAAAGAAAGCCATAGACCAATATCCCTTATGCACAGACACAAAAATCCTCAACAAAATACCAGCAAACTGAACACAGCAACGTATACAAAGGATTATACACAATGACCAAGTGGGATTTATCCCAGAAATGTAAGGTTGGTTTAACATATGAAAATCAATGTAATATACTACATCAATAGAATAAAGTTTTTTAAAAAAAATCACATGATCATCTAAATCGACACAGAAAAAGCACTGAGCAAAAATCAATTCTTTTTTTTTTTTAATGACAAAACACTCAAACTAGGAACAGATGGGAAATTCCTCAACCTGTTAAAGGACATTTACAAAAAACCTGCTGCTAATATCATACTTGATGGTAAGAGAATGAATTTTTTCCCTCTAAGATCAGGAACAAGACAGAGATGTCCGCTTTTGTCACTTCTATTCAACATGGTATTAGAGGTTCTAACCAAGGCAAAAAGGCAAGAAAAAGAAACAGAAATGTAGATAGATTGGAAAAGAAATAAAACTATCTCTATTTGCAGATGACATGATTTTGTACACTGAAAACCCTAAGGAATTCACTAAAAAATGATGAGAGAAAGCAAGTTCAGCAAGATTGCAGGGTACAAGAACAATATACAGAAACCTCTTGTATAGAAATACAAGTGTTTTTTTTTGCTCCAAAATAGTTTATTAAAAGTTTTATATTAAAAAAAGATAGATATGTGTCACACTATACAATGCATTGAAAGCATGGGTATGGTTGTAGTTTCTAACTTCTCTACAAAATTAATCAGCCATAATGGAGTTAAGAGCAATATATTCATTTACTTGTATCTCTATACACTAGCAACGAACAATCCGAAAATGAAATCAAGAAAATATTTTCATTCATAATAAAATAAAAAAACACAATACTTGAGAACAAATTTAACAAAACAAATGTAAAACCTGTACTCTGAAAACCATAAAACGATTGTTGAAAGAAAATAGAGAAAACCTACACAAATGGAAATTGTTCATAAATCAGGAGACTTAATATTATTAAGATGGCAATATTCCCCAAGTTGATCTACAGATTCAATGCAGTCCTTATCAAAATGCCAGATGTCTTTTTTTGTAGAAATTCACAAGCTGGCCCTAAAATTCGTATGAAAATGCAGGGACCCAGAACAGCCAAAACAATCTTGAAAAAGATGAACAAAGTTGAAAGACTTAATCTTCCTGTTTTCAAAACTTGCTACAAAGCTACAGTTATCAAGACAGTGTGGTACTGGCAGTAAGAATACACATCTGATCAATGTAACAGAATTAGAGTCCAGAAATAAAATCTCAAATTTACGGTCAATTAATTTTCAACAAGGCAACCAAGACAGTTCAGTACAGGAAAGAATACTCTTTTCAGCAAATAGTGATGGGACAAATGAGTATCTGCATACAAAAAAATCAAGAATTAAGTTAAATCCCTTCTTTACACCATAAATAAAACTTAATTCAAAATGTATCATAGGCCTAACTATAATAGTTAAAACTATAAAACTGTTAGAAGAAACATAAGCATAAATCTTCTGACTTTGGATTAGGCAATGTTCTTAGACACCAAAAGAACAAGCAAAAAAGAGTAGATAAACTGGACTTCATTAAAGTTAAAACCTGTTGTACTTCAAGAAAATGAAAAGAAATGCAAATCAAAACCACAGTGAAATAACCATTTTCTATCCATTAGGATGGCTATGATAAAAGTAAAAAACAAACAAACAAACCCCACCAGAAAATAACAAGTATTGGTGAGGATGTGGAAAAACTGGAACTCTTGTGTATTGCTGAGGTGTAAAACACGGAACTGCTTTGGAAAACAGGTGATTCCACAAAATATTAAACATGGAGTTACCATGTGACCCAGAAATCTCACTTCTAGGTAAATACCCGAAAGAAATGAAAACATGTACCCTCAAAGAGTGGACCTCAAAGAGAGGAATTTGCACCTGAATTTTCATAGTAGCATTAGTCATAATAGCCCAAAGGTAGAAACAACCCAAATGTCCATCGACTAATGAATGAATAAATAAAACGTGGTTTATCCACATAATGGAATATTATTTGGCAATAAAAAGGGCTGAAGTAATGATAAACGCCACAACATCAACCTTAAAAACATTGTGCTAAGTGTAAGGAGCCAGTCACAAAAGGCCTTGTGTGATTCCATTTATATAGAATGTCCTGAATAGGCAAATCCATGGAGATAAACAGATTAGTGGTTGCCCAGGGCTGGGATGGTTAGGGGGAAATGGGGAGTGACTAGTATGGGGTTTTTTTTAGGGTGATGAAAATGTTCTAGGGTTCATTGGGGTAATGGTTTTACAACTGTGAATTATATCTCAACAAGGATGATTTAAAAAGAAAAAAGGAATGCAGTAAGCAAAAGGGAAGACTCTTGGGGGAGAAGCAAAATGGGAGAAGCAAGGGTGAGACCCTGGATTCCTTGTTACCACCTCCTCAGACTAAGCAGCCTGGCCCAGCAGAAACCTTAGTTGTAATACCCAGACACCACCACATTTTACAGTCCACGTGACCTGAATGAGCACCTACTTCAGCATTTTCATTTTCTACAAATGAGGAAAGGATCTTCAAGACTGCCCAAGATCATGGAGCAAGTCAGTGAGGGTGGGCACAGTGCACTGTCTACCAAACTTCTGAGTCATGTGTAACACTCATTAGGATTTTTGACATACCGGTAGTACGCCTGTACCATTACCTCCCTGTATTTTTCCCCTAAAATTGATCCCCTTTTTTGGGGAGGGGGATTAGGTATATTTATTTTTTTTCTTCAGTGGAGGTACTGGGGATTGAACCCAAGACCCAATGCATGCTAAGTGCACACTCTAGCACTGAGCTATACCCTCCCCCCGACTCACTTTTTTTTAAACCTAAACAACCTTACTTTAAAAGGAAACTTCATGTCAATGTACTAAATAAGGAAAATAAAAAGAAAAGAAAATCAGTGTTGCTCACTATAAAGTGGAAGATAATTTGATAATTGCAAAGTAATTCGATGAAAATAAAATGTTATTAATTTATAACTGATACTATTGCCTACCTAACATTGTTAAAAACTGAAATGAGCAGCAGTTAAAGAGACATTAGAAGTTTAGAGTCCTATCAAACTGAAAAAACCAGCAGGATTGAATCAGAACTGAAGGGGGAAGAGTCCACACTATTCACCTTACTGAATGCCTTGTCCAGTTAACACCTAACGTCTCTTGCTAGCTTTGGCAAACCCTGACGGACTGGTTAACTTTGCAGTTGGGAAAGCTCTGTTCTTATCTGCTTCTGCCCCTTACTAGTTGTGACCCTGGACAACTTGCCCAGCTACAATTTCTAAGCCTGTTTTCTCATCTGTAAGCAGGAAATGGTGTGCCTACTCAGTGTGCTCCCCACTGTGGTGTGTTATTACCCCTGTACTGGAATACAGTATAGCTACCCCAACCCAGGTCCTATTCCCTTTACCAGAAAACAGGACTGGCCACAGAGCCTGTAGCTAACAACAACTGCCAGTAGGTGGCACCACGTTCCTGATTTAAGAAAGATTCCCTCCAGCGCCCCAACTTCTAGCTTATGTCTCTCTGTAGACGTACACCACAAGCCTAGCAGGGACTTTGGCTAAAAACAGGGAAGAGGCTAGAAAGGTCTAGAGTCGTGATCTTTTATTAACTGGAATTGACGTTGATTTAAAAATAAATGTACAAACCCACACTGTTTAAATGAAATATGAATGATCAAGTTACTTTGCATGACAATTTGGGAAGGGGCTTAATTTAGGCAGCTGGGAGACAGACGCCAGTCACTGCTCCAGGACCAACACACTCCACTCTGAGTGTGCGTGATCCAGACTGAGTTAGAGGCAGGAGAGGGGAAGAAGGCGTTAACTAGCCGGAGAAAGGTAGTTCCTTACAGCCTTGCATGGTGGGGGAACTAGCCTTAGCTCTGTGATGGCCAAGAAACGGTCTTTCTTAACAATGAAAGAGTCTTGGTCACAGTTTTCAAGCCGGGGGACAAAGCCACAATGGGCTCATTCTTGAGTCTGGCCTGGTCTTTATGCCCTGGATGCTCAGCCCCATTCTGTGCAGAGTCACCGTGGATCTCAGCACTCAGGCCCGGCGCCCACCCCAGGAAGCCCTCAGCCCCTTCAGAGGGGTTTTCAAATGCTAATAACACATCGGTTGGAGGCCCAGCTGTTAAGCACAGTGGTTAGAGGAGCTCGCTCCCGCTCTCTCCCTTCCATTCTCTGGTTCCCTGAAGTGTCCTTACCAAGACATTAGGATGCAAATCCCTGGGACTCCCACCCAAACTGCACAGCAGAGGGGCTGCCTGGAGTCTGAAGGCAGGTTGGTCTAGGTGAGGCCTGGAGGCTCACTTCCCATTCCCTTCCTTCTTCCCTCTGAGCTGCCTCCAAGTACCACAAGAAACAGGCTGCTGCCTGTCTGGCAAATTCACCTGAGGGGAAATACCACTCGAGGGTGGCAAAGAGAGTCTTAAAACTGCTAGGCATGGTTCTGCCCCTTGCTTGGTTCAAAGAAAGGTTTCATTACTTGATGTCTCTTTCCCCAATAGCAAACCACTCTCTGGCAAGAAGTCTTACAAGGTGGGGGCTGTCTGGCTGTGCAGATCCTAACTGGCTCCTCAAATTGGTCATCACCCTACTCCACCTCCCAAACATCCTGGTTTAGTTATGGTGATTTGAAGTTGGACCATGCCAGATATAAGAAGTTAGCAAAATCTAGGGAAATGGGTTACAGAAGAAAACAGCTATTGTTTGCAAAATAATTAGTGCTGACTTTGAAACACTGAGAAACCAATGCATTCTTCAAGAGTTCTTAATTCATCCCAACTCTGGAGAATGTCTCCATTCTGTGTGGAAGTTAAGGCCCAGTGGTGTTTTACACAACGGCTAAGAAAGCAATGCCCCACCCCCATGACCCATCCAGGGGTCAGAATCCATATGCTTGGTCCGAGGAGAATGGGTTAATGTTGTCTTTTGGGGCCCCAAAGAATGGGTTTCTCATAGTTGAAACTTGGAGCCCCGTGCTCTGATTCAGTTCACATTCCAGAAACAAAAAGCAAGGGCAGGAAATCCAGCTGAATTGTGCCAGGTGTCAAATGGGTTGCTGGTCTGCAAGAGGTGTTTTAGGGAGTGCAGGAGAATGGGAGGAAGCCCAAAGCAGGCTGGTAGACAGGAGCCCGCCAATTTTAAGGTCAAACTTCGGAACAAGGGGGTAGCCGTCACCATCTCTCAAGAAGCAGTCTCCATCTTTCTCATCTTGGTGCTCACAAATCACTCTGACAATGAGGGCCTAAGCATCCTGTATGAAGACACAGAGCTGGTTCCTTGCAGGGTTTAGTAGTTCTTCCCTGAAAGGCCAGATGTCCCAGATACATCCCCAGCAACACAGACTGCTGACAGGGAAGGGCCAGGTAGACTGTCCTGTCTCCGGAAAGTCCCAGGATGAAACCAACACCCTGGATGAGGAGAATCTGGCAATGGCCTAATCCCCTCTTCTTCCTGAGAAGGCCAACTGTGGGCTGTTCAGCGGAGCTGGGCCCAGAGAAGGCCTCCTCTGAGATTGAAAGAGAGCCTCAAAGTCAACTGAAGGCCTACAAACTGAAATATGCCTTTGGGGGCAGAAACATAAATCTGCACAGGCCCAGGCAGCCTCATGATGCCCCAGCGAGAGGAGGAGACAATCTGGAGGTTTTGCTGAATGAACCAGCCCTGGCTGAGCTGGTGAAAGAGGTGAAGTTCAAAGCCAGTCCTGTTGGCTTCTGCCCAACCCACATAATCCGAATTGGGGCCACTTAGTCTGCCCGCTGCCCCCACTGGATCCCTATATAATTCTATCCTAATTTCTAAAGCCCAAGTGCTTTCTGCATGCTGTAAGCCAAGCTCTAGCTAGTTTATTTGTTTTGAGGTACATTTCTAGAAATGAAGAGCCTACAAAATTTTAAAAGGTCATAGGATATAGAACAGCCTGATGTCACTGCCACAGATCATATTTCTGGAGCCCTTAACACACCATGAGAGGCTAGGCCCATTCTGGGGAGGGGGTATCACAAGGAGGGCACTGCCCTCACTGTCCTAGTACCGTTAGACCAGAGTCCCCTCCGGGCCTCCTCTACCTCCACCTGACAGCACCCACCAAAGGAAGGGCAAACACCCTATTCTTGCTGGGAAAGATCAGCACTGCCCTTCCTCCAGGGATCCAAATAAAGCTGTGAGTCGGTGCTTCCCTGCCCGCTTGCCCCTACCAAAGCTGAGTTCAGTTCAGAGCCTTTCAGCAGTGGTGAGGCAAGGCCCAGCCTAGGAACTATGGATGGCAGTTGAGAGCAATATATATGCACATCACAAAGGAGCAAAAAATAAATTTGTCCCAGGTAACTCCCCTTTAACACGTGAGAACTTCAAGAAGAGGATAAGAGTGGGACATTTTGGAGCTTAGAGGCTCCATTGGTACAAAACAACAGAATCTGACACCCCTGCCCTGCATGGCACACACATGCACAGCAGACAAGATGCTTGCAGAGGAGATCCCAGGAGCTGACTGCACAATCACCCTACTGCAGCGTTCCAAACCGAACTCCTCCAAAGAAAGGCCAAGAATTCTTTAAGAAAAACAACAAAAACAACAACAACAACAACAACAACAACAAAACAAGCAACTGGGCAAGTGATGGAAGCAAGAATTAAAGCCCCCTCCCACCTTTTCAAAGTTCGGAACGCACTTTCATGACTCGAAAAGTAAACGTGAGTGTTTGGTTAGCAAGCGCCCCTCAGCTAGTTCTGTCTGATATTAATTTGGCTCAATGTGGCAGCAAGACACGATGCGGGAAACGGACGTGCTGCACCTCTTGATTAAATAAAGAGCTAGAGGAGGCGTGTCTGTTCTTACAAAACTGAAGGGGAATGTAAAGGCTATTCCTTCTAGGTTTTGCCCAGAATCAAAGGAATTGCCAAGGATTGGAAAACCAGTCAAAGGAAACTCAAAATTGTTTCCCTATGTATTTTCTCAAAAACCTCTGGCCCTTCACTTTCTCCCTCTCCCTCAAAGCCACAGTCACAAAGGCAAACAGCACATGGGGAAGGAAATCCGTTTTATAAGCAGAGAAGCTCAGCAAAGCTACTGCAGGGGAGGCAGGGGGCTAGCAGGCTGCTGGGGCCCCAGGGGGCCTCACCCAAAAGTGAGTCTCAGGACTGGCTCACTACCTGGCCAGGGTGGTGCCCCAAAGGCCGACTGTGGATCCTGGACACTCACCTTGTGTCTGTATGCATGGGGCCCTGGCAGGACGCCCTCACTCTCCCCACAGTGAGGGTGAGGACCTTGACTGCAGAGAGAGCTTGTAGGGATTTACCCATCACGGTTTGCAGCTGTCGCTAGTCAAATCCTATTCCTTCACCCACTATGCGCCTCGCCCTCCTATAAAGACAACAGGGCCTTGCTCACAACTTTAAGAGAGCCTTGAGTCCTAAGCTGGCAGATGCTTCCACTTCTCTCTTAAAGCAGCCCCATCTGTTTAGACACCTGTCAGTACAAGAAGGAAGAGTCTTCTGCCCAGAGGCTTGTAACTGGGCAAAACCTGCCTGGGCTCCTCTCACTCTCCTGAACCAGCACAGAGAACCTGCCATCTATCCATAGGGCAGTTCCAAACTCTTCTGTTCTGAAAGTCAAAGTAAATAAAAAAGTTTTAAACTTGCAATCCCTGTATACATTTCAACCCCTCAAAATGCCAGGAGATGCTCTGAAGCTTTAAAATCACGCACATGCTTCGACTCCTTCCACATTTTTCCTGAAGAGACTAGCAGTTAAATCTACAAAGAAAATCCATTTAGTTGCCAGGCATTGTAAAACAGCACAGTCACTCTGAAGGGCCACATGACAGGATCTATTAATAAAAAGATATCTTCCCTCTGACTTAATCATTCTACTTCTTAGCATCTATGCTGGAGTCAAACATGTTCACAAGGAGGAACGAACAAGGATGCTTATAGCATCTGTGCATTATTTGTGATAATGAAAAAATGGAAAAAAAAACTATATGTGCATCACTAAGAGAATGGTTGAATGATGGCCTAACCATACTACCAAGTCATAGGCAACAGTAAAAAAGACTTAGATAAATCTTTATGTATTGGCATAGAAAGACCTCCAAGACATACTGTTAATTGAAAAATCCAACTGTGAAGGACAGTAGTTTCACTTACAATAAAGAAGGAAAAAAATACATAAACCCAAACCATTTCTTTAGGTATCTAGAAGATGAATACATAGGAAAAAAAAACCTGGATGGTTACTAGGACCCACATCAAACAGGTAAGTGGTTCTTTTAAGGGACGGGCCTGAGACTGGGTCATGTGGTAAAGGAGGACTTTGACTTTTATCTGTAGAGTCTGAATTTTCAAACTCCAAAACGTATTTATGTATTATTGGTGTACTTAAAAAAATTAAGTTAGAAAGAACTCCTTGGTACCTCAGACGTGCCGCGGGAACTCCTTTAGCAGTGCCAGCAGCCACCACACTGGCCACCACGCCACTCCGAGTGCAGTGGTCCAGATCTGGACCAGCCAGGCAGCTAGGGGGTCACCCTCGGATCATATCTAACATGTCACCAGTGGCACTTTCACCATCTCATCTTTTAAGTTCTTAAACAAATGTCCCACCTTCTCCTAAATTAACCAGACTGATGTGCTCGTCACCTTGCCACAGACTTCAAACTTTTCCTGTTTATTTTTCTCCTTCTCTTGGTGGTTATGGTCAGTTACCTAAAAACAATCCCCTTTCTCTCCCTTGTAATTTTTGTTCTTAGTCCTATTTCTGTACACTGTACATGGTTTCTTATTAGCATTTTCAGCATTCTCACTGCTTTGCAGCTCAGGGTTAACACTGCCCTTAAAACATCTAAAATCCAAGATCTAGAGACAAGTAGACCAACAACCTGTCCAGCCCAGGTGGAGATGACTGCACGCACCTACTGTTCTCATTTGTTAGGGGTGGACAGAGAGGATGCACTTTTTGCTCTGGAACAAAGCTGCATCTCTATCTGTGAGCATTTCTGAGTCAAAGAACTTTAGCATAGTCCTCATTTTGCCTGAATTCCAAAGAGGAAGGGCATTTTGTCCCTTTGCAGAAGTCTGGAAATCTGGAGGGGCACTACTCTAGGATACACCTTTTTGCTTTGTTGTTGTTTTGCGTTTACTTTGGGAGTAGAGAGAGTTGTACTCTTGGCAAGTACAGGCTAGCGAGGTGCAGACAAAATAAGCATCTTTGTTTTTCCTTCAGGAGAGAGGATGGTGAGGACACAATGTGGCTCCAGCACTTTTCAGGAGAAGAAACTGGTTCTGTCCTGGCTCCATGTACATAAAGCATTTGGTTTCTAGTTAATATGAAGAGAGAAACCTTCTGGAGCCAGGAAGACATAGATCAAAAAGAAAGTCTCATCTCAAGTGCTGTCTTCATTACAAAAAACAAGTCAAATGTAAGCAAGAGTGGAACCATTCAATGGCAGGCCTGGGGTGGAGCTCAGAGTTTCACCCCCAAAACTCTCAGAAAGAAGCCACTGCTGAGTGAATCCCTAGATTCAGTCTGGTGGCAGGGAAACTGATGACTCAATCAAACCAAACCAAGCAACTTCAATCCTTCTTCCAGCCACCAACCATACTGAAATAAGAGAAAGGAAAGCATATAGTATAGAGGCGATCTGAGTTCTAGAGAATATGGTTTCCAAGAAATTCTTCTTACTTAGTCCGCTAGGACTTGGCCAGCCCACCATACACCTTTGTACTTCAAACCTCTTCAAAGTACATTAAAAAAGGATTTTTTTTTTTGCCTCTCCTGGTCTGAAACTTAGGCTTTAGAAACAAACAAAACAAACAACTTTTTAAGGTGAATTTTCAACCAAAGTACAGAAAATAATACCAAAAAAACTTCCATATACCTATCACTTGGCTTCAGTAATTCTCAACACATGGACAATTCTAAACCATCTATAACTACCCACCCAACTTCCCATCCTAACCTCACATGATTATTTTGAAGCAAATCTCAGATATTATGTCATTTCATCCATAAATATTTTAGTATGGATCTCTAAATGATAAGGACTCTTTAAAAAAAATAACAATTACAAGCATCAAAACTAAAAAATTTGTCAGTAGTTTCTGAATATTACCAAATATCAAAGTTACTGTTCAAATTGACCATCTATAAATATCTTTTACAGTTGGTTTGTTCAAATTATTATCTAAATAAGGACCACATAGTGTATTTGGTGGTTTTTTTTTTTAAGCCTTTTTAATCTAAAAGTTTTTCCTTCTTCCTTTTTTCCCCCCTTGTTGAAGGAAACAGGTTGTTTGTCTAGTAGAATTTCCCACAGTCTGAATTTTGCTGTTTGCATCATCATGGTGTGATTTAACATGCTCCTCTGTCCCTTGGTGTCTCCTGTAAATACCAAAGATTAGAGCTAGAGGTTGTGATGTTAGTAGCCAATGATGACAATTGCCTAGATCTAATATTTCATTAGGAGTTTCCAAAAACTGTTCCATCATTCTGTACAGTTTTTTAGCTGGAAATATTCTCTAAAGTTACCTTGAGGTCATTTTTACAGAAAAGGTAATTTTTAACCAGAAGTTACCTTGTGGTTCTTTTCTTTTGCCAGTTTTCAGAATAATAAATTGTCACATCTTCTAAAGATAATCAGTGAAGTTTTCTGGTAGTTCGTTTGCCTTTTTAAGTACTACTATGAATACATGGATTTTAATATATTTGATGTGTTTCAACCATTGCAGTTGTTACTGTTATTAACACTTATACTGTCCCCTCTTTGGTGGAAGTCTTTACAATAGAATCCTGAGTCTGTTGATGTGACCTTCAGTATCTTTGATAGCTTCCAAGTTTTCTGGTATAAAAAGATGTTGTAGGCTCATCTTATATATTTTCTGCCCCAGATCTGGAATCAGCCACTTCTCCAAAAAGCCCTGGTTTCTTTTAATGGGAAATAGTATATAGTGACCACAATCTGGACCTAGAAGTGCCTACTGCTACTAAATTGATTATTATTTCAAGACTTTTTTTTTTACTGAAGAGATAAAATACAGAATTTTAATTTATTTGATTTTGTATTTGTATTTCTTTTTCTCTAATACTGAAAATCTTGGTTTCTAACATTTGCATTATCCTATTACAAACATTTATCAGTTTCAGAATAATACTACAAATATTAACAATATGATTTACAAAAACAGTTTTTAAAATCTTTGTGGTACGTCTATTAGGGACATACAGTCAAATTACTATGTTTAAAATCTATGTGTATTGTTATGACATCAGTTGAAAATGCTGTGAATTGTTTCATTTTGCTTTTAATTAGAATCCTCTTTTTTTGGGGGGGGTATTTAGGTTTATTTATTTTTTAACAGAGGTACTGGGGACTGAACCCAGGAAGTCATGCAAGCTAAGCATGCACTTTACCACTGAGCTATACCCTCCCTCCTCATTTTGCTTTTAGTTTTTAGGAAATGTGGCAGGACAACTTTAAGGCAATTCCTGTGATTCCCCATCCCTGTAGTGCTCACATCTTGTATTCTCTCCCCGTGAGTGTGGGCAAGACCTGCAACTTGCTTTTTGCCAACAGACTATGACAAAAAGGAAGTGATTTTACAGATTTAATTAAGATCCCAAATCATTTTATTTTTTATTTTTATTTTAGTCATAGTGAAATTCATATAAAATAAAATTTACCATCTTTTTTTTATTTTAACCATCTTTAAGTGTACAGTTCAGTACTGTTAAGTACATTCATATAGTGCAACCAATCTCCAGAACTCTTTTCTTGCAGAACTGAAACTTTGTACCCCCTAAACAACTCCCTATTCTCCCCTCCCTCCAGCCCCTAGCAACTACATTCAACTTTTTATCTCTATGAATTTGACTACTCCAGGAACCGCATATAAGTGGAATCATAAAGTATTTGTCTTTTTGTGACTGGCTTATTTCACTTAGCATAATGTCCTCAAGGTTCATCCATGTTGTAGCATATGTCAGCATTCTCTTCCTTTTTAAGGTTCAGTAATTTTCCGGTGTGTGTGTGTGTGTGTGTGTGTGTGTGTGTGTACCACATTTTGTCTACCCATTCATCTGTTGATGTGCACCTGATTTGCTTCCACATTTTGGCTATTGTGAATAATGCTGCTATGAACATAGATGTATAAATATCTCTTCAAGACCCTGCTTTTTCAATTCTTTTGGATATATACCCAGAAGTGGAAGTGTTCAATCATATGGTAATTTTATGTTTAATTTTTGAAAAACCACTATACTATTTTCCACAGTGGCTGCACCATTTTACATTCCCAACAGCAATGCACAAATGTTCCAATTTCTCCACATCCTTGCCAACACTTATTATTCTCTAGTGTGTGGTGGTTTTTTTTTTAAATAGTAGTCATCCTAATGCGTATGAGGCCCAATTAAATGATTTTGAGTTAATTATAAGGGAGATTATCTTTGGTGGAATTGACTGAATCAGGTGAAAACCCTTTTAAAAAGGACGACTCAACACACATACACCAGACTCTTTTTGCTTTGCTGGCTCTGAAGAAGCAAGCTTCCTTGAATCCTACAGCCACAAGGTAAGGAACTCTGCCAACAACCCAAGGGAATGTGGAAGAAATCCCTCCCCAGTAGAGCCTCCAAATAAGAATGCAGCCCACAGTCACTTTGATACCAGACTTGTGAGACTCTAAGCGGATGACCCAGCAAAGCTGTGCCAAGACCACTGACCCAAAGAAACTATAATAATAAATGTCTTGTTTTACGCTGCTAATTTTATGATCATGTTTTATAGCACAGAAAACTGACACAGAAAAAAGTTCATTTTGATTTTTGTTTTATAATTATATAAAATTTACATAGTTCCAAATTCATAAATCTAAAAACAAAATATATTCCAGAGAAGCTGGCTTCCTGTCCTCTCCATTCTGTTGCCTCCTCCTCCCGTAGATCAGCATTTTAAAAATATTATGGTTTATCCTTCCATTTAAAAATATAAAGAAAACACATGTTTTCTTATATAAATAACATACTGTACATACTTTTCTCACATTGCTTTTTTTTCTTTTTTAAGATTGCAATGGCCATGGTTTTATTTTGGTCACAACCCTAGCACATATTTGATTCTATACCCCTGAATATTCAACAACTTTTTAGGCTCTATGAAAAAGAACTTGTTTTGACTCATTCGCCAGCCATTTTAAGTAACAACTCTGAGGACACTGCACAGACACTCTGGATGAGGTAGTTCCACTGGTTATCCTCATCAGTGTTATCCTTAGTACCACCAGATCTTTTATTGCACAGTTAGAATGATGAGTATTCATATTCCCAAACATAAATGCTTAATGTATATTAAAATACATGAAATAGAATGGTTGGATTTATACATTTTAAGAGACATCTTGCTAACTTAGAGTGTTACATGACCAAGACCATAAATTTATAAACCATGCTGTATGAATTACAAGAAAGACTATCTGTACTTTATCCTGCAGTGAACCGATTGCATTAGTAATACCAATTAATACCCTCTCTGAATTCATGCATTTTACCTGTAACTTTGTAGTCCCTTCCCTCTCTGACCATGGGACTTTGGCCAATGGGACAGTAGCAAACACAAGCAGAAGCCTGACAAACATGTACACATTTCCATGTCCTCCCATGGACTCACTGCTGCTGTGAAAAGATGCACTAGTTATTACCAATATGTTATATTACAAATATGTTTAAAAAAAAGTGCTTCAGTTAGTAGCCATTTGTGAATGTCTTTTCATATTTTTGCTCATATGTCTGGGATTCCTAGAAGCAGGATTACTGTATCAAAGGGTAAACAGATATGCATTTTGCTAGATAGTGATACATTCTCTTCCACAGAGAGCACCATTTTGTATCCCACCATGAATGGATGAAAGTGCCTGTTTCTCCACAGGTTGGCAACATGGTATGTAATCAAACTTGGATTTCTGTCAATCTGACAAGTAAGTAATACCTCAGGATAGTTCAACTTGAATTTTTCTTATTATGAGTGAGACATCTCTCTTTTCATGTGTTTATGGGCCATTTGCTTGAAACATCAACTTATAACCCAGAGAGCTTTTTAGTTGGCCTCATCTCTGGCAATTCAAAAAAAGATAAGTTAATAAAACACTGACTTCTTTTAGCTCTGTCCCTGGTCACCATAGTGTAAGGTGAAAGCATCACTCAGCACTAATCAGTTTTCTTCTACCAGTTCATGGGGACAAAGCGTCGCGCCAAAATCAGTTTTCTTCTACCAGCTCATGAGGACAAAGTGTCGTGCCAAATGTATTATGTGTTCAAGGCAAAACCAGAGCTTTGATACACTGTAGAGCACAGGGAACTATATTTAATATCTTGTAGCAACTTATGGAGAAAAAGAATAAGAAAGTGAATATATGTATGTTCATGTATGACTGAAGCATTATGCTGTACACCAGAAATTGACACAACATTGTAAACTGACTATACTTCAGTAAAAAAAATACATATATACTAAAAACAAAAACAAAAACACAGAGCCTCTAGTGAAGAGTCTCCAGGCAATAGTACTTCTCTCTGCTTTATTTTCTGATGCATTCTCCTTCGCTTTTGCTGTGCAACCTTAAACAAGTTACTCTACTTCTCTGCATCTGTTTCCTTATGTATCAAAACATGATACTGTCTACCTTGCAGAGTAGTTTTTAGAATCAAATGAAAGAATTAAAATATGTAAACATTGCCTCGTGTGATGAAAGTACTGTACAAATTATGTAACTGTTACTCATTTGAAAGATTCTACCACTGGAAAACACAGTCACTTGTTTAGAAGAAAAACAATAAAGGCAGAGGGTGCAGTGGGAAGTAGGGCACAGAGTCCATCCACTGTGGCAGAGCAGACAGCTTCCTCAGGGAGCCAGCATTCTAATTTTCAGCTCAGGAAATGAACCCCCCTCTTCTTTAGTTTATATCAAGAAACACAGCTACAGTATTTATGGGAATTCTCAGAGAACAGCCAGGTGGGTCAGACTGAGAAGGGCCTGGGACAAAAAGCATGAAGGGGAAGAGGTAGGTCGTTTGCAGGAAGCCAGACCAGAGCACAGCAGAACTGGCTGGAAGCTGGATTAAAAGAAAACAGCATGTCTTAAGTGGTCTCTGGGCCCGGAGGTCTGAGCTTCTGTATCACCAACCTCATACCCAGCACTTACAGCCTCTCTACTTAAAGCCAGTGGCTGTCCCAATTTGACTAGGGCAACTTCAGAGATGGTGGGTCTACAGCCTCCTGAGGCCTATCCATTTTAGGAAATGTTTCCACATCTCAAAGAGAAGCCAACAGCTTTCTAATTCTCTCCACTGGATAACAAAGAAAAGGTCAAATCCCTCTTCCATATGGCAAGACCTCAAATATTTTTAAAACACCTATGTGGATCACAGTTCACCACTCCCCACACCTCATCCCAAAGTCTTTTTCTTCTTCGAACTAAAATGTTTCAAGTTTCCTCACTTTTAAAACCAGTCTTCACAGACAACACTTTAGAGAGCTTCTGTCAGCCTGAAAGCCACTCTTCTCCAGATACACTTTGAGTTGTCAATGTCCACTGTAGAATGTGGCACTCAGGGGGGACCTCAGGGTGGGAGATGGAACATGAAACAGGCGCTCAGTTCTGAGAACACATGTAAAGACCAGACCTCCAGCTGTCTGTGTGTCTGCCCATCAGGTACAGGAAGGGGTTGGGGATAACCAATTTTAAGTGGTCTGGTTATTGGAAAAGGGTGGAATAAATTATGAGTGACAATGTTTTGGTGCTTAAGCCAGACCCCTTGCCAGGACATTTCTTCCTGCTTGGAGAGATGGAACAGGGACTAAGTCATGAGGGTAAGCTTGAAGTGCATTTAGCTGGGTTTCCTGAAAGCAACAGAGTCCGCCTAGCCTGTAGGGCCCCAGTGTCAAAGAACTCCTTTAACATTAGAATAAAGTCAGCCTTGAAGTTTTCAAAAACTGGAAGACTACTGTGGCTCATTTTGTAGACTTCAGAGGCTACAAAGTGCCTCCTCAGTGCCTGGGCTGCCAACTGGCCATGATATGACTACAAGTGAGAGAATGCAGTGGCAGTGATGGCCAGGGGCCACCCAGCCTTGCAGGATCATCTTCATGGAAGACAGCTGGGCATATGTACCAAACTGAAAAAATGTGCAGACCTTGTGACCCAGAATTCCCACTTTAGAGATTTATTGTGAGATAACTGAACACGGTCTACAAGGCGTACATATACAGAAGTTCCTTAGGGTACTGTTTAAAGTGAGAAAAACTGAAAACTATCTGAAAGGTCATCAAGAAGGGTCTGTTTATACTGTAGGTGTCTGTTATCTTACTATTTGTGATACTGTGGTATAATAAGAAATAACATATTTTGATTTCTGTCCCTGGTTCTTTAACGTCAGAGCTCTTAAAACTTTTGTCATTTCTTAAGTGATAAAGGTGCTAGAAGCATCTTTCATTCTTGGTCTTTGACCCCAGTTCTTGACACAGAACTCCTAAATCCCTTGGAATTTCCTGGAAGCATCTTTTGTTCTAATAAGGTGACTCTTGGTGAGCTCCTGGATAGCTTCAGGATGGGGGCTGGTCTGAAAGGACAAAGCCATGAATAGAAGCTTGGAATGTTCAGCCTCACCTCCCATTCTCTAGGGAGGGGAGAGGCTTGAGTTAATAACAGATCATGTCTATGTGACAAAGCCTTGATAAATATCCCTAAAGTATGATATTCAGAGACTGTCTGGGCTGGTGGAGGTGCTGGGTGTGTGGCACATGTGGAGAAGGCATAGAAGTTCTATGCCCCTTCCCACACACCATGTCCTATGCATTTCTTTCATCTCATTGTTCCTGAGTAGCATCCTTCTTTTCTTTCTTTCTTTTTATTGAGCTATAATTAACATATAACATTATATTAGTTTCAGGTGTACAACATAATGATTAAATATTTGTATGTATGACAAAATGATCACCACACTAAATCCAGTTAACATACATAGTAACAAAATTTGTTTTCTTATGATGAGAAATTTTAAGATCTACTCTCTTAGCAACTTTCAAATATACACTGCAGTATTATTAACTACAGTTACCATGTTGTACTTTATATCCCCCTGACTTATTTATTTCATGACTGGAAGTTTGTACCTTTTGACCCCTTTCACCCATTTCACCCACTCTCCATCCCCTGCCTCTGGCAACTACCAATCTGCTCTTTGTATCTATGAGTGTTTTTTGGGGGGTAGGGGGTTGATTCTATATATAAGTGAGATCATACATTTGTCTTTCTCGGTCTGAATTATTACTTCACTTAGCATAATATCCTCAAGGTCCATCCATGTTACTGAAAATGGCAAGATTTCCTCATTTTTATGGTTAAATAATATTCCATTGTATATACACATCATATTTTCTTCATCCATTCATCCACTAATGGACACTTATGTTGCTTCCATGTCTTGTTTATCATAAATAATGCTGCAAATGAGTTGTATTCTGTTATAATAAACCAGTATTCTGAGTTCTGTGAGCTGTTCTAACAAATTATTGAACCATAGGAGGGGCTCATAGGAACCCCAATTTACAGACAGTTGGTCAGAAGGACAACCTGAGAACTTGTGACTGGTGTCTGAAGTGAGAACAGTCTTATGGGGCTGAGCCTTTACTTGTGGGACCTGATGCTAACTCCAGGTAAATAGTGTCGGAATTGGGAGATGCTTCTATTTACTAGATGGGATGTTGCCCAATTCACGAATCATTGAATAAAGCCAGTTAGATCTTAAAAAAATAACGGTCAGAACTGAGCTGAATTGTACGACACCTAGTTGCTGTTTGCAGAAAACTGGAGAACTGCTTGGTGTGGAAAATCCACACATCTGATCACATAAGCAAGCAGAGAAGTAGAGCAAAGCAGTGCATTTTCCTTTCACTATCATTCAGCAAGACACTGTACAACCACCACAAACACCACTACTGATCTCTGTTCACTCAGCTAGAAAGACTATGCATAATGCTCATGAAGAAAGCATGCCAACACATACAGTATTGTCAGTAAAACTGTCTAATTATTTTCTGTGTAGAGGCGTCACTAGACGGATGGTAGCCAAATGTTAGAGGAGCTGTCTCAAGGGCTGGGATTTGGATAATGTTTACTTTTCACTTTCAATTATATAATTATTTAAATCACAAAGTAATACAGGTTTTTTAATAAGAAATTCAAACAACAGACAAGTGTATAAACTGAAAAATGAAACTCTCTTTTCCCAACAGTCTGATTTCTCAGATATAACCACTGTTAATGTTTGACTTGCATTATTCAAGATCTCCCTCGAAAGATGTATGGTCAAATTCATATCTTTTTCTCTTTTTTTTTAAATGCCAACCCACTCCACCCATTGTTCTGTGACTTGCTTTTTTCACGTTTTCTACATTGCTTGGATTTTTTAAAAAAACACTTTTTAAACTGGAAAAACAATAAAGTTGTTTTTGTTTAGGGGAATAAAAGACAGAACACAATGCGTGTGTGACCTGAGTGGCCCTGTGAAGAGACGCACAGGACAAAGGCTTCCTGTGCTTGAGCCACAAGGATGGCCAGTATGAGTGGGAACCTAGGCATGCTCAGTCAGCCCAGGAAGTTGGTAAGTGTCCTGTTCTCCCTAAATCTTAAAACCCAAAGAAGGACTGTTAGAGCTAGGCCCAGGGCTCAGGAAAGTACGGACACTGGGCTGCAGCCTGTCCCAGAGATGCCTGCCCTGTGCCCATGCAGTGCCTCCGGTTGCAGCTTCCATTGGGCCAAGCAGGACAAGGTGAGGAAGGCCACCCCACTGCTGTTTTGGAGGCCCCATGCCAGTACGCCAGCAAAACAACCACCTATCACCTGGGCTTGCTGCAACCCCTCTTGAAAAGCACCCAATTTCCTCTCTTTTCCTCCTCTGGCTCTAGTTTCAACTGTCATATTCCTGGAGAAGGACTGTGTGATGGGTCAGAAGTGCTGGAACCTCACCAGAGCTCTGCAGGGAGAAGCAGGCCAGTTGTCTGGCCCCTGAGTCCTGGAGAGACACCAAACAAAAAGCCTGTCACCCGTCTGCTCTGAAAAGCAAGAAGACAGGCCTGGCTATGGAGACCCAGTGCCAGAAGGGCAAGAGCAGAGCTGAGTCTGGCTTAAGAGTGTCATTTATTTGTCAATGAGAGAGCTATGATGCAACTGAGCAAGAAAGCAGGACCCCTGCACTGGCCCGTCACTGCATGGCATTCAAAGCTGCTGCAGTAACTGCAGCAGGGAGCACATCCTGAGGTGGTGACCTGTCCCATGGCACTAGCCTGGGGCTGCTTCTTGGGGCTCACTGTCCTGTCCTCTGAGAAATTCTTTGAAAAGTTCAGTCATAATTATCCTTTAGGTTTTTCTTTTCTGATAATAAAATCCATGCTCCGTGCAGAAAATTCTAAAATGGCAGGACGGTACCAAAAGGAAAATGTCAATGAGTCACAGCCCCCTCACCCTAAGATGGCCTCTGTGAGTATCTTCATGTGTCTCCTCCAGGCATCTATGCGGACATGTACACACTGTTAACAGCATTAGGACCCAACTCTATATAGAACTGTAATACGCTGCTTCTTTTTTGTTTAAAGCCTGCTTCCTTTTTTCTGCAATATGCTTCTTAAATGACAACATAACATTAATTGCTTCCATGTATTATGCCAAGTTCTGTACTAGGGACATTGACTACATTATGAAGTAGATATCTTGATCACCTCATTTCATAGATGCAGTAACTAAGCTTTGGATATGTTCAGTTTTGATGCCAGGTGCCATAAGTGCCACAGGTCCCACGTGTTCAAATTGGCAACTTGCCTCTTGGGTTCCTGCCCCTAACCATGCTGTTCTCCAGCCCTTTTCACTGAACATTCCCTCATGAGCCATTTCGAGTTACCAAAGGGTAACTTACAGAGGTGCTGGGTCTACTCCTGACTCTCCAGCTGCTCTGCTCTACTTGCCAAAGGCCTTCCCTGCCCCCTGCAGGGAGCATCCCTGAAATGCAGGTCCTAGAGACGAAGGTGCCACATTCCGCTGAAAGACCCAACCAATTAAGACTCCACAGGCGCCCAGAGAAGAGAGAATAGTCTGAGGGTGAATACCCTAGCTTAATGCCTGTATCAAATAACCCCTCTCTGTGAAGAAGCTCAAAGCATTTCATGTAGTTCTCCAAGGAAGATACAGACCCACGGAAGAGGAAGGAATTTGCCTCACACCATGCAGCAGCTCAGCAGGAGACGCATTCACCCTTCCGGGGCAAACCTCAAGGTAGTGGGATCCCACTGTCCTGGGCCAGGGCACAGGCCCCAGCTAAGGTGATTCATTTCACAGGGCTTCTGGCTCTATCACAGAGACTTAAAGATGGCCACCTCTCCACTTGGGTAGAAATGGAAAACATCCTTGAAGTCAGAGGTCAGCCGACCTGTTCAGTGAAAGGTGAGATATCAAGTATTTTAGGCTTTGAGAGCCCTACAGTCTGTCACAACTACTCAGCTCTGCTCCCACATTACAAGAGAAGCCATAAGATAATATGTAACGGGCATGTCTGTGTTCCAATAAAATTTTATTTACAAAAACAGGTGTCCATCAGGATTTGACCCACAGGCTGTACTTTGCCCTTTGCCAACTTCCATTCTTAGGACTTAAGTTTTCCCTAAAAACACCTAAATTTAAATATTGGATAGATTATAATTTACATGCAAACCACTTAAATTTTAGACCATAAGGTCATTTCTGAGGGGTTGACCTGTTTTATTTCAGTAGAGTAGAAACACAATCTTTCAACCATTAATCTAAAATCTTGGGAAAGTGCAGACAAATCAGGGGTTGTTTTGCCTTATAGTTGGTCAGTATTACTAACAGATGAAAGGGAAAATATTTTACAGATCCATAGCAACCAGAAAAGAGGATAAATCAGGCTGAGAGAAAGAAAATGTCAGGCAAATCAAAAAGAATATGAGGAAGAAAAATGATATTAATATAACCAGACAGCTCCATTTGGCTTCAGTTAGCTGACTGGGGAAATGCAACCAGGAAAGGAGAGAACTAGACAGCTCTAATTGGTAATGATGGAGCATCTTCTTTCAGAAAACTTTACTTGAGGCAAAGCTATTAAGATCACATATACTTGGGACATCTAGAGAGAACTGATCCAGGTAAGTCATTGATGAGAAACTGAACTGTAGCCTAGCAACATCTCACTACTGGGGGATGCTCTCACACCTCAATCTTCCTGGCTTCCTTCACTCACCTGTAGAGCAGGGATGAGGCAGCGAGGATCAAACTACATCCTAGACCTGGAAAGAGAGCCCTCAGGTGTGCTGTTGGGCACAGGTGTGCAGAGGCTGCTGACACCCCTGGGAGAGAAGAGGAGTCCCCTCTCTAGGCTGGAGAGCCTTAGCAGAGGCAAGCTGAGGGCAGGGTAACACTGCAGTAAGGTCCCAAGTATAAGAATGGCAGGGCTGAAAAGAATCCCTGCTCAAAGTACTGCAGTGGCCCCAGCACCTTCTGGGGAAGAACCTCTAATAATGCAGGCAGGAGATCTCAAAATACCTCAAAGCCAAGCACATCTTAATTTTAAAAATTTTTGAAAAAAAAAAAGTTTTTTCACTCCCCAAACTGGTTGTTTCCCCTTCATCCTTAAAATGCTTTTGTAGCTCTCCACTGCCCTTAGAATCAAATCCAGACTCTTCACCACGTCTTTGAGTCCAAGTGCAAGTGCAAGGCCCAGCATTTTCCTGTGCCTGCTGAGCCTCCTGCTTTTCCTGAGTCCTTTCCTCTCCCCACCCTCTCCAGTCCCTCATGTTCCTCAAGCTCTTTCTCTCCTCAGTGGCCTACACATGTTGTTCCCGCTGCCAAAAAAAAAAAAAAAAAAAAAAAATCTTCTCCTCACTCCTTGCCTTTGGGCCTGTCCTGGCCCAACTCTCCAGTCTAAAATGAGTCCATCACCTTCTTTTGGAGCACCCCGAGCTGTCCCTTTCTACTATCTTATGGAATCAAATATTTATTCGCCTGCATTTTCAGTGTCTCTCTCCACTGCCTAAGGGCAGGGATCCTATCTGTTTGTTCCACACGGCTTACCCAGCATCTGACAGTGTCCTTGGCATGTAGCAAGCACTTAAATAAAAAAACACAACCAACGAAAAAAGCACTCTCTCCCCCAAAGGCCTCTCTTCATTTAAAATGGATCCTCGGAGGCCCAGAGGCGATAGCAGGGAAAGCAGTGCTGGTCAGGGCGTCCCTGGAGACCAGCCCCTGCCACTCAGCAGCTGCAGGAAATTCTCCAAGGCCCACCACCTCTCCAAGCGCCTTTCCTCACCTGAAAAGTGGCAATATGAGTATCTTCCTCACCGAGCTACCTACTGCAGAGGTCAAATAATGGAATGGAAGTGCCTAGGATGACTAGGTGCTCAATAGCTACTGTTTTATTTACTTACTTTCAACTATAAAAAAGCAGGTTAGGAAAAAAAAAAAAGACCTCAGCAGGAAAAGACTGAATTGCATGTGTAACATTAACTTTAGGAAAGGTAGGAGGAGGCAAAACTCAAGAAAACTCCACAATTCATTGGGATTCTTTAATAAAACTTGACCTGCTGTCACTATCTGGCAAAGTCTGACTTCAGGCAGCAGGCTGTGTCCCTCACCAATTCCAGCTTCAGAGACAGGAAGCATGATGGATGGGTTCCTGTGCTAAATCTAAACTGCATGAGAACTGCAGAAGAGCTTGCCCGTTTTCCTAACCCCAAATGCACCCCATTTAACATGTATTAACAATCTCCCTCAGGCCAAGCAACCTAAGAAAGGAGACCAGTTCTCAAGGACTCAGAAGGGTACTTTTGTTGCTATAAAAATAAATTTATATAACAATCATTCTGTTGTTTGTTGAAAACAATTATAACATTTATGAATGATCACAACAGTATTATTATAACAATATAATCATTCATGTGCAATGCCTGTTAACATGTAAAATGTTCATTTCCCTCAATCCAGCAATCCAAATTCTAGGAATTTATCCCACAGATATACTTAGGCAAGAGTGCACAGACATACATATACAAGGATGTTGACTGCAAGTTTGTGGCAAGGAAAAATTGGAAATTACCCAAATGTCCAACAACAGGAGACTGGTTAAATACAGTATATCTAAATAATAATTTTAAAAATATACAATTAGAAAGAACATACCAACATGGAAAGATGTCCAAAAGATATTAAGTAAAAAAAAGCAAGTTGAAAAACAGTATGAAAAACATGGTGCATTTTTATAAAGCAATGATAGTTCTATACAGATATATGCATTGAAAATAAAATTGGAAAATAGGAATGCCAACGTTCCTGTCAATAGGAGAATGAATTACAAAGGATTTTCAATTTGTGTCATATAGTTAGCCTGGTCCACATTGCAGAATTCAATCAGCCTCCAGCTCTGACGGCTCAGGATGCTAAGACGGTGCCACCAGTCTCCCTGCTTGGACCCGAATCACAAATTAAGCCGACTCAGCACATGCCATGAGGTTGCTATTAAATGGCAGCAAGGGAAGGCACTTGAATTTCCAGTGTCAGTTACAAGGTTTGGGGGTGGCCACGTTTCTCCCAAAACTCAAGTGAAATTGCCTTGGAACTTGTGGTTAAGGCCTACCAACAGCAGAACTGACAGCAGACAGCCTCTCCAGCAGAATTCTAAAGCGCAGCTGAGAAATCAAGCCCTGCGGAGTTAGGGAATGGTTTCTTTCTAATGAAACCCAGAGGGTGGGGGTGTGGGGGCAGGAGAGCAGTCACTGGCAATCTGAAAAGAAAGAATGAGTCAATCATAAAATTAAAAGAGAACAGGGAAGTAAGAGAAACTGGCTCCAAAGCAGGAAGGAAAGTAGCTGAAGTGTCTACTGGTGAAGTTACTAATGTATTTACTGCAGAATTTCCCAATGATTCATGACAGCAGCTGAATTTGGTTTAAATCTCTGTAGCAGGTGAAATGACAACAGCCACCTTGTCATATTCTCTTTCCACTTGACACTTCTGTACTGGCCCAGCATCCTGATCAGTCCTCTGAGACCAGGTAAGGCTGGGGCTTCCTGGGTGGGGGTGTAGATACCATTTTGCTCACCTGGTGGCCATTCCCTTTCTTAATAACAGAATCCCGATTTTCTCCCTCTGCCTTTCCTTGGCCATAACTTTCAGGGAACCAGGGCCCATCCCCAGCCCTGGGAAGTGGATATTGATCAGTAAACTAAAATGTCTCACATTCGTGACATTTTAACTCTACCAATGAGATGCAAGAGATCAATGAGGGCAGTTCTGTGGAGGGTTTGGTCTTTAACAGAGACACAGGACAGAAGTGTCTCTCTGACTGCTTGTAGACTCTGTCAAGTGTGATCCCAGGATGCTACAGATCGTGGCAGCCATCTTTGGAATATGAAGGAATCAGTTAAAAAAGACAATCCATAGTGCTGAGGAAAGCAGAGCTCAGGTCTTTATAAACATCGCTGAACAGATGACAACCAACCCTGCAACTGTTCCACCTCCAGTTGACTTGCTGTGTAAGATAAGTAAGTACCCTCATTGTTAGGCCATTTTAGTCAGGTTGTTCAATTACTTGTAATCAAAATCATCCCAACAGATACAAGAAAAAACAAAAGTGCCTGCTGCATCTATGCATTCTCTAATGATTTGATTTCTAAGCATAACTGCACACCACAGTCACTGAGGTAGTACGTGCCCCTACAGCCCTGTGAGAACAACTGATTTTTCCTACCCAGAGCTATACCTCTAAGGTTTCTGCCAGTGCTTACCCTCTGCTTTAGAGGACTTCTCTCCCACTCCATGTAATCAGAAGTAAGGAAGGGGGAGGACTTTAAATATAAATCCTGGTGCTCCATCTGGATCACTAACAACAACCAGGTGGTCCTATGACCTAGGCAGAACTACTCTGAGTCCTTCCTCAGGACTGATAGAAGAATGTTGGAAGAAAATAGCCTTCTGCCTGCTGGGACTACAAACTGGGAGAACTGGAAACTGGCTGGTGGTGCTCAGCTTTCCTGGAACGTGGGCCGAGTCAGTCTGCAGTGTAAGACCAACACACAAGTCAGAGCCCTGAGGATACTGTTTGAACACATAGATCAAGCCATGCCTGAAACCCTGGACATCTCAGTAACCTGAGCCAATAAAGTCTGTTACTGTTTCGGGTAGTTTGTGTTGGGTGTCTGTCATTTGCTTATGGTTAGAAGCATTCCAACTAAAATAAACACTAACCTGCTCCACCACCACATCTTGACTCCTTCACCTTCTCTGGATACTCTTCTTTCCCAGGCCTCTCACATTTCCATTTCCTTTTCTGTATAGTTCGGCTTCCCACCTCTGACACCAAAAGGTGTCTGTCCTCCAGCAGGTCAGGGCTAAGCTACAGAACCCATCCAAGTCATTCTTCCAAGCAAGCACACAGCTCCACAGCCGGACACGGACATCACCTCTCCTCATCCCACCCCTCGGCATCTTATCGTCTCTTTCCCTTGCCTCCCACTGCTCTGATGCTGTTTCTAAGTCTGAACGGTAAAGCTGTGGATGCTGTTTAACCTGGAAAAGCAGGTCTAAGCATTCCACTTGCTTGATACTACTCAGCATGTTCTCACATGTAAGTGGGCAGGGTGCTCCATGTAAGACACTGAGTTTAAGGTGGACAGCCCAGGTGAAGCAAGACCGTCACACAGAACTACACTATCTATGTACACATCAAACATAACATACATGTTCTGTATAACAGCATCTGTGTAACCCTTGTAGAGTGTAACGAGCTGGGGGACAGAGCAATGCCTACATGTCACAGGGGAAGTTCTCTGCAGCATCAGGAGAGTGCGAGAAAACCAGAGAGGTCTAAACCCAGTTTTACAAAACAGTTATAATAAGGGGCAATTATACACACTATAAAAAGATTCTTCACTTTATAAAAAAGGGTGTATTTACAAGGTTTACTTACTAACCTGCATGCACTCTACTGTATACAGAATAGGATTTGGTTTGCATAGGATTTTATGGGCACTGCCAACTATTTGTTAAGGAGTCATAGTTGAACTGAATTTGCTTTTTGGTTGTAAAATGGGATGTACAAAAGAAGGCCATTTTATTTGTATCACTATTACTGATTTTCTGTGTGGAAGAAAGATAATGGCACCAAATGTCATCATATCAGCTGAGGCAGGTTTCTGATACAGGGACAATCAAGGCATTTTCTTCCTAACAGGGTTTTCCTGCAAAATGGGGTCTTCATTATTTCTAAAAAAAAAAAAAAAAAACCGAAAACAAAAAAACAAGGCACCCACCTTCTCTATCCATACAGTTTTTAAAGACTGAATAATAATAACTGTATGTAATACTTACATAGTACTTACTGTGTATCAGGCATTGTTCTAAGTGCTTTGCAGGTATTAACTCATTTCATCATCTCAATAACTTCATGCATAGGTACTATTATTAACCCATCTGTTCATCTAAAAGCAGAGATATGTTGCCCAAGGTCAGGGGGCAGTAACTAGCAGAGCTGAGATTAAAAATGCAGGCAGTCTGGGCCCAGGGGCATGCTCTTAACCATCATACTAGGCTGTCCCCTTGGTCTAGCAGAATGTGCAGGATGGCGAAGAGTACCAAGGAGAGAAGCAGTGGGGGGGCTACCTAGCCTGTTACCAGTGAGTTCAGGTGCATGGAGCTGAGGACCTGTACTACGCAGTGAAACAAGAAAGGAAGAAGAAAGGAGGGAGGGAGGGAGAGAAGAGAGAAGGAGAAAGGAGAGGAGAGGAGAGGGAAAGAGAGAAAAGGAAGGGAAGGAAGAGAAGGGAAGGGCAGGGAAAAGAAAAGAAAAGAGGAAAGGAAAGAGGAAAGGAAAGGAAAAGAAATAAGGGGACTGAAAGAAGGCACAAGGAAAGTTCCTGGAGTCTGTTTCTTGCTTTGGGTGCTGGTTACATGATGTGTTTGCTTTGTGAACTCTCAGCAAGCTGTACTTTTTATACACATATTTTGTGAATAAAAAGGTAAAAGGTGAAAATAGATATTTAAGAGGATTTAAGTGATATCCTCTATTTTCCAAATGTTCCCGAATGCCTGAGCAAGGCATGCTGGAGCTAAGAGGTCATGTGCACAGTGCAATCACCCATGTAGGTGAGTCTCAAATCTCACTGTCCAGCTGGAGACATGTAGCAGCCCCAACATCAGCCGAGCTACAGGCATCATGGTTAAGAGAGTGGCGTTGAGAGCTATAATGCCTGGGTTCAGGTTTTCTTTTGCACCTACTAAGTGTGTGATTTTGATCATGTTCCTTCACCTCCCCATGCTCCCTTGCTTTCTGCAACTGTCAAGCTGGTATAACACAGTGTCTAACTCACAGGGCTTTACTGCATATTATATGAGCACTTACAATCATGCCTGGCATGCAGAACACACCACTAAATGTTAGCTCTTGTCCTCATCATTCAGGCCCATAGCCATGGTCTTTCTTAACATCAGTTGCCATATACTTTTCTTTATCATCTCACCATTACTTAAATAATTTATTATTACCCACTGCCACGTTTCAGAAAGGATTTAAGGTAGATTTGTTTTAGCTGTTACTTAAGCAGTACAATAGTAATACGATAGTAGTACAGTTGAAACTCGGGTATTATACTTTTGGGAGTGGAGTCATCCTGCCGCTGCTGTGAAATGCCTGAAGTGATCTGTGGGCACAAATGACTGCTGTCACATTACAGACACCATTAAAGGGGCCGTGGGAGTGGATGGGACTCTGAAGCAACACCAGTCAATGTATACTCAAGAACCAGCCATGACTTTTTATTTTCAAAATTTTCAATCCCATAGACAAGTTAGAAGGACAGTACCACACATCCTTCACCTAGATTCACTGGTTCTTAACATTTTGCCACATTTGCTTTTTCTTCTCTCTCCCCTCCCCACTTTTTTTGCCAAATCATTCAAAAATTAAGTTGCTGACATCATATCATTTTATTCATAAATACTTCAGCTTTTATCTCCTATGAACAAGGACATTATCCCACATAAACTGTTACCATATCACACCCAAGGAATTTCACAGTTGTTTACTACTGTTTTCTAATATACAGTTTATATTTATAGTTTTTCTAATTGCTCTAAAAATGAGCTTTTTCCCCCCAGTCCAGCATCCAATCAAGGATCATAAGTGCACTTAAACTGTCATGTTTTCTTTGATCTAGGATGGCCTCTGCCCCTTGCCATTTTGTATCTTTCAGAGGATTGACATTTTTGAAGCGTTCAGACAGCTGTCTCATAAAATGTCCCACAATCTGGATTTGTCTGACTACTCAGGATTCAACTCAGGAGAAACATTTTTGGAAAAGTGCTATGTGGTTGATATTCTATGCTTCACAGTGTAACACATAAGGAGGTACACAGTAGTCATTTGTTCCATATTTGTGTTGCCACATTTGATCATTCAGTTAAGGTGATGCCCACTCAAACCTTACCTCTGTAAAGGTATTATTTTTCTCTTTGTAGTAAATAAGTAATCTGTGGAGGGATTCTTTGAGTCCTTGTGAAGATCTTGTTCCCCAACAGGTATTTTTAATCCAGTGGTTTTGGTATCCATTGATAATATGCCTGAATCAGTGATCACATTAGTGTTGCAAAACAGTCATTGTGATGCTTATTGTGTGGGTGAAATTAAATCCTTGCAAATCAGATCTTATTTTTCCCTTGACTTGTATTATTTCAGAAGTTCATCTGCTTGACTCTGACAGTGATTCATAACACCTGTTTTACATTTCTCTGATCTCAATCCACCTGAGCAGGTATATTAAGTGCAAACAAACATAAATGCACTGGCTTAAGCAATGGGCAGGAATTTACCTGTCTATACAAGCAGGAGGTTGCCTAGTCTTTAAAGTCCCCCTTCCTGTAGTAGATCAAATTCCATGTCAAGAAAAGTCTATTTTTCCAAAGATAGTTCTATACCGGAGTCAGCTTCAGGCATCCCAAGAAGGGAGAAAACGGGACACAACAGGTTCAGGCAGTAGACTCCTGGCACAACGTTAAAAGATTGTGCAGGGAGGAGGGTAGAACTCAAGTGATAAGAGTATGTGCTTAGCATGCACGAGGTCCTGGGTTCAATCCCCAGTACCTCCATTAAAAATTAAAAAAAGGTAATAGATAAACCTAACTATCACCCCCACCCCAAAAAATAAAATAAAATAAATTAAATAAAAGATCGTGCAGACCACTCTAGGACAGTACTAAATCACATGGGCCAGCTGCTACAGACAGCCTGCCACCCCTGCCCTTATAAATTATATTTCTTCCTGGTCAACGGTCCTTTAGAGCCCAGACAACATCCCCAGACCAGCTGCATTCGAATCCCCTGAGAAGCTGGTCAAGAAACAGATGCCCCAATTCCACCTCTGGCCAACTGAATCAGAGCCCTGTGGAGGGTTTGGGAATCAGTGTGTTGTGATCCCAGGGGATCTCATGAGCAGCCAGATTTGGGGATCCTTGCTTAGAGAAGACCCACTGTAGCCTCCAAAAGGGGACTACCCCATGGGACACACAATGGTAGGTGGTAGTTAAGGATCAGTTCCATTACACGACGGCCATGCAGCCAACAACTGACCCTCGGGGGTCTAGAATGAGGGCAGAGGGCTTCAACCTAAATGGTCAATTGAACCTCCAGTTTATAGCATACTCAAGGCTGAAAAAAAAAAATCACTGTACTTAGAGAAGCTGCCAGGTGTATTATGGTTCTCTAAATTTAGTCTCTACCAGAAGCATCTAGGAACATCACCCCCAAAGATTCTGAGTCAGAGATCTCCTCTGGGGCTGAGGAATGTGTGCTTGCAATAAGCTCTTCAGATGCTTCTAATGCAGGGGTCCAAGGACCATACTTTGAGGGACCCTGGCCTAGATGCCGGTCTGCTTCCATTTATGGCAGTCAAAGAGCAAGAGTTGGATAAAAGTGTCCTGGCTTTCATTTGAAGGCTACTTACCAAACCAAAGAAACAAAATATGAAGTCACATGGGAAATGTTTCTGAGCAAATAATTAACCACACAGAAACATCCAGATGATATGAAACACTCTGTAAAAGGTACTGAATTTCACTCCAACATTTCATCTTCCTGGAGGACTACAGGCAGGCTGAATCAAGAGCATGAGACCAAGGCTCCCAGCACAAAGCCGCCACTTCAGGTTCCATATTAGCAGTCTCTAGAGAGACACCAGGAGCACAGGACCATCCCTTGGGGGCACTTGAATCGTCAGAACCAAACAATATTTCTGACTGTCAAGGTCCTGCCTTATTCCAGCTTTCACTTCACACTGTGAGGGAGCAAGCTCCTGGCAGTTCTCTCTCTCTCTGCCCTATCCTCTACTGTTAACCCAAGCCCTAGCCAAGATTAACACATGTGCTGTGGTCCCAGAAATGGGGATGGCTAGGCCACAGGCAACAGGGAGCAAGGACCATGCTAATAGTGGGAAAGGGAGCAGACAGAGAAAGAGCTGGTCAGCTCCATGCCAAGCTGGCCTTTGGCTCGCAGGGAATCAGAAGAATGGCTGGCAGACTGCAACCAAGGCTCAGGGTGTCAGGGCCTCCCACTCGCTGCCGGAGGTCACAGTGACATATCCTTCCCTTCCATGGTCCAGGCAGCTTTCCATCCAGGAAATAAGCCAGCCTCATGGTACAAATGGGGTATAGCACTCCCAGGAAAGGTCCCTCCACAGATATCAAAATATACCTGCAGGTTCCCACTCCAAGCAGGTTTATGGCAAAAGAACCACCACACCAGCCAGCCCCCAGGGCTCTTACCTGACTGGAACACATATCGGGCCAAGCCTTGCATTAGCTCTGCTGGCCACGTTGGGGGCGCAGACTCCCCTGTTTCTCTCTTCAGACGAAATGTCAACTCAAAGCCAAAACCACTAGGTCCATCTGTTCCTGTGAATCTGGAACAAATAAAAAGCAAATGTTTTAGTTTAACTACCTTAGAGAAAACACTGTTTTGTGTCTAATTAAAGTTCTCTCCCTTTTTTTGGTAATCTCAGCATCCAAACCCCTTAACTGGAGGAATCTCAGGATATAAGCCTTGAGGGGAGGAAGGACCTCGATAAGCCCGTAAGGAACCAGAACTCTAGCCTTGCCTTCCTGCCAGCTACAGCACATGTGTGTGACCTGCCAATCAAATTTCCCTGCTCATACTCTAATTTATGAATTCCAGATTTTGTGGCACTGGAATGTTACTTTCTGTATGACTGAGGCTTCATTACTGAAAACTGTCCTTATTCACACTCTTTATTCCTTCAAGCTATTAATAAGCGCCTGCTTTGTTTGCTAAGGATACATGTTTTCCTGTATGATCCATGAGGATGAGACCAATTCTTTTCTCCCACCTCCACCTTGCCCCACAAGGGGACAATCCTTGGGCTGAGCTGGCTGGCCTTCAAACTCAGCATTTGTGGGCGGATCTCAAAGCAGATTCCAAATACTGGGAAGACCTATGATCTTCCTGAAACTCAGCATCCCATGTGCATTCATCAATAAGCATGTGTTCTTCCTGAAACCTGGCACCCCATGTGCACTCTGCAATCATTGGAACCTGGAGGAAGAAGCATGGTTTGCCCTCCTTTCCCATCTCCAAGTGGCCCAGAATGATGAGGATTATCATCTCTGTGATCACAGACATCACAGTGACAATGAGGCAGGGGAGCAGTGCCTGCCTCCCTGTCTGCTAGGAAATGCTTGGGAACCTGAGTCTCCAGGGGAGTCCCTGAAATGGACTTCTGCCAGAAAGGGACATGGTGTGGATTAGAGAGAGCAAGGACTGGCTGGTGGTGACACCTCCTCAGGTGAGGGAAGCATCCAGGGAGGGGCTCTTGTGAGCTACAGGAGGCTTGCCAGCCCAGGAAGGGTTAAAAGTTAAAATCTGTTCATGATATAATTTTCAGTAATTATATCTTGTACAAACATGAGCCACAATGATTATACACATGTAAATTCCTTAGCATACAAACACAAGCCATAAGATAAGGTGGCAGCCAACACCTCCTTGCAAGCCAAGTTAGTGGAACAGGTGGTCAGAGGGGGCAATGTTGAAGGGATGATGATGCAGTCAGTGCCCAACCCTGGGATTCCACATGGTATCTTTCCTCCATCATCGTCATCACCACCCACAAGGGGCCAGGACAGGAGACTGGACAGAAAGAAATACCAAAGCCTCAGGAGCTCTGACACCAGTGCGAGCCTGTGGGCCTGGGTGGGTCCAGCCCTTCCACACTTGCTGCAGTGGGGAGATCACCTCTGAGAAGCTAAGTTCTCTAAAGGACTGAAAAGAAAGGCTTAGAATCATTTTATCTGGGCATCTAGCAATGTGGGAGGCAGATTCCATTTTGGGGTACACACCAAAATTTTGGAGACTGGGCTAGAAAATGCTTGGCAAGATGCAGTGTAAGCTATTTTCTTTCCTTGCTGAATTGCCCTGTTTGGGGGCAATTCTGCAGAGAGAGGCTGAGGGAATAGCAAAGCATGTTGAGACTGGAAGAGCTGCCTCGCAAGGGCTGTGGGCTTGAGAAGGGTGTGAAAACCTGGGGTAATGCAAGACTGACTCGGAGTTAAACTTGAAAAAAGGAGATTGGTCACTAGGGCAAAGGGAATATTTCAAGCAGCCACCAATTAGAGGCAGCTTTGTAAAATGTATTAGTCCATTACTCCAGGGCTTTCATCTCGGGCCAAGAAAAATACATGATTTCTAACCACAAAAACTTGAGAAACAGACCAAAAGGAACGTGCTCCTTGGGCTGTGCAACAGGGAGAACCCTCAGATGCAGAAAGAGAAGTCACATGCATCCAAGCTGCACTGCCTCTCTTAAGAAGGGCTGTGCACACAGCACACACATGCATGCACGCACACGCACGTGTACACCATCTGCCTCCACACGGAGTGCTTTCTGGGCCAGCTCTGTGGTGGGCAGGCCGGCCCTTACTTGACTGGCTGGGAGGGACAGGGCTGGCCAGATGGTCTCCACCTGCGTTTGATTACTACCCACCAGGCTGGCTGGACGCAACCTCTAAACTCTGAAACATGAGTTTGGAATGGCCCAGCCTAAGGATAAACACACAACCTGGAGCCTGTCAGAAGGCTTCTTCTTCAAAGCAGATTGCCCAAGCAATAGCCAAATGACAAGGTCATTCAATCTTTAAAGTCCCCTGTAGGGGCCTGGCTTAGTCTGCACTTCCTCACATGAGGGCTCTGCAGCCAAAGCAGATCTGTCTGACCAGAGGATGAAGCCCCTCCTGAGAAGTGGCCCTCTCGCGCAACCTCCAAGAAAAGAAAGCACGAGAGGAAACTGGCATGTGCTGCAGAAGGTGGGATCTGGGTCAGAGCAAAGAATCTTTCTAACACAGAAAGCTGCTAAAATACTGGCTGGTGGTAAAGGGGCCCAGTGGAACTTCTTCGTACAGGGATTCTTAAAGGAGTACATGACAGATTCTCCCCAATCTGGTAGGGAGGGGGTGAGAGGGTCTAACTGTCTTGCTGCAGAAGGATGGATGAGACAGCCTCTCAAGACTGTTTCCAGCTCAAGCACTTCTGATCCTGCTCACTGAGGTGCCCAGAGGAGAGACTGACTTTGTCCCGGCAGTTTGACGAGCTCAAGCAATGGCTGTGCCAGCCTCAAGAGAAACATCAAACCTACCAACAGGAAAAACATGTGCCTTGAATCCTAGATACAGTTGGCCAACCACTGGAACCTGCCCGAAGGTCTCCTCCAAATCTCCTGATTAAGAAGGTATCACTCAGCCTCTAAGAGGCCAAAATGACCACTAACTTCAGAAAGAAGACAAATAGGAACCTGGGAGAGACTTTCTAGTAAGTAAACACAAGAGTAGGGGTGGACAGAAAAAGCTGACCTAAAAGTTGACAACTCATGTGCAATACTATTAGTTATTGGGGAAATTCAAATCAAAACTATAGTAAGGTACCACTTCATACCCTCTAGGATGGCTAAAATAAAAGACAGGAACAAGTGTTAGTAAGAATGTGGAGAAACTGGAATACTTATATGTTGCCAGTGGTAATGTAAAATGGCAGAACTGCTTTGGGCAACAGTTCGTCAGTTCTTCAAAAAGTTAAATATACCATGTGACACAGTAGTTCCACTCCTAGGTATATACTCAAGAGAACTGAAAACATATTTCATGCAAAAACTTGTACATTAATGTTCACAGTAGCATTATTCATAATAGCCCCAAAATGGAAGCAACCCAAATGTCATCAATGGATAAATGGATAAGCAAAATGTAGTATATCCATACAATGGAATATTATTTGGTAATAAAAAGGAATAATGTACTGATATTTGCTACAGCAACAAGAGTGAACCCTGAAAACATGCTAAGTGAATGAAGCCAGATATAAAAGGCCACATGTTGTATTCCATTTATATGAAATGTCTGGAACAGACAACTCCATAGAGACAGAATGATTAGTGGTTGCTAGAGGCTGGGAGAGGAGAGAATGAGGAGTGACTGCTAAAGGGTGTAGAGTTTCTTTTTGGGATGATAGAAATGTTCTGGAATTAAATAATGGTAATGGTGATGATTGTACAACCTTGTGAATATACTAAAATCCACTGAATTGTACACTTTAAAAGGGTGCATCTCATGGTATGTAAATTATATCTTTAAAAAAAAGCTGGCATCTCAAGTACATCTAAGTGCTAGGGGAGGCAGGCCAACCATGCCAAGTAAGCCAGGCTCCATGTATTAATACCACTACAATTAACTGAACACCTACTAAGTTTGAGGCCTTGAACTAAGCACTTTTCTGATGTCATATTGTTTAATTCTCCAACCCTGTGACTCAGCCATTGTTATCTTCATTTAACTAACATATGAGAAAAAGACACTTGAGAGAGTTTAAGTAATATTCTGTAAATCACACAGTAAGCAAGTGATGGATCTCAGACTTGAGTTCTGCCTGACTCTAAAGTCCATTTTCTTGTTGCTGTGTGACCTCAGGCAATGTATTTAACATCCCTGTGCCTCAGTTTCCTCATCTATAAAGTAAGGATAAAAACAGTAACAGTAACTATTCCAGAGTTGTTACGAGGATTAAATGTTTAGAAACCACCTGAAACACTGTAAACATTATATCACTCCTCATTCTCTCCTCTCCCAGCCTCTAGCAACCACTAATCATTCTGTCTCTATGGAGTTGTCTGTTCCAAGATACAAAAAAGACCATATATTGTATGAATTCACTTACATGCTATGATAAATATGATAATTTGTAATATATGATAAAATGTCAAGAACAGGCAAATCTATAGGAACAGAAAGTAGATCAGTGATTGCCTGGGGCTGGGAGACTGAGGACAAATGTGGAGTCACTGCTAATAGGTGTGGGTTTCTTTTTTGGGTGATAAAAAAAAGTTCTAAAATTAGTTTATGGTGATGGTTACATAACTGTGAATATACCAAAGACTACTTTAAATGAGTGAACTGTATGGTATGTAAATTTTATCTTAATAAAGCTGTTTTTAAGGAGTGAGGGGCCTCTCACCTCCCTTTCTCTTGCCTTTTGAGATGGCTCATATTCTGTCTATGGAGTGTATATCCACTTTTACTTTAAACTAAACACAGCCACACCTCGTGGTCTCTCTGGCCTTCTGAAGTGGCTTGCATTCTATCTATGGAGTATGTATCTTCTTAGTTTTACACTAAAAATAAATAAATAAATAAAAAATAAAAACTGAGGGAGTACAAGTCACAAACTATAGATACAGATATAGATATATTCCCCTTAAGCAAACAATAGGATGGTCAATCTTACTCATGATAAGAGAAATGCAACTCAAATACAATTAAAAAAAACAATGAAATACCATTCTCACTTACCAGATTGGCAAAAATTTAAAAGCATGACATTACATTCTGTTGATAAGGCTGTGAGGAAAGACGTATTCTCAGATGTTGCTGGTGGGGATACAAATTAGCACAACCTTTTTGGAGGAGAAATTAGCAACACCTAACAAAATTACATATGTTTACCTCTTGACCCAGCAATCCCACTGTAAGAATCTGTGACTGCAAAATATTGGAAACCACTAAACACCCATTCATAGGAGAGTGGTCCAAAGAGTAATATGCAGCCATAAGGAAGAATGAGGAAGAGCTCTACAAACTGATATGGACACTGTTAAGTAAAAAGAGCAGAAGAGCACTACAGCATGCCACCTTTTGAGGAAGAGAAAGGAAGACAGGAAGTGTACATGTATCTGTTCATTTGTGCAAAATGCAACACAGGAAGGATAAATCAGAAACTATTGAGATTGGTTACCTACAGACAGTAGGTGGGAACCAGATGCAAAGGGCTGCAGTGTAGGGTGTGTGTGACATTTCTCTGACCATATCTTTTTTATGGTTATCATTTTTGGATAAATGATAATGCTTTCACATACTCAAATAAAATAAACAAGGATGGAGGAAAATACTAAATGTAATACAGACAGAAATTAATGTACCTAAATGTATTTCAAATGAACAATATAACCACACTGAAGAGGGGGAAAAAAGGTCTCCCAAGTACCTTACATACACAGTATGTTGACCATATGTCCTCAGGTTAAAGACAAAAAGAACAGTAAACAAACACTGAACTCTGATTGGTAAATTCATTTTTTTACGTTACGGATTAGTAATTCTGAAACTACCTTCTGTGTAAATGTATTGTGGATAATAGGAACCAGGTTTCTCTCATTGTCAGAAATGTTAAAAATTGGTAAATATATGTCAAAGTTAGAAATATGTTAAAAGGCAGGCTAGAACGAACCTCATAGGTGTGATTTTGGAATTACAAATATCAGCATGGTATTTAATAGAGAAATAGATGTAGAAGTAGATAAAAGATAAAACAGATAAGTGTGTGTGTGTGATATATGTGTGTATGCTTCCTTGCTCTCTCCACTGAGTGACACACCATTAGCAATGATAACACCTAGCACCCAGATCTTGGTTTCTAAATACCATCCTCCATTAAAAGAAACCAGAGCTCACTGGAGAAATGGTTGATTCCAGGGTTGGGAAAGCACAAAATGAGCCTGGAACTTTTTGTTGTGCCACAAGGTAAGTTAATATTCAAAGAATGATGGGAACATGTCAAAAGTAGAGAGAAGCCAAACTGAAGGGCTCCCACTGGCCAAATCAAGGACACTTTGAGCATTAAAACAAACGGTACTAACAAATTATAACCTATTAATTAAAATAAAAATCTATGACTCCATATTGATTGTAATGGAGCTAGCGATATTGGTACCATAGATTTTGGGTTTACCAATTATATGAGCCAGCTCCTTATTTTATACACATGAGGGGCAGCAACTTTTCCTTCTAGCATTTGGGAAAAGCCTTTCCTGTAAATATATTCAGTGGTGTTTATAAGAGTAAAACATCTGAAACAATCTAAATGTTCTACAAGTAGAGGTGTTATGAGTTCTGGTGCATTGTGTGGTGGGACATTACATAGTCATTAAAAATGAGAGTTCTTGAAAGCAGAGATGTGAGAAGCAAAGGGTTTTCCACCTCTAACTGGTGAGGAGGAACAGGAAATTTAAGTCAGAACCCCACGCTATAGTCTCTATTGTTTGCTGTTTGCTAACCATAAGATAAAAACATAAATAACTTTTTTAAATGGTCATGAAATTGGAACCCTTGTGCACTGCTGGTAGGATTATAAAATGGTATAGCCACTGTGGAAAACAGTATGGTGGTTCCTTAAAAATTTAAACATAGATTAAAGGTTAAACAAAGATTTATCAGATGATTTAACAATTCCACTTCTGGGTACATACTCAAAAGAAATGAAAGCAGGGATCTGAACAGATTTTGTATACCCAGGTTCATAGCAGCTTTACTCAATAGTCAAAAGGTAAAAATAACCCAAATGTTCATCAATGGATGAATGGATTTTTTTAAAACGTGGTATATACATACAATGGAAAATTATTTAGCCTTAAAAAGGAAGGAATTTCTGATACATGCTACAACATGGATGAACCCTGAAGACATTATGCTAAGTGGAGTAAGCCAATCACAAAAGGACAGACGTTATTTACAATTCCACTCACAGGAGGTACCTAGAGTAGTCAAATTCAGAGAGACAGAAGATAGAATGGTGGTTGCCAGCAGCTGTGGGAAGAAGAGAATGCGGAGGTATAGTTTCAATTTGGGAAGTTGAAAAAGTTCTGGAGATGGATGGTGTTGAAGGGAGCATAACTATATGAAAGTACTTAATTTCACTAAATACACCTAAAAATGGTTAAAATGATACATTTCATGTTATATATATTTTACTAGAAACAAATGGTTTTGAAAAATCATGAAACAAAACTTACTATAATGTGTGATTCAAAATATTTGTGTATACACACACAATGTAAAAATATGTAAGAAAAAACATATGAGAAAAAGACAGGAAGAAAATGCAGTAAAATGACTATAGCGGCTATCACAGTACAATTTTTCTTTTTCAAACTTCTTCACAGTTTCCAACTTTTCTACCATTTACACTCTCTAGTCTAGACTGTAAACCCCACAAGGGCAGGACTGAGTCTTGTTTGCTACTGTATCTGCCAGTCTGTTCTGCCAGGCTTCTCACAGAACCTGTTGGCTAAGTGTTCATATTGAACATTCATGGTATGACAGGAGAGGCCAAATACGTGGTGATTTGTCATGGCAGCAACAGCCACCAAGCGAGAATCCCAGGAGTCATCCTTCAGCCCTCCCTGTCCCCCTGTGCAGCCAGGCAGTCACCGAGTTCTGTCAACTCTTCCTCCTCCTTCCTCAGCAGCTCTCAAATCTGTCCTCTTCTCTCCATCCACACTGCCACACCAGGGATTGGCCTTCTTTTTTTTTTTTTTTAAGTATAGTTGATGTACAATATTATATAAGTTTCAGGTATATACAACATAGTGATTTATAATTTTTAAAGGTTATATTCCATTTATAGTTATTATAAAATACTGGCTATATTCCCTGTGGTTGACCACCTTCACCCAACACCACCCTTCCTCACTGATCTCATGCCTCCTGCCCAATTCAGTTCTTCACTCTGATGTCCTCAAAATGGGATATGATGTACCTCGCCCCTGCTAAAAATCTTCCAAAGCCTACCCCCACTCCAAATCTTCAGGATAAAGTCCAGATTTTTCAACAAGACTACTGTGAACTGGATCCCCCTCATCTCCTCTGCCTCACACTCAATGAATGACTGGCAGATCTCTGGACACACTAATAGCCTCCTCGCCTCTGAGACTCCGCACAGGTTGTTGCCTTTTTCTTTGCCTTCTGCCCATCTTTGGGAAGGCTCAGGTGCTACCTTCTCTGAACTGGGTGCTTGTGTTGAATATCTTCTGTTTGTTCTTGCAGGTCCATCCCCACCATGGCAGACAGATCCTGAGGTGGCTCCCACAATCTCTGCCCCTGTGTTCATGCCTTTGTGGAATCCCCTCTCCTTGACTGAGGGCAGGACGTGTGACTTGCTTTAACCAACAGAACATGGCTAGGTGACAGAATATCACTTCCATGATTATGTTACATTAATTAAGACCACATCGTGCTAGCAGCTGTCATCTCCATTTCCGGCTCCGAAGAAGCTTCCATGACTCCTGCGAGGAAAGAAACTGCCAATAACCTGAGGGAGTTTGGAAGTACTAGATACTTCCCCAGATAAGGATGCAGCTCAGCTGACTCTGTGACTGCAGCCTCGTGAGACCCTAAGCAGAACACTCAGCCAAGCTACATCTCGACTCCTGACCCAAAGGAGATGTGAGATCATGTGTGCTGTTTTGAGCTACTAAGTTTGTGGTAATTTGTTATGCAGCAATAGAAAACCAACACACCCACCTTACTCTCTGCCCTGTAAGGCTGACCTATGTGGGGCTCCTGAGCTCTCCGGCTTCCAACTGGGTTCAGCCAGTGGAAGCTCTAACAGGAAATCCGAGGGAGGGAAAAGAGAGGCCAAGGCTCCCTCCCTGCGAGATTGCGTAAAGTTGGCCAGGTCCCTCGACTGAAGGTTACTGCTGAAGGTCACTGTACAACTCTTTCCTTCTAGGCTCTCAAATCTCACTCCTTCCTCTAGTCTCTTCAGTACTGGGAGAGTAGCAGCCAAGCTGACCACTAGACCTGCATCACTGCACTACCTTCTGTGGGCCCTTCCTTTATAAATAAACCCTCCCCCAGTTATCCTATTCGGAAGGTGCCAAACTCTTTCTTGCTGGGACCCTGAGCAATACAAGGCACCTACCGCTCTTCCTTACCACTGTGCAAACCTCCATCACAGGACCCTCCCTGCTGTGTTGTAACTGCCTTCCTAGCTTGCCTACTAGGACTAGATTTGCCCCTTTTTTGCACCACCAGCACCCAGCACAGTGACTGGCACAGAAGAGCTGGGTGAAGGCTTGCTGAACAAGGGAACAAGCATCAGCCCAATGAGATGGGAAACCTGCTGGGCAAAGACAGCTGGGACTAGGAAGCTCAGGCTGAGGGAGTAATGAATCCAAACTAGTACCACAATTTAGAGCTTCTCACACTGACTCTTGGGGTGCCTGACACTTTGATGAAGACTCTCGAACAAATATTTTAAAATTTACTGAGCCGTCTGTTTACACAATAAAGCAACTAGTATTTTCTTGGTTCACAAATGTGGGTAAATTCTTCATATAGGAATTTATTTTCCCATTATGAAAGGAGTATAACTAACATCTATTATAAAAATAAGAAATCACATATGGTCCTTATGCAACCATTTCTTTCTTGCTGGACATGCGAGCGCTTCCAAAGCTGCACTCTTTTGTGCTTTGGCAAACAACTTAATGCGTATCAGTTTTTCCCCCAAATAACTCATATTTGGAGAAATAATAAGAGATTATTTCCCTGGGTTTAGGATAAGAGATTTTAAAAGGTAGTTTGTGAGCACTTAGGAAAGGTGGTGTTACTACTAGGAACCACCAGCTCTGTGTGTGTGTGTGTGTGTGTGTGTGTGAGAGAGAGAGAAACCAAGACTGTAACGTGGTATCATCTGTGGTTAACTTCATCCCCAAAATGGTAGGTCAGGGAAATAAGGCAGACCACAGGTGTCAGACAGCATTTCTAATACTGACCTGCCTTTCCACTCCACTCTCAGGTCCCACCAAACCCACATCATTACCAATCCTGTGCTGTGACCCCCAGCCAAATTTCATTCCCCAAACACGTCCCCCACCCCATGCCATGACTGCTGCTGACCCCTCAGCCTGGAAGGCCCTTCCAGCTCTATCTCCTCCAGTCCTCCAGTCAAAGCCCTTCTCAAATCCCATTACTATGTCTTTGAGGGATATTATGTGTTTTTCCCACCCCATGTTCTCTCAAAATACCGTTTTATCTCTAATACACGACTTCTGGTAGTCTCCTTTAAGTTTCAAGCAGGGATTTCTTACATTATACTGCTGACTCTTGCCATTTTCCACTTCTCTGCAGTCCTCCAAAGTGACAAACACTGAACACAGAATAATGCTGGGCACTTAGTAGGTGCTCAATAGATATCGATTGACTGATTATTGGTGACATGCATATACTGAGACTAAACAAATATTTACTAACTAGACTAAATCTGAGAAAAGAGGCGGTTTTACAGGATATAGAACACTGGGTAAAGGGTAAGGAAGAAATGCCAGCCCAGGGTCATGAGCTGAAGGGCTCAGGCAGAGGGGGTGAGCCGGCCAACGGCACAAGGAAGCTGGGAAGTGAGGAAGGGAGACACCAGAGAGTCTTAGTCTTGGGCTCCTTGAGCACTTTGGCGGTCCCAGGGTGGACTTAGGGCAGAAACTACATAAAATAACACCAGCCTAGGGTCCTGATAAGATGCTAGAGAAGAGTCCAGTGACAGGTAAGAACACAGGCAGTGGAGGTCACGTGAGCTGACACAAAGCCCAGATCCACCACTTTCTCACTGACGCATGGGCAAGTTAATTTCCATGTGCCCTGGGGTTTACTTATCTGTTAAACTGGGATAAGAACATTTGCTTCAGAGGGCAGTTGGGAGGCTTTTAGCAGATGGCACAGTGTCCAACACCTAGCAAATATATTCTACTCATACATGGAAGCTAGTATCCATCTTTCTTTTGCTTAGTGCTCAGTAGAAGCAGTCCCTGCTCATCATTTCTCCCTGAGAACATCAGCAGATGCCTCTAGCTTCCCTACCTTCTAGACTGTGCAGCTTAATCAGCCCCTCCTTCAACAGCTGCCTGGATCTTCCAGCTTTGCTCAAGTTCCTGACCTTGGATCCCTCAAACCAGGCCCAAGATTCTTCCTGACTGCTTCTTTGTTTTGAGTGACAGCCATTACAACAGAATTCGGTAAACAATTACGAAGTAAACATTTGCAAAGATGATGTTTTTATTTTGAACTACTGACAATTACCAATACTTTGTGAGCGGTTTTGAAATGGTGTTTGGTGACTACACAAGCACTATACTAGGTAATAAAATTCTGTAAAAGTCTTTCGAAATATGTTTATATAGTAATATTCCGACAAAACTAAGATTTTTTAAAAACTTCCAGGGATATGGTATGATATTATATTAATTTTGCATAATCTGAAAGAAAAGGGAGGGAGGGAGGGAGGAAGGAAGGCAGGAAGGGAGGGAGGGAGGGAGGGAGGAAGGAAGGAAGGAAGGAAGGAAGGAAGGAAGGAAGGAAGGAAGGAAGGAAGGAAAAAGTATCAGTCGAGACTGCACCCTCACGCCAAGCTGGGATTCTGATAAGGCTACAGTGCAGGGCAGCCACCTTTGAGTTTTAACTCTAAGTAGTAGACGCTCTCTCTGCTACACGCCATCCAACCAGACTTGTGGAATGCATTTGCCTCACTCAAGTAGATGTTTCCTGAGATCCCTTGCTGGGAGCCAAGGATCATGTTCCCATAGCATTCCTCAAGTTTAAAAACAGTAGCTCCCAGGACTGATTCGGCTGAGAACCCAGCTAAACAAACTACCTGGCTCCCAACACTTAGGGTGGCTTAACTCTATCCTGGGTTTTCAGTGAACAAAGAACTTCCCAGACTAAGAACTGAATCTAAGAAAAGCACCAAGCCAAGAGCACCAGACCCTTCCTCTGCAGGGTGGTGAAAACTGACAGCTCACCCTCCCCTAGTGGAAGCCATACCTTCTTCCCTCCACTTCCAATCACCATGAAAGGTCAGTCCCCAGGGAGATTCCAAACCCACCTGGTGCTTTATAGGAATTCTGGGCCAAAGAAGAGACTAATGCTTGGGTTTCTTGGCATCATTATGACAGTGCCCATTCTTGGCTTTGGGCTAAAGCAACTTCTATACAAAGATATTTTTTAAAATTTAAAAAAAGACAAGCTAGGCCAATGGTGACAAGATCACAGTCTGATTTGGGAAGCGAGGTGCCGTCTGCACACAAGTGTAGAGCCTGGGGGCTTCTTGCAGACCCAGGAGCCAGGGCATTCTGCCCAAGGGCCTTTTGTCCACCCACTAGCCCCTAAGACTCTGGGAAGCCAGCCACCCCAGATGAGACATCTAAAAGAGGGTAATGGGAAGAAACAAATCTTTTCAGTATCTCAGTTCCCCAAGAGCAAGGACTGTACTTATTGTGTGTACATGGGCACATCATGTCACAGCTGAGCAAATGCTAAATGGTAATAATATTCCCATTGCCATCCAAAGAGATAATCAGGCTGAAACATTCAACGACAAGCAAGATAAGACAGTATTAAAAAGCAATGAGCTTTCTTCTCAGTCACTATCAAAGTCAGACTCAAATATCTTAATGGCATTTCCTTTGAGCCACTTTTGCTGCTGTTTCCTTTTTAGGGAAATAAAACCATCACTCAACTCTGTTCTCTTGCTTTCACACCAGTGCTGAGTTCCCACGTTACTGGAAAAGTTTCCTAAAACCCCACTCCTGGGGTTTTACATCATCCCTTTGCTTCAATCATCAGTCAACAAATAACAGATAATTTGCTGAATGTCATTTTCTTTGCATGGCCTTCATACCCTCCAACCTCATCTTGTCCACTATCCTCCTCTTACCAAGCCCCAAGCATACTGGCCTTCTTTCTGGTCTCTGAACACCTCAAGGTCCTTCCCAGCTCAGGACCTTTGAATTAGCAATTTTCACTGCCTACAATTTTCACATGGTTGAGTGCTCAGAGCATTGCACAACTCCAGGGAGCACCAACTGCACAGAATTATATGAATGGTGCCCCTAGAGTTGTACTATGTGACAGTCTTGGCTGCCACTTTGTCAATGAGGTCTCAGTGCAAATGTTGTATCTTCAAGGAAGCCATCACTGATCACCTACCTTCGCCCCCTACTTCTACCTGGGTATCTCCAGCACATCGTCTCTGCTTTATTTTCAATGCAGTATCTGCACTATCTGAAACTGTATTTATTTTCTATGTGTTTTTTCAATTAAAATGTAAAATCCACGAGAGTAGAAACCTTGCCTGTCTTACTCTCATGATGCCCCTAGCATTTAAAAGGTGATGTGCACTAAATACTTAAGGAAATCAATTAAGGGCTTATCATGTACTGTGCCAGGTGTTGGGGGTTCTCCCCAACCCCAATAAAGCAAGGTTCAGGCTTTTTTTTTTTAGTTCAGGCATTTTTACCAAAATCACACACCTCGTCCCAGAGAAAGGCTCTGATTCTTATAAAAATGCCCGTGGAATATCAAACCTTTTATGGGTACAAGGGTCCAAACTGAAGAAATCCCCCTGAATAAGCTAAATGCTCAGACCTGGTCCTGGGCCAGAAGAATTCTTTGCCTCTGTTGTGCAAATGCTTTTCCAACAGCTGGAGAAACCCCAAGTAAGGGCTGTCTCCAGCTTTTTCATTCATTCAAAAATATTTGTTGATCCAGTGGGGAAGCATCAACGCATAAAGCAGATATACATCCTTACCCTCAGGGAGCTTACATTCTAGTGGAAAGGAGGGGAGACAATAAATAAGTTAGGTAAATAAGTAAAATAAGTTAAATGGCGATAAGTGCTTTAAAGAAAAATTAAGCAGGAAAGGGGGATAGTGCTTCAGGGAGGGGGTTCAGGGTTCCCATTTTAAATAAGGAGGTCAGATATTTGAGGAAAGATCAAGGGAGGTGAGGGAATAAAGCATGGAGCTATCTGAGGACAGGGCTTTATAGGCATGGAGAGAGCAGTACAAAGGCCCTGAGGCAGGAGAGAGCCTCGCACTTTGGAGGAAAGGGGCCTAGAGTGGGTGAAGCAAGTGAGGAAGGAGGAGAGCAGCAAGGGATGAGGTGGAGTGAAGAATCTTGGACGCAGTGGCCTTTGCCTTTTACTCAAGTGAGACGGGAAGCCACTGGACAGTTCTGGGCAGAGGAGTGACATGGTGTGGACACTGCCCCCAGCCACGGAGCTAGCATAGAACTAAGAGATCCATGTCAGCAAAGCTCCTGCAAAGCTCCAACACCAAAGACTCCCTGCTCAGCTACTGCCTTCCTTCTGGGCCTTTTCTCTGTGCAAAACCCCTGGCTACAGGAATGAAAAATTGCCAGACTGGCTCCAGGAGGGCGAGAATCCAGCATGTCTGCAACCTGATATATTGAAAAAGCTAGAACGGGAGGAAGAAGGGGCTAGGGCCAGCCACGGTGTTGTCTGTAGGATTTCACTACATTTTTTCCCTCTAACCAGTCAAGCTTTTCAGAAGCATTTAGGAGTGAAATCCATCACAGGCCAAAAGTGCAGCCAGCCAGCTTGACCCTCTGGGACTGGGAGCCTGGGCCAGGCACCATTCTCTGGTAGTTACCTCTCCCCACAGGCCTGGCTCCTGAGCTCCTGAGCTCATGCTGAAAGGCCTGAGATCAGAGTAAGGGAAACTGGTGGTCAGGGGCAGGGCTCCAAGTGCCTCCAGGCATCACATGGAGGTCAGCACTGGAAAAACAAAAACATCTCCTTGGTTGGCTTTATTGTGGCAAAGCTGGTTCTATGACTCGGGACTCAAGAAGCCTGAATAACATGAGAGGGAGTCAGAAGGTAAAGGATCTTTGAAGACCACTACCTTATACTAACCTGCTAGTAAAGGGCCTGGAGTCCAGTGAACCACACCCCTCTGAGCAGCTGCTACGAACCCATGTTCTCACTGACAAATGGGCAACTGGCCCAGCCTCAAACATAGGCCTGGCCTTGTTTCTGAGCCCCAGGACTCCTGCTCGAAAAGAGCCCCAAACTAGGCCTCAAGGTGCAGACTGCAGAAAACGAGGCAGGGAAGTTCCACATGACATCCACGGCTCCCAGGCTGTATCAGGCCCACCTCCCCACACTGTTTTTCAGCTCAAGGACACTTCAGCCAAAAGACTGGAGGCTCCATGTGGACAAGACCAGACAAGAGTATGTTTTTCATTACTACATACTTCATGCCCAGAATCGTCCCAACAAGGACCATCTCTGTAATGAATGAATGGCAGAACCTCCAAACAAAGAAGAGAAGGCAGTGATTAACACTGATGGGAACCAAGCGTGCCCGCCCATCACCTGTTAGATCCAGTGCCAGGAGAGCACAGCAGGCCTTTCTCCTAGATCCACTCATCAGGTCCTGCTGCAAACATAGAGTATTATTATATTGATTTTTATGTATGGTAGAGAGCCTCATAAGCCCTAAATGGTAGCCCACTTATTTCAGGCAATTATCTGAAAAGGATCTTACCTATCTCTTCACATTTGTGCTTATCTTTGTGAACCTTCTGAATACCTTGGGTACAAGGAGCCTGGGGCACTTTGTAAACCCAGGCTCAGTCTTCTGTATCCATACACCCAAGAAAGGGAGAGAAAAGGAGGCTCGTGGTGTTCATTTCCAGGTGAGAATGATCACCAAATCTAGTAATTGATCAGCTTTCTAAGGGGCAAACGACAACATGAACAACACACATTCTCAGGACTACCACCACACACAGTGATCTGTATTGACAGGATCGAGGTATTAGCTGAGAGGTGGGCGGCCAGCACAGTTGCTACATATACTACCTAAACTGCTCTTCATTTCTGTGAGAAGTCAAGCAGCAAAAGAAATGGATGTAGTTAATGCAACATAGCAAGGAGGACGAGTCATCTTCCCAAGCAAAATTGCTGTTTTCAGAATTTGGAAATCCTAGCAGCCATGGGTCAGATGAATTTAGAAAATAGCATTAGCCAGGTACTAGGAAAGCCTTGGAAGATGTCAGTCCCAAACTGAGGGACTCACACAAGACAGAAGTGCTGCATACACTGGGCACAGCATCACTCACGTTGAACTGTTTACAGAAATCATCATGAGGACAGATACAGGACTGCAAATAGAAGGTGACAGGATTATGATTTTTTTTTTCTTCCTTCTCTAATTCTAACATTTTTAGTAAAGTGGCTCAACTGTCTTTATAAATGAAAAAAACAAATTTGTAACTAAAAAGTGACAACAATAATGGATGGAAAAGGAAAAGTACAAGCCAGGAAAGTTTTAGGTTTTAAAAAGTCTTCTTGATGCTGGTTCAACTAAAAGAGAGTCTGAGGTCTGGCTGGGGCCTCAAGGAGCCTGGTGTACTTATTTCTCATCTAAGGCAAGGTCAAGCTTGCCAGGATCTGCTGTGGATGAGTTTGCACACCAGTCTTTGTAGAGCCTGTCCTGGAGAGTAAATCAATCTTGAACCCTGGGATTGAGGTTGTATGCTACCAGCCTACATATTACCAGCTACAGACCTTATGGAAGACACCATCATTAGGGAAAAGAAGGTAGAGAACAAAAGGGCCAGCCCCAGGTAAACCCAGAGATGGAGGGGTTCACATGTGGACCCAGTACCTACTCAGGGGAATTAATTCACTCAATGGCTTGAGAAGTGACCAAAAGGAAAATATGCCAGAAAACACTGTCTGAAGCCATGATGTGAGAAAAAGGTTTTTGTGGTGAGGGTTCGAGTCTGGAGTGGGAGGAGATAAGGAACAAAAACAAAAATATGTCACCATCACCAGAGAAGAGATACAGATGGCAGATAAGCATATGAAAAGATGCTCAACATCATATGTCATTAGGGAATTGCAAATTGATACAACAATGAGATACCACTCCATCCCTGACTGAATGGCTAAAATCCAAAAAACTGACAATACCAAATGCTGGTGAGGACACAGAATAAGAGAAATTCTTATTCATTTCTTATGGAAATGCAAAATGGCCACTTTGGAAGACAGTTTGGCAGTTTCTTACAAAGCTAAACATAATCTTACCATATGATCCAGCAATTTTACCCAAATGAGTTGAAAACTTATGTCCGCAGAAAACCCACATATGAATGTTTATGGCAGCTTTATTCAAAATTGCCAAAAACTGGAAGCAATCAAGATGTCCTTCAATAAATGAATGGATAAACTATGGTACACACACACAATGGCATATATTCGGAGATAAAAGGAAATGAGCTATCAAGCCACAAAAAGACATGGAGGAAACTCAAATGCATATTGCTTAGTGAAAGAAGTCAATCCGAAAGGGCTATATACTGTATGACATTTCAGAAAAGGCAAAATTAAAGAGACAGTAAAATAATCAGTGGGTGCCAGGGGTTGGGAGGAGGGAGAAAAGGATAAAAAAGCAAAGCAGAGGGGAGGGTATAGCTCAAGTGGTAGAGCACATGCTTAGCATGCATGAGGTCCTCAGTTCAATCCCCAGTACCTCCATCAAAAATAAATAAACCTAATTACTTCCCCCTGTCAATAAAACCTAAAAAACAAAAAACAAAATAATAAAAGCAAAGCATAGGGCATTTTTAGGGCCGTGAAACTATTCTGTATGAAACTCTAACATTGGATGCAGGACATGTATCTGTCAAAACGCATGGAATTAAATAACACAAGAGTGAATCCTAGTGTAAACTAAGGGCATTAGCCAATAATAATGTATCAGTACTTGTTCATCAACTGTAACAAATAGATCACACTAATGCAAGACACTCATAACAAGGGAAACTATATGCAGAGGAGAGAAAGGGTGTATAAGAATTCTCTGTACTATTTGTTCAATTTTCTGTAAACCTAAAACTGCTCTAAAATAGCCTGTTAATTTTAAAAACCCATTACAGGAATTAAGGTTTTTTAAAAATGATATGGCAATCTGCATTGATATAAGGACAAGGGAAAAATGTGTCCTCTGCAGGGTGATTAGACATCTTTATATCAGAACAAAAATCCTTCCCAGATTGGCACTGCAGACACCTCAGCTAGATGGTGTGGGTACTCCCAGCTTTGAAGTGTTCCTCATTTCTATACCCCCTCCCCAGAGAGAATGATCAGATAGCCCACACATCCTGGGCAAGATATACTCTGGACTGTTGGAGTGCCAGGCACATCCCTGACCATATAGGAAGCATGACCATGTGAACCTGATATCCAAGTCAGAAATACCACCTTTGTGCTCTTAAGAGTGGCAGTATCTTGTAATAACCTTTAATGAAAAAGAGTATGAAAATGAATATATTCATATATATGTATGACTGGTACATTATGCTGTACACCAGAAACTGACACATTATAACTGACTATACTGCAATTTAAAATAAAAAAAGAGTGGTAGATTTTCCTGGCAACTTATAAAATGACTATAGTAAGGCTACGGAAGGCTTGACTTGAAGACGACACAGGATCTTGTCACCCACCCTCTAGTTTCACCATCTTGCCATTACTCTTTCCTCTCTACAAAGCTGCTTCAACACCCAGCTCAACATTTCCCCTACAAAGCACTTCCTGCTTAACTATTCACACTTCATTAATCCAAGATACCTTTGAACTGAGGTGCATAATAGTAATAGAGGTCTGAGGGGGGCCTCCCACCACACCCCCTGCAGAGGTGGAGGAAGGGACTGCTGGAGCCAGACTGCCTGCGTTGATAGCCCAGGTCCAGGATCCACTGGCTGCGTGGGTAAGTTCCTTAACATCGCTATGCTTCAGTTTTCTTGTAAAAGAAGATTAATAATACCTACCCCATAGAGCTGTTATGAGGATTAAATGAGTTTCTGTAAAGCATTCAGAATAGTGCCTTACACACAGTAAGAGCTACAAGTAGTTTGCAATTATTACTGTATGTTTTAAGTTTCTTGAAGCACTGAAGGCCACAGGGTGAGGGAAGACAGATGCAAAGCCACAGAAATCAGGCAAGGCCAAAAGCTGCTCCCAGCCCCAATTCTCACTGTTGTCTTCTTTCCCAGGGACTCTACCATCTCTTACCAAGCAGATCTTGGGTTTTTCAAGGACAGAAGCTAGGTATGACTTCTCATTGTCCCCCACCCCAACCTGAACACATCATCTTCTCCAATGTTCTGCCTGTACTGGGGACTCAATAGAGCTTTGCTGGTGAGGTGGGCTGCGTGCCCAGTGCTCTGTTGGAGAGCTCAGCAGGCAGGTCAGCGAGCTGCTATGGTATGTGCAGGGGCGAGGACACCATTCCCCTGGGGCTCAGGCCAGAAAAGACAAGACCTCTCCACACCTCTTAGGACCAGACATCAGAACTGAGTGATTGAAATAGGAAATATAGCTGAGTGGGATACATCAGAGGCAGGACAGAGGAATGATTTTAGGAGCCAAAGGCCAAAGGCCTGAGTCAGGACCTCTGAGTCAGAATGCTGGGCAAGGGAGATGCTGGCAAACCCAGACCCAGAACATGGCAGGTGTGAGGACAAGCATGCATGGGAAAAGCTGCAGCCCGGAAGGTGGAGTCTAAAAGGGTTGGCTCACAGGAAAGAATCCTGGGACTGAGAGGTCCAAACATGTCAAACCCATATAGGCTTCCAAGTCTGTGCCTCTCTCTGTAGGAAGAGGAGGAAATCTCCTAGTGCTAAATAGCCTGGCGCCACAGTGGCCTGGCAGTCACTCCTGAATAATCAGGCCTCTCGAACTTTAAAAAGTCAGTTTGACTGGGCCAGTTCAAGGAATCTCTTCCCAACAGCCCCCATACTGCTGAAGAACTCTTTGAAATGGATAATATAGAATCTCTACCCCATGAAGGAAGAAATAATCCATGCTGCAGACAAAATGCTTTACAAAGGATGAAGCCACATACCCATCACAGATCTGCTAGGAATCCCACAATGCCTTAGGTCTTCCTGTGGTTACAAAAGAAAAGGAATTCTCAACGTTTCAAAATTCAGAGATCTGGGGCCTGAAATCCAGCCCAGAGCTGTGGTTTTTGTCTCAGGGAGAGCTCTAGCCCCATTGCAGGGCCAAGACCAAGGGCGCCCCACTCTTTCTAGGCAGATCCCTGCCTTCAGCAGACAGCACCACTGTTTCACAGTCATCCTGAAACTAAATACCTCGAAGATGAAAGACAAAGGAAGGGACCAAAGCTTCAAGGAGGCCTGCCTTCCAGTGAACCTACAAAGCACTCCTTCAGCCCGCTGTGCCCAGCCGGGGGGGGGGGGGGGGGGGGGCTGGGACCTGCCATCTGTGGGTGGCTTAGCAAGCATTCCAACTGTCAGCCTCCTGAGAGCTTTGGGAAAAAAGGAAAGGCCCAACCAGAGGAGGGACCACACTCCTAGAACAGGTGTGCTATTGCCAAGGCAGGATCGCCACTGGAAACCCCAGGGGATGAAATGGCAAGTTAAAAAGCTCCTGCCAACCAAGCTTTGAGGAGGGAAAATTAGCATTTCCCAACTGCAGGGGACCAAGGCCATACAAAACAACAAGTGGAAAAGTTAATCTGTATCCAGTGTTGTAATATATAACTCATTCGGTGCACAGCCCAGCTGGTAGAAACCCAAAGGGGAAAGGAGGTTCTCTACCCGATCCAGTGGAGGCAGCCATGGAAAACCAGTCACCAGCAGCTTCAGCCCCCAAGGGGGCAAGAATAACTCCATGCTCCAGGGACATACCTGCCAAGAAGACAGTGTTTGTGGGGCAGAGCCCAGATCGACTGTGGATGTAGAGGTGAGGTGTGGGCTCTACCTCATGGAGCTACCAGCCTTCAGGCCAACACCACACAAGGCAGTCTTTGGAACCAGCCCGGCACACACAGCAGATGACCCGCCCAGTGGAATTCCACCAGGGAAGTGTGCCTGAGATCACAAACTCACTCTGCAACTAGCCAGCCTCCTGTGCCTTGGTTAGGCCCCCTGTAGTTTGAGTCCAGCCAGGGCTGCTGGCAGGACCAGGATCAGCCAGAAATCCTCATGAGAGTGGTGCTGAAGCCACTTCTTCCACAGCCCCACAAATCCCCACATTCCAGTCCACAGCTGCCTGGCCACAAAGGGAAGGGTCAGAGCTGCAGGCTTCCGACAAGAACTTGGCAGCTGAAGCCCAGCTGTCTCACACCTCCCAAGCCCAGGGGAGGAACACAAGGACAGTCTCTGCCGCTGAAGTCATTTGGGGGTGGCTTTAGGGTTCCTAGAAAAGCAGGCTGATCTCCCCTGTGGCTGCCCCGAGCTGGAACTTGTTCCATCTCTCCAACTTTAGAAACAGCCTCTTAAGAACCTTATAATCCAAACAAGTGCTCTCTTGTCCTGTTTCCTTTAGTGAACACGAACAGGGAAAGAACCAGGGCTCATCCAATCAACTTGCTCATCAGCCCTCTCAGGGCTACCAGGGTGGGGCCCCGCTCCTGCCCACTGAAGCAAGCCTGCTGGGAGCAAGGAGAAATGCAGGGGACCCCTGGCTTCTACTTGCCCCTGTCCTCAAGAAGCTGTGAGGAGAAGGAAGAAGAAAAGATCTTAGTGGGAAGAGGTACAAAGTAGGCATTAATAAATCAACAGACTGATTAAAATGGAAAGGCAACACAGCACAATAGCTAAGAACACAGGCTTTGGGGTCATTAGGCCTGACTGCTAATTTACCACCTATGTGGTAAGTTCTCTGAGCCTGAATCCCTGTATCTATAAGCATGAGATGATGAGTTCCCTATGTCACAGAATTACTATGAGAATAATATAAAATCATAATTTCATAGAAAGAACTTAGCACTAACATAGAATACAGTAAAAAACTAAAATAAAATTGCTTATATTATTACCTTAAAGAAAAACAATGCTCCATACATTCCTTTCTCCCCAGTCAGGACAAAGAACATAGAACATTTTAGATGCTAGGAGACCCTGATGCTCTCCTTAATTTGCTATATGGCTTTTAGCAGCTACTGTACTTTCTCAACTGCAATTAAGGGAGGCAGACTAGATCAGCGTTTCCTATTTATTTGTGACAATGAATCATACTTTCAAAATAAAGTTCCCTTTTCAACTCTCTTCCAATTTTTCTCATCATATTTAGAGTCAGGTTCTATTTGGTGTTAGCATGTCTTTTAAACACCTCACTCACACTTGCTAATCTCTTGAACAAAGAGAAAGCTGGCCTCAGGCTTAGAATCTTCTGTGACAGGCCATAGTATTAAAGCTGGAATTTAATAACGTTGCTTTGTAATCACTGTGTTTACTTCCATAATTATCTTTAAATTACAGCAAGTGATACTGGTTTCTAGATATTGTAGCGATTTAACTTTTAAAAATACATTTATATCAGCCCTTAAAAGGGAGGCTAAAGAGAATATAAATTAGATAATACACTACAGGTGGCAAAAAATTATGAAGGTGGCACTAGAAGTTTTGGAAATACTGGGCTAGAAGATTCTGAAAGCTCCTCTCAGTTCCAAAAGTGAATGTTTGTTCTTTTGATAACTATGTAAGTTTAAAAAGCTAAAGCTCTAAACGTTCTTAGAAACAATGAACAGTACATATATGTAAATTTTAAAAAATATGTGCAGTGTATTGTGTATATGTATTTACATGCAACACATTGTATATGTGCAGTCAAACTGTAACAATTATACCTAATAAAATTGAAAAATGAAAAAATACAAGTGAACGTTTATGCTGTAGAGTGTCAGGCTGCAGATCTCACTCTAGCCCCCTTCCTGCAAGGTTCCTCTCAAATTTCACTTCCTCCCTGGAACTTCTTTCAATCCAGCAGCCTGACTAAAAGGCACTTGCTTCACTGTGCTTCCAGATCATGTGCAACATTATGGGCTGTAGCATTTATTACTCAGTACTATAACCATCTCTTTACATTTATTCTCCCCCTACAATGTGAGCTCCTTGAGACTGGAATTATGTCTTGGCCTCTTATCCCCAAGACATCTATTATAATATTCTGTATCTGGTATAGAATAGGTGCTTGATAAATGCTGAATAAATGAATCAATGTCCCTGCCCCTTTTTTTCACTGAATGAGAATTCAAGAGGCAGTGTTGCCAGAGGTTCATTTGCCATAATTCCAATTCAAAACCTCTTAGTTCACTTAAGCTGGATAGTAGAACACTCACCTTTCTGAACTTAGCTTCAAACACTAAATTAAATGAGAATCCATGAGGGCTTGCCACATGAAATGTCTGGAAAAGCAAACTTTTCTTAAAGAAACTTACCAGGATCGAGAAGAGACCAGTCACACCAGCACAAGGCCAATTACAAAGGTACTTTTGACTTCTGCAACATAGACCAGAACTGGGTAAATATCCAAGAACATTCCTTCCATGTCCTTCTAGTGGCAGGATATAATACCAGAAAACACTAGGCTTGAGTAGTGAGGTGAAAACCCAAATGGAGGTCTCACTATTGTCATGAATGACATACGAATATCAAAGTGCTTTATCACATAGAAACAATACACATATGAGGGGGTACTGCTAAATAAAGGCAGGCCCCCTTTCAAATTCAGAGGCTGCCTCTTCTGAAATATGGGGTTTTCTCAATTATGTTCTTCCTGTCATTTTGGGTCTTGGTCCCATATCCAATAAGCAAGTAGACTGTAAAGATCTTTAGGTCACATAGAAAATAGTATTCTTTTAACTGGAATAAAGCTGTCAACAAAAAGGTACAGGCTAGCTGCACTAAATGTCTTCTGCAGGTTCTTATTAAAAATATAAATTAAAGTCCAACATAGTCCCTTTATTCCCCTCATCTGTTTGCTATTCTATCTCCATTATTAGTAATGTAATGCAAGGTCCTGATTCAGGCAAGATTGATTCCCTGTTCCCAAAGCCTTCTGCTGACATTACAATGGATACATTTGGAAGGCTATAAAGATAGGCCCAGGCATTGCTCCTGACACGTGATCAGTGAGGAGATGGGGACTGGGCCTCACAAGCTTAACAAGAGACGAGAAGAAGTTGGTTGGGCCTGTGATCAGAGAGGTGGTATAGCCTAGTGGTTAAGAGCTCAGACTTTGGATTCAGCTCAATTCAATCCAAGCTCTTTTATAGCCCAGATGTATGACTTTAGGCAATTCATTTAACCTATCAAGGGACTCAGCTTCCTCATCTATAAAATAAAGATAAAAAAAGAACTTGGTAAAATTATAAAGTTTTTAACATGATGATATGAAAGATAGTAAGAACTAAAAGAAAGCAAAAAAAAAAAAAAAAGAGAGAGAGAGACTATTATCGTCTTCATCATCATACCACCATCATCTCCAGAATCAGTTTCTTACACTGAGACAGGACAGCAAGATCCCTGTTACTTTTTCAATCTAAACATGCTAAGCAGCCACCACCAAGATACCAAAAAGATGGTGTAAGAGGCAAAAAAAGATAGTATGCAAAGCAAAAACCAGAAAAGAAACAGAAATAGAAATCAGCTCTTGATTAACTAGGCTAATGAGGGAGAAGGAAAATTACATTTAAATTGAAAAAAAGAAATCCTCCCTCAAAAAAGTACAGATGGAAAAACATGAATTTTTTTAAAATTATAGATTAATTTAAAATTACTAGAGGATACAATTGTTTAAGAGGCAATAGAGCACAGTCATTACAAGATGGACTCTGGAGCCAGACTCCCTGCATTACAATCCTAGCTCTGCTGTTTTCAACCTGTGTGACCTTAAGCAAGTTATAGAATCTCTCTGTGTCTCAGTTTCTTCATCTATAAAACGGGGCAAATATTAGTACCTTACCAGTATTTTAGGGTTGTAGTGAAAATAAAATTATTTAATACATATACATATAAAGTGATTAGAAGAATACCTGGCTCATTCATACCAGTACTTAATAAACGTCAGCTTTTACTATTATTATTGTTGCTGTTATTGTTTTAGCTGACTTAATACTAAGTTGATGATGCTTAATTTAATATTAAAATTTAAATTCAGTGATTATAGAGGGAAGTAGGGGAGGCAGGTAGCATTTAGAAGTGTACTGGGCAGCAAATGGAAGAAAGACTAGGATAAAAAAAAAATGTACTGTGGCCAATCTGAGAACAAATAACTGCAGGTTAAAGGGAAGTAGGTAAGATCAATAGAGGGACAGAGGTGGATATACTCATGACAAAGCAAGTAGAAGACAATGGTAATCGTAGAATCTAGGTAGTGGTAAATAAGTGTTCACTGTGAAATTCTTTCAAATTTGCTTTACGTTTAAAATGTTTCATAATCAGTTAGAGGGGAAAGAGAAAGTAGATTTAGAGGCATCAACCCAAGTTCTGGGTCATAGCTATGCTGCTTGTCCTCTGAGCTCAAACACCAGAACAAGTTTGGAAAACCTCATGGTTTTGGAACTCTTGTTCAGCATCGACAATTTCCTGCACCAGATGAGCAAAGCTCAGGTGCTGACCTGGACGCCCTCGCACAAGAAGATACAGGAGAGGGCAGAAACCCAGAGGTTCCACGTGAAAAATGCCAATCTCAAGGGACTATGACATTATCACCCCTGCTCAGGAAAACCTCAGAAATAAGGCTCAAGGCAAAGGAGGAACGTGGGCAAGTGGTACACACTCACTCGTGGACTCTGTTGTCACCATAAAGATCACTTAGGCCGAAGCTGATGTAGTGCCAGTGCTCGGGGATGTTGGCAGAAGGGCTCCCCACGTTCCTATACATGCTAACATAGTCCAAGGGGTCTGGGCCACCCAACCTGCAAAAGACAAAACACAGCAGTGTCAATGTGAGCCTGAAAGCAGACAATGTGAAGCTAAGGGGCTCTGTCTTACAAACCTAAAGGCCCCATCCTGGAGGAACTTGGGGTAAAAGATAACTAAAGGGAGGCCACATCTCCCTGGGATAAGACCATAGGATGGGCAGCTGAAGGCAGCCCAATTCCACAAGCACAAGAGACTCCCTTCTCCCTTCCCCAACAGGCAGGACCTCTTTTAGAAATAAAACAGACTGGGAGGTTGCCCCTTTGGCTTCCTCCTGTTTAAAACTGCCAATCCCATTTGGGATTGGCAGGGATTATCTTTCTTCCATGGTGCCTGTAAACATGCCAAGCTTTAAGGCAAGAGGTACATCAGTCAATCAATTGGCCTCTGTTGAAAGACCATCCTGAGCATCCCCAGTGGGCATTGTTCCTGGGAGCAGAGGCTCAGCTTCACTCCTGCCTCTTAGACAGCTAATTCCTGAAAGACTATATTGTGCCCTATGTTAATTACAGTTTGTTCTAAATAGACCCAATGCCTCCAGACCCTGGCCCGCACCCCCCAGACCAAAGCTGGTCTTTTATCATGCAAGTGACAAAGGCCAAATTTAGGCTAGCTCAGCTCTGCACAGAGAACTGCAGCAGGAGCCAGGCTGAGCCCTGTGAGCTCTTGCATCCGGAAGATGATCCTGGGAGACTGCTGCCTCAAGGGTGGAGCTCAAACATTAAATGATTTGGGGCCTCTGAGGACCACAATAAATTTCCCCCATAATTCCAAAGAGAGGCAGCTGAGGAAGAGATTCAGTCATTATCTCACTCTGAGGATTTAATTCAATAAGGGATCCTTTTAGTAGAGTAATTAGTGCTCTTTTTAAAAAATCCTGCTTTTCTTCAGAATAGATAAGGAAAATTGGCAGACTTGGGAAATGACTAAATGGAAACCATCGGTGGAAAGAAGTCTGCATGTAGCCCACAAATGCTGCATTTGAGCTGCCTCGGACATCTGACTGTTTCACAGACTGCAAAAACTTTGCCTGCCCCTGGGACACCAATGGGATACACTCTGCAATTGGGATCTGCTGAAGAAATGCTAACAACCAAATAAAAGACATGTTACATGTGATCCCAGCAAGCATGCCAGTACTATGCAATTCAAACACTATTTAAAACCAGTAGGTCTGGTTTCATCCTATTTTGCCAGGATATTATTTGCCTTTGTAGGAATCTTTATTCTCTGCTAGGAAATGCTAAGTTATTTATAGGACTTGTAAGAAAGTTGCTACAAATAGCTTAGAATCTCAACTGAGTGGACTAGGAAAAGGGACAAATCTCCATATCTTTCCTTAACTCTGCTTTTGCCAAATCATTTGACTAATACCACAACCATGTGAATTTAGAAAAGTGTGTAGGGGGGAAAGAGGAAAGAAAGGGTGGTTACCCCTGGAAGGATCCTATGGATAGCTGCAGAACCCTGGAACAGATGGGAGTGACTACAGGCTCCACACCTGCTCCAGTTCCCTGCTGCAGGTTCCCAGTCCTATCCACCCTTCAGCCTAGGTCCATCCAGCAACAAGTCGCAAAACTGCTTCCACTCTCCATGCTCCATCTGCCACACCCCTGGCAGCCCTCTTTCTGGCCAAGTCTCCCAAAATTTATTGCACCCAGGAGAGGGGCTTTACCTTAAAATTCCAATTGCAGAGAACGACCAAGAGTCAGACAAAATTAACCTTGACTCCAAGCACAAGGTGTTCTGTTCTACTTACTCAGAGACCCGATGGGAAGCAGATGAGTATGTGGAAAATAATCCTATTTTGCACTTAGAAAAAGATGTTATCCCAGGACCCATAGCTAAGCTCAGCCTTTCTGCTTCAGCTCTCTGCTTGCTAGTCTCAGCCTTCAGCCAGGATGTCCCTGCTGGCCAGGGACCACTAGCCAAAGAGCCACACTTCTATCACAAGGAAAAGAATCCGAAGGTACCATGGGCCACAGCCAAACCAAGGCAGCCTCGGTCAGCCATGCTGCTATGAGAACTGAAGAGGACTGGTGGGATCCCAATTGTGAGCGTTATCAACTAACCACTTTCAAGATCTTAATTATACAACCCACTCAGAATCTTAGTAAGAACGAGTTGCTGAGCTGTTCCCATTCATGTATTTCTTTATCTAGGCAGCATTTCCAATTCCATAAGGTGCTACAGAATCCCTTTTATGCATCATTAGATGCTGGCCCATCTCTGAAGATAAATCCTGGCCTGGTTAACAAGCTTGCAACAAAAGGAATAAAGAACCAGTTTTAGTCCTTCACACGTGCCTCAATACCTTTTACACACATCTCTATCCTTCATTGCCACTTGGGTGACATAAAGACAGTTGCCCAAGTCTGGGCAGGGATTTCTCCTTACACTCCAATGAGGACTGAACAAACAGCATGGCAGAGGCAGGTCCCCTTTTCTCATGACACAACCCAAGAGAGCTATCACTACACATAGTTAAATACAGGGGGGCAATGAGAATGGGTGATTAAGTTATCAAGAGCCTCTTTTCACACAGAAGCTCTCTTCAAAAACTCCTCTCAACCAAAGAACAGTGTCCCTGCCAAAGAGAACTATATTGCCGGCCACACCTCCTCTTGGCTACCAGACAGAGTCAGGCTGCTCCCACGGCTCTCCCTAAGGAGCAGGTGGCTGCTCCCCAGGCCCTCCACACTGCCTGCCGTTTCACATCCTCCCATGGACACAGGGAGCTAGCCTCAGCCCTATATAGCCTAGCTTCTGCCATCTCCAGAGGAAGTAAGACTTGTCAGAGAGGAGAAAGACTCAGCCCTAAATAGCAAGGTAACTAGCAAAGACATCCACTCTATTCACTTCCCTCTTGGGGTCTACCTCCCCTTTGGCCACACCGCAAGCAACTGCCCTAACAGTCTTTCAGGACTCAGTGAAGGGGCTCATCTAACAATGCCTGCATTAATGTGGTTCTGGATGGAGACAGCTAGATCTCAGTCAACTTTTGGTCCAGAAAAACCATGAAGACAGTCTCTTTTCCAGAGTCCCCGTAACACCTGTTTTACACAGAGGCAGCAGGAAGAGACAGGTTGCAAACAGCAATGGGAAACTAGAAAAGACCATTCCCACCGCAGGAGCAGTCTGTCAGTACACAGGTCTGATCTTAACAGAGCAACTTGAGAGTTACTCTCAGCTTCCTGGAGGAACTGCTGCCTAAATCTTGATGCTTGGGGCCAGAAGCCCCTCTTAACATCTCACTGTATTTCCTTCCTTCCTGTCCAAGCCCTAGGTCTTCATCATTTACTGCGGTCCTCTTCAACTCTGAGCCAAACCATGGATCTCCCTGACCCTGCCTGCCTCTGTTCTAGCCAGTGATCTAAAGCAAAGCAGCTGCAGAGCCAGGGGAAGCTCTGTATGGAGAAACAGAACTGTGCAGAGTAAGCAGAAAGTTTATCAGGAAAAGTTGCTCTGCCAAACTTCAAATGCAAAAGCTCATTACGAAGGTATCAAAGAGACCTCCTCACCCCTTCACAAGCACAATGCTCACAACTTGCTCCCCTCCTAACGCACAGACTCACACCCGCCCCTACCCTAAGCAGTCTCGTGCCCTCTGAGCTCCTCCAGCCGCGCTGCTCTAAAGCCTTCTCAGATGCTCCCCAGGCCCCGCCTCGCCTCCCCCATCCCACTTCAGCCGCCCCCCCTCGGCTTCCCCTCGCCTACTAATGACCCCCTACAGGCACCCCCTCCTTTCACCACGTTTACAGTTCCCTCTCTCCTACCGTTCCCCTCTCTGCTCCTACCCACACCCCCAATTCACTCTATTCTAATCCCAGTTAACCCTTCATCCTCCCCTCCCTCGTTAACCCTTCGCTACCCACAGGCTTCGTTAACCCCTTTGTCCCCATTCCTAACTTGAGCCTTAACTTCTTCCCTCGCAGCAGGAAGCCCTCCTTCCGAGTGCTTTAACCATTCTCCTTTCCCCTCCTCCTCCTCCTCATTAAATTACTTCGCCGCCGGCGCTTTAACCCTTTCAGCCCGCCCCTGTCGGTCCCCCCGCGGCCCAAGGCATACCAGTACTTGACGATAGCGGTAACCTGGAGCGGGTTCGGCTGGTCAGGGTAAAGGCGGCGGCACTCTCCGTAGATGGCGTGCAGTCCCGGGGGGAAGAGCGAGGCGAAGGCCGGAGGGGCAGTAGGGCCAGGGGCCGGGGGCGCGGCGGGGCCGGGGGCGCAGCTAGGCCGCAACTCCGCCATCGGGGCGCGAAGGGCGCTAGGGGGGCCGGGGAGGGCAGACGAGGGGAAGAGCACTGACGCGCCAGCAGGAGGACTCCCGGGTGCGACTCCCGGAGGCGATGGGGGCTGCAGAGAGGTCTAAGCTCCGCGCCTGCGCAAGGCGCACCGTCCGACCAGGCCGTCGCCGCGGCAGAGACAGCCAGAGGGTGCCTTGGGGGCCGCGGGGCGCTCTGGGGGGCGGGGCGCCTGCGAGCCCTATTCCGGCATTCATTGGCTAATGTCTGTGCCAGTCACATGTGGGGAAGGCGTGGTTTGACAATAGGTCCCGCCTCCCTCTCCCAGAGTTGGGGGTGTCCCAAGGCTCTTGGCCTCCCCCTAGTGTTAGGAGGAACCCAGGTTTAAATAGAGATGTTAGGGCATCTTCTGAGGTGCTAGGGTCCCACCAACGCACTGAGAAGTGCGCTGACAAATGGCTTGTCACTGTTCTGCTGACATGCTGCTAAGAAGGATTTAAACATAAATCGGACAATGGATTGATTTGTTCTTCAGTGTAACATTAGTTTGGTTTTTTTTGTTTCAGTAGATTATATGTTTCCTACCGTCTTTGAATATCCATTGACCATATTGACTGACACTAACTCCTCCAAATTCAGGGATCATATGTTGAAAAACCTATTTTGGAGCTCTGTCAGAAAGTAACAAGACTTAGATAAACCAGGATCAATTAAATATACTTGGTGATTATTTAATGAATGTTTTCAGTGATGACAATCTCTTCTTTGTTCTGTTTTAGGCAGATGTACTCAGGTTGCCTTGAGGAACACCAATATCCATTATCTACTATTGGACCTGCCCTTCCCCATTGCCTTTTACTGTCTGTAACTGGAAATTTTTTAATTCCTAAGGTACCGGGCTAGGAATTATTTTCCTGTTTACAATAACTTTTCATATAGTAATGTCTTCCACTCAATGATCTTGAAGAAATTCCAAGAGAAAGGGATAGAATAGAGGCTGACTACCGGTGCTATTAACTAAAGAGTCACTGTAACTTGAAGGGAGGGAGGAAATAATCTAGAGAAAAATACACTGCGCTCATTAGAAAGCAGTAACATGTAACTTCTCTTCACTTCCATTTTCTCATTCATCAATGTCAATTCTAGCTCCCCGTGAAAATTAAAGATATACTAGAGCAGTTCCTGAAGCTATTAGATGAACGATGTTTTAATGAGCAAAAGATCATCTATACTAGTAGTTCTAAATGCCAGTCTTCAGACCAGCGTTAGCATGTTGCAAAGTTTACACTTATCCAGGAAAAATTCTAAAATCAATGAAAATATACTTTTTTCCAAAAAAGCAAATTTATGCAATTTAAATTATTTTCGTTTGTTCTGGGAATATGTTTCTCCCTGCATGTGTATGTGTATTAAAATTTCCTTTTATTAGAGTCTGATGGTTACGGATGTTTATTAATGTCTTAGACGCAAATAAAAACCTTATATTGTCAAGGGGAAGTGATGGAGTGGCAAGACTGATCTGTAAAATCCAAACATTCACGAATTACTGACCAATCCTAACCAAACTGCAGACAGACAAGAACTCAAGACTACATACTTCAGCATACATTCTCAGCATGCACTGAGAATCCCTTCAAAAGGACTACAGATCCAGGCATGCAATGCAACCATCAATCAGCGTCCTCGTCTATTTATCTACGGAGACTACAAAACCCAGGGTACTGTGCGTCCGAAACGCGCCATCCCGTCCCTTAAAATAGGCGGAGCTCCAAAGAAGCCTGGCTCGCTAATTAGGTGCAAGGCATGCTGGGTGTTGTAGTTCTTCGGAAGCGAGGTCGGGCCGCTCCCTGGCCACCCTGCACCAGCAGCTAGATTGCGCATGCGTTGTCAGTAGGTTTAGCGGCGGACCCGGCTGGCAGTTCCTTCCTCGGAAGGAGAGATTCTTCTGCCATGGAGTCCTACGATGTGATCGCCAACCAGCCTGTCGTGATCGACAACGTGAGTTGCACCCCCCTGGAGGGACTTATGCTCTCCTCCCCGAAGGGATCGCTTCCCGGGTTTCAGCCTGGGCCGCCGGCTCTTTGTCACTGGCCCGGCCTGTCAGGCGGGTTCAGCCGCGGCCGCCTCTGTCCTACCCCGACTCGTACTCCTCAGGCAGGGCGGCCAGCCAGCCAACAACCATGGGATGGAGAACCTTGCGATAGATAAAGGGTAGAATTACAGTGCTTGGGGGTCCTTGGGCCCTTGGCTCGAGGGGCCTTAACCGCTCTGTGAGAGCCCGGAGCCCGCCCCTCCCCTGTTTCCGATAACCCTATTGGCTGCTCTGGCTGTCCATCTTGGCCGATGACCCCGCCTCTGGGCCTTGCCGGATGAGGGCAGACTTCTGCAGTGATTGGCTCGTGCCCCTGCCGTTCTTCTGGGCCGCCATAATTTTTTTACCTCTCTCAGGGGCGGAGCGGGGCACGAGGGGTGTGGGGATTGGTCTCGAGAACTCCCAGTGGTGGGGCCTGAGCGGCTAGGGCCCGCCTGCGGGTGGAGAAGGGCTAAGTTTCCTTCGGTCCCCGGGCAGGCTGGGCTGCTAGGCGGTGTATCTGGGTGGGGCCCAAGAGTCTCGTGCCAGAAATGGCCTTAGGATTTCAGTTATTTCTATGATTATAAACTACAACATTAGTAAAGGTGGAGAAGAAGGGAGAGTGACAAAGCAAGCAGGGAGGTACTTTCCTTCGGAACGCCCAGTTGCTGGGGAAAAAAATTATTAAACGTAGTATTTGCCAGGCGCTTACATGGCGGGTTCCCATACATTCAGATTGGATTCTCACAAAAACTGGGTGGATAGTTAAGGCAGGAAATTTGATCCTTGTTTTGCAAATGAAAAAACTGAAGCAGGAAGAGGTGAAGTGAGCCCAAGGTCACAGAGTAGAGATACCCTAAATCCAGTGCTTTACCCGTTATTCTTCTTACTGGTACCCTACGCAGATGCATCAAAAGTGACAAATGGGAAGAATCTAAATACTGCTCTTAATTTTGGTGGAGGGAGGCAGTTGTAAAACAACTGGATTTCTGTCTTCCACTCAAAGGTTTGGTCCCACTGAAATTGGTTGATACCTTTCTGTTCCCCTTCTGAGTCCCTCCATTGAGACAAAACTGTTCCCTCTGCCCTAAGCTGATTGTCTGATTCACGCTGTTGATTCAGCCCTTGGGACCTTCACCACGTTGCAAGATCCCTTCATTTGCATCATCTCATTTAAGCTTCAACTCTGATAGGTAGATAGGACTTACCGTTCCCAATAGAACTATGCAGAAAAGTGAGGCTTGGAGAGGTTAAATAACTATTCAAACTACCTGGCTTGTGAGTTGAGGTACCAAGACTCAACACTGAGATTGGGTTCTAAATTCCTCACTTTTTCCAAGGAAAGGTGCTTTTTTGGCTAGCTTTAGTTCTCTCCGGGAAGGAGGTTGAGTTCAATGAGACTTCATTTAGGGGAGGATTTTTTTTTTTAAAGGTCTCCTTCACTAGACTATTAAATCCTTGTGGGAAAAGATGATATTCCTTCATTTTTCATCCCTCTCTTCTTCCCCACCTCCCTCCACACAGTACCTAAGGCCTAGTACCAAGCTGGATTTTTTTGTTTCTTTTTTTCTCACATTAGATTTTTGATTGGACTGGGTTGATTGGTGGGTAGATGAATGACTGAATATCTTTATCACAGTAACAAAGATACCCGTAAATAAACAAAGGATTGGTGGGGGACCCCTAATTAGTTACTACAGAGGGTTGTGTAGGACTCCTTGTTCTTAATGTTGATTTTCAGAGCACGCTACTATTTCTTATCTTCAGCCAGTTAGTGTGTGCTTCGTCTGCCTTTTTCTTAATTATAAAAAGGAAAAAAAATATAGAAATTAGCACTTTCCTGTTTTCATGAGTAATGCAGAAGGAGTGCTGTGTGCATCCCACCAGTTCTTTTGCTTCTAGAATTATTGGGCAGGAGTTCTCTTTCCAGCCATTTTCTTTAATGTCACTTAAGCTAACACTTATTAGTTTCTTCTTTCTCTTTCTTGATAGTGTATCTGAAATGCATCAAAGCAGTTGTGCATTTTCAGTTTTAAGATTTAAGGAATAGACTTGTTTTTCCTCTGGGAAAACATTGCCTTTATTATGCCAACAATTCTGCCAAAAGGTGAAGTAGGAGAAAGGTTAAGTAATTTTCCCACTAGGATTTACTGAGCATCTGCCACAGTTTTAGATTTGGGGCCTTGGGTAGTTCTTGCTGTTTGATACTTAATTTTGTTTCATTTTGTTTCAAAATGAAACATGGATAGGAAAAATCATTTGAAATATTTGAGCCAACTTTATATTATAAGAATAATGTTATCTAGCAGACTTAGCATCTCCATAGCTATGTTACCACATTTTATTTCTGGGCTAAGGAGAGTGTAATTAAAAGAAAAAAGAACAAAGAAAGCAAGGAAAAAAGGGAACAGCCCATTATCGGTTCACAGCCTTTTCCAGTCTTAAGACAATTGTTGACCACTCCTTTCATGCAATTCTGGCACCAAACCAATTCATCAGAGTTTAACGAGGAAAATGGAAGGGGGTGGTGTGTGCATGCACTTAAATTACAATGACAACAACAGTAAAGTGATGGGTATTTTGAAAAACTAAGTAAGTCTTTCTTCCCAAAGGCGTGTCATAGATAGTGATACGAGAAAGAAGAGGGCTTTTTTTTTTTTTTTTTTTAGCAATTTGCTATCAGTTCTTAAGATCTGCAGGTTCACTTAAGTTTAAGGGACTCTAGCTGAGGCAATGAAGTTAATATATTTATTTAACACTGTCACTTGTGATGTGACATTCAGGCTGTTGGTCATTCAACAAGAATCCATTCCTAGCTTGACAGAAAGGGTGAAGAGGAGGTGACATGTAGAGATATCCTGCTGTTCAAGTATGCGTATTTTAAGAGCCATGGATGTGCTTCCCAGCAAGCTAGGTAATCTAAGGGTGAGAAAGAAACCAGTACCTCATGGAAGAAGAATCGTTGTGAATTAGTTGCCAGGGATGTCTAGAACAGAGACCTCAAACTCAGTGCCTGGGGAGGCCAAGCGAGTACATTAAAAAGGAGGAGGAAGAAGATAGCCTTAAAGATGATGTAAGGAATCTGGAAGGTACATTGAGGATGTCTGACCAAAGGGCCAGCTGCTTCTAATTTCCAGCGAGTTGTCCCCATGTAGGAAAGCAGGCCCAGTGTTGCCAGACCTTCTGGTTCTTCAAGAGAAATCAGAAGTGTTAAATTTTACATGCAGTCTCCAATGTGTAACTGTTGGAAATTAATGTAAAAGTAGTTTGTGATCTATTAGAGACAGCAAGTAGGATTAGTAGTTGCCTAGGGCTGGGGCTGGGGAGCAGGGGCAGGTAGTGGTAAGAATGGAGAGTGACTGCTAATGGGTACAGAGTTTCTTTAGAGTATGATGAAAAAGTACTAAAATTAGATTGTGGTGATTATTGTATAGCACTGTTAATATACTAAGAACCACTGAATTATACTGAATTATAAATATGAATTTATCTCAATAAAGTTGTTTTTTGAAAAATGACTTTGTGGGCCAAACAAAATGTCTTTGGGTGAAATTGGGCCACCAGTGTCTTAGAATCAGAGGCTTCACCTCTCAGCGTCCTTTCCCTCTTGTAAAATGGGAGACAGCTAGCCTCCTTCCCAGCATGTCAAGAATAATCAGGAGTGCCTAGGAAAAAGGTTGCTCAAGCCACAAGGCTTATAGCCACCAGTTACTGGGAGAGCCTTGCTGCGGGATTTGCTTTTTGTTTGCCTGCATCAGAAGGAGAATGGTCAGTGGTGGCTGGCAGCAGATTGGCAGAGTCCTCAAACATCAAATATTTAATGAGACTACTTCAAGAAGCCTCTACAAGGCATTTGTTTACTTGGCTTTGCCAGAGTGAATAACAAGGAGAGTGCCAGCTCATTTGTCAGGTATACAGTTCCGAGTTACAAATGCTGCTAAAGAAATTGACATGACTCCATTTGTATGCTCTCATGGTATGGCTTGAGCAGAAAGAGGCAACTCAGCCGCCTCCCCCATCCCCACCCATTCTTCACCCAACTGCTGGCCTAGCAGGCCAGCTGGTGGGGCTGCAGGGACAAGCTGGGTCTGGTTCCACTTTGTGCATCATTCCCAATGCTGCCTTTGCCTTCCCTGTACCACCTCTGCCTGGGGCTTCTGGCATTCCAGCTGCTCATTCAGGTTCCATACTTTAGGCTTCAGCTGCCAATCATTTGAGCTTGGTTTTCATGTTAGTCAGCCAGCATCTACTCAGGTACCCTGCAAATGCCAGATACTGCTGATATACAAAGTCTCTGCCCTCGAGGAATTTGCACTGAAAAGAGACAAAAGTGGCAAACATAAATTCGAATAGAAAGCAAAATGAAATTCATGCTACCTAGCAGAAGAGGTGATAGTGATTTGAGGAGATCATAGGAAGAGGATAAGTAATTTCAACTGGGGATTATTCTACAGGAGGAAGGCAGTGATATTTGAACTGGGCCTGTTATATACCCTTGCTGGGAAGGACGGAGAGAGAGAAATGAATGTAATATTTTAATCTGCCTTGTCACTCATACTTTAGTCCTTTTGCTAGTAAACTCAAAATCAAATATCCAGGAAAATCATCTCTTCAGAATATCTAGAGTCTGAAGTACAGATCTCATCTTTACTTTTCTTGTTTTCAACATCTGCCAGGAGATCTAATTAGCCTGTCAGCATCACCACACCCAGATGAAGGCAGTGAGCAATTATTAGAAGCTTGAGCTAACAAGTTCCCGGAGTTCTCTTGTACAGTGCTCTTCTCACTAGCCGATCCACTGTCCCAGAGCCCTTGGGTGTGCAGTAGGATTGTCCTCCCTCCTTCCTAGCCTTTCAGCTCAGTTTACAGCTGTACCTTTTCCAGGCTCCTTGCTTTTCTGCCCAGGCCAATGAGTTTGCACATTGTCTCTTGTTTTCTCTTTTCTGTTGGCAGAGGTTCCTGCTGTCTTAGAGAACTGACTGGCTCTGCTCTTCCCCCGTTACCACTTTTCCTGTCCTTCAACCACTTCTTACTTCCTCCCTCTGTCTCGCTAGGGTCAGGCACCTGGATGGCCTATCTAACCTCCCCACCCACTCCCCGCCCTTCTCCTATAGAAGAGCAAGAATAAGAAACAGAGGGAACCAGGCGTGTCGCCTGGAAGCCTTTGGTACCAAGACAACCTTGGCTATTTAGTGTCTCCTGATGTATTTACTGCTTGCTGTGTGGGTTCTGGAAATACCACACTCCACTCTAGGAGAAGTGGTTGACAGGCAGCAGGAAAAGGCTCGCCCTAATTACACATGCAGCTGCAAACTGTGTTGGGGGTGGAAGGATGAGGGTATCAGGTGGGGTGTAGAAGAATTAAGAAGGAAGAGAACAGGCTGAATCTGCAAGTGGTTTCAAGCCTCGACATCTGTCCTGCACGGAGATGGTATCTGTGTCCAGAGTCAGTGTTTACTTTGATTGGGCCCCAGGTGGTGCCAGACATGCTGGTGGGAGATGTCAGATTCTTCTCTGGGCATCCCACCCAACATACCAAGGATTGGAGCAGTGGGATTGTAATGCTGAGTCTCTTTTCTTCTCAGACAATGCTTTAGGGCTTTCTTGCTCTTTACCATCAAAAGACCAACGAGTAAAGCAAAGCATAGTAAAACAACAACAACAACAACAACAACCACAACCACAAACCCCTCACAAAGCATAGCGGTATGCCTATGTGGTCAGAACCAGACAACATGTGTCATATTGGAGTCAGCTTCAAGCATGGCAGCACTCATGGTGGTGTCTGTCATAGAGGCCCTGGAGGGCAGGGGTATTTCAGGCCTGAGCTGGGAAAGTAGGTTAGAAGCATCCCATGGTGGTACAACAATCACACACTCTTCCCACCTTGGTTATGTTCTTAAACTTGGCCACTTTTGTGCTTCAGGGTACTTTCCTCTTCTCAAGTTTTCTTTTTCTTTCTTTTATTACTGTTATTTTTAATTCCAAAAGTAAAACATGTTCAATGTGGAAAAGTCAAAGAATATAGAAAAAATCAAATAATACTCAGAGTATGCAGTATAAATTCCCCCCACCATCCCTAGCCCCACTGCCCTCCCTTTGGCATGCATTCACTGCACAAATACTTTTACAAATGGATATATCATATCTTTTTCGAATAAAAATGGAACCATGTTATACATACTGTATGATATATATCTCTTTGTTTTTGTGATACTCTGACTTCTCTTTCTCTCCTCAGGGATCCGGTGTGATTAAAGCTGGTTTTGCTGGTGATCAGATCCCCAAATACTGCTTTCCAAACTAGTAAGTTATTGTGTAACTTAATCAGAAGCTTGGGGGGCTTATCAGCTTTGTTATGGGGTCAGCTGTCCATCTTTTAGGGAGAAAGGATCTCATTTGGGTCAGCCTTGGTATTGAAAACAACGTCAAGCAAGGGGTAGGAGCTGGCTTGTGGACTAAGCAAACAATTGCCTGCATGGTACAATTTGAGAGGCAAATTTTTTTAAATTTGATTTTATCTGATGCCAAAAATGTTGACATTGGTGACTCATTGCTTTGGATGACGGTCTCTTCATGGAGCCCTCTTAAAATCCTCCTATCACCCTAGGATGGGGTTTAACATCAAATCATAGCTACCATCTTAGTAAGAATGAGTTTTTTCTCAGCACATCCCTAAGGTAGAGAGACTGCAGGCAGAAAAAGGGCCCAGATACTGGGGAAGGGGACTCAAGCAGTAGAAAATGAAGGTGGCCATCTGTCAGTTACCACAACACCATTTTCCTTAATAGGCCTGGGCAGGAGGATAAGGAGACAAAAGCTTTTTTTTTTTTTTCACTTATAACAATTTTTAACACCTTTTTGTATGATTCCTGTACAGTAAACTACACATATTTGGGATGAACAATTTGATGAGTTTTGATAGATGTATACATCAATGAAACCACCACCAGACAAAAACTTTTTGAGTTAACCATTCACTTAGAGATACTTGTTTACTTATCTCTCTGGATCTACACATACGATGGGGAAAGGGAAGAACTAGAGGTATGGAATCCCCCAGAATGTGTTTTAATGACTTATAAGATAATATAAAAATATATAAAATAATATACAAATGACTTAAAGTAATACATGTTCATTATAGAAATTGTGGGAAATGCAGGAAAGTAGAAAGAAGAAAGTCAACTGTAATCTCACTCCTCAGAAATAATCACAGTAGAATTGAGTATATTTCTCCCCATCCAAGTGTGTGCCTCAGTACATTCTTCCTGGGTTCTGTCGTGTTTTCTGTCATGAAATGGAAAGTGATTTCCATTTCACCCCACCCCACCCCGACTTTCTTTTGCAGTGTGGGCAGACCTAAGCATGTTCGTGTCATGGCAGGCGCCCTCGAAGGCGACATCTTCATTGGCCCCAAAGCCGAGGTAATCTCCAGTCCTACTGAAGAAGCCTCAAGCCAGCACAAGACCTTCATTATTCCCACAAATGGGTAGTGCCCCAGCAATTTCCTCTTGAAATCTCCCCTTTCGCTCTCTCATCCCAGGCCTACTGGGTTTATTTCTCCCAAGAGCAGCCTCTGGTTTTGGAGAGGAAATATCTGGAACCCCATTTTGGGAAACAGAGACCAGTCTAGCAAAGAGGGCTTTTGCCTTCCTTCTGTACTCTGTCACTATGTTGACAGTGATCAAACCAATTGGCTTGGTTATTTTTTTGGCAAAAGAGGCTGCGGGGAGATCCTAGCTGGAGTACCCTGGGGATAAGTTAATTAGCACAGTTTGGCAGACCCCTCAGGCAGCCTTTAGAAACAGAACAACAGAATCATTGTTGCCAACCTTGGCTGCAAGTGCTGAGGCCCAGAGGTGGGAGCCGGGAGTTTGTGTCCTGGGACCAGGCAATGAGGAGGGTGCCACCCAAGGGCCCATGGAAATGCAGAAGCCCTCTGCTTTGCCAGCTGATTGGTCAGTGAGAGCAGTTTGCAGCATACGGTTTAGAGACTTGGAGGTGGGTGCACACCCTTAGTCGTGGGTGAGGACTGTGGGGTGGGAAGTCCCAGTCCTGGAAGGGCACGGTCCACCAGGAGAGACTGGCTGTTGCTGGAAGTGCTGCTCTCTGCCTGCAGGAGCACCGAGGACTGCTTTCCATCCGCTACCCCATGGAGCATGGTATCGTCAAGGACTGGAACGACATGGAGCGCATCTGGCAGTATGTCTATTCTAAGGACCAGCTGCAGACTTTCTCAGAGGAGGTGAGAGTCCTGCGTGCAGGGTGCTCCTGCGAGGTGTGCAGAGCAGACAACCCACTACCCCGGACATGAGAGGGATGATGATAACTGCAGAGTGTTTGAGCCTTATGTTCCAGGCACCAGGCCATGTGCTTTTCAGACATGTTTGCAGTTAGTCTTCATAACATTCCTATGAGATACAGGTAGTATCATCTCCATTTTACAAACAAGGGAACGGAAGCTCAGAGAAGCTAAGCGGTGTTTCCAAGATCACCCAATGGATAAAGTGGTAGAGCTGGGATTCAAACCCACATCTTTCAGGGGGGTTGGTATAGCCCAATGGTAGAGCACATGCTTAACATGCACGAGGTTCTGGGTTAAATCCCAAGTACCTCCATTTAAAATAAAAAAAAGAAGAAGAGGGAAAAAAAACCCCACAGCTTTCAGCCTTCAGAGCCTATACTCTAACCTCTAAGGAAGTAACTCTCAACTCAGAAACACAAAAGAAGGTGCATACCAGGCATAGCAGAATTTCCAGGGGAGGGATATGTTTCATTTTTTTAAGTACAGTCAATATTGAAATTTAATTTTCTATTTTGAAAAAAAAATTTAACTATTACATTTATCATAATGATTCCAAATTCAGAGTTTAGCAAAATCGTGACAATTGGAGCTATATAAGAATCTTGGAGGGTCAGGAGAGGAGTAGTGGGGTGGAGGTGAGGACAGAATGAGACTTTAAAGGAGCCTGAATTTGGAAAGTTGAGAAACTGGCTTGGGCAGGGGTAGGTGACAGGCCCAGCTTGCCTCTTTTTGGAGAGAGGCTGACGAAGGTCGCCTGGGCTCTCCAGCCACACAGTACTATTGAGGGGTGGAAATCTGGCCTTGCCCTGATTGCCACCTGGGCATCTTTCACCAGCATCCTGTGCTCCTGACGGAGGCGCCTTTAAACCCGCGAAAAAACCGGGAACGAGCTGCTGAAGTTTTCTTTGAGACCTTCAATGTGCCAGCCCTTTTCATCTCCATGCAAGCTGTGCTCAGCCTGTGAGTAGCAGCTGGCTGGCTAGCCTGGCCCCTTGTGGGGAAGCAGTCCTCTGGCAGAATCAAGGCTGCCTTTCCTTTGGGTTGGTTCAGAGCAACCTGAGCACCTCTGCCAGGGAAGCTTAAGGATGGTGGGAAAGGGAGTGTTGAGACTGTCTCCCAGTCTTGGCACTCCCAGCCGGTTTGGCCCCAAAGTCTCCTCTCAGCCTGCTGGGAAGGCCACATCCTGCTACAGCTCTCCCTGCAGGCCCCTGTACTGAGTTCAGGTATTTATTCAGTGCCTACGTCTGCCTGGTGATTGGACTGTAATGAAAGCACCACCGTGGCCCCCATTCTCATACCCCTGTCATTCCTGTTATGCTCCCAGCCTGCCAGGGTTAGGTCTATCACCAAGATTATACACTGGTGACCTGCAGATGGCATGTGTTTGATCCCATTAAAAAATTGTGAGCCAGCATTTTAAAATGGAGGGTGGGGGGAGGATTCCTATCAAAACCCAAATTTATGGCTTCTCTGAAAATAAAGGAAGAAGGCAGCCCCCTCCCCACTTTAGCTACCATTGAATTCTATCAAGAAGTGAGTTTCTTCCTAGAGTGAGGAGGTGGGGATTAGTGATGGTTTGCCCCCTTTGCTTTAGTTATGCCACGGGCAGGACCACGGGTGTGGTGCTGGATTCCGGGGATGGCGTCACCCACGCAGTGCCCATTTACGAGGGCTTCGCCATGCCCCACTCCATCATGCGCATCGACATCGCTGGCCGGGACGTCTCTCGCTTCCTTCGCCTCTACCTGCGCAAGGAGGGCTATGATTTCCACTCATCCTCCGAGTTTGAGATTGTCAAGGCCATAAAAGAGGTGAGCACTGCCCCAGGGGCCTAGAGCTGGGCTCAGAGGGACTGGGAACAGCATCCAGGACCTCCGTGACCTGGAGTGAAGAGCAGTGAAGCTCCTGTCCTGGGGGTCAGGCTCTATCCTCCCCAGCCAGGCCTCCTGGCAGCTGTGTGATCTCCACCTGGGTCCCCTCACCCTGACAGAGTCACCTTCCACAGTGCTGCCACCTTGTGGGGGAAAGGGAGCTGCTTCTGTTGCCTGAGCTGGGCGATGGGTACACCGGTGTTCATTGTGTTTTTTATATATTATACACAAATTACATATGTTCTTTTGTATCTGTGAAGTCAGAATACATTTTTCTTTTTAGTTAATATGAATCCTCCTGCCACCTACAGCTCTAGGGAGATCTCTGAGCTGGGTAGGCGGGACCCAGAACCATATGAGTAATAGGAGAAGAAAGATGCCTGAGTCTGAACTAAAATTAGGGCATGGTCTCAAGCCCAGATCCAGAGAGCCAAGTTGCCACGCCTGCCCACTGGGAAGGTGTACAGGTGGGAACTCTTATCCTAAGTGCCACCCAGTGAAGGCCAACCGCAGTTTTCCTGCCCCTGCTTTGGGGCAGCAATTCTAACAACCTTTAGGGCGATCACTATAATGGGCAGATTTCTGCAGCCACACATCACTCCCTGGGACTTTGGGTAAGCACCAAGTTTCCTGCCTGCCTGACTCGTGCTTGATTCTGCAGAGAGCCTGCTACCTATCCATAAATCCCCAGAAGGATGAGACACTAGAGACGGAAAAGGCTCAGTACTACCTGCCTGATGGCAGCACCATTGAGGTAGGCCGCCAGACCTTGCCCCTCAGGCCCCTGAAAGCTCTGGGCCCAAATAGAACACCCCATGGGGAGGCTGGAGGCAGATGTAGCAGGCCTATTACCCGCTCTGCCTGGAGCAGCATAGCTCTTGAGCAGCACTGTCTCCTGCCAAGCGAGGCGCCAGGGATTTTGCTTCTCCCATGTGGAGACTGTTTCCTGGGTCAGGATGGGAGTAGGCAGGGGGATATGTCATGCTGTCCTTAACCACTTGGGCACAGTATAGGGTGAGTGGCCTCTCCCTGGACCTTCATTAATAAGAAGGAATTTCCATGAATGAATGAATCCATCTGTTAAAGTTCTCTTGGCTGGAAAATGCCAGAGCCAGGATTAAACATAGGTGTGTCCTCTCTCTAGTTTCCCAGGAACCCTGTCTTTGTTCCTTGAGGCTCTTGACATACAAGGTCTTCCCTGAGCCTGGCCTTCATAGCCACTTGGTTACTAAATGATGGGCAGAGGGGCCTCTTCCGTTCTTACTCCCAAAGGGACCTTGGCCCCTGCCCCAGCCTAAGAAGCTTGCCTCCCACCCCACAGATAGGTCCTTCCCGCTTCCGGGCTCCTGAACTACTATTTAGGCCAGACCTGATCGGTGAAGAGAGTGAGGGCATCCACGAGGTGCTGGTGTTCGCCATCCAGAAGTCCGACATGGACCTGCGGCGCACGCTCTTCTCCAACATCGTCCTTTCGGGGGGCTCCACCCTGTTCAAAGGTTGGTCTTTGTTCTCAGTACCCAGCCCCAGGAAGCTTCCAGATCCTGCTGCGCCCAGACGTGCAGAGAATTGACTTTAGATTCTCCTTTCCCACCCATTCAGGTTTTGGTGACAGGCTACTGAGTGAAGTGAAGAAACTGGCTCCAAAAGACGTGAAGATCAGGGTAGGAGCCTGCTGAGGGCAGGGGCACGGGCAGGGTGGAGCTGGGCCTCCAAGGGTCTGGAGTGCCACGTGGTGTGGCCTCCCCTCCAGCTCTGCCCAAGTTTTTCAGGCGCTACCAGATGGCTCCCGTTTTCCACACGACCCTTAAGGCCAGCCAGAGGGGAGACCCATTCTCACTCTCTCCCCACAAAAGAGGGCAGTTCTGTACAGGGTGTGGCAGATGTGGCAGGGTGCTAGATAAGGGTCCCACATGTGGCCTTTCAGGGAAACTGTAACACTGACAGGAGACTAGCTTTGGCTGCTCCCTTGTGACACAGTCCAGCTTCTTAGTAACTGCTGAGGGGAGCTGGCCTGAGAAAGGAGGGATCCTGAGTGAAGGAGGATGGTTCCTGCCATGGAGTCTGCTTCCCATCAGCCCCCAACAGAGTGAAATCTTGCCCCAGACAGCCCTAGCTTCCCTGGGAGCCGTAGATACTTAGGGCTGCTGGAAACCTTTTTCTCCAGATGAGTGTCAGGCTGGCCCCAGTACCCCCAAGAGAGGCCACAGTGTCCAACAGGGACATAACTTAAAGCCTGTTGTGGGAAATGTGTCCCCAGCCTTGGGCAGTGAGAACTGGCCATAAACATGGGTGTTGGAAGGGAAAGGAAGAATGGATGTCTCAGATTCCTCTTTCCACCCACCCCTGCAGATATCTGCACCACAGGAGAGACTGTATTCCACATGGATTGGGTGAGTAGCTCTTCTGGTAGTAACAGCAGAACAGGAAGCAGAGGCATTGCTGACCCCTCACCACCTCATCCCTTTAAAGAAAAGCCTGATCTGGTTTGGCCCAAGGGGGACTGGCTGGCTCCACCAATACCCACCCTCCTTCTCTCACAATGTTCCTTTGGATTCCTTCCACTCCAGGGGCTCTATCCTCGCCTCCTTGGACACCTTTAAGAAGATGTGGGTCTCCAAGAAGGAATACGAGGAAGACGGTGCCCGATCCATCCACAGGAAAACCTTCTAATATTGGGACATCATCTTCACCTCTCTCTGAAGTTAACTCCACTTTAAAACTCGCTTTCTTGAGTCGGAGTGTTTGCGAGGAACTGCCTGTGTGTATGAGTGTGTGTGTGGGTACGAGTGTGTGTGCATATGCGAGTGCCGTGTGGCCAGGGGATCCCAGGGATCCCGGGGCCCAGAAAGGACGATGAACTACCCACGATGGCAATGGCCTGAGACCTGGGGTTGACCACTCACTGGTCCCTGACAGGGAAGAATGCTGGCAGAGGGCCCCACTCCTTCGGCAGCTGGGCCTTTATCTGGCTGTGTGGGACTATGTTTACTACCACAGGGAGACAGGGAGGCGAACCCAACCCCAGGAGACCTTGCTGCTGCCCATCGTAGGCTGGGCCAGCCCCACCCCTACTCCATCTAGGGTGCCCTGCGGCCCAAGGCAGCTGCTGCCCCCCCTTGCTCATCATTCTGCTCTTGAAGCCTCTTGATCGTGGACCGAGGCCTGGGGCCAGGGTTGAGTTCTGTCTGGTTTTGCTGCAGTTCAGCTTTGGAAGGCTGGAAGAGCACTCTGGGAGCTGCTACTGAGACTTTGGGGTCAGCAGGGGGCAGGATGCCCTCACCTTCACCTGGGGACCAGGACCACACTGGGCATTTGAGGAGGGCAGGAGTAGTGCTACTTTTGATTGGTGGCAGAGCTAATGCTCCAACCCCTAGCCCCCATCCAGGGGCTGTCAGGAGAGTTTCAGGAGCCTGTTGGCCCCAGGCCCTGTTACTTGCTTTCCATCCATCCTTGGGTAATGCCATCTTCAGTTTTATTTATTGAAGTGTTTGTTTAGTACAGGGACTGGAAAAAGGGAGCTCACTGCCTCCTGCCCCACCAGTCACCCTGTGCACACTAATGTTTACAGCGCCTAAGCTTAGCGTAGTATCCAGGACCCCGCCACTCCTTGCTAACAGTGAACTGACAGTATCCATAGGCCTCAAGACCATTTGGGATTGGAGGCTACACTCAAAGTCACTCCAGCCTCTTTCTCCCTCTTCCACTTGCTCATTGCCCTGGAATCAACATGCTAGTTGCTGGTTGGATTTTCTGAAACGGGGTAGAATCACCCTTTGGCAGAGGCTCCTAGAAAAGGAGGGGTGTTGGGAATCCAAACCCCTTAGGACTGAAGAAAGAGCCGCAATTAACCAAGTTGCCTTTTTCCACTCTAGCTGACCCAGGGGACTAGGTTATAGAGGTGAGAAGGTCCCCTCTGGGCTGATTTGTGCCATTCTTGTCTTTGGACTTGTTTGTTTAGGGAGGGAAGGGCCAAACCAGAGTGCCAAGAGCTGATGGGCTCAGGCTCACCTCCTCTGGTCCACTGGAGCCAGGTGCCTACTCTGGACTTCAACCCAGATGGTGCAAAGCTGAGGCTAGCAAATCATCACCTGCACCCTCACCTGTGACACCAAGACCTGCCCAGATCCCAGATTTCAGGCAGTATTTTCCCCCATGCCGTCCAACGACCAAAGGCCCTGCCAGGTGTGGGCTGCAGCAGCAGGTGTGTGTGAAAGCGATGTGGTGACCCACGGACTGCAGTGTGCTTAACCAGCTCACCTCCCTCCTCTTAGCCCAAGCCTGTTCCTCGCACAGCCTCGCACAAACCACATTGCCTGGTGGGGCCCAGTGTACTTAAATAAAGTCGTTCCAATAGATACATCAGCTGGGCCTCTCTCTCTAGCCTGAGCAGGGTGGGAGGAGGGAGGAGCTGAGTCTGAGGCGGTGACTGGGCCTAGTCTGTCCTCTAGAGGGTGCTGTTGCACCAGCCAGGCTTGGCCAGACCTTAGGGCAACGCCCAGCCTGTCAGGTGGGTACAGAGAAAATGGTGTTCACATGCAAGCTCAGGTCAGGAACTGAGGGTCCCAGCCCTGTGCACCCGCCCAAGCCCATGAATGAGACTCTACCCCAAATGAGGGAACCAGCTCTTGACATCTTTGAAGTTAGAGGCTCTCAAAATTTCGATGTGAATAAGCAGCTCAGGAGCTTCTCAAAAAGCGGTTCCTAGGGCCCTTGCTCAGATACTCTAATTAGTTCTCCATTTTAAATCTGTATACTTGGGGGGCTAGGAGGGGTACTGCTAGGCATTTTCCAAATGTTAACCCAGTTGATTCTCCCAACAACCCTGCTAAGTGTAGGCGTGTTGATATCCACTTTACAGCTGAGAGAATAGAGCCACAGAGAGATTACATAATTTCCCAAAACTCTGCCCTTTGTCAGCTAGAATTTGGACCCAGGCAATACAGCCCTGGAGCCAACATCCTCAGCTGCTATGCAGACCCTCAAATAACCACTGGCATAGAGCAGTGGTTCCTAATCGAGGTCAATTTTGCCCCTCAGGACACACTTGGCAATGTCTGGAGATGTTTGTTGTGGATGTTTAGCAGCATCCCTGGCCTTGGCCTACTAGATGCCAGAAGAATCTCCCGCTAGTTGTGATGACTAAAGAACTACCTGACCCTGAATGTCTCCAGTGCTGAGGCTGAGAAAAGCTGCCCTAGAGCAGGGGCTCTCAGTCCCAGCTGCACAGTAAAATCACACTTTCCAAAACCTGAGTGCCAGGGCTATACCCTAGACCCATGAAATCAGAATCGTGGGGAACAGAACTCAGACATCAGCATCTTCGGAACTTACAGCAATTCCAAGGTTGAGGACCTCTAGCCTAGAAATGACCACTCTTCCTTGCCCACCACGTGTAGCAGTGGTATGTGGGTACCACCAAAGGTCTGAAAGTTGTTTTGCTCCCCAAAGCCCATGCAGCTGCCAGACTGCAGGCTCTCCCTCAGTGAATCTGATGCAGGAGGCCCCCACTCAGCTTCAAAAACCTGCTCCCAGGCAACTCTAAGGAATCATGTTGCCTGACCCACCACTTCCACACAGAGCACAGACCTCAGGAATGGGAATAGAAATGACTGACTTTAATCAGTCTGTGATAAAATGAACCTCTTTTAGAGGCCGGGTGGAGTCGGGTCACCCTGCAGTCGCTGGGGCATGCTACTTCAGGCACAGCTGAAGCAGAGAATTCTGAGAGAAACCACTGGAAGGGGTGGGTGGGACTTACAGTTGGCTTCCTCTGACCGAACAAAAGTGGTTCCTGAGCCCACACAGAGCATCAGACCCTGCCAGGTAGGAGGATAGCCCTCTGTGTACCCCAGCAACCCCATATGACAACAGAGTGGCCCCATCCCTTCTTGGTCCTCCCCTTCCTCCTTCCCTATAGGAGGAAGCAGGTCCCTGAGCTCATACGGCCCAGCCCTTGCCCAAGCTGGACCAGACAGCCAAGCAGGAATTTAGACCTCAGTGATGCTCCTGGCTCAGCCCCCGGAGCTCCCACTCTGCCATCTGTCCTCCAGGCTGTACCCCATGAAGGCAGAGGGCCAGGACACTGGGCTGGCAAAAATGGCTCCTGCCCAGGGCTACAGGCAGTGTCCTAAGCAGGCTGGCCTTGCTGCACCCCTCACACCATCTTAACGTCCAGGGTTTGGGCCCGTGACAGGTTCTGGCGCTGGGCTTTGACCATGTGCAGGCGTCTCCCATGCAATGTGAACTGGGACCAGGTGAACAGCTGCAGCAGAGCACAGATGATGGGCACCAGCACCAGCAGGTAGAAACAACCCTGGCGGAGCGTTGGGGCCTGTGCCGGGGGTGGGGCCGGGGGTTCTGGCCAGGGCTGGGCACTCCCCACAGGGGCCAGTGGGGGCTGCTGGAAGAGATCATGACCTAGAAAGAAAGAGCCCACAGAAAGAACAGGTAGGTCAGCCCTGGTCTCCTCCAAAGTCCGCAGTCCACCTCAAAGGTCACACATACATGTCCAAAGAGCAACTCCCTCCCTAGAGGCACCAAGAGCAGCACCTGGCAGAGAAGGTATTCTATACATGTTTGTTGAATAAATGAGTGAACTTCTGAGAGAACGCAACCCAGTTCCTCTACCCATGTGGGGAGGCAGAGGAGGGGTGCCAGCCAGGAGCTGCCCAGCCCAACTCCGTTGGCCAGTTGCCATTCTCTCTCCCTTACCAGACCCAGATCCCAGGCTCATCAGCTGGTGCACCAGATAAACTCTGCCCCCTGGAGCCTTGAGAGCCCCATGCCAGCCCCCGGGCCCTCACCTGTGTAGAAGCACAAAAGCCAGGTGCCCAACAGCGGGGCAAAGGTCTGGCCTGGCTTGGTCACCAGGGCCACCATGCCAAAGAGAAGCGCTGAGGCAGCCTGCTTGCGGTGGTTCAGCACCAGGTCCTCATCCACCAGGTCAGTGACCACCAAGGTCAACAGCTTACAGGTGCCCTCCGTGAAGACACGGTTGCTGCCGGCAGAGAGAGAGCGGGCAAGAATGGAGGGGTGGGATAGAGGTGTGGGGGCAAGGGAGGGCAGGGCATATACCTGGCAATGAAGAGGCAGAGCAGGCCGAGGCGGTCAGGGCCAGCCAACAGCATGAGCAGGCTCAGGCCCAGCTTGAGCAGGAAGAGCCCCCGTACCACAGCATAGACGCCCCAGCGCCGGCACAGGGGCAGGAAGTAGAGGTTGTTGAGATGGGGAGCGACATAGGAGATGCCTGGGGAAAAGGGGTGTGGCTTTGTCAGGGGGCATTGCCACAGCCTCCACAATTGCCCACATTTTAACAATCAGAATCAGAGTTTGCACAAGGTGCCAGGCTCTATGCAAAGAGTTTCACATCCTTTTATTTAGTCCTCACAACACTTTAAGGTAAGTACTATCATTATTATTCCTAGTCTCCGGATGAGAAATGGAGGCCCAAAGAGATTAAATAAAACACACTCAAGGCCACACACTGTAAGCAGTCAAGACATATCCAGGCCTGTCAGGACTATAGCCCTCGCTGTGAACCAGCCACTGCGCCGCTTCACCTCTGGGTGGCGCCAACAGCAAGAAGACCACTGTGAGGACAGCCCTACCCCCTCATACCCAGAGGGCTCTGGTCCCTTCCCCTGGAAAACAGAGCTGGGGGCTTGAGGCGCAACCCCAGTGCAGATTCTGCTCTCTGTCACCTGGGCCCCAGCTGGGGAGGTGGCAGTGGCTGCAGCCAAGCTAGGGTTTCTGGGGGGAAAGCCTCTGTCCTTCCTGCCTGCCTGAGCACCCACTTACCCAACAGGAAGGAGCCCGTGGAGAGAGAGATGTGGTCTGACAACAGATGCTCCAGGAAGAGGGGGAAGAAGTTGCTGTTGAAGTGGCAGTGAAAGACCTGCAACCAACACGGGCAACAAGGAGGCTGGGGGGTGGGGGCGGAGGGGAGCGGGGAACTGGGCAAAAGCCATCAGGGAGTCAGCAGGAGCAAGAGCAGTCTTTATCGCCATGTCCCTCAACATGGAACTTGCAAGAACAAAACCTAAAACCAATTTCCTACTCTTATCTCTAATTTCGGTAAAAGTTAGAAGGAATGATAAAATTGTCATTAGAACAATTAAAAGGTTTTTCTTTTGTAAAACTTACCAATTTTAAAACAATTAATGACATCTATTTCTAAATTTGGCTGACCTACATACTACATGTGTTTTAGGTATAGCATGTGGTGTTTTAAAAAGATCGTCATAGAGTTCCCAAAGAGGCATCTCTTTTTCATATCCTCACTTTGCAGGTGAGAACACGGCTGCCCCAAGAGACTGAGACCGGCCTAAGATCACATAGGGAGTTAAGAGCTCAGATGGTGCTCAAATCCGGGTCTCTAACTACCTAACTTGTATTCCTGCCATTGAACCACCCAGCAGTCCTCACATGAGGCCAGAACTGATTTCCCAGCTTTTGAAGAGCCCGTGCCCTTGAAGGACGCACTCCCTAGCCATCCAGGGTCGGGGCACTGCTCCCATACCTGCACCAGGTCCATGCCCACGAACCACAGGAAGTTCCGGTGCCGGGCGAGCTGCCTGAGGTACTGGCCCAAGGTGATGCTGCCCACCTCCTTGCTGCCCACAAGCAGCTCTTCTTCACACAGGCTACAGGGCAGAGGGGAGTTAGGAATGGCCTAGGGCTGGGCAGAGCCATCCCCGACCCCAGGGCAGACACCCATCAGCGAGGGGACCCCGTGTTGCAGTCACACCCAGCAGAGTGCTGGTGAGAACCTGGAGAGCTGGGGATGGCCACTCACCTACCATCCACAGCCAGGGCTGGGCACCCTGGCTCCCTGCCAGCTGCCTCAACCCGCTGCTTCAGCAGCCGTGTGGCCCCCACAAAGCCCAGGCCAGAGCCAGCGGCCAGTGCCACGCAGAAGGCCCGGAAGGAAGAGAAGTCTTCCTTGTTCCAGAAGGCATAGGAGGCAAAGACAGACAGGGAGCCAGCCGCACTGAAGAGGGAGCAGTAGAAGTTGAGGTGGGTGCGGTCGTGGGCTGAGAGGGCCAGGTCAGCCAGCAAGGCGTGATGGTGCAGGTCCACGAGTGTCAGGAAGCCATCATAGAGGCACAGGCACAGCAAGAACTGCAGGCCAGCTGGGGCCCAGGGCACCCAGAACGCCAGGAACGACAGTGCCAGCAGTGGCCCGTGCCAGCCCAGTGCCCGCACCCGTGCCAGCACCACAGCCCTTGAGGAGAGCCCAGTGCCTGACCTGCCAGGAAGAGGAGGGGCTGTTGGGAGATGCCCTTGCAGCCTTGGCAGGCCCCAGCTCCCCCTGCCCAGGGCCCAGAGGAAGGATGGAAGTCTAGAGTGTGGTACTCACACCAGGGTGGTCCCAGAGCCCCAAGTCCTCAGCCTCTGATTTAGGAAGCACAACTTATCAGTGGGGATACCCTCCCTTCTGCTCTTTTAGCCTGCCAGGGCTGATGGGTGGCAGGATACCCATTTCTCAAGCCTGAGGGCAGTGATGGGCCCAAGCAGGGATGGGGTAAAGGAATCTGCCAGAAGCAGCAGAGAGTGTTGGCAGTACAGCACCCAGCCCCGAGGCCCTAACAAGCCAAGCTGGGGTAAATTTCTCCCCCAGGGGAGCAAGGCAGCAGCTTCAGAAGGCCACTTCTCCAACCTGGATGGAGCCTGCCTGACCTCGGGGAAGGAGAACGCCCAGACAATAGCTGAAAATAGTCCCCTTTTCTTTCCCCTTTCTTTTCCCACCCCAAACACAGGCAGCCTGGGGAGGGGTGGGGTGGGACAGGACCAGCTGTGAGCACCCCCAGGAAACAAACCAGGGCTGGGAGCTGAGGAACTGACGGTCACTCAGCCAGCCGAAGAGGGGGTCGTTGAGGCTGTTCCAGAGGAGAAACACTGTCTGTGGGAAGAAGGGAGATGGGCAGGTGGGCTCGAGACAGCCTCCTCTCCACGGCTTTCCCCACCCCAGCCTGCCTGCCACCCCTCAAAGATGACCCCAGCTTTCTTGCCTGCAAATCGTTGCTCAGGTCAGTCCCTCTGCTAAAACCCACTCTACCAGCCACTGCTCCCATCAACTCCCACCCATCCAGGGCCCAGCTGGTCAACAAATCCAGCTGATAAATATATGTCACTATATTACATTATAAATGTACACACATAGAACAGTGCCTGGCTCACAGGACAGCGGCCAGGAGAGCTGGTGTAATCCCCACTAAGGGGGAGTCCTCAAGGCTTCCAGCTCCAGCTTTTCTTGCCAAGTCTTGGTAGCTAACCCGGCCTGCCCCATGCTCCTGACTGGGCAGGACCCAGCCCTGCCACCTGCCCAGCTCTCATCCGGGCTGGCCGCCCCAGCGCTGGCCTACCTCTCCAACCCAGAAGGCAGCTTTGTTGATCTTGTACACTGAGACAAAGGTGTCCACGTAGTAAAGCAGGAACACGTTGTGCAGGACAGAGATGAAGAGGGCCAGGGAGCCATAGACCACGGCCGTGGGCAGGCCCAGCAGCCAGGCCCTGGGCCCGCCCAGCCCCATGGCGGCAGGCCCAGCCTCAGCCTCAGGAGCATGGAGGCGCATTCATGACCATGGGCAGTCTGGTCATCTTTGTCCCTGGGGAAGGAGGAGTCAGTTAGCTGCAGGGATCAGAGCCAGCTCTGCTCCTAACCCCAGACCTCTGAGCCATTTAAAAACTCATTTCCACCAGGGGAAAGTTTGTACATAAAACAAAACTGGGGAATTGCCAATGACATCCAGCTAAAACAATGCTGGCCTAGATACCATTACTGCAGAGTAACCCAAGGAAACTGATAAAGGCGTGGGAAGAGAAGGCAGACATCCAACAAGCGCTGAGCCAGGTCGTGTGCTCGGGTGGTGTGCTCGGTATCTTCTTTCATCCATACTCTCCTACCTTAACAGTCTGGACATGACAAGCCTGGGCTTGAGGACATATTGTACCTACTATAGAACCTCGGGCAAGCTATTTAACCCAAGCCTCAGTTTTCTCTTCTGTAAAAAGTTTAAGTGGACAGTCATAGCTATTTAGAGGACTGTAAAGATTAAATGAGGTAACTCATGGAAAGTGCTCAATAAATGGATATTGGTCGTAACATTATCATCTTTAGAAAATCCCTACAAAGTTTGTAACACTATTGCGATATTATAAGAGAGCACCCCCTCAAGCTCAGAGATGTAAGTAATTTTCCCAATGTCACCCAGCAAAAAAGTAGCAGATTTGAACCCCGGTCTGTCTAGCTCCAAAGCCTTTTCTGCCACTTGACCTCCCAAATTGGGTTCCTGTGGGTTGCTGGGGAGAATGGAGAAACCTGCTGTGATGTCAGGTTCCACAGGGATACAAGAGTGATAAGATTTAAGAGTCCACAACTGCTCATGCACTTTGGTTCTGGAAATTCCACCTTGAGGGACTAACCCCAAGGGAACATGTACAGAGATGTTCATGGCAGCAACATTTATCAACAGCCAAAAGTTGGACACAGCCCAGGAACACAACAAAGCGACTGGCTTGGCAAGCCCAATGCTCTCCATAAAGGCCAACTACATAGGCCACCTCAACACATGGAAGAGAAGCTCAAGAACATGTTAACACGAAAAGAGAGAACAAATTGCAGCTTGAGTGCCTGGCTCCCAACCAAGCCAACTCACGCACAGAGACCAGCAGGCTAGACTGACCATGGGTTGGAAAGGAAATAAAAGTCAGATTTTCATTAAAGCAGTGCATCGTCTCCAACTGTAATGTACTTTCAAGTCACCTGGGGACTTTGTTAAAATGTAGATTTTGACTCCACGGGTATGGGGAGGAATCTGAGATTCTGCATTTCTAACAGGAACCCAGGTGGCACCAATGCTGCTGGTCTGTGACCACACTTTAAGCAGTGAGGTATGAAGTCTGTCCCTTTTTTTAGATTCAAAGTTGTTGTTCTCCTTTCAGAAAAAAAATCCCATGTGTGCTTGTCTGACCACCCCCACAGAGGGAAGCTATGGGGGCTTCTTTCTCTCAAACTCCCTGTTGTGAGTCAAATCATGTCCCCCTAAAAGGTGTTTCCAACCTAACCCCCAGTGCCTGTGAGTGCGACCTTATTTGGAAATAGGATCTTTGCAGATGTTACCAAGTTAAGAAGAGATCATACTGAATTAGGGTGGTCCCTAATCCAACGACTGGTATCCTTATTAGGAGAGGGAAATTTGCACACAGAGACGGACACATACACAGAGGGAAGACAGCAATATGAAGGTGAAGGCAAAACTTTGAGCGACACAGCTACAAAGCCAAAGAACGCTAAGGATTGCAAGCAACTTCCAGCAGCTAGGCAGAGGCAGGAGGCACTCTTTCCTAGGGCCTCTCTCCAGACGACGCGTGACCCCGCCGACACTTTGATGTTGGGCTTCTACCCTCCAGAAACTGGGTGGTTGTTTTAAGCCACCCAGTTTCTGGCAATTTGTACGACAGCCCTAAAATTTATACACCTCCTCAGGGGCTGTTTCTCTTTGAGTGCCTGTGACCCAAGCCTGCCCACGGGCCTCATTTACATGTCCACAAGCTTGCGCCACACTCATGCAGAACAGAAACTTCTGTTTCCCATCAGAATCAGGCCCTGGAGGACTGACTTCAGCCCCAGTTCAGCAGTAGTGACCCCTGGCCCCGTTCCTGCCCCATGGCTCCCTGTCCCTGCCCAGCCTCCAAGGGCCTCTGCAGTCTGGCCTCTCCTGGCTGGTCCAACCCAGCTTCCAGAAGATCTTCAAGCCACCCTCTCCTCTGTCCAGGCCTTTTCCGTGATAGTGCCTCCTAGAAGCAGCACCATTCTAGTCTCTTCGTCTCCATCTCACCCATCCTTCAGGAGCCAGCACCATGTCCTGGAGACCTTCTCCAAAGCCCCGGCCCTCACTGATGTCTCATGCCCCTGCACAGCAGACTCTCCTGCCTGCCCACACTCCAGCCTGACTGTGGGGTTCTCCAGAGCAGGGCCTGTATCTTCACCCTCTATCTCCCTCTCAGGGAGAATGGGCTGGACTCAGCCACTCTTGCTATGGGAGTGCCGACTGGTAAAGAAAGAGGCCCTGAAGGGAGAGTAAGGAGAGAATCTCAGTGGGGTCTCTCTCAGGCTCACTGGAAGCTGAGTGGCAACTCACTCAAGAGATCCGTATGTAGCCCTCACTCCCTTGGCCAACCTTGTGCCAGTCTATGCCTAGTGGTGGAGGAAAGACAGAAGGAGAATCAGCCAAAACTATCTGAAAGCAACCATTAAGTGTGTGAGACTCTCTCCTGGGCCACAGTGATCCCACTTTGTCCCAAAGTGGGAGGACGGCCAGGTGGCCTCTCCCTGGGAACTTTGAGATCCTAAAGAAACATTTGGTGGGAAATGTTCATTTTTTTCCCCTACAGATTTACTGAGGTATAACTGACATACAATAATTCGCACATGTTCAAAGTGTACCATCTGATCAGTTTTTGGAATACGTACGCACCTGTGAAACCATCACTGCAATTGAGATCAGGAACATAGCCATCACCCTGAAAGTTTCCTCAGCACTCTCCAAGTAATATAGTGGAAAGAAGACACAACTGGAGGTCTCCAAAGTCCCAATTCTACCATTTCCTACCCATGTGAACTGGAACAATTTGCTTAACCTCTCCATGCCTGTTTCCTGATCTGCAAGATGGGGCCAACTTTCCTAAAGCTACTGTTAGCAGTCCATGAGAAAATACTCTAATGCACTTAGCACAGTAAGTGCAATGAGCCACCCAGAACTTCCGTACCCACCACACAAAGCTGGGGTGGATATTAATCTAAAGGCACTTCGGGGCTATAAAGCACAATGTATACCTCTGCTGCTGTCTTTAACCCAGGTCACGTTCTCCGATTCCCCAGGGCCTTTCAGAACTCCCCCTCTCAAAGTCTTTGTCCAAAGGGAGTGAAGCCTCTCGGGCCCCTACCCAGATGTCCAATGACCTGCCCCGGTTACTAGAGAAGGCAGACCCTGCAGGCAAGGCCCACAGCTTCCAGCAGTTATCTCCCTGCACCCACACTGGGGCAACAGTAGAAGAAAACCTCAAAGGGTGGTGAGATGGAAAGGGTATGACTTTCACCATCAGAATGGCCTGGATTTAAATCCCAACTGCACTTCCTATTAAGTGTGACTTCAGGCAAGGTCTGAGCCTTGGTTTCTTCACCTGTAAAATGGGAGTAATCTTGCCTCTCTTTATAGGAATACAGAGAGGATTGAATTAATGTCTAGGAAGCCCAGAGCACCATGCTTGTCACATGGAAGATACTCAGAAATGCTTTTCTGTGGGCTCACTTATAATAGATAAGGGTAGAAGCAGGGGATTATCTGGTAATCAGGCCCCTTCCCGTGGTAAGGAAGTTCAAGAGAAAAGACAAGGCACAAGAGGGAACAACAGAAGAGGAGGCCCTGTAAGGAGCAGGAACACAAATGATGTTCAGGAGTGCCAGAGACAACCCCCCCACCCACCCAGGGACCAGATCTGGAGGCAAAGCAACCTGTCCCAGTAAGCCTCTGCCTGGGAGAGGAAGCTGGGGGAGGAGAATGCAGGGTCACTCCAAGGTTTCTGTTCCAGATTTTGCTCCTCCATCAGGAACCGCCTTCCTCTACTAGCCCTCCCCACCCCCAACCCACCCCAACACCCTACAGAGAACAACAGCCCAGCCTCTTGGGGGAAGGAACAGCTTGGGGCCCACACCAGCCTAGTTGCATAACCTGGCTGAGATATCCTGTTACCTGCAACCAACTCCACCCCAGTCTTGGCACCTAGCAGGAGAGCTGCTGGAGGCCCCACCCCCCACCCCCACTCAGGCTGCTGTGGTCCCAATTGTGTGGCCTTGGGCCAGCCACTCCCTCTCCCTGCACATCAGTCTCCTTATCTATAAAGTGGGGATGACAATGCCAACCACTTAAGATTGCTGTGGAGCTGAAATGCGAAAGGTATATAAAGCACCAAGCAGAGTGCCTGGCACTTAGAAGACCATCAATAAACAGCAGCTATTCTTCTTTTTCACGTCTCTGAAGTTTGGCTTCATAGTCTTTGAAGGGTTTCAGTGTCCCCTTCTGCCAAATCCATGACTGAAGCTGTCTTTTCAGCACCCAACATTGATGCTTCTCACTGCCTGGTATATCCTGCCACTTCTCAAATTCCAGACGCCACCTCCAACCTTTGTTCATGCTGTTGCTTCCAGCTAAAATACCCTAGATGTAACTACACATCGTTTCTCAGGCATATAGGATATGCTTGGCTTTTACATCCATTTTCATGAATCCTTACAACTCTTGTTACTAGTTCCATCCTCATTCTATAAATGAATTATCTCAAGGCCCCGAAGGTTAAATAACTGGCCCCAAATCACAGAGCTATTAGGCGCCGGAGCTAAGATTCAAAACAGGTGTTTCTGACTAAAAAAAAACCTCATCATTTCTGACATCACTATGCCCACCCCCTACGACAATCTTATCAAATCCTGCTGATTCAAGACCCAGTTCAGCGGCACAAGCCTTCCCAAGTACAGTAAGTCAGGTGCTCTCTCCCATTTTCCGGTCCCTTGGCTCTGTATCAGGATCCAAAAGCCTCCCTAACCCTCCTCTGGCCCCCAAGTTCCTTAAGGGCAGGGTCAGGACAGATGCGGGGTGAGGGTGGGTGAGGGTGGACTTCTACTCCCAGCCTCCTTCATCACACAGTAGGTACTCAATTAATACCTGCTGGGTTGATTTGCCCCTAAAAGGCCAAATTGGGCATCCCCCTGCCAGAGAGAACAGCAGCAGCCCTAGGGGGAGGGTCACCCCAGATCTCACTGTGCCCCTCAGCTCTGCATTCTGCTTGGCTGTGGGAGTCAGAAAGAGGCAACCTGGGGAACCCTGATGTGAAACATGGCCAGCAAGGCAACAGGTGCACAAAGAGGAACAGTGATAAAACAGAAAGTAACATTTATTAAGCTTTCACCAGAGGTTAAGGAAAACTGATACAATACAGGAAGAGGGCTCAGAGCAGGGAGACCAAGACACCACCAGATCAGGAACGGCTTTGGAAATCACACACAGGATTCTATCCTGAGGACAATGGATTGGCGCACTGGGTGACAGAATTAGATCTGTTTGGAAGGAGTCCCCTGGCATCATGTAGAAACTCTCCCTTCTTCACCCCATCAAGCTTCTGGGAGATAAAGTAGAAAAGGATGGAAAAAATACTATCTCCCTGATCTCTGAACCAACCTATGACAGGTGAGGGGCTGATGGATTTGGTGGAGGAAACCAAAAATGCCAGTCTGGGCCCCCAGAGGTAGGGGCATCAGAAGGAGGGTGGGTGTTTGCTTCTGATTCCCTTTAGAAGGACCAGATATTGTTTAAGCAGCAATTAGGGCGGAGGGGAAAATCTCCTAATCAGAATCATTGGGAGTTGGGAGCCCTGGGTCGTCTGAACCTTATCACTAACTACCTATCTGAGTTTATTCCCACTTCTACATGCAAAGTGGAGAAAATTCCATTCCTCGCCTGTCCCCTTTGATATCAAATGGATTTGAAAGGTTAAAAAAAAATACCCAATGCAATTATGAGGTGTGTTCTTTTCTCAACAATCAGGTGACCTTTGAATTGTCTGCTGTGTTTCCTGTTTCACACCCTCTTTCTCTCCCTGCCCAGTCTTCCCACAGCAGGGTCCAGCCCTGGCAGGGCTGTTGGGGAAGCCCACCTTCCTTGCAGTGACTAATGAGCCCATCCTCCACCTCAGGCTGGAAATGAACTTTCACCCTGTTGGAGGAGGGACCTTCTCCCTTTTCCTACCCCCCCCCCCGCAGGTTACTTACTACAACAGCATTGGAGGGTCAAAAACTTCACCCAGGACCACCCAACCCCTCGCAAGCCACGGAGGAGTCTGGGATCAAACTAGGAGCGCTTTACTCAACAACTGGCGCTGAACCACGTGGTGGTTCCCCAGCCTGACTGCACAATAAAATCACCTGAGGAACTGCTCAAAATACCGAGGCCCAAGCCTCACCCCTGATCAATTAAACCGGAATTTCTAGGGATGGGGCCCAGCATCGATCTTCTTTTAAAGCTCCCCCAATTGGTTCCATTACGCCACCAGGGTTAAAAGCCATTACGTTAATAAAATGGATCCCGGCCTGATGTATCCTGCGACCCTAGACCCCAAGGAGTCCTTCTGCAAGGATTCCATCCTCACCCCTTTAGCCCAAGCTTCTCCCACCCTGACCCAAGCACTCTCCCAATCCACAACCTGATCATGTCAGGGACCCCCGCAGACAGCCCCCAGGACTCCCAGAGCGGACAGCATTCCTGTCCCCCTCAGATCTGTCCTTTGTTTCTGATTGGCCCCCAGTCCGGCCCGCTCCTGCCCCCGAGACCCGGCGACGGGCCAGCCCCTCACCGCAATTGTGGCAGGCGAAGCCTAATCCCGCGGCTACCGGGAGCCAGGTGTCAACCAGTGCGCCTGCGCGCAGGCCGCTGGCGTCTTCCCCAGACTCTCCCTCCGCCCCTGCCCAGCGATTGGCTCCGCGCGGCTCCCGGGACAGCCGGTTCGGCAGGTGCCTGCGCCCGAGGCTGACGCCGCCATGTTTGTTACGGGCGCTTGCCCTTAGAGACCAAAGGAAGAATACGGACGTGAGCCAGAAAGGGGCAGGTTGCCTGGATTCCTGAACAGCTGACCGCCTCCCTCTCACCACTACGAAGGCTTAATGTAATTTCCGTTCAAATCAACAAAGTTTTTGAGAGCACCCCATCCTCTCCTGGTCCTTCCTTTCAGAGAATGTAAAGATCTCAGCACCTTCCTTCAACCTTGTGGTCTGACTGGATGCACAGCTGAGACAGATAAAGAGATGGCAGTAGCACAACCTGGGACTCTCTGATGATGGATTGTGAGCCCCTCAAGAGTGGCCAGGCCCAGCTTGAGCTGTGGGCACCAGGACTCAAGCCTCAGGCACCAGGCCCTGAGAGAACAACTAAGCAGCCCAACCTTCTTGAATTAATAATAGTAATAATAAAATATAAGGAGTACTGAGCTCTCACTATGTGCTCTGTGCTGTGTTAAACACTCAACATGCATTATCTTGTTGAGTCCTCACATGTTATCCTTGGGAGGTAGGTGCTATTTTTCCCCTTTTTCAGATGAGGAAACTGAGGTTCAGGGAGTTTCAGTGATTTTCACACAGCAAGCAAGAGGCCTAGACAAGTTGGAACTCAGCTCTCCTGACTCTCAGGAGTCTTTCCTCTTCCTACCCCTGCCCGGGTCATCAAAGTCAAGTTTTGTTTTGCTCAGTCTAGTCCGATGAGGTTATCCCCTTCTCCCAAAAAGTCTGTAAGCCTGGTTAAGTTTCCAGGCAATCAAACAGCACACACTTCAGACCTGCTGTTTCCCTATCCTAGGATATGGAGGCAGTGAGCATGGCCTTTGGCTTCTGGGGGATCTGGGACTCAGTTCCCCAGCTCCACCACTTCTTTGTAAGGGGACCTCTTTTTGTGGGCCTCTATTTTACTCCTTCAAGTGGATTTTGTGGGCATTCTGTGAGAAATAGGGGTCTAAGTTTTGTTGTCAACAAGAGTATCGTTCCTCCTTGAGAACCTGGCAAAGGGCCATATCCACAGCAAACGGTCCAGCACAAGAGCCTAGGTGTCCAGGGGTTAGAGTCTGTTCAGCCAGTTCCTGGGGAGCCCCAGGAGTCCCATGAACCTTGCCCCCAGCATCCATCTCCCACCAGTCTGTCTCATTTTTCTCCTCCCCTATCCTGCCCCTTCAGACCCTCTATCTACCACCTATGTCCCCCTTAACCACATACACATCATCACTGTTTTAGATTTCAAGCAACTGCTGAAACCTCTTCTGCTCCAGAAAGCCCTCATGACTAGAAGGAAGATTACCATTTCTGCCCATCCCTACCCCTTACCCACATCTATGCTTTCCCGGCTGTGAGAATAGAAGGCAAGAAACCCAGCATTCAACATGGAGTCTGGCACACTAGGACCTCCATAAATTGACTAAAGGAGTCCCCCAGCTGTTCCATCTCTGGCTACATGTGCCTTTGTTTCAAAGTAACCCTGAGTCTTTACTTACCCTGGGTATCCAATGGGGAAACAGGAGAATTGGGAGGGCTGCCAAGAGGCCAGAACTAGATGTGACCAATGGGAAAGACTTTGGCCCCTGTGTTGCGCTTAATGCCCATGGTTACGCTGTGAGGTCCCTCAGCCCTCTGATTTTATAGACAATGTAACCACATACCCTTTTGTGTCAGCACCAGGGCTGAGCCTAGTGATTATCTGATTTCCCTTCCCAGTTGTCAAGCACAGAGCTAACTGGGAGGGGACATGGGGTACAACTGAAGATCATATCGCCTGCCTTCTTGAATCATATCAGAGTCCCTGGATCGTGGGAGAATTCTCTGCTCCCTTGGCTTCTGACCTCTCTGATCTAGGTCCCACCATGTTCTCCTCGTATCTAATAACTCCTCCTCTGACCCCTTCACTGGGGCACTTTTTCCCAGGGCTTTCTTAGGCAGAGGGACGGTCCCCTAAAGTCCCCATTTTCAATACTCTTTTCACATATTCACTTAAACTTGTCAGGCCATAGGGACAAAGGGACAAAACTGTTAAGAGCATAGACCCCAAGAGTTCTCATCGCAAGGAAAAAATTTTTTTCTTTTTTTGTGTCTATCTGAGATGATGGATGTCAACTAAACTTATTGTGGTAATTTCACAATATTTGTAAGTCAAATCATCATGCACTATGGGAATGTAAATTGGTGCAGCCACTATGGAAAGCAGTATGGAGGTGTCTCAAAAAACTAAAAATAGAACTACAATATGACCCAGTAAGTCCACTTCTAGGTATCTGAAAAAAAGGAAAACTCTAATTTGAAAGGATACATGCACCCCAATGTTCATAGGAACATTATTTACAAACTGCCAAGATATGAAAGCAACCTAGTGTCCACCAACAGATGAATTGATAAAGAAGACGTGAATGTACATGAGATTTGGTATACCTGGAATACAACTAAGCCATAAAAAAGAATGAAACTTTGCCATTTGCAACAACATGGATGGACTTGGAGGGCATTATGGCAAGTAAAATAAGCCAGACAGAGAGGGGTGGGTATAGCTCAGTGGTAGAGCACATGCCTAGCATGCATGAGGTCCTGGGTTCAACCCCCAGTACCACCATTAAAAAATAATAAATAAATAAACCTCATTTCCTGCTCCCCCTGAAAAAAAAGTTTAAAAAAAGTCAGAGAAAGACAAATACTGTATGACCTCATTTATACGTGGAATCTGAAAAAATAAAACAAACTAGTGCATATAACAAAAAAGAAACAGACTCACAGATACAGGGAACTAGTGGTTACCAGTGGGGAGAAGGAAGTGGGGAGGGGCAAGATAGGTGTAAGGGATTAAGAGGTACAAACTACTATGTATAAAATAAACTACAAGGATATATAGAACAACACAGGGAATATAGCCAACATTTCATAATAACCATAAATGGAAGATAACCTTTAAAAACTGTGAATCACTATGTTGTACACCTGAAACTTGTATAATATTGTACATCAACTGTTATCTCAACTTAAAAAAACAAACAAGATCATTGCCCTCAAAAGGCATTAAGTGGAACCTAACAAATTGGCAGCCATGATGACACAGCCAGGGTAGCAGCTGTTTTGGTAATTTCACCTATTACCTTTCCTTCAAGACTATCCCACCTCCCATCTCTAGCCTGAATATAAAACTGCTGCTGGATAGGTCCCCTAATGTCCCACCTGAACTAATCACCTCCTCAACTTGTAGTCACCTATTAGTGTTCCTTATCTTGATTGCCTTGATTACCCACCCATGTTCTGACCAAGCTAAGAACATGTGTGTCCACCTCTATCCTACCCTCTCCATCTAGCTAGTTATACGGCATCAAGTCCAGGTGAATCTACATCCATGTCTCTTTTTCCATCGCCTGCTCTTGTTTTGGTTGTCAGTTTTCCTCCCCAGTCCATCCTCTACTTTGCTCCCAAGAGAGCCTCTGATCAGGGGGGGTCACTGATACAAAACTACTCAGGATGTTATATTTTGAAATTTTTCATAATAAAATTCTAGTGGAAAAGCATTTAGTGTAATGATGCAAACAACAGAAGACTTCATAGTATAATAACCCAAACATTTAATTTTCTAAAGACTAACATGATATTTTTTCCTAATAATTTTTAAAATGCCCATTTCATTACGTCTTCTGTAGTTAAGTTTATATAAAGTAAACACAACTGGTTATGTATATTAAAAAAACACTTCACTCAAACTAGATTAAGCAAGAAAGGAATTTATTGGGGGATGAGAAGAGGGGAAATTGGATGAAGGTGGTCAAAAGGTACAAACTTCCAGTTATACGATAAATAAGTACTAAGGATGTAATGTACAACATAATGACCAAAGTTGTATGGTATACTGGAAAACTGTTAAGAGCATAGACCCCAAGAGTTCTCACTGCAAGGAAAAATTTTTCTCTTTTTTTGTATCTGAGATGATGGATGTCAACCAAACCTATCGTGGTAATTAATACTTTCACAATATTTGTAAGTCAAATCATCATGCCGTACACCTTAAACTTATACAGTGGTATATATGAATTATATCTCAATAAAACTGGAAAGGAAAAATAGGAATTTATTGGCTCATGTAACTTTAAAGTCCAGGGTTCAAACGGTATCATCAGGACCCAATTTCTCTCTCAGACCCTTGGCTCCACGCTCAGATATGTCTTCATCTCTGAATACAGAATTGCATTCTTTCAGATTTCTGTCCAGGGGAGAGAGCACTTCCCTCCATTCAGCAAGAGAACAAAGCCCTGGGCTTGGCTCCCATTGGCTCAAATTGAGTCACACGGCTACCCTAGACCAATCACTATGACCAGAGGGATGACAGTGATGACTGGTTTAGCTCTAAATCACCAGGTAACTTAAGGATGGAATAGAGCCAGTTACCCCGGAATCATTTTCCTGAGAGTAGCTACAGTGTGGGACCCCCAAAATGTGGGGACTGTTACTGGAATTAGGGTGAATGAATGCTGAGAAACTCACAGCTTGCTCCTTATCTTTCTCATTTTTCCTGAAAATTCCCTTCACAGACCAGCAGAGGTCTTCAGCAAGCATGTCAGAACCAATATTAAAACACAGGCTTTTCACTGTCCCAGGCTCCAACTTGAGCTTGGTCTCACACTCTCCCCATCTGCCACCCAGGGATGACCGAATCCCCCTTGAGGAGAAACTGGCCGGTCCCACAGGGTCCATCACTGAGCTCCAGGTTGGGGTGAGGTCAGTCTGCAGGTAGTCTTGGACATTCCTCAAGTGCTGGGATTTGGAGAAAGAGGCAAAGTTAGAAATAGGAGTGGGGAGGTTTATTAATTTCCTATTGATGCTGTAACAAATTACCACAAACTTAGTGCCTTAACACAATACAAATGTATTATCTAACAGTTCTGGAGGTTAGAATGCTGTCTCATTAACAAAAAACAAGGCAGAATTGCATTCCTTTTTGGAGGATCTACGGAAGAATCCATTTCATTGCCTTTTCCAGCTTTGAGGCCCCCTGCATTCTTGGGCTCATGACCCCCTTTCATCTTCAAAGCCAGCAATAGCTGGTTGATTCTTTCTCAATCACATACTCTGACTGACTCTTCAGCCTCCCTCTTCCACATGATTCCTGTGATTACACTGGGCCCAGCCAGATAATCCAGGATAATCTTATTTTAAGGACTGCTAATTAACTACCTTAATACCATCTGCAATCTTAATTTCCCTTTGCCACATAGTATAACATACTAGCAGTTCCCCAAGGATTAGGCTGTGGACATTTTGGGGGTGGGAGGCCTCCCCCAACAAGGGCCACTGTGTCCTGGGACCAGTTCTTAAAGTGAACAGAGGGGACTCTCTTCTGGGAGCTGTGGGGTAGAGGATGTTAGGTAGATACCCTAGCTCAGTCCTAGCTGCTGTTCTCACTAGGCCACTGACCTGAGTTAGAATTGGGAAAGCAGCTCAGTCAGGAAGAAAGAAATGTGACATCACCAGGGTGAGTGTGGACCTTCCCAAAGGGTAGCTGGGCTTTGAGGTATGCTGAGAATCTAGGAGAACCTGTGCAGGTTACTAGTGATGCTGCTTAAGTCAACAGAAGACTGGGAAGGAAAAGTATGATGGCCTGGCAGCCCAGCAGCTGGGAGAGGGTATCCGTTTTAATTATCCAGCAACTACTAACCACCCCACTGGGGAAGAGAAGTGGAGGGTCGTGACCTGCAGCCAGAGGAGACTGAAGCTCAGACAGGGCTAACCCTCTCTGAATGAAGCAGTCTTTCTCGCTTCACTCAAGTAGCTTCTGGGCTTCGGCATCAGATGGACTGTATTCAAATCCCACTGTGTCACTTATAAATTGTGTGAACCTGGGAAAGTGGCCTAATTTTTCTGAGGCTCTCATTCCTTATCTATTAAATAAGAATGATATCACCATGTTCTTCATATGACTAATAGGAATTAAAAGTTCTTTTAAAAAAAGTTCTTATGTACATTCTAGAGGAGAAGACTGTTATTTAGTCTGAAAGAAGCCCCAGCATGGATTGGTGATAAGGCTAATGTTAAGAGTATGAGTCCTTTTTTTCCTGGAATTTATTTTGACTTTTTAAAATTTATTTAATCTCAGTATAGACGGTTTACAATGTGTTAATTTCTGATGTACAGCATAGTGATTCAGTTATACACACATAAATATTCCTTTCCATATTCTTCTTCATTATAGGCCATTACAAGGTATTGAATAGTTCCCTGTGCTATACAGTAGGACCTTGCTGTTTATCTATTTTATACATAGTAGTTAGTATCTGCAAATCCCAAACTCCCAAACTCCCACTTTATCCCTCCACCCCTCCTTCCCCTCTGGTAGTCTTGACAGACATGGGGTTGAATTTGTCCTTAGCATAACTAGCTGTGTGAGTTTTTTGGACAAGATACTTAACCTACATAAGCCTCAGTCACAGAATACATCTATTATGTACCAAATCTGAGGCAAGTAGCTTCTTGCTATGTGAAGTGGGGAAAATATTAGTACCTATTAGTACCTCATTCCTAGGGTTGATGTAAACTTGAAGTTAGATGCTCATAAGCAACTTGATTCAGTGCCTTGTGTGTAGGAGCTTCAATCAAATGTTAGGTTGACTCAACACATTTGGAGGGGTTGGGAGGATTAGAGTGTGGAGAATGGGGAGCTAAATTGATTGGAAAGGACACTGAGATGTCCTCGGTGATGTTGTGGGCATCCCTGAGGACAGCCCTCAGGATCTAGGTTGGGGACGGTATGACCGGCAGGCTCACCCAGCGTAGACACAGGCTGGCTGGCCTCTGGCCAGCTCAAGGTGTTTCCCTTCGCCTGGAAACGGAGAGGTGTGGCTAAGGCAGGGCATGTCTCAACTGAAAAGTGGTGGAAAGGAGTCCCGCTCTTGGACCTTTCCGGCTCCCAATAATGCTGGACACCAGCTCCCCTGGGCTATAGGAGACAAGTGAGTGGGGAACTTACCTGGGAAGAGCATTTCAGGACTGAGGGCTTGTAAAAACATCTTGGGTGCTTCTTGCCTGCTGGGAGCCTGGGGTTCGGGCCCACTCCTGGGCCAAGAGGTGAGGTGGGAGCTGAACTCCTTAGAAAGAGTTCCTCAAAGCCATAGGCACGCACGCAGGGGCTCCTACTGTGAACCAGACCCCGGGTTACCAGGCTGCAGGGATGGTGGTGGAGATAAGAACAAAATGTATCCAGCCCCCATCTCTACCCCAGGTCTGGACCAGGACGAGGCCCCAGCGACAATACCTGCCACCTGAGCTTCAGACTATGTACACATACTGCTGCCTGGCTCCCGGGGAGGACGTTTGGCCTCTGCTACAGCCCCTCACCTACACTTACCTGCCGGCCCCACTGCTGCTGCCCCCCATCCAGGCCCACAACTTCTGCAGCCGGCACCAGAATCTGAGCGCCAGGGGGTGGGCGGCTCCGCAAGAATACCACTGCTTCCACGGCGTCAGTGCGCCCCTGACAGTCGTGCCGCCCTTTTGGGCCTTTCCGCAGGCCTACTCCGCCGCCCTACAACCGCCGTTCCTCGCGCCCGGCTACAACCGGGCGTTGCGGCAGGAACCCGAGGCAGCAGGGCTGGTGGCTACCGAAAGCTGGGCACCGTGGCCAGAGGGAGGCACCCTGCAGGCTGAGCTGCGCTGGGGCCGCGTGGAGCGCGCACTGGGCCAACGCCTCGAGTTGCCGGACCCCGTGCGCCAGGAGTTGCGGCGCGTGTACGGCACGTACCCGCGCACTGACGTGCGCGTCACCTACCGCGGCGGCGAGTTCCTGGTGCAGGGCGCGCCGCGCGTGCGTGAGCCCGAGTACCGCGTGGAGAGGCGCGTGCTGCGCCCGCCCGCCAGCAGAGGCAGCGGCGAGGACAGTCCTGCGGGGAAAACGGCGGAGCGTGGCTGCCGGAAGAAGAAGAAAGGCCTGAGTTGAGGGCACCGCGGGGCCTGGCGGCTGACCCGGGTGAGCACGCACGCTGCAGCTGCGCCGCAACTGTGCGCCGGGGCTGGGTGCACCTGTCACCTGTTTTTTTGTTTTTTTCTTCTTCTTCTTCTTCTTCTTCTTCTTCTTTTTCTTCCCCCACCGCGCACCTCCTGCACTTACTTGATTTCTCTCAGGTTATTGCTAGTTGGTGGGGAAATGGCCAGGAGGGATCAAGGACATCTCTGGGTGGGTGTCCTATTACTCCTTGCTTCTACTTTGGCTTGGGAAGCCTGGGTGTGTGGTGGAAGGAGGGCCTGAACCCTTTGTTTCGTTTCCACTCCCTCCTCCTCCCCTTCTTTCCCTTTGAAGCCTGCCGGGCAGTCAGCCCTCACTTTCCCTTTTTCTACTCCTCCCTCTAGGAAAGCTCCTGGAACTCCTCGAGCTGAGGGCCCACCTATCCCCAGCTTGTAATGAAAAGTGAATAAATAAATGAGCGAAGTCAATTGTAGGCTTCAAGATCATTATGTTTGGGAGTGGGGGTGTTTCTTTTTTCTTTTTTAACACCTTTATTGTGATATGGTTCCTGTAGAGTTTCTTCATCAGTGTAAGGTGAGCCTTACTTCCCGTCTTGGAGTACAGGAGTTGGGGAGGTGAGGATTAGAGTGGACCTCTGGAAAAAGTGTGCTTCCTCGCTGGCTGGACCTAGCTGCCCTCTTAACCGGCACTCCCAGTACAGGAGGACACTGTCCTAGGTCCTGAGGCCCACCACCCACAGAGAGATTCCGAGGGCACAAGCTATTTTGTTGAAATGTGGATAGCAGGCATGGCTGAAGAAGGGATGCCTAAGACATAAATTTAGGGCTTGCTCAGACATTTTCTAGTTGTGTAACTAGGCTCTCTGAGCCTCAGTTTCTTCATCTGTAAAAGAAGCATCAAACCAACCTGGCCTATCTGGAAAATTTACTAGGGTTGAAATTTAAAATGATTGTCACTTCTTGTTTCCTAATTCTTGCTAACAGTCTTTAATAGGCTGAAATTGCACTATTCAAGGAGTTTGCTAGAGGGTTAGGCCACACATCCAGTTTTAACTACGGGTCTAGCCAGATCACCAGATCTGATGCCTAGGCTGTATAAATTTGGCTCCTCATGGAATTGCTTTTACTGAACTTCCATTTGTATTTGGCCAACAGCTACCTGGGTTTACAGGTATATTATTGAAGCTGTAGATCAGTTGATTGAACACTACTGTGTTTATGAGCTTCATAGAGAAGTTCTGTTTAACCTCAGCACTTGGTAAAGATATTTCTCCTGATGAGTGGTTTGCTTTTATCTTTGAAGTACCAAGGATCTCATAACTGATCATAGTTTTCTCTTTGCCCTGGTTTCTATGGGGCTCAGAGCCAAATTTGCTTAGCATTTTTGTGTAAAACCTGGGTCCTGAACTGTTATCCCTAGTCTCCAACTTATTTTCCTTCCTTGTTTTTTTTTTTTTAAATTATAAAACACAGGAAGGTGTGATGGCTCTGCTGTGTGACCTTAGGTAAATAATTTAATGCTCCTGAACCAATTTCCTCCTTGTAAATGGGGATGATGGTATTAGGACCTATCTCATAAGGTTATTGAGAAGATGCCATGAAATCCTACACACAAAATGTTTACTACAGTGTCTCGCATGTATTAAGTGCTGAAATGTTAGTGTTTGTTTTTAAAAAGTAGTTTACAATACAGAAATGTGTGAAATAGGAAGTTAATATCTTTTCTAATATCCCTTACCCTCAAATGATCACTGTGAGGTCCAATCTAGTATTTTTTCCTCTTTTTCTCTGTACATAGTATTAATTACATAAAAGGAATTACAGTGTTTGGTCTGTGGCATTTTACATTAAGTATATCTTGGACATTATTTCCTGCCAGTGCACATGGAGTTACCTTATTCTTTTAACAGCCACCCAATATTTTATAGCATTTGGATTCTTTCCAAAGTTTTTTTTTTTTTGAAATTCAAATGGCTTTTATTTTCATATTCACTGAACTTCCCCAAACTGGGTCTTGCTTACAAGAGTTCTTGGTGGTTTTCTCCCTGGCTCTGTCCCTGACTTACCCTTGGAGCCAGGATGTGTTGAGGTGGTCCAGCATGTGGAAGGGAGAAGAGAGGAAACAGCCAGGAATGACTCCAACCCCATCCCTTCTCATGGACTCCCAGGAGCTTCCCATGTCCACTTAGGGAGAGAGGAAGGAAGATTTTCTTTACTCTTTGTAATCTTGCTTCCACCAAAACATGTCAAGGTGTAAAACCTAGCTATTCAGTCATCTTTAGGGAACATGGCAAAGGGCCTTTCCTTTTTCTCAAACAAAAAGGGCTTTGGACCCCAGGTTTTCCCTAAGGGAGGAAGAAAAAGCTTAGGGAGAGCAGAGAGCAGGAGAGAAGTCAAAAGAATCCAAAGTCTCATAGAAAGGCACTGGGGTTCTTTCCAAAGTTTTTAGCTATTGAAAGTCCACCCAACAGATTTCTTGAGTGCCTTTTATTTGCCAGGGATTGCTCCCTGAGCATACAGTAGTGAATGAAACAACTCTGGCAGTCTCTGTACTTACAGAGCTTGCATTTTAGTAGGGAGACGTGGGGATGGGGCAACAGGCAAATAGATAAAGAGCAGTTGTTACAAGTATGACAGCAGGACTAAGAGGCTGAAACAGAAAATGTGGGTGGAGTAGCAAAACTTAGAATAAGGTAATCAGGGAAGGCTTCTGTGAAGAGGTGACATTTAAGCTGCAATCTAAAAAATATGAAGAAGCTAGCCATGCAGAGAGAAGTGTGAGAGGAAGCCAGGCAGAGGGCATGGTGAGTGTAAAGGCCCTGAGGAGTGAAAATTACCTTCATTCACTTGACAGGCATGGAACCCACAATATGCCTGCCAGGTATTATTCTAGACACTGACATTACAGGAGAAAACCAAACAACTCCCTGCCATGACAGAGCTTACTTTAGAGGTATAATGTAGAGAAAGAGACTGACAACAAGCAAATGGGTGAATACACAATGTAATGTCAAATAGTGATAAGTGATGGAGTGCTGTTTTCAATAGGATGGTTAGGGAAGGCTTCTCTGAAGAGGTGACTCTTGAGTAGAGACCTAATAAAGACCTTTACAAGCCATTTGAATACCTGGGGGAGAAAAGCAAGTACAACAACCTTGTGGCTGGAGTGTTCTTGTCCTGTGAGTGAGTGGAAAAGTGACAGTTAATGAGGTTAGAGATGAAGCTCGATCCTGTGGCACCTTGAAGGTGCTTTTGGATTTTCTTCTTAGAGATAGAGAGTTATGAGCAGGGGGAAATGGGATCAGGTTTTTAAAAAATTATTTTGGACATTGTGCAGGAAAGAGACTGTAGAGGGACCATGGTGGAAATAGACCAGTTAGGAGGCTTTGGAAGTAATATGGGCAAAAAATAAAGATAATGGCTTGGTCTTATTTGGAGTTAGTGAGGATGATGAGAAAATAAACATCCATGAATATGCATCTTTGTTCACATATACAAGTGTTAAATTGTGGAATCTAAAGTCTTAGAATTAGAAATTCAATCACTGAACAGACACCCCAGTAGCATCAAGCACAGCCAGTACCCAGATTTTTGGTTCTAAATTCCATTCTCCACTAAAAGGAGCCTGTCCCCTTGGAAAAATGGCTGATTCCAAGGCTGTGGCAGGGAACGTTCAAGATAAGCCTGGAACAACTTGTGCCAGAAAATAAAGGACTCCTCAAAAATGTCAAAAGAACAAAGGAGCCAGCTTGAAGGGACTTTGAACAAATCAGGGACAATTTCAGCATCAAAACAAATAATTACAGTAACAGATTATAACCTACTGAATAAAACAAGGATCCATAAGTCCATACAAATATTAACTAAATAAATACATATGAAAGGAAAGCTCTTCCTTACAGTAGAAGGAATAATGAAATTAGAAAATCACCATTCCCAGTCATCATAGTAATAATTGATTGAGGTGAGACTTATTCCTGGATATTAAAACTAATGGCTGAAACCATGAGAAACCAGATATTTATATCATTTCAAAATATGTTCCAATGAGATGTTTATTAAGTACAAATTTAAAAATAGTAACCTGTTAGCACAATAGGGAAAACTGGTGGATAAGACTTTAATCCCATTGCAGGAGTCCCTCTTAAGCAAAGTCTTTCTTACCGTCTTTAACGAGCGACTTTAAAGTTTTTTCTTTAGCAGAAACAAATCGACATCATAAGCTTTCTGATGTGTTAACCTGAGAAAACACAACATCAATTCAGCAGCAAGGCATAATTATGAGGAAGCATAAGATAAACCTAAATTGAGAGAAAATTGTTCCAAACTGTCAATGTCATAAAAGACAAAGGAAAGCTGAGAAACTGTTTCAGGTCAAAGGAAACTAAAGAGACATGAAAACTAAATGCAGTGCATGATCCTGTTTTGGATCCTGGACCAGAATGAAAATTGTTGTGAAGGACAGTATTGGGACAAGTAGCAAGATCTGAATAAGGACTATAGATTAGAGAAGCAACATGGCAAAAGGTTAACAATTGGTGAATCTGGTAGAAGGGTAAGCAAGAGTTCTTTGCACTATTTTGGCAACTTTTCTGTAAGGTTGAAATAATTACTAACTAAAAATAAAAATATCTCACAGATTTTATGTTTTAATTTTGGAGAATGTCTGCATACTGGTAAGCTTCCTCAAATCCTTTTTTGAAACAGGGCAGGTTTCAAGTAAATCATGAGTCTCATAGCAAATAAGGTGTGTTCTGAATTCCCTTTCTTCTCTATCCTCTCAGGTCCAGACCCTTGAAGTCTCAACTTCCCCATCTCTGAGGATCCCTTTTGCTCCTCTTCCCTTCCACTTATGCCCTGGTAATGCCCAGAGGCTTCACACAATTTACCCCTATCCCACTGCCCCAGTGAGTGAGGAGGCCTCTGATTACAAGCTTTTTGAAGGAGGTGCTGCCACCCAGCTCAGTCCAGCATGCCATTACTTCCAAATCCCAGTGCTTGCTCCAGCCCTATGGGTGTAAGTAAACCCTACAGGGAGACTAGATGTTTCTTCCTTTGATCTTTTCTTTGAACTTAATCCTGAGAAGTTTAGAACTCATAAAACATCTGGGCTGCCAGGGACCTTGCTGTTCACCTGGTCCAACCCCCTCAATTTACCTTATGCTGGGAAACTGAGGCCAGAGAGAAGGAGTTACTCACCCAAGGTCACACAGTAGGTGAGAATCCGGAGCTTCTAGATCCCAGCAGGGGTTGGGCCACCAAACCCTGGTCCTGATGGCCTTGTCCTCCTTGCCTTGCCTAGCCTTATCCAGCTGTGGCATCTGGTTAGGAGCCCTTCCCTCAATCAACCCTGTCTGACCAATTTTAAGCCCTATCATGCCTCCCAGCTGAGTAGCTCACATTCTACTTAAGGGAGGATAAGAAGAACCATAACCTCACACACTTAACTGAGAACTTTCTATGTGCAGGCACTGTGCTAAAGCCCTGTACAGAAACTATCATTTAATTTAATCTTCACCTTGATGTGGTTGGAACTACTATTCCCATTTACAGATCCGGAAACTGAGGCCTATAGAAGTCAACAATTTACCTAAGGGCACACACGGAGAATGCACCTGGGATATCTGTATAGTCTTAACCGCTAGGCCACACTGTCTCTTCATACATGAGACACCCTCAGCAAAATGCAGGGAACATTTATTGAACAGCTACTATGTGTGGAACACTGGACTAGACCCTCTGGGACTCAGGAGTTGAGCCCCACTGGAAGAGGAGTGTGGAGGATTTGTAGGAGATCATATGCACCATTGTGGGGTTGGAGAAGCTTCTTCTAAGAGGCATCTCAGAGAGGCTTGAAGGATGTATAGGATTCCAACAGAGAGCAATGGGAAGGAAGTGTCCTGAGAAGAACTAAGGAGGGATCAGCATGAGTAAAAGCATGGCAGCAGGAGCAGCAAGTAGCAGGGTTTCATTGGAGGGCAGGTTATAACCAGGGAGCAGTGGAAGATAAGGCTTGAAAGTAAGTGGAAGCCATACTTTGAAAGATTTTAATGACAAGGTAAGGAATGTGGGGGAGCCATTGACGTCTTTGACAAAAAGAGTAGCCCAAGTTGAAGTTATTAAAAGATCTCGCCAGTGGCAGGATGGATGCCTGGAGCGCCTGGCTGGGACGCCGTGAGCCTGAGCCAGCAGCTCCCCCGTAGTCTCAGTATCGAAGGTACGGCACAGCGGGCACCAGAACTGAGTCCCTAGGGCATTTGCTAGAGCTCACAGCCTATGGAATTCAGTTCTCAGAGCCAGGTGGCCAAAGTTCTCTCAGCCTTGATGCTGCCTTCCCATGCTCTCTTCTGTGAATTTTCTCCCATTCCCAGGATGGGTCAGATGAGGAATCTGGAATCTCGAGATTCCTCCTAACCCACAGAGGATCTGAGCTTGGAGCTGAAAATAGGGGCCCATAGCTGGGGACAGAGGCAAGTAATTTTTTCTAAATTCCAACAGGATATTGATGTAGGATATGAGGGGATGGTGCTCAGGGCCGTGGTAGGGGTTCTATGGGCACTGCAGAATTAGTTCCATCACCTCCTGTCCAGACGTGCTTCTGGTGGGGCCAGATGACTGGATGGGCAAGGGGCTGGAGGAAAAGCCAGAACATGTACACTGAGAAGGACATCCCTCTAGAGACTGAGGGGATTCCTGAGCCGAAGGGGGCCCCCCAGAATGTGGATCCCCAAGATAAGAGGCCCAGGAATCCCAACTCCGTAAAAATTTCCCCACCTGAAGTGGAGATCTGAAGTACCTGGGATAGATAAGGGAGTGGAAGAGAAAGATTTGCCTGAAACATACTTTGATTTCTAGAGCATTAAATTGAGGGCTGGAGTGCTATTCCCATTCACAAAGCAGAGCTGCAGCCTATCCCTGGAGAGGAAAAGGCAAGCCGGCAGGCTCAGGAGCCACCGTACCCCAACCCTGCTTGATTAAGAGAAAGGAGCCCACACTCACCCATGAAGCCTGTTCTCTCCCTCCTGGAGCTGGAACTGCAGTGATGCTCTCAGAGACTGCTCCTTAAATAGGGCCCCCACCCCGCCCCAGCCAACTCCCGCCCCCGCCCCATCCTGGCTCTTCTGAGAAAGGAGGAAGGTGTGGGAGGGCTGGGCACCCTGCCCAGAGAACCCTTTCTGACCTCAAGCAGGAGCCGGGACACCCCTCTTGCCCCACCATCCTTCGAAGCATCCCCTTCCTCACCTCAGTCTCTGAGTCCCTCCCACAACCTTGAGACCAGCCAGCTGGGTTCTTTCTCTGATGTTAATCTCTGGGAAATCTGCCCTTTATGCCTAATTCAAGCCCAATTCCTCATTCTAAAGTTGGATGATGGGTAATTAATGTGCTGGGAGAAGCTTCAGCAAAGTCTTCCAGTTTTTCCCATCAGCTGAGGAGACCCAGTATCAGCTGCAAAATTCCTATGGGGGAATGGGGAGAGAGCAGGTATCACACTACCTTTTTTCACCCCCTGTGGCTTCAAGGAGCATCAAAACCTGTAGGTAGAATTTGTTTCCACCGTGGAGAGAGAGAGACTGAGACCTGAAGGGACAGAGGGAGCTTAAGGTCTGGCCAGCTCTGGAATGCCGAACAGGACAAGTGTTCCCTGGAGCCCCTGCCCTACAGTTTGTGTGTGTCCTTGTGTCTGTGGTGGTTCCCCTCTCTTCAGCCCACCCTCTGTCCTCTGACTCCAAAACCTTACCCCTGCTGCACAGAGTTGAGACCCTCTGGAGTTTGAGTTGGGAATTGAGGGACTGCCCCTAAGAAGTCTTTCCCATCATCCTTCCCTGGCGAAAGCTCAGGAATTTCCTTCCAGTGATAATATGTAGCTACATCCCTCTGCCATTCAAGGAACAAGCAATGGGAGAGATGGAAAGCACAGCCTCTGGGATGGCCACAAGGGTCTTGGGCTGGGACTAGGGACAGCTTTACTGAGGAAACCTGAAAATTCCCGTAATGGGGGTGGTAGGGAGAGACGAGTCATCAGTATTGTGCAATAGATTGGGGATGGTGGTGCTGGGGAGTGGTGGGATGGCCTAATCTTTAGAGGGCTGGCAGCTACCCACCACCCCCTTCCCAGGGGCCTGCTTGGCCAGACTTCAAAGTGGCTGTTACCCCACCCCTCATTAACCCCAGCAGCGCCAGGCTGGCAGCATCAGTGCTTTTATGGGAGACGCGACGCCAGAGGTGCTCCCTCCTTGTCTCTCCCCTTTCCTGCCCCCTCTCCCCAGCATCCAAATTGCTCTCTTTGAGGCCAGAGGACCCTGGTGGGGAGGTGGGAGTCTGCAGTGAGGGACAGGACTGGAAGAAGGCGCAGTGATCCCATTTTTGTCCATATTTTGACACTGCCTCAAGTCCATAGGGAAGAAGAGAGGACGGGACTTTCTACCTTAGGCTGTGAGCTCCTGAAGGCAGGGACAGTCCCTGGGTCCCCAGCACCCTATAAGGGGACTAGCTCTGAAAGGGGGCTCATCTCTGCTGCCTGGGGGTGGACTAGCTTATCCTTGAAGGGAACTCTTTCCCTCATGACCCACTGAAGGCTTCCTGGGAAGGGAAGGCTGTGGGCTTCCCCATAGGGTAGCACCGGGAAGCTGCCCTAGCAGAAACAGAAAGAAGAAGCCGAGGCCTTACTGGGTTCTGGAGTTCAGCTGTCCTGTCCGGAATGAGAAGCCCTGCCAACACCGGTAGGAAGGCACTAGGGTGGGTTTGGTCTGCAGGCCGTCCTGGATCCGGACTTAGATCAGTCCTCACTCTGAGCACATGCTGCCCTCCAACCCCAGATCCCCATACAAACCAGGCTCCATGGCCCCAAGACCCAGAGCCTGTAACCCACCCTAATCTTGGGGAAACATCACTGTTAAGGGAGTGCAAAGGGGACAGAATATGGTGAGAAAGTCGGCACCTAAGATTGATGGATGACAGGGCTTTAATCTAGACTGCACAGAAGAGGGAGAGACACTGGGATTTGGTGAAGAACACCAGGTCTAGGAGTAGGGACCACCAGAACCAACAAGGGAGCCACGGCCCTGTAGAAGGATGGGAGAGACAAGGAGAGGAGCGGGAAAGCTATAGAATTTTAGAGGGGAGATTTTGGGGCAAGGAAATAATGCAGATGGTAAATCACTGGGTGGGGTCAAAATATTCTCGGTGTCGGGCAGTTGACAAGGAATTAGGAGGGCAGTCACGGAGACTCCACCCATTGGAGGGAACCCCACGCTTAACTCCTCCTTACCCTATACAAAAATGGCCGCCGCGGGAGCCCATCCAAAGCTCTGGGACAAATGAGAATAGCCCCAGGGGCCACGCCCTGTTATGGGCATTTGCCCTTCTTAAAAATGGCTACCACGGCGCTTCTGAAAAGAATCCGCTCTGGGCCCCGCCTTTGATCTCGTTGGTGGGGCTGGGGGATGAGAGCTTCACCGCGCGGGACAAGTCGCCGGCGGCGCCCGACGGAGCAGGTGATTTCCCCTCCAGGCCCCGGCCCAGGGCTAAGAGAGTCGCGGAGAGCTTTGGCCCAGGGTACCTGTTCTGTGTGTCTCCCCACAGCACCCCCCGGGGCCCGCCGGACCCCCATCTGTGATTCTCTCTGTGGCCTGTATCATGGCACATCCCAGCTTGCTCAGGCCTCCCTCGTCATGTGTCACCCAGGGCCGCAACCTCATCCCTAGGCCGTTGGGCCCACTATTGTGAACCTTACGGGTACCCCGCTAGTTTGTTTAGGGAGCTCCCGCTTCAGGGGTCGGCCATCATCGTGGTCCCACTTCCTGTGCTCCCGCTCCCTGCCCCCAATTTGTGCTCCCGCCTGACTTTGGATGCCAGAATTCCTGTACCCCTCAATGTCCTTGGCGCCTCTGAGAGCTGACTTGGGGGTCAGGGGACAATAATGTCGTCTGGCACCTGCATTATGGGTCTAGCGCCCCAGGAGCCTGGCTTCGTAGGAGCTGGGGGAAGCAGTGAAGACCTCATTTCTAGAGCCTCTGAGTGCCCCAGGACTTACTCCACACTGCTTCCCAGGACTCCTGCCCCCACATGGCCTTCTGTTCTCCTTTCACCTTGAGCACCTCCCCACCCCAGGGGAACAGCGTTTCACCCCAATCTCACTGAAATTTGTCCAGGCCTAAATGGAGCATCTGGAGAGTCCTGGCCTGTGTCTGGTCCCGGGGACACTCTCAGGCCAGCTGGGGGCAGTGAGGATGGGGCAGTCTGCGTTGGCTGCAGGGAGAAAGTGAGTCTTGCAGAATGAGAAGCAAAGGAAAAGACATAATGAGTGGGGAGAATGGTGTGAGCAAAGATTCTGAGGTAGGCAAGAGGGCCAGCCAAGCAGGAGAGGAGGATTAGAATACAGGCTGGGGACTCGCCGTTTGCATCATGAGAGGTGATATAGTGGCGGTTTACAGTGAGGGTTCTGGAGCCAGACTGCCTGGGTGTAAATCCGCCATTAACTTAGTGTGTGGTCCTGGGCAAGTTACTTAACTTCTCAGTGCATCTGTTTCCTTTTGGGTAATTGAGATAGCATGATAATATTAGTATCTATATTTTAGGGTAATTGTGAGGATTAGTTAAATGAGTACATGTAAAGTGCATAGAACAATCCCTGGCACACTGTAAGCAGTCAGTGAGTGTTAAATATTACTGTTATCAGAGATGTTTAGACAGGACTCATGGCAGGATGACAATCACATTTCATGGGTGCCACTAACCAGTGAGCCCTGATTTGGAGCCCCCAGGAAGTAATGGGGTTCTGTGGACTATGTCCAGAATTTAAAAAGTCTCATGGAAATCACGTTCTTGCCGTGGAGAAGGTTGGCTGCTCAGGCTACAGCTTCAAGGACTATAGGGGCAAAATATTAGAAGCCTCTTAGTAGGAAAAAAGTGCTGAGGAAGCCTAAGGGATGGAGAAGGGTGAAAGAAAGAAGTGGCAAGCTTTGAAGGCTGAATAAAGTTTCTAAAAATGGAGGAAGGGGTATGTTCCCTTAGGAGACATGCTACAGCAAAAGCTCAGGAGAGGAAAGACTTTTATTTGGGCACAGTGAGGTGTTTCCCAATGATTACTGCCTGGCCCTCAGACATTGGTTAGAAACCTAGGGGGCATCAGACACATTCCTGAGGGCTTCTTCTCTAGAAACTGGGCTTTCATGCAGCATCCATGGGCCTTTGTCCCAGCAGAGGTTGGCAAGCTACTGATAGCAGCCAGGATTTAGTGTAACCCAGGGTGGACTTAGGTCTCCATAGGGGGAGCTGCATGATGGAATCTGGTATGCCTGGTCTGAGCAGTTCTGCTCCTCCCCAGGGCCCATGCTAGGGTCTGGAGCAAGAGGCTGGCCTCTCCCTGGCAGTATAGGGCTTCTCAGTCCTGCTGTCCAAAGTGACCGCGTGCTGTCACAGCAACTGTGTTGTTACCACTCAGGGAGCCAGGGAACTGTGATTATAGATAGTATTCTTGTCTCAACCCACTTGGAAGTCTTGATATCCTCCCATCCTGGTGGACCCTAGAACATACACTCAACTAGGTGTCCTAGATTTATCTCTTGACTACTACAGTCAAGCCAGGGGACTTTGGGAAAGTCATTAAATACACTGAGCTTCAGTCTCTTCATCTGTACAGTGGGGAGTAACTGTTTCAGTGTCTACTTCACGGGAGACACTGAGTGTACATTGATGAACAAGCCAGGTGTCTAGTCCCTACCCTCATGAAACAAGTGGAAAAAATATTCAACATTGCCTCAATCATTTTAACATTATAGCTGTGAAATGTGCTAAGTAAGGAAAAGTGCAGTCTGCAGTGAGGGTGTAAGATGAAGGGGACTAAACAAGTCCTAGAGGATCAGGGGCAGCATCCTTTGAAGGAAATTGTAAACTGAAACGTAAAAGGTGGAGGAGTTAGCATGTGAAGGGGTGGAGGTGGGAGGTCACCCAGGCAGAGGAAGCTGTTCATGTAAAGACCAATGCCATGAAAAAGATGGAGTACTGGCAAGCTGAAAACAAGCCAGGGTGGAGGGGAGTGATCCAGGGAAGGTGTGATACATGGTGAGACTGGAGAGATGTAGGCAGGGGTAAGGCCCTTAATCGAAGGCCACAAAAAGAATCTGGAATTATCTGGAGGGAAGTGGGAAGTCACTGATAGGTTTTAAGCAGGAAAAACATGATTTTTGGTAAATATCATACAACAGTGACCTTTGTGGAGAATAGGTTATTGGGTGAAGGATGGTGGTAGGGAAGAGGGTTAAGAAGCTCTTGCAGTTAAGGCAAGAGATGGAGCAGAGTGGGAGTAGAGATGGAGAGAAGTAGATGTGTTGAGAGATAATGGTCAGGGCTTGGTAACTGACTGGATGTAGAAGGCAAGGGGTAAGATGGTGTCAAGGATAATCCCCAGACTTGTGGCAGGAACAGCTGAGTGCATGGACATACATATACTGAGGACAGCCTTGGAGGACTAAAAGACTTGGGAGAACATCAGTTTGGGACATGTTAAGTCGTCCATCTGGAGGTATCAGAGACATAGATGTACAAGTGTGTAGCTCAGAGGAGGAGACTGAACTGGAGGGTTGGATATTTGGGAAATGGTGACATGGAGCTGGTACACGAAGATGTGGGCCCAGATGAGATCTTCCAGAGAGAGAAGGTGCAGACTGAGGAGGGAGGAGGAGCAGTGCTGAGCCTGAGCTTTGCTGCCACATTTAGAGGGAAGCAGAGGAGAGAAGGCCAGAGGAGGGAGCCTGGGAAGAAATGGCCAGAAAGGTAGAAGAGAAGCAGGAGGGCATGATGCTCCGAGACCGGTATTGATGCTGCCTGAACGGGCAAATATTAGGTGAAACCATAAGAAGTTGCCTTCTTCTCTTTTATCCTTTTTCTTCTCTTCCCCTTCCTTTCTTCTTTTCTTCCTTTAAAAAAAAAAATTTCTGTGGGGGAGGTAATTAGTTTTATATATTTATTTTTTAATGGAGGTACTGGGGATTGATCCCAGGACCTCGTGCATACTAAGCATGCACTCTACCACTGAGCTATACCCTCCCCCGCATCTTTCTTTTTTAAGACCAAAACCAAGTAATATTGGCAAGCTCATATTTAGACCAAAACCTGAAGAAGCAACTCATAACCTTAGCCTGAGAAATTTTAGTAGAGAGGTTGAAGCAGAAGCCAGACTGAAGCTGGGGAGAAGGGGAGAGAATGGAGAATAGTAAGGGAATAGAATCAACAGGACTTGGTGATTGACTGATTGTAGCAGGTGGGGTTGAGAGAGGGTGAAATCAAGGGTAACCCCCAGGTTTCAGGTTTGGCAGCTGAGTGAGTGAATGGTTGTGTCACTCAGTGAAACAAGAGGAGGTGCATGTTTGGAGGGAGGTGTGCACAGATGGGGAGGATATAGTAAGTTTGGGGCAGGTGGAATTTGAGATGCCCCTGAGTCTTCTGAGTGACATGATGAGCTGACATTTGGACCTATGTGTCTGGAGCAGTTCATTACCACCTACGTGTTCCTGATTCCCAAATAGACTTTAGGGAGTCAAAAACATATAGGTGGGAATGAAATAAGTAAATAAATATTTATCAAGCACTAAGTGCGGACATTTTTCTAGGTGCTAGGGCTATACCAATGAATAAGACAAAGCCTCCCCACCCCCCTCACACACCTCCCTCTTGGAGCTTATGTTCCATCGGGGAAGGTAGAAAATAGGCAAATAAACATAAAATAACATTAAGCTGTATTATATGCTGTATAGAAAATAAAGTGGGGTAAGGGATTGGGGAGTATGAGGATGCTTGTTTGGTAGGTTAGTCAGGGAACGTCTCTGTGGAGGCACCATTTGAGCAGAGCCCTGGCGGAGATGAGAGGTCAGCCATGTGGATATCTGGAGGAGATAGGTAGGAAGAAGCTGGGCAAGTTTGAGGAACAGCAAGGAGGCTGGTGGGGCGGGAGTAGAGTGAGCAAGGAGGGAGTGGTGAAGTTGGAGAGGTAAGCAAAGGCCAGATCATGTAGGGCTCCGCAGGCCTTGGGAAGGAGGAGGGAAAGCCCTCTGTAGATAGCCCCAAGCTGCTAGAAGGGCAAGGACTGGGCAGGAAGAGAGAATTCATGAAAGGCTTCTCCTTCTATCTGGGCCCCAGAGCCAGAAAAGCCCCTTTGTGCAGAAGGTGGGTGGCCCATTCTGGTTGGGGGAATGGCTGTGCTCAGTCCTGAAGCCTGTGCCTAGAGGGGCTGGACAATGGGCCCCTTGTGGTTGGACTTGGGGGCCAAATGGCTCTCTCAATGATGGGATTCCTCAGCCAGGAGGCATGTGACCCCAAGACCTTGGCTTCTTGCCAGAGGGTCTGGGCCTATTGCTTGGGAATGGGGTGGGGAGATGGGAAGAGGTCACGGGGTGGGGTGAGGGAAACCTCCACTCTGGTGACTTTCTTCTGAGACAGTGTCCTGCCCTGTCTCAGGCTGGAGGAGGTGGAGAGATAGACAGGGAGGGGTTGTAGCTCTGCTTGAGAGAGCGGGGGAGGGCTGGAGAGCTAGAGAGCTGGAGGCTATGGGCAACGTCAACAAATGGTTTTCACAGCAGGGCAGGAGGGAGGAGCTGGCTGCCCCTGGACCTAGTGAGTAGAGGGAGGCAGAAAAGGGCCTGACAAGCCTCCATCTTGTGTCCCTTCAGAAGAGGAGAGAGCATGGAGCTGGAGAGGATTGTCAGTGCAGCCCTCCTTGCCTTTGTCCAGATGCACCTTCCAGAAGCTGACCTCAGGTAGAAGCTGCCCTCCTAGAGGGATCATGGTAGGGCCCCGGTTGGAGCTGCTGGTCAGTACTCTGGGCCCTGGCCAATGGAAAGACTGGGGTGGGAACTACTCAGCCCTATTCCTGATGTGGGGGTACTGATTTTGATTTGCTGGTATGGCCTTACCTCTCAACCTGTTCCTGTCACCCTTGTTGACCAAATGGGAAACCAAAGCTCTGAGGGAGGGTGGGATACTCTCTGGCTTTAAGGCTTACTGTCTGGCTCATGGACCCCATGAAGTCAAGGGCTAGAGTTCCAGGCTAGGTAGGGATGCTGGAGGTAACAGGGCTTGTCCTGTTTCCTTCCTACAGCGGCTTGGATGAAGTCATCTTCTCCTACGTGCTCGGGGTCCTGGAGGACCTGGGTCCCTCAGGCCCATCAGAGGAGAACTTTGATATGGAGGCCTTCACTGAAATGATGGAGGCCTATGTGCCTGGCTTCGCCCACATCCCAAGGTGGGGCCTGGCTGGGGCCAAGAGAGGGTGGGGGAGCTGGCTGATCGTGGAGGGTGGGCATAGCTGTCCTCTTATCACCCCCCTTGTCTTTTCAGGGGTACAATAGGGGACATGATGCAGAAGCTCTCAGGGCAGTTGAGTGGTGCCAGGAACAAAGGTGAGTCTGGGAATCAGGCACTTGGGTGACTCAAACCCTCACCCCCAAAGCCCTGGCAAACCTGTTGCTCTCTCTGCCTTTTTAAGAGAACCTGAAACCAAAGAGCTCTGATGTCCAAAGTCAGGTATCCATATCCCCAGAGCCCTTGCAGAGGCCTGAAAAGCTTAAAGAAGAGACTAGGTCTTCTCCTGCTGCTGCTGCTGCTGCTGGAGATACCCAAGATGAGGTACTGGTAGAGGAGGTTACCAGTGAGGGAGCTGGGGGGCAGGAAAAGAGGAAGTACTACCTTTTGTCAACATTTATGCCCACAGGCAGCCGGCACTGAGGAGGAGCTGCTGCCGGGGGTGGGTGTACTCCTGGAGGTGTTCCCTACCTGTTCGGTGGAGCAGGCCCAGTGGGTTCTGGCCAAAGCTCGGGGAGACTTGGAAGAAGCTGTGCAGATGCTGGTAGAGGGGAAGGAGGAGGGGCCTCCAGCCTGGGATGGCCCCAACCAGGTATCCTCTGCTAGACCCCCCCACCACGTGTAACCTGAGCTATGTTCCACCTTAGTAAGCCCCCGCCCCTAGCCTATCCCCATCTGCTTCTCCTACTGGTGCCCTAGGGCCTAGACTGGGCTTCCCTCTTTGCAGGACCTGCCCAGGCAACTCAGAGGCCCCCAGAAGGATGAGCTGAAGTCCTTCATCCTGCAGAAGTGAGTCTGGGCTGGGCTGGGTCAGGCTGGGCCCTTAGAGGGTCTCCCCAGAATGACAGGAGTTTTACCCAGCTAGTTTTTGGCAGGTACATGATGGTGGATAGCGCAGAGGATCAGAAGATTCACCGGCCCATGGCTCCCAAGGAGGTGAGACAGTTGGGGCTGCTAGGGGTGTGGAGTGGGTCCAACTGTCTTCTGCTACTCAATGTGTTATTGCCTGACAGGCCCCCAAGAAGTTAATCCGGTACATCGACAACCAGATAGTGAGCACCAAAGGGGAGCGATTCAAAGATGTGCGGAACCCTGAAGCTGAGGAGATGAAGGCCACATACATCAACCTCAAGCCAGCCAGAAAGTACCGCTTCCACTGAGGCACTCGCCAGACTCTGCCCGAGCCTTCTAGGCTCAGATCCCAGAGGGATGCAGGAGCCCTACACCCCCATACAGGGCCCACCCAAACTCCTGTTCCCTTTCTTTACCTAATTCTTGCTCCACAGTGTTAACCTCCTCTTGGAGCTGCCATGGGGACAGTAAAGGTAGCTCCGGGAAGATGTGAGTGCATTCTGGTCATTTCATAGCTGGGGTACTGTGTCTATCTGACCTCTCCCAACCTCACAACCCCGATCTCCAACAGGGCAGCAGCACCAGGCAGAGGGGGTAAAAAGCTCTTTATTGGAAGCTTCAGGATTGGGCAGGGCATTGGCCTCTCACCTGAGACCCCCACAGTTCAGTTTCCTTACAGTTCATAGGCCCTGCCACACAGTCCAGCTGTGCCCATCGGCAGGCGTGTCAGACCTGCAGGTTGACAAAGGGTGCAAAGCCCGCCATGTCCTGCAGCAGCACCAGCGCCTGATGCAGGGGCGGTTCCACGTCGATGTCGACGCCGCGCTTCCGCAAGCGGCTCAGGCTGGGCTCCGCCACATGGTGGCAGTGCCGCACCCGCAGTGAGCGCAGTGCCGGGCAGTACTCCGCCAGTGTCCTGGGGGAGGAGAGGGGTGAAGCTAGGGGCATGAAGCCGCTACACCCACGGTGGGGGAGCCAGCAAAGCTCCGTCTCCCTCCAGCTCGGGGCATACTTCTTTCCTCCGGACATGAGGAAAGGGGCCTGGATTGGAGTCATACACTCAATGCCTCCAGTGAACCGGAGACTTCCTGTCTCCTAAACAGCGAAACTGCTTCTCAGCTGCGACCAGGATTGCAAGGATTTCCCCGCGTTGAAGAAAAGCCAGAACTCTTTGTATATGAAATCTCCCCGTGTGTAAATACTGATTGAAAAAAAGTTTTTAAACTCTGGGCTCCCCTAAGTTAGGCATTCCTAGAGGCTCTTCCTGTTCAGAATAGGGGGGGCATGGTAGCAGGGAGGTCCAGAAACCTCAGTTCTGCCTTTTGACAGCTACAGCCCGCTTCTACCCCCAGAAGCTTAAGTAAGTGACTGCCCTCCTCCCATCCCACCGACCCCAGGCCCAGGCACCTGACACCGTCGCTTCCGACGCGGAGGCAGCCGGTTAGGTCTAGGTGCTCGAGTTCTGGGCAGTTCCGAGCCAATTCCTGGACAGCGGCGTCCCCCACATTGGCATTGACCGCCAGCGAGAGGATGCGGAGGCCTGCGCCGCGCCTCTGCGCCAGGTACACGATGGCCTCATCCTTGATCTGTCGGCAGGCGGTGAGGTCCAGCTCCTCGAGGGCTGGACAGCGGTCAGCGAGGCCGCGCAGTGCCAACCCATCTACCCAGTCACAGTGCGCAAGCGATAGGCGCTGCAGGCGGGGGCAGCCCTCGGCCAGCGCCCCTAGCGTGCGGCGGCTCAGTTGCCCGCAGCCGGCCAGCGCCACACTCCGAAGCTGCGGATTCCGTGCCAGCACCGGCACCAGATCGTCGTCCGACAGCCATTCGTGACATGGCGCCAGCGCCAGATCCTGCAGCCCCTCAGCGTCCCGCAGCAGCCAGGCCAATGCGGCCCGCGGGATCTGTGGACCCACCTGCGGGCGGGGAGGCACCTTGACTCTCAGCTGGTACCGGGGTCAGACGCTGCCTATCGCCCCTAAGGAGTTCTTTCCTGGCAGCAGGTCGCCCTCGGGGCTTGACATCTGCCCTCCCAGGAGAGACCCCACGCACCCTCTGAGTTGATTCCTGGTACTCGCCCTTTGAGGGTACTTCACGCTGGATGGATTGCTTTCCGGGCATTCCTGGAGGCCCAAGGGGGATCCGGAAGGGGAGACAGTGGGGCTGGGGGTTCAGGGCTGGGCTGGAGGCAGGGCAAGGGCGGGACCCAGAAGGGGGCGGGGCTCTAGCCACTGGCTCACCTGAGCGGCGTCGAAACGGCGCAGCCCAGCCAGGTGCAGCTGCACCAGCGCCCGGAAGGCCCGGCTGACGCGCTGCAGCCGGAGTAGCTGGCGCAGTGGCACCCGGCTCAGGACGTGTGGGAGCAGCACGTCTTCCCAGGGCAGGTCCAGGAGCCTGCGGGTAAAGGGGCGTTGACGGCGGCGTCCCCGGGCCGCTGTTACCTGCGAGTTCACCTCCGTTATGCTCCTGAGCCCCGGCACCTATAAGCGGCCCCAAAACACGGCCCTGGTTCGGCTTCCCTCCACCAGGTCCTTCTTCCCTCTCTCGGCCCCTCCGCTGCTCGGTACCTGACGGCTCCGGGCTCTTGCTCCCCTCCGGACGGCTCCATCGGTGGCTCCATCGGCGGTCTACTGCGCGTGCGCAGTAAGGTCTTCTCGCTTTGGCCTTGGAGCGGCTGCAGCGAACCCGCCTACTTGGGCTGTAGGGACAGACTGATTCAATCGAGTGCCGGCTCACTGAGGCTGCTATCGGAGAGCATTCCGGACGGATACTGAAACTGAGGGCGGAACAGACCGGTGGTGTAACTTTAGACCTCGCCTTCTCTGCTACAGAGCTTGAGACGTGAGGCTGAAGAACACGGTGATGCAGCAGAGACTGGCTTCTTTTTTCGTTTGGGGCCAGTGGTCGCCTCTAAGGAAGTGATGGGAGGAGCAGGCAAAGCCTAACGTAAAGGGGCGGGGCCAGGACTCCAAGGTTCTGGGCCTTACTTTCTCTGCCCTCTGGTCGCTTTTGGCGAGTTTGAAAAATGGGGAGAAACTATCCAGGCTCTTACTGTCTGGCACGTAGTAGATGCCCAATAATTGTTGAATGTATTGAATGGGCAAAGCTGGAATTTTTCTTCCTTCATCAAGCAAACTTGCCCCAATTTTCCATCCCTGGTTAACTGTGAAGTACAGAGCTATCTAGCCCTTTCCACTCTTTGAAGATTTGGAACGGGTATACACTTTGGTGGGAGAGATATAAGAGGCGCAAAGAAGGATTATATCTCCAGCCAGGTCCCTTTCCTTTACCCAGAAGGTCTAGAGCCCTGAAAAGAATGAGTGCTCAGTTCAGCACGCCAGGAATACTGCTTCTCGGTTGGCCTGGGGTTTTAGCTGTAGGGTCTAGGGCTGGGTCCGCCCAGAGGTAATGACACCCACCAGAGCTCTGAGCTCAGAGACTCTGGGCTGTCCACTCACAGCATCCCCAGATCCTAGTTCAAGGGTCTGCTCACTTTGGGGAACCCCTGGAGCAGTGTTTTCCCCATCATCCATTGGAAGGGAGGGTGTGAAGGAGGCTGAGGGTTACTGCTGTCCCTGAGAGCTCCCCCTCACCAGCAGGGTTGCGCTCTCCCTTCGTCCAACCGTTTCGCCTGCCTCTTCATAAGGAAAACTGCTTCTCAAACATTATCTTATCAGGGCTTTGGGCTCCTCTGCAAGGTGAGCAGGTCTGTTCTGTCACTCCACTTTAAAGGTGAAACTGAGGCCCTCGAGTGGAAGTGCCTTGTCCGGGGTCAAGCGCGTCGGGATAAAGAACTTAGGCATTCTGATTTTCCCCGAATTCCTTTCCTACTCCTCCACCTTCCTCCACCCCACCCACCATGCAGCGAGAAGGGAGAAAACAGCATCGCGGAAGGACCAAGAAGGGTCAACTTAGGTGAGGGACTCGCTCCCTCTTCTTCCGCCTGCTTGGATAGGGGTAGCTGGGAGGACAGATTTCTGCTCTAATAGAGCCAAGTGGTTGCGCACCACTTCTGGCCGCGCGCCTCCTCCTCCTCCTCCTCCTCCCAGTTTTGTTCACGCTTCTGCGCCTGCGCAGTGCGACGAATCTGGCGCTGTCCCTTTCAGCACCACGCGGAGCCCGCGCCTCTCCTCCCCGCGGTGAGCCCCGCGCGCCCCCGCCTCGCACGTTCTTGCGCCCGTTGACCACCCGAACAAACCCCTTCTTCCTTCCAGGGTCACCATCTGCCTGCCCTGGTGTTCCCAAGGAAAGCAGTTGCCATAGTAACTCTAGCAGTGCTTTCTTAAAATAGCTGGGCCCGCTTCTACCTTGGCCAAGGGCACAAGGGTTGCCTGTTTCCCACTTTCTCCAGTCCAGGCGTCATTCCATCTAACCTTTTATCCCCAGACTGGCAGGATGCCTAACCTAAGCAGCAAGGAAGTTCTTTCTGAAGTCTGACTAACATTCCTGCTGCTGCATCCTGGGCAAGTAGTCAGGGTTTCATCTCCTGGGTCCAAGAGTCAGAGCCCCCAGAGGGTTTGAGGCGCTGTTCCCTAGATCTCTCTTCCATAAGCTGATAGTCTCCTGGATTTAGGGGGCGGGTCCAGTCTACACCGGTACAGTGTGCTAGCGCGGCCGCGTGCTCGTGGGGGCGGGAGCGCGTGTGGCATGTAACAGGTCATGTGGCAACCTCCTAGGGACACGCGTGGGGTCTGGAGAGGGACACGCGTGTGCATCTGGGTTCTGCGTGTGGCTCAGGAGGTGGTGGACGAGAGGGACGTGTACACGATTGGGGTGGGGCATGTGATGGTCAGAACAGAACCAGGGGTTTCATACGTCCTCCCCCTCGTCAGGGGCGGGTCTCAGGTTGGCGGGAGAGCCCAGCGGCGACCTAGCGTCTAAAAGGGGGGGCAGCCTCTGGGCCTCAGGGCCCTGGGAGAGGGCGGGGGTGGGGGGTGGGTGGGGGGATTAGCTCTGCCTGAGCCGCGCGTTGAGGGAGGAGGAGGGACTGAGAGGCGGGCGGGCCTGGAGCAAGCGGGAGCAAGCGGGAGCCGTGCTGCCTTCACAGCTGAGCTGGGCCCAGCCTCTCCCCTGCCTCTCTTCGGCCCCAGCTCCAGGCGAGCAGCGGTGAGTACAGACGCGTCTCGAGTCCAGGTCTGCACTGGGAGCACGATGGGCCCCGATTGAGCTTCAGGAACCTGGTGCCTGGCAGTGTTGCTGCTTCTGACCTCTGCCCCTACCCTGCATTGCCACCAGAGGCCCCTTTACCCCTTTATGGTCCCTTCTGGGCTGGACAAGATCTGTTATACCCTTGGGTTGGAGGGCGGGTGGTGGGAGCCAGAGATGGGTAGAGGGCTTTGGTGCAACCTTCCCCTCCAGAGACCAGTGACTGGTGGGGGTTGGGGGAGAAGGTATATGTCCCTGCTTAAGTATATGTGTGTGTGCATCTGTATTTGTGTGTGATTGTGACCAGTAGGTCTCTGTGAGTGACTAAATTGCCTGTGCCTCTGTGTGCCTTGAAGAATGAGGGCCTGTATGTATATTTGGGTATCTCTTTTTGTGTTCCTATTTGATGACAGAGTGTGTGTAAAACAAGCATGTGCCTTTCCATTACACACATATTTGTTATGACTGTGAGAGTGTATGAGGGTGTGTCTTTGAGCAATATGTGTGTGCCTGTGCCTGTGTGTGCTGGAGGGTGTTGCCTATGTATGTGTTTAGCTATGTACTGACATTATTTGTCCTTATGTGTGTGTGCATGAATGTGTGTAGCTGTATGGAGAATAAGAATATCCCTTTTCCATCCAGCATGTATGTGTTAGGTGAAGAGACTTCAGGCCTTTCTCCTCCCTTTCACCTATGCCTCTCAGCCCTTCGTCTCCCTATATGCCACCCCCATTCTTCTTCCCTTTCCTTCCAGGAGGCCTGAGTTCTCCCTCACTGTATGAGGGGCTTCCATAGAGAGGCTGTGGGAGACCCATGGCTAGATGATGGTGATGGCTGCTTGATACTCATGGTCCTGAGGGTGGGGTAGCTGGCTTCCCCCTCCCCTACCAGAAATAGTTCCAAAATGCCACAGGGACTCTGGGCTCACTCAATTTCTGAAATAGCTCCCTCTCTTCTCCCAGGGTGATTCTCAGGGCCCCCAGACAGGAGAGGAGCCAGGGGCCCACTGGGGGTATTATTCTTTTTTCCTCAGACCTCCATGGAAGTAGCCCCAGCAGGAGGACCAATTACCCACAGGAGTGGGATAAGTGATGCCATATTCCTAGGGTGGGCTAAAATCCTGGTCCTTAGTGGCTCTAGGCAGCTTTCCCCTCCCTATCTTTGCTCTCCTGCCCGCCCAACACCCTAGCAGTTCACCCCCTACTCCCTTTCCTCTCTTGCAGGCCTGTCTGAAGAGCATGCTGCCCTCTCACTCCCCGCCTGGCCTGGCCATCCCTGCCCCCCCAGCCTGACCCCCGGCCCCAGCATGGCCCAGGGTGCCATGCGCTTCTGCTCGGAAGGCGACTGTGCCATCTCCCCACCACGATGTCCACGCCGCTGGCTCCCCGAAGGCCCAGTGCCCCAGAGCCCCCCAGCCAGCATGTATGGCAGCACAGGCTCCCTGCTAAGGCGGGTAGCAGGTCCAGGTCCCCGAAGCCGGGAATTTGGACGTGTGACAGCACCCTGTACCCCCCTGCGTGGTCCCCCATCACCTCGTGTTGCTCCCTCACCCTGGGCACCCTCCTCCCCTACTGGGCAGCCCCCACCAGGGGCCCGGAGCTCCGTGGTCATATTCCGCTTTGTGGAGAAGGCCAGTGTGAGGCCACTAAATGGGCTACCTGCTCCTGGAGGCTTGAGTCGGAGCTGGGACTTGGGTGGGGCCTCTCCTCCCAGGCCCACCCCAGTCCTTGGGCCTGGCTCCAACCGAAAGTTGCGGCTGGAAGCATCCACATCAGATCCACTCCCAGCAGGAGGAGGCTCAGCTCTACCTGGCAGCCAGGGCCTTTTACATGGGCCACCAGCTCAACCTCAGGTTGGAGCAGATGGTCTTTACTCCTCTCTCCCCAATGGGCTGGGGGGGCCCTCTGAGCACCTGGCCACATTATTCCGAGGACCTGCTAACACTGGACTCCTGAACCAGGTATGTGACCTCCCTTGGGCTCCCTCGAAATCCAGAGTCCCAGCAAAGGCCAAGGCTTGTTCCCTTGGTGGTCTTGAGCCTGTTGGCTCTCTCTGAATCCTTCAGTTTCTCCTAAATCTGTCTCTTTCTTGTCTTCTGTTTGACCCTATGTCTCTGCACTTTCACCTCTGTTCCTGTATATTTTTCTTTCTGTGTTTCTGTGCCATGTTCTTGTGTCTTTATGTCTGGCTTTATCTCTGGATGCCTGTATCTATGTCTTCCTCTTTGGCTTAGGGGGACACCTGGTCCTCACCTCGGGAAGTCTCCTCTCATGCCCAGAGAATTGCTCGAGCCAAATGGGAATTCTTCTATGGCTCTTTGGACCCCCCCAGCTCAGGTAAGGCCTGGGACTGAGGCAAGGGGAACAGGACAGGGCCTTCTCCACAGCAGCCAAGGTATGGTAGGGAGCCTTCCTTTAAGCCTCCCCCAGTCCTTTCCTGGGCTTCTGAGTCAGCTAATGCCTCTCTAGGTCTCACTATTTCCATCTGTGTTATGATGGGGGTTGGGGGATGGCAGCTAGGTTGGGCACCTGGAGGAAGGTGGGTGGTAGGGAGAGGGGATGGCAGGAAATCTTGATCTCTTTGGGTCATTCCTTGAAGTAGAAAAGAGGCTAATCTCCCTTAGGCCCCTCAAAGCTGTTTGACAAGAACTTTTTTCCTTTTCTGGGGGGAGGAGGAGGTAATTAGGTTTATTTATATTATTATTATTATTATTATTATTATCATTATTATTATTATTATTATTATTATTATTATTATTATTATTATTATTATTATTATTATTATTTTCATTATTATTAACCAGGGATTGAACCCAGGACCTTGTGCATGCTAAGCACTACCCTCTATCACTGAGCTATACTCTCCCCACTGTTTGACAAGAACTTGATTAGAAATGAGCTCCACTGGCACCAGGAATAAGCTGAGTTTGTGGCATGAGGAATGGTGGCTAGACAGTAAAAGAACTTCCTGCCAACATGAGGCAGCAGAGGAAAGTTCCTTCCAGGAAGAGAATCAGGACAGGGAGTTGACCTGAATAACCTCCTGATTAGGATGCCTGTGCACACTGCAGGTGCTAAGCCCCCAGAGCAGGCCCCCCCATCTCCACTTGGGGTGGGCTCAGGGCAGGACTCTGGGGTAGCTGTGGGGCGAGCAGCCAAGTACTCCGAGACGGACCTGGACACGGTGCCCCTGAGGTGCTACCGAGAGACCGACATCGATGAGGTGCTGGCTGAGCGGGAGGAGGCTGACTCGGCCATCGAGAGTCAGCCCAGCTCTGAGGGCCTGCCTGGCACTGCCCTTCCACCTGCCCCACATCCCAGCCCATGCCTTAGCCCTCGTCCCAGCCTGGGCAGTGGCAATGAGGATGAGGATGAGGCAGGTGGGGAAGAGGATGTGGACGACGAGGTGTTTGAGGCCTCAGAGGGGGCCCGGTGAGTGGGGAAGTGGGAGAAGAAAGAGACTTGTGCCTCCCCACTGGCCCAGAGCCAGAGCTGGGCTCAAAGGGACTGGAATAGAGACAAGGGTGGGGCTGGGTGTGTTAGGACCAAGCTGGTGGTGTTGACAGGGCAGTGTAGTAGGAGATTCTAAACACAGAGGCCTGAGGTCTGGCAGAATGTTGGGGTTGTGGGGTAGGAGAGCCATCAGCAAGAACCCAGGAGGGGAGGGACAGCCAGGATAGAGAAGGAAAGGGGTTCTAGTAAAGAACAGAGGGCAGAGTGAGAGGCCAGGGGCCAGGATCAAGCCTGGGGTCATGGAAGCATCAATCCAGATCCTGGATCCTGGTGAGAGAGCGGGGAGTGTAGGGGCTTTCCTCTCTGTCTCACACCCCTTTGCAGCTTGGAGCCTCATCTTCTTTTCCTAAGATGTTGCCAGAAATAGAAATGGGATGGCAGGAGGGGAGAAGATCAGAGAGAAGGAGGAGAAAGGGAGATTAGCAGGCAGTGAGAAAGGAAGGGGATTGAGTGCTGGGGATGGGTAGGGCTGGGGTGCTCCAAGGGCACTGAATAGTTTGATGAACCTGTGGTGGGGACCCCTTACCCAGGTGGCTTTTTTAGCGGGCTGGGGGACCTGTGAAAAGGGGCTGATAATCCCCTTCACAGAGTCAGTATGAAAGTTTGGTGAAATGCTACCTGAGAGCTGTCCTCTAGGTCCCTGATCAGAGATTCTCCCTGCTCCTGCAGGCCAGGCACCCGAATGCCTCACTCTGGGCCTCTCAAGTCTCCTTTGCCCTTTCTACCTGGGACCAGTCCCTCAGCTGATGGGCCCGACTCTTTCAGTTGTGTGTTTGAAGCCATCCTGGAATCACACCGGGCCAAGGGCACCTCCTACACCAGCCTCGCCTCGCTGGAGGCCCTGGCCTCACCTGGCCCAACCCAGAGCCCCTTCTTCACGTTTGAGCTGCCTCCCCAACCTCCTGCCCCAAGGCCTGACCCACCTGCTCCTGCCCCACTTGCCCCTCTTGAACCGGATTCTGGTACTAGCTCTGCTGCTGATGGGCCTTGGACACGGAGAAGGGAAGAAGAGGAGGCAGAGGCTGGAGCCAAGCAGGCCCCAAGGAGGGAGCCCCCTAGTCCTTGCCACTCAGAGGACAGCTTTGGGCTAGGGGCAGCACCCCTGGGCAGGTGAGTGATTCTTTGGTTCCTCAGACCTGAGGACCCTGGGGCCCCAGGAACAGCTGCTCCAAGGGACAGAGCCCAAATGTGAAGACGTAGTTTATATTCCTGACCCTTGATAGGGGTGGTTAGGGGATACAGATGTGTTTTTCCATTTGGAGGACTATTTCTATTGGCTGTGAGTGGAAGCCCCTCACAGCCTGCCCTCTTGGTCTGAGATCCATTAACTTGAGAAACCACGATTCAGGATTGAAGAGTCCATAAAGAACACCCTCCTTTTTCTCCAGAAGGGCCCTTCCTCCCCAGATAGAGCCTCTAACCTTCTTAGAATTCTTCTGGCCTTACTCCCACCCAGCCTAAAGGTTTTTCCGAAAGATGCAGTCACCAGCTTCTTCTATCGCCTCCCTCCCATGTCGCAACCCCATCCCCCTCCAATCGGGAGTCTCTCACCCTTCTCCAGGAAGTCCTTTCACCGGTCTAACCTTTCTGCTCTCCCCTCTGCCAACTACCCTCTCAGTCACTGAAGCCATGGAAACAGGAGGGGGTGGCCAGGGAAACGGGGTTGCCTAGCAACCAGGAGTTTCCGGCCTCTGTCACTGGGGTGACAGGTGGCTTTGCGAGTAGAGCAGCTGGGATGGGAAGGGAAGGGAGGAAGAGACCGGGGTTGAGGGGTGCACTCTTATCCCCAATCCCCTCTATCCCAGACCCTGCTTCTTTGTGGGTGGAAGAGAAGGACCCAGGAGGAGGATCCTTTCTCTAAAAGGCAGGAAGAGGAAAGAGATAGGAGCAGGAAAGTGCCCTTGCTCCCCTCATATCTTTGTTTGAGCCTCCACTGTTCCTTTCTAGCATTCTACCTATCCTATCTTTGCCCGTATTCTCAGAGACAGAGAACTATTTTCTGAGTAGGGCCAGTGTGGGGATGGGGAAATCTAAGTCTAATAGCAAACTTAGGGAGCTTTAGGAAGCAGCCAGAACTCCCACAGTAGCAAGATGGGTGTGGGTTAGATTTGAGGCAGGACTTCCTCAGATATGGTAATGATACTGTAGGCTGATGGAAAGAACCTGTATCATATCCTTCTCTGGAGAAAAAAAAAATGCCTTCCCCATGTCCCAATCTCCCCTTCTCTATCTACTGGGTCTGGAGCCAAAAGAAGGATATGGATGGCCCCCAAGGCCTTGCCCCACCACTGAGCTGCTATTCTACCCTGGCAGTGAACCACCCCTGAGCCAGCTGGTGTCCGACTCAGACTCAGAGCTGGACAGCACAGAGCGGCTGGCCCTGGGAAGCACAGACACCTTGTCCAATGGGCAGAAAGCAGACCTGGAGGCTGCGCAGCGCCTAGCTAAGAGGCTCTACCGACTAGATGGCTTCAGGAAGGCGGACGTGGCCCGGCACCTGGGCAAGAAGTAAAGGCACTGGGCTGGGATTGAGAATAGGGGGAGAGGGGTTGCACCCTGTGGGCAGCACCTCCACATCCCCTCTGTCTAATGCCCCCAGGTCTCTAGGTAACCCCCACCTGGCCCCTTGACACTTCCCCTTGAGACTCCACCTGTCTCTCTGCCCTGCCCACAGCAATGACTTCAGCAAACTTGTGGCTGGCGAGTACCTCAAGTTCTTTGTCTTCACGGGCATGACTCTGGACCAAGCTCTCAGGTGGGTGTCTAGCCCTTTGAGGGCAGCCCCCACTCTCCAGGCCTGGTGTAAAGGGCCTTAGTTATGCCTCCTCTGAGCCCCTGTGCCTCCCCTAAACTGCCTGGAAGTCACCCTTCCCAAGCTGGCTGGGCATGGCCAGGAGCCATGTCCCCTCTTCCCCCTCCCCAGGGTGTTTCTGAAGGAGCTGGCCTTAATGGGTGAGACTCAGGAACGGGAGCGCGTGCTGGCCCACTTCTCCCAGAGATACTTCCAGTGCAATCCCGGAGCCCTTTCTTCAGAGGGTGAGGAGGCCAGGGCAGGGCTTTCCCGGCTGCTCACTGAGGCAGATCAGCATTGCATCTGTGCATAGCAGCATAAGAGTGTGTGCAGGAGTGCATGAATGAATGAGTTTGTAGGCATGAGAGCATGCATGTAGGCAGTACTAGCATGGCTGCACAGATATGGAACTGTGCATGCAAACAGGCATAGTGCTAAGATCTAGCATGTGTTGTGAAGAGACAGGTGCAAGTGTTTGCATGCCATTGTTCACATACATGTGCAAGACAGTGCTTGGCTTGAGTAGGGATTCTATTTGGTCTGCACAGCTATATGGGGCCTACTTGCTTGTGTTTAATGCACAGACACAGAGGCATGTGGGTGTTGGGGCCACGTAGTGGGCAGTCCAGGACATTAGGGAGCTAGGCAGGGTGACCTGAGAAGGAGAAGTCCCTTCTGAGGGATCTGCTGAAAGAGAGAGGTCTTTGCTTAGGACAGATTGGCTAATGGGGTTCAGGACTTACAAAAGTGTGGCTGTGGGCCAAAGAGGGTCTTGAAAGAGGGCAGGGAATGAACCAGAAGGTTGGGGAAAATAGCTGTGGGAAGAGTCCCTGGGAGGTGGTCAAGGCTGAATGTCAACTCTCCTCTAGACGGTGCGCACACGCTGACCTGTGCCCTAATGCTACTCAACACGGATCTCCATGGCCACGTGAGTAGGGGGCTGGTGGGAGGGAGCCCAGAAAACAACCCGTCCAGAAACTTCAAGGCCTGGGAGGCACGCCTCCCCCCACCCCCCCAAGCTCACAGGCCTCTGTGCCCTTCCTTAGAACATTGGGAAGCGCATGACCTGTGGAGACTTCATTGGGAACCTGGAGGGCCTCAACGAAGGCGGCGACTTCCCCAGAGAGCTGCTAAAGGTGGGGGCGGGGCGGGGCAGGGAAGACGTTGCAGGAGGGGAGGGGCAGGGGATCGGCCTCCGAGGGAGGTGATATGAGGGGCCTCTCAGCTCCCAGCTGCTGTTGTGGGAGCCCAGGCTCCCATGACTCAGCCTGGGGACCGCCCCCTCCCCCAGCCCCCACAAGGCAGGCTCTCTCAGAACATGCGCACTTGTCCCGGCGCGCTCAGGGGGGAGGGGAGACTGCTCTCGAAAACACATGATTAGGTGGCCCCTGACCTTGCTTTTGCCTTCACTGTTGCCCGTACTCCAGTGTTCACTGAGGATGGGACGGGGCCCCTGCGGGGAGGAGGTGGGACGGGGACAGCTTCCCTCCTCCCACTCCAGCCCCACCCCAGGGTATATAGCCACAAAGGCCTTCCTGGTACTGCTGCACTGAAGGGACCCGGAGGTAGAGGTGCCTGAGAGGGACAAAGGCTTTTCCAAGGTCTTGAAGCGAGTTAGCGCCAAGCTGGGACTAGATAGCGCGCTTCAGATTCAGTAGGCAGGCCCCGTGGCCAGGCGCCAGAACCTGAGTGGTTAGCTACACTAGAGCTGGTAGGGATAGGAGGAGGAGGGGGCGTCCTGGACCGTGGCTTCACTCATCTCCCAGATCCCCAGATCGGGTGCTGTTTTATCTGGGAGGCCTGCACTCACTTGAAACCCCCAGAGTTGACAAAGGTTTCTCCGGACCATCACATACATGTAACTGCAAAGGAGTGTCCTGGGGCTTGCTGTAAGCTTGAGTGTTGAGCTTTTGACTTTGGGAATATATCTGAGTGGGGCCGTCCATCGTGAGCTGGGGGGGGGGGGCGTGGTCAATTAGTTGGGGTGTATGTTGAGTTAAACTGTATATGTATGATTTAGGGTGCCGGTGAGTCGAAGGGGTTTGTCTGACTTGGGGTGTATTTGTGCTTTAGGGCTTATGATTTAGAGTGTGCGTCTGAGTTGAGGTGTAGGTTGGGTGTTTGTGTGTGTTCGGGTGTATATCTACGAATTGGCAATCTGGTTTATGACATCTGTCCATGAGTACGGAATGTATGTTTGTGAGTTAAACACTAAAATTAGAGGTGTACCTCTGATTTTGTAGTGTCTGTGAGTTGGGATGAATGTGAACTGATGCATCTGGTTAGTTGAAGTGTATGTAAAGTGGGGTGTGTGAACGTGAGTTGGGGTAAACAGACAGATCTTTTAAGTATAGCGGGTCAGTGAGTTGGGTGATTCCACGGCTGCCTCCATCTCGCGCCCGCCGCTGTCTTTTGCCTCTTGGCCTCTCTGGGCTCTGTTAAAAAAAAAAAAAGAAAAGGGCCTGCGGGAGGCGTTCCGACCTCTTCCCTCACATCCCATAACCTCGACGAGCCAGGAGAGGGCTCCAGACCCTGCAGAGGCAGCCACCTTCACAGGCCCAGGCCTAGGCCCTCCCAGCGCAACCTCCCAGCACCCCAAGAGAAGCCCACCGGCCGCCAAGTGCCCCCGCGTCTCCCCGGCGCCTCCCTGTGGCGCCGCGCGGAGGGCCCTCCTCTCGGTCGGACGCCTCCATTTTGCGCCGTCCCCGCCCCCAGCCCTCGCCTCCCCTCCCCGTCGGCAGCCCCCTCCCGTTCTCGCGGAGCTGCAGAGCAGACCGCGCCGCCGCCGCCGCACGCTCCGTGCGTCGGTGGGAGCCGAGCCGGGCCGGGCTCCGGCCGGCCGCTCGCGCCGGCTGTCGGGGGAGCCGTCCGCGGGCCGTGCGGGCCGTGCGGGCCGTCTGGACCGTCCGGGCCGAGGGCAGGCGAGGGCATGGCTGGGAGCCGCGGTGCGCCGGCCGGGCCAGCATGATCGGTGTCAACAGCATCCACAGCAGCGCCGGGCGGCTGCGCTCGCGCTCGCTGTGCTCCGTGCGCTACGGGCGCACCCACCGCGGCGCGGAGACCCTGTGCTACGGCTGGCCGCAGCGCTCGCGCAGTCTCAAGCCCGTGCTCTACACCGACCTGGTGGTCAGCCGCCTGCAGAGCCGCAAGAAGAAAAAGGCGGTGAGGGCGTTGGGGCCGCGGCCCACGCCAGGCTGGGGGGCGTCCGAGGGGGGTTGCTGAGGGCGGCGCGGCTGAGGGGGCGGCTTGAGGGAGGCACCGAATGTGGCACTAGCCAAGGGGGCCTCGGTGGGGCTGAGTGCGGAGCCCGGCAGGGACAGAACCCATGGGTAGCCAGGGATGGTCACGGACTGGAGGGGGAAGGGCACAGACCCTCGGATCAAGTTGGGAATCTCAGACCAAAGGGCCTTTGGGTCTTCTAGATGAGAACGTGAGATGGCGCTCACCCCTGGGGTTTAGGACTTTTCGAAGGAAGACATGGTTGTGGGCCAAAGGAGGTCCCGAGAGAGGGGGCAGGGGATGAACTGGAAGGCTGGAGACAAGGAATGCAGGTTGGATTTCCATGGCCACTTCAGGGTCCTCGCCAGAGTTGGAGAGCTGGGGTTTAGGGCCCGAGCTATGCTGAGTTTGGGCGGGGTTTGTGCTGGGAGAGCTTTGTGCATCAGCCTGGGTTGTGCTTGGGGGTAGAGGTTGTGGGGTGTACCCACCCCCCCTAGACAGAGTGTGCACACGTGGGATGCTTGGCTGGCCTTGTGGCTGGGCATGGCAGTGGACAGTGAAAGAGTCAGACTGTGGTGTGTGGGGAGCAGGGAAGGGAGGAGGCTGCGTCCCATCATGGAGAAGGCACCAACGTCACCACTGCACCCAGCTCACACGCAGGCAGCATCACACGCCACACGCTTAGCCCAACACGCACATGCTGGAGACACACCCACTCACAGACAGGCTGCTAGAAGCGCCCCCACAGTGGGAGGCGCTGGTATAGACCCATGTCGCAGGTTACTCCCAAGAAGAGGGGTCTCCTATGCCACTCCTGGAACCCATCCTCTCCTCTGACCACCCTAAGGCCCCCACAGGTCCCTCAGGGCAACTGCAGGGAGGGGGGGAAGTCACTGGTTCAAGAGCTCACAGGAAGTTTGGGATGTGCAGGGTTTGGAAGCTAAAACTACTGCCTGTTAGAATAATATCCACGCCCCGGTAATATGAATATGGGCGTGGGCAGGGGGCTAGACCACCCTGGCATTTGGCTTGGTGGGGCTGTCTGGGTTGGGGGAAGCTCTCAGCTTGCCCTGGGGTTGGGAGCCTTGAGAGTGTGTTCTCTCTTAGCCAAGGAAGGAGGTAACAGGGTGAGTCCCTGTTCCTGG